>NC_045697.1:14745958-15961486 GCF_009834535.1 Camelus ferus | reverse complement strand
TAAAGGAGACACAAAAATGACAGCCAGCAGGAACAAAGAGATGCCAATATCAGAAATGAAAGTCTTTCGTAATTGCAATATCAGATGCAGAGTATAAAATACACAAGTTCAATATGTTTAAAGGAATAAAAGAGAAGCTTAAAAGTAAAAGCAGAGAAAAGAGACTATAACTAGCAACTAAATAGATTTGGAAAGACCTAAGTCACACTCCTAGACATGAAAAATCAATTAATTAACATCAAACATATAATGGGTAAATTAAACAGAAAATTGAAGACAGCAGGCAAGAGTGTTAATGAGCTGAAAGATAGATCCAAATAAATTATCCAGAAGGCATCCTAGGGAGAAAGATGATTGAAAGCTTGAAAGAAGGTAGGAGTCATAGAGAATAGAGAGAAAACATTTGGCATAAACCTAATTGATGGTCCAGAAAGAGAACATATTAGTCAGAATAGGCTAGACTATGGTGTAGGAACAAAGTAAGCCCCAAGTTTTAGTGACTTAAAATAAATGTATTTCTCACTCACGTAAAGTCCAAACTGAATTATGCAACTCTTCAGGGAAATTGTCTCCCTGGCAGTGCCCCAGGGATATTGTGGATCTTCCGTCTCAACAAGTGGTCTCCACAGTTGCTTTCAAAGGAGAAGAAAGAGCTGGAGGGTCATAGAATAACCAAAAATGATAAGGTTAATGCACAGCATTATCCCTGCCTCTGTTTGTCCTTCAGTCATCAAACCATTCCAGTCTTCTACCGACACTCAGCCACAACCTAAAGTCCCATCGAGTTATTGCCCTCCACTCAAATTCCAAGAATTCTGATCATCGTATTAGTCTTTTCAAACATGCTTCTAAACTAAAAAGTCACCATTATGTTCCATCCCATCAAATCAATGGTGAAATAGAAAAAATAATAATAATTGCAATAAGTATTCCCATTCTCAAAGAAATCAATAGAAAATATATAATATTCATGGAATTCCACTGGGCAGACATAGTGCATGCTCCTTACTCAAGGGAGATTTTCCTCGATTAAGCCTTGATTTTCCCTTTTTGGAAGAATCTTTGTCCCTTGGTCTTATGCCCTGTGGTGTCACTCTCCATAAAGTCATTCATTTTCCTTACTTTGCCACATGTAAGTTGAGCTTTGTGATCCATCACTCCTGTGGTTTGTACAAGTTTCACAACTGAGCTTCTACTCATGGAAAGTTGGAAACCAAGGGTTGTTTTAAATCTAAAAGGTCATTTGCTTTTTAAAAACCTATCTTTGTAGTTTCTTTGTCAATATAGGTTTTCTAGAAACTTAATAAGTTTCTGATCTATTTGCTTTCAGTCATTTGCACATGCCAGTAATAATATCAGAAGTACTCTTAGAGACATTGTTTTCGGACATGATTTATTTCCTTGTTTTCTTGTCCCAAACACCTCTCTCTCAGGTTAATGGCAGATACGTTAAGGCTATTTGGAATAATGAGTGAGGGGGCCAAATCTATAATACGACTTTATCCTGGGTCATTTTATTTGTTGATAGGTTTTGCTAGTTGCCACTTTCAGATCTGCTGGCTTTCTCAATATTGCAAGGTTTTGAGTTTCTAGATTTTCCCTATATTCTTTGTGCTAGCAAACTGACCCTACCTTTCTTGAACAAATTCCATTTGTATAACATTGTCACAGGTTGGATGCTCCAGAAGCAGATTTCACTAGGAGTTTAATGTACCAGGTGACTATTAAGGAACAGCCCTGGGATCAGCAACTGTGAAAGGAAAGGGAAGATAGGAAGATTGAACAGAAGGGGAAATTGAAACCCAAAGAGGCTTCAGTCTACCCAACAGGGAACTCTGAAAATAAAATGGCCCAAGGAAATTGTTACATGCTGGGCCAAAATGGCTGGTGTTTACACATCTGTTTTGATCAGTCATTAGATATAAACCATCCCAGGAAGGTTGTGGTTTTGGGCAAGGTGGCTATCTGCAGCCAAGAAATTCTGTGACAAAGCTGTTATCTAAAGGATCTCTGTTGTGTTTTTTAATTGATGTATAGTCGATTTACAAAGTTGTGCTAATTTCTGGTGTACAGCATAGTGATTCATTTATACATATATATTCCTTTTCGTATTTTTTATTATAGCCCATTATATAAGATATTTAATACAGTTCCTTGTGCTATACAGTAGGACCTTGTTTATCTATTTTATATATAGCAGTTAGCATCTGCAAATCCTGAACTCCTAATCTATCCTTCCTCACACCCTCCCCCCTGGTAACCATAAGTTTGTTTTCTATGCCTTTGAGTCAAATTCAATAGAACTTCCAGATAGGGGACTAAACCCTATGAAGAGACAGCTAAGCAAAACACCGCCTTGTCCATCACAGTCCATCCCTTGTGACTTTCAACTATACTTCTTAGCATGTTTGAGCTTCTCTACGCCTCCAGCAGGCCTCTTTTCCTGGGAGAAGCGTAGAAGAGGAAGGCTAGTGGGACAAAAGACAACCGCCACTACTGCAGGTGGTTTCTGGGCCACGAGTGGTATTCAGTGTCTCCATTCTCCACTATATGATACAATCCATAGATGTCTTGTTTATAGGCCCACTTCCATGTTTATTTGCCATAAACTGGCACAATATTATGTGGGATGGACCAGTGAGTCCAAGATGAAGAAGTCCTTCAATAGTGGTGCTGGTTGAGCCAGGAAAGGAGAACACATATATGAATATGTATCTATTCTTGTGAGACTCAATCACTGGACCTTCGATGGTAGAAAGAGCCCAATGTGATCAACCTGCCATCAATTGGCTTATTGGTCTATTCAAAGAATGGTGCTGTGTCAGGGTCTCAGCGTTGGTATCTATTTTCAATCAGTTGGCCACTTGGCAGTGGCAACAGCTACATCAGCCTTGATGAGAGTAAGTCCGTGTTGTTGAGGCCATTCATGTTCTCCATCTCTGTCACCATGGATACCTCATTCACGTGCTCATCATATCAGCACTGGGTGACCAGTGTCAGAGGCTGGCCGATGACAACTAGCCAAGGTTGGTTTTTTTTGAATACTTGGTTGTTCAGTACCTCTTTTGTGGAGGATGCTCTCTTATGAACATTGTCTTGTAAAGATCTTTACACTTAGTACCCACTCCCATATATCCACCTTCATGCCTCTATCCCAGATCTCCTTGCCTTCAGTCTTCTAATCTGTCTCCTTCCAAATGTCTTACCACCTGTCCAGGATAGTCACATCTTCCCATGAATCCATACGTATTTTATTCAGAGTGGCACTCCTCTGGCCACACAAAATTTATAACCAAGTATATCATTTGTATGTCTTCCTAACTTTGTTGGAACAGGCATCCCTTCCATTGACATTCCTTGTCCATAACTCACTTTCAGACAGGTAATATATGAGAAGTTCAACCCAGCTTCTCCACAGAGGAGAGTCTATGGGATATACTTTACACAGAAAGAAAAAAATCACAGATAGAATATCTGAGATAGAACGTTAAGAAAAAAATTAGGAAAATGTGGGCAAATTTAAATCAACATTGACTGTGCAAAATAACAATAAGAAATTTTACTTGTTGGAGGAAAATAGGAGAGAATTAAAATACAAAATAATATTAAGATTTAAACTGGAAAGAGGGGTGATTAAGGTTAGATTTTTAAGGTCCTGAATATCTGGAAGGACAATAAAGAGATGGCGATGGTGGTCAAATAACTCTGTTACAGGTGTTTGGGTAACAACAACAACAAAAAAAAACAAATCCACTGAGCACGTAACATCTCAACATATAAAGGGAAAAAATAAAACAAGGGAAAGAAATAATATTTAGCCAAGTAAATATGTCACAGAAGATACAGATATAGATGTGTCATATTATTTTACTTACTTACAGATAAAAAGAAAACAACATATTTTCAGGTGTACAAATAAAGCCATAAAGGAAATTTAGAGCGTAATTTGGGGGAAAGTCAGCACACTGTTTACCCTGGGGAGAGTGCCGGGGGCGGGAGGAAGAGCGGTGAGAGGGATACATTAAGGGAAGGGCACACACCTTTCCATTTTTCAAGCTAGACAGTGGATACCCAGCTATTGATTTTATTATTTTCTCTTAAGGGAATCATAAATGTTTTAAATACTCTTTTACACACAGGATACATTTCATCAAAAAATAAATATACAAGGAAATTGACTTTGAAATATGTGGCCTATCAGCACACAGGCCATGAGGGACAGTTTGGGCTGTCAGCACACAGATTTTAGAGACAGAATAGAGACTGTCAATTAATGAAGTAAATCAGTCCAGAAAAGCACTAATCCAGCAATTTGATTAAGTAGAGATCAGATGAGCATGATTCCACTCTGGGTAAATACATCCAGATTTGGGTGTGCTCTCCCAGGGGAGAAGACATCGTAGAATTCATTGTTCCTGGTTTGGTTTCTTGGAAACTGTTCTGGGCCTCCGTTGTGGGTTTAACCAACTGATGCTCACTTTAATAAGACTCTATAGTGGGGAGGGAATAGCTTAAGTGGTAGAGAGCCTGATTAGCATTCATGAGGTTCTGGGTTCAATGCCAAGTACCTCCTCCAAAAAATAAATAAATAAACCTAATTACCTACCCCCCCAAAAAATAATTATCAGAGAAATGCAAATCAAAACTACAATGAGGTACCACGTCACATCTGTCAGAATGGCCATCATTCAAAAGTCCACAAATGACAAATGCTGGAGAGGCTGTGGAGAAAAGCAAACCCTCCTACACTGCCGGTGGGAATGCAGTTTCATGCAGCCACTGTGGAAAACAGTATGGAGATTCCTCAAAAGACTAGGAATAGACTTACCATATGACCCAGGAATCCCACTCCTGGGCATATATCCAGAAGGAACTCTACAAAAAAGACACCTGCACCCCAATGTTCATATCAGCACTATTTACAATAGCCAAGACATGGAAACAGACTAAATGTCCATCAACAGATAACTGGATAAACAAGATGTGGTATAGTTATACAATGGAATACTATTCAGCCATAAAAAATGACAATGTAACACCATTTGCAGCAACATGGATGTCCCTGGAGAATGTCATTCTAAGTGAAGTAAGCCAGAAAGAGAAAGAAAAATACCATATGAGATTGCTCATATGTGGAATCTAAAAAAAAAAAAAAAAAAAAAAAAAAAAAAGAAGAAGAACATAAATACAAAACAGAAACAGACTCATAGGCATAGAATACAAACTTGTGGTTGCCAAGGGGGTGGAGGGTTGGAAGGGACAGACTGGGATTTCAAAATTTGTAGATACTGACAGGCATATGCAGAATAGATAAACAAGATTATACTGTATAGCACAGGGAAATATATACAAGATCTTGTGGTAGCTCACAGCGAAAAAAAATTTGACAATGAATATATGTATGTTCATGTATAACTGAAAAATTGTGCTCTACACTGGAATTTGACACATTATAAAATGACTATAACTCAATAAAAAGTGTTAAAAATAAATAAATAAATAAAAATTTTAAAAATTTAAAAAGACTCTACATGTGTTGACTGCATTTGTGTGGTGTACACACTGAATGTCACTCTTTCTAGGCTATATGTCTGTACTGCATTTTTTTCCTTCATGAAAAGTACATCTTTAGGTTACTGCTCAACAACAAGAACAAAAAAAAAAAAAAAAGATGAGAATTAAGAAGATTTGGATTTCCTATAAAGTTGCATGAATAGTGTCCGCCCAGCTCCTCCAAGAAACTCGGATGAAATAACTGTATACATTTTAATAAAATATGCAAGGAATTTGAACAGTAAAACTGTCATTATCAGCATTACCATTATCAGTAGAGAAGTTGTATACCTAATTCTCTATACATTATCCTGGAAAATTAAAGCATTATATCTAATACAATGTCAAAGATGATGTTAATGCAAAAGTTAACTACAGGAAAGCATGAAAGTGAAAAAATGGAATTCTAAACGAACAGATTAGAAAGATGGTAGCATTAAGATATTGTCTCTTCTAGAATTAATACAGAGAGTTTTACAAAGTAGCTCTCCGAAAAAAAAATTCACTCTTGGAAGTTCCACCTCTAGTCATTTACATTTTCATAAATGATATGTAAAATGACTAGCTGTTAAAACCCAATATTGAGTTTAGTTTGATAATGAATCAACAACCAAGAAATGCCCGAAAATGTATTCATCCAAACTGTCATTAATTGGCCAGACACTGCCTTGTTAGCGAGAAACAGGAGGGCAAAACCATCAGGGTTCCTGCCTAGTGGGGTGAGTGAAGCAAACAAGTAAAGAGATTCCATGTTCACATAGTGAGTCTCTGATTCCCAGTTCTCTGTTTCTCTTAGTAGGTGCTTGTTGAATGATGGCTGTGTGGTATGTTGGGTCAAAGTGCTTTCCAAATACCAGTAAGTAGGTAATGTTTGAGCTGAGTCTTTAAGGAAGGACGGGGCATTTCCAAGAAGAGAAATATTCAGCTGGCAGAGATCAATGGAAAGAAAGATTGTTTTTTCCATTCAAAATGTAAGGAAATGCAGGAGTCAACGGACATGTAACTCCTGAAAGGTTCAAAGCGCCTAGAACACAAGATGAGGGTAGAGATGGGACTGGGAGGTTGACTGGGCCATATGATGAAAGATGTTTTTTCCAAACTAAAGAGCTTATATTTCCTCCTACAAAAAATAAGAAGTCTTCAGAGGATTTTCTGCAGGGGAGTATGTATGCAGGCTTGTGTCTATAAAGAGGAGAGCTCCTGTAGCATAATAGAGGATGGCTTGGGAGAGGAATGCCATGTCTTAGGCTCTATGTTAGTGACCACACAAAGATACAGAAGACCTTGTCACTGCCTTCCAGGGAGTGGACGCCTAGTTGGGGAGGCAGATAAAATTAGGGGATGAATAATTGCTATACAAGGCTGTGTTGTGATGAATTTATATACAGTAGTGCTTTGGAATTACACAGGAGGACTACTTACCTCATGGTGGAGAAATCAGGGAAGGCTTCCAGGAGGAAGTGTCAGTTGAACTGAGCCTAGAAAATCAGGAAATGAAGACACATATGCTGTACTTTAACTCACTGCTCAGGCTACACTAGAAGGCTCAGAGATCATCACTGATTCTTATCCAATCACGTGTATTCTTGGGAACATGGTAGGGTATAAATATAAAAGCAGTTAATTTTATAAATCAATAAAATAATGAGTAGCATTTGATCTTATTAAGCACAAAGACAGTTTTATTGATTCATCATGAACAGAGAGTGTTTACCAAGAGCTAGGCACCAAAAAAGCTTCAGGAGAATTTTCAGAAGTACCAGAACTGTGACCAACGGGATTCTCACTATGGGAAGGGGCTTAGGGTGGGTCATAGTTCATGAAGTCCTTTTGAATAATGAGGTTCCATTTCTGCTACCAGCAAGAATTTATAACCTAATTGATGAAGCAGATATTTTTTATGCCAGAAAAAAATGAAAGTCTAAAACAAGGCTTATAAAAGTGTAGGAATTAAAAAAAAAAGTGTAGGAATAAGTGATATGGTACAAACTGAAACTTCCATGGGGATTCTGAGAGATGAACTGAGAAATTCCAGACAGAGGGAATACGCTGAACAGAGGGCCTAGGAATTAGCAAGAGCATGTCTTTCTCATTTTCCTTCCTTCCTTCTTTCTTTTCTTCCTAAGTTTCTTTTCTCCTTCCCTCCCTCCCTTACTCACTCGTTTCTACTTTCTTTCCTTCTTCCAATAGATATTTATTGAATCTGGAATTATTTTTAAAATCAAAACCATATTCCCTCACTGGAAATTGCTTAGAGTTCAGTGAAGGGACACCACGAAGAAGAGAACATATCCTGCCCTCCTCCCCCTCCTAAATCGAATTCCATCTTCTGGAGACAGGAATAGAGGATTGATCAGGGAATACATCCCAAAAGAGGTGATGCCCAAACTTTGTGATGACAAAGGAGCCCAGAAAGTACTCGAGGCAGAAAAATGGCTCACACCGAAGCGAAGTGCAGAATGTGGCCTATTTAAGGAAACATGAGGATTTGACTATAGCCAAAGTTTGGGTCATGCTAGAGAGGAGTGAGCTGTAGGACCAGAGAAGCGGTGTGGTGATGACTCACAGGACAGGAGATGGACCTGGCCCATGGTGGGGACAGTAGGAGACAAGGTTGAATAGGTCATCTAAGGTTCCATTAGGTGAAGAAGAACAGATGGACTTTACATAAAAACAGTTCCTTATTGTCCTTCAGAACCGTGTGTGCTAGGCAATTTTGCACACTTGAAAGCAATATGAGCACATTTAGGCCCTCTCACTCTCGTTTGTGTTACCTGTAATTATTATTAATTAAGGTAGAGTCTGGTGTATTTGAAAGGAGCGTGGAAATCTGCAGGGTTCATTTTCGTATTTGTCAACTTTTATTTGAAAACAGCAGGTGAAATTCTGATGTGGGCAACGTTTAGCCTCCAACTATCATGCAGATTGTTTGGTATCTATGTAATTGCAAAAGACTGCTTTGGTCGAAGCTCCTGAACACTTTTTATTGCTAATTTTGGCAATAAACCTGTTAATTAGTTAATTATAAAACATTAGTGAATCAAGCAAAAAGAATCCATCTGTTTATAAAATTTCAAAGATCTCTTCTGGGCATAACATTTAAAAACAAGAACTGGCTTGCACTGTATTGCCTGCTAACTACAAACTACACCTCTGGAATATTTGTGCAGTCCCCTCTTAGGGCTAAGAGGTGATACTATAAAGCAACCATTTGCTGTATCTGAAGGTAATTTTGTAGATACATGGTGCTGCATGTAATTTGTTTCAGGGATTGCTGGAAACTGAAAAACTGGTGAGAGATATACAATTTTTTTATCCATATATATCCCAACCTGAACCTAGGAATAATTAGCCAGGCAGGAAAAAAAGCAGAAGGGCATTCCACCCAGAGACACACAATTATAAAAACAGGAGGGAAAAAATCAGAGGGATGCAAAAATTCCTAAGCAAAGAAAATTTGTAGTGCACCTCGGAGAATAGCAAGAGAGAAGACTGATGAGCAAGGCAGGGGTCAGGCTGTAGAAAGTCTGTTTCCATAAAGAGGGATCTTTCTGCAACTGTATCATCAAAGGTTCAGGAATCCATCGAATATCCTCCATTTGGAGAATCTAATGAAACATTTGTTTTTTAGGAAACGTTGACAATCATCCACTTGGAAAACTGGGGAGATTCCTAAGGTCCCAGTGCCAAGAGGGAAATGTAGTGGGAAACACAGGAAAACCCAGACATACAAGAATGAAGTCGGTAAAAATGTCACCAGACTAGGACCCAGAGATGTGGGTTCTCCCAGCTGTGTACTGATCAGCAGGTGATCAAAGCCATGTCACTTATTTCCTTGGGTCTCTACTTTTCTTTGTAAATGGGAAAGTTGTTTGGGGACACATTTAGTCTGGATTCAGGGGGGCAGATTCTCATGGTTCCATTCAAAGTCACATCCACATATAGCTGAGTTATTGATAGTCTTTAGGCTGTAAGGATGGCTTTAAGGAACTCTTACAACACGAAATTCAGATTAACCTGACCTCTTGACATAAAAGTGATTTTACCTTCCTCCCCAACTAGGCGTCCACCCGCTGGAAGGCAGTGACGGGGTCTTCTGTATCTTTGTGTGGTCACTAACACAGAGCCCCAGGGCCAAATCACAATGAGCTTAGGCACCCGTAATTGGAATTTTGTAGGAAGGAACAAGGTTTAAAGTGTAAGACACAAGAAACAACTTCATGGTCCAAAATCATTAACAGAGGATGCAGCTAATCACAATGGCAGTCACTGGATTTGTTATCATCTGAATTTTTGGTTACAATTTGGCTTTCAATATCAGAACGATTTCTATTGATTTTGTTTTAATTGCTGATCTTCATAGATTTTGTTTTGTATTCCATTAATTATCCGAATTTCCTTTTGGATCTTTAATAAATAAACTTAAAGGTAATAAAGGAAGGCATCCTTCAGATAGATCTACATCCAAACCATTTGTTTTGATCTAAAACTTCCAAACATTCCATCTCTCATTTACGCTTTCCCCTTCTGTAGACTTTATGTCTTGATACAACTAGTTATTTCAACACTATGGGAGACCCAGACACTAATAATTCCCATGCTCTTATTTCTGCCTCTACCATGGATTACCTAGCTGTAAATCAAAATTCCATTTATTGTTTATTTTAAGGTCTACCTTGCTTTGATATTCCCACTTGGGAATATTCCCAGTGAACATCTATTGTTAAGGACTCTGATTTGCTCATGAAGTCTTCACTTAAATATTCAGCAAATCGTGATGAAGAGAAAGTACCATGGCGTGATGATATTTACAGAACCAAGCTAATGGAGTCACTTATATCAGGGAAACAAAATGGAGACAGTCAACGCAGGCATATAGTGGAAACTTAACCCTAAAGGAACCTACAGCTGGTCTCAGAAATCAGCAGAGGACGCCAGCTATGCCCCAAAAGCCAAGTCTGTTCATGTCACCTCCAGACTTCCTTGTTCTCCTGACTCAGCTACCCTGACCCAAACAGGGAAGAAGACTGCTAGGCAATGAATCAGCTGAAAAAGCCAAATGAGTTCCACATTTACCCACATTTACACAAAATCCCTCAGTTTGAGTAACTCAGAGCCATTGCTCCCATAGCCTTGAGTTTCCTGGCTGGCTGATGGAAATTTTTTCCACAAATTCATCTTTTTGATTTGTTTTACTCACTGTGCAGAGGTTGGTTTTTGACATGGAGAAAAAGAACTGAGTTGAGAATCGAGAAACGTGGCCTCCAGTACAGTCTTTAGAGTTCTGTGGCCTTTAATAATTCCTTTAATTTCCTTAAGCCTCAGTTTCCTCAACTATAAAAACAGAGAGTTGGACCAGATATCATTTTAGATTCCTTCCAGTTAAAACATTCTGGGATTTGATTTCTCCGGCTACTTTGGGTAGCATCCATTCGCTTCCAGCTCCAACAAGCAGAGGCCAGTCCTATTATAACCTGACAGCTGGAGAGACAGACAAAGAATAAAAGTTTCCCTAAGTGCCCCTGATTCTCTTTTTCTTTTTTTTTCTTTCTTTTTTTTTTTTTTTTTTTGGTAAATAAATGAAAAGAGTTCATTTTCCAGAGCAAATCCTGAGCCGCAAATGCCATTTTTTTCTTCATGGGGAGGTAAAAAAATTAGCATTTAAAAATATGCCAGCATGTAACATTTCGTTTGTTTCCATAATGTCTGATTTAAGGATAAAGATCTTTTTTCAACACTGAAAGCAAAACCTCCTAATTCATCTGGCTTAGAGGATCATTTACATATCCAATGGAACATTTATTTTATCTGACCAGAATTGAAGATGATACAACATTCTTGGCTGAGATTAAAAATATATAAGGATGGAATATTGATGACAATATGCAGCACAGAGAAGAACAGCCTGGACGATGCGCTGTGGATGATAAGAATGAAATGGTTCCTGGCTAAAGTGAAGTGATAACCTCAAAAGATGTAGATTAATGACAGTAGTTTCTAAGATTGAAAAAGGAGAGGCAAGGATAAAAGAGGAATAAATTGAAGCATTTCAACAAAGGATGGAGAAATTTAAAGGATAATGTTAATTGAATTAAGTGTTGTAACCAGATAATACTCTATTATACAAAGATGAAAGCCACGGCCATATCAAACCATCTAGCGGAAAGACGTCAACTGAATCTGCAAGGGGTTATTTTTAAAGTGGCAGATTCTAATACGAATCCGAATTTCCAGGGTGCGGGTTTAGTTTAAGCTTCTTAATTAATAACAGTGATAAACTTAGTTTGATTGCTCAGAAACACATACCCAGACGTGTGGCAACATAGGGATAACTAAGTGCATTGTTACTTCTCACCCAGAATTCATTGATTCATTTTATATACATTTATTGAGTTCCGCATGTTCATAATCCCAAATGGTTCAAAATTTTTTCCATTTACTTAACAAACCTTTCCTAAGTATTTTCTGTGTGAAAACATTGTGCTAAAGTTCAGAGCCTAGAAGAAATTAATATGCTTCTTGAGGACAAACTATATGATCTTTTCCTTTCCATGCCTAGCAAGAGGGTCTGGCCTGATATAAGTAGCTGATAAATGTTAAACTAAACATTTTACGGAGGCAGATATACCTAAAACTATAAGCTAGAAGAACCAAATAATATCTTACAGTGTCCTCCAACTAAGAAAATTGAAGATATGGGAGCAACCTGAATGTCCATCAACAGATGCATGGATAAAGAGCATGTGATATATAATATACATAGTGGAATACTACTCAGCCATAAGAAAGAATGACACTTTGCCATTTGCAGCAACGTGGATAGACTTAGAGAACAGTTTGCTAAGTGAAATAAGTCAGACAGCCAAAGACAGATATTGTGTGATATCACTTATATGTGGAATCTAAAACATCAACAAACTCGTGGATATAACAAAAAAGAAACAGACTCACAGATCTAGAGAACAAACTAGAGGTTACCAGTGGGGAGAGGGAAGTGGGGGAGGAACAATGTAGGGGCTGAGGATTAAGAGATACAAACTATTAGGCATAAAATAAGCTATAAGTATATATTGTACAATCTTTACTTATAATAGTCAACAGTTTATAGTAACTATAAATGGGGTATAACCTGGAAAAAATTGTGACTTACTCTGTTATACACTGTAACATATAATATTGCACATCAACTATACTTCAATAAAAAAATAAAGAAAAAATTCAAATTAAAAATAAAATGGAAAAGTTGGAGGAGATCTTGTCATTGAATCTAATGTTTCCTACATTTGTTCCATGGAGTGAAAGTAATGGATGTTATTAAAGTTAAAGGAGGTGAGAGAATACTTGATCAAATAATTTTGGAGAGAACAGAATCAAACAAATTTATTTATTTCCCAGAGAGTTTGATGTGCTAAAATTCTGTGTTTCTCTCAAAATTAGATATAGCACATAGCATTTCCAACCTTATTTATCCAGCAGGCACTTTCATTGTGAAACTAGTATTCTGACTTTGGAAAAGGGCTCAGCTGGTCCATTTTCCTTGCTTTTCCCCTTAATTCTGACCACTTTTAATCCAGTGAGAGACAACTTTGTAACTCTGCCTAAAGAATTCAGTGCATAAGGGATTTGTCCCATTTTTTTGAGAAAATTTGTTCTATCATTGGATAGCCTTATTTGTTAGAAATCTTTTGAGTTTTGAGCTGAAATCCGCCTTACAGTCTACGACAGCATGTGTGAGCAAATAGTGGTTGGAAGGAAAAATCTGCCCCATGGCCTAATTTTGTATGGCCCTCAAGCTAAGAATGTCTTTTGTGTTTTTTAAGACTGAAAAAAATAAGAAGAAAAATATGCACAGTGATCATATGTGGCCCACCCAACCTAAAATATTTACATTCTAGACTTTTACAAAGGGGTCTGTAAACCTGTGTTCTAAAGAAGTTGTCTCCAGACCTTTTGATCATGTGCTCTGTGGTAAGCAGTCTCTAAGGTAGCCCCCAAAGAGCCCTACATCCTGGAAATTCAAGTCCTGGTATAATGCCTTGCCTTTGAGAAGAGGCTAGATTCAGCAACTCACTTCTACTCTATTCTACTGAACAGACTTGCTGCTATTCTATTTTGCTGAATAGCATATGGCAAAATGATGGAATGCCTCTTCTAAGATTAAGTTCTGAAGACTTTGGCTTCTGATTTGGATACGGTCTCTCCGTCTCTCATTCAGCTGCCCTGAGGAAAGGCAGCTACCACATTGCAAGCTACCCTATAAAGCGGCGAGAAGAGAGAAAGGTTTCCAGCTAATAACCAGTAAAGGACTAAGACCTTCAGTCCAACAGTCTTCAAGGGACTGAATTTTACCAATAACCAGGTGAATGAGCTTGAAACAGATTCTCCTCTAGTTGAGCCTTCAAATGTGACCACAGCCCTGGCCAACAGCTTTATTTCAAATTTATAAGAGACTTTGAGCTAGAGACAGCCAGCGAAATTACACCCAGATTCCTGACCCATAAAACCTGTGAGATAATGTTTGCTGTTTTAAGATGTTATGTTCTGGGATAACTGTTACCCAGCAATAGATAACTAGCATACACTCCCATTAGTAAAAGTTTTCAGAGCATGCAGTCCCAATATATGTCTTTTTACTCATGAATTATGAACACCTACTACTGCAAATTTTTACTTTCAATACTAGTAAGCTTACATTATTTCCTAATTTTTAGATAGAAAAAAATATGGGAGGATGTTTTAATAACTTGTGATGGGTCTGGACCATACTAGCTTTGTTTATCCATCCCTTGATATGCCCACATTTTATGTCTACTTTGGAGAGCACTGTGTAAAGTAACATATAATATCATACTAACACAAATACTCCCCAAAATTATAAACATAGAATTTTATTTTTCTGACCACTAAGTCCTTTCAATAGGATCAGATTGTTCCATCTAAAGTACTTTATTTGCTCAGAAATATTAGCTCTTCATTCATGTCAGTCATTAGACAGCTCTTCACAGATGTCACCTTGGAAACCTAGACTTAGGTTTGTAGGAGATTTTCACATGCCTAAGAAAGTTTGTTCCTGTCTTAAGGGTTGCTTGGCCACTGATGAGGAATGTTAACAGCTGTGGGAAAAGCAATTAGTGTCCATTCTGTCCTGATTGACAATTCTGTAAAATGCCCAGTAGCATTTTCTATGGTTTAACAAAATGGCGACCTTCTGTTTCGGAGTGCCGGGTAGATTGAGTTCTGGGTATGGTTATCATCATGCGGATGCCCCATGTGGCTTCCAATTAGGGAATCCGGACTAATTTCACTCCCCAACCAGACTGAAATATAAAAGAGACAGATAAGGCCTTCGCAGTGAGGTATGAACAGAGATTTCAGGCAAGCAGAATACATGAATATCAACTTTTAGGAGCATTCAATTAAAAATGCAAAGGCAGAGCTCTCTGACAAACTGGGAGGCTCTGGATGAAAGGAGAGAGATTAGTGAGAACCCTGCAATGAATGCACTGTTTTCATACAATGCCCTAATCAGGAGGACAAGTGGCAGTTTTACGAAGCAGTGGGTTTGGAACAATGCCTTTCCCAGGGAAGTAGTCACTACAAAACACGGGCTGCAGTAGGACAATACTGACTTGTCCACGCGAAAGAGAATAATTACTTTAAGAAATTATGTTCGACATCTGGTGAGCATCCTTGGTCCAAAAAGAAAAATACTAGAAACTGGAAAGTGGTGGGTTATTTTTCCCTTGGCTTCCAAACTTCCTATTTTTCTCACCGTGCATTTCACATTATCCCAATTATCTAAGTTGGTGCATTAATATAGAAATACTATGATCTTCCATTTTCCCTAATTAAGACTATTAGGAAGACATTTTATGCTCTTATTTTTTTTAATGAAATTCAATTTAAAGTCACTGTATCAGATCTTATTAGCTGCTACATTATAACATATAATATTTCAGTGGGGGCAAAGTGCCTAAATCAAAAATTAGATCCAAACTTCAAGAATACAAACTATGATGGTAACATGGTCATGGTCTTTTGCATATATTTCATCCTGTATAAAATAAAACTTCCCTTGTGTCAAGTCTTAATCAAGCATGTCCCCAGGAAAAATTTTGACATGGAAGACCTGGGAAGACATTTTACCATTTCATCTTTTTAATAATAGAATGTCCAAATCAAAAGTCCCACATATTTTAAGGAGGGTGTGAGAGGTGAACAAAGCAGTTGACCCAAGCTACACCATTTCTTTCAAGGAGCAAAATAGGGAAATTTCTTTCAGTTAATTCAGGAAGTATATTTAAGTGTTAACTGTATTGTCAGCATGAAACTAATCACAATAGGGTGAGGTAACTTACTGGAGAAAGACATCCCCACTGCCCAGCATATAGTAGTTGCTGAATACAGTATCTTTTAAATAAAAGGATCGAGTCTTTATTTTTTTCCCTAAGGGAACCTAGCTGGGATTAGCATTCTCTCATGTAATGTTCACCATACATCTGTGAGGAAGGAAATAAGGGTTTTTTTTTTTTAACTGAAGTATAGTTAACTTGTAATGTTGTGTTACTTTCTGGTGTACAGCATAGTGATTCAGTTATACACATGTGTATTCTTTTTCATATGCTTTTCCATTATGGTTTATTACAGGGTATTGAATATGGTTCCCTGTGCTATGCAGTAGGACCTTGTTGTTTATCTATTTTATATATAGTAGTTTGTATCTGCTAATCCCAAACTCTTAATTTATCCTTCCCTCACCCTCTTTTCCCCTTTGGTAACTATAAGTTTGTTTTCTATGTCTGTGAGTCAGTTTCTGTTTCCATTTTGTAAATAAGTTCATTTGTGTTGTATTTTAGATTCTGCATATAAGTGCTATCAAATGGTCTTTGCCTTTCTCTTTCTGACTTACTTCATTTGGTATGGTGATCTCTAAGTCCACCCACATTGCTGCAAATGGTATTATTCCATTCTTTTTATGGCTGAATAGTATTCCATTGTGTATAGATACCACATCTAGGAGGAAATATTTTAAGCTCATTTTGTAAATGAGGAAACTGAGGTTCTAAAAGATGAGTTTGCCCAAGGACCGAGAAACAGAGAGTGTGCAACAAGGAATTCAACCCTGCCTGTCTGACTCTGGAGTCTGGGCTGTTAACTTGGACTTATTTGCATCTGTCAGCTGCTGATGCTTTGCTTCTCTGAGAGCTAAGGCGTGCCCTCAGTGATCTCCTGCTAGTCCTTCAGTCCTGGACTCTTTAGTATGTCTTCTTCATTTATCTGTTATTCTCCCGTAGAAGTGTTATAGAACGAAAATTGAGCCTCCTACAGGAATTAGTCCAGCTATAATTACTAAAACTCAAGTAAACACGTACCCCTAAAACTTGAGGGGAAGCCATATTTCAAATAAAACCTTCAGGGCTGCCTGGCAACCCACTTTACATGTACCCAGGGCTCAGAAGCACCACCACCAGGACAACTGATACTCAGGGATGTTTGCTTTGTCATTGCTGGACAGGAAGGACCTTTCTCAATGATTTTCTGTCACCACTTGAAAGTGATAAGTTCTATGAACAGTTTAACGGCCAAATAAAGGATTTCTGGATACCCTAGGGAGGGGATTCTCAATTTTGCTGTGCTCCCAGCACATGCTTCGAGGACACACTGGTGTTCAAATTTTCACCAGGGTTCAGAATCGTCTATTTCCCTTGGACCAGCTCACACTGGCAGAGCTCAGCTGAGAGGAAAGATAAAGCATCTTAGGAGGTTGACAATCTGTGTAATATGGAGCCTCGGTTTTATCGTATGGGCATAGAAAGGCTTTTTATTTAAGGTCTAACTTTTTAAGCCTTAATAAATTTGAATCATAGGAACTGTACAGTGGGTAAACATGCCAGAAAATAAAAAATGACAATTGGGATTCTTCAACTAACAGAGATAGGTTGCCTCATACAGCCAAAATACCTTGTCTGTTGTCTGTTTCTGTTTTGTTTTTCACAGCATTAAATACTTAAACTATAACATTCTTTCCTGACTCTATTACTCTTGAAGGAGGTACAGCCACTCTTGGCCAACAAGCTTCATCCATCCACCCAGAACTGGATCTAACAGAGAAAACTGGCAGCTCCCAAAAAAATGAAAGTTTGCCAAATGAACCAAAAACAGGAACTTCTAGAAACACCACAGAATTATTCTCACCCAACTTTTCTGTAACGTCTGATTTGTACCCTATCAATAGTCTGCACTGCATCTTTCTGTGACCCGCATGATTATTGGGGTCAGAGGTTTAGTCTCTCCACATGCTGGGGTGACTTTCCTAATCTTTGCGTGTCTGTTCATTGGACACGCTAGATGGAGATGATCATAATGAGAGCTAAGAAGTTTTACATCTCAGGGAGTTTGTGTTTTTTTTTTTTTTTTCGGTTTACAAAATGCTTTCAGATCTATAATTTGATTTGTTCTAAGAACATGCTTTCTACAATGAGGGGAGAAACTTACAGAAGTTCAATGCCAAGACTGAGATGATCAAGGCATTTAAACAGCAGCACTAAGAGCTCTGCCTGGTCTTCTGAACCTTAGGCTAACACTCTTTCCACCTCACCCCCACTAATTAGTCAATTCACTGGCTTGCTGGCAAACACCGAGGCCTCTTGAAGCAGGCAGCATCTGGCAATTCTTGAGAAATGCAGATTCTCAGGCCTCTCTCTAGAAGTGCTGGATTCAGGGATGGGGCCCAGCAATCCACGTTTTAACAAGACCTCTAGGTGAAACTGATGCCTACTGGCATATGCTAAACATCGTAGCCTACGTAATACTATGATTGCCATACAATTTTCCATCATACTACTTAAGGACCACACAGTATGTTCCTACTTATGGTATCATGAAACCATCCCAGGAATTAATCCGTATATCAACAGCCTTTATGTTAAGCCTCCAGAAGATCTCAAAGCCACAAGGAGCAGAGTGTCTAAAGCTTATCCATACAGTGCAGGTGACATGGTGGTTACTTGTAGCTTCTCTTCCCATTATCCCTACCATTTGCAAATAAAGAATTTGTTTCTTGACATCGAGATCATCCAATTATTCCATTTTGTCAAAGTGAAAAAACCTTTATCCTACCTATGCAAATCCTTTCTCCAGGGTCTTCAATTCCTTCTCAGTCTGCCCAGA
Source organism: Camelus ferus (assembly GCF_009834535.1). NCBI lineage: Eukaryota > Metazoa > Chordata > Mammalia > Artiodactyla > Camelidae > Camelus > Camelus ferus. The sequence goes on along the minus strand of NC_045697.1, from coordinate 15,942,763 downwards.
CTGTGTTTTTATTCAATTCACAGGCAGTCAGGAGTGGTTACTTCTCCCACCCCTTGCCCACTTCAGACACTCTGTACACACAAGCCCTTTCAAGGGCTTTATTCCACTGTAGTTTAAAATGTACATGTCTTAGATTTCATCAAGCAAAAAGAAGGGAGGTGAGGCCCCCATCATATGTGCTGGAACACTTTGTGTTTCTCCTTTCCTGTGCTCATCACACTTCTAATTACTTGTTCAATGTCACTGTCTAATTACTTGTTCCCCACATGTTCCCTAGTAAGACTTTTAGAGGCCCTGAGCTCTGACAGGATAATGGTGTCTCCTCCAACACCATATGGATTTTCAAATTAAGAAAAGAATTAAAACTTTGAAAGAAGTTTAATATGTCCAGCAAAGTTTTATTTCCCAGCATGACTGCTTTCAGACTTTACTCTAAATACCACCTACTAAGCTTAATTTTTAATAGAGAGGAGGAGGGTGGCTGCTTTGCTGGTGCCCAACACATGAGTTGGTCTTCGTTTGGGTCATTCAGCACCAGGTCCACATAACTTGTGAGTTTCCTGAGGACCAAATCTGTATCTGTCTTGGTCACAATGTGGTCCTACAATGCCTGAGGTAAGACAGGTTCTTAATAAATGGCTGATGAAAGGATAAGAGAGTGAGCAGATGGAACAGGAAGAAGAGAATCAGGCAGAAAAGACAAAATGACTGAGAGGGAAGGAGTGGGGAAGGAAAAGAGGTGGGTAGAGAGGAGGAAGGGAGAGAGAATGAGGGAAGAAGGCTAGGAGGAAATAAAACCAGTTGGTTCCTATCTTAATTTTACTATAGTTTAGGAAAGAGATGTGCTGGTTCTAAACTGTCTCGTCCATTGTTAGAGATCCAAGAATTGTCTGTTTCATTATTGCTTAATTGCAGAATAAATGTTGCCCTCATCCTTTTATAGAATTATGAACCTGTGTCTTTATTTACTTACACGGCACTATTTTCAAATACGTGACAGCCCGTTGCTCACGTTGTCTTTGTCACGGAATTAGGGAAATGTAGCATAAGCTTTAAATTTGCAGCTGCTGTCCAGTCAGTGAGGAGGGCCCGCTGTGCAGATAGCGCCGTGATACATGCAGTCGGCTATTCAACTGTTACAGTCCTTGGGACTCTTGATGTCTGTCACCCGGGAAAATGAACAGCATTTGTGCTGACGGCTTTTTTCCCCCTCAATTCATCCCTTCCTAATGAATCTATTCCAAACCAAGGCGTACATTTAAATACATTTTACAAGCCATATCAAAACAGCAATATTAAGAGAATTTGTTGCCAAAAAAAATACCCCGTGTAAATTACAGGGAACTTCCACATGCAATACATTTAGCCAAAATGGGGCCTTTGGATGACATCAATCCCACAAGGTGTCAACACACAGCAATGATATTCAGTCCCTACTTTCTCCTTTTCCTTGATAAGAACAAAAGTATGCTTCGGCACAGCATTCAAATTCATCAAATAAGCACCCAAGAACAGATGTATTGCGCAGTCTGAAGTTCAGTAAAGAAGACACATATGCTATGTAAAAAATTCCTATATCTTTAGGTCCCCAGATCCTAATGTGACAAGGATATCATTATCACTAAAGTCATAAAGCCTTTTATAGAGATATTTCCCCCCTTAGCCCTGCTATTTTAATTTGCGCACAGATTTTAGCACAGGCAATTTCCCCCCGCAAGGGTCTTTCACTAATAGAATTATACTATCTTAGCTCAAAATGGCCTTTAGTTCTCAGTCCACTGGACTCAAAAGATTATTTTCTTGTGGTGGAGAGCTTTCCACACCATCCGGGAGCCCACTGTTTTCTGCATCGAAAACCCCAATCCTCTGCATCCTTCAAGAGGCTACACAGCTGGGCCCAGCATGAAAATGACAAGCATTAGAAAACTCCAAGAGTTTATTTTCCTCTGGCTGGGCATCTTGGCTTCTGGACTCCCATCAATGCCATCAGAACACATGCCTTTCAATAAAAAGTGATCCTAACAGGATTAAATGTAATTTAGAGTCAATAAGGAGAAGTTTGCCATCGGGCAGAATTATAATAGACAGTGTGATTGGAAGGTAGAGGATCTGGAAGGTTTTCAGAGCACATTCTACTGTAAAAATGAAACACGGAGAAGAGAACAAAATTTTCCTTCTCAGCCAAACCATTTCACTAGTTCCATCTTGCATGCAAATCAATTTATGGTCTATTAAAGTAATAAGAACCGTGTATTGTCATTCACGTAGAGGGAAAAAAAAAAAAGAGAGACAATGGAAAACACGGTGTTATTTCTACACAGGTCTTCTTTGTTGCCATGCTAGTAGTAAATAAAATGTTTTTGGTTCTGCCTGACTTGGAATCTGAACCCACAAAAGGCACATGGAGCCCAGCACAGAATCCTGTGTTAAGCAGGACACTCCTAAATCACTCAGCAGACATCAGCTTTAAGAAGGCAAGTGACTCTTCTGGAAGGCAGTCCCCCATCCCCAGGGCAGGGTGGATCTGGGAAAGAAAAGGAGGAATTGAGCACTGATTGAAACTCTAGCCCAGGGAAGAATACAGTCCACTGCCAGAAGGATGAGCTGCTTTCTTAGAGCTGCCAGTGGGTGCCCTTCACCGAACCACTGCTTCAGTACAAGTGAAAGGAATAAGGAAGCAAGATAGGCTGCAACAAGAGGTGATTGCCTGACATTATTTCCCTGATTTTAGAGTCTTCACACTACTATTAACAGAAAAAAAATAGCGATAGCTGCCACATAATGGACATGGTATTTACCACTGAGTGGAGAGTGTTCTAAGTTATCTTACACATATCATCTAATTTAAATTCTTACTCCAGTCCTATAAAGGAGGTAGTTTTATTTTAATTCTCACTTTACAGAGGAGGGAAATAGAACCCAGAGACCTGAGGAAGTCACTGGAGGGTGCACGTTCCATAAACGCCCGAGCTGCATCTGACACTATCCACGTCACGTGCTTGACCGCATCTGTGGTTAACCACATCTGTGCTGTTGCTGACCAGAAATGAAGCACTTTTATCATGGGAATAATTTTTGTTTGGTCAGTGCCACTTCTTGGAAGAGAAACTCAAAAACAAAGCTGCCGGCATGAATGCAGAAGCAAAGAAAATGGTGTTTGTTGTGGACAATGGAAGTCTTAGGAAAGACAGAAACTGCACATCCATGACTTTGTGAAATATGGAAAATCAGCTGAAGCTTTAGAGACCTAGACGATCTTATGCTCAAATGTGGTTTTGCTAAATCATGTGTCACTGAAAATAACTGGGTGCCACGCTTGACTCTGCCATAACCTTATCAGAAAGAATATGAAGTAGCATTTTGATGTCTAGAAACAGACTGGGTTGCCACGCTGACTCCACTACTTACTAGCTCTACGGTTTAGACAAGTTACTTATCTTCTCTCTGCCTCAGTTTACTCATCTGGAAAATGGGGGTCATAATTGTAGAATTTACTTCATAATAAAGGATTAAATGAGTCTGTCTACATCTTAAGCTTCCATTGCAAATAAGAATTTGACTACCTAACATCCACTGCATCAGTGATTTATTACACATTTATAAGTTGCTTAGATATGGCAGATGTCATGCTAAGTACTGGAAGTATTAAGATGAATAAGACCTCAAGTCATGGGCCATCTAGAAGGCAAACAAAAAAACATGTTTGATGGAGATATAACAAATTGGTGATTATAGACCAGAGGTAGCAATTAATTTTTAAATATCTCAAAAGCGTGACAAGTACTTAAAGAGTATTTGTTGCCATGATGCGTTTAAAGCATCACCTAGATGGAGTAATGTGCGTACTTGTCAATTTCTGTCTGTTGAAACATTGTCTCCTTACAGAGCTACTGCTGACTTACCTGTCTTTTCTCCAACACCCAATGACTCACCCTGGCCACTGAAGTTTGTCTTTAAAATTAGTTTCTAATAATAAAATAAAACAGAGACTAAGTAAGAAAATTTGGGAGAAATTATAAAGAAGGAAAAAAAAACTAGCTGTCATACCACAATCCAGAGAAAGAAAAAAGGAAAAATTGAGACATTAACATGGGTTATTTTTTTTCTTTTGTCTCCATACATGTAGATTATTATATATGTCTACATGTCATATATTCTCTGAATATATTATTGACTCTTCCCATACACAATTTTTAAAACTTTTTAGGGGGGAATACTTCAAAAGAGTTACAAAGGGAGTCCAGAGCATTTCATCTATACTTGGCCCAGCTTCCCCTAAGGGTAACTTCTTACATAACCATGGAGTATTTATCAAAACTAAGAAGTTAACAATGGTAAAGTACTATTAATTAAACTTAAGAATCTATTTGGATGTCCCAGTTTTTCCACTAATGTCCTTTCTTCTGTTCCAGGATTCAACAAAGGGACCATGTTGAATTTCAGTTCTTAAGTACTTTTGATACATTAATTATAATTATACTTCAACTCTTCCTATATGCATTTCCCACCTAACAAGAGGTCTTAACACATCAACTAAATTTTGCTACAAAAAGCTTTCTATCTGGTTCCTATATCCCTGATTCTATGCCATCTTTCTACCTGTTGCTTTTAAAGCACCACCATCCTGCCCAGAAATCTTCAACCTTGCTCTAAGAGAAAACCAGAATGTTTTTAAAGAACATTAGAGAATCTTCACATTCTGGTCCCAGCCTGCCCGCTCTCTTCTGGTCTAAATGCTGCCTCCCACTGCCAACAAGCTTTATGCTTTCTACTTCTGTATTTTTACATATATTTTTTTATTACCTTATTTTTATATTATATTATTTTTCCTTGCCCATAGAGTCATATCTGCTCACCTCAGCTAGCCTAGAGTTCTCTCCCCTCTTTTTTTTTTTTAATTGAAGTACAGTTGATTTACAATGTGGTGTTAGTTTCTGGTGTACAGCATAGTGATTCACCTATACACATATAGATATTCTTTTTCATTATAGGTTATTACAAGCTATTGAATACAGTTCCTTCTGCTACACAGCAGGATCTTGTTGCTTATTTTTTACATACAGTAGTTTGTATCTGTTAATTCCAAACTACTAATTTATCCCTCCCCCCACCACTTTCCCCTTTGGTAAACATAAACTTGTTTTCTATGTCTGTGAATCTGTTTCTGTTTTGTAAATAAGTTCATCTGTGTCACTTTTTTAAAACTACAATGAGATATCACCTCACACCAGTTAGAATAGCCATCATTAAAAAGTCCACAAATGATAAATGCTGGAGGGAGTGTGGAGAAAAGGGAACCCTCCTACACTGTTGGTGGGAATAAAATTTGGTGCAGCCACTATGGAAAACAGTATGGAGATTCCTTAAAAAACTAAAAATAGGTTTACCATATATATGATCCAGTAATCCCACTCCTAGGCATATATCCTGAGGAAACTATAATTCAAAAAGAAATATTCACCCCAATGTTCATATCAGCACTATTTACAATAGCCAAGCCATGGAAGCAAACTAAATGTCCAACAACAGATGACTGGATAAAGAAGATGTGGTGTGTGTGTGTATATATATATATATATATATATATATATATACACACACATATATATATATATATATAGGAATACTACTCAGCCATAAAAATGAATGAAATGATGTCATTTGCAACAACATGGATGGATCTAGAGATTATTATACTAAGTCAAGTAAGTCAGAGAAATACTAATATTATATGATATCATTTATATGTAGAATCTTAGTTTTGATTTGCATTTCTCTGATAATTAGCAATATTGAGCATTTCGCATGTGCTTATTGGCCATCTGTATGTCTTCACTGGAGAAATGTCTGTTTCAGTCTTCTGTCCATTTTTTGACTAGATTGCTTTTTTTTTTTGTTACTGAGTTGTATGAGCTGTTTGTATATTCTGGAAGTTAAGCCCTTGTCAGTCGCATCGTTAACAAATATTTTCTCCCAGTCTGTAGGTTATCTTTTCGTTTTGTTTATGGTTTCCTTTGCTGTGCAAAGGCTTATAAGTTCAATTAGGTCCCATTTGTTTGTTTTGTTTCTATTGCCTTGGGAGCTTGGCCTAGGAAAAACATTGCTACAATTATGTTAGAGAATGTTTTGCCTATGTTTCCTTCTAGGATATTTATGGTGTCCTGTCTTATGTTTAAGTCTTTAAGCCATTTTGAGTTTGTTTTTGTGTATGGTGTGAGGGAGTGTTCTAGCCTCATTGATTTACACTCTCCTCTCTTAACATCTGGAAAATTCACCTGGTGTAGTTTGTTATTTCATGTCTCTATCCAAGTTCTCTAACCAGACCATGAGCTTCTTTGGAGTACAGTCCTGCCTGCAGTATTGCACCTCTACAATGTATTGCACAGTTTAGTTTAATAAATTGTGTACTGATTAGGCTGCTGGAAACCTTCAATTCTAATGATTATAAAAATAATGGCAACTTCCAGTTTCCAGTCCAATATGTAAGGAGCTTGCAAGTCATTGCTCCGGTCCAAAATAAAGCTAAGCAAACTGATAATTAAAATTCTTCTTAGATCTGTTAAAGACTGAGGCCCCAGGGGAAAATGCTACGACAAAAACTGAAGAGACAGTGAATCCCAAGCTACCAGAGCAGAAGCCTCTGCAGGAGCCAGAAACAGTGAGCAAGTTTGAAAGTTAAACATAACAGCTCACACTCCTCGAGCCCAGCTGCTCTGAACACATTACATCTATCAGCTTATTTATCTTTCACAACAGCCTTGTGAAGAGCCCATTTTACAGACAGGGAAACTGAGGTACAGGGATGCTTAGTAAGTTGCTTAATGTCCCTTAGCTAGTACATGTCAGAGCCAGGATTTAAATGCAGGTGAACTGACTCCAGAGTCCGTGTTCTTAATGATTCCACTACATTTGTCATGCCAGGTACCCATATCACTCAGGCAAGGTCAGATGAGCCAGTCACAGGTCCAGTGACACATAGCACTGGGAAAGCCTGGGACAACAGGCTCTGTTTACTCTGCACAAGAGCCGCTCACTAACCTTCACCGTTGGGAACCTAACCCACCACTTCCACTGCCCCTCCATCTCACCAACTGCTGCAATTTATAAGGTTTCTTCTCCCCTTGTACTGCTGTGACTCATAATTCTAAAGGCCACCATAAAGTGTCTCTATGTCACAGTGTCTTCTAATTTCATTCTTTGGGGCGCATCACGCTTTGTGCTCTGTACTATATCCGTCTTGGGACAACTAGAGCCTAAAATATTGTGATCACTGATGAATATGCGTTCTCCATGTAAGGTGTCTTGCTAGTAATTAGACAGTATTAATCCCATCAGCTCTGATTTACTCTGCTCTCTCAGTAACGCACTTCAGTCTTCTGCTTTCTACTCAGCACTGAGCAATACAACTGGTGCTTAAGGATTATCGTATAAATCTACTTTTTGGTCAGTCAGTACTGAGGAATTTTTTCAATATATTACAAATGTATTCATTATTCCCTCATTCATGAAAATAATTAAAAACTACAGGCTGAACACAAATTCCCAGACCACAAAAGCCTGATTGGCTCTCCACCGCCAAGCACCAAGGTTGCCGGCATCTTAGTTCATGGCTTTCTTAATGAGAACTCGTACCTTCTTGTTCAATAAAGGGCTTTAGTGGACATTTCCTGGTGGTGTTCGCAGGAGTTATAAAACTAAAGCCCTATCAAAAAGTAACATGAAGAAAATAACATCAAAATTGTTGCTTTCTGCATGTTTTTAGCAATTCAGAACTGACTTGCCCTAAAATGAAAACTATCAAAAAAAAAAAAAAACCAATACTTTAAAAATGATCCCCAGGATGTTAATAACATGTGCTCACAATCCCTTTTAAAGGAAAATCAAAGAAGGAAGGTAGAGAGAAATACAAGTAGATCCAATCCATCACGGTCATACCCAAGTTTCTCCTTAGATAAAACAGACATAAAATACGTGCTGTACAAGCCCCAGATGACCTTCAAGACATTTAAGTACAGTATCTATGGATTTTTAAGTATAATTAACAACTCCTGCTTTTCCGTTGAAAGAATCCAAGTTCTGTTTTCTTGACGGGGAAAAGCCAATCAATTTTGTTCTCAAATGCTAATACTAGCAATTAGAAATAACGTTAATTAAAATACTGTTGGGGCTGTTAGGGTTTTGGATGGTAGATTTTTTTTTTTTTTTTTTTTTTGTCCTCGCCCTAACCTCCTGGCAGTTCTAATTTGCAGAGCTAACTAGGGAAGCACCCTTGGCTTGATTCGTCACTGGGGCAAAGAGCCAGCCTTTGAAACACAGCAGAGAACCACGCAAGGCCACCGCGCTGTGAGGCAGCCTGGGCGCTGCAGCTAGATTGTTTGTTTCACCTGGTACCAAATGTGACAGATCGTTTTACTTACAGCATGAATATTAATTCTCTGGTTTTGGTAACGAAAATACAGTGCTCATTTGTATTGCTGTAAAACTTGTAAATACGCCCTGTAGGATAAGTAATATTCAAAGCAACATCCTAATTAAAAGGAAAACTCAGTTGTCTTGCAAGATAATGTAAGGAGGACACATAAACTGTAAATAAGATGCATGGTAAAAATGAAAAAGACAGGCTGGATAGGAGAGGAATGAAATAAGATTTGGAAATGTGCTTTTTAAATGAACACAAATTGTGAGATAATGTCTCACTGAACAATAAAAATAACAAACCAGTGGTAAAGATGTGATAGAATTTCCTATGTATACCATTTTAATCTTAATATAATTTTCCCCAGTGCATCCAGATTATTGAACTACTATGACCATTTCTTTCTCACTCGATCCAAAGTTACTGAGAGACCGTGCTTTGCTGTAAGTAATTCCCCAATTATGAACATGAAAATGATCCAGAAATTGACCAGTGTTTTTTAAAAAAGACAAAGTGTCTGCTCAGAGCCAAAGCCTTAGGAGACTGGCAAAGTAAGTGCAGAGTCCTCAGCCAATCAGGAGAATACAGAAAACCACCTTCCCCATGTCCTCCTGCATGAAGTAACTCCCCATCCTTGTTTCTTTCTTCCTTGTTCAAAAAAATGCAGAGAAGCCTTCCATGGCACCCCAACTTCCACTGTGCTGGACAGAGAACAGAACTGAAGACAAAGAGGTGCCAGGTACAGTAAACAAGCACTGATGTAACTTGAGGAACATGCACATCAGTGTGGCCTCGGTTTCTCCATTTGCAAAATGGGGGTAATAGTACTCTTTGTTTCAAGCCTGATATACACATGAATGTTTAGTAAATACTACCTGAGTCTGGGAGCAACATAAGTGTCCATCAATAAATGAATGGCTAAAGAAGATGCGGTATATATACACAAAGGAATATTACTCGGCCATAAAAAAGAATGAAAAATTTCCACCAATGTTCTTACGGATCTTTAATATTTAAAAATACTCAAAAGTAGAGACCATGCTCTGCTTAGTATTTTGCTTTTAATTTGGTGTCACTTTAGAGTAGGAATCCAATTTCTGATAAACATCAACCCTCAAATACTTTTCGTCATTCACAATCGCATTTATTTTATTAATTTGTTATTTTCCAAAAGTGTGTATCAGGCAAGAGAAAGATGTAACTGTTCATGCATAGATGAAATATGTGCCAAATACATCAACAAATCCATTTTATTAGGTAGGTTATCAATTAATCCCTTTGGTGAACAGAATATATAACTATGTAACATGACTAATTTCTAATTTTGATTTTTATACTAGATTAAATGTAGGAAGTTAGGGACCACATGACAATGGATCTACTAAAGCAAACAACAGCTTACGTGATTGGAAAAAATAGGATCAGAAACAAGTATTCTTATAATAAGTGGTCTGCTGTTAGAGTTGCAAATCGTGAGTGTGCTGTCTTTATGATTTTGCCTTATTTTTTCCAGAAAAACTCTAAGGATTAACACTGAAGTTTCCAAGTCCATTTGATTTCTTAATATAAAAATTAATTTTGGTGCATTTCTATTTTGTTTTTTTTAAAGGCTCATTGATCAAAATCCAAATAGAGTAAGAGCCATCATTAAAAGTTCAGGCATCACATATTCAGACTTTGTGATCATGGGTCATCTGGTAGGATGTATTGATTCCCAAGGCAACCTGAGGTTGTCTGGGGGAACTCCAGAGCAGATTTCCCTTCAGAGAGCAGAGCAGAAGCCTCTTCTCCAGGTGATACTGCTCAGCCGTCTCTTCTACTGACCTCCCTCCAGACCATTGTTTCGGATGATCTTAGCATACTCCTTGGCTGATGTGTAAGGGACTCGGGGTCTAGCTGGATCTTCAAAATCCACGTGGAAGAGACCAAACCGGCTGCTGTACCCCTTGTTCCACTCAAAGTTATCCAGAAGAGACCATGCACAATATACTTGAAGATGGACTTTATCAAGTTGGATAGCTGAAATTTAAAAAAAAAAAACAAAAAATTACCATTTTCCAGAAGGTTTTATGAGAATACAGACAAAACCATCCATGACCAGTGTGGGTGGGTATCTTTCTCCTTCAGAGGATCACAGTGGGAACAGAAAAACACCTTGTCTCAATCCCTTTTTTCCAAGCTTCTGTTTCAACCAAGCAGGGGCTTCATGCAAGAAGTTAAATTACATAATTCTAAATATTTGGTTAGTCATTCATTTTGACATTCATTTTATTAATTCATTCATTTACTCAGTACACGTATCTTTTCAATACCTACTACCTTTTCAGACACAAAGAAACACAAACACACACACACACACACACACACACACACACACACAGAATTCTCCCAGTACCATAAAATTGTATTGAGTAAAAACACGACCCAGCTTCTAAACACAATTTCCAGACAATCCAGAAAACCCCATTTTTAAATTAGAAAAAGTGATAATTACACAGCTGAGGAAGCCCCAGCACTTACCTTGTGTCCCCATGACCCAGTCAAGGTATCTCTCTTAATTCTGGAAATAGAACTTCCAGAATGAAAAGCGTCAGCACAGAGGTCTGGCTGTGTCTTTAATCCCACACTGGGTAGGCACTGAAATGCTACAGCATCTCCTCTGCCCCACATCTAAACTCAGAGTGGTGCTTAAGCCCTCTAAGAGCCAAAACAATAGACCCCCTCCCCTCCACAAGCGCAGATGCGCAAAGTGTGGAGAATTCTCCAAGTAGGTTTGCACTGATTTCTATCACTTTAGTCAGGGAATTGAGCACATTTTTTATTAGTATTTTAAGTTTGGCAAAACTCTGAGGTTGTGTGAATCTTTGCCTTGAACATTTTCTTTTTTAAAACCATAACGAGTACAGGGATTGGCTGATACAAACTGCTATGTATGGAAGAGATAAATAACAAGGTCCTCCTATATAGCACAGGGAATGATATTCAATGTTTTGTAGTAATCTGTAATGAAAAAGAATATGTGTATATATATATGTATATGTGTGTGTGTGTGTGTATAACTGAATCACTGTGCTATACATCAGAAACTAACACAGCACTATAAATCTAAAAATAAAAATAAAAATAAAATTATAACACTATAACAAGTAAACTTAATCTACGGGATGCACTGATACCTGTTTCATGGTGCATAAATTAAGTTAAAAGGCAAGTTTTCTTTATGAGATAGATATATTCCTAAATAAGCTTGGGGAAAATGAGCTTTTATATAATAAGTCGAATTTTCATTTTACTAGGGATTGCTTTCAACCCAAATGACTCCTCTAGCTGCAGCACAGCAAGACCCACCTTTTAATTTTTTTCTGTTATAAATCTGTATTTCTCAGATATCTCAAAAGTGCTATACCCATATACCACTATACATGTGTTGATCTCCAAATCTTCTTGGAATTTTTTTGCCTATGGATATTCCATAGATGAAAGTTTTCTGACAGGTTAATTGATGCATAACCCCTCTACCTTTGTGCACAGTGCACACAAAGTGTTTTACTTGGAAAAAGCCTTATGAATGGCCTCAAGGCAGGAACTGAGCCAAGCTGGATTGGCTCGTTTTAAATAAAGTACTTTCAGAAAATGAAATATATACTATTTGAGCACATCAAGCTTTGCAGGAATTAAAACATTTACTAGGCATTCCTTCTTCTACCTGTCCACCTGGCCACGTGTATCTCCCCTCCTCTCTGTCAACCTCAATCTGCAAAATACCAATATTTTAAATGATCTTTTAAATTTTAATTTCGGGATGGCATATGTCTAAGAATGAAAATGACCAAAACCAAATACCAGGCCAGAAAAACAACAATCTTTTTTGACTGTCTTGTAATTCAATCTGGGAACATATGAGGTTCTGCATATTTTCTTTCTCATTTGCAGAACTACTGCCCAACAAGTGAGTCTGCCAGGTATAAAGCCAGACAGCTTCTGACAACATGCACAGTGCCACCGATCACGTACAGAACGATTGATTCATGTGCTAAACCAGGGGATAAAAACGATGCCCTGCCTGCTTGGAAGGGAACAAAAAGGAAATCTTGACAATTTCATTGTTAACTGCCAGGAGTTCCGCAGCAGGTACTAAACGGCCCGAATGACACTGGTGGATGTCTCTGCGTTTTCACTGCAGGAACATTCAAGTAGAGAATTACCTAGTTAGGGCTGAGGAACTAGCCTGCTGGAATCCCTCTCATTGTGCCGCCACTGGGAAAAATTACAAAACCGTACTGGAACCTGCATGCCTTTCCTGTTTCAATCTCCTCGAGAACAGAAAGAGACCATCATCACATTTCTTTCACCATGACTTATGAGGTCCCAAATCTTAGTAGGGAAAAAACACTTCTGTGAATTCACTCTTTCTTTAAGCAGAGTTGCAGGCAAAGTAAACACAGACTGACAGGAACTGTGGATGGATACAAAGTACATGGGGGTGAATATGACACCCATTGTGGAGTGAGAGTTTGGTTTTGGATCAAAAGGTCAGTAGGAAGGGTCTCATAGTCAGCAGGTTGAATATAAAGATGCAAGAAGAAAAATATCTAAGACTTGCTATATGTTATAGCCTTAGACAAACTGTTCATTTAAGAATTCCATCCAGTGTCATACTGCATATGCACGCGTGCACACACACACACACACAAACACACACACACACACACACACACACACACACACAGATGTATGCACACATACACTCACTGTCTGGTGTTAGACTGAAAAGGCTGAGGAAACAGTCCTTCACCAGATTGCCCTCACTTCTGACACCAAGTTCAAGTTCAAAAGATCCCCCAAATCAGGTTGCGTCAGTAATTTGCTAGGACTCTCAGAGCTCACTGAAGCCTCGGATATGCACAGTTACACTTCAGCACTGTACTGGAGTCCACGCCATCCTGTTTTGTCTTTACAACAACCCTAGGAGTAGATGCTAGTGTCTCCACTGTACCCTGGAGAAACGAGAGTCCTCTTTAGCTAGTGACTGCTGGACCTGGGATTCACACTCAGACCTGCAGAGGCTTATTCCTTTTCTGAAAGGTATTTCAAGTTTGTCTCTATGATTTAAACATAATGAACATGATTATCTCTAATAAGCATTCTAATTGAGATCATCCTGGGTTTGTTTCTGCTGTCTGTTGATTCTGGTGATTTTGGGGGTCATCATTTCTCCATGTCCATCTGGCTATATTTGTGTGCTGATGATTACTGTTAAAAATATTTGTAATAATAATTGGAGGTTTAGAATACAGGTATCTCCCTTTAGAAAGAATCTGAATGTGCATCTTCCTCCTACTTGGTACTACTAGTCTGGGATCACCTCAATTCAAGACCCAGGCCGGTGTCCTTATGAGAAGAGGACGCATGTGCAGAGAGGAAAGACCAGTGAGGACACAGTGAGAAAGGGTTTCCCTGAAAGCCACAAAGAGACCTTAGGGAAAAATCAATCCTGCTGATATCTCGATGTTCGACTTGCAGCTTCCAGAACTGTGAGAAAATAAACTTCTGTTGTTTAAGCCACCCAGTCTGGGGCATTTTGTTACAGCAGCCCTTAGCAAACTAATACCGGCTAAGAACTGAAAATTTCTGTTTTTAATAAACTCCCTCAGTGCTTTTTATACTGGATCAAGTCTGAGACTCACAGGCATAGGATAATCTCTGACGGTCATCTATGAATCTTTGAACACAACTTCCAACCCAGAGGCACCCTTCAAGAGGCTTATTAGTGCTATTAGTGTTGAAGACTCTCCCTGAGCCCCTCTCCTCAACAGTGGCAGCCGGAGAGCTCTGTGCAGAGACACAGCTACGTGCAGGCCAGGTCCCACCGCTCTGAGACATGTAGGACCCTCAACAGACTGAGGGGGAGAGGCCGTGTCCCCAGGAGGCTCCAATGCCTTTTCATCCCCCCTCCTTAGTCGAAGCCTAGCCTTATCCCCGTGAATCATGAGAAATCCTCTCAATGCAACATGTGGACTGGGTGGACTCCCCCAAAAGATCTGTCCAACCAGATCCTATGAATGTGACCTTGTTTGGAAAAAGGGCCTTTACGAATATAATGAAGTGACCGATCTCAAGATGAGATCATCCTGCATAATGTAACAGGGAGCCCTAAACCCAATGACAAGTGTCCTCAGAAGAGAAGAGAAGGGGAGAAGACGTACAGGGAAGAAGGAAAAGTGGAGACGAGGTAGAGATGGGAGTGATGTCTACAAGCTGAGAAATGCGAAGGCAACCCCCAGAAGCTGGTGGAGAGGCTCTTCCTCGGAGTGTCTGGAAGGAAACAATCCTACAGATAAATGTTAATTTTGGATTACTGGCCTCCAGGACTTTGAAAGAATAAATTGCAGTTGATTAAGTCACCAAGTTGGTGGTAATTTGTTACCACAGCCACAGGAAACAAATGCATCAGACTCTCTGGGGTGGATGCCGACTGGGCTACTGGATTCTGAATCCCAAGCCATCCACCTGATTTGCTGAGTGTTGGTGAGAACCTCTCTCAAGACCTGCAAAGCCAAAGAGAAAAAGCCTTCCCAGGACACGGTTTGAAGCAGATTTTCCAGCAGTTGGCCACCCAGAGGAAGTTTGAAAACATGTTTTTCTGAGTTTGGTGGAAGCATGCAAGGATGCAACAACTGGAGGACAGTTTCAGCTAAGTGACAGCTGCTGCAGAGAACGGGCACACCGGCTGCGTCCCCCTTTCTTTGGAAAATAAAATAAAATAAAACAACATGAGGAAGAGCTAAACAAAGAAAATGCACAGTAAGCTCCCCCCGCACCCACCCCACAACCCCAGGTAAATATCAGTGGCTGGACAGCATCTGTGAAAATGTCCAAATAACCCCAAAGCAGGAGGCCCCGCCTGCACGTGGGAATTCCTAGGAGCAAAAACTATGCCTCTCTGAAAAGAGAGACTTTGAAAACCAAAGGCTAATTTGTAAATATTTAAAGGAAAATGCCAACTATACAAAATGAGCTGTAAAGATTTCTTAACTACCTGTATTGCTCCTATTACATACATTAGATTTGGGGGTGGGGGACGGGGGGAGGTGCAAATAGCAAGCAGCTGAAAGGTATTATGTAAAATCATATTTTATTTAATTATAAAGCAGATGGGAAGATAGGTGCACATTCAGTGTTATCTTCTATAATCTCTCCATCAGTTTTACTTTAAAGGTTACTCCTGCTGCAATGGGGAAGTTCTTATAAGAATCAAAGTTCTCAGCAAATGAAGCTCTCTTCTACCAGAAAAGCTTCCTTCCTTCCTTGCTCCTTTCCCTCTCTTTCTCTCTTCTTTCCTTTCTTTCTTTCCTTCTGGGACTTACTTTCCCCTTCTGTAAAATGGGGGTAATAGAATCTTCTCCCTAGGAAGGTGGCAGGTATTAAATAAGTTAATACATATAAAGCTCTATGAATAATGCCTAGCTTATAGTAAACACTCAATATGCACTACTTGTTGGTACTGTTATTATTACTTCTCTGAGTCTCAAAGGGCAATGAATGAAACCTGTTTTCTCTCTTCCTCCCATCTGGCTCCAAACAGCTTTCAGAGCGTATAGAATCAGCACAAAACCCTCATTGCTGAGAACCAGGAAAATCAGGGCATCGAGGGAAAGTGCAGCATCTGGGGCAGGGTTTGTGCTCAGCGGGAAAGGGTCAGCTGTGGGTCACAAAAAAATAAATCACTAAAGACAAGGACCTAGGGTGAGGCTGCTGGGAATACGGATGCAGCTGAAGCTCCTCTGCGTCGTCGTGCCTGGAGGCGGAGACAGCATCACATAAGGTCGCTGGGATCCTACATCCATCCTCCATGTATTAAATAAATATATATCATGCTAGGAATTGAGAATAGAAGGGTGAACCAAAAAAAGCAGCCTCTCATTTTAAAGATCTTAACAGCCTATGTGGAAGACATACCTTAATCAAATTACCACCCTGTGAGCCTTTAATTACAATCTGTGAAAAGCATTATGAAAGGAAAGACATGGGAACTGTGAGAAGGAACAGCATATTAGCTGATGTTTATTGAGCATTTGGGTATCATTTTACGGGTTTCGCGTACCCGTTAATTTGCTTAATCTTTACAGTAAAACTTGTCTCGATTTTACAGAGAAGGGAATTGATGTACAGAGAGATCGAGTAACTCTGCAAAATTCATACAAGTCAGTAGCGGAGTTGAGACTGGAACTCAGGCAGGACAGCAGCAGGGGCTGCACGCCAAGCCACGACGCTGTACCGAGCCTTGAGAACACGTGGCAGTGGAAGCTCTATCTTGGTCGGCGAGGGTGGGAGAACAGGGAAAGTGGAAGAGTTTCCTGGAGTGAACTAGAGCTGAAAACTCAAGGATTAGCTGGAGTCATCAACTGCTACCAGTCAGGGTTCTTTCTTACTTATAACTGACAGAAGCTGACCTTGACAATTAATCATAAAAGGAGTTAAGCTGGAAAACTAGGCTCAAATGAAGCTCTCAGAACAGTGCCCAAAAGCATACCGCAGAACTGGTGGGTGGAAGAAACTTCCTGAACTGCTAATGACCCAACGAACACTAAGTCCTACAGCTGACGTTGGACTTTGCTGCCCCAAACTCAACTTTCTTGCAACCACAGCAGCCACCAGCATCTCAGCTACTTCTGCACCAGAAAGTAGACTTCATAATAAGAATTGTCATCCTCAAAAGCTGGATGCCTCTGCTGCTGTCCTCACCAGCACAACAGGCTCCACCTTCCTCACGCTGCTGGCTTTCAGATTAAATTCTCACATGAATAAGTCCAATTGGTGGAGACTAGATCACATGTGTGTGCCTTGGCTCCAAAGAATCCTGGAGAATGTTCTCTACCTTGACTAGATAAAACTCTTAAGTCTGGATATCCCTAAAACAGAGTGAGTGTATTCAGCAAGTGCTATAGGCAGCCAGAAAGCCTGACGGACTTCCACTCCAAACTAAACGATGAGGAACTAGAACACTCTAATAAAAACGAACGTGTGTGAAAGATCGAACATTACAGCACATTTAAGGAGCTTAAAGAATATAGCTTAATGGATCACAAAGCATCATCAGGGACTCGTGGATACTGAGAGTAGGATGGTGGTTACCAAGGGCTGGGGAGTGAGGGAAATGGGGAGACGTTGCTCAAATGGTACAAACTTTCAGTTATAAGATGAATACGTCTGGGGGAATCCAGTGTACAGGGTAGTGATTGTAGTCAACAGTAGTGTATTATGAGATTGGAAGTTGCTAAGAAGGTAGATCTTAAATGTTCTTGTAAAAAAAAGAAGTGATAATTATGTGAGGTGATGGTGGATTTAGCTAATGCTACAGTGAGAATTATTTCACAATATTTAAGTGTCTCAAATCAACACATTAAACTTACACCATGTTATATGTCATTACGTCTCAAAAAACCGGAGGGAAAAAAAATACAGGGAGAGAAGCAGAGAGAGCCAGAAGGCAGACTGAGGCATGCAGGTCCTTATAAAGACTTTAAGGGTTTTGATCTTTATCTCAACAGCAATGAAAAGCCTTTGAAGGAGTTAAGCAAGGGAGTAAGTTTAGCTAATTTGCATTTTTAGAAGATTACTATGACCTCCATGGAGAATAGATTTGCATGTAACAAGAATGGAATCCAAGAGAGCATTTAAGAGCGATTGCAGTAAATCATGAGAGAGGTGAAGGGAACTTGGTCTGGGCCGGCATAAGTGAAGACAGAGAATAGGGTGGATTCAACAGATACTCAGATAAAATCAGCAGGATTGAAAAATTTACTGGAGATCAGGGGTGAAGGAGATAAGGCAGCAAGGTTAGCACTATATGATGGACAATGTTGTCGGTCTCTAAGTTAGGAAATACTGGGTACACACAAGTTTTGGAGAAAAGGGATGGAAAATAATGAATCAAGCTTTGGGTGACATTCAGTGCCTTTTTTGATCTCCAAATGAAAAGTTGAACAGGCCACTGGATAGACAAATAAAGAGCTTAAAGAAGGGTCTGAGATGGAAATGTAAATTTTGGAGTTATCACACAGAAGTGGTAACTGAAATCATGGTTGTTGAATAGAATTTAGAGAATAAGAAAACAAGACTTGTTACAAGCTTTATGTTATTCCAACATTTAAAGATAAGCTGGAAGGAGAGATGACAAGGAGGACCAGAAATGCCCCATGTTCTTGATCTGATACAACCATAGGTGACACTTCCTGTGGATGTAATATGACCAAAGTCACACAACTAAAAGGGGAAAATTTGGAAACAAATGCTAAGGTTGTCTGACTCGAGAGCTCATAATCCTTCTATCAGAACACCATGGAAAGATTGCAAGTCTAGAAAAATTGCAAATCTAGGACTGTGGGTGACATGCAAGAGTCAAAGCCACCATGGGAATCACGTGGTCAGATCACAAGTCAGTGGGGGTGGCACCTGTTTCATCAATTGCTTACAAGCAAAAATCTAGTGCTTATAGTGGAGGGGAAATTCTCAAGTCTTCTCCACACTTTTCGTAATCTTCTTATATCTCTCCTGGGAAAATTCAAGATAAAAACCAAAAATCTTGCAGCAATGAGAAAGAGGAGCACTCAGTAATTGATCCAAGTTTTTCTAGGGTGATAGTTTTAAAGGGATCAGGTTATGAAGCTATAAACTGCACAGGTAGGGGTCTCTCTTTCATGCGCTCTCAAAGTCGGAGCGGTAAGATGGCACAGATGCTTTCCCCTTGGAGCACATTTTGCCAATGTGCAGACTTTGTTCAAAGTCTCTTTTTTCCCTGTTTGAGCTTCTGGACTTGCTCAGGCCCAGAAGAGAGGCAGGCTTGGTGGGGCGAGGGGAGCAGGGTAAATGAACCCTCTCCTCTAATCTGTTGCTCTGGTTCCATTTCCTGGAGTGTGGTATAGTGTGTGTGTGTGTTATCCTGTTAGAAGGATAAGTTCAGTTATCCTAAGATGAATTTAGGGGAAGTTGTGGCCTTTTCAGCCTATTTTAACATGGGCTTTAAACTAATTCTAACCTGCCTCTACCTTGGCAAAAAGCTGTCATGTTGTTCAGCTTAGCTCACTAGAATTCTAAACAGAATTGGGGCCACAATCCAATTCAGTTCATGGGTCCTCTGGTCAAATACTATGTAATGACTGCAAAACGTGTATCTCCAGCTCTGGCATCTCCCTTACCTATAAAATCCATACATAATTGATTCTTTTACTTCTCTTCTTGTGGCCTAAATGAAATTTAAAATTTAACATGTTTATTTGTACACTAATGTTCAGAGCAGCATTATTGATAATGGTCAAAATATGGAAAGAGCACGAATGTCCATCATCGGATGAATGGATGAACAAAATGTAGTATATACCTACAATGGAATATTATTCAACATTTGAAAAATAAAATTTTGATACATTCCACAGCATGGATGAATGTTAAAGACATGCTAAGTAAAACAAGCCAAACATAGAAGACATATATTGTATGATTCCACTTACATGAGGTATCTAGAATGTCAAATCCACAGAGACAGAAGGTAGGAAAGTAGCTACCAGGGAAGGAAGGGAGGAGCAATGGGGAGTTACTGTTTAATGGGTACAAAGTTTCAGTTTGGGAAAACAAACAAGTTCTGGAGATGGATGGAGGGGACAGTTGCACAACAAGGTGAAGGTCCTTCATGCCACTGAGCTCTAAGCTTGAAAATGGTTAAAATGGTAAATTTTATTTCAATATTTCTAAATGTATTTTAATTTTGAAATTTTAAAAATTTATTTTAAAATTCTAAGTTTTATTTTAAATGTTTAAAGTAAGTAAATACAATTTAATGGGTATACAATCCAACTCTTGACTCTTAACCCACTCCTCAAATCTGCATCCACTCTAGCTTTTCAAATCCCAACAAATGGCACCATCTACTCAATTCTTCCCACCAAATGCCCAAAAACTGTGCCTGATTCTCCATTTTCCATATTTTCTCCCACTGCCAATCTGTCCCAGGCTCTGCCTTCATTCACCTCTCTGTCCCTCTAAACTACTGCAGTAGCCTCCGTGCCAGCCTCCCTGCCACAACTCTTGCACACAATGGAGCCAGAAACCATAAATCTTTGAAAAACCAATTTACCTCATGTCCTTTTCTTGTTTAATTCCCCCACTTAATGGTTTCCTATTTCACTTAGTGCAAAATTTTAAATCTTTAGCTGACCTTTAAGGTCCTACGTGATCAGGCGTCTGCCCAGCTACGTCTTCTCCCTCCTGCCCTCCACTGGCCATTCTCCAGGCAAACTGGGCTCCTTTCTCTTCCTAAAATGTGCTGAGTTCTTTGTTATCGGATGGCCTTTACGCTGACTTTCCTTCTGCCTGGATCACTCCTCTAGGTCCTTACCTGACGGCTCTTTGTTGCCATTCAGGTCTTAATTCAAATTCGCCTCCACAAGAGGCCTTTTTTCATGCCACTGTCTATATTCCCAACTACCCCATTCCCTCTCACATATCCTGCACTATTTTCTTGGTGGCCCTTATTATTAAGTGAAAAGGTCTTGCTCATGTATTTACTTATTTTCTATGATTGATCTTTCCTAGAAGATTAAAACTCCCATGAGATAAAAGGGGCTTTGTCTGTATTATTTTCAGTAGGCACAGCCCTGAGACTAGCACTTAACACACAGCTGAGGTTAAATAAGCACTTCTTGAAGGAATGAAGGAGAGGGGAAGGGAAAGAGACATGGGAGGAGGAAGAGAGGGAGAGAGGGAGAGAGGGAGAGAGGGAGAGAGGAAGGAAGGAAGGAAGGAAAGAAGGAAGGAAGGAAAGAAGGAAGGGAGGAAGGGAGGGAGGGAGGGAGGGAATCATCTTACTATGACCCTAGTAGGGCTCTGGTCTCACTATTCCCATCTGGGTAGTAGAATCATATCCTCTCCAGGCTGAACAACCAAGACTTCAACAACCATTGATGCCAAGCCCCTGCCCAGCACCTGAATCCCTGTTCCTGCACAGCTAGCTGCTTCTATCCCAGGGGAAACCAGCCTCTGCTTCCAGCCCCAACTCTTCACCCATTCAGACCTAAGATTCGCCATCCCTTTCCACTGGCTTCCCATTCTCTGACATTTCCCAAAAGCTTCTCCGCTGCCTCATCTGCTGCTACCACACTTCATCTCTGATTCCCAACATTTCATTTGGCCTTTGGCTGCATTTCTGGAGTAGTCTTTTTGCGTATTTTCTGCTTCTTGAGAACAATCTCTGGATGCTCTCAGTGCTCTTGGTCAATGTCACTCCACTCTCCTGGGCACAGTACTAAGCTTGACTGGTGGCTCCTGGGTCCCAGAAGTCCCTAGGGTACCATAGTAGATCTTCAGAAGAAAACATCTCCCATCATATGTCCTTATCCCTGGGCCTGAGGTACACACTTTGGAATAGCCATTATTTTGGGGGGCTATGAGAATGTTGATCTACTTGGATATAGTAATAGCCCATCTCTAATAACTACAGCCATCTAAGAATTGCCCTGAAAGAAAGTAGCTGGTACCCTAGATAGAAATATCAAAGTTCTGTGTTTCTATACACAGGCGGAAAGCTGAGTTCTAGGTTCTGTGGCTCTAGAGGTGGAAAAATAGGCACGATGGGTAAATAAAAAAGTGCGTAACTGCATGTGAGGGCAGAATAAAAATGTGTTGTTTTGATCTAAAACTGATGTAAGGCTTTGGAATTGTAATTTGTCAAACCATGCCCCGAATAAATGGCTTAATATTAATACTTCCTTCTTCATTTATTTCTTTCATTCCTCCCTTAAAGCCACAAAATACTTTGTACAAAATGGCATCTACTATATACAAGTAACTTTTTAGAGGAGTGATTCTCATTTGGGAGGGGTTGGGGGTGGAAATCTAATGCAGAACTGGAGAAGAACAAAGACCCCATATGTCGCTTCTCTGTTACTTGAGTTCACTCAACACCATTAACTTCCTTTTTGAAACATGAATAAGGCATGAAATTAACTATTTGTTCAGTGTCTGTCTTCTACTCCAGACTCAAAGCTCCATGAGGACATGAAGCACTCAGATCTTATATTCCCAAAGCTCAGCACAGTGGCCGGTGCAGGTTAGTTGTCTAGTGGACATTGCTTCAGTGAGTGAATGACCACACATAGAGGATCCTGAACATAATGTTAGCAAGAGGAGAGGAGAGAAAAGATCATTCTCAAGAATGCAAGATTATTTTCTTGACCAAGGTGACAAAATTCAACTTCAAATTCACCTTATGCAAATAAAGAGAAAGAAATATCTCCTTCCAATCTGATCAACTCACAGTGCATTTCAGATGCTGGGGTATTTTTCTGTGAACACTTGACTTCAGGACCATGCCTCTTGTCAGTTACTGATATTCCTACACCTATGCAATAAATATTGACTAAATTATATTAAATAACCCTCAAAAGGCCATTCTCAGAGAAGTCAATGCCTCCTTTTGTTAATAACAAAGGAAAGAAAGCCAGTGTTAGCATCCTCCTCACCACAATAACATCACAAAAATACTTCAAATGCTTGTGCACAGTGGCTGCTATAATTGCCTTGAGTCAAGAGATGTAGGAAAGTGAGCAGCAGAGAGTTGGGAAGAAAGAACAGTGACACATCTACAAAATGCTACCGTGTACGTTTTCATATTGCTGGCACCAAGTTCAAGCCCAGGTGAGTACACCTCACCCAGGCTGCCTGTCCCGGCCTATCGGACAAGTCTCACTGGTCTGCTTTTTAAGGACAAGGAAGGACACTGCTTGGTGATGTGACCACAAGCTGTTCAGGGGAGAGACTTTGCTCAGCACATTTCTGCTACCGAGCGAAGCTGGGCTCGTTTCAGAACCACATAAAATAAATAATCACGCAAAAGCAGATTCATTCTGATAGGGCTCTGACAGCTGCTCCGAGAGGTGAGTGCTTGCAAGCCCATCTTTCAACAATGAACTGACCCAAAGATCCAGGAAAGCTCCAGACAGGACCATATGGCCTGGAATAAAAACACATTTCAAACTCTGTTTATTATGCATATCTTTCAAAGGTTCACTACTCTGTGATGAAACATTGCACCTGCAAGGCTTTAATAAGCTTCCCCAGCCAGTACAATTAGAAAGTCCAGGCACCTGAAGAATCTGTCTTCTCTTACCCTCAGCCATGCACTGCCCATCAATGAGTGGTCTCGTTCTTTTTAATCATATAGGTTTGCGGTACTTTGGTAAGCTGCAATCAATACGGATTCAGAAGATAAAACTTCTTGTAGACCTCAAAGTGAGGGCCATGAAATATCTCTCTTCCTAAATTTTGGAGTTGCCAACGTTATTGCCTGTGGAACCCTCCAGTCGGCCAGAAAAGAAAAGCAGCAGTTCAGTCATGCAGCTCCTCAAAGACAGCAGAGCACTTGACAGGAGCATCAACAGGGGCCAAGGCAGAGGGGGATATGAATAGCTTCCCCTCACAGGTGAGCCCTGTGACCCCACCTCTGATCCCCACATTTGAGAAGCACAGTTTGTCCATTATTCACTCAACAAACATCTAATGAGCAGCTATTATGTGCCAGACTCCAGGCCCAGTGGGGTGATTCAGAGATTAGGTAGCATATAGTGTCTGCCCACAGGAGCTGATGGTCTCATTGGGAAGACAGAGCCTCAAAGAACTGGGTGGGGA
Source organism: Camelus ferus (assembly GCF_009834535.1). NCBI lineage: Eukaryota > Metazoa > Chordata > Mammalia > Artiodactyla > Camelidae > Camelus > Camelus ferus. Next base: position 15,918,666 of record NC_045697.1, on the reverse strand, counting down.
ATACAGAAAGACCCTGTGGGGACACAGAGGGGCTGACTTAGCTCTCCGGGGAAGTTCATGGACAGCTTTCCAGAAGAACAGGCGTTTGAATCAAAACTTGAAAGATAACTATGAGTTCACTCATTAGTCAAGAAAGAGAAGGTATGAGCCATATCAGGGTTGGAACTTTGCCCATGTGTCACTTTTCAAGGCCTTTCCCCAGGCCACAGGCAATGTGATATGGTTTGAGGCCCAGAGTCCTATTTCTGTCTCTGCCTGTAATTAGCTTCTGCACAAATAAGACGTGTGTCTGATATTGTGTATACAATCCAATGATGGCTTTGGAATGGGTGATCTTTATAGGTCTTTATGACATTAGAATCTCTCTAGGGTTCTTCCCAAACTAAAAATCTACGTATAATTCAGAAGTCTTTTATTTCTCTACCCCCAAAACAGTATATAGAGGAACATTTTAGGATTTTAGGAATGGTTTTTGTGTAAGATGGCTTAGCCTAATCATTAGTCAGAGTGACGGAGCGGCCGAGACTTGCTTGCTAGCATCCTATCCTATTCCCCTGGAACGCAGGGAACCTTTGGATTTGTATCAGAGAAGAACTATATCATACGGACTTCGAAATGAAGAACATAGCACAAATAATGGTAGACGAAAGAACTATTTTGACTATGGAATGACAGGGTAGACCTGGAGACATGAAAAAGTAACTGTTGCTTTCCAGAGGTCTGATGATGCCATGGGTAATATGCAAGAAGACGAGCTTCTTCAACCAGGGGTTGTTATTTCACAAGTGCATTGAGGGTACAAAAGAGAAGAAGAGATGGAGGGATGATGGGAGGGAGGAAGGGAATAAAGGAGAGAGGTGGCAAAGAGGGAGAGAAGAGGCAAGAGAAAGGGAGGGAAGGAGGAAGGACAGCAGGGAAAAACATTTACCCACTGCAACCAACAGCATCTCTAAACTGTTTTTATCTCCAGGCTCTCAACAATGATTCACAAATATGCAGCCAGGGCATTATGTTTCCAGACTTTTCAGACTCAAGGGGAACAGCATAGGATTACCCAAGTTGACATCTGACACCACTAAGCACATAGGAAAAGAAGCAGCTATGATTTACTGCTAAAAACCATACCGTTCACAACAACTCTTAAAGACAGATGCTGTTCTGTTCATTATATGGACACAGAAAGTGAAGTTCAGAGAAAGTAAACATGTTCAAGGTGATCAGGAGAACAGGTAACAGAGAAAATGTATAAACCTAGCTGTCTGCCTCCAAAGCCCACGTTCTTCCCAAGACCCTGATTCATCTTCAAGAGCATTCACACTCCTGCTTAGGAAGTAGAGAAGAACCTTTTATTTCCTGCATTTTACTTATGCTTTGGAAGACTGCTGATTACAGCTGTGTAGGTGGCCATAGGGGATGAAGTGTCAAAGGAATTCTGGACAGATGCCTGACACCAAGCAGGGGCCGGTCCCACCAGTGTCTCTTTTCATTTGACCTCACCGTCTCTCATATATCAGTTAATCTTTCCTAGTTTTGAATATTAAAAAACATAGATTCCTAAGAGACATCAGCAGTAAGAGAGAAAGAGCAGAGCATGCACAAGAGAATAGAAAACTCTTTTCACTGTAAACAGCAGGGCAGAGAAAATCATCAAACCAGGAGACAATGGGGTCAACAGATATTTGGTTTTCTCTTGCTTATGCCAGACCTCTACAAGTTGTTGAATTTCATTGTTTTCCTTGATAGATATTGGCTTTGCTTGGATGACAATAAATCCATCCTCTTATGAGCAACTACTTCACTGAAGTCAAGAAAACCTATAGACCACCTCCTACAGACCACCTCTCCCATCCAAACTTTCATTGACCACCTCCAAGAGCCACTTTCATGAATGAACGATAGGGTGAAATCACTCCCATTTGGAGCCAATAAGATAGTAGTAATTTACATTCACTGTGTGTTTCCTGGATACCAAGCACTGTTTTAAGAGTTTTCTAGGCATATTTACTTTGTCCTTCCCAGCAGTACTATAAGGTAGATACTCATTATTCCCATTTTACAAGATGAGAAAAATTAGACTTGGGAGGCTGTGTTATTTGCCCAAAGTCATGCATCTGATAACATGTCTCAAGGATGGTCTCCTTTGAAAACTCTTGTAGAGTGGAGCAGATTAGCAACTTGGAGATGATTCTTGAAGGACAACCACATCATCTCATTTTCATTGAGCATAATATTTATTCTTTCACTCAATCAACATTTTTTTCTAAGCCACTGGGAAAACAGAAGCAAGCAGAGATCCTAATCCTCAGGGTTCCTCTTTCTTATAATGAAGAGAAAAACATAGAGGATCCATTAACAATGTGATCAGAGCAATCACTATGTATGATAGGGGCACAGAAGAGGACCTCCTAACTCAGGGCATCACTGGGGAAAAGGGATGTCAGAGAAGGCTTCTTTGGAGTAGTTGATGCTAGAATGAATAATCTTGAAGGCAGGTGGAAGATAATGAGGAGGAAAAGGCCAGAAAGCACAAGAAAAAGACAAGGACACATTATGGGGAACTCTGTCTAATTTGGTGTGACACAGGGCATCGATAAAGGCAAAAGGGTAAGGGTGACCCTGGGGGAGTGTGTCAAAAGTGTGTAAAAAGCCATATCATGCGAGACCTTGCTCACTATGCTAATAAATTGGAATTTTATGCTGAAGGCAATGAGAAACCATGAGGGAGTTTTCAGTAGGGGAATGGGAAAAACGAATTTGCACTTTTGGACAATCATTCTGCCAGCAGACTGAAGACTGGAGTCTGGGAGGCCAGTTAGGAGGCTGCCAGAGCCTTACAATGTGAGGCAATTGCAATGGTTAGGAGGGAAGGGCCAGATACTAGAGATACTAAGAAAAAGAGTCAAATCTTATAGCCAACTAATTGAGAGGAAGGGTTTAATATGATTCCCAGTTTTATAGCTGCGTCAGTTGGGTTCATAAGAAATGGAATTCAATAGAAGAGTCAGACTGGGGAAATTAAAAATGAAAACGCACATGAGGCCTTACAGTTTACAAATAAAATTGACAGATAGTATTTTATTCTTTCTTTAAACAACCCTATGAGGCTGCGGGAGCCTCATCTCAGATGAGAGCCCTGAACAGAGACCAAGTGACTTGCTCAAGCTCCCACAAGTAGCAGAGGGAAGAACTCTTTCAAAATCTCATTTTCTTTCCACTGCAAAATCAAATACCCATAATAATAGTAGCAAAATAATAACTATGATAGTGAATGCATATTGAACACCCAGGCCCTCTTCTGAGAAATTCAGATTTATCAACTCACTTAATCCCCACAACAATTCTACCCAGTAGGTATTATCGCTCCATTTTATAGCTAAAGCAAATGAGGCACAAAGAGGCGTCAGCATTAAGTATTATCCATTGGGGCAAAGAATCTGCCTGTTGGCATCCCTCCTGTAGGGAGGATCTATCTAGAGCCGCGACAGTCAGAACCACATAGAGGTAAGTCAGCGACTTGACCCATTTTCGTGTTCCTCATGGTGCTTTCAGAGCCTATGGACTCGGGGAGGCGGGGGGGAATTCCAGACACAGGCTCTCATTGCTTTAACCCATATATGAAAGTTGAGAGCCCCACTCTACCCTTAATTTCTTGAGTACACCAACGCAGATATCCAGGACCTCCTGGCTGGGCTGCTAGTGTTGCCTTCTGGAAGCTAGAGCCAGGCTCTACTGATCCGGTTTGCATTTTCAGTAGGGAACTATTTTCTAGCAGCTTTAGTGTACCCGGCTCTGCTATCCTAGAATGGGATTAACAACCCCGGGCTTGACTGCCCAATGCATCAGGCTATGGAAACAGCCCTCTGGAGGACACTGCTCACCAAAAGCCTATTAGCCAATTACTCAGAGCCTGTTTAGTAAATGAGCTTTCTGTGTACTAATTGGAGCACTGTGAAAGTAAACTTGCAGTGAGAAGCTATCTCTCTGTAGCCAGACGCCTCTCTTGGTGCACCCCGGAATCAGGGGTACTGGAGAGGTAGGTGGTGTGGTGGTGCAGCCACAAGCTCTCAGCCTGGACTGCCCAGATTTAAATCCCAGCTCTAGTCCAGCTGGGCAGACTTCAGCAAGTTATTCTGGCCTCAGTTTCCTCATCTGTAAAACAAGGATCATAGGACCTATTTTGGTGGATTTGGAACTCTCAAATGAGGTAATGCACCTGTGCTCAGCACATAAGGACTAATCAATAAATATTAGCTGATATTATTTACTGCTCTTGCTTATTTAAGCAGAAAAATCCACTCTGTTCCAAAGAATGCAATATAAAAAAGAGAGAGGAGGGAGAAAAAATTTACTCCAGTTCGATTACTCAGGTTCAAGTAGATAAACTTACTAAGGGCATCTGTGGTGTCTGCTACACCCCTCATTTGGCAATTAAGATATAGTTTATTACTAGTTTGCATCACAGTGTTGCTGAGTGACTTTTCATACACCTAAGCACCAGTTATTTCAGCAACTTGATTCTATGCTTCTTGAAGACAGGTTCCACATACCTTCATGTCCACCAGTACCATCCAAACACTCAATAGATATTTGTTTGCCAACTGATGTTCTTGAGTACATTTCTGTCATTCCTGATGAAAACAGATGGAGTGAATATTGGTTTGTTGGCTCTACTACCATGAATGTTTAATTATTCAAGATTGAAAGGGCCCAATCAATTTAACCTCTATCCCTGTTTTGGTGTCAAATTAGACATCCGTACAATCAGATCCAGAGAACAGACTGGTCATAGGATAAGCCAAGGCAAGAACTTGCACTTCTCCTGAGACACAGGTAGTTTATTTTATGATGATTTCACAACAAAGTTAAAGGCTAAAGCCTTTGTGATCTTAGTGCCACTCTAGTTGGCCAACAGTTAGCCTAAGAGGTAGAAGAGACTCCGAAAACACACTGAAGTTCTGCATGAGTTAACTGTAATTGTAATCGAAGCTGTGCAGACTTGACCAAATAATTTTATTGCCTGCGAAACGCGAAGTCTGTTTTGGTACACACGAGAACAGTATGCTTGGTATTACGGAAATAATATTAACCCAGGTACCACTTTGTGGGCCTGAGGACTTGATCACGCATTGAAAATTATAGTAGTCAGGGTAAATATTAAAAAGAATCACTTCATAATGTAGTGACAGCCAATGATTGCTACTCAATCTCTCTTTTTAAAATTCAATCTCTTTTAAAAGCTTAAAAATAGTATGTTGATTTGTTTAAAGGAAAAATAAGAAAAAACATGTCACGTCTTTTGTTAAACATGAGTAGCTGTTGAATGGAAAAGTCAGAACTGTGTACTTGTAGACCTGTCATTCAAACAGACTTGGGTAAAGAGTTAAATTGCTCTTAATTATCAAGTTTCTATAGAAATAACTTTGTACGTTAAAAAGAGAAGAAAACTCTGAAATAGCTTCCTGTCTTTAGGGTGGTCATTTTCCTAACTCCACAAGCAGAAGTAAATACAATGTGACCAGCTGATTCCCAGCTGTGTAAAGATTTAAATCCACGCCTGAACATTGGACAATCAAATTACGTAGTACCACAGGAGCCAGAAATAAACCCAACACATAAATGCAGGTTATTCAACATTATTAACACAAATAAAATTTACACCTACAGTCCTGTGCATTAAAAATAACTTCCCTCACATCAAATAGCAATATTTTGCTATGCCAATCAAATTAAACCACCAGAAACATATGGAAAGAAATCAATTGTATAAGAAACCTTTGAAAAGTATGGCATTTATCATGTTTAAGACAGGTTAATTCCAGTTCTAAACAAACTTCCTCCTTCCAAGTTGGGGCTTTTGTTTTACATTCTTTTCTTTGCTAGGAATGACACAACACAAACATTCTGTCAATCCAGCCACAAAATCCTTTTTCTCTCACCATATGTGAATTCAAAGGAGAGAAAAACAAAAACAATATGCACACACACACATATAATCCTACTAGGCCCAGACAAATTTAACTGTATTGATTTTAGGCAAAAGTGGGACCAAAATCTTATGCCAAGAATGAGAGTCTGAATTCTAGAGAGAAATGTTTATAGAAAAGGTCTGTCCCTTTGTTTCCTGTCAACAGCTTCAGAAACTAACTGTCAAATCATGTCAACAAATCTACTTGACTAAAGGGAGAGAAGCCATTTTTAATGGCCTTCAAAACCCAACACACCACTCAGTAGATGAAAACTGATGACCCCAAGTAGAGCACTACTCTGAACAATGACTGCATCATCCACATACCTGAATCCTATTCCTAAATTAGCATCCTCCGCAGCCACATTAGCTCACATTTGAAAGACACAGTCAAGACCCAGCTCCCAAGTCATGGACCACAATAGCCGCACTTGCACGTAATAAGCAGAGGAACAATGTCGGCTCTGAAGTGCATACAGAATGGAAGAGAGGAAAAAGAAATGCATGAGGTGTATATTTTAGAGCAGAAAGAGAACTTACCGATTACCTAGTCTGGTCTTGCAGTTTCCATCACAGGAGAGTGTGGGAGTACAAAATTGGAATGCAAAAACTTTCCCCACTGGTAAAGAAGAAATGAATATACTGTGCCAAATGCCCATGGGGCTTCTCAACGTTTGTGTAGGTACCTGGTTATTCTTCAAGAAACGGAGCCAAAACTATTGTGTCAAAATTAGGAAAGAAGTTGGCTTTTTAGCTGGGGAGTTGAAATTTGCATTTAGTTAAAACTAGTCAGCTGAAACATCAAAGTAAATTTCTTTGTTTTGTCTCAGTTTTATCATAGACATTCTAATTAATTCATCAGGCACTCACTTATTAAGTCGACAAATATTTACTGAGAGCTACCAAGTATCACTGCCTTGGCTGCGGGGGTAGAGCAATGAACTAAGCAGAGAAAGTCTCTGGGACAGGGCTGTCAGTAAGCAAGTAGAGACGTGTATATATCAGGTGGTGATAGGTGATATAAAGAGAAAGAAATCAGGGTAAGAGCTGGGACTGTGAAAAGATGCTAGTTTATATAGAGTGGTCAAGGAAAGCCTCACTGATAAAATGATATTTGGACAAGATTTACAAAAGAAAGGGAGCAACTCTGAGACTATGAAATAAGGACATTCTAGGCTAAGGAGAGAGCAGGTGCACAACTCTCAGGTGAAAGCACCTTTGACATGTTCAGGGAACATCGAGAAGGCCAGGCCAGATTTAAATAAGCAGAGAAAAGCAGTAGAGCAGAAGGGAGAGGGGAATGGGGACCAGGTGAGGTAGGATCTTGGAGGCCACAGCAAGGACATTGGATACAAGTCTAGTGGGCTGGAAAGTCATTAGAGTGTTTTGAGCAAAGAAGTGACATTATATAACTTAGCTGTTGTGTGGAGAATGGACCACTAGGAAGCAAGGACAGAGAAGTTTAGCGGGCTACTGGTAATCAGTAGCAGCCACTTGCCTACAGAGCTTGCTTCATTCAAGATCCCAGTTCATCACCCACCATGGCAATCACTACCAACACCTCCGTCCAACCCATTAGATAAGAATAGAATCAGCGTGGGAAATAGGTCATCTTATAACAGTTCATAGAGCAGCAAGCATCCTTTCTTCTTGGACCTCTCCATCATCTCCTTCTGTAATATTGTCCTTCCCCAACCCTGCTAAGTCAGGGACCTGGGATCATTTCTTGCCTGAAGGGCTAAGCAATGGGATCCTCAGTGTTCAGTGTTGCGAAGATGCAGGACTAAGGGCAAGAGCACGATGGCAAAGGCAAGACAAGCAAGGATTGGGGCACAGCTGGCACCCCACCCCCCACGGTTCTCCATGGCAAATATATAGAAAGTTCCTATGAATCAACCAGATGCCAGAAGATAGATGAATTTAAGCACTTCATTAAATGATGAGACTCTGCAGGAAGAGTTCATGTGGTGAGCTGCCTGCCCACAGTAGAGGCTGAAGCTGGCAGGAAGACAACAAGACGGAGCCAGGTCTCCTGGGCCAGCAGGCTGTGTAGGGCAAGAATGAAGAGAGCTCTCCCATGAGCATCCTTAAGACGTAACTCTTGAGGAACTTGCCACACAGAAGAGTGAAAGCCAGTGGGCAAGGGGAAGCAGACTACAGGGCTCTAAGGAAGACTGAAAAGCCTCTGACCCAAAAACTGTTGCCTTTGATGTGATAATAATGTAATTTTGGTGCAGTCTCATTGAGGAATTTGCAAATGCATAGAGTTTAAGTTGTGAAAACACGCCGGTGAAAATGTGCTACATTAAAAAACGCCATCATGAGAGACTGATTAAATAGAGCTTACATATATTCTTCTTTTACAAAATTCAACTCAAAACAGTTCAACACAGGAAATTTTAGTAGTTCTCTCACAAAGCTGGATTCTCACTTGTTCTTGGGTTTTCCAAATTTTTGAAATTAGGCAAAATATCACTTTCAAAAATTGACTATTTTTTAATCATATATAAGATTAACTTAAGAAGTAATAGACAGCTTTTTGGGAAGAGCATTAGAATGGTGTTAGCCTGCCCCTATCTTTTTAACTGTGATTCTGTGGACAAGTCACTTTCTTTTATGTAGATTATAGCCTCATGAAAGAGTTAGAATAAAGGAAATGTTCCCAATCTGTGGATTTATAAATCCTTTGAAGTCCTTTGGAGGAAGTTTCTCCTACTATCTTCTCCCTCCTATCCTGCAGGGTATCGTGGAATCCACTTGTGAACTTCTCATGGGCATCTGTTAGCTTTGCCTACCTTGCATCTACCTCCCACCAACCACTGGTAAGAATACCTCTGTTTTTCTGGAGAAATTATACTGTCCATACTCAGTCGTGATGCTCTGGATGGGACTGGCCCCATTCCCTGAGTCCAGGTCTGAACACAAGAGCTATCTCAATTCATCTTTTCCCAAACTGAAGTCACAGTGAGTTTGGTCCAAGGATAAACTCCTGATTCCAGTTGCCTAATCAGAGCTAAGCCAAGCACTGGCTGGAGAAACAGGAGGATGTCAGTCTCTTCCGTTTGATCTTGAACCTAGAGGATGTAAGCCCGGATCTGCTAGCAACCATCCCAAGAAGAGATTCTGGGAGTTGACAAAAACCCACAGAAAAGCAGAGGCAAGAGATGGAGAAAAATAGATCTCTTAAGCCTCTGATTCCAATTAATTTGAAGAACTGTCCTTGGACCTTTCAGTTACTTGAGCACATAAATTCCCTTATTTCTATCAAGTTTTTTGTAACTGAAAGAGGTGTATCCAATATACGTAGTCTACAAGTTGAATAATTTATCTGCCTAATTTAGTGATATACAAATATTTTTTATAATATATGTAGATAATGAGCCAAATAAAATATGAAAGCATAAAAATAATTTTCTACGTGTTTTTATTAGGATTTTCTCAATCAATATATAGTAAAAGTACCATTAGGAGATTCCGGCAGTCCCTTCAGGTTCTAAAACATCGTGATGTTTAAAAGCCTTTGCATTATATAAATCAAGGTATAAATCTGTTCATAAAATAATACCGGGACATTAGTCCTCAGAGATTAATCACTAAGCAGCTGTGTCCCTTTGCCAGGTATTGTGAAATGTGATAACTTTGAGACAATGATGTCGCATTGTGGGTTCTGCTGATTAGAGACATGGAAATAAGGTTGTGAATTCTGAGTAAGACCAAAAAAAATTAAAAATCCAAAAGATGCCTTTTGTTTTGATCCTGCTTTTGGTGCCAGTGGAGATTTCACACTGGGTAATATAAATCACCAACGTGCTAATTAAGCTGTGTTTCTCACTTTAAGGTCTTTTTGTGCTTCCCTCAAAGTGATAACAAATGGAACATCATCATTTTCCTTAGATCTGAGATCACAAAATGTCCACGAGCTACATACAGTTGTAGTGATACAATAGCCAGCAGAAAACAGGGCTTTAAATATCATACGCTACAAAACCTGAAATACAAAACGTGAAATTTGCAGAGGCATGACTAATGGGGTGATTTCTATTTTTTCAGTAACTGAACACCCAGTCCATGAACTGAGCACATATAATACTTAGCAAACAGTCTTAGAGAAAACTGACAGATATATACGGTATTTTATCTTGCATTATGTGATTTGTAGAAGTAATCTCAACTGGAAGTACTTCAAAGGAAGGCATTAAACAAGTGTAAAATAACTAATCTAAGGACCCTGCTGAGAGTAACCTGCTCACTCTGTCCCCCTCTTTTGGCCTCATCCTTCCAAACCACTGTGCGTGTGGCTCCCAGGACGGTTGACTCAAAGCACAGTCCGACTCATTTCACTCTCCAGCTCAAGGATCTTCAGTGGCTCAGTGAATAGTTTTCAGCTATAAGCATAGACAACCGATATTTTTTAATACCTTTAAAACCTCCGAGAATGGGGTAGAATAAAGCTCAGTGGTAGAGTGCATGCTTAGCATGCACAACCTACTAGGTTCAATCCCCAGTACCTCCATTAAAAATAAACAAACAAACAAACAAACCTAATTACCTCCCCCCTCTCCCCCCCCAAAAAAAAAGAAAGAAAGAAAGAAGGAAAAGAAAAGAAGACCTCCCAGAAGGAACAAAACTCAAAGTACATGCCATACTTGGTAAAATAGGCCATTTTGTTTTTCTCATGCTGGGATACAGTTCTTTCATAAAATACAGTATGAATTTTATAAAATACCTTATATAAATGTCCCAAATCATAATATGATATACATATTTGAAAAATTATATTCAGATAATATTACATACTATGATAATTTAATACAAATCTAGATATAATATAATTATGCATAAGAAATCATACAAATTACTTCTAAGAACATAATGTTGAAAGATACCACACTTGACCCTGGTCTAGATCAACCACTACAGCAGCTGCCTGACTTGTGCCCCTAATCCCACCCCTGCCACCTGTGTTAGTCAGAGTACTCCAGAGAGACAGACCAGCAGGATGCAGTAGCCGGGGTGCAGGGGTAGAGAGAGACTGACTTTAAGGACCTGGTTCACATGATTGTGGGGATTAGGAAGTACTAAGTCTGCAGGGCAGGCTAGAGACCCAGGAAGATAGCTGACGCTGCAGCTAAAGTCCAAAGGCAATCTGAAGGCAGAGCTTCTTCTTCAGGGAAACCTCAGTCTTTTCTCTTAATTCCTTCAACTGACTGGATGAGGCCCATCCACACATTATGGAGGGTAATCTGCTTTACTCAAAGTCTCCCGGTTTAAATGTTTATTATAACTGACAAAATACCTGCACGGCAACATCTGGATTGGTGTTTTATCAAACATCTGGCCACTGTAACCTAGCGAAGTTGACACATAAAATTAACCATCATACTAGTTATGGACTAGATTTCAAAGCACCACTACCCACCCCCGCAATTCATATGTTAAAGCTTTAACCTCCAGTGTGACTGTATTTGGACATAGGGCTTTAAGGAGGTAATTAAGGTAAAATGGGGTCATGAGGATAGGGCCCTAATCTCATTAAACTTATAAAAGGAGGAAGAGATACCAGAGAGCTCTCTCTTTCTTCCCCATGTGCACAGAGGAAAGACCATGTGAGGACAGCAAGAAGGCAACTATGTGAGCCAAGGTGAGAGGCCTCACCACAAACCAACCTGCTGGTACCTTGATCTGCGTGGGGGCCAGGCCAGGCCAAACACAGCTCAGAGGTTCTCACCTGGGTCTTCCCTCTGCCTGGGAGCTTCTCCCACATCTGCGCTGTCTCCACTCTCATCTCCTCCAAGCCAATCCTCAAAAGACTCCTGCTCAGTGAGACGTGTGCTGCAGTCAGCCCTTGACCACCACCTGCTACCCTCTGCTCCCAGCATCTCTGGTCCCCCTGCTCCTGATTTACCTCTTCAGTCCCCTCAGGAACCCCATGAAGTATGGGCTATTATTACCCCCATTTTATAGATGAAGAAACTGAGGAAGAGATGGCTTCATTATCTTGCCTTCGCCCATGATCTTTTAACTGGAGAGACCAGAATCTGAAGCTAGGCAGAATTCCTCTCATCCCACACCTTTAATCACTCAGTTAGACTGTCTCTACTGTTTCGGGGGGAGAGGGGAGGAGAGAAGGAAATGCCATTTTTTTCCCATCTTTACTGAGATATAATTAACGTGTAACACTGTGTAACTTTCAGATGTACAATGTACTGCTTTGATGTGTGTATATATTACAAAACGATCACCACAGGAAGTGCTGCTTTCTGAGAGAGCTATGCGTCAGGCCCAGCCTGCACCCCTCCACACAAGTACACATCTTTTGTACACTGTTTCATTTAATTGCCAAACAATTCTGTGAAGTCAACATGGTTCCCATCATATCTAAGTGGGGACGGCTTTTTAGGAGAGATTGGGTAACACAGCAAGTAAGAGAATTGTAATATACTCTCCAAAATCTATATCTCCACCACCCTATGCTATTGCTAACTGTCTGACTGTGCATAATATAGGCATTAAATAAATCTAAACCTAGCGGGGATTTAAAGGTAAGATTGCTGTAATGTTTAGGGCCTTCTCAAAGGCACAAATTAGTAGAGTTTGGGTGCATACTTGCATATAGGCTCTGATGGACATACACTATATAGGACTCACTCCTTTTGGTCATGGCTAATCTTATATATGGCCTACGTATTATGAGCTGAGGGATGCTATAAACTTTGTTATAATGCATGTAATTTCATCATTAAAAATGAATTCTTTTCAGTCATGACTTTGCTATATTCCACTAAACATTTTGAAATTGCAACAGAGAATCTTCTAGAATTCTTCCTTTTGAGACTGCCAAAGATCTAGACCTATACCATAAAAGATCTAGACTTAAGTATTTAAAAGTCTAAAGACATACTGGCTTAAGGTAAGGTTTGATTCAGCAGCTCAGATGATCTGACCAAGGACCCAGGTTCTCTCCATCTGTCTGTTCTGACTTGCATGATATTTGCTTCAGTTTCTGGATTCCCAAGGTGCCCCCAAAGCTCCAGGCTCTCCTCTTGGGAGTGGAACACAGTGGCCAGAATTTCAGACGTTCTTTTCTCACACTACAAAAGAAAGACCAAGTGTCTCCTTTAATGGCTCCAGTGGGAGGGACAGAAATCATCTTTGCAGAAACACCCGCAGACATCTTCTTGCATCTCTTTATCTCTGTTTGGGTGACATCCCTTTCCATACACCAGTCAGGCTGTCTCAGGATGGGAGTCTATTACTGACCTGAATTAATTAGAGCTCTCCTCTGAAGCTAGGGTGGAGCCATTCTTGCCAAAATTAAATGGCTGAAATGGGGACCAAATGCTCAGAGGAAACGTGAGACAATGTCAGAAGAGGTAACATATGTCCACAAGGAAAAAGTAAGTTCTAAAACCATTTTAGGTTTTTAATACTTTATCAGGATATTGGTATATTCATTTGTTGCCAATCATGGCACCTCCCCGGTACAAGGAAATGAGAAGAGTGTGCAGGAGATGTCAGTTCATGTGGATGTTGGGACAGTGGGCACATTTCACCTCCTGCGGCAGGAAATTGGTAGAGCAAGTAAATGCAAGAAGCAGGTCAAACCGTGAAGACGGAGCACCGTAGGTCAGCCGTGCACATCGGGAGTTGTGGAGGCTGAACAGGAAGGCAGAAAGGTGCGCGAAAGAGGAGGAGATTTTGCCTACTCGACTATTTTGCCTTCTCTGAGAGGCATGAGCTATAGGACAGGCAGGCTACCAAACGAGAAGAGATAGACTCTGCAAAAACAAGCCCACGTTACAGAAATTCTCAGATGGGATAATCCTCCTGAGAATTTTGTTTTGTCCTAGCTAATTAGCCAAGTAGATAATTCACTTTACTCTTGAGAATCCAGTTTTCCCTGAGGGGGGAAAATAGTCAAGGTCTGCAAAAAGAGAGCCCCATACTACTGAAAGTGTTACTAAATACCAAATGTTCATCCTCCAGGGCTGGAGCCCAGCAAGGACAAAGCAAAGACAAATTATCTGGCTTTGGGAGCAGCCCACTCCCCTCATTCTTCCTTCCACCCACTTCCATCTAATTTTCCTGTTCCCTCCCCTTGCATTTAAGCCTAGAGATATCTCATACCGTGGGAATGCAGACCCTGGAGAGAATTCCTTTTGTTACTGCCAAAATTTACATTAGGGAGAGTCACACAGTATAATGTGGGCAGCACACAGGGGGAACAAAAGGCACACCCAGTGCTCAATGTGTTACAAAAGCATCACTGTATAAAAAAAGGAAGAGCAGACAGTGCAGAAATCCTCTTCATCTACACAGGTTCCCCCAGTTCAGAAAAGGGCTGACCAAAGCCATAGTGAAGACAGAATGGAGCAAGAGAAAGGAGAAGTCCAGTGATGAAAACATAGAAAATTAAGCAGAATTAGTCAATGTGTATCCACCATATCCAAGTATCAGTGCCCTGAGGACCAAATACAATTTTTTGTGCCCCCATGTAGGAATACCATTACAATACAGGTGGGTGTGTCAGGCGAAAAGGTGATGACGCCATTAGTCCTTGCCAGGCAATGACCATTTAGCCACTTTTTTTAAAAAATTGACATATGATTGATTTTAAGTGTTGCTTCTTGTGTACAGCATAGTGATTTAGTTATACATGTATCTGTATGTATTTTTTTTCATATTCTTTTTCATTTTTGGTTATTACAAGATATTGAATGTAGTTCCTTGTGCTATACAGTAGGTCCTTGTTGTTTATCTATTTTATATATAGTAGTTTCTATACGATAATCCCCAAACTCCTGACTTATCCCCCACCTTCCCTCTCTGGTAACCATAAATTTGTGTTCTATGTCTGTGACTCTTTCTGTTTTTAAATAAGTTAACTTGTTTCTTTTCTTTAGATTCCACATATAAATGATATCATGTGGTATTTGTCTTTCTCTGTCTGACTTACTTCACTTAGTATGATAGATCTCTAGGTCCATCCACATTGCTGCAAATGGCATTATTTCATTCTTTTTGTGGCTAAGTAGTATTCCATTGTATAAATATACCACAACTTCTTTATCCAGTCATCCATTGATGGACATTTAGATTGCTTCCATGTCCTGGCTATTGTAAATAGTGCTGCTATGAACACTGGGGTGCATGAATCTTTTCAAATCAGAGAGTTCTCTGGATATACGCCCAGGTATGGGATTGCTGGATCATACAGTAAGTCTATTTTCAGTTTTTTAAGGAATCTCCATATTGTCCTCCATAGTGGCTTAGCCACTTTTAAACTTTTCCTATGTTTCACTTATAGCTGTCTTCTAGAAAGTGAATGTGTTGACTAATTGACACAAATATTGCATGTCCCTAACACTTATATTTCAAGTAATAAATTAATAAATTGACATTTTGGTTTATATATCCATGTCTTACAAGTTGTTACATGTGAGTCTATTCCATGAGAAACTGATACACTCTGGAAATGCTGACAACACTTAAGTTTCTGAACAAGCAAAGCTGAAGAGTATGGCTATTCTGTTCTCTAAAGGGCCTTGCTCAACTGTCTGGCTGGGCTCCCTAGATCTTATTCCTTTTGTTCATACCTTTCAAACTACAAAGTCAACTTCATGGCAAAGGACTCGCCTCCACTTTAATTAGAAATATAAGAGAGAGTTTTGTAGGCTGAAATTTTGTGGCCAGCTTATTCAAAGTAGCCAAAAGGCAAAACACGATACAGAATTTAAGAGCCGTAGGTGAGTCCTCATTTCACAAGTAATGACAAATCTCAAAGAAGTCAAATGACTTGTTTATGGTCACACATTTTTGGCAAAAACAGAACCCAGGATTCTTGGTTTAAGTCTCAGATTCTTTCCATGGCAGCACAAAGATCAGAGACCATCAAAGTTACCACCGTATCCACAAAAAGCCATGTTTCTACATCTTTTGCATTCATAGTTATTTTTAAGTGAATTAATTTTGAAAGTATAGCCAATTCCAGTCTATGCCCTCAGTGTAGAAATTTTATTGCGTTTCAAAGGTGAAATGCTCTAACTAGTTTGTAACTAAATTATAATTCCCTTATGTCCTCCATTTCCTTACTATCATGATCCTAAGATTTCATGTAAAATGTCAATGCAGATCAAGTGAAATATTAATCTCAATAAGCTGTCAGCTTCAAGTGTGTTCTAATTCTTACATACCACACAGTAAGGTACTGATAAACTCACAGGCTGTCAAGTGTTATTTATCTGGAAGAACTAGCATGCATCCTTCTATTGAGTAAAGAAAATAATGCTGCTCACAGTATTTTCTTTTTTGTCCTGGCTGTTGGGTGACTGAGCAGTAAACACAGTGCTCGACTGCAAGAACTGTGCTAGGCTAGTGTTTTGGTAGATTCATGCCTTTCACTCTAAGCCAGCTATGCTGGGCTCGAGCCACATTCAGGCAGGGCTGCCCCAGGAGAAACTATGTAGTGGTCATGAAAAGTGGACAGTCTAGTGATGGGTTGCCTATGTTGCAGGATGAGCTAACTAAATAAAAATTTAGCAAAATGAAAAAAAAACAAACAGGGTATTAGGACAAATAGTGTATCACACTGGGGAGAGAAAATGCAGACAATAAAACAGGAGTGAAACACATGTTGGCTAGAGATCATGAAATCTAGAGCAGAAAAGAACTGGTCAGGGCGAAACTCCTGTGAATTCAGCACAAGCCTTCTGCCATCTTCCTTGTGATTATACTGACTGGCTTCCCAGGCCAGCTTAGATTCCTAAAGGGTAATTTTTCTTAAGTTTTGCACTTTTGTCACTAATGTAACTGTGTATGTTAATTTTGTTTTAAGCCCCATCTATTCCTATATGAAAGCAAGTAGCCCAAGTATAAAATACCCATTTAAAAAATGCATGACGGTTGTAGGAGGTAACTGGTAATGCACAAACTATATGTGGATGGATTAGCAACCATCTTGCTTTAAAAATATGACTCTGATCCTAACTCTGGAAAGTCATGGGTCTGGAGTGTTGAGAAACAGCAAGAATGAAAATGTGGCTGGAGGGGAGTGAGGCAGAGGGAGTAACAGGATATGAGGTCCAAGAGTCTGAGTAAGAAGGGGACTGTGTAGGACCCTGTCAATCGGTTAAGGATTTGCACTGTTACTCGGTGTGATGTGGAAAGCCACTGAAGAGCTCTAAGCAGAATATTTATATGATCTGACTTATCCTTTTAAAGGATAACTCTGGCTTCTGTAAGACGGAGAAATGAAAAACTAGTTAAGAGCCTGGCCCATTAATTGGTCCAGGCAAAGACGATGATGGCTTAAACCTAGGTGTTTGCAGATTTATTGGCTGAGAGGGCACCAAAAGAGAGAGAGAGAGAGAGAGAGAGAGAGAGAGAGAAGAGGCAAAAATGACTCCATGATTTTGGGCTGAAGCCATCGGAAGCTGGGAGTTACCAATGAATGAGATGCTGTGCCAAGATAGCAGGCATGCGGAGATGAACAAGACACAGTGGCCCTGAGAACCTACAGTCTAAACGAGGAGATGGACAAGAAAACAGATGTCAGTTAAAGCAAGTTCCTTTTCTTCGACACTTACTTTGTACCAGGCACTGAACTAAACATTCTACAAATATGACATAACTCAATCCTTATAATGGCCTCATGTGGTTGATACAATTAGCCCTGTTTTTAGATGAGCAAACTGAAGCTCAGCAGATTGAGATGACTTGCCAAAGGCCTAAGAGCAGAAAGATGGAGAACTGGCTTGAACCCGTACCTGCCTGACCTCAAACTTATCCTCTGAACTTCTGTACTTGAGTCTAACTCTGGCTCATCTTAACCTGAGGAAATGACAGGGAAGCTACCTGAAGCAGGCCCACGAGGACAGGGAGCAGTTTCCCTATGACAGAATGATTGCACGAGCCCTTCTAATCCACAAAACAAGAAGGATGGACTCGACGATTTCCATGGTTCCTCTCAGTTCTAAAAGCCTATAATTTTAAAACATGGTGATGCTTCTTTTCACTGAAGTGAAAGTCATTTTTATTCCTTAAGATTGAATAGCATCTAACACAATTCTCTTATTTATACAAAGCTATTCCAAGCCAGGCTGAATTGAGTCTCAAGCCTTATAGTTTGCCCATTTGGAAATAGAAAGACCATTAAGGGTGAAAGAATAGCAGAGAACACAGAAGGGTAAATGAGGAAAAGGACAATGTGCGTCAAGGAAATAAAGGTCTTGTCGTAAAATAAGGCAGGGAAATAAAAATGAGGTTTGGAAAATTATCATTTTCCAGAAAACTGCAGAACTTTTACATCTTTGATACCGAGACATCTTGATGGTTGACTAAAAACTTCAATAACAACCGAAAAAAAAAGGATCTTGCATGTTAACAGAAACTTTAATTTTCATAGTCTTTGTTGTTGCAAAGCCTGGTTTGTAATATCACACCTTCAATTTATCACAATAGCAAACTCATATGAACATACTTTCACCCGGAGAGGACACACATCATGCCCAGCTAGAAAAGGATAATGCAATATATTTGTGTCTGCCTTCGATATGCGTTATGTCTGTGAGATTAAAGTGGAATTTGGCCTAGATTTAAGGAATCATAAAAACAACTTTGGGCTTAATGAGGATGTAACAAGCTGCGTGTTCTTCTTCATCATCATCACTGAGTTTATGAAGGGCGTCCATGCTGTAGGCAGCTCTGTAGCAGTAGGCAGCTAGGGGGTATGTCGCTTGACTTGCTGACATGGAAGGTAAATAAAGTTACAATGAAATGATACCCAAGACTTTGATTAGCATAAATAGGAAAGGAAAAGTTCTAAACTCTGGTTTTTAAACTGCTTCATGGAACTAGAGTGTCATTTTCCAGAGGGAGCAGCTCTCCTCCTCCCCTCCTTCACTTTATCCTCTTTTGAACACCTTCATGTGATGCCATTAATATAATTACATCTTAAAAATCTCACTTTAAGCTTTAAAAAAAATGTGAAAAACTGCACCTAAGAATACGATGAATGGACTCAATGTTAAAAAATATAAATAAAACTGAAGAATTTGCCCCGTATTTTAAAATCATCCTTATCTCTATATGCTGAGGACTGCCCGTTGAAATGATATTCAGCTTATTGTAATGGCTATTGCTTTCTTAAAACACATGCTAAGCAATAGAATGTTCAGAGGACTTAGATACTTCACAGAAGAAATTCAGACAACTAATAAGTAAGTAAAACATGATCTTCTCTAAAATTAAATACATGTAAATGAAAACAACAGAAACCCACATGCAAATGTAAACATCATTTCAAATTAGCAAACTGCGTGCTGTGTGTATGAGTGCGTTTTAAAGATAATACTGACTATTGGCGAAGATGTGGCAAAGCGGGTATCCTAATGAGTATTAAGAAAAAATTAATTTCCAGAAATCTATTTGAAAATATACATTTAAACACTTTTTGAAGTACATACTTTTTGACTCCGTAATTTTCCATCTAGAACATTATTCTAAGGACATAAACAGAAGCTGGATCAAAAAATTATTTTCCAGTGATTTATCATGATTTTATGTAACCTGTCGATGTGAGCACAAGCACCTAACTCTCCCAATTTCCATATTCCACAAACATTTCAAAATATACAATAGGTAAAACCTGCATTAATTCTGGAAACCATAAAAGATTTGCTCCATTTGCTCAAAAATGTATGGTTTCTGGTTTGTCTGCTGGAGAGAGGGCAGATGGCTCTAGTCTGAAGGAAGAGCAGAGGGCAGGTTAGTGTGGGGAGGAAGTCAATATGGGGCCCCCCTCTGCAAGACGGACACTGCCAGCAGGAAGACCAAAGGCTGGATTCCACCTAAACAAGGAGGAAAACAGTTAGACTCTTGAAAAGGTATTGCCTCTCATAAGAATAGAACTACTCCTGAAAACTATAGAAAACACTTCACTCTAAAAGAGACTTAGTGCAAGAAATGTATGCGTGTTTAAAAAAGTCTGCCCTTTTGTCTCAAAAACATATGAGGATTTATTGTATCTGTGAAACTAAAGTAAGTAGTCATGAGATCAGAAAAGAACACATGGAGGAAATAAATTGCTGAACCAAAAATCGCCACGGGACATCAGATAACCAGGCACTGCTAAAAATCAAATTAGTAAGGTGGAGACACAATTGGAAATCTGCCCAAATCTCACAGAAGGGCAAGAAAATTTAACTCTAAGAGAAAAAAATAAAAGACATGGAGAACAGATTCAGAAACGCTGATAGTCTGTAAACATGAGAATATCAGTTAGAGGCCATGGTACAGATGAGACAGACCTAATTATTAAAGATACAATACCATAAAATTTTTATGAGCTTAAGAAAAACCTGAAACTATAGTTGCAAGCAGCTTATTGGCAGGTTACATTAATGAGGAGACAGGAATCCTGGGTTTCATATCTCAAAGAATAAAGGGCTGCTCTCAAAGCATCATGTGGATGCTGAATCACCCACAAAAGAACACAAATCAGTTTACAAATGTCACTTCCACAACGGTAACATCCAGAAGAAAACGGATCAATCTCTTAATTCAAAAAAGAAGAGGAGGGGGAGGAGGGGGAGGAAAGGAAGAGAAGTTTTAGATGCATACAAGTTGCTACTCACACCCAAGGGCAAACAAAATGCACTCTCAAACAGAGCATTTCAGAAGTGCTATGAAAACATGAAACCTGCATAAAACTCTTCCTGAAGCATTTTTTGAAAAGATTCTACCATCTCACGACAGCTCAGCATAAATGAGAACATTGGTCTGAAGTGTCTCTTAGAAACTAGGTCTCTTTCAATTCTCAGATCCACAGAGAGTCTATGTTCTACACAAACGATGCACCACAAATAATAACATGGAAGTTTTTAGAGGTCTTTTTAATATTAGGAGATCAAAGCCCTTAAGTCAGTGATTCTCAGCATTATCTGCACATTCGACTCTCCTGGGGAACCTGTAAAACCCCTAATGCCCAGGCCACACCCCCTACATTTAAATTAGAATCTCTGTTTCTGCACTCCAATGTTTATTGCTGCATTATTCACAAGAGCTTAGATATGGAAACAACCTAAGTGTCTGTCTACATATGAATGGATAACGAAGATGTGAAATAAATATAGATAGAGATCTCATATATAAGACATATATGCGTATGTGTGTATATATGGGCAATGTATACAGAGAGTATATTATACACTATTTTTATATATACATACAATATATATTGTAATATTTTTCAGCCACAAGACAGTAGAAAATCCTGCCATTTGCAACAACATGGATAGACCTTGAGGGTATTATGCTAAGTGAAGTAAGTCAGATAGAGAAAGACAAATATTAAGATCTCACTTACATGCAGACTCAAAAAAGCTGAATTCACAGAAACAGAAAATAGAATGGTAGTTACCAGGGGCTGGGGGTGGGGGAAATGGGAAGATGTTGGTCAGAGGACACAAACTTCCAGTTATAAGATGAATACGTTCTGGAAACTCAATATACAGCAGAGTGACTACAATTAACAACACTGCATTGTGTACTTGAAAGTTGCTAAGACAGGAGATCTTAAATGTTCTCACCACAAACACACAAAAAAGGTGATGGAAGTGCTAACTAATCCTATTGTAATCATTTCACAATATACGTATGTATCTAAACATCACTTTGTACACCTTAAAATTACACAATGTTATATGTCAATTATATCTTTAAAAAAAACTAGAAAAAATAAATTGTAATCACTGGGAGAGAGAACCCAGGTAGAAACCAGTATTTTTTTCTCAGTCTCCCCAGGCTATTCCAATGTGCAGCCAAGATTAAGAAGCAATGCTTCAAAATTTTTGCTCTATATTAGAGCAAAAAAAAAAAAAAAAATAGAGTACTTTAAAAAGAGTAAGATTAGAATATGCAAACTTCCATTTTAGTATTTTTAATTTTCTCAGTTTTTTGCTTTTCCAGCTAAGATCCTCTTAAAACACTTGCATGTCATCCTAAGTGGAAACTTCAGGCCCTGCTGACTGATCATTCTTAGCGACTCTGAAGCAAAGGTTTAGGAAAGCTGTCTCCACCACATACTCCTTCAGTACTGTATCCCTTTTTCAGAACACATTCATCTGAACTACATTTGGAGAACATAGTTTTACACTGGATTAACTTCAAGATCAACAAATGGAAAGGAGACAGACAGAGGGGCTTTGGCCAATAGAGGAAATAACTAAGTCCCCAGACTATATGACAAAGGAATATTTTTATAGACTGCCCAAGTATCTTGCATATTTGCTAATGCAATTATGAAAGCATGCATTAAATACTGGGGCTACAATCAACTCAGGGTCAAAGTGGCTCCCAGGGTCATGGTAAGTTGCCTAAGGAAGCATATCAATCTCTCAGGTCACTGTGAGAGCACGTGGCTCAGTGACTGCAGGAAACACATTAACGAGACCCTTTACACTCCTTTCTGAAGTGTGTGAAGGCAGAAAGGCCAGATCCAGGCAACAGCCAAGGCCGTGTCTTTGGTATAACCCAGAGACCGAAATTTTAGCTTTATAATAAGACATACAAATATAACCACCAAAACTGTTTCATCCATTTATTTATTAACGTCTCTCGTGCACTGAAGGAGGTTTCCAAGTCAAACACGTTGTGATTGATCGGGGCAGACTTGACTTTAAAGAATTAAGCGTGCTTACTTATAATTCCAGAAAGTCTCTACTTTATAATTCATGTTTTTATCATCAATGAGAATCACTGAGATCCAATTCTAATGCAAAAATATTTATCTCGACAGAGTTTGATTAAAGAAAACCAACACACATCATCCTGAGCTCAGAATTCATATTAACTTTAAAGACCAGAAGAGAAGTGAACCAAAGAAAAGAAACCAACTTTTTATATGCTATAATATTTCATGTCACGAAAGCAAAGCTACTAGATTTTAATTGTTCCAAAAACTAAAAAGAAATTGTTATGTGAGGTGATAGGGGAGCTAATTATCACTACAATAGCAATTGTATTACAATATATAAATGCATCAAATCAACATGTTTTACACATTAAATTTGCACAATGTTATGTGTCAAATGCACTTCAATTAAAAAAGAAAAAGGCAAAGCCAGAGCTTAAATTGAGGAACAAAAGTAGTACTCGGCTGTGAAGTGGTATTCTGAGCCATGTTCTTCCTG
This sequence comes from Camelus ferus, assembly GCF_009834535.1. Lineage (NCBI taxonomy): Eukaryota > Metazoa > Chordata > Mammalia > Artiodactyla > Camelidae > Camelus > Camelus ferus. The sequence continues at coordinate 15,895,512 of NC_045697.1, read as the reverse complement.
GCTGGGCGTAAGGGTAAGTATTACTGGTGCGTTGGTGGTGTTTTGAGACCTCATAACTTCCAACTGCTCTAATGTGGAATTTGTGAGAATCATATTAAGGTTTTGGCTAAAACTCCCTGAGAGTCACAGAGTTCAGGACTGGAAGGTGATCATGTCCAGACAGCAGCTGTGCCTTACATATTTCTGTATCCCCCACGGAAGCAGGCACACTATAGGTACTCAATAAATATTAGGTGATTGCACACACTTGTGGAATGACCGTCCCATATGGGGCAGACATCCTCTCAATGGCATCTTTGACAGATGGGCATCTGGCATCTGCTTCCACATCATCTATTGACAGATATCTAATGATCTCCTGAGGACATCCATTCCCTTACTCAGCCCCACTAATTGTTAGAAAACTCTGTCTGACTTTGAACTGAAACTTACTTTCATGGCCTGGCTCCCCACTGGCCTGAGCTCTGCCCTCTCCAACAACACAAAATGAGTCTTTGTAGTCTTTTACATGATATCTCTTTAACAATCTGAATAAATTGTTATATTTGTTAAATTTTAATAAAATTGTTAAAGAGCTCTCCCTATATGAGGTTATCCTGGACTTTCTCTTCTGGGTATGATTTAGATTGTTAATATTAACGTTAATGCTTAACAGTGTCACGGACAAGAGATAACATTCCAGATATAAACTGAGAGTGATGCTCTTCCATCTTATAATCATGAGATGTGACACTGCGAATGCAAGTAAGGCAAAACTGTAAATGACTAAAACATATGTGTTTGCTTTCGTAGAGTATATTCAACAGTTTCTATCAAGCTTCTAGTTTGACTCATTCCAAGTTTCATTTCTAAACCAGGCATCTGATCATGTCACTTTATTGCCTAATATTTTTGATGACTGCCACAATTTTCTTCCAATCAACAAAAATGTATTAAGTTCCTATCATGTTCCAGGAACTATTCTATATCCTGAGGCACCAAATACAAGCAGAGAAACATGGTCCCTTCTCTCCTAAAGCTTATAGCATATGAAGATGTGTCAAGAAAATCAGTAAACAACCAAGAAATACAACTTCAGATTTTAAAAAAAAAAAAAGTAAAAATTGATTGGAAATGGAGGCCATATATTAGAACCACAGGGAACGTCTCTGTGCGAAGGTGAAATTTAAGCTAAGACCTATTTGATGAAAATGCACAAACCATCATCAAAGTAGCAGAAAGTATGTTTTTGCTCTCTCCAAACGAGCTTTTCGTCATCTGCAAATTTGAAACGCATTCCCTCAACTCTTTACCCCAAGCATTGGTTAAATAATGTTGCCTTGGGCAGGGTCAAGAAGAAAGAAACTTTAGATACCTAGGAGTTTCCTTCTCCACTGTCTTGTAGCAATATCTGATTACAAGGGCTTTGCAAAACAAGTAATCTGCTTTCAGGATTTGCAAAGCAGGGCAGAATTCCTCCCCTACTAAGCTCCCATCAATAATAGAGGACACATTGCACTGCCTGCTGTGGGATTGCTTTCCTTTCCAGGCAAAGCCACCTACTGAGGACCAAAGGAACTTTAGATGAACACATTTCAATGTATTGACAATTGTAGCACCAGCCCCAGTGAGAGGTTCACAGCTCGGTTCTCAGCCCAATACAATTCAAACTTCCTTTCCCAGAGCAAGGGTGGATATGCCTTCCCTGCTCAACTAGCTTTCCTTGGTAGCACACTGTTGAGTTAGCAAATGAAGCCAGGGAGAGGCTGCACTGTCCATGTGTCTACATAGAAGGGGCTTGAGGGCAGTATTCTGGAAAGGGGGAAATACGGATAATGCCTCCACACGGTTATCACTTGGCCCTGCCACCAAACTTCCATGACCTGGAGAAAGCAAAAGCCTTTTACATCCTTCTGTGTTCTCTGTTTGCAACATATTATCTCCAAAGAAGGTACAATTTCCCCCAGCCTCTGCTCTTAGCTAGAAAAGCATCCAGTAAATACTAAGCACAAATCTTCTATTCGGATTACAGTTGCCAAGCTATTAAACACACTTACTCACCCAAAGTCTATTTAGCCTACAGGTTTTCACACTTACATCACCCCCTACATACAGGACTGCTGCTTATGATTACACAGGTCGTGCTTTGCACGGCTCTAGGGAACACCCTTGACATAAAGCCATTGTAGATTTGTTTAGACTTTGGGACCATTTTACAGAAAACGCAGTGTTCTGAGGAAAGGGAGTCTCACTGTAAATGGTACAAAGGCCCTGGATGGACTAACTGTGTGGCTGTTTTATAAACTCCCATGTAGGAAATGCCTTTCCAACATCTGAGCTACTCAAGGATATTCAGTGCAGTGCTGTTTGTAAAAGTGTAAAAAAAAAAAAAAAAAAAGTCTGTCATTTGGACCCCAAAGGTCTATCAGCAAGAGAATGGATAAATAAATGTGGTCTGGTCACATATCAGCATACCACAGATCCATTAAAAAATGAATTAAATCTAGAAGTATCAACATGGATAAATCTTAAAGAATGTAATGTTGAAAACAGCTATGCATAGTGCCATACCATTGATATAAATAGTAAGATACACAAAACAATGTATAAATAGGTTATGGGTGCCTGTACTTTGTAGCAAAATGCACAGCTAGTGCACAAGTTTATACACATCATTTTCAGGATCAGAGTCATCCCAGGTGAGGGAAGGAAGAAAGGAGATTTGGGAAGGGCACAAAGGGGTTCCATCTGGGTCAATAGTATTTTATTTCTTTTTAATGTAAAATATATGTGGCAAAATATTAACATTTGTTAAATCTGGGTCACAGTTATGTGGGTACCTACATTTTTTTTGTATGTCTGAAAAACATTTTTTTAAGTGAAGGAGAAAGGAAGTGAAGTTTCATTTCCCCAAAGGAGCTACTATGTCTTTTCCCCTCTGATAATGAGATCTCTATTATTCAGTGGCTTTCCAATTTTTCTTTTTTTAGCAACAGAGTCTTGCTTTCAAATGAAAATTTTTATGGATTCCTAATACAAACAACCAATGAAAGCTGAGGTGCCCCGGAGCCCTGATTTCTCACCTTCTCTCTATGCAATGTAACAGTCCCCAAAGATCTCTCTGCAGAACCCAAGGCTCCACAGTGCATACTCTGAGCGCTACTGATGTAACGAATGGTGCAGCTCTTTGGACCCAGATGCCAGAGAGCTATGCACCAGTTTTCAAGCTTTCTGTCAACATCCAAGGTCAGGACACTTGCATTCTCCCTACCCTCCTGGTTCTGGCTTACTAACTGATATTTCTTTTCATCAAGAACCTGAATGTAATAAAATGGACCATCTTCAAAAACTGACTAAAATGAATACCTCTCCACAAGTTACACTGGCATTTAACTATCCTCCCTACCATTATTCTGAATGACAGAGCTTTAAGTGTTTGTGTTATTCAAAAAAATATTTTTAAAGATAGAAATGCAAAACAAAGATGATTTTTTTAAAGGTGAATCTCCCTTAAATAAAAGGAAAGCAATAAATGACTTGGCTTGAATGCAGTTATCCATATTTATAAGAGAATCCAGGATCAGGAATGTCAAAAGTTAAAAAAAAAATAACTTGAACTTATTTGGGGGATCATTTCACAATATATACAAATACTGAATCATTATATTGTACCCCTGAAACTAACATAACATTACATGTCAATTACGCCTCAACAGCAAGATTTTAAGGTAAAGAATAAGAAACGTCATATAAGCTTCCTTCAACTACTGACCAATACAAATATTCAACATGACATTTCTGTGACTAATAATGTATTGGTACAGAAAGCTAGTGAAGATATTTTAACTTCATTTTTGTGAACATTGTTAAGTTATAACATTTTACGTTAACATAAATTCATTTGTTCTGCCAAGGAGATCTGCTGCTATACTTAGGAAAATGTCACACTTTCTTAAAGACGCCTACTCAATAAAACACTGCAATTGACTGTTGTAATATATCAAAGTTCAAAATCATGTTTCCCAGAATATTCAACATAGCCCTATAATGTAAGTGTGGTCTGTCAAACATGAAACATGTTTGCAATAGTCAAACAGACATGGGTTTGCTATAGCTAAAGAAACAGTGATAAGATTACCACTGAGTGGCTGGCTTCTAATATATGTCTATATAATGAGAAAAATCACTTTGGGGTGAAATGACACACAGTAGTAGTAATAGGCAATTACTTTATCAACTGAACTATGGCTACCTAGTGAGTTTAGTTTCAGAGACATCACAGGGTTACAGTAGAGTGCTAGCTGCTGCTTTCTGGCCAGGAGCATGAACCCAGACATCACCGAGAAAGGCCTCACATTTTGACAAGAGCACCCTACCCAATCCTGGCTTCATACCAGGACCAAGAGTTGCCTGATCCCTGAGAAGCAAAATTAACTGTTCACCAGCTGCCCTGTCCTTGCTCCCTCTTTAAAGGAAACGGTCAGCCTCCTTCTGCAGCCACCATTGCACTCACTAAGTACTGGGGATACCAACTGGGATGTGAAGATATTATGGAAGAGAAGACTGTGGGTTGGAAGGGGAGATTTCAGGGTGAGGCAGAGATTTAAGGGGAGGCAGAATGAGGCCAGACAGAGGAGGACAGATGACTACTGTGTCTGATGGTGCTCAATTAAACCACTAAAATCATCTGCTTGCCTGAATAGGATCCTACCTTACTAACTGAGACCACAAAGAAACAACAATACGGATAAATTTTTAAAGTCTTTATTTCTAACACAAGTCAGCTGTTAAGCCATCTTTTAAAGCAGCCTATGATGTTATGTGAGGGAAGAGACAAATGGAAAAAAATGTGGAAAATTCAAAGAAGAATCACAGAAATGATTAAATGCACAGTGAAGTTCCATTAGGAAGGTTATACAGCCTAAAAAGCCCAGTGAAAAGAAATCGAAAACATGATTGGATAAGAGTAAAGGCTGATGAAACACCAAGATAGATGGATTACTGATGCCAGTCGAGATGTCCATCTCTAGAAATCCACAAGAAAAGAAGAGACAACTCTCAGGGTTAGAAGATTTAGTTACTCATCTGCACAAAATCAGACTGGATGACCAGCATTACGACCTTGTGAACAAAAATATGCAGAGGGCCTTGTATAGACTCAGGATATTGTTTAAGAATATTTAAAGATTAATTTCAGAATTTCCATCAGCCAATAAAGTCAACACGTTGGCTCCAAGAGTGAATATAATACCAGTGTGAAGTGAACCCACAAAGCCAATGCCCAGTTGATCCACAGGGCAGAGCTTGGATTCCAGCAATATGCAACAGACTCTCTATTAGTCAGAAAGTCAGGAAACGGAGTGCTCCAGCTAATCAAATATTTTTTGTTAATTGTTACCACATGCAGAAGGATTACAAATTTTTAAAGAATGAGAATAAATTAAAATACACTTAACACTGAAACTAAACTGATTATAATTTAATCTTTCTCTAATTATTCAGAATGCATTTCAGGGTCATCAGGAGAAGCATAAATTATCAGTGCTTGATGACTGTGCAGGAAGTCACAGTTTTTCTAAAATCCTGGTTAATAGATGCTGGGTAACAAAGAATTCACTGCATTCGTTATCATTTTGGGGGATTTATTGTGCCAGGCATTTTGCTAGGATATGAAGGATATCATTAATCCTCACCAGAAATAAAACTTGACAGATGATGAACTGATATTCATTGAGTTAGAATAACTTGTCCAAGGTTATACAACACAGAAGGGTGTCAGAGCCAGATTTTGAAGGCAGAACTGTATCTTTAAGGAATAGGCTCTTGCACTATGCCAAACAAGCAAATCCTTGCTATGTAAAAGTACTCAGAAAATTTGCTGCCTGTCTGTATAAAACTTACACAGAGTTGGTGCGTCATACTGTTTGTTTTTCCAGACGTGCTGAAGAAGTTTTCAGAGCCGTTCTTGCAACCATGTATTTACGAGAGCAGAAAACTTTAGCCACGAAATTTTTTTTTTTTTTTAAACAAAAGGCCAACTGCTCATTCAAAGGGTCAAGAACATAGCCTGAACATCTTCGGAAGAAAATATTTTAAGACACTAAGTAAGCACAGCCCCAGCCACATAACGAAATAATTTACCAGCAAATGTATATACTTAATACGCATTAATTTGCTCATATTTTATTCAATGATCTAACTGTTGTGTTCTTCCACTTATTTTAAACTCTAAAACATATCTGACTTGCCTATTGCTGGTAAAAGAACACAGTCATTTAAAATTATTTAAGATTTTAGGCTGGTTTACATCTATAAAATCAATAAATTCCACTTATTAGGGGAGAAAGAAGTTATCTCATGAACAGATGTGATACAATTCTTCTTCCATCATCTACTCTTTAGTCCCAAACTCACTCATGATTTCACCTGAGACACTTGTGGCTTCTTGTTCACCTGCTCACAAATGCCAATTAGAATTCTTCAAGGCTCAGATGCCTTTTCTTCCTCCACCCATCATGGTTTCACTAATCTTTAAAGCAGGCAGTGATTCCTATAATGGAACTTCACAAACAACGGGGAAATGCAGCTGAACTTCAGAAGGGCACAGAATCATCTCAGGCCACCGTACTGTTTCATTAGCTAATCTCATTCACACACAGGGACTTTGCAGTTCTGAGACGACCCTCGTCAAAGAGACTGGCCTTCCCCTCCCTCCTCTGCACACAGCAGTTCCAGATAAGCCTAAAGAATTACTTTCTATTGCAAAAGAAACTAGTTTCATCTCTAACACCTGGCTGATATTTTCATTGTATTGAAGAAAATGCTACTTAAACAGTAACTGGAGATAAAAGGAGTCCTGATTGGAGTTAAGTCTCTGCTCAAAAGTTCAGAATAGAAAAACAGGTTTGCCATACATGAAGTCTCTACACAGAATTATGGCAGGAAGGTAATTCTGAAATTTTATCCCTCCTTCTAATTCAGGATCCTGCCCAGAGACAAAAGTTTCGTGCTCAAGGTAAATTTAAGAAAAGTTAAAATTACTGCACTGCCTAACTGAATTGAATTATGTGTTGATAGCGAAGCTTGAGAATCATACTTTACTGTCTTAAAACTTGATAGATTAGGTGGTGCTTGCCATGATCGTGTTTTGAAAGGTGATTTCACTGCTCGTGATTGTAACTGTGGTGAAGTTGTTCAGTTGGAATTTTACTCTAATGTTTTGAACTGATTTGTTCACTCAACTTCCTCTCTGAGATTTTATTCCCTCCACAGTAACTTTGTTAAACTTGAATCTGAGGTGACCCTTCTGACTTGGAACTCCAAGGCATAACTTTCTCAGGGGAAAAAAAAAAGTAAGATTCATTTTCAATATGAATGAATCAAAGAGGAAACACCCAGATTGAAGGTCAAGAAAATGTTACCTGGAAACTGAATCAATATCAATAGGAACAGTTCATTGAAGAGCAAGGTCTAATTTTATGTCCGGGTTAAAAAGGTGTTCGCATTTCAAATTAAGTGGCTGGATAAGAAGAATGAAGAAAGTTTTTTTTTTTTAAAGAAGACTATTAATTATAATTCCTTAGATTTAATTTTATAGCCTAAGAAATTATCAAGAGTTCTAATAAAATATGATCCTTGACATACCTGCCTAGAAAGAATATTTAAAGGGTCACATAATTCTTAAACTGGAAGGATCCCAAAAGAATAACTAGTTTAACCTTTTTATTTTTTAAATGAAGAAACTGAGGCACAGAGAGGTTAAGTGCATATTTAGAAAGAAGGTTAAAACACTTCAGTGCAGATTTCAATTATTGGCAAAGCAAACCCAAGTTTAACAACCATGCATAATACTGATGCATAAAAATTGCTCTCAAAATAAGTAAAAATAATCTACCATTTATTTAAAAAATTTTAAAAAGCAAAGTGGTGTTATAAATCTAATATTTCATTGAAATTCCTGGGAGAAATTCCGTTTTCCTGCCCATCTAGACTCAGATCTCCCAGTCACCCATTAAACATTTACTGAGCACTTACTGAATGCTAAGTATAGAGTTTGAAACTCCAAAACTGCATTGTAGTCAGAATTTTGTCTGTAAAAAATGGGGAATAAAATCTTACTACACATTGTTTCTGCTTATGAGTGCTTATACATTTTAATAACTTCCATTTTCTCCTAAAATGGTTTTCTCACTTCCTTTCAAGGAATATCAAGAATCAAAGTGTGTCTCAAGTTCCATGTATTCAATTGTCTTACTCAACAAGAACTGAATTGTGACAGGGCCACTGTTGTGCAAGGATCCCACGAGCAGTGATGGCATCTATTTTTAATGTTTTATTCATAATATTGTTGATTTTCTTCTATACAGTGTCAGCCTCACTATTGAAAAAATAATCTAGGATGTAGTTAACCAGTAATTTACCCAATTACAAGCCTGGGAAAGCTGTTAGAAACAGTATTTATATCACTGTAGAGTGAATGTCCACCCTAAGTAATGTTGAAGTTATAAGTAGGGAAGATAAGACCATAGAGAGGAAGGCCATAGAACTGGTGAGATGAACACGGCTTAAGGTCTAATTATCAACACTGCAAATCCAGAGGCATTTTTTCTTTAGTGCACCCAGAGCTAATCCCTACTGATGAACTCACAAGTCTTTGACTTACGAGATGTAATGTCAGTGTAATCATGTATAGTGGGGAATATCCTTTTCCAAAAGTTTCCTGAGTTTCTTGAGTAGTGAAGTCTAACCCCTGGCCATCCTCTTCTCCCCCTTCTCTCCTGAGCCCTCAGCTGTCCGACAGAATCCTTCTCAACACAGTTATCCAGGCACCCCCTGCCAATCACATTAAGATCAATTCTAGTAGCCTTGTTTCAAAGCAAGTTCTTAGATAACTAAGAGGCCAGGTGGTGTCAGCTTATTTTGGAGATCAGGAAATAACAGCTAATGTAGGCAGACATTCAAGTGAGGAACACTTCACCTGAGCCCCAGGGGAAAACCTGAGACATCACCCTCCTTCAATTCCAATAGTCCTCTCAACACCTGAATATTCCAGCATTGCTCCCTCCTGGAACAGGTGAACAAAAGTCATTATGTCTTCAAACTCCTGTTTCCATTTCCTTTGGATATATACCCAGAAGTAGAATTGCTGGATCATACGGTAGTTCTATTGTTAATTTTTCAAGAAACCTCTATATTGTTTTCCATGGTGGCTAAAACAATTTGCATTCCTACCAATAGTGTACAAGAGTCCTCTTACCCCCAAATCCTCCCAGCACTTATCTCCTGTCTTCTTGATGACAGCCAAGAGATATGTGAACTCTTGTGTTTACTGCAGGAATATTCACAATAACTAAGATATGGAAACAACCTAAGTGTCCATCAACAGATGATTAACAGGTCAACAGATGAATGAATAATAATGAAGTTGTGAGATATATATACACACACACACACACACACAATGGATTATTATTCTACAATGAGAAAAAGAAAAGGAAATCCTGCCATTTGCAACACCATGGATGAAACCTGAAGGCATTACGCTAAGTGAGAAGTCATAGAAATACAAATATTGTACAAAATCACTCAAATGTAGAATCTAAAAAAGTCAAACTTGTAAAAAGTGAGAGTAGAATGGTGTTTACGAGAGGTTGGGGGTGGGAGGAGATATTGTTTAAGGGTACAAACTGGGGACTAATAAATAGATAAGTAAGTTCTGGACAGCTAATGCTAATCACAATGTAGTCATTATAGTCAACAATAAGGTATTACAAACCTCAGAGATGCCAAGAGACTAGATCTTAATTGTTCCTACCACCAAAAAAAGAAAGGAAATATTAGTTCTGTAACTTAATAGAGGTGTTAGCTAACACTACGGTGGTAATGATATTATAATATATAAATGTTTCAAATCAACATGTTGTCATCAATTTCATTAAAAAATTATCAAATCCTTCTTTTCCCCTTTTTCGAGATTCTACTGAATCCACTCTTTATATTAAAAAAATAGATTTTTTTTCAGATAAATTATACTTCCTTATTTTACAGGTCTCTATTATAGTTATAAAAATAGAATTGCACTTCTGTTTGCTGCTCTACACAAAAAAAACTACTGGACAGATTGTCATAAAAATGGAGGGTGAGTTTGGAATCATCTAATAAAAAATTTTTTAAAGGCTGTATAGCAGTCTTAAAATTCACTGGGCCTGGGGTGATGGGGGACCTTAAGTCATTATCCCCTCAAAGCAGTTGGGATTGAATTAAAAAGAAGCTCAAAAGGAACGTCCATCTGCAGGGGCAGAGAGTGTGCACTAGAATGCTATGGAAAGAGATGATAAAGAATGGTTTCCAATCAGGAAGCACAAGGATAGATTCTCTGATTATGATTGAGCTTTTTCTGACATGGACAGCTCCATGAAACCTGTTCCCATGAAGCAGATGCACCAGGTTCTATGTTTCTAAGAGGGTGTGCCTGCTAAATGTTATATCTTCCTAATCACATCAACATGTCTCCCCTGGGTAAGCCTGGTGAAGTAGCTCAACTACAACAATGTGTGTGTGTGTGTGTGACTCCACCAGTCACTTGATCATAGAACATGTTCTTTAAACCCCCTAAACTGACCATCATAGCACTACAGAAATGTGCAGGAAAATAAAACCCATGGAATCTGAAAACTGCAGTTGACAGGACTGGATAATGAGCACCAATCCCTTCTCTTCGCAGCGGAGAACACTAAGATCCAGATTATGTATTTTGGCCAGAGTGATGGATGTCCTTAAGGTATAAAGCAATTATATCAAACACAAAAATCACAGTTAACATTTTAAGGTGTTCAGGTCATGCAAATATATTAATTACTTTATTCTCATAGCTGACTTTGGGTTAGGCAGAATGGAAGTGAGCATCAGTCCCACCGAACAGGTGAGGAAGTTGACACGCAGAGAGAACTTCCCCAAAAGCACACCCTCAGAACATGGGACTCAGTCTTCACACCCCAGACCCTGTAGACTTTCCACTCTGCCATACTTCATATGGGGGATGGAAGACAAAGGAGAGTATGCCACTGAACAGAAGTAGGGGAGAAGCAATAGAGGAAAGTCATCTAGCATATCTGTTTAAGGTGAACTGTGTAAACTCTGGCTGTCTGAGTTTATCTGTGGTCTGTGTATGTAGGTTGTTAAGATACAAACGTATTAGAAATCATTTTCTTCATGACTTTTCAAATTCCACAAAATTATACACTGGCACACACTAACAATTCTTGTGCAAAGCCTTCAAATCTCATTCATCCTTCTCAAATCTGACCTTGACTCCTCTTTGCTAGCTGCCATCCAGTCCAGCCAGCAGCAACAGTCCCAAGTGAATCTGACATCCCACCCCACACATACCCAAAGCTGTGAGCTCTCCATGAGCTACGGGATGAACTGCTCCACTGGGCTAAGTTGAGAAAGGTTTACTCTGAAAAGCAATAAAACAATAGATCTGGAGTGGGACTCTATATTCAGGTAACTGAGCCTCTGTTCTGAGCTTGCAATGGATTTTTAATTGGCGAGTTTTTCCAAAAGGTCAGTGTGTCAACCTTTGAGATCTTTCCTTAATTCTTAGGATTCTTTTTCAATGCACATTTAGAAAAACACAGGTGCTTAACACCTTTGGTCCAGTTAAACGGGCTTCTGTGATCTGAAATTGACATAGGCAGGTGGCTGCCAGGTCTGACTTTGGGAAATGGATGTATTTCTCCTTTGCCGGCTCTCCGTGGGAAGCGGAAGAGGAGAGGGAGGGGGAACGCTGACAGACAACAGCAGGGTGATTCTCCGCTCAGCATCTCGTCTTGGTGGTATACCCGAGCTGCAAGATTTATAACCTTCTCGTTACAATGCATCAGCTTCAACACTTTCAGTGAAGTCTTCAATAACTTCGATGACATCTTGCTGAGGGGTTTTGTCATTAAAAGCCTAAAGCTGGTCATTAACAAACCTTCTCTGCAATCATCTACCGCTGGGCTAACTCAGGCATGGATCTGACTCGAAAGTTGGGCTGGCTCAGAAACTTTCCAGAAGGCTGCTTTTTTTTTTTTTTTTTTTTTTTTTTTTTCCCTGTGTAGGTTCTATTTCTTGAGGGAAAGAAAATATAGCTCCCCATCATTTAATCATTTATTTCCCATTATCCATTGACTAGCTCTTCTCTGATAGACACAATCACATTCAACAAACGTGCTCAGAACAGCCACTATCTGACGGAAACGGTGCTTGGGGCTGAAGATATAATTATACAAAAGACACAGCTCCAATTCTCCGAAGGTTCAGAGATGCCCCCCAAAATTAGCATCACTGACAGAATCCTTCGTCATGTGCCACACTCCGTATTGAGGCTCTCTAAGCATCACCATATTCATTTTTCCCCATTCTTTAGAAGACAGGGGTTCTGATTATCCCCATTGTAAAGATTAGATCGCTGAAGTGTTGTGTGTGTTTAAGATTTTTCCCCAAATCATGAAACTTGTAAGTGCCGGGACCAGGTTTCAAACCCATGTCTTGCCTGACTTCAAGCTAGTTTCTGTACTCCAAAGCACAGGATTGGGCCAGGAAGAAGGAAAAGATTGTGGCATTCCAGGCTGAGCAAAGGCAGGCGCATACTCAGTCTGGATGAGGAGCAGGATGAACCCTCAAGTATGGCCCGTGGGGAACAGCCTCCCCTGGCTTCCCACCCTTCCTCACCCCCTCAGCAACCTTCAGATTATTGTGTATTTCCCTAAGAACTTAAACTTGCCTGCTAGCTCCAGAGCAGCAAGGACGGGTGGCAATTTTATGACTCTGACAAAGAGTCGTATCATGGGAAAGGAGCTTAACCCTTTGAAGATCACCACTTCCTGAACTTAGACAAAAATTCACGTGGCAGAGCAAGTCCAGCTACTCGGTTGTTTCTGCCACCAATGATTTGACTTTTCACCTCATCAGGCAACCTCTCCCGTGGAAATAATGAATGGAGGCAGGTCCTGGCGGCTTTCTCCTCTATAAGATTCAATCGTAAGTAGCCAGTAGGCCAATGATACCACACTCATACAGAGGCTTCCCAAAAAGAATGATGGAGAAAACTGCAGACAAGGTGGAATATGCTGTCATAATTCAGAGACTTGAGAGGGATGGAATTAAAAAAAGAAGGTTTGGGATTCTATTTTTTCAATAACAAGGAAAATAACTTGGGGTGATAAATATATTCTTGAGGGTGTATTTTGTAACAATAATAATCTCCATTGGTTGAGGGCCAGCTACGTGCCAGATATTGCCAGGGGTGTTTAACACAATCATTATGAAATGAAATCTGCACAGCGCTGCCAGGGAACATGATACCCCATTTTCACAGATGAGCAAACTGAGAGTTTGGGAGGTTGACCAGTTTGCCAAAGGCCCCTCATTGAATTACCTGCAGAGCTGGAATGCAAGCTCAGTTACATATTATTTCAAGTTTTTGTGTCTCCACTGCGTTGTTTTTCTCTTATCCATTGCTGCATTAATTAAAACACAACCTACTTAAAGGCTTTTGAATAATGCAATGATTAAAAAGGCATTCACTGCATCTTTTTTTCCTTGAAATGACATCTTTCCTCTTTTTTTTTTTCCCCTTTCCCACAAGGAAACCGAAACATTAGCTTCCTTTTTACTGCTCAATTCATTGTTGTGGGATTTTACTTGAAGAGATTAGTAAGACCTCCAGGCAGACACCATTGATTCAACTCTAGTGTCATTATGCGCCCGTCTGTATGTGTGTTGTTGGAAGGAAGGCTTTGTTCCTGGGAATCACAAAGCCATCATCCGCCTGACTCCCCGGGTTCCTGCGGGCTCTCACCTGCGGCGCTTCCCACCAGCGTCTTCCTTGGCCTGCTGTTATTCTGAATTGCTCACAGGGTGCTGCTTACTGGTAAAGTTCTCGCCAATCAAGATCAGCTCTACCTCGGAGGAGTCTCAGGAAATCGATTAGTGATTTCAGCTCTCTTCCTCTGACTTGAGGCAGGATGGGGGTGCCTTAGCTTCATCCGAGGACCTGTCAGCTCCTGCAGATGCAGCATGAAGCACTTTCAAAGAATCTATGCAAGCCGAGAGCACCAAAGGTGAGACAAAGTTTCCATGTGGTGGGACAAACAAGCACTTTGAGTCAGAAAGCCGTGGACTCACAGATCTTACCAAACAGACACAAAAATAGGACTAGTTGTAGCAGTAATAATAATAATATACACATTCTACCTTGTTCCAGTAAATATTACTTAGCCACTTTGTGGATCTGGGGCAAATGACCTAGCCTCTTTGAAACTCAGTATTCCCATCTGTAAAATAGGAGTGCTGATCTCATCTCACTCTTTTGAAAATGAAATGAGATGACAGCATCCATTAAAACTTTTCATTCCAAGTGATTGAAATCCAATAGAAATGGAATCAGGTGAAGCAGAAAGTGCATTTAATTACAAATAATAGTAATATCTCTCAAGAATGCGCATACAGCTGGGTCTGACGAAAACTGGAATTAGAGGAGCAAGTGTCACCCTGAAGGTCTCCTCACTACTTGCCTCTATTTCCCTAGAGGCACCTGCAGCTCCCCTCTCACTACTCCTAAGCTTTACATGGCAACGCATAGCCACCAATGGCCGGCAAAGTTACATCCCCTTGCCAAGCCACGATATGAGACAAACAAATTGACTAGTGCAAGTTCTAAATCCCAGGAAAGAACTGGGATTGGCCCAGCTCATGTCATGTGCCTACATCTAGACCAATCGATTGTCTGCAAGCCTAAGGATAGGGGAAACTGGGCATTTGATAGAAAAAAAGGGTAACTAGAAAAGAGAGTTTTACTACAGATGAAATAATTAGTGTCCACTACAACAGCATATGAAAAACAGCTATCACCCCACCCAGTCCAGAATGGATACACTTAATATAAGTATCAATGTGTAGATGTCTGCATATTTTGAAAGGCTATATTTTTAAAAAGCAAGACAAATACAATATTATGTGTTAATTACAGTGAATATAAATCACCTAATGTTAAGAATCAGTAGAGAATGTAATGTTGTGAACAATTAATGTGCATGATATTTTTTACATCAATTCAAAAGTGCAATAGAAATTCAACAAGTTCAAAAACAGAATTTTGTCCCTAACCCTACTATTCTCTCCTATCCCTTAGAAACCCAAATCTCACATTTTCTACTCTCGCCTTCAGTTACTTTTCTGTCTTTAAGTGATTTTAGCTTGTGGGTCCACCACTGAGTTTTTAGTGTTAAAGAGCTAAGGGACTCTATAAAGTAGTTGGTATGATTTCAAAGAGCAGTGAAATGTCCTTGTATATTATCACTAAACAGAGCCCATGCTGGGAATAAAAAAGCCAATTCCTATTTTTCATTCTTTTCCCTAAAATTTTGGGCAGGTCATTTGTGGTCCCTATGGGGTCCGTAAATCTGATGATGGTAACTTGCTCGCTTGTCTCTCAGAATGAAGATGGGAACACCAGTGTATTAACTATGAATAGGGTCATTTACAGGGAGAAGTGAGGAGGAGTCTTAGAAAACTAGAGATTTCTCTTTCTTATCAGAAGGGGAATTTCAACAGAGAGGAAAAACTTGTTTTGTGCCTAATACAAAAGAATTCTTTTTCTTGGATCAAATTGGAAGGATCCAATCACCCTCTGCCAATAAACTCCAGGCCTGGGTGAGGGATTCAGTCAATATATTTTAGGTTTTGGAAAGAAATCACTTTGTGTCACTTTCCAGAATTCCTTCTGGCTGATTCCAGTATATTACTGATTTATTTTGGAAAGAATCATTCCAGGACCTCTCAAACAAAATGATGAGAAATAACTGTGCCTATCATGGTAAAAAAAAAAAAAAAAAAAGCAAGTGAAAGTCTCATTTTGCATTGGATTTTGTTGCCATGATATGATTCCTTTATAGGGAGGAGAAATTAAATTGATGAAGCAACAGTGTTCCAAGTGGTAGTTAATATTAACTGGTGTAGAAATGTGTGTTACCAGTTAAAGATTATTCCTTCATGTTTGTTTTCAAACATGAAAAGAATTCCAAGGGAGGAAAGGAGTTACCAGAATAATGATACTGTCTTGACAAAATTCATAGATTCTATACGACAAAAAAAAAAAAAAGTTCCTAACCAGGCTGTTTGGTTACAGTTTTAAATGAAACATACATTGATTGAAAACACATACCCCTTTAAAGTTTATTGCATGAATGCTTAATTTGGGTCATTTAAGAATTCTCTCAATGTATTTCTTGATAGTTAGGATATTAAAATATGCAAATAAGCCTGCTCTAGTTGGTCAGTCATGATCTTTTTGTAATAACTAAAGTTCTCTCCCAAAAGCCACCATTCCTCCTATTCATGTCACCTTCACCCAGGAGTCACAAAATGCTGAAGACAGTCGCTTTTTACTTGATTAAATTTCGGGAGGTTGAAGCTAGGCTGAAATTCTCAGCTTTTTTCTCCTCTCTCTCTTAATTACATGGCTTTACACTGATTTACATAATTTCAGCTTTCAACATCATTGGTCTTTGCTGAATGCAAATCGGCACATGGGAAAATCATATTAAGTTTGCACAATTGATCTTTCATCATTCACATGGTACCTTTGAGCAGTTCCTGAAATGTCTGTCTGAAACACTCCCAGCGCTGAGTGTCATCGAAAGATGGGGCCTCATCCAGGGGAAACCCATTCTCAGTGATGTAAATTACAGGGTTATTATACGTTTCCTGGAATAAGAAGCAGAAGTTTTATTCCAAACAGAGTAAATTTAAAAAAAAAAAATCTCATAAAATCAGGTGCATTTACCCTCTATCTTCTCTAAGCTACAACCCCAAAACTAGTTTTCATCAAATTGCACTGACCCTATTAACTTAATTTTCCACATGCTGACCTTTTATAACTAACAATGGAGAAGAAAAACTGTGCAAATATGCATGAAGACAGTCAAATGACTCTTGCAATAATGAGAAGACAGAAATATCTTTCTTCCGTCAGCATCTGCTGGTTGTCACTGCTCCTTAACCCCCTGGTCTCCACCCGCCTCCCCAGCAACCACACTCTCTATCTTCCAACAGTGGGCATCCTAAAAACTGGTAACTTAAAAATTTTAATGACAGCTACCTTAATGCCATCCAGAGTGAAAAAGACCCGAAAAGGATCCAGCCATTTTGCCTTTTAGTAATCACAGTTGTAACCCTAACCTGAAAAAATATGTCCAAGCCACTACTGTAGCCACAACTGAATTTAACAGTGCCTCTTAACTTCAATCATGGTTTTGAAGCCCTTTATCAGCTAGTTCCTCCTCATCAACTTAAATACAGTCTTCTCTTCCCAGGTCAACAAGTGTATATGCTGTTGCCTAAGTCATTCTTTTTTTCAGGTTCTTACACACACAGACATATTGCCTGTCTTCCCATGTTTGGGGGCACATGGATGCAAACAAATTGTGCATTTACCTTAATGTATTTCAGCAGTTTACGTATTCCCCATGGCACCACGTAGACCCAGTCCAAATTTATCCAAGACGAGTCTGGAAATACCTTGACCTCTGCATCCTGGAGTAAACCCAGTTCTCCTTTCTTGCTCTCCTGGTACTTAACTAAACGAGTCGTATAATATTGCACAGCAAAGAAATCAGCAGTGCCTCTGATCATTTTCTTCTCTTCTTCTGTAAATTCTGGAAGCCTTGATGATGGATAGCCTTGCTTTTTACTCATGAGGGCAACCTGGGACTTGACAACTTCAGGATAATCGCCATCAATAAATATGGGTTTAGCAAAGAAATCCAATTGGAAAGCAATGGCTCTCTTAGTAGCTTCCTGGTCAGACACTGAGTTCAGATCTGCTGGTTCCACCCAGCCAGCAAAAATTGATAAAGACACCATTCCCTTCTGCTCTTTTCGGAATAAGGAATCATAGCTGTGCCAGGATCTGGCATGAGCTTTAATCAAATTATGAGCTGCCTGATAAACTTTAGTTCCAACCTGAGGGACACCAGGAGGAAATGCACCCAATTCATACGCCACCAGGGCCAACATATTTGGCTCGTTTATGGTGATCCAGTGCTTGACTCGATCCCCAAACGTACTGAAGCAAAACCAGGCGTATTTGTCGAAGGAGTCAATGATGGCCTCTGACAACCAACCTCCTTGGTCTTCTAAGGCCTGAGGCAAATCAAAGTGGTAGAGGGTCACGATGGGTGTAACCCCATTTGTTAACAAATCATCAATGATCTTGTTGTAATAGTCAATTCCTAGGAATAAAACAAAAGAAAGTATGAGAAGAAAAGTTATTTTTAGTATATTGATAATACATAAGGATCAGGAATCATAATTTCCTAAATAACTTCCATCAAAATAAGACTTACTCAACTCTAATGTAAAATAAGTACTTCAGTTACTAATAACAGATCAATATTGGCCCATCAGTTGTAAGAAATGCAAGATATGATAGGAGAAAATGTAGGTGGGGGAATGAAGGAGTATGTGGGAACTCTCTTTACTTTCCACTCCATTTTTCTGTAAATCTGTAACACAAAATTCACAAAGTGATTCTAAAGTTTACATAGAAAGGCAAATGACCCAGAACAGCAAACAATATTGAAGGAGAAGAACAAAGTTGGAGGACTGACACTACCTGACTTCAAGACTTATTATAAAGTTATAATAATCAAGACTGTGTAGTATTGGTAAAGGAAGAGATGAATTGATCAACAGAAGAAAAATAGAGAGTCCAGAAACAGAGATGTCTGGGGGTTTTTTGGTGGGGTTTTTTGGTTATTAGCAATAAACTTTCGATGTTTGACTACATGGTTTTTTTCAGCAAAAACTCCTATATATCCTGACTCTTTTCCTTACCTATTGGGAACCGTCCCTAGAAGCTATGTAACAGGCTGCCTTCCTCACTTACAATCCTCAGTAATGCCCCAAATAAAACATAATTCTCAACTTAAAAACAAATAAGATTTATTACTTCCTGCCTATAATCAATTAAAGGTTAGTGGGAAACACAGAGACGTCCAAGGAAGCCTAGCTGGTCAGAGAGGGGAATGGGAGGGGATGACACAATTGTGGAAGATGTTTGTTCTGAAAGGGAGTCATTTGGGCAAGTCACTACAACACAACTTCATGTCATCGGCACACTTCTTGAAATTATGTCATCTGCTTGTTTGTGTGTTTGGCTTGTCTCTCAACCCTACTAGAATACAAGCCCCATGACAATTGGGGCTTTGTCTGTCTAATTTACTTCTGGATCCTCCAAATTCTGAAACAATACCAGAAATTTAGTAGATACTCAATAAATATTGGTTGAATAAATGAATAGATCTCAATGGTATTAAATATAAAGACACTGAACCCAGTGGCTGCCTTCGAGCTTCTCTGGACCCATCAGTCTCTAGGAAAGGAGACCCACTGAGTGTGAATGAGAGCTGAGCATTGGTCCCACGATGTGGGTTACAAGGGCAGGGAGCTAGGGGCTTGGCACATTAAGGAACACTGAGTTGGGGAGTTTGGCCTAAATTCTGACACAGTCCTTGGGAATATACAGCCACCCCTGGCTCTCAGCTGGCTCTCTCAGCACTGCATTTGAGAGAGAGTTTTTAGGATGTGGCAGGGTTCAGAAGAATGTTACTAAGTTGGCAATGTTCTGCCTTAGAAACCAATGCCAAGATGTTGGGTTGGGACATAAAAAACAAACTATGGTTACCAAAGGGGAAAGGGTGGGGAGGGATAAATTAGGGGTTTGGGATTAACAGATACACACTACTATATATAAAATAGATAAACAAGGACCTGCTGTATAGCACAGGGAACTATATTCAGTTTATTGTAATAACATATAATGGGAAAGAATCTGAAAAAAAACATACATACGAATGTAGAAAAAAAAAAAAGAAGAAGAAGAAAAGAAGATGTTGGGTCCAACCTAAAAATGACTCTGAACTTGGAAGAGACATTCTGAGACTGACATTAGTACTTCATATGATTTTATGTCTAAGAGTATAGAAAACTTAAGCCAAGGAGAAGCTGTTTTGTTTTGACAGGTTGTTTCCTGAAAAGTAATTATAAATGCATACGTAGAATTGTGTTGCACTCAAAGTTTGCAAATGAGTAGGGTCTGTTTATCTCTTTTTTTAAAACTTAGTATCCTCCCATTTTAAATGTAATAATTCAGACTTTTGCATGTGTTTCATTCATTCACTAAAGTATTCAGTCCTCAAATACACATTTATAGAGAAGCCACTATATGCCAGACTTATAAACATAAGATAAACACTGTCTTTGTCCTAAAAAGAACCATAAATTTTAGTAGGGACTACATATAAACTCATAGACAGTTATAATACAGTACTATTAGTAAAGATAAAGTACAGAATGCTATTGAAATATATGATGAGAAGTCCCCATCCCAAACTGAGGGCAATTGAAAACCTATTCTGAATGCAGTGGAGCATAATAATTTCAAAAGTGAACTATGGTAACAGGCTGCCAAAGTTCCATCCCAGCCCCTTCCCTACTAGCTCAGTGACCTCGGGCAAGTTACTTCATCTCTCTGAATTATCTCTACCTGCCTGTAAACTGTGCACAATAACAGAAACCTATTTCAATAATTGTTGTGAGAGTTTAAGGAGTTGATAAATCAAACGGGCTTAGAACAGTTCTTGGCATAGTTAGTGATCATTCTAATAATAATTATTATAGTTATTGTTGTCACAAGTGTGACATCCAAGCTGATACTCAAAAAGAAGAATAGAAAGTGAGGCAAGGAGGAGTGATCCAGCAAGAGAAAAAGGGGAAACAAATGTGCCAAAGACCAAAGGAGGAATGGAAATAAAGGCCACCCAGAGGCGAATGGTCTGTTTAGACAGCATTTGCTGTAGCAAGGAGCCGGCCATCATCAATTGCATTTGGCAGATACTCAAAGGCTGCCAGGGAAGAAGGAAAGCTTCATAATAAAAAAATAGGGGGAGGACTCAGATACCTTCTGACCTTGTTGTTAGCACAGGGAGGCCGGAGTTGGGCTCACTAGAACCAGGGCATCCTAGGCAGTTGGTTTGGGGAGCATGCTTGGCTTTTTCTGGTTGTTCCTGAGTTCAATGCAGGAGGCAGAGGAGCAGAAAAACAGAGAAGCTGGCCGTTTCTGGCCACGTTCTGACTATTCTGGACCAGCTGCTGCAGAGCTTGTGGTCTGGCTTCCCGGGCTTCCCTTTGGATCAGACTTTCACTGTCATATATGGCCTGACTATTGTTTGCTTACATACGCATTCTCTTAGAAGAGAGTGGCTCTTTCCAGGAACTACAAGTTGACTCTAAAGAGAGGGTATAGCTCATCAGGAGAGGAATAAAAATAGTGAGTGGTAAGCAAGGCAAGCAGAAGCCAAATTATGCAAGGTCCTGTGTTGCCTGTCTGTCTGTCTGGAAGAGTGGGTGACTTTAACAACAGTTCACTTATTGTGCAACTGGAACAAAATAGAAATCACTCCAAGCAAGCCCATATTTGGAAGACCCATCTGTATGCTGTTACTCCCTGGGTGGACATACTAAGTACTCCCACCCCATGACCAAGATCTCCATGTGGTAATCCATGAGCCATGGAAGAACATGAGTTTACACAGCAAAAGGGACTTTGCAGATGTGCTTCAGGTAAAGGATCCTGAGATGCAAAGATTTCTCTAGATTACTCAGGTGAGCCCAATCTAGCCACGTGAGTCCTCAGAAGTGAAACGGGATGGCAGAAGAGTGGGTTGAAAAGATGCAACAACAAAAGAGACACAGGAGATGGTAGCATAAAAGGGACTCAACCTACTATTGCTGGCTTTGAAGATGGAAGAAGGGAGCCACAAGCCAAGGAAAGCAGGTGGCCTCCAGAAGCCGAAAATGGTTCTTAGCTGACAGTCATCCAAGAAATGGAGACGTCAGTCATACAACCCCAGAAACTGAATTCTGCCAACAACCTGAATGAGCCAAGAGACAGACTCTCCTTTAGACCTTTGAAAAAGAAATGCAGCCCTGTAAGTCCTGTGGTTTTATCCTGGAGAGACTTACCTCAGACTGCTGACCCACCTAAATTTAAGGTAATAATGTGTGTTGTTTTAAGCAAGCAAGCATGTCCTAATTTGTTGCAGCAACAATGGAAAACTAATGCACTCAGTAAAGTTTATAAAGCTTTTCTTTTCTCTCTCAATAAAAGGGCATTCCACCACCCCTGGGCCTCTGTAAGCCCACATTTCCTCCTTTATAAAGTGGAATATCCAGAGATCACCAGTACAGGATCATCTTGGGATTGGTATGTGTAAGGTTTTCATAGCCAACTCCTTCTATTTGCTTTGAATATAAAAACAACAGCTTTCATTTATTGCATTCATACTATATGTACATGATGTCACACAATTTGTTTAATCCAAGCACTAAGCCCAAGAGGTGGGCATTTTTATTCTCAACAAGCATATGAAAAAACTGAGATCCAGAAAGGAAGTAATGGACCTAAAGTGAGAATGTTGTACGATGACACCACCACCGTTTACAGCCAGTCTGTCTCACTACAAAGACAGAAATGTTCCCACTACAACATTCCCCTTTTCACACTTACGAACGTTTCAGAAACAGAAACATGCTGACTGTTTTACTGGCCTTAACAATCACCTACTTTGGAGCTGATTCATAATATCAGAGGGTTTCTTGTTTAATTTCTGGAGGAATTAATGATTCATAAGCATAATTAGATATGGCATGAGCATTGATGATGGCAATCAATGGAATTCAAACAACATGATGATCCAGTCGAACTGAAGATAAAAAAAAATGTTAAGTAAAACTTTTTCCCCCTCATCAACATGGCAAAGCAACAGAGCATTGCATAGTTAATATTTATCATCCCAGAACTGAGCACTTTGCTTCTGGTCCGTACAGTGTATTTGGTGCTGTAATGAAACTTTCCCATTTTTTAAGAGCAGAGCTCCGAAGTCAGAAAATTCAGTCAAGGAACCATGGACAAATCACATGGTCTCTCAACACCCACGTCTCCTCGTCTGTAAAAGAGGAATATTAATAGTGCCACCGCACAAGTGTTGCGCATATCAAATGAGAACAAACAGGATTCTTCAGCTTTATCAGACAATTCAGGGTAACTAATTCTATGCATAAATATGTATTTTAACATGAGCATCTGTTACTAATCTAGGGATCTTGAAGCCCTAAGAGGTCATATGGACCCTGTTCTGCATCTGGATATTTAGGGCAGGATTGTTTTAAGTATTAAAATTTCCAGAGCTTTCTTTCATAGTTACTATCACCTTCTTTATTTTAATGAAGCTCTTTTCTTCTTATTTGATCTTTGAAAATAGAAAACATTTTTAAGTTTTTGGTCTATTGGAAATAGGGAAAAGATGCCCACCCAGGTTAACTCAAATATAAAGACAGCATTAGAGACAAGAGGCTGAGCAGCACGGGAGGCAGTGGGCACTATCTGAAATGATAGAGAGACACCAGGTACCCAGTGGCAGAAAATAATTGCAACTGGAACTCAAGGGATTTGAAGCTGGGGGCTGAGAAAATCTTTGCCTCTCAGGAAAGACTCGTGTCTCCCATTCCAGCTTCTCTCAACACATCTACTCCACTCCTCTCCTGCTCAAAGAACCTTCATGCATCCAATTTGCTACAGTTTCAAAATGGCCAGTCCATCTGACAATGTTACCACATAGACCTAGTGCCGGTTACCAAAGAACTCAGCCTCCAGCCCCTCAATTCTAAACACCCCCAAGAGAGGAAGGCAATTGGGCAGGGTTAGCTTTTTAATGAGGTTACACTAATTATATGTCACAGGAAACTAAATTTTTCCCATGTCTAGTCAGCTGTGGCCAAGAGCGGAGCAGGATAATGTAGAACAAAGAAATGGGGAGATTCCCTCAAAAGAAGCTGCGGCAGAAATTTGCAAAGGTGATGTCTCACCGCAGAAAATAACCACTGAAATTCTCCTAGTCAAACTGTAAATGTCTTAACATAGGATTAATTTTGACCAAGTGCCTACCATGTGGCAAACGTAAGATAACTCTATGTCCACGCCCCTGTGGACCCACACCACCACTTTCTCTGCCTGGGTTTGTTTTCTATCGCTGCTGTGACAAATTACCACAAACTTAGTGGCCTGAACCAACACCGAGTTATTATCTTGCAGTTCTGGGCATCAGGTGTCCACAATGGTTCTCACTGAGCTAAAATCAAGATGTCAGCAGGGCTGCTTTCCTTCTGGAGGCTCCCAGGGAGAACCCATTCCCTTGCCTTTTCCAGCTTCTCAAGGTTCACAGTCCCTTCCTCCACCTTCAAAGCCAGTCCTGAAACATCTCGTCTCCTCTCACCTCTGCTTCAGTCCTATATTCTCTCCCTGACTCTTATCCTCTTGCCTCCCTTTTTTAAGGATCTGGGTGATTACTCTGGTACCCTCCAGATGATCCAGGATAATCTCCCCATCCAGAGATCCTTAACTTAATCACATCTGTAAAGTCTCTTTTACCATTTAAGATTGTCTATTCACAGTTTCTAAGAATTAGGATGTGGACATCTTTGAGAGGCCATTATTCAGCCCACCACACTGCCTCACATGGAGCAGGAGATTAATAAATGCTTCTTTAGTTGTTTACTGAACTGCCATTCCTGCTAAGTGTGCTCATATTTTAAATCTTGAAGTGAAAAAGAAATTCTGCATAAACGTTCCTTTTTCTCTTTGTTTCCAATACTTGGGTCTTCTGTTCCCCTAAAACTTACATTTGTGGCAGATATGAAAATGCACTTGAACAGCTGAGAAAGACAGAAGTATGTGATTTCAGTTGCCAGCCCAATCTCCTCTTGTTAAACCACGAAAACGTGACATTTGAAAGAGAAAGGGTGCATAACAATTCCATTTTGTAAAATACTCTTCCAATTCGGGAGCACAGGGTTTTAGTTACAGGTTTCCAAGTATCCTCCCATCAAGCATTAAAATAAGGAGTCAAACAAAAAATCAAGGGTTCCTTGGAAAGGATAGTGACAAGGGCTCTAATTCTTTATGTGCTCTTTGAGGAAATGTTTAAACAGAAAAAAAAACAAATGATGGCCTTTCTGAGTTAAAACAGTTCCAATTGCTTCAACAGATCACTGCACAAGAGTGAGCAACCACTTATTGAAATTCTGCCTACTGGAATCACCTCCAGTGCCCTCTTGTTCGTGGAAAAGTCTGTAATATTAATCAGATATGGCTTTACAAAAGTTGGTGCCAAACATAAAAAGCTCGGTGCTGGGATCACGTGACCCCTACACAAGAAATGCACAAGTGATCCCCCGACGTTGTCCAGGTGGCCCCAGTGACTCCAGCCCCACCACCATGACAACCCTCTAGTTTTTCTGCTGCCCTGCTCTTGGATTGCTGATCTACAGTGTGCTCCATAAGAGTGTGCAGAAAGGGCACCCTCCTACACTGTTGGTGGGAATGTAATTTGGTGCAGCCATTATGGAATATAGTATGGAGATATCTTTAAACACTAAAAATAAACTTACCATATGATCCAGCAATCCCACTCCTGGGCATATACCCAGAGGAAACACTTATTTGAAAGATACATGGATCCCAAAGTTCTTAGCAGCACTATTTACAGTGGTCAAGACATGGAAGCAACCGAAATGTCCATCAACAGATAAATAGATATAGACTGGGGTGTGTGTATGTGTGTGTGTGTGTGTGTGTGTTATATAAATAGAATACTACTCAGCCATTAAAAAGAATGAAATTAGCCATTTGCAGCAACATAGATGGACCTACAGATTATCATACTAAGTAAAATAAACCAGAGAAAGACAAATATCCTGTGATATCGTTCATATGTATAAATATGAACTTATTTACAAAACAGAAACAGACTCACAGACATAGAAAACAAACTTATGGTTATCAAAGGGGAAAGGTGGTAGGCATAAATTCTGAATTTGGGATTTGCAGACACTAGCTGCTATATATAAAAATAGATAAACAATAAGGTCCTATTGAATAGCACAGGAAACTATATTCAATATCTTGTAATAATCTACAATGAAAAAGAATATTAAAAAGAATATATGTATGTGTATAACTCAATCACTATGCTATACACCAGAAACTAACACAACACTGCACATCAACTATATACTTCAATAAAAAATTTAAAAAAATACGTGTTCTCCATGAACTTCTGTATATCTTAGGTTGGTTTTAAATAATTGGGTATGCTGACATATTGTACAGGTCCATAATCCTTTATTTGCAAATCTTGGCAGTCAAGTGTTCAGAATTGGGGGGTTAGAAAAGAAACACAAAGTAAATACTATTAAGTTTAACACCCCTGGTAGGTCTGGGTCAGTATCCCTTAATATTCCTGCAGTAAAATATATAAATATTCTCACCAAGCAGAATAAACTGAGATGATAACAACCCAGGTTGTTTAACATCAACCCAGGTCAGCTTTTGCTGCCAAGTTTGTTTCAGAAATAAACTTACTAAAAAGGATTCAATATTCAGAAACTTATGGTTTTAGAATTTCAGATAAGGGATTATGTACCTATATTACAAGTTGGTAGGTTGGTTTATTTTTTCTTTAATTTTTGTTGTTGTTGTTGTTGTTTAGTATCCACATGGAAGCTCAGGGAAAAGTTCCAACTCCTAGAACCAAAGGCTAGAACACTGGAAAGAGTTTCAGTAACACAGCGCGCCCCCTTCACGTTACCATCAGGGAAACTGTGGCACAAGTGGTATGAGCGGCTTGAGGAGGTTGTAAATTGTCTGGACAAGAACCTACACTATTGACAGCAGGCAGACCTAGGCTGAACTCAGCTCTAACTTAAATGTGTCATCTTGGCAAATTTATCCCCAGCCTTATACCCCAGAGAACCATGATTCTCTCTGTGTAGAGAAGACCCTTGCTCACAGGGCTGTTAGGAGCATTAAGTCAGCAAAAGCAGGTGTGGTACTTGGCACAGTGAGCTGCACATACTACGTGCTCAGTAAAAGACAACCATTGCTACCCTTAGGTGATTTTCATGGTTGTTATTGACCTAATGCAAGTAAATTAGTAAGTATTTACTGAATTCCTCCTGCAAGACACTGTACTAGATCACAGGGATGAACAAGGCAGAATTATCTGCCCATTATTCTGCAAACAATTTCAGGGACTGTCTTACAACTGTGTTTTTAGTACACAGCACAGTCCCTGACACATAGTAGACACTTAATATGTGTTTGTTGAGCTGAATTAAACTCAAAGTGGTCACAATCTAACAGGGGATGTAATAATGCTAAGAGTGAAGAATGTAAGAAGTACCTAAGAGTTTTTCAAAGTGCTATGGGAATTAAAAAAAAAAGATTTCTTTTTGTCTTGGAATAGGGAAGGACTCTAAAGAGGAGGAAACATCTGTGCTAAACTTTAACAGGAGACTAAACATTCATCGGGTATAGTTGAGAGTTTAAAAAAAACGGTGGGGGGTGCATTACAGGCAGAAGGAAGAGCTTAAGAGAATCTCTACAAAGGTGGACAACTGCATAGTATGTTTAATAAGAAGTGGGCTATGTGCTTAGGGCATTGTGTGGAGAAACTGCATGGACCACATGCACGGCGGAATTAATTCCAGCCTGTAATGTTTCAGAGGTGAGTTAAGACAAAGTCAAATAAAATCTGGAATGATACATGAAGGAGTTAGATAACTAAAGACATGTTTATCTTGCTTTGTTTTAGCAGAAGACAATGCAGGCCAGCATGACTTGGGCCAAGCATTCGGAAAATTGCTGTGGTGGCATTTTGTACAAAGGATTAAAGGACAAAGAAAGAGTATGAAAGTAAGTAGGCCTATCAAGGGTATATCAAAAAGCCCTTGATGAGAATGACAAGCACCTGAACCAGGGCAGGGACAGAAAGACAGCCAGGAGGGGAGAAGTGAAGGAGAAATAAGGAAGGGGGTGGGTGTAGCTCAGTGGTAGATCATATGTTTAGTATGTGGAGGTCCTGGGATCAATCCCCAGTACCTCCATTAAAATAGATAAGCAAGGAAATAAACCTAATTGCCTCCTCCCCCCTCCAAAAAAAATTTTTTTAAGAGGCATACAGAGAATGGATCGTATCTGGCAACCAATTAGACATCAGAAGCAAAGAAAACAGCAGATTCAAAAATTACCCTTAGTTTTTAGACTCTTGAGGGTTACGATGATGCTAAAGAAAAGAGAGGGTACAGATGATGGGTTAGCATGGTAGGAAATTATGAGTTAATTCTTAAACTGAACAACAAATTACTCACTGTTCAAAGTCAAAAAAAAAAAAAAACAAAAACAAAAACCTGGCCAGTGATACCAAGAAAGTAGACCTTTAACCAACAGCAGTTAGTCGCAGAGGCTAAAGTCTTTAGAATCAAGTAAAGGGCCTGCTGATCTTGTCCTTATCTGGGGGAGGCCATGCTAAGGCCGCGTGCTATCAGGGGAGTCCATGAGCTGTGGTCCCCTTTCACAGTACAGAGATTACACTGCAAGGGCACAAGTCCACCCAGGAACCGCTGTCACAGGTTGCCCCTGCTCTGCAGGCAATGAGATAACTGCCTCAAAAAGAACCCCTGAGTATCTCTGCGGGCCCTCTGAGCTGGAAGGGAGGTGAGACAGGCCGGTGCTTTCACACAGGGCCCTGCAAGTGCCCAGCTTGCAGCTGTGAGATGCTGAGAGTACAGGCCTCTTGAATTTTGTACATTAGGTACCTCCTTGCGTCACCCCTAGTCCCAACCCTAGGAGGAATGTAAGCTCTTTTCCAGAACAAAGGAGAAATAAATGTTCTTTATTAAGAAGTCGTTACGTTGTCATGCAGGAGTCACAAAAATTTCCCTACAAAGGACCAGGCTTTGCAGGCTGTCTTCAATTCTACCGTGGTAGTGGGAAAGACCAGAGACCCGAGACCACCTGTAAGGAATGGGCACGATCACACTGCGATTAAGCTTTGTTTACAAAAATAGGATCAGGCCAAGTTTGGCCCTCGGGTCACACTTTGTCAACTCTGTTGTTCGGAAGGAGCTAACCAACCTTAGGATTACATTCCAGATCCATCAAAAAATACAAATTTATAAAATCTCTCGATCTGAACATGCACCTCTGTAAAATATGATAATGATACCTTCCTCGTTGATTTGTGGAGATTAGAAAAAAATGTATGTAAAATGCCTCATAAATAATAGGTTTTCAAATAAGGCGGTGGTCTTTTTAATCACAAGTCATAATATGAATAATAGCTAACACTGACTGAATGCTTTTACAATATACAGGCTTCTGTGTAAAGCACTTTGAAAGATTGTTCATTTAACCTTCCAACAACACTCTGAAGTCCAGACTATTACAGCATACCTTTCTACTCACGGGGAAACTGAGGCACCAAGCAATGCCCAAGAGATGCTCACACAGATAGTAAATGAAATTGCTGGCACTTACTCCCAAGTAAACAGACTCCCGGGGCTTTGGTACTAGCCTCTGTGCTAGTTAATTAGCTCCACTAACTCTGCTCCAGTTCAGCTCAGAATCTTCTCAAATTCTGCAGGGCTTTTCATGACGCATCACAGCCTAACACAACTGCAAATAATTTATACACAACATTTGGAAATTCACCTTCAGGTTAACACTCAAATAACATCTTACTCCAACCCCCTCCCTATTTCCACCTCTCCCAGCAAAGAGCCCCAGATGAGGAAAACCAGAACAGTACTGAGACAGCTAATGCAAACCCATTTCAAAAAATGTATCCTATAATCACTCTAAAAACTTGCCATTTCAAAGCTACACTGCAGAATAGCATCCTGGATTAATTATGCCAGACTGCAGCAATAACCTTGAATTAAAGCTGCAACCTTCTATTTTTAAGAAACACTTGCCTTTCTGGTTGATGAAACCTGTCGTCCCATCAGGTAACAGGCGTGACCAGGAAAGAGAGAAGCGGTAATGAGTCAATCCAAGCTGTTTGATACATTTCAAATCTTCCTCCCACAGAGTGTAGCTGCCACAAGCTACATCGCCAGTCTGGTTCTTGAAAACTCTCTCTCTTCCCTGATGGGTGAATGTGTCCCAGACACTAGGGCCTTTTCCATCTGCATCCCAGCCTCCTGAGAAAAAGAAGAAAATGAAATGGTTACACTCTTGACATCAAGAGGCATATGTGGAATGCAAATATTTGCCACCAAAAGAACATCCCTCATTAACTCAATGTACCATATTTATAACTTTAAAATATGCCTTTAAAATAACATGCATGAGCGGCATATATGCATAAAATAACAGCTGTCCTTGATCCCTGAAGCTGACTGGTGGCAAATGAAAAATGACTGCATAAGGCCGCTGCATAGCAGGCTTTCGTGGTTCATTATCTGAAGATCTCTCAGCTGGTAGACAGAGGCAGGACTCCGCTTATGAATGTCTGAGTTGAAAACATCTCCTCCTTGTGCACGTTTTCCCAGCCATAACTGACACGCCTTGTCCTTGTTGGGTAGGAAGCAGTCTTGGGACCTTATCTTTGGCCCTCAACACTTGAACCCTATCCGCCTGTCATCTGACAATGGAGCCCGTGATGGTCCAGTCAGCTACCGTGGGGAGGGCACTAGTTTCTGCCATTGTTGAGATGACTCTGATATCCTACATTCATTCATTCATATCTCCTTTAATTCAATAAATGCGGGGGGAGGGTATAGCTCAGCAGTAGAATGTGTGCCTAGCACGCACGAGGTCCTGGGTTCAATCCCCAGTCCCTCCATCAATCAATCAATCAATCAATCAATCAATCAATCAATAAATAAATAAATAAATAAATACAAACCTAATTACCTCCCCGTCAAAGACAAACAAACAAATGCTATGTATGTGTCAGACTGGATGCTAAGCACAGGGGATACAAGGGTGCACTCTGCCGTGCTTTTTGTCCTTGGACAACTTGGCTACATGCAATTATAAAACAGCTGACATAAGGACCCTTGCAAGAAAGCCAGGGAGGAGTGTTTATCCAGATGTGGGCTGGAGTCAGAACTCTCAAAGAAGTGACTCCTAGACTTAAAAATAAAGGAAATGTTGAATCATCAAGGTGAATTTCTGGGAGGTAGGGAGAAAAAAAAAAAAAAAGAGCTAGGATCAGAAAAAGCCCAAGAGGTAAGAGAGAGGGTCACCCGTTAAAGGGACAGACAGTAAAAATTACAACAGATTTGAAATATCTGTTCACATAGAAATGTTATTTAAAATGGTAGTTATTATCCACTTTATGGTATAAAGGATTAATTTTAAAAATCTCATGACTCCCTAATTCCATTTCTAAGGGCATACCCTGGAGAAACGCTCATGTATTCTCACAAAGAGAGTAAATGAGATGATTGAAGGAGAGTTTTTGGTAATAGCAAAGTCCTAGAAACAACCTATGTCCTGTCACCAGTAGAACAGATCTTTAATTTGAGGCACATCCACAGAGAAAATGCTGATCAGCAAGTTAGCGTGAACGCATCACGTGACAACCTTTGTGTTGTTTATGAGACGGGTTAGGGAGAGGTTCCACCAAGTAGGGCACTGGATTGAGAGAACTGAAGCTTGCCCAGAATCTGTGTGGTGGGCCCTGTGATATGGCGTCCATATGAGAGAATTATGTTTAGACAGCCTTCTACGAAAAATTTAAACCCATGCAAATGTGCATGTCCAGCCGCAACGTGATTTTACATTGACTTAGTGTCTGGCTCTTTATAGTCTCTGCTCATTGTCAGAAAACTTCCTAGGCTGGCAAAGGATTTGGATTAAACAGAAAAAATAAAATAAAATTTAAAAATTCAGTGAATGAATCAGAGCATAGATAACCCTCTGCTCTGGTCTGAATGTGTCCCTCTAAATTCAGATGTTGAAATCCTAATGCCCAATGTGATGGTCTTAGGAAATGGGGCTCTGGAGAGGGGCTTAAGCCATGAGAGTGGAGCCCTCAAGAATGAAATTAGGGCTCCTAAAGGGAGAACCCCTAGCATTCCCTAGCTCCCGCTGCCACGTGAGAATCCAAGAAGTCTGTGATGCATAAGAGGACCATGCTGGCATCCTAATCCCCAATTTCCAGCACCCAGAACTGTGCAAAATAAATGTCTGTTGCTTATAAACCCTCAAATTTATGGTATTTTGTTATAGCAGTCCAAATGGACTACGACACCCTTAAAACTATAATGTTAAACAAACAAAAAAAAAAATCAAGATTCCAAAGGATGTATGCAGGAATGAAGACATGGAGCACAGGAGGATTTTAGGGCAGTGAAACTGCTAAAATTGTATGCGGATTTCACCCTGTGCGGTGGGTCAGTGCCCTAACCCTCACATTGTTCAAAGGTCAGCTGTATTCTGTGTGATACCATCATGGTGGATACAAGACATTATCTATTTGTCAACAGCCATACACTATGAACTTTATTAATAATATTGTATCAATATTCACCCACCACCTGTAACAAATATCCCACACGAATGCTAGATGTTAATAGTAGGGGAAACTGGGGAAGTGAGATATATGAGAACTCTAATTTCTGCTCAATTTTTCTATAAACCTAAAGTTGCTCCAAAATATAAAGGCTATTAATTTTTAAGAGAATATATATAGTACATTTATCATATTTTATATATTTAAAATATGTGAAACAATCCCTGGATTTTCTGAACAGATACGTATGAAGTAAATGTGTAACAACATGTCTGGGGGTGATCAATTCAGGCTAGTGGTTCCCTTTGGGGAGAAAAGGGAGGTGTGTGGAAACAGGGAGGAGCATGAGGGCCCTTTGCATCTTCTGTGTTTCATTCCTTAAGTGGGCTAACGGCTGTTGATTACTTTATACACAATCCTTTTTTTATACCCAAAATAGTTCATGACTTTCATGTAAGAAAAGAGGTCACAGCTAGAATCAAGTAGACTAAAGCAATTACAAGAAAGCCCTTTAGGTCCTCACTTAGCATCTATTTACCCATACCTAGGATTAAGTGTAGTCTCCAGACCAGCAAAAAGACAAGATGGGCTGTACCTTATGGAACGGAACCCTGGGGAGACAGGAGAGGCTATTAAAAGGAGGAGATCTGAAAAAAGCAAAAATGACAGTTGATGTCAAGGTAGGGTACCAAAGATCTGCACAAAGAAATCATGAATAATAAAGCTGACTGTACTCTGGAGCCATGTCATAGAAGCAAAATTTTTATATATCCCAATGGCTCTCAAGTTATGTCTATATATGGGGTTTAGAGGGAGGGAGAAAAAAATACTGGTCTTCAATCTTAGAAGGAAATAGGTATGAATACTAAACTACAATTTTGGTCAAGCATGGTGCTCATAGTTTTGGATAATTTATTTAAAATTAATGAAGAAGCTTAATCTCAGAGAGCTTAGGCAATGGTGTGCTATAAATATTAGCAACTGGCTATATGTTTTAAAAGGTATATACCTATATGTATATATACGTTTATTATAAACTTTACTGATATAAGGGGTGTGTAATATTCAATTTCCAAATAATAATATGCAATGCTCTTTACTGTAAATTCTATACAGCCAATTGACTCTCATAGAATGCTTGTTTACATTTTTGCCAAATTCTTACATTGGTAGCCAACCTATGATACACAACCTAACAAATGGGAGTATTTATCACTTACGTAACTGTTGGCAAATGTCTTTGCTTAAATTATCAGGCACAGTGAAAAGAAAATAACAAAGATATACCAGAATTTCACTTGTTTATCAGTGACACTGAGCAACTTCTTTGCCGAATTGGACAACAGTTCTCAAACACTGGTAAAATACTGCCCAGAATCTTTTGTCTACTCGAAATGTAACAGTTACAGACCTGACACACATACATTTACTCTGCATTATTAATATTTTCTCTATCACTTTCTTAGGTCCAGACAACCAACAAGACAATAAATCAAATACTGAATTGTAAGCACTTGCCAATTTCTTTGGTGTAAACACTCCACATGACCAGTTTCAGGGAACCAATGGGATAGCACTGAAGGCAGAGTCGTGAAAAGATGAGCACATCATACAGTATTTCTTCTATACAGATACCAGAAATCTAAATAAACTTAAGGGCATAACTAATAAAAAAAAAAAAGCAGTAAAATAATTAGGGAGTAGTGATTTTGAGCATTTATTACCTTTGTTTCTAATCCAAATTATTTACTTACAAGTTTCTATAGTTGAATTTTTAGTGCTGGCTGTGTTTAAGAATCAGCTCATAAAATTACTGAAAACTTAACAGGCACTGGTGAGTCACTATAAGCTGGCTTCACCACATCACTGACGAGTGACTTACCTAAGATCACACTCTTATTAAGTAGTAGAATCAAGATGCGTCTCTAGATCTGTCTAATGTTGATGTCCAAGTCCTTCCGCTGGACCATGCTGCTCCTAGTAACAAGGACTGACTGATAAAGGAAGAATCAACTTATGCCCATGCTACTCAATTTACAAAGCCTAACAACTTACACATTTTGGAAAACACTCCATCTGAAGTGCTTAAAACAAGTTTTGACAACTTTAAGAAGTAAATATCATCCCAAAAAAGTGATACAAATGAACTAATTTACAAAATAGAAAGAGACTCACAGACATAGAAAACAAACTTATGGTTACCAAAGGGGAAAGGGTGGGGAGGGATAAATTAGGAGTTTGGGGCTAGCAGATACAAACTACTATATATAAAATAGGTAAACAACAGGATCCTACTGTATAGCACAGGGAACTATATTCAATATCTTGTAATAACCTAATATAGTATAACCTACATATATATATAAAACTGAATCACTATGCTGTACACCAGAAACTAACACAACATTGTAAATCAACTATACTTCAACATAAATAAATAATAAAGAAGTAAATGTCAGTTAGCAGGAAAATGTACTTACATGCAGTAGCTCATTCTAGCTGTACACTAGCTAGATGAAGCATATCTAAGCAATCATGTTTCTGTGAGAAACTAGAATATGACTTGAAAATTAACCATTATAATTGAAATTTTGATTAAAAAATATATAGTGACCATTATTATTAGAACTTGAATGTACATTTTCCTGGATGAATGATATTAATAACTTATTTGTTCAACAGGGATTTTCTCAGGATAAAATTATGTCCACATTGTAAAAGTTTGTTCTTTATGAGGAAAAAGATTACCATTTCCAGGGAGACTACATATCTTGAGCTATCCTTCAAACAATTATGATTGCTGGGTGAAATACAGGAAGTATATATTTTAAATGTGCCATTGATCTGGCAGGATGTTAGGCAACCTCAAAACAAAGTGAGAGATGTAATTCAGAGGCATCAGTGAGGAGTGATACAGGCTTCTGTCCTGAGAGCATCTGAGAAGCCCAGGTGATGTGAGCTTCCATTTTAATGGCCATGGAGGACAAGAGCGAAAAGAAGCAAAGAGTAAAGCTCACCAAAGGTGGGCAGCCTATGTTGAGACGCTCACGTAAATCTGACGGCACAAGGACTCCACACCTTGTGCCAGAATAAACAAGAAACAAGCTCTGCCTAGGGAAGAGACAACAAAACAAGCAGCTTGACTCAAAGTTATGGCTCAATGTTTGTAACCACAACTCAGCTCTCAAACCGCTAATTAAGTGTGAGAGTGGAAAAAGATTTTAGCAGACATACAAGCACTCTCACTGGATATTGGAAAGAATTTTGGCTCTCATTGGATATTACTGGAGGATAAATTTTTCCAAAACAATGATGTAAACCAAGGAAGATAAAGATCTAGGATCCAGAAAATGAGAAATTCAGCAGCAGAAATCTCTAGAATGAAGGCACTGTGCAGCAAACCCAAGGAGTAACCAGTCCACTCAAGCATGTCATAGTCTATGGGAAATCTTTCTTCAAGAATATTATATTATTAGAATATCTAGTTTGTTTTTCTTTTTTTAAGATTTACTATGGAATTGTCAACCTGCACAAAAGTAGGCAGAATAGTACCATGAAGCCCCATGTACCTGTAGTTCAGCTTTAGAAGTTTCCAACCTTTTGCCAATCTTGTTTCACCTCTGTCCCACCCAGGCTTCTTCATTCAGTGGTAAACATTTCAGTATACACTGTAACTGACAAGAATATTTGTGATAAATTGCACATAACACGAAGCTTATCATCTTAGCCACGTTTAGGGGTACAGTTCAATGGCATTAAGTACACTGACCGTGTTGTGCGGCCGTCACCATCCATCTCCAGAACAGTTTTCATCGTGCAAAACTGAAACTTTGTACCAACTTAGCAACGATTCCCCTTCTCTGTCATAGTGGAATTATGATGTGGGTAGTGAAAATGGGAAGGGAGAGGGAGACAAAGTGGACAAATGCGTTCATCTTCACCTTTCACAGGGTAAAGTCAATAGATTACACCCATAACATGAAAAAAAACTCAAAAACTAGTAATACAAGCATGTTATTCAAGATATAGAAGTTAATGCCAAAACGATTAAACAAAAGAATTCAAAGAGGTTTCCTCTAGAGAGAGGAACATGGGAGAGAATGAGGGGCTGATGGTTTCTAAAGCAGTCTTGTTTTGACTCTTTAAGTTATTTTACTATATTAATGTTAATTAGCATGAAAATGAATTTATGAAATAATATCAAACATTATAAAAGACAGCATAGTAAATAAATACATTATTAAATATGTGGGTAATCTAAACAAGCTTTTAACATATGGAACAATAATAAAATGCTTATTTTGTGAGAATCAAAAAGAATAACCAGATAGAGCTAAAATATTGGACAAAAAATATGGATGGATATATGCAAGCACCAAAGTGAGAAATCAGAGTTAAAGTGTCTTGGGTTCTTATACTGTTTAGAAGGGGATGAAAGACATTAACATTATACGGACTAAACTCCCTAGATAAAAGACAAAGATTGTCAGACTGTATTTTTTAAAAACTCCAGTGATATACCATTTACCAACACACTTAAGACATAAGAATATTTAAAAAATTGAAAGTCAAACTATAGAGAAAGATAGCCCTTCTCCTCCCTAAAAAAAGCAAAGGACTTCAAGGCATTACTGGAGGTAACATGGGTCACTACATAATGACCACACTGTTATAAATATGTATGCATCTTAGACTCTGGTTTCAAAATACGTGAAGCAAAAACTGACATAATGTAAAGCTGACAGATAATCTATCTCCACAATGGGAGATTTCAATTAACCCAAGTTCTATCAAACATTTAACAAACAAATAAAAAACAACTCTACTCTTGCAGGAATTATTCCAAAAAATAAGAAAGAATTCCTCAACTCATTTTATGTGGTTAGAATAACCTTGATACTAAAACCTTAAAATGTCTCTCAGCAACTGAAACAGGAGAAAATAAGGATGGCACATATTAACAAGCTTGATCTAATCGATACACATGGCATTACACAACAATGAATGCTGCAATTTAAAAATATGTAACTCTTCATGCAGAGAAAAATATCATGAAAGTCGGGCACAGGATTGGTCCATAAATAAAGCCACCATAAATTTCAAAAGGTTGGAGAAGTACAGATGCCAATCTCTGACCAATCATGGTAGAATTCAATACGTAAAGAACATTAGTTTGTTCTTTCAGAAATCTGAAAAGTTACATCTGAATAGTTAAGGATTAAAGAAGGCATAATAGTGGTCACCAGAAAATAACAAAAGCTAAGTAACAAAAAAATCAAAACATTGTGAGATCTAGTTTAAGTGATATTTAGAAATAAAGCTTTAATGCATGTATTAGAAAAAAGCCAGAGTTACAGCTAATAAATTAATAATAAAAGAGTTATAGCTAATAAGCCAAAAGAATATATAATGGAATTGTAAAAAAAAAAATCTGAAAAAGACAGAAAAGGAGAAAGAAAATAATGACAGATAGAACAAATAGGAAATAAATAGCAAAATGGTAGATTTAAACCTAACCATGTCAATAATATTATTAAGTATAAATGAGCCTAAACAACCCAGTTGAAAGGCAAATATTACCAGATTGGTAAAAACACCGGACTCAGCTATTTACTGCCTACAAGAAACCCACTTTAAATAGAAAGACAAAAGAATGTTAATAGTGACAGGTTAAAAAAGATATACCATTACTAATCAAAGAAAACTGAAGTAGCTATGTTAATACCAATGTAGATTTCAGAGCAAGAATGTCGCCAGGTATAAGAAAAGTCATTTTATAATATTAAAGGATCCATCTTTTAAGGGGACTTACAAGCCTAAATATTTATTCACCTGATAACAGAAATTTGAAACACATGAAGCAAAAATTGATTCAACTACAAAAAATAAACAAATCCACAATTATATTTAGATATTTCAATTAAAAAGACCAACAAGACTATTAAAAAATGGACTAAAGATGTGAACAGTTCCTTCACAGAAGGAGAAACACATGGCTAGTAAACATTTTAAAACATGTAGATCAGTAAAAACTGGGAAATGCAAATGAAAACCACAATAAGATACCATTCTACAATCACACAGTTGGCACAAAATTTAAAAGTTGGGCAATATTGAGCCTAAGAGAGACTGTTGCAAAGCAGGAATGTCTGTACACTACTGGTTGGAGAACAATATGGAAATATTTAGTAAAGTTGAAGGAGCACATATATCAGAACCCTGTAATTCACATACTATAACATATACCCTGCTTCTACAAATGTAGACCAGGAGACATACACAGCCATGATTGCAACAACAACAAAAACCCACACTGGAAACAGCCTAAATTTCCTTTGTCAGGACAATGAATCAGTGAATGAATAAATAAAGTACAGAACAGTCATACAGTGAAAGACCGTGCAGGAGCAAGAATGAATGAACTACGTTTGTACAGATGAACATGCATAGATTTCCTAAATATAATATTGAGAGGGAAGAAGCAAATTGCAAAAAAATATACACAACCTATTTCCATTTATATTATGTTCAGAACATGTAAAGCAAAATAGTAAATTGTCTAGCTGTATATTCTCACATGCAAAACCCATAAAGAAAAGCAAGGAATTAATAAATGCAGAATTCATTTTAGTGGGTACCTCTGGGAAAGGGGGTAAGGAGACAATACTGGAGGGAGGGGGTCCTAGAAATATGGTGAGTATGTGGATATCGTTTTTTTCTTATTCTATACACATAAATTATAAATGCTATTTTATCTATTGTTTTTCCAACAAATTTTATAATACATTTCATTTTTCACAGTAAAGGCCATTCACTATGCATTAATTAGATCTCCGTAGTCCCTTAAACAGATAACCCTTAGAAGATGTACTATTATTACCAATAAGAACAAAAGCACAAAGACTGGGTAACTTTCCGAGATCACATAGCTAATAACTGTGAACATCTAAACATGATACACCAGTCCTACACTTACCGACATCAATAGTTTAAACTCCTTCATTACCTACAACTTTGATGAATCTTGGGCAAAATGAAATCCTCCTTTTTGAATTAGTGCTTTGTTCCACCTTCACACATTTCCCAAATAATAATTACATATCCACTTTCCTCTGAGGATCTCACAGTCTAGTTGATATCAGACAAATAAAGTCTTAGACTACATTAAGAGAAGAGTTGTAACAAAATAACGTAAAAACACTACGGGAGAATTAAGAAGTAAGCACTTAAGATGTACTTCTATC
The DNA here is from genome assembly GCF_009834535.1 of Camelus ferus. Lineage (NCBI taxonomy): Eukaryota > Metazoa > Chordata > Mammalia > Artiodactyla > Camelidae > Camelus > Camelus ferus. The sequence continues at coordinate 15,855,821 of NC_045697.1, read as the reverse complement.
ATTGGGAGGCAGACAGATTTGCCCACAAGAAAACTTTTTAAGGCAGGTGCTGAGAGATGAGTAGGAGTTATCACAGTGGATCCGATAAGGGAAAAGCGAATGAGTAACTCGGTGGCAATGCCAGGGTGAACTGCAGAAGGAGAGCACTGGGAGCCCCAATCCAGTTCACAGGTTATTGCAATATTTTTGGCAAGAAATGACAAGCTCCTGTATTTTGCTTTTAAAGTAATTTGGAAGAAAATAAAACTGTCTCTGAAATTCTCACCATCTGAGGACATAGAAGGGATTCCCACAAAAAAAAATATAAAATATTGATATTACCTCCAAACCTAAATATCTAAGACTTCCAAGGCTACAAAATGTCATGGGAAAAGCGTGGGCTCTAAAGCCAGCATCAGTGAGTTTTGGCTCTGTCCCCACCCCTTACCTGACATCTCTGTATGTAAAGTGAGAGGATGGTGTCTACTCCCTTGGCTTCTCATGAAAATCAACTGAGTGTCTAGCAGACACTAAATAGACCTCAGTCCTCTGTGCAAAGGAAATCATGTCAAGCAAAAAATAGATAAGTGTGTTTGTGTATGTGTATGTGTATACTTTCCTTCAAACCCCCAGCATGACATTACCACACTACCTCTTCTTCATAGCACTCTCTGACTCTCCACCATACTCACACTCTCCTGAGTGTACACATGGGACCAATAACACATGGTGTAGAGTCATCACTAAAAGTATCTTTTGCCTCCTTTGCACTTTGAGCTCTGTCAAGGGAGGGTCCAGTTTTCACTCACTTATCTGTGTCTCTCCAGCAGCAAGAATGGCACATGGAAACTGTGTGCTGATTAAAATGCTCTCTGTGTGGTATGCAAAACATAGTAAGTAGGAATATTGGTGTTGACTATGCCATTGCTTCACAGAGATATGGAAAACGTATCTCCATGTCTGTAAGTGACTGTAAATTCTTTACTTGAAAGAGAAAATATAGTTAAAATTTAAGTAACTGCCATTTATAAATTAGGATCTGGTGTGCTTTCAAATAAAAATAATCGTTTATTTTTACAACTAGCGTTCATTAAGAGTATTAGATATAACTATCCTATGTGAAACATTGAAGTCTTAGAGAGCAAAGACTCTCTGATCTAGAAAGAGTGCTGGAAGCTAATCCAGAAGGAACAAGGGCCTCAAAAGTGACCAAAAAAACCCCACCAAACCACATGGAAATAAATGCGTTTCACTGTCACGGCACAGGAGGATGGAGGTTCCAGAAGGGATGTCTCCAAGAAAATAAGAACAAAAGAAACTGATGAAGTACCTGATGTGTTTGAACATGTCAAGAAGTGAGCTACATTTCTGGCAGATGGTGTAGGGTTGATTAGTGAAAGAATCTGAGAGTAGGAAGCCAATAAAAACAAAGACAAGTATTAACTCTAAGGAAAATTAAAACAGTGCAAGAAAAGAAACTCAATCATAGAACGTTAGGTGGCTCACTTGTGCACAATATTCATAAATTCTGATGCAAAAACTAAATGACAATTGAAACAAAATGTTAAATAACCACATTAGCAAAATGGAGAAGAGAAAGTTTGCTTTGTGAGTAGATACTGTGAGCAGGCCAAAAAAAAAAAAAATCTAATCTGACACAACAGGAAGTCAATATGTTATATTCTCAACTAGGACACTAAATAATAACCTGTATAGTCACGCTATTCAGAAACATAAAAGTAAATTCTAGAAAAAGTGAAAAGACTCAAAAGTGTTGGCTGTGGGGAAAATAAATAAGCCGAGAGGAGTGACGTAGAAGATCTTTGTTGTTGGGCGCAGTAACTATCACAGCACTATTTGAGTCTTCAAACTACGCACATAGGTTACTAAGATAAAACTAAAAGCCAAGTTAGAAAAATAAGAGTAACCACAAGAGACAGGAAATGGTAGATGGAAGTCCCAAATTGGTCAGCACTGGTTTGCAATTAGGAGTGCACGCCACTGGAGGAGGCAGGTGGAAATGGGTACATGTGCTTTCGATTGTCCCAGAGACTGGGGTGCTACTAATACTTAGTGGCAGGGCCAACAGAGAGGTTCTGCCAAGTACAGAGAAGCCACACACACCAAGGAATGGCCAGATCAACTGCCAATGGCATCCCTATTGGGAAACATTGCAGTAGACGGAGAAAAGAGTAAAGAAAAATACAACGAGAAAGGAAAAAAGACAGAAAAGAGGGGGGACAAAGCAAAAGGAAACCATCACACTAGAAATGATAAAATAATAAAATGGTAGAAAATAGTTGAAGCATATTGGTAATCATAAAAATTATAAGCCCATTAAATAGTCCTGTTTTAGGTAAAGATTAAGAGGGGGAAAATATTTACATGTAAGCCCTGATAAAAATTAATTTAGTAACATTAATATGATATAAAAATGAGTACAAAGAAAAAACATCAAATAGGACAAAGATAATACGTTCATATTAATAAAATTATAGTCCACCAATACTACATAGTAATCATGAACTTTAGTGCATCAAACAACAGTCTTGAAATATACAAGTAAAAATCTCCCACAAATGCCAGGATATACTGGAAACTTAATTAACACAGTAAGAAACTCTCTCAGAAATCGACAAAGACAAAGACTTTGATTAACAAAGTTTATACCCTTATTCTCCTATGGCTAGGTGTCTATGTATGACGTTATGCATATAGGTACATATGTATATATGTACATTTATACATGTGATACACACACACATGCAAACAAGAGAAACAAGGATTGGTACTCACCAACAGAAAATTATTTCTTCACACCCTTGAAGTATTCATAAATATTAGAATTCTTGCAGGCTACATTCTCTGACAATTAAACAAAAAAGAGGAAAGGAAGGAAGGGAGGGGAGGAAGATTTTTAACAACCAAAGAATAAGCCAATCTATCCACTTGGTTTTTGGTTTTTTGTTTTTTTTTTTAATTCTAACTAAATCTTGGAGTAAATAGAAAATAAAGCAGAATGGTTTAAGGGGAAATGTGTTATTAAAATTATCTTAAGAAAATGCAAAAACCTGAAAACAAACATCTCTAATGCAGCTAAGTGCTTTAGAACAGACTTTTCCTCAACAGATGGGAGCTGAGGCTGAATAGAGGAAGAGACGGGGGCTGGCGGAGACAGCTTTGCCTGCATCTGGGGTACCAAGATACTGCCCAGCCATGGGGAAGTTTCTGAAGAAGCCACAGATGTGTCTATGAGAAAAAGAATCAGCTCTAAATATCTGCCAAAATCAGACGTATGAAACCAACTTAAGAACTTTGCTTTTCAATACCTTGCCTTCAACCAGGTCAGAAGCTTTGGTAAACAACTTGCCTTCAACCAGGTCAGAAGCTTTGGTAAACAACTGGAAATAAGAGAAGCAGGGGGAAAAAAGAAGATGGCCACGCCCTCTCCCCCAAGAAAGCTAAGAAAGAGAATGAACGTTGAATTTGATTTGGAGTTTTAACTATTTCACAGATTAATTATTCTGAGTATCAAAATGAGGTCGTGCTTTGCAATCGAAGTGGCCAGGGTCCCAGCAAGAAGCAGGTGGCACTCAAACAGGGTAAATGAGGAGAGTTTCGTACCAGGACTGTCTACCACGATGTGAGCAGGGTTTGGGGAAAGCAGCAAGGGATGGCGCAGCACCTCCAGGCTTGCAAAAGCATGGAGTCGTTAGCACCCCGGAAGGGGCTGGGGGCAGAATTGGCTTCCAAAGCCTGGAGAGAGCAGTGGCTTGCCGAGTGCTGCCTGGCAGGTGAGGAGCTTTTGGTAGAGCCAGCACGCTGCAATCCAGCATGGGGGGGGGGGTGGGATTTGAAGAATAAATACTTTGTCTTCTCCCTCCTCCCATCTGGACTCTACCATCTCCTGCTAATGCTCCCTGTTGATCAAGTTCAAACTGAAGCCAAAGGTCAGTGCTAGGCATGTAGGTTGGCTTCCAGGGCCAAGAGCAGGGAAAGGTAGAGAGTGGGTCTCAATGGACAAATAGAAAATATCTGGTACACAGTAAGACTTAAGGCCACCAGAGAAACCAAACCCACCTGTGTTTTCTTCTAGAAGGAAGGGAAGAACCACCCCCACTAGGTTAAGTGTAAAGGGACTGTGAGAAGAAAATAAAACTGACTTTTATGAGGGTGACCTGAGTGTCATACTTGTTGACTATATGAATATAATGTATAACAGAATGTGATTAATAAGTTAATTACTGACTTGGTAATTCAGAGAAGTGATCAATTCTTCTAGGAATAAATAGTGAGAAGAAATTTAATCCTGGGTCTGGGCCACGACCTCCTGGGCTCCAACCAGGTACTTGTCATCTTGTTTGTTTTCTCATAATCATAATGTCTTCAGCTACAAAGCCTTCTCAGACTCCCTCTTCATTCACTGTAGTCCTGTTTAACACATGCAGCTTTTTGTCTTCACTGCTTTTGCCTCTGCTATTCTACTGCAATTATTCTTTTATCTTTCAATTAAGTCTCTTTGCATCCAGCCATTTATACACAGAATGACTCTATCTAGTGAAAGGCACTCTTCTCTGTCTTTGAAAGAAAACCTCTACTCTTCTTTTCATCCATCAGAGCACTGCATTCATCTAGGCTGGCTTCAGCTTCTGATTGTCACTATGCTAATCAGAGATCCACTGGGAGGATGAAATGGTATACTGGAAAAAGCAGCATGGTCGTAGTAACAGCTATCATTCATTAAGTTCTTACCAGGGGGTAGGCGCTTTGCTAAGCACTTTACAGGTGTAGGGAAGGAAAAAAATTTCCATGACCCTCGAAGGGTCCTTGGCTGAGCCTAAAAATTAAACTGACAAAGATTAATGGGGAAAAAGTGTACAAAATTTACTTGATAAAAGCTTCACATGACATGGAAGCCTTCATAAGGAAATGGAAACCAGATGAAATGGTTAAACTTCAGTATTTTTATTCTAGGTTTGATGAAGTGTGGACAGTTGTGTGTACTAAATTGAGGGGAACCTAGCGAGGCCTGCTTCTTATTCAGATTCTTCTCAGTGACCCTCTGTCTTCTGAGATAAGGGTGCTCCTTCGTTCCAGGTACAGGGAGAATACCTCTCACATGAAGGCTTTATGACTTGCTTCCCGAGGGGGAAGGTCAGAGCGACCTTCATGTTTCTGCCACTTCCTCAAACTCCTTCAGTTTCCAAGGTGCCATGTTTTGGGCAAGTGTGTCCTGAACCCCATCACGTGTTTTCTACCTTCTGATTCTACCCCTTTTAAACATGAAGCATCTGAGGTTTCCTTGAGTTTAAGGATTTGGAGAAGATCCAAGAGCTGGGATACTAAGCAGCGAAACTAAAACTGTAAGCTGGTGTAAACTGATCCAGGACTGTGATCTGACTCACTCAGTGGTCTTTCAATTCATACTTTCTACGTATTAATTCAAATCTATGCCCCACTATCTCTGTGACCTTAGAGAATTCACCCAACCTTTCCATGCCTCAGTTTCCTTATCTGCAAAGTAAGAATGATAATAACACCTGGATCTCTTCCTATTTGGCAGTGTTGCTGAGAAAATTTATTGAATGCCTTATTGGAGTTAAGGCATTTAAAATGGACTTGATGGGCCCTGTTTATAATAGCCAAAATATGGAAGCAATCTAAATGTCCATCAACAGATGAACAAGTAAAGAAGATGTGGTATATATGTATAGAAGGGAATACTACTCAGTCATAAAAAAGAATGAAATAATGCCATTTGTAGCAACATAGATGGACCTAGAGATTACTGTACTAAGTGAAGTAAGTCAGACAGAGAAAGACAAATGTCATATGATATCACTTATATGTGGAATCTAAAGTATGATAAAATGAACTTATTAATAAAACAGAAATAGACTCATAGACATAGAAAACAAACATGGTTTCCAAAAGGGGAAAAGAGTGGGGCAGGTGGGATGGAGGGATAAATTAGGAGTTTAGGATTAGCAGATACTAACCACTGTATATAAAATAAATAAACAAGGTCCTACTGTATAGCACAGGGAACTGTATTCAGTATCTTGCAATAAACTATAATGAAGAAGAATATGAAAAAGAATTTATACGTATAACTGAATCAATATGCTATACACCAGAAACTAACACAACATTGTAAATCAACTATATTTCAATTTAAAAAAAAAAAAAACTGACTAGCTTGGAGGCAGCGTTTAATTGTTGTTTTTGATAAACAGTAGTTTTACCTATGACTCCAGGCTATATGCTCTCTGTAGGAAGAGATCTCAGAGTAACTAGTCCTTTTGGGAACCCACCTTGTCTTCCTGGCCTCCTCAAAGGCTACAGCACTGGTTCTTTTCTGGACTAGCTAACCCCCTGGCTGTGCTGGATCTCCAGGCCAGTGACCACCCAACGTGTTGGCTGTGCCCAGAGAATCCTGCCCACACAGCTCTGCGGTTCCTCATCCTGTAGTCCGTCATCATCTGGCCTCTCAGCATCTTGAGAATGGCATTCATCCTGCTCCAGAACTTTGGGGCAGAAGGAATGGCTCCTGGACTGAATCCACTGTAAAAGCTGCCCCGCTGGAGGCAAGCATTTTTTCCAGTTGCCTTTTTTCTGTTTCCCTTTAAAAGATAGTAATAATAAAATTCTCTTATTACATAACTATGGGATAAGGGATCAAACAGTGCTTAAAATGCAAAAAGTGCCCTACATTCAAACCGCTGTTGCCCAAAAGAAACACCCTTTGCAAGACTTAAGTAAACCCTTTAACTCTTTCTTGCCTCTGATGTATGAAAATTACAAAAAGCAGCATGCTTTTATCTGTTATTTCCTAGTGACACTGTGTGAGACGTCAAATACACCAGGAAACCTCAACTCCTGGGAATTTGGCCTAATTCCAGAAGCAAATCAACCCAAGAATTTTATAAACACTAATCTGATTTTCATTTTCTTATCAGCCACGAATTATAGATTTACATTGTACAACATAACTAAGCAAAATATGGGCTCCCCAAATCTATTCTACGAACTGGGCCAGATAAATCAATTCTATTTGTCAGTTAAATTTAAACGATTTATTTTAATTAACTCCATTTTGACGTATCATTTCTAGAATACCTATATAAATCTGGCATTCATGGAAATGGCATCCTTTTCAGCTAGCAAAATATCACAAGCTTCAGAGTCAGCCAGATCTGCCTTTTGTCGTATTAACAAGTATTTATGAATCATACAATGCTGCAGATACTAAGGCATGACTCTGGGGATTAAATCCTAGTTCCTGTTTCCCAGGAGAAGTGAGAGGAGCTGGGGGTAGGCAGACTTGGAGAGCCTGACCTGAAGAGAGGTGGGTCATGTCCAGATATTAGCACCTAAAGAATGCAGAGCCCACAAATTAACTGGGGCAAGTATTCCAGACAACCTGCCTAAACAGGAATGTGAGTTTATTTTTTTGTCTGTAATTTTTTAAAAAATTCTAGAACTCCCATATACTAATTCACCCTGAACAATGAAACTTCTTTAAATCTGTGGCTTCATTTTTAAACCAGGAATAACTATATAGGAAATGTGTAAAATGTCTGGTCTGGTAGCAAAGAGTAGTTGTTTTTAAAAAAGGCACCTATTATTGTTATTGTTATTATCCCCATTGTCTCCATGATAGTAAGCTTTTTCTATATGTGATTTAGGTTTTCAAATATCTCATGAAACTTGCCAAGGTATATTTAGATGCATGCAGTAGATCCGAGCACATTTAATGACAGACTGTGTCTAAGGTAGCTCTGCTATGGTTTTTGTCTTTTAGAAAAATGCTGTTCAGAATCAATGCATCACAGAAATTAAAAGCCCAGCTTAAGGTATTACTGAGTCATAGTCCATTGCCTGAGGAGAGCAGAACCATCCATCCCCCACAGGCAGGTCTACACTTGATACCGATGGGTCTTCCTAAATCTTTATGTGATCTAAGTTTTGTTATAGTTGAAATGGTTAATTAGAAGAGGTGGGGGAGTCTGAAATGTCACAGCAAGTTCCTCTTGGCCCACTGTCAAGTTTCATGAATTCTTGGGCTGAACCCATTTGGATTAAGCAGTGACCCAATCCAAACAAATTGCTTCTGGGCCTCTTATCTCCTATTACCTGTTTATGTCCCAATACATCTGCATTGCGTGGCTCAGTGAGATCCATTAAGTCCTTGGGCAGTGTTTACGGCTAATTTTTTTTTTTTTATTTCTTTGAGGCTCAGATTTATCACAATAAATTGATAGAAAACTATTGTGCAGACAGTGAGTAAAACACTTTTTAAAAGAAAGAAAAGGAAAGAAGTATAAGATATGCAATTTCAGTCTGGGAATTCTCAGAGCAACTCTGTGGGTGAAAGACAATCATTTCTTGTAGGTTTTAGGTAAAGATATAATTTACCTTTATTTGCAGACACAAAATTCTAAGAAAATATTACTTGCTGTCAATTCCTCTGGCTTTAAAAAATATTTATGAGATTGAAATAGTTAGTTGGAGGCAGACATTTCATTTCAATGTCAAAGGTCAGGCACACTGGCTAACACCCCAGATAATATTGATGTACTTTCAAAATTTAAAATAATGTTTGCACCATTTATTTATTCATTCATATATAGAGCACCCATCCTGAAGTATCTGGGACACTGAACAAGGTTTACATAAATCTGACTGTTTTTTCCTCTGGGCCATTTGGCTCAGTCTGGTAGACCATAAATATTCAATAATACTTTACAATGACAAAGCATCTTTTATGCAAACATCTCTTAAGCACATTATTCACCAATATTGCAATCTCCTTTTTAACCTACTGGTAAAGTCACAGCAACTAATTGACTTTCTTCAAGGTCCCACCACAAATTTATTTTGTAGATTAGAGTCCAGGTGTCCTGATCCCAGCTATAACTAACGAGAGAAAAAACAAACTAACACATCTTTTAGGTGCTTAAGCTGACGACCTACACTAAATATTTCTAAATTGAATCTTTTAGGCAGAACATCCTCCTTAAAGATGTTAAATGTTGTGATGCATCCAACTGAATTTTATAACTTTTGTTCCAATTTGCCCAAGGCCAGTTACCATTTTCAGAGCCCCAAGAATGACCTATTTTAATTGAATCCTGTTGCAAACACTTAAACTTTCACTCTTTAATAAAATCAGGTTTCTAAATAGAAATTAAAGTTGGAGCAGAAAAATAAAACTTTTCACAGAAAGATCCATTTGAAGTAATAACATAGCTGTACCAAAATAATCAAGCAAAGTGAAAAGCTGGGAATTATTGTGAGATCTGGGCAAGTCTCAAACAGTTCAGGTTACTCAAGCAAAAGGAAATATTTTAAATTCTTTATTTCTTCTCTTCTCCCAAGTCTAAAGCAATACAGGTTAAATATAGAAAAATATATATGTTCATGTATAACTGAAAAATTGTGCTCTACACTGGAATTTGACACAATATTGTAAAATGATTATAAATCAATTAAAAATATTATATTGTTCAAAAAAATAAAATAAATGATTGACATACAAAAAAATTAATAAAATACCAAAAATTTGGAAGATTTATAAATTACTCACAAGTGTGACCACCATAAGAACATACTTTGCAAACCCCCAATCTCAGGGAGTGTAATTGACTGAGGGCCCCAGCTGCTGAGCCCTGAATTCCATTGCGTGTGCAGGATTTGGCTGTGAGGCACACTTCGCCAGGCTGATCCCAGTCACTAATGAATGTGGCAAGGATAGTGTTACAAGCCTGGACCAGGAAGATGTAGGACTCTTCTGACAGGCGACTTTGGATCAAGGACTCCCCAGAGACCTTTGTGAACATTCTTTGAGCCGCACTTAAGTCTAAATGCTTCACTCTAACTTCCCTTCTTCCTTCCCTCACTCCTTTACTCATCAGACCTGCATCCCAGCCTCTCCCAGCTCCCACTTCAGTTTCTCTCTTGGGCATTTCCCCCTAATAAATTTCTTGCATATTTAATCGCATCCTGGCATCTGCTTCTTGGAGGACCCAGACTAACACATCACCTGATTGCAATGATGATGGTGATGGTGATAACAGTGATGGTGATGGTGATAACATTAATGGTGATGATGGTGATGGTGATGGTTGTGGTGGTGATGCTGGTGATGATGATGGTGGTAGTCATGACAGTAGTGAAGATAACGACGATAAGGACTAACATTTATTGAGTTCTTTTAAAAAATATCAGGCCCTGTGCTAAGAGATTGCCTAAATTACTTCATGTACTACTCCCAATAACCTCCAAAATATAGATATTGCTCACCTGAGGGAAGTAAGTCTTTAAAAGGTTAAGTAACAAAAACAAGACCACATGACATGTGAAAGTCAAATTTGAACTCTTGTTTTTCCTAAGCCAGTGAAGTGTAGAAGCACTGGTGCCAGTGACTCCTACATTATATCACTTCTCTGTATTAATATTTCACAGCACAATTTTTCTGGATAGTTATTACATAGTTATAATTATACACAAAATAATAAATGTAGTAAGTTAAGACTTTTGTAAGAAATTGTATTCTTACTTGAACTTTCTGAAAACTAATCAGCTTTTTCTAAAGAAAACAATTGGTATAATAAAATGCACTTAAAAGGATTTATATCCCATAAGTGTCTTTCTAAGAAAAGATACCAGCTTGGAAATTGTAGCAGCTTGCTAATTCCAGAACAGAACTTTCCAATGGCAGCACAAGCCATTTAGAGTACTCTGAGGTTCCTCTGACTCATAAACTAATTGACTCTCTTCAAGGTCCCCCAGGAATCACTGGGTCAGTCTTCAGTCTTGGCAGATTTCTGCTAATGTCTTAAAACAACTCCCTGAATAGAGAGTATTCTGGAGTTTCCATGTAAAAGAATGATTGTAGTTGCTACAAATGGTTTCTACTGTATGCCAGTTGGCAGTATAAAGGTGTCTTCTGTCAGCAACCTCCCAAAAGAGTCTTCTTACATAAATATGCATCCTAATAAGAAAAGCACACCTGCCTTGCAAATAGAACTTTAAGACAAGTTATCAAGACATCACTCCCAAATAGGTTGTCCCTTCCAAAGACCCTCCAGCATGAAAGGAAAGTTACTGTTGCCCCTCACTGACTCGTCAGCTTGTCTCATCATTAAAATTCTGCTTCTACTGGAATCTGGATGGGGTCTGAGCAATAATTGTGATGCAACATATATGACAAGTGCCTCAATTTTGTAAAAACTGGAAAGACCCACTTTCTAACTTTCTCTAAACCAGCACGAACCTTTAGCTCTGACTCTTAAATGGGCAAGAAACTGAATCCCTAAATATTTTCTTAGCCTCTCAAAATCTACCACTTCCACAACCCCTTCCCTGAATGTTACAACTCAGAATATTAACCATACTCCTCAACCTTGAAACCACTTGTTGTTGGCATCACTCGGCTGGCTCTGAGTTCCATGTTGCCTTTTGTTGCTTTCTTTCTTGTGGACCTTATCCTATCATGTTCCCCCTCTGTCACTCATGATATTGACCATGTCGATCATCCTCCAGCCTCTACAAAATAAGGAACGTTCATCGATGTTTTAAAAACCATGTTCCCTGGAGAGGAGTCAGGAGTTGGCACGCGAGAAAGCAGCAGTAATGAGGGGAACACTGGGTGGATGGACACAGGTTCTCCCCACCCTTCCCTTCAACCAGAGAAACTCCATCTGTATCTGTTTTATTAAAGCTCTGAGTTAGAGTTTCTTTGAAAACCGAGTTCTGCTGCACTTAAAAATGTTTTAAAGCCACTGGACTAGAAGATTCCTAGTTTGTTCTGGTCATTCTCATATTCAGGAAGAATGTCAGTTCCTTGTGGGCTCTTCGGAGTCTTTTGAATTCTTTGACAGCACTTAATCCTGACTTTGCCACTTCGTCCTTTTTTGTCTCCGTCTACAGCCCTATTTCAAGCATTCTATCTTTTATCACCTGAACCATCAGCTCTACATTGCTAACTATTGGGAAATCTAACCCAAAATGGAGATATGCATCTCCAGTCACTTCCCGGCGTTTCCATTTAAATACCCTAAATGATTCTCAAACCCAAACTGAACCAATTATATTTCTACCAAACAAACTCCAAACCTGCTCCCTCTCCTGTGTATTTTATTTCTATTCATAGCAACAGCAGCCAAAAACTTACGTAAACTATTATCACAAGTCCCCTTTGTCTTCCTCCTATTTCCTTCCCGTCCTACACTGTATTCATGAACATATCCTTTAGGGTCTCCCTCCATGATGTCTCTTTCTGCTTTTTTCTCCTTTCTGTCCCTGCCACCCAAATTCAGGCCTTCGTCATCATCTGCCTCATCGACTGCAATAGACTAGCAAGCTGTCCCTTTGCTTCCCCACCTCGTTCCTTCAGGGCATCCTCCGCACTGCTGTCAAAACTCTCCTAATATGCAGACTTGATCATATACTCCCTGTGCTGCAGAATATATTATGGCTACCAAGAACCTACCACTCATGATCCCAGTACCAACTCCTTAACCTGGTTCCTTATCTGCATCACGACATGGACCTATCCTACCTCCCTAGCTTCAGGTCCTGCCATTCACCCTCTCATCGGAAATCATAGCCTGTAGCATGCTTTCTCAAAGCATGGGCCAAATTAAGCACAATCATACAGAGCACTTAAAAAAATAAATGTAAATTCCTGGGTCCCATCTGTAAATATCATTATTACCTAACCTGGTATGAGACCCCAGAAATCTATATTTTTAACAAGAACTCCAGGTGATTCGAATAGATTCTAAAGTATGAGAATTCAAAATCATTTACCTACTTTACTAGAGGTGACTATAATATTACCCAAACATAACATAAGCATTCATACTTGTGTGCCTTGATTCAAAAGGTTTTCTCTGCTAATATGCCCCTCCTTGTGTCTTTCCCAGGAAAACAAAACAAACTTTCCCTTAAAAGCCTGATTTAGATGCCCATACAATCCTCCCCAACTTTATTCTTGTATCTCCCCCCCCCTCCTTTGTTCCAAAACTATTTTGTTTGTTCTACGGTTAGAGTTGTCACATCATATCGCAGCCATGCGTCTGCCCCTCTCCCTCACTAGAATGCTGGATTAAAATGATGGTTTCATTTACCTTTTATACCTCCAGACTCTAGTACCCACAGTAAATAAATATCCAATTGGGATGAACTACATAGTACTAATTCAAGTAAATATCCATTCAATTTAATTACTAATTCATGCCAGGGAACCCAGGCCTCCAAGTACAACCTGGAGATACGCCTTTTCTGAATCTTCCTCCATAATTTCTCTCCAACCAGGAGAAAAACCACCCTCAAACAGCAAGCCAGCTAAACTATAGTTTTAGTATAGTTGTATCCAGTCTCTCTCTGAGCCACAGAGAGTTCACTGGGATGACCCTGGAGAATGTCTGTATAGTTTCTATGCTGAGAACTCCTCTGTTCTCCTTTTGTCAGATCAGCTGGGCAACCAGAAGGTATGGCTTGCCTACTTTGCCAGTTTCTTGGTGCTACGAGGAACCAGAGGACACACTAGAGTCCTCGTCGCCATCTTACTCTTCACACAAACACAATAAGCAGTGGCCAAAGCCACTCTGCAGTACTCCACCCTGTGAAAGAGCCTTGGTCTCCCACGCGCTGGAGCAGAGTGGCTGATGGGCATCCCTAACCTGAGCCTGCCAGCTCGACCTGGATAATAATTCATAGGATCTATGAAGGCATGGGCCACCAAGAGGAAATACTGCTCTTTCAAAGATCACCCAGTGTGCGCCTGTATGATGGACTACAGTGACTCCAAAGGAAGAGTATTGTCTTTAGAGTAAATAATGCATTTTTTCCCCAAGTCTCAGGGCCTGTATTTAAATGATTATTCATGGGTGTTGTGGGAGACTTTAAGCCTTAGCTTGGCAATTCCCAATATAAAAATGGGTAATGTTTCAAAAACCATGTTTACGAGTCACCTGCCCAGACACTCACCATTGCCTCTTATATTATTCCCAGGCCAACCCCCAAAAATCTATTTATCTCATTACACACCTGAAGGGCATTCAGCGACACCAACCCCTATTTACAAGATTGTTCCTTTGAGAGCATGTCCTCTAAATTCCCAGTCAGGTGACATGTAAATTCATTTCTCCCTGCATTCAGGGACGCATGAGGAAAGATGAAAGGATGAAAATGAGAGGAGACTGAGATCGGGTATTTCCAGAAATCAGAATCCTGTTCATCTTACACAAACATTCAAGAGTTGCCCTTCTCCACGTGGTTATTGCTCATTAGGGACAAAGAATTATAGCCTCCTCTTTCAAGAGAGAAATTTTCAGAATTCGAAGTAACTCCCACCCCTCTCCTCACTATCTAGTTGAAACATAAACATGGTAATAAGAGGATTTGACATTGAATCTGAAACAGCCCAACTTCTTGTCTGTATTTTCCGTGTTTCCCCTAACTCCATTCAGTACATATTTAGGATACAAACGATTAGTATACATTTTAAATAGGCTTTAAACGGGTGCATCATAGGAAATACTTTTCTAATTTGAATCAACTTAAAACCAAATGAATTTACAGTTTCAAAATATAAAATAGGCCCTTTTAGTTTAAAAAAAAAAAGAAGAAAATCTAGCTTGTTTTTTTTTTTTCTATTATTAAAATGTAAAGGATTTTTTAAAATCTCATTTATTTTGTCAATTGATTCTGCTTAACACTCTTCAGCCCGGTCCACTCTCAATTATCCATGCTAAGGAAGGGGGATCAGTGGCCTGGATAATCTAAAACAGCAGCCAATTTTAAAAGCCCTTGTATCTGGCCCGGGCATACTTTACAATCAAACTCTGATTACTCACACTAATGAAAGGAAGGGCAGGCACCTTGAGAAAGATCCAAGGCCAAAACAGAAATGCTCAGCCTGTTTAGGGCACCTCAAGGCAGAGGCCCGCACAGCATAGTAGAAGGAAAACAAGGGGGCCCCAGCTGCTCCCGGGCCATCCCAAATACCAACACTTAGCCGCAATAGTCATATCAATACCTCTCATAACGTTAGACGTCTTTAAAAGCATGGAGTTACATCTAAATGTCCCCAGGTCAAAGGACATATTGTCCATGTTGTTCCAAATAGTTGATATCAAAATAAATTGTTCATATATACTAAAAACTTCTTTGGGGGGTTTCATTTGCCACTCCTCACTCCCAGCCCCTTACTGTCTCTCCCCAGTTCATAAAGCACACTCAGAACAGTAGCATGAAGGATGAAGATGAAAGAGGCAGTGGAGTGTGCTGCAGGAAAAAAAGATGCAGCCTGGAAGTTAGGAAGCCTGGATCTTTGTCCTCTGCTGGTCTGCGCTCATGCCAAAAGTCAGGTATGCACTCAAGCAGAGGGAACAGTGCGTGCAACGGTACATGAAGGTCATGGCACATTTAGAGAATGACCTGTGTTTCATTTTTGGTCAAAGAATAAGACACAAATGAAGAAGAAACAAGAGATGAAACTGGGCATGTAAAATTACAAAGGTAAAATTACAAATTTTTTTTATGCCATGCAATAAGTTTTGAAATTATTCTGTAGAAAGACAATTTTTAAAAAGTTTAAATAATTGTTCAAATTTATTGAACACATACAGAAAATCTGATGTTCCTAAACACATTTAATATTTACGACAACCCCAAGAGAGGCACCTTTACTGTTCCCAGTTTACAAACGAGACAATGAGGCATGCGAAGCTTAGATGCCCCCCGAAGGGCACACAGCTGGTAAGTGGTGGAGTCAGGGTTCAAACCTAGTCTGTCTGATTTCAACGCTCATGCTGTCTCTCAAGAAATAAAACGAAGTGGTCAGAATTCTAAAAGACCATGCTAGAAGCAAAGTACAGGGGAGACTGGATGAGAGTGAAGGGAGGGAAGGGGAGTTTAAGACGACAAGAGATGGTGAGTCCCCAGGCCAGGGAAGGGGAGTAGTAACAGAGGAAAAAGGTGCGACCAAGAGGTTTAGCAGAGACAGAATGAGAAGTAATCGGTTAGCTAAAGGAGAGAGTAAGAGGAAGGGGCGAGCATGAGCTCCGTATTTCTGTCTTGGGTACTGTGTGACGACCTGATAATTTTTAAAGACTCCCTTAAGCTTGTGCTTCAGTGAACTTACCTGGAAAGCAACTCCTACCAGATGGGCAGGCCCAGGAAGGAACAGTACAAGTAACGCCTCTTTTTTTTTTTTTTCAGTACAACACTGGCACATACTCATCCAAGTAAATATATGTCCTACCTTAACTGATGAATTTGGCGGTGACAAATTAATTTATGTACGGAAGTGCAGGACAGTACATAGCACCCTGCTCCAAACAAATGATTGAGATGCAGCAAATTTTCTTTTGTCTTTCAAAGTTGAATATATTGACTCACGTTTAGCTTTCTATGTAACATCCATGTGTACAGAAATAGAAAAGGGAGAAAGGGCACCAGAAAATGAAATAAGAGACAGACGTGTTACAGTTTATGAGGATATTTGCGTCTTACAGAAACCAAAACCTTTTCCAGAACGTTCCTATTAGGGTGAACAACAGTGTGTGATACCATGAAAGTCTGTGAATGTATAGAAAAAGACAGAGGTGCATACTCAAAATCTGAAAATATCTCCCTGGTTGATTTTTTTTTTTTGCTTGTTTTTATCTTTTAAATGTTCTACAGTTATTCTGTAGTACTGTCGTAGTACAAATAAAGCTTTTTTTCCTAAAAATATGTGATAGGCATCTATTCTGCATCTAGAACTTTACTGATAGAAAAGAATACACAGGCAGGCAGACTGTTATCAATAAATAACCCGCATGTGCCAACTGCCATGGCAACAGGTAACCTTTCAGCACTGCCCATGAATCTGACTGAGGTACTGTGAAAGTTGGTACATGGAGAATCTGTGTGTCCAGAATAAAGGGAGGTAAGAAATGACGAGAAGTGTAAACAGCTTAGGGTAGCCGACCCTAGAGGCAGGCATCTCGACATACAGCCTTTCCTGGTCATAGCATCCTTCTTCCACTTTGACTGTCCTCACACTGTCTGAATATTTCACTCTCTTGTTTCATAGTCTGAAATTCTCGGCTCCATGTTATCTCATCCTCTTTCTAAAAAGCATAGGACGAGAAAATTTCCAGAAGCTGGATGTGTTAGTGATAATGAGGAGGATGAAAAGGGCAAGAAGAAGAGGAGGGAATTCATTTGTTAATTTTGAATAATACCACATGGTTTATAAAGCACTTTTGTTATATAAATATATGTTAATAAGGACTTCCAGTTCAGGATGGGGAATGGAGAGTACATAGTTATTTCCTCTCCCTCACAACCCCATTGAAATGACAGTACATTTTTTAAAGAAAGGATTCACAACAGAGCTGAAAACAAAACCAAACCAAAAAAAAAAAAAAAAAAAAAAGCCCCCAAAGAATACCACAATGACTAAAGTATTTCTGGCAAATAGAAAGAAAATAGGACTGAATTGTCTGAGAAATTAAAGCAAAGAATTGCAGCATAAATTCACGCTCTGAAGACGGCTAGTAGGATTAAGAGGGGTTACCCTGGAGAATCTGCGGGTCACCACTGCAGAGAGTGGAGCAGCCTCAGAGCAATCATCAGTAATTAATTAAAGGATTATCTGGCGTACTGCTGGCCTAGTTGGTTCCCGTCTGCCAGAAGCAGAGCTGTTGGTGCTGCCTTCACTCCATGTGGAAGTCCCAAGAAATGCTTAACAAAAGCTGAAAGAGCTGACAGGAAAGGATTCCTCTCAAGGGTACAGAGACAATCAAGAAAAGTCGAACAAGCTCTAGAACAAAACACAGACTTAAAGGGGAGTGGGGATGGGAAACAAAAGTCAAAAACAAACGGTCAGAGAAAGTCAAATACCGTATGGTCTCATTTACATGTGGAATCTAAGAGAACAGAAAAAGCCAGACTTACAGAAAAAGAATTTGTGCCTTCCAGAGATGGGAGGTGGGGGAAGGGGAATTGGATGAAGGTGGTCAGAAGGTACAACTTCCAGTTATAAGAGAAATAAATGCTGAGGATGTCACATACAACATGATGACTACAGTGAACACTGTTGTGTGCTATATTTGAAAGTTGCTAAGAGAGTAGATTCTAAAAATTTGCATCACAAGTAAAAAGCTTTTATTTTTTATCTTTTTTTTTAATATCTAAAGGAGATAATGTATGTTAATTAATCTTACTGTGGTAATCATTTGACAGTTCAAGTCATTACACTGCACATTAAATTCATACAGTGCTGTATATCAATTATATTTCAAACTGAAGAAAAAGAAAGACATAATAAAAACATTTTTTAAAAGCAAGCAAAAACACTTTTTAAAAAGTCCTCATTATCTGGCAATTGTTGAGGTTCCCCAAATCCTGGCTCCCTTCTCTCACACACATGGTCCTCTAGGAGAAGACGGACAGTCAACATGTCCCACCTGCTTACACAGAATCCTGCTGCTTACAGAGTCAGCGATGTTTCAGTTCATAGAACTACTTAACTTTCAAAGGAAGCCTAGCTCAGCTACTAATATCAACATATTCTTTCATTCAGAAACATAAATGTATATTCAAGGATCACCATCCTTTTGACAAAAACAAATAGCATGAAAGGTAAGAACCCAAATAAACAAATAACCCAAAGATTTCAAAGTGATACAAGAAAGGAAAAAAACTTAATTTTTTTTAAAAAAACAAAACATGACTTCCTGGAAATTAAGCAATTAAAGAATTAAGAATGCATTCTTAAAACTTAAAAATAGGGGGAAGCTATAGCTCAGAGGTAGAGTGTATGCTTAGCATGCACGAGGTCCTGGGTTCAATCCCCAGTACCTTCATTTTCAAAAGTCCAGACTAAAACTTTAAAATATGATTGCCATAATTAAATATTCAATAGTGGGGATGAAAAATAGAATGAACAAAACTAATGTCCAAATGAGTACTCTGGAAGAGAAAGTGGAGGAAATCAACACAGATTCAAATAAGCACAAAATGTAAAAAAAAAAAAAAAAAAAAAAAAAAAATCCTCCAATACTTATCCAACGAAATTTCAAAAAAAGAGATGAGCATTAGGAATTTTGCAGGTGAGAAATCTAAACCTTGAAGAAGTTAAGTGATTGACTCTCCAGCAGTTCACAGGTAGAATGTGATATATTCCAGATGTATCCCACTCGTAAGCCCAAAGCTGAAATTCAGTCAGTACGTGGAAGGGTGGCCCTAAGGCCTGACTATAGCTGGCGCCCATTCTGACTAGTTAATGTGGGTGCCATGCTAGTCAAATCAGTTAGTGAGAGCCCCTCTACTCCTAATGGTCAGTGAAGATGCTGATGCTAGTCTGTCCCATGCCAGGTGCTTATAACTGGCATCCACTCTCAATAGTCAATGCAGGTGCCAGTCTAGCCTAACCCATTGTGTACTGCCAGCATCTGACTGGTCAGTGTATCAGCCAATGAATATCTGAATATCATCCCTGCCAAAGCCCGCACTTGTTCGATGATGCCTACATAATTTCACAGGACAATCAAAATAGGGGACAACTATAGAGTTTTTGTGGAGCTCATATTTTTAACTGGGGAAAAGAAATGAGGGTAGTTTCTGTCATCTCAGCTTTTAAGCTATGAGAAATTTCATGGATACATGCCCACCTCTCTTCTTCCTTTTTCCTTACACATCAAGAACTAAATGACTATGCTTTTAAGTCTGTTCCCACTCCTTTCTTAGGTGGTCCTCACAAAGGGCAGACCTATCTGATGAGTCTCATTCTAGAAAATTACCAAGGGTAGCCAAGAGATCAAGTCTCAAACTGGGATGTTTACTCCAAGGGGTTTAGTAGAAACAAGGTACACAGCTAAAATCAATTGAATGGAGAAAGCAAACAGGAAGTAGTCTAGAGAAATACGGGGTCTGTGCTGACACCTACAGCAGGTGGATAAAATGTGCCTCTAGCTCAGGTTTGTATGGACCAGTTGAGTTTTTAAAAGGTAACAGGGAAGAAACAGCCTGAATAAAATCACTACAAACTGGGCCTAAAACCAATGAATTCAGCTGCCTTGTTTGTGTTCCCATTTGTGTACTACAAAAATAACCCCAAGTTCCTCAACTATAGGATTTCATCTTTGCCACACCAAGGCAAACAGATGGTCAAAGTTTGAGGCCAGCCCAATATCTACCAACATAAAAACGAAGTCAACGTTAAATCAAAGCATAAACATTACATTGATATACAGTGCAGTGTCAAGGGTTGATAATGGCAGTCATAAAACTGAGACTTTTGCTTCCTTAAGAACCACAAACTCAGATCCCAACAGGAGGTGTTAGCAGGTAGTTTAGACTTTGCTTAGGATTTGTGAGATTTTGCAGAGCATGTCTACCCCTTAAGAGCCTTCCCTGAAATCACTGGGAGTTATAAGCTCCTAAGAGCTGTAGAATCAGGTCCTAAATGTTATTTTTATAGTCCCTCTGTGGTCTACCAAGGATGTAAACAAAATACCACTGAGCTTCCTGCTGTTTTGTGCCTCATGTTCCCTCCAGCCAAAAGCACTGGCACAGTCGGCTCCACAAAGGGTTAAAAATCATGGGACTGTTTCTGTACTTGAAAATACTGCAGGAGACTGACTCCCTTCTGTACGAATGATGATTATCTGCATTTTCTTCCCTGTCTCTTCGACTAACAAATTCATTTTTACAGGGTTTACAATGTTCTTTACAACTCACCTGAAGCACATAATTTTCCCCCTGCTTATTTATTTATTTATTGTTTATTATTTATTTATTAGATTTATATTGTGCTTTCCTTCAAAAGGCTCAAGGCACCACACAGTCAACTCTGATATTAAAAAGATTACATTAAACTTGTCTTAAAAACCATAGCGAGAGGAGTGGCCAGCATGGAGGTGGAAGGGACTTGGACAAAGACAGGAAGAAGGAAAAGCTACGGATCTGGTGAAATATGCAAGTGAATAATCAGTATGTTCGGAGGCCCAGTGCCCCTGTCCTGCCCTTTCTGGCCAGTGCCTTTGACGGAGTCAAAATACCTCCATTTCTGTGTGGGGGTGGGGCGTGGGCCTGGGAGGGATGGGGAAAGGGTGGAGTCTGCTATTTCTCTGGGCTCCTCCAGAGAGGGTGTCTGAAAACAAAGATACCTACACAGACAATGTGTTTTGAAAATCACTGGAAAAAGATACATAGTGATGTTTTATAATATATCACAGAGATAGATGGGTTTTTTTTAGAAATGCAATTCATGCTCAATCCTCAGTCCTGCTGAGTGTCAATGACTTCCAACAGCTCTGTAGACTTTCAAGGCCAGGGTAGCCCAAAAGTTCAGAGATTCTCAAAATCACAAAGCGACAGGGTGACCTCAGCTTTTAAGTCCCAGGCCATGTTGATTTAACAAAACCACGTGTTGACCTCCCGCACTTGTGATCCTTGCAGTGGTGGAAGGGGTAGTTGAACAGTAACTCTCCCAGCAGCTGCCGGTAGAACTGGCCAAGAATGAGCAAGAAGGGAGTAAATTCTAATTTGCAGTCCAAAGAAGAAGTGACCACTCCCAGTAAAAGGAGCACACGATCCTATCAGTACAGAGCGGGAGAGAATCCAGCCAGGAGAAAGAACAGCATCATCGCCCTCATCGTTACTATTACTATTACTATAATTAACAGCGTTGTTGTTGTTGTAATTGCTATTGAGTGGGTACTACGTGCCAAGCATGCTTGTGTGACAGTTGTATATGCTGACCTCTTTAATCCCCAGAACAAACCTACAGAGCACAATGACCATTTCATAAATTTTACAGATAAGGAAGCTGAGGCTTAAAGAAGTTACTTGCCCAAAGTCACTCAGCTAGGAAGTGCCTGAGCTAGGATTCAAACCCAGCACAAAAGGATAGGTAAGAGCTCTTAGGTAGAAACCAAGCAAACATACAAAAAGCATCTGTGAGTTGACAAAAAGAAAAGGCACATTGAATTAATTTCCCCTCTGAAAGCTGTTGATAAAGAGTTAACAGCACAATAGCATATTAGGGACCACAAATGAAGATCTTAAAATGAGGCAGCAGCAAGCCCAGTGGAGACAGAAGAGACACAGCAACACTGAGACCCTGTGAAGAGAGGAGCTCAGAAGGGAAGTAATGTTGTCCCCAGGGTTTGAGCGAGCAGGATCTGCAAGGTGGTAACTGAAACCCACCGTGTTGTCTTGTATAACTGATTGCGCATTTGAGACAAGTTAACAGTGGGGTTCTATAGTGAGTCATTCTCAGTAATCTTTTTGTGACTTCCCCTACCTAAATATAAATACCATACATTGAGCAATTACTAAGCACCAAGCATCGAACATATATCATTTTATATAAACCTCACAGCAACATTATAAGGTAGATACCATAATTATCCCATCTTACAGATAAGCAGGCATAGAGAAATTTGAGAAACCTTCCTAGAGTCATACAGAGTTGGGAAAAGGTAGAGATGGACCCCAGATCCAGGAAGTCTGGCTCCAGAGCTCAATGTCCTAGTCTCCATGCTATGCTCCTTCTAGAATCTGATTCTGTGCACTCCATCCCAGGGCTCTGCTACCCCTTCTCACTTCTGCCTACCCTCTCTTCTGAGAAGGAAACTAGCCAACATTGTGTCTCTTGTATTCACTCCTAGAGGGCCAGCCTCATCAAGTCACCCACCATGACCAACTGGAAATTATCTGGGAAAAGATGAAAGAAGATGCCAAAGAGAGACAAAGTGACATGGAACCCCTGCTAACCTGGACATTCCCAGACATGCTTTTGAAAGTGCCTTATATCCCAGAGCATATATGCGTCATAATGTACACAGTCCCCACTGAAGATGTCTTCTACATGGCAGCTGCTGCAATTATTATAGCAGAGCTCCTTGATTCTCATTTCTGGAGGTCTGGGAAATGGCACCTGAGGCTGGGGATCATAAGTAACATGGATTATGCCAGGATCAACCGGCACTCTGTCTAGAAAAATCTTCCCCATCTTCAAATGGCTGACTCCTCATCCTTAAAGTTTTAGATTAAATGACAATAACTCACAGAGGCCGTCCTTGATCACCCAACCTCTTTCACAAAACCCTTTCCCAAAACAACCTGTTATCACTGTAGCACTTACCATAAGCGGTAATTACTTCATTTATTAACTTACTTGGTTTAGTGGATGTACTTGTTTGCTAGGGCCACCATAACAAATACCGCAAATGGGGTGGTTTCAACAACAAAACCATATTCTCTCTCAGTTCTAGAGGCTAGAAGTCAAAAATCGAGGTATCAGCAGGGCCATGTTCCCTCTGAGATGCCAGACAGAACCCTTCCTTGTCTCTCCTAGCTTCCAGTGGTGGCCATCGGGCCTTGGTGGCCTTTGGTTCACTGCTGTGCCCCTCGAATACCTGCCTCTGTTGTCACATGGCATTCTCCATATGTACTTCTGTCTGTGCCCAAAGTTCCCTCTTTTTATAAGGGCACCGGTCATATTGGATTGAGGCCCCACTCTACTCCAGTGTGACCTGATCTTCACTTAGCTAATGACGTCTTCAAACTGCTAGTTCTGGCCCTCAGAACTGTGAGAAAATAAATCTCTGTCTTTAAACCTCCCAGTTTATGGTCATTTGCTACAGCAGCCCAAGGAAAATGCTACAAGACACTCTCTTCACTTTGTTTAACTCTGGGTTAAACGCATTTATTTGACCAAATAAGTATTTTCCACATTTATTTTGACCAAATAAATATTCTCCCATGATAGCTATTAACAATCTGGGGTAGAAAAAGATAGACAGACAGACAGACAGACAGACAGATGTGAAATGCTAATCTAATCTTCCCATTTTACATGGGAAGACACGAAGGCTCGGGGAGGATGGCAGAGCCACACACTCATTCATGGTGGGATGGAGAACTCAGAGGCCCAGCTCCCTTCTAAGTGCTTTTTCAGGGGTTCCCCTTTACTTCCCAGCTGCCCAGGAAATGGAGGTGCATTGTGGTCACCAGAAAAAGAACAGGGCTCAACTGAGGAGCCACCTTCAAGATGTCCCTTGGGCCCTCTGAAGGTATTTATGCAGTCTTTTCTAGCCAATGGGAGAAACTGTTATCTTTTTTAGGGGGGTCACAGCAAATGTGTTCAAGAAACCAGTGATGAAAACAGCTGGTCCAGGGTACACCAATGTCTCAGATAAGCTGGAATTAACCAAAAATACAGCTGTAGCTGGGTCTTCAGCCCTCACCACCCCGACCTTTGTGCCTAAGGAGAGGGACATGGGAGCTCAAGCCTCTCCTTTGCAAAAAGCAACAGCTTCATTTATGCAGTTACAGGCACTCGGATCCTTGGGCTTCTCTTCTTTTTGCCTCCTGGGCCCCACCCTCTTCCCCAGGCGTACAAAGCCCCCAGAAGTAACCCATCCCAGCCTTACCTTCCACTTGATAAGCTGAGGTGGCTGCCCCCCAACCAAATCCCGCAGGGAAAGCCATGCTTTCAGAAGACAGCCGACTGGAACACAGACAACGGAGCTGTACAATTTATCAGAGTTGCCCAGCAGTTGCTCAAACAGGAAGTGAACTTTCATACCACCTGAAGTCTCGGAAAGCAAACGAGTATACAAACAAGGGAGCCTGGTTAAAGGATCCTGCCAGACTGGCTACAGCCTTGATACGAAGACACTTTGTGCAGGGTGAGAATTTGCACTTTCTCCCCCGGGCACTCTCTGATTCTTAACAGAGCTGGATCAGCCCGGGTGCTGACCAAGTCCTGCTTTGGCAGGACACCCATTTATCTAATCTTTTCCCTTTTAACGAAATGCATGGACATTGTTTTTAAAAGTTACATAATCCTGCTAGAACTTTCACTTGGCTGATTCCTCCCAATTCCTCATCCAAGGTGGAGGGTATAGTTCAAGTGGTAAAGCGCATGCTTAGCGTGCATAAGGTCCTGGGTTCAATCCCCAGTACCTCCTCTAGTAAATAAATAAATAAATAAGTAAACCTAATTACCTCCCCTCAACACACATACGAAAAAAAAAACCCAATTCCTCATCCTCACTCCCTAAAGGTAACCATCTTCAACTGTTTCTTCTAGTATTTATTCCTATGTTGGCTAAATAATAGGCTGAGACTGGTGCTTCTTGATTTGTTTTTCAGTTTGAAACAGTAACTACTGACTTCTGGATATAGGCCTGGAAAACCCTAGCACATGCGCCCGAGATCTCTTCCCCTCCTCCATCCACCCAACATGGTAAGACTATCTTTTCTGTTTGAGTAAATATCCAGTATTTACATCACTGTGACTGTGTACGGTTCAGAGCTGAGTCATGCGGAATACCATGCTTACATGCAACTTTTTATTTTCTCTGGGATTCATTGACTGTCCGGTTTTTATTTGTAACTTCCTCTATCCTTATCACCAAATCATCCCCAAGCCGTCTGATAGAGCCACGAATCTCCGAGTTGTTTAGACACCTCTGTTTTGCTGCTCCGTCCCGCACTGTCGGTTTCTTAGGTAGCCGCAGAGCAATGGGGTCTGCAGCCTCCTTCACCGGTCTCCTGGGCTCTCCCCCAGCTGTTCTCTCTCTCCTTTTAAAGAAGCAAATCCTTGAAGAACTTTCTGATGAAAGGGGAATGGGAGGTACATTTTCTTTTTTTTTGAAACTCCGTAGTTCTGCAATTGTCTCTATTCTAAGCTCACATTTGACAGGTAGTTTGGCTGCTATGGGATTTCACGATGGAAATAATGTTCACCTAGAATTTTGAAAGCATTGGTTTATGGCTTTCCAGCTTCCAGCATGACCACGAGATGCTGGACAACATTCCAAGGCCTGACCTTTCATATGTAACCTGTTTTGTGCCCCAGCTCACCCTCCCTGCTGCCCAAGCTCCCACACCTGAAGTTTCACAGTCATGTGCCTTGATGGGAAACTTCTCACCCACTCTGCCAGCCACGCAGTGTGTGTGGACTGTGGTTAATGCAGAAAGTTGACAATGGGGGAAGCTGGGAGAGGGGTAACAGGAAAGCTCTAGTTGTCTTCGCAACTTTTCTGCACATCTAAAATTGATCCAGAATTAAAAGTTTATTTTTGAAATGCCTGTGGAGAGTGGAGTTAGGAAAAATCAAAGTGAGGAAAGTTACTTATTCAGTTCCCCCAAGACAGCGCTAAATCACCCTACACTGTGTAATGACAGGAACACAAGCTTGGAACGAGGTGTAGCTAGGTCGAAATTCTACCCTCTCCATTTATCCTAATCCTAAGAAAAAAGAAGAGGTAAACCACAAAAGGAAATGAGGGAAGACATTTAAGGGTATACGTTTGGTGAAATAAACATCAAAAATACAGGGCATGCTGTTAAATTGAGCCTCTATAATCACTCAGTTCTGAAGCAATCATCATAAATTGAATGAAAAAAATAAATATTAAAATATTTTCATGATGGAACACTAGATGGCAGTATTGCAATTTTTTTTAGGTTTACAAGTTGATGTATGAAGAGTCGTTAAAATTTAGTTATCCCACCAATGGCCTTCTACCCCATTACCCCTAGCTAATTGCTACTGCCCTTCTAATGATTTTTCTCCAAAAAGAAGAACCTGCCTTCTCAGCGCTCCACACTTTCTGAAATTATTTGACCACAAATGGCAGAATTTAATTTTTCTCACTCTAACGGGATTCTCCTGTATAGCATCCCCAACCAAGCATTTGGTGCCAGGGCCTCTTTATGTTCTTAAAAAGAACTGAAGGCCCTAAAGAGCCTTTTTAATTATAGGTGATATTTATCAATATTTACTCTCTTTGAAATTGAAGCTGAGATTTTAAAAATATTTCCTTATGACTTCATTTAAAATAGCAATAAAAAGCATGTGAGAATAAATGTTTTATGAAAAATAATCATATAATCTAAAGCAAAAAATACTTACAGTGTCTTGCATTTTTGCAAATCTCTTTTATGCCTGCCTTAAGAGAAAACAGCTGGATGTTTATATCTGCTTCTTATTTGATTCACTGCCTCTGGAAAACTCCACTGTACACTCAGAGAAGAACAAAGATGAGAGTGAAAAAGGCAAGTCATGTCTTAGTACAAAAATGGGCCCCCAAAAGGGTCTCGAGGGTCCCAGAGGAATCTTAGCTCTCCTGGCATTCTCTCCAGTACCTTCCATTGCTTCCTACAGTCTCTCCGTATTCTCACCTTGCAGAGAGCTCATTCTACTAACACTCCCCACACTAAAGCCCTTATGGCTACAAGACCTATAAATCTGGGGGAGGGCACAGCTCAGTGGTAGAAAGCACACCTAGCATGCACGAGGTCCTGGTTCAGTCCCTCATACCTCCATTAAATAAATAAATAAACCTAATTACTACCCCCCACAAAAAGCAAATAAAAATAAAAAATAATTTTTTGAAAGACTTATGAATTTGCAGCCCTAATCTTGGGTTAAATTTTTGTTTTCTTTATACAAAAAGAATTCTGATTTCATGGCCCCGTCTAGTAAGACTGGCTGATAATTTAATTTGTCATTGAATCCCCTCCTCTCCATTTTAGGGCCATATAAGAAAATTTAGATCTTATGAAGAAGAAATTAGAAGAAAATGATGCCCCCATTCTCCCATCTCCCAATTTGGTCCCTATTGGTTAATGCCAAGATGTCCATATCCAAGCTCCATGCCTGCCATGGTCACTTCAAGTCCACTGACCCTCTGCTTTTGAGGCATAAGCATCTTCCAAGGGTATAAATTTGAGGCTTTAGGTTCAACTCCCTTTCAAAACACAGTAATCCCTTTGAGATCCTGCCACCTCCCCAAGGTACCACTACAGAATAGCACACCAAACCCTGCCATTCATGACCGCCACATTCTAAGCTGGAGGGAAATATAAGCTATTTGCATTATGAGTTTGGCTACAGGTCAAACTCTACAAGTTTGCTCTACAAGTCCTGGAGTGCTAAGACACTCTAAATGCTGTGCCCTCTGGGGTAAAAATAAATCTTGCAGGAACTCTTTTCATTGTTAACCACAAAGCAAGCTGTTACTCAATGTGGAGTCAGCCCCATCAGTCAAGACTTTGACCCTCCCAGGTAAAAATGCCAAGACTCAAAACCCCTGGCATTCAACATTTTCCTGTGTATCTGCATCAGGAGAAAAGTAAGGTTCTAAATAAGCATTTTTCACATGCACCCCAATGTTCATAGCAACACTATTTACAATAGCCAAGACATGGAAACAACCTAAATGTCCATCAACAGATGACTGGATAAAGAAGCTGAGGTATATTTATACAATGTAATACTATTCAGCCATAAAAACGACAACATAACACCATTTGCAGCAACATGGATGTTCCTGGAGATCATCATTCTAAGTAAAGTAAGCCAGAAAGAGAAAGAAAAATACCGTTTGATATCACTTATATGTGGAGTCTTTTAAAAAAGACACAAATGAACGTATTTACAAAACAGAAACAAACTCATAGACATAGAAAACAAACTTATGGTTACCGGGGGGGAAGGGGGTGGGAAGGGATAAATTGGGTGTTCGAGATTTGCCGGTACTGACTACTATGTATAAAATAGATAAACAAGTTTTACTGTGCAGCAGAGAGAACTATATTCAATATCTTGTAGTAACCTATAATGAAAAAGAATATGAAATGTATGAGTATATGTATGTACATGTATGACTGAACTATTATACTGTACATCAGAAATTGACACAACATTGTAAACTGACTATACTTCAATTTTTTTAATGGGAAGATAAATGAATCAATAAGCATTTTTCTATCTGCAGCAACGATTGCTCTGTGTTAGCCAAATCCTTGTTCCTTTTCCATCTGAGCGCACAATTAGACCACATTTGTCATCTCCCTTGCAGTTAAATGTGGCCATATGACCATGTCCTGGCCAGTGGAATGTGGGCAGAAAGGCTGTGCACCACTTCCAAGCTAGGTCGCTGAAATCTGCCCACACAGTCATCCGTGTTTCATCCATATGTCAGCATTGCCCTACATCCACCGACCTGATATACAGGCACCACTGGAAAATTCAGAGGTCCTAGGAACTTCCTAGATGGAAGGAGCCTGGTTCCCCCTAATACCTCCCGGAGCAGGCCCCAGCACCAACCCCAGAGGCAACCCACTTTGTTCTACGGTTTGAATGAGAAATAAATGTTTACTTTGCTAAGCCACTGAGATTGGAGAGTGGCTGATAAATACACTCTCTGAATACTGAATAATGACTATGTTTTAAACCAAAAAAAGCCAGAGGGAAAAATTTGGTGAATTCAAAGTACTTTTTTCCAGGGGAGCCTCACTGGTGATACCATATCCCTGGAGGAAAAAGGAAGTGAGAGAGAAAGCGAAAGGGGCCGGGTTGGATGTGCCAAACCAGAGGGCAATTCTATCCACAGTTGTGTGTGCAGTGGACTAGTCACCTCGATTTTCTGCCTTTGCAAGAAAAATCTTGACCTAAGGATGCATATTTTACAAAAGTGCATCCCAAACAGGGCTCTTGACTCCTGAGAGTCATCAAGCTAATTTTAATATTTCAGTATTTCTAATTGTAATTGTACATTTACTTCATATCAGGTCTCCCATGCTATCTAAAATGTCAATTTTATTGCTTTAAGCTGAAATTATATAAACTCATTGTGGTAATACCAGCTTCTAATGCATGCAAATGCAAAAATGAATTAGTTATAACAATGCTCTCAGTTTCTTAGCAGATAGAATCTGTCAGAACATGAAGTCCAGAAAGTAAATCAGTTGTAAGAGGAATCTTTGATTGTGAGGATTCTGACAACTATGACGTGTGTGTGTGTAGGTGTGTGGGAGGCAGCGGGGTCAGGGCATTTATTAATCCAGGCCACCTAGAATTCAGTCAACTCTCAGGATTCTCTTGGTAACGGAGTCTGATCTTCCTTTGGGTCTCTGCCTTTCTCCTGTGCAGCCTATATGCTCCTGGAGAAGCTGACACTGCACCCCACCCAACAACCCATCAGCTCCAAGGAATAATTAAGGCCATCTTCACATCTCATCTCATTGGGTACAGGATTTAGAGTCGGGCTTGAAACCCAATCAAACGATGAGACATGAGAAAATGGATGTTAGGGTTTCTGAGAAAGAAGGTTCCCACTCTTCCATGCGAGCTATCTAAAAAGGACATGCTCTTCCTACGATGTACGAATTTGGAAGGTTTCGGCAGCCTGTTATAAACATAAACAGGACTAGCTTTGGGATATGGAGGAAAGATGGAAGAAACTGAGCCTCTGAGAACCAATAAATTCCCTTTATGGTGTAGGCCTATTTGGGTTGGGCTTCCTGCTAGTTGCAGCCAAAAGATGCATATACAGTAAGCAGACATGTTGGAGGTGTATGTGCATGTATCTATGTCTGTATATACATACATATAAATGCATATGTATACGTATCTGTTATATGTATCTGCATGCTTACATCTGTTTATCCCCACATGTGGTTTGATGTAGATGTATGTGAGTGTAGATGTAAGTGGATGTGTATACGTATACCTGACTCATATGTGTATCTATATAGCATAAATCCCCTCCAAATAAAGGAAACGTACCGAGTGTTTTTTCTAGCTGTCTTGAATATTGGCCCATATCACCAGCCCTGCCATGAAGATATATGTGAGATAATTAATGGCCGGCTCAAGTGGGATTCAGTTAAACATCACTCACTTTTATTGATTGAAGGCCATAGACTCCATCAGATTTAGCATGAAAGCAATATAAGACAGCAGCAGTGCATCACTCAACATTTCCAAAAGCCATACTGCTATATAATTAAGGATTTACTATGGAGTAATTTTCAAAACAAACAAAAGATGTTCTGCCCTTCAAGGTGCTGACAGGCCGGTACTAACAATGGCAGACAAGTAATCACAAAAAGCACTCAATACACTCAAAGCTCAGCCGCTGGGCTTAGGAGTTCTAAGAACGAAAGGCAGTCCATAGAGGCAGAGCCCGCAGAATGCCTTTTGGGAGCCTTCCAGGGCACACCCGCAGCTGTGCTGTCAGAGTGGAGCAGGAGCTTGTCGCAGGACATTACTCACAGTGTCGCTGCCAGTGAGTCTGTCTACCTCATCGACGTGATTTTAATTCACCAGAATTGTTATGCCACCAACTCAGCTTTAGCCACCCAAATCTTCCTCCTAAAAACATGCCTCCATCATGACAACCTACACACCACTTGTATTCCTATAGACTCTTTGGAGAAGTGGTAAACGGAGCTGGGATTAGGGAGCAGCAAGCGTGGTGCGTGGGGTGCTAAATTCAAGAAGGTTCTCTCTCTCAGCCCTGGCCGTGGTGTTAAATACCAGAAAGAAATCACTCAGGTTCAAAGGCCTCGCTGCAGATCACGAGCAGGTTTTATCTCCAAACTGTGGCAATGCGCAGGTGTGCCACGTGCCTCGGGACCAGACTGCAGCTAATCCACCTAAATCCTGTGAGTGTTTGCACATATGAGAGGATCTCTGATTGCTAATCTCCTTTCAGGGATTGGTTTGGAACTTCAAAAGCATCTTCTTCCCATAGTGACAAAGGAGGTGCAGTGGAGGACCACAATCTGGAAAGGACGCATTAAAGAGTGGAATTGAGCCAAATAAAATACAAAATCAGACTGAAAAAGAACAATTTCCATGATCATCAAATTATTTCAGATGAGCTACATTGGAAGAGCAAGCACTGCTCTCTGTGTAGCTTGTGACAGACGGTCTAGAAGAAACTGCCCAGACCTCTCTCCCTTGGAGCCTCAATCAAAGACCACCACGTAGCATGGGTACCACATCAAACCCTTCTCTTGACCTCCTCCTTCCTGCCATGTGCAGCCCGTGTCCAAACACCACTGACTCTCATTCCTTGACAAATGCCTTCCATATGTCCATTTACCTTCCTCTCTGCAGCCTCTTCTCTGTGCAAAGTCGGTGGGAATCCTCTCAAACCCGGAAAGCTCCAAGTGGACTCCCAACTTCCAGGTGTGTTACCATCCAGCCGATCCTACTGCAGCCTGAGCCATGTTTCTGAAACACAGATTGTTCCAAGGTTGTTCTCTGACCCCGAAGTTCGACCTTGATGATCTATGCAAAGCCTGGTTCCTTCCTCCCTTCTATCCACATTCACACAGTGTCCCTCTCAGAAGCTCTTCTAACCTTTCCAGCCTTTCAAAGCCACCATGCTCCTTGCTCTTTCTCAGCAATGATTCTTGGCAAATTATGTTTCTTCTGCCTAGAACTTTTTCTCCCTTTGCCTGGGCTAACCCTTACTCACCTACTTTTGGTGAGATTAAGGATGCTTTTTTAAGGACACATTCCCCAAAAACAGTTAGGTCCCCCTGTCCCGTGTTCCCATTAGACCTTGTGCATCCCTTATCACAACACTCATGGTACTTCATTTTCAAATGTGTTTAGTTGTCTGATTTTCCTGTTAACATATAACTTTTCTGAGAGCAGGGATTGCCTTAAGCAGGAAAGCTAAGAATGAAAAGCTCATTTGGTCTATTTTTTCCCTAAATCCATTGATTCATTCACCAAATGAACAGTCAGCATTTATAATGAGCTAAGCACTATACCAAACCCTAGGAGGAAATGTTACCGAGTCCAAACTCATTCTTGTTGCTGCACAACAGGCCAATAAATCAGGAGATGAGGTGTTGGGGCAAGGAATGATGACTTTATTTACAAAACCAGCAGATCAAGAAGATGGTGGACTAATGTCCTAGAGATCCATCCTCCTCGAGTTTGAATTCAGGCTTCTTTTATACTAAAAGGGGAAGGGGTATAGTCCTGGTTCAGGCCAGACTCCAGAAAAAAAGTGTTAATTTCTTCCGTCCTACAGCCATTAGCAGGTGGGCCTGATCAAGATGTTTCCTGTGAGCTAACAAAGGTATTTTAGTTTAACACGCATTACCTGGGAGGCAGCGTTCCCAGAGATTGACCATTATGTACAATTTAAGCTGATAGGCAACAATCCCTTTAGTGATTAACAAGCAATAGAATATAAAGATTAAAGTAAAAGAAACAGATCTAATATAGGCTCAGATTTGTTCTTCCCTATTACAGAAAGTGGTTGATGAGTCCAACCAAGCCAGTCCCTGAACATACAATCAGAGTTTGAATCATCTTCCAAACTACTAATTAAAGTTCACCAACTTTGTTCTAATAGTATCCCATTTCTACCCCAAGATCCTCAGGGAAGAATCAAAGAGAAAGTAAAAGGTTACCTGCAGCTTTCCTAAGTGTATTGCTGCCAGTCCTCCCAATGCCTTACAGATTCAGAGCAGAGAAAGGGGATGGACGGGGGGAGGAGAAAGGATACCGAAAACCATGGGATGCTGCTTTCGCCTTGTTTGCCTGTGAAGTCATCAAGGAAGAAAGGAACCCTCTGGGTCCACTGGCGGAAGTGGATTTAGGATTTAGGCTCAGGGAGCAGACAGTAAGTCTGCTCCTCAGAGAAATCCATCATAAAAGTTGTGAAGCTTCTCAGTCAGGACAGATGGCACAAATGTCCACCCAGCCAATGTGGTGTACTGACGGCGCTGGACATCTTTCAGCCCCTGACCTAGCCAGAGAGCCCTCCTTCCTGTCTTCCAGAAGGCAACACTGTATGTACCCACATTCCCTTTTCTGGGACCCTCTTCCTTGGGTACAGTGGTACATGGCACAACACTGGTCCTCAACTTAGGGTTTTTTTTATAACATTTAAAGCAAAAATATACTCTGCCCATTTTAAGTGATTCTAAAAGATTATTATATTCTCATTTCATGTGTGAGTTTTATGCATTGCATTCTGCCTAATGACTTCTTGCATTGTAACCTTCCTGTGTAATAATCAAAATGCATAAATAATGAGTGATATAGTTAATATTATTCCTGAAATCAACGTGAGGCCATTGAAATATACCGAGAAGGTTCAGGTCAGTGAGAAGGAGCTTATGACAAAGATCTTCCCTGAAGGTCTCTTTTTGTAACATTCACTTTATGTGCTTAGAGTTTCATCAAGGAGACAGACACTATACACACAAATCAGCAAACAAACAAGAAAAACCCACAAAAATCTATTTATAACTATGATAAAAACAGATGTTCTAGCTTCCAATCATGGTAGAGTAACCTATGTCAGAATTATCTGATTGTGAATTTCAATAGCAATCTCTCAACATAACATCAAAGGCAACTTTCTGAAGGAGCTGAAGATGATGCAAAGTGGGCAGCAACTGGGGAAGATTCAGACCATGAAAGAAGGGAAGTGAACCAGCGCCTGATCCATTTTTAAAGGTGTTTACCCTGAGGACACACCTCAGAGAACTCAAGCAGAAAGTTTCTGTCCTCCTGGCCTGATGGGGGACAAAAAGGAGCTCGAGTGAGAAGAGGGACTGGGAACCGAGGGAGGAAATCCAA
Source organism: Camelus ferus (assembly GCF_009834535.1). NCBI lineage: Eukaryota > Metazoa > Chordata > Mammalia > Artiodactyla > Camelidae > Camelus > Camelus ferus. Next base: position 15,821,413 of record NC_045697.1, on the reverse strand, counting down.
AAAAGGAAAGAGCTAAAATTGAATAAAATCACCACGTTTTCATTATCTATTTTCCCGGTTACCTTTTACTTATAATGCATTGTGCTAGTTTTCTGCACATCACTGTGATAAACGTTTTTTCTTTATAAATACATTTTTAAATAAAAATAAAAATGAGTCCGTGTAAAGAAAGCATCAATGCAGGTATCTGGCGATCACTTTAAAAGTGGTAACCAAATACCTGAAATGTGTGAAACTCTGCATTCGGCCATTATTTTCACCCATTCTAAACCTGCAGCCAAAGATTAATTTCCCCTCTATTCACGTGAATTTCTTGTCTGTGTACGTGCACTCTGACAGTAAGGAAGATGTTGATCAGCTTGCCCTTTGGGGTTTTTATTGGGGAGGAAATTGGAATATTGAGTATTTCCAAACTACAGGGGATCCCTGTTTTCCAAGACAGCAAGTAGCAGAGGTGAGTGGGCTTGGGTGTCAACCAGCGGGCCCCAGGGAAGGACAGCATGGCTGCGTCCTAGGTACGTAGGCTGCATGCAATGCACCTGTTAACCCCTCTGAACAATGGCTTTCCCATCTGTGAATGAGTGATCATTCTTGTTCACGGGACGGTTGTGAGGATTAAATGAGATGATAGATGTGAAGCCCTGAGAAAGTGCCAGGCCCGCAGCTGACACTTCACCAACAACAGTCCTGGCTCAGACATCGCTATTTATCCAAAGCAGCCATTGGACGTTCAGAGGGCTGCAAAGATAGTGGTAAGCAGGGTTGGGCGGGGATCCTTTGAGCTATAACATCCAAACGAAGCTAATTCCCTCAGTCAATTTAACTTGGCAGTGGGAGGGGGTCTGGTGGGAGGGACACATCTCCAGACTTAAAGTGTTAAAACTTACAATTCTGAGGTGTAGGGGAGCAATATTTTTCCGTGGCTCACACTGGTGAGTGAAGGGCTTCTCTCATTAGACGCCGCTTCTCTGAAGTGAATTCTCCCACTTTTACAAGCACCTGCTCTTGTTTACACAAATCTGGCAAAGGAACTGAGGCAGAACGGAAGTCATGGGTGTAGGGAAAAATGTCCCCTGCTTGTGGAGAAAAGGGAACCCTCCTACACTGTTGGTGGGAATGTAATTTGGTGAAGCCACTATGGAAAACAGTATGAAGATTACTTTAAAAATTAAAAACAGAGTTACCATATGATACAGTAATTCCACTCCTGGGCGTATACCCTGAGGAAACTCTAATTTGAAAAGGTACATGCACCCCAATGTTCATAGCAGCGCTATTTACAACAGCCAAAACATGGAAGCAACCTAAATGTCCATCAACAGGTGACTGGATAAAGAAGCTGTGAGATATATGTATATATATATATATATATATACATATACACACACATACTCAGCAATAAAAAAAGAATGAAATAATGCCATTTGCAGCAACATGGATGCATCTAGAGGTTATCATACTAAGTGAAGTAAGTCAGAAAGAGAAAGAAAAATATCATATGATATCACTTATATGTGAAATCTTAAAAAATGATACAAAGGAACGTATTTACAAAACAGCAAGAGATCCACAGACATAGAAAACAATCTTATGGTCACCAAAGGGGAAGTGGGGGAGGGATAAATTAGTAGTTTGGGATTTGCAGATACACACTACTGTATATAAAATAGATAACAAGGTCCTGCTTTACAGCACAGGGAACTGTATTCAATACCTTGTACTAAACTATAATGAAAAAGTATATACATGTGTATAACTGAATCACTATGCTGTACAGCAGAGACTAACACAACATGGTAAGTCAACTCTACTTCAATAAAAGAAAAAAGAGGAAAATGTCCCTGTTAACTCTTTCTGATTAATGTGAGGCATTAGGTGCCCCACCTCTTGCTGGACTTGTGGCCTTTTGCCATTTGTTATTCCAATCAAAGTCCAGCATAGTAGTCCAACAAACACTATGAAAATAAAATCTCATTTGTCTAGGAAAAACGCACAGTTTTCCTTTACTCTCACACTCACAAGACTTCTGACACCAGATGTGTGAGTTTTTCTCACACCCACCTAATTCTCTGTCACTACCTGGGTGTCTGGTAATTGGAACCAGTTCTGCCACCATCTACCTAGAGTTAGCATCAGATCCCACGAGTCGGTGCTCCCACACACTGCTCCCACCTCAGAGGCCAGTCATAAGTCCCAGGTTGTCACCTGTACTTCTCACTGACCAGCTGTAACCTGGGGCTCCTGCACCCTCCTCCTTGGTTTCAACAGTTTGTTAGAACAGCTCACAGACTCAGAGGAACACTTACGTGTGTTTATCAATGTACTATATAATAAAAGATATGATAAAGGATACAGATGAATAGCCAGATGAAGAGATATACAGAGTGAGGTCCAGAAGGGTCCCCAGGGCAGGACCTTCTGTTCCCATGGCGCTGGGTGTGTCACGATCCCAGCTTGGACGTGTTCACCAACCTGGAACCTCTCCAGACCCTATACTGCAGGGATTTTTATGGAGGTTTCATCACACGGGTGTGATCGGTTATTATCTCCACTTCCAGCCCCTCCCCCCTCCCTCACGAATGGCTTGGTCTTCCTCATGATCAGCCCCCACCCAGAAGCCCACCAAGAGTCACCCCATTAGGATAAAAATGCTCCTGAAATTCAGGGCGTTACAGGGCTGTAGGAGCTCTGTGTCAGGAACTGGAGCCAGAGAAACACATATATATGTCTACCTTATTTTACATCAGTGTAATCTAAAAAACACTGAATCCTTGGGATCATTTATTTCTATATTCCAAGCAATATTTGCTACATTCGCTATAATTAAATCTCAGTCCAACAATACAGTCTGAGAAGTTTTCTATGTAGTTTTCTCATGAGGTTGGCCTTATATTCTTTAGAGAGGCAGCCAGAAACTATAAAAGTGAGAGAAGCAATAGGGAATATTAAGGATGAGGTCTGGCCCCTTCTATTCTAGTGCAATTGGACATCACTTTTGTTAGGACAAAAAAACCAGCATGTGTTGCCTCATCCTTTTCTGGACCACTTTCCCCAGCTTGCTGCTTTTGTTTTATTTCTGCCTCTGTTATTTAGAAGCCTGGAGGCTCCTGCTAAAAATAAAGACTTCATTTTATGGCATAATGACTAAATGCATAGGGCAAACATTTAGTTTAGAGTGGTTTTCTTTCCCCAAACCAAGTGACCCCTAAATCAATCATTGTTTCTGTTTTTAACTGGACTGTCAGTGATGGAATGGAAAACATTTTAAAATTCCCCCAAATCGCCTATACTTCCCTACAATGTTCGTTTATTCCATTTTGTCTCTGGTCTGTTGAGGTATGTTTATACTAAATTTTTTTTTCCTCATTCTGTCTTGAGGTGGTGTTTTCTCTCCCTCTCATGTATCTGGGTTTCCAAAAACTCTAGTGACCAGAATTTTGTGGCAGTAGAAAGCAGAAAACTCACCAAAGACCTTCTTTCCTTCGTGGCAATCACCCATATACCTCCCCACTAAGAATTTTTAGATTTCACACATTTAGAAGGACTATGATTCTTTATTTTATCTATTTTTTGATGCCTTAAGTAGAGCTGTCAATTTTTCCAGGCTGAAAGGAAAAAAAAATTATTTGCAGTGTTCTGCACAAATATTCTACGTGTGGCTTTTATAGTTAAAAACACATCATCTCCTCCAAGTGTAAATATTTTCTTGGGATGAGAAATCCAATAAAGCCACAGGTCCCTGGCCTTTGTGGTTGGTATAAACAAGCTGTTCTTTCAGAGCTTTCAGTCTCAAAATGTGACAGCCACGATTTAGTTTAAAAGTCATACTTTGCATTTTTTAAAAGGGTTTGCAAGTTTTACTCACATGCGGTTAAATGTTTCCACATCTCTGAAGTCACCTGCTAGGATCAGCCTCACTTTACATATGGGAAATCATTTACGGGACGTGAACAATATTTCCTTTGTATTGAACCACAAGCTGGCTTAGCATCACCTTCACAATTAAGTGAGTTTCCAAAATTATTTTCCTGGTGTGCACTGTGATTCTTTTCTTCTCTCAGAAATAGAGAACAAAATTGCCTTATCATGAGTCCTCACTTTGTCTTTTGAACGTCAACGCTTTCACTCTTCTGAATCATTTAGCTGAGCCCCTGAGGATGTGTGGTGGAGTCTAAAGAATCTGTACACGTTGCAAATGTTAACTTAATGTCTCCAGGTCTATTTCCATACGTGTACATATGTAGTTACAACCTCTCATGCTCCTTCGGCTTCTTACTGATGTATTTCTTACAAGATCTATTTCCAAAATGCGGTTATGTCTTGGTGTTGAGGTTATGATCTGTTCGACAATAAGTATATACAAAGGGGAAAGCATTTTTTCTTTAAATGAGACCACATGAGAACTTAGAGAAATTCTACCAAGCATCACCAGACCCTGATTCTAACCACTAATATTCTTCAAAGCAAGTTGCTTGAGCCTTCCTCCCCATCCCTTGGAAGAGAGAGAAAATGAGCTACACAGGCCTACTGTTCTCTCTTGAGCACTTGCAACAACTGTTTTGAAAGGCCACATAGATGCATTGAGTAATAATGTCACAGCTGGCGGCCAGTCTTGGGGGCTAAATAAAGCTAACATTCCGGGGGCCTCGGCCCTTCATTCTTGGGTATTTTTTTGTCCACGTCAGCACATCATCTTTTTTTAGGAAGCAGAAATGCTGGTGGTACAGCTGCTCTTTGTGTCAGATGGTATCACAGAAAGGGACCCAGAGTCCCTTTCCAGACCTCCCGCTTCCCTTTCCACAGTGGTCCAATGAAAGTAAGACCTTCATTCAGAATCATGAAACAGAGAACTGAAAAGGCTCTACTCATGGAGTCTGCAGAGGAATCCTCAGTCAGGGTCACAGAGTCTTCTGAGCTGGAAATGATATTAAAGGTCATTTAGAAAGATGCAATCATTTATAAACAAAGAAGAGGGCCAGGGACTTGCCTGGAAAAGCACTGTTACAAGGCAGCAAAGCCAGGACTCAGGTCCAGGTGTTCCCATTCCAAGTCCTGTCTCTTTCCAGCATTTCCATTTTGTTTGACAATACAACTGATTACTACTCTCAAAGGCAGGATATGCTGGTGCCATAGAGCGCCTGTACTCAAAGCTTTTTTCCCAAAATTTCTTTAATTTTTTTCTAGCTTTTTACAGGCACTTAATCTTTACTTGGTAGTTCCACTTTCCAACAGGCATATAGCTAACTATAACCAAAAGGATCATGAAAATTCGACTCTGGGCCACAGTCTCTTCACTCCATGCCTTTTTTTTTTTTTTTTAATGGAGGTGCCGGGGATTGAACCCAGGACCTTGTGCATGCTAAGCATGCGCTCTACCACTGAGCTAGAACCCCACCCCACATGCTTTACTTTTTAATCACCTCCTCTACTCTTGCCCCCTCTCTCCCTGGTAAAAATGGCAAGAGGAGAAACAAATCTGAAAATACGTGTTGACACATGCTTGGCACTGAGTTTCACACACTAGAATAAAGGAAACTCATAACTTTTTGCGGCATACCCGAAATGAATTGGTAACACACTGATGAGAAAACAGTGAACCAGACCTCCAAACTGAGAAGGAGAGTTCAAGTGATCAGCACATTTTGGACAAGTATCTCTTGCCAGGGTCAACATACAACCAGAATTCTGGCACTCCATTTTGTTGGATCAACATCACACTTTAAAAAAAAAACAAACACCAAAATGCCTTTTAAAAATTTTCCCCATGATATAAATGATTTTATAAAGAGACAAAGAATCTATACTTGGATAAATTTATGTGGATTGGAATAATACTTCTTTGAAGATTGCCAGATAGCTCGCCTTTGACAGAGAGGAAGAAAGTCACGGTTCCCTCCATCAGATCAGCCCCCAAGTTTCCCTTCAGCTTGTACCTCATGTTCCAGGACACAGCCTGATTCTAGAACCTGTGTTACAAGGTCGGGTTTGGATGAGAGTACACAGTAGGTTTTCTAAGCCAAGAACTGACCATTTACCTTCCTCATCTTTCTCTCCTCATCAATACCTAACATAAGTGCAAAAAGTTTATAAATAAACTACAGATGTTTGGGGGTAGGGGGAGTGGTCAGAAAAATAGACAGAGACATGTCATTCCTTCAGTGACTTCTGGCAAGATGTCCTGTGTCGATATGTCATGACGTGGGTTCACAAAGCCCACACCTACTTTAGGCACTTCACCTTAAAGCTCTTCCCATTCTGCACGGTGAAATGAGAGACTGATGAGGAAAGCGTGGAGAGAAGCAACAGGTGTAGACCAAGCATCATCCTACCCACTTGGCCAAGCAGACGTAGTTCCTCTTCACAGCAATCCTGACAGCCAACAAGTCTCATTATCTTTTTAAATATTTAGAAATGGAGGGTTACCCAGGTTCAGCAACTTTCTCAGCTCAAAGCTGAAGAAGAATGGCATGGGGATTTCTTGGACAATAAGACCTGTTGGCTTTGCCCCAAATCATGACACTTGAAGCTCATCTTCAAAGTGTGAAGATTTTAGCTCTTCACTCCTAAGCAAGAGGACAAGCCTCAGGGCCATATTCATTCTTCCTGTGAAACTGCATCTTTAAAATATCAGTGTATTTCATTTTGGCAAAATCCAGACTCTTCTAAACAAATGGTGGCTGGAAAGGAGGAGGCTTAGCATCTGGGCTGGGATTGTGTATTTATATTGATGGGTGAAAAAAATGCCATGCAGAGTTGGGGGGACACTATCTGGTTTTCAGTGTAGGGGTCACTGAGATAAAAGCCCAAGAAAGACATCCTCCCATATACATGTGTAATTAACATACAATATTATATTAGTTTCAGGTGTACAACGTAGTGATTCAATACTTGCAGACATTGTGAAATGATCACCACAGTAAGTCTAGTTGCCATCACCACACAAAGTTATGACAATATTATTGACTGTATTCCTCATGCTGTACTTCACATCTCCATGACATTTATTTTATAACTGGAGGTTTGTACTTCCTTACCCTGGCTTACTCACTTCACCCCATCCCACCCCCCATCCCTCTGGCAACCACTGATCTGTTCTCTGTATCTATGAGTCTGAGTCTGACTTGGTTCGGTTTGACTTGTCTTGTTTTTTATCTTTCTATTTCTTTAAGTCATCTCCAATTTCCTTAATCAATGTTTTGTAGTTCTCTGTGTATAAGTCTTTCACCTCCTTGGTCAGATTTATTCCTAAATATTTTACTGTTCTGGATATGATTTTAAAAGGGATTGCTTCTTTACTCTCTGTCTTGTTTTTTAGATTCTACATATAATTAAAATAGTATGATATTTGTCTTTCTCTGTCTGACTTAGTTCACATTATACCCTCAAGCTCCAACCATGTTGTTGTAATTGGCAAGATTTCAGGGTTTTTTATGTCTGAGTAGTATTCCATTGCATACTACTTACATATGCACCACATCTTCTTTATCCATTCACCCATCAATGGACACCTATCTTGTTTCCATATTTTGACTATTGTGAATAACTGCTGCAGTAAATGTAGGAGTGTGAATATCTTTTCAAATTAGTGTTTTTATTTTCTTCAGATTGATACCCAGTAGTGAAATTACTAGATCATACGGTAAACCTACTTTTAACTTCTTGAGAAAACTCCATGTTGTTTTCCATAGTGGCTGCACTAATTTACATGCCCACCAACAGTGATAAAAGAAATTTGGGAAGACACAAATAAATGGAAAGATATCCAGTGTTCATGGACTGGGAAAATTAATATGGTTAAAATAACCACACTACCCAAAGCAATCTACAGAATCAGTGCAATTCCTATCAAAAGTCCAGTGGCATTTTCCACTCTCCCTTTTTATTGGATACCAGCAGTTGCAGAGATCATTTTGTTTGGAGCTCTGATTTCTTATTTCCTGGACTATTAACACCTTTATTTAAAAAAAAAAAAAAAAAAAAAAAAACCTTTATCCCCCAGAGACTGCTTGCCATGTATAAGAGATGCTCACAGTCTCTTTCCAAGGGTAGATTGTAAGCTCTTTGAGTACTTGGGCCCTGTCTTAACTATCCTGACATCTACAAAGGACCTGAACTTGCACTCTGATAGTTCTCTTGAGTAAGGCAGGTGAGGAGGGAAGGGAGGATTAGAAGGAAAGAGACAAGGTTTGGCTAATGCAAAAACAAAACAAAACAAAACAACCAAACAAGCAAACAAAAGACTACTGCTTTTCCCAGCTCTCTAAGCACACATTTTTCTCAAATTCGTTTTCCATGAATCATCTTGGTTATTCTCTTTTTCAACTTGATATCTCTTTTTATCTTTTCTAAAATCATAAATTAGATAAACTATCATTCAGATGTGATTCAGATGTATTCCATCAGCAAAATTTAATTTTCTGTTAGTGGACAAGCCCAGACCCTAGACATCATGATTTGTGGCCTGTTCATGGTGTATGTAAGTCACTCCAGTGAAACAATTCAACAAGCTGGATCTAATGCCCTTGACAAGCATCACATCAGTGGGTGGATGTACCTATTGACAGAATGATGTAAAAAGAAAACAAAGAAAAGGAGAATATTGGTTGTTCTTATCTACAGAGAGCTTCTTAGAGATTATTTCTGCTTTCCTTATCTTTATACAGAAGGAATTTAAGACACTTGCTACCAACTGCTAACACCAATGAGAGTAGATCATGGAACCATTGCCTGGTATTTGCTCTCACCATGCACAACTCAAGGTTGGCTAGAAGGTGCTCATAGAAGAATCAGAATGTTACAGAGGCCTGCTTAACAGCTACTGGAAAATCTATAAATCTGAATTGTTACTTTCAAATAAATCACTGTATAGATATACATTGTGATTAGATTATTATTAGATCGTTACGAAGCATTATTATGGATATTCTGGTCAAGCCCAGAAATAATTGTCTTTAAGATGTTGCTTATTTTGCATTTACACTAACTAACCAACCCCCCCGCCCCACCCCCCCCAAAAAAAACCTCTTGCTCTTGGGAAAACAGTAAGGCATGGTGACACAAGGTTTCACAGACATGCCCTCCTCCATGAGTTCAAATCCGGGCTCTGCCACTTAAAGCTACAAGTACTCGGGGCAAACTAGGCTTCCATTACCTTATTTACAAAATGGAAAAGATACCTACTTTGGATAGTTGTTAGGATTACTTTATCTCATTCACAGAGAACATTCATAACTGTGCCTGATATATATAATCGTTTCTGTTAGCTTTTATCGTTTACGCGGGAACAGACATTGCAGACTTTTATCAATTTCTTTCTGGGAAGAAGAACAAGATGATCTGAAGAAGAAAACAAAGAAATGTACAATGCCGGTACTCACTGTGAGGATTCTCAGAAGGCAGTGAGCCTGCAGTCAGAAGGTCTGAATGCACTCTGTAAGAACAGAGTGAGTTTAGGAACAACTCTTAAAATCTCTGTTACTCAAGGGTCCTCATCTGCTGGCATCCATGATTAATCAGGATCAAATGAATCCTTAGCTGAAAACTCATAAACTGAAAAATGTGATACAAAAGTCAGTTTGGTTGTTTGTCTCAGTGTTGATTTTTACCACAATTATTCCGACAATGGTTTTTATTAAAGGGTGTTACAAATTAATTCTGTATCAACTTCCAACTTCTTAAAGCACAGTTGTGTTCCTGTCTCTCCACCAGTGGTTTCCACAAGTAAAATAAAGTTCCTTTGCCTGACAGTCAAGGCTTTCCTGGAACTGGAAACCATCCTTTCTCAGTCTTATTTCCCCAAGTCTGGTCAAACTGAGTGATGAGTCATGATGTCTGTTTACAGACTGAATATTCATTTATTCCTTTTCTAATGTTATTCCCGACACGTGGAAGGCTTTTCCCTTTCCATCTCCATCTGTCCAAGTCTTACTCATCCTCCAAGGTTCAAATGTCACTCCTATGAGATCTTATCTAATTCTCCCAGAGTCAGCAGTACTTTCTTACTTCTCTGAACTATGCCGGTGCTTTACTTATGATGTCATGGGAAATCAAAGCCACTGAATGTTAACAGCCATAGCAAATGACTTACTCTTCCCCAAATCAGCTCTGCTCTTCTCTCCTGGACGTGTTTACATGTGCTTGTTCTACAGTCTACATGCCCTCCGTCTTCTCACTCACCTACAGGGCTGCTAACCCTACAAATCTTAGTCCAAGAGCTACTTTGTCAGCCAGGACTCCCCCAGGCAGGGTTGAGTAAACCCTTCCTACCATCTCATAGCACCCAACAGCCTGAACAATTCAAAAAGCCTAGTAGAAGGTTTCATTTCTGACACTTGACAACCCTGTGTTTGAATCCTAGCCTAGTCACTTATTACCCTGATAATTTTGATTGTCAATTAAACCTATGCTAAACTCATTTACTCCACCAAAAATAGAGGAAGCAATTGAAAGAGAGAGAGAGAATATTAATGATGGGGAGAAACGAGTGCAACAGCTTGCAAAGCCATGAGAACTTGCAGCATTGTTTACAAAGCACACAGCACACTTAGGGAATAAATAGCATACATATCTTCACATGACTCTGTGTTAGTTCTCACTAATATATCACAATTGCTTTTTTGAGGAGGGGAGGATATAGCTCAGTGGTAGAGTGCATGCTTAGCATGCATGAGGTCCTGGGTTTAATCCCCAGTATTTCTATTTTTAAAAAATAAATAAATAAACCTAACTGCCTCCCCCTAAAAAACCCTAAAAATAAACATTAAGCAAATAAATAAATAAATAAACAATTGCTTTTTTATCTATGTTCCCTTTGTGTCATGAGCCCCTGGAAAGTAGCTATCACGGAGCAGAAGACACTTAGAGCCTGAAACACACACACCTGGGTTAGAACATCAGCTGTGTTACTTACAAGCCGTGGGCCACTGAGCAGGATCCTCCATCTCTTTATGCCTCAACTTCACAGTCTGTAATATGCAGGTGATATTAGCTGTGTGGGAGGGTTGCTGTAAGGATCCAATGAGTATAAACAAGAAGCTCAGAAAAAGACATAGGACATAGCAACTTCTCAACATATGAGAGTTATTATTTCTCTGGTAGCAATAAACACAGTATACAGTATACAGCAGCTAAACATAGAACACAGTAGATGCTAAATAAATGTGTCTTGAATGAAGAAATGAGAAGTCTATAAAATACTATACAGATGCTAATAATTATTGTCGTTGACTTGATGAAATTATTTCAGCTCCAAGAGACTGTTCTCAGCTTTGCTGGGTAGAAAATTTGATTTCACCATTCACTCTAGTCCCTGTGAACTGAGCTCCAGGAGGCAGATAAAAGGCATTCCATCTTATCTCAAAATGTGCTGGAACATATACCTGGACCAATCAGTCAAAACTTATTTGTAGGCCATGAGATAATCTATCAAATTATCTATCAGCAATCTCCCTGTAGGTCAAGACAACAACAACAAAAATGTTGCATCTGATACTCTTCTGGAAATTTTTTTTTCCTAAATACCCTTCTCAGTCTCTACAATCAACCACGACATTTGTTGAGGGTCTCGAGTTTGGCATTGAAAGCAAGAGCTTTCAACTAACTCTTCTTAAGAGTCTTCCTAGGACTTCAAGGTGTTCACCACCTTGCCGGGTTCCCTGGAGAGATGACAAAGTACGAGGCAGGTTCCCTTCCTTACAAGAGCACATAGTGTTCATAGCTAGTATTTTTAAATTAAATAGGGAATAAAGAGGAGCTACTGATTAGAATTGGAGCCCACTGGTTCTCAGTTTAAGGCTGAAAACAGGACATATTTTTACTCCAGGTCACAGTTTTTCATTATGACCAGAATCTTCTGATTCCCCAGTATTCCATGTATTGCAATAGCATGTATTCAATTTCAACACCAAGTTTTCTAGGAAAGATGTTTTCAATGGGCTGTCTCTGTTTCTTGCTTATCTCATGTATGTTCCTGACATCTTAGCAGAGGGTGTCATGACTCTGACACGTTTCACTTTCTGCAGATCCTAATGTCTTTCCCAGCATCCACATTATCTTGTCTGTTCACTCACTTCACACATGGCAGCATTAAAAGTAATAGTGAGCTTCAGTGTTAACAAGGAAATGAAGCACCCTGTTATTATTTCTGACTCTCACTGGAAGAACTTTTAAGACATTTAATTTAGTTTTGGGTTTTTGAACTGTAAGTTACCTATTTCATAAAATTTATGCTATTGTGTGCCTCTCCTAAATTTTCCTTAAATTACTGATTCTTTGAAGCCGCTTCATTTTCATTATTTTTCACTTGTATGACGTTAAATTTATTCTATGTAAATGATTTGTATCTTTACCTTATCTCCCCTGAATCAGGCAACATTTTCAAGTGCTTAATATGTACCAGACACTGTTCTATATCATTTAACCCTCACGCAACAACCATATAAGATATGAGTATTATGAACCCCGTCTCACAGCTAAGAAAACATAGGTTCATTAAGGGTATATCATTTGCCCAAGTACCTACAGCCAAGATACAGAAGAGCAAACTTGGAATTTGGCTTCTCTGACTCCAAATCCTGAGTCTTTACTTACTATGTCTTAGCAGCTTCCCTACCAGACTGAGTATTTCTCTAGAACAGAAACAATATATTGCTCTGATTTCTGTATCTCTTTCTAATACCTCGCACAGAGGCTCTTGCCTGGTAGCTGCTGCTTTTGTTTTTTTGTTTGTTTTTTTTTTTTTTGATATCTTCTTAATAAATACAGAAGAAGGAGGAGGTGGAGGAGGAAGAGGAAGAGGAGGAGGACAAGAAGAAGGGAAAAGGAAAAGAAAAGAAAGAGAGAAGAGAGAAGGGGGAGAGGGGAAGATGGATTCCAAGAATGGTATAGTGACGTAATAAGGTTCCTCCTTTCTTGAAGGCATCCCTCGGCTTCTCTCAACACCTGGGGCTCCAGCCAACAGTGTCCACTCACTGTGGGGGGTGGGGATGAACTTGGGAGGTAGGCAGGCAAACCATTTCTAATTTTCTGCATGGATGCCTTAGTTACTATTAAGATATTGTCAAAGAGAAGTAATTTCAAAGAAGAGAAGCTAGCCTGATTAAGAAGTTCGATGAAGATTGACTTTTGAGAACAATTAAAAGATCAGAGGAAAAAGAAAAGATTAAGATTGGGGGCTGATAAAGGGACCCCTCCACCGTCAGAGTGGCGGAGGATGGCTGCCGGTGGGCACGGCCCAGAGCCTTTTACTGACAACACCTTTCGTGACAGCAGTCACAGCACGAGCGTGCGCGGTCGGTCAGCCTGCCCAAGGCCGAGCGCGCCCGGGGTAGCTGTGATTCTGATACGCTTGATGCCTCTTCAGACCCTGAGGGCCTCTGTTGAATCACGCAGCCTCCCTGCTCACCTGGTCTCTTGCTGGCCCACTCAGGACTTGGACCCTAATTGTAGGACCCGGTCCCACTCCTTCAATCCTGTGAATTGATTTTTTTCTCTCCTTAAGATATTTGCTGAGAATGAAGAAACCATCCCAAACAATTCTCACTTAAACAAGAGAGTTCTGACTCTTATCCAAGGGCATTACCACATGTCGAGCTCCTCGACTGTGGAAGTCCTTGGCCGACTGTCCAGATTCCTCTGAACACACTTTGCTTCCGGCCAGGGCTGCCCAGTTGTTGGTGGCCTGACACCTTGCCTTAGGAGTGTGTCCAAGATAGGATGTCAATGACTGGTCCTCTAGGGACAAACTGACATATAGATCCAAACCCTTTGAACTCTGCAAATCCTGTTTCACGTCTGGGTTTTATAACTTCGGTAGCACTTGAAAGCTGTCACTCAAAATGGACTCTGACCCTTCATTCTCTGGTCAGCCCAAGTGGCTCTAAATGTGCCCTTAACACTCACAAGTCAGGAGAAAGCTGTCGGATCGGCCATTACCAGAACTGCAGCCCATAGGAAACGCCTAGAAATTTCTACTACAGTTAAAATATTGGGCATCCCTGAGAGAGACAGGGACTAGAAAACGAGTCAGCAGGCAATGAGAGGGTCCCTTTCAGCTGTTTTTTTTTCCCCTTACTTTCCTCAGAGTAAGAAACAAAGTCTTGAGTTTCAAAATTCCACACTTTTACAGAAAAAGGGATAATGATCTTGCCACCCTAGGAGCTCATACTGACAAAAGGAAAGTGTTTGCATTACCGTACACACGTGTGCTCAGTGTTTATGGAATTCTCACGTGGTAAGGAAGAGCCATAATGTCTTTCTCAGTTTACGCCAAGAAATGTGAAACTCAAAGTGACAACAGTTTGCACCTTGCCACTTACCACCACAATCCAAGTAATAATCTTCAGCTTTTAGAAACCCCAAAAAGTATGTCTGCTTGAGGAAAGAGGGTCAGGCCAGAAACACACAACAGGACTTGGAATTAGACCTTAGAATCACATTGTGTTCTAACGTCACATCTGCCTCTCTGAACGCAGTAAACCCTCAAATAGTCCTAACTTAACACTCCTTTGTTTCTTTCGGAAGGATGCGTATGTGTGTATGTCTGTGGATGAGTATTAGTCAACTTAAAATAACTTTTACTTTTTTCTTATGTCTAAAAGGAATGAAGAATTACTGTAGATACATTAGCAAGAACAGAGAAACAAAAATAAGAAAAGAAAAATCCTACTTCCGAAGGGAGTTAACATTTAACACTTTGGAGCACATCCTGTGCCTGAGTGGACTACGTTTGGTTTATTTAAATATGAGAAGCCCATTTCATTACATCTTTCTTCACAGTGTTCTTCAGTAAAACACAAAATGACTTTAAAAAAAAAAAATAAAAAACCACTCTTTCTATCTACAGGGTAGATCTGAGGGAGCAAAAAGAGGGGACCCGAATGTATTGGCATACACATAGAGAGTCAAAGAGGACATTTCAAAACTAAAGGGGACTTAAAACCAAATATGGTGAAATGACTACTTATTTACTTTGTGTTCAATGCATGCTTCTTTTCAATATTCTAATGAATAACAAGGTGGGGATGAATTCACAAAGTCAAAAAAAAAAATGGGAAAAGAGATGACAGCAATAAACATTGAGAAGATAGAAAGTGTATGGACTGGTAGTAACACACTTAGCAAAACGGAGAAAAACATGGAAGCCAGCCCAGAAGAAAGCTGATTTAGTCCCTGGCATTCCAAAATCTAAACGTGAGATTACAGGTAAGGTTGGAAACTGGAGAGTTTGTTGAAAATTTGTCTAATAAGAAGCAAGAACCAATAATGTGCTGGTACCCAGCTCTCTCCCTTCCCCCTGCCCCTCTGATAACCATCCTCCACCAAATCACACACACACACAGAGTCCTGTTTCCCAATTTTCATGGTGTAAATACCCCCACCATAGCTAATTTCAAGCTACTAATATAATGTTACTGAACACAGGCTTGGGAAGGGAACACGCCACCTCCAGAGAGCAGTTCAAGCTGGCTTTAGCGCATCTCCGGTTTGACCCTATTCAGCAGCAGAGGAAATAGCCTTTTTCTGCAGCTATTCTATGAAGACATTCCAGAGAGACACAGGACTTGGAGACTTGAGGCTCAGTTAGGGGGAGGCACAGCACTGAAAAGGACTACATGGACATGTGTTTATGGTACAGCCCCCTTTTCCTCTTGGTTTCCAGAGCTGCCTCCTGGACGGAGACTGAAGAATCCCTTTAAGGGCAAGCTGAAACCCAAGAAGAAAGATCAATAGACACAGCATTTGGGGAGTTTCTCAAGGAAAGAGGGCAGCCACATCCCACCAAAGTGAAGCCTTTAACTGGCATGCTTCACTCTCGCCCAGGGCTTCCAGTCAGTGTTTCAGGGTAACACTTTGTAAAATGAACAGAAAACCACATTAGTGTTGGTAGTATTAGTATTGCTATCATTAATACTATTGTGCTAAGCATTATGTAAGTGAAACAAGTTAGACAGAGAAAAACAAATACTGCGTGATACCACTTCTATGTGGAATCTAAAATACAAAAAGTCAGTGAAAATAATAAAAAAGAAGCAGACTCACAGATCTAAAGAACAAAGGAGTGGTTACCAGTGGGGAGAGGGAAGGGAGGAGGGGCACTATAGGGTGAAGGATTAAGAGGTACAAGCTATTCTGTATAAAATAAGCTACAAAGATACATTGCACAACACAGGGAATATAGCCAATATTTTACAATAACTGTAAATGGAGTATAAACTCTAAAAATTGTAAATCATTATATAGTACACCTATAACTTACATAATATTATACAACTATACTCAATAAAAATTGCAATTAATAATATATTGCTATTTCGAAACTACTGGGTATAATATGGGATAAAGTGCAAGCGTACTGTGTGGTATTCAGTCGTCCTCCGTGTCTCTGAGAACTAGGATTCTTAATGTAGAAGAAAGGAGATTAAATGTAATATAGAAGAAGTTAAATTCTCATATTGATGGTCAGTGATTTGAGGGCAAAGATTTCAGGGCAAATCAATGGAGAAAAGAAAATACCAAGACAATTGGATACTTACATGTCAAGAATGTAAACTTGGATTCATATTCACACCATATATAAAAATTAACTCAGAGTAGATCACAGACATAAATGTCGGAGCTAAAACTACAAAAATTCTAGAGGAAAGCATAGAAGGTAATCTTTATGACTTTAGATTAGAGAAATATTTCTTAGACATGATATCGAAAGTAGAATCCATAAGAGAAAGAATTAATTGGGTATTCTTGATAAATTTCACCAAAAATAAGATCTTTCTGCCTTCAAAATTCACAGCTAAATAATGAAAAGGGAATACAGAGACTGGGATAAGTTATCTGACAGAGGAATTTTATTCAGTATATAAAAAGAATTCTTGAAACTCAGTAAGAAGCCAAACAATCCAGTTTAAAAAAAAAATAGACAAAAGATTTGAATGGATATAAAGGAAAATATATACATGATGATAAACACTGAAAAGATGTTCATTATCAGTAATCCTCAGAGAAGAGCAAATTAAAACTATGTGAGCCAGAGTATAATCAAAAAGACTGACTGTACCAAAGATTAGTGAGGATATGAAAAATCTGGGTCTCCAATGCTTTGCTAGTGAAAAACAGTTTGGAAACTTTGGGAACCAATGTGGCTGTTTCTTAAAAAGTTAAGACATAGACTTAACACACAACCCAGTAATTCCATCAAGTAAGTATTACTTCAGAGAAATGAAAACTATGTCCACCCTACGATGTAAATGACCATAGCATCATTATTCATAATAACCCCAAACTGGCAACAACCCAAGTATCTATCCACTGGTATACAGACAAACAAAGCTGGTATATGCATACAATGGAATACTAGTCACGAATAAAAGAGAATAGATTACTTTTACATACTATAGCATGAATGAGCCTCAGAAACATTATGCTTCATGGAAAAAGTTGGACACAAATGACTACAAATATTGTATGATGTAAATGGAATTTCCAGAAAAGCAAATTCTTAGACAGAAAGCAGATCAGTGATTCCCTAGGACTGTACTGGTCCAGTGTAAATAGACACAAAGGAACTATTTTGGTTGATAAAATGTTCAAAACCTGGGTTATGGAGATGGTTGCACAACTGTGTAAATTTATTAAAAATTATTACATTGTTGTTATAATAGGTGAATTTTATTGTAAGTAAATTATACCTCAGTAAAGCTGTTAAAACATAAAGAGAGAGACTCAAAAAGCATGTTAAATAAGTGAGCAAGGATGAATTGTGATGTCCAGCATGAACTCTTTGGTGACGAATCTAGGAAGAAATATAAAGAAGTGATTATCATTCCATTTTTTCATTTCACATTTATTCAAAATTCCCTTAGTGTTCACATCACATTGGGTAAAAAAAGACATCTTACTAAGAGATGGAAATTTCCTAATTTTAGAACTATCTGTTCCTACAGGGTTTCTTGCTTTTTGCGAAGTCTTCCATAGTTAACTCGAGAAGTCTGTGTAAATGTGTCACTGGACTCATTAATTGAACTCTCACTTTCCATTGGCTGCACCATTTGCACCACTACCGATGCATAAGTATCCCTTTTTCTTTAATCCTCATCAATACTTGTTAACTTTTGACTTTTTGATAATAGCCATCCTAACAAGCACGAAGTGATACCTCAGTGCTTCTGATTTGCATTCCCTTGTTGACCTAAAACAAATAGGCTGCCAGATATTTCTCCCGTAAATGGGTTTATTCATGATTAGCAGGCAACAGCAATTCGAGGTCTGCAACCATGGTGAGCTGCAAGCAAGGTTCCCCATGGCAAGGGAAGGAGAACACTTTTATAGAGGGAAAAGGAAGTTGGGAAGGATTTGGTAAACAAAGAGTCCATGGCTTTTCATTGGCTGGGTTCTTGCCAGGAAAGAAGAGGAGGCTTTCTTCTTCCTGTTGGGCTCTGTTATCGCATGGTGTGAGATTTCCCTCTTCTGGTCTCCCAGCTCTATTTAACCGAGGTTTCTGTTTATTAATTTTTTACACTCTGATAATTAGTGATGTTGAGCATCTTTTCATATACCTAATGGCCATTTGTATGTCTTCTTTGGCAAAATATCTATTCAGGTCCTTTGCCCACTTTTACATCGGGTAGGTTTTTATTTTTTGCTTTTCTTTTTGCTATTGAGTTGTGTTAGTTTCTTATATATTTTGAATATTAACCCAGTATTGGATATATGGTTGCAAATATTCTCTCCCATTCCATAGACTGCTTTTTCATTTTGTTGATTATTTCCTTTGCTGTGTTGAGACATTTTAGATTGATATAGTCCCACTTGCTTATTTTTGCTCTTCTTGCCTGTGCTTTTGGTGTCATTTGCAAAAAATCATTGCCAAGACCAGTGTCCAAGAGTCTTTCCTTTATGATTTTCTTGTAGTATTGTACAGTTTCAGGTCTTATGTTTAAGTCTTTAATCCATTTTGAGTTGACTTTTCTGTATGGCATCAGGTAAGGGTCCAATTTCATTTTCTGCTTGTGGATATCCAGTTCTCCCAACACCATATATTGAAGAGGCTTTCTTTTTTCCATTATATATTCTTGGTGAAATTGTCAAAAATTAGTTGACTGAATATACATGGGTTTATATCTGGGCTTTCTATTCTGTTCCATTGGTCTGCCTGTTTTTAAACAATACTATACTATTTTGGTTACTATAGCTTTGTAATATAATTTAGAGTCAGAAAGTGTGATTATTCTTCTTTCTCAGGATTACTTTAGCTATTTGGGGTCTTTTATGGATCAATAAAAATATTAGGATTTTTTTCTATGTATTTCTGTGAAAAATGCTATTGAAATTTTGATAGGGATTGCACTGAATCTGTGGTTCACTTTGGGTAGAACTGACATTTTAACAACAATAATTATATGATATTCATCTTTCTTTGTCTGACTTACTTGACTTTGTATGATAATTTCTAGGTCCATCCATGTTGCTGTAAATGCCATTATTTCATTTTTTATGGCTGAGTAGTATTCCATTATATATATATATATATATTATATAATATATAATTATATAATTATATATGATATATATATAATATATATATCACTTCTTTATCCAGTCATCTGTCAATGGACACTTAGGCTGCTTCCATGTCATAGCCATTATAAATAGTGCTGCTATGAACATTAGGGTGCATGTATCTTTTTGAATTAGACTTTTCTCCAGATATATGCACAGGAATATGAAAAACAATATAGATGTTTAAATGTATGTATAACTGAATCACTATGCTGTACACCAGAAACTAACACAACATTGTAAATCAACTATATTTCAATTAAAAAATGATTATTTCATTCCATAAACACATTATCTTTCCATTTGTGTCTTCTTCCATTTTTTTCTTCAATATTTTATAGCTTTCAGTGTACAGATCTTCCACATCATTGGTTAAATGTATTCCTAAGTATTTTATTATTTTATTGTTATTGTAAATGAGACGGTTTTCTTAATGTATTTTCAAAGAGTTTGCTGTTAGCATACAGAAACGCCAACTGATTTTTGCATGTTGCTTCTGTATCCTGTGACTTTACTGAATTTATTTATTAGCTTTAACAGGTCTTTGGTAGAGTTTTCAGGATTTTCTATATATAAGATCATGTCATCTGCAAATAGAGGTAATCTTACTGGCAGTGCAGGCCAGTGACAGGAGTCTGGACTCGGGATCAGCTGCGGGAGCTGGGCTGTCAGCATGCACGCCTGCAGCTGCAGAGGCTAGCGCCGAGCACACACACATGGTGAGTACCCACGACAGGAGCCAGGGCCAACAGTATGCAAGTATTTGGCTGCAGGAGTTAGCTGCAGGCATGCAACAGTGAAGGCCTGTGTCAGGAGTCAGGCCCAGCCTCTGGTTCATGAGCAGCTGTGGGGGCCTGGGCTGTTGGTGTGCACTGATGTGGCTGTGAGGGTTATCCACAAGCACATGCATGGTGGTGACGGTTGGCTGTGGGGGCCTGCACTGGCGTCGTGCATACACAGAGGCAGAGGAAGGCTGCCTGCAGCAGAGTGAATACCAGGACCCTGAGCCTGGGGCATGCCTGGCCACACTGACTGGGGGTGGATCTGGCAGGAGGTGGGGGCAGAGAGGGACTCAGGTAGCTGAAGTCTACCAATGCAAAAACCCAGGGCGCTCACAAGGGAGAAATGTGCAGGGGGTCCACAGTGGCTTGGCTGGCCACTGGTTTCCTCAGTGGCGGAAAGCAGCTGGAGACCTCTGTGGAGCAGCCCCCTGAGTTCCGTGATGAAGTCCTCAATGAAGAAGTCTGCAGAGAATCCTCAGCATCCACAAGGGCTGTTAGAGGATGCTGGGGTCCTGGTCCTCTGCAGAACAGTCCACCAGGAGCTGCAGTCAGTCCCACCCTGTGACTGATCCTGGTAACCCCGATTTTCCTTGTTCCTGTACATCTCAAGATGTCTTGCTAGACCAGTCTTTAAGTGTGGGTCCTTCATGCGGTGCCCAAAAAACTGGGGAAGCTGGCAGCTCACCCCAGCGAGGGGAAGTCTCTTGGTCCAGGGAGCTTCCTCGTGGCACCAGGACAGTGCCAATCTAGGGGATGGCATGATTCAGGCAAAACAGAACTGTCCTTTTTACCCTTTCTTTGTGGCAATTTCCAGGTGTTTTGCTTTGCTGTGACACTGAAGTTGCTTAAGGGGACTCCAGAGTGCTCCCAGAGCTACTTTCATTCATGGGTAGCAGTCTAATTATTGTTCTTTTTGGGGAGGTGGGGCCGGGGTCTCCTACTCCATCTTGGCGACATCATCCAACATCACTCTCTTATCTCACTCTCTGTGACTGTGGGTCCACCCAGGGGGTACTGCTGCCAAGACATAGTGGGGGGAAAGCACAGAGCTTGAAGGCAGGGAAACCAGAGTTTGAATCTGGGCTCCACTACTTGTAACTGTAGGACCATTTGCAAATCATGTGTCCTTGTTTAAGTTATGTAACCTTATTTATACCATTTCCTCATGTATCAAATTGGAGTGATAATACCTGATTGGAACGACTGATATTTACATTAAAGACAGGCATATGGCTGGTGTTCTAGGAATACTTACTGCTCCGGCTCCTGCTGCCCCTACTACTGTGGGTTATCGTCTAGCCTTTTACCTGACATTCTATTAGTTCTGTCTGATTTGGTTTGATGTTCAGTTCCTGTCAAAAATGTTGCTAAACAGGTGCATCTAATTGTGTATCTATACAGCTAAGAGAGAATCCTCACACACACACGTGTGTGTACACACACACACACACGTCAGAAAGCAATCTTGCCTTGACAGGAAGAAGGATAACGATACCCAATGGGTCTTTTCCATTTCTAATTTCAGTCACTCTGTGGTCCTGCAATTACTACAGCCAAACAATCAACTAAATGTAATTAAGCACAATTCCAAACATATTATGAAGTAATAAGGCCTTTATTTTTCATTGTGCCCTGAACACTTGTCTCATTAAAGATGTAGAAACAGAATTTAACTTGGGCCCCCAGAATGGAAAGTCAAAGGAATGAAAGAGAAGAGAAAAAGGCCTGGCTTTTTTTCCTGTTTAGCTCTGAAATGTATAAACACCTGCATCAAAATTTTAAAATGAGTGTGAATAGCCTCACAGTTGCCAAATCACATGGGGGACTCACTTACGCAAGCCAGTCCTAGAGCACTTTATTCTTGAATCCTTTGAGAATGCCTGTAAGGATGTATCCGAAGTCGCTAATGAAATGCAAATGATCAAGTGTCCTGGAAAAACTAAAGATCTGTGTACCAAGATCATTGGGACACATCTTGATTGTCCCACCAGTCTGGCAAATGTGTCTAACTCCACAGTTTTCCGAGTCCAGACTGTGTGTGTAAACTGTAAAATTAATTCCAGAAGCATATCAATGAAAAGCAAGTCAGAGCATAGGTTTTTACCAAGTAGTTATGATATAACTCCTGTGCTACATCATTAAATGAAATAATGAATGCCGCCCCGTCCTGTCATCTACACCACAGTGGACTGGGTAGAGGTACTATTATCTCTAACGATGAAACCCACTAAAATTAACATAATGAGAACAGAACTAAGTTATGCATCTTGCCCAGCAGCTTCAATATACAGGCTAGTATAACAGCCACCAGGGTACGCTTTGTAAGGGAAAGCCAAACCAAGCAATGCATGCTCCTTCAAAAGGAAAAGACACAACATCTCGCAATTAATTTGGGGGTTATTTTAATAGTTCTTTCATGAATTAGAGGCTGAAATTGGATGCTACCAAGCTCCGTCTCCCCAAATTAACAAAACCACAAGTTATTTTAAATTCTACATGTATCATATCTCACTGTTTGCCCTGCAACGTGCTCTAATTTTAATCAGCACAAGACAAAAATCTATTCTGTGTCCTCTCAGGTCTCTTTTTGTAGCTCTATTTAAATTTTCTTGGAAAACACCGAGCATAGCTAAATGTGCATCATTCTCTAGGCAAAACCATGTATGAATGTGGATTCCAAATCGTGTCCTTTCTGTTTTACCCTATATGGACATACATTAAAATTCCGACTAACTTGGTGAGGGACAGTCATGAATAAACGAGAAAAAATTAGAAGTGTTTAAATCCAACTAGCTGGAGCTGACATTTCAGGATCCAGGGGAGGGTAACACATTGTCTTTTTCTCCCAGCGCTTTACTTTTATGCAGCTTCTATTTCTTTTAGGAGTTAGAAGAATGTTGGGCTTAAACATCAAAGACAGATGACTCTTAAAAAGAAACATTTATCAGAAAAAAATACTAATTAGTTGCTGGAAAGCGGAGCTATGAGAATAAAGGAATTTGGGGTGAAATGAGCGATTAAAGCTAGAAAACACTGCTAATGAAGAATGGAATCTCCTTTTATGCATGCTGGAGCTTGTACACGTGTGTTCATTTTTCCCCAAATATCTAAGATGCTTAGATGAGCGACAACATGCCATTTACGTTGCCCAGCCAAGTTTTACCTTTGCCTCTTTGGGTTTGTGATATGAGACTTCTTTTCCCCTTACTCTCCTGTCAAAGGGTTATCATTCTGCTCTGTATCACAAAATGCCCACACTGCCGCTCCTGCTCTGACAAATGGAAGTTGAGGCTACAGAGGAACTACATCCCTGCCTGTGATCAGGGTTAAGATGCAGTCAAGAGAAGCAAAAAGCAAGACTGCTTCTTGTTCCCCCAGGAGAGGCCACAGTATCCTGGCAAAAATAGGTAGGTTTTTCAGAACATGTCAGTGTTTCATCACGGGTTTTGTGGCCCCAATCCAATACATTGGAATTCTCAGCACAACACCACCCAAGTCAGCATGAGGGTGGGGGAGGCACATGCAGACTGGCAGGGCCACAGCGTGTTGGAATTCTCGTGAAAGTGGAACGGGAAGATGAGTGTCAGCAATCCTTCCTGCTTGTTAATTTCTAAATCTGTGCCTAAGAAAACCCAAGGAAGGGATTAGGGCTCCAAGCACCAGACATAATAGGATGGAGATAAGTGACTTCTTTACTGTATCCCTTCTTTTCCAAACTTTAGATCACCGTCTTTCCTCTCTGCTCCCTCCAAAACACACACACACACACACACACACACACACACACACACACACACACACGCTGTTTTAAAGTGATTCGGGAGAGTTTTACGTTGCCAACTCATCCCTCCACTTTCCAGCCCTCCCCTCAGCTAATCTAGAGCTTTCACGCCCCAAACGTCTTGGCCTCCAGATCAATGATAATAACACTTATTATGTGTCCGGCACTATTCTTAGGGCCCTTTAGCCTTAAATCAATCACACATCACCTAACCACCCTGTGATATTCATCCTATTATCAGCCCCATTTTATAGACGAGAAAACTGAGTCAGTGTTTTTAAGCAGTTTGCCGATGATCAGGAAGCTTCTATGTTGTGGGATAAATATTTCAACCTTGATCTTCCAACTCCAGAGTGCACACTTTTAATCATTTGTATTTAATTACTTGTATTACCAGTGTTCCTTCACTTTTTCTCCTCATCAAAACTTAATGTCCTATCAGCGTTACCGTGAATGAAACTAAGTCACGTAAAACTCCTGGACAGCGGCTGCCTCTATTAGGGGCTTGATTAATATCAGTTGTCCCCTCCTAGTCTCAATGGTCAATTATAACATGAACCAGCCCTGACATCTTCTTTGACTGCTAAATGTCCACCCCAAAATAACAGTGGTCTAAATCCCTAAGGAATGAAAATGATATAGAGACTCTCAGGCATGCTGGGAGATGGAAGAAGAGTCCTTCTAAAGCCTCAGAAGAATCCTGGTTATGGGTTTCAATGGAGGGGTGCATGCGAGAGCCAGGCGGGAGACAGCAAATGGTGTGGACCAGTATTTTCCTGCTGCCCATTTAGAGACGGGTGCCGTGGCCGCAGTGGATGCTCAATTCAGGGCCTTTACTCTGTCATGGCAAGGTGCTAGATATGAAGGTTATTCATGCAATTAACTCAGGACCCGGACTCAAGTGATTTCTCAGAGCTGCTAGAGAAGTAAAGAGCCAATTACAGGGCAGTAGGATGAAGTCCAAAAAAAGAAAAAGCCACTTCTCATAAGCCATATGACTATGTCTCAACATTGATGTCAATGTTACCTAAAGTAAAATAAAAACCAAAGACACTTGTTTGGCATAGCCCAGTAAAGAGAAGACAGAGGAGTTTTTAGAACAGGAGGAAAACTGTTCAAATATATTAAGGGAAGAGAACAGAGGACGTGCATAGAAATGCAGAAAAATCCGGTGAGATTATACGTGAAAGCAAGTGGTAGAATGGTTCCAGGATTTGCTGTTTTTCTTATTGTTTTAATCCTTTTCTCTTTATTTTCACAACTCAGACCTTCTGACCTCAGATATAAAAGAGGCCCCAGCTTCGGATCTCAGATATACCTGGGATTCTCCAAAGGACCTGTGGCCAGTGTCTCCAGGAAGTGGTTGACATGAAATTTTTTTTGACTAAAAAAGAAGATGCTGGAGGATTTGGCTCATGTGCTCAGAATAAAAGGTGCTGGAGAGAACAGGACAAGGTCTCCCTCAAGTTACTCACACCTGAGCCTCTGGAAGAACCGCTCCAGAGGAAATGAAGAAATTATTTATTAAAAGGACTCAGGTGTGGCGCCGCCAAACATACTGCAGGTCTTCGTAAAGAAACGATACTCCAGGTGTGGGTGCTGAAATAGCCTCACTCCCCCACAGGCGGGTTGTCCATGAGGAGCCACCACAGCAGGAAAGACCCTTCCTTCTTCCCAGCCATATTCTGGCAAATCAAATAATTCATAGCCCTTTATTAGCATGGAAAGCACATTATCAGCAAGAACAGGGTTTAGAGAAGTTCCAACAGTGTGATGAATGTCCTCTGAGAATTGTCAACAAGGAGCCCGCAGAGGCTGAGACCTGGGTGAAAGGAATCTCCAAGCAGACCTGCTACTTTCAAGGGCCTCTCAGAGCGTAAACTCACGCTCACAACAGCGTCTAAGGGAACACATGGGTCGTACTGTGTAGCACAGGGAACTATATTCAATTTCTTGCAATGAGCCATAATAGAAAAGAAACTGAATATATATATTATTTATTTATATATATTATATATATATATATATTATATATGTATATAATATTATACATATATAATATATATAACTGAATCACTTTGCTGGACACCTGAAACTAACATTGTAAATTGACTCCACTTCAATAAAAATACAAGAAGCATAATAAAAAACACGTGGGTCCACAAACTGTAAACATTCTCTTTGTTACCAGATGTCATTAAGAAAATGAAAAGGGGGAGGATATAGCTCAGGGGCAGAGCACATGCTTAGCATGCACAAGGTCCTGGGTTCAATTTCCAGTACCACCATTAAAAATAATAAATAAATAAATCTAATTACCTCCCCCACAAGAAAACCCCCAAAACAAAAATCAGCCAAAAATAAATTTAAAAATTAAGGAAAACGAAAAAGCCAGAGACTGGGAGAAAATACGCACAACACCTGCTTCAGACAAAGGACTTGAACACAAAAGTGTGTGAAGAGTTCCCACAGATCATTATTGAATAAAAGACAGTTGTTTTTAATTGGGCAAAAGGCCTGAACCAAACGCAGTCACCAAAGGAGATCTACAAGTGGCAAATTAGCAAACGATAAGGTGCTCAATGTCATTTATCATCAAGGAAATGAACATTAGAACCAAAACAAAATACTATCTCACGCCCAGCAGGGTGGGGTGGCCAAAATAAAACAGATGGAAACCCCAAGTGTTGACAAAGATGAGGAGTAGCTGGAACTCTCATACAAAGTATCACTTTGGGAAACTCTCCGGAAGCTTCTTATAAAGTTAAACATACTCCTTATGACCAGATAATTCCATTCCTTGGTATTTACCATAGGAAAAGGAAAACACGTGTCCATACAACAAATTATGTAAGGATGTTGCTAGCAGCTTTCTCCACAGTAGCCCCAAGCTGGAAACAACCAAATGGCCACCAGTAAGACAAAGGTTAAACAAATACAATCAATATAGTTTAAATATTTTTTCAGCCATAAAAACAACTACAAACTGCACAAAATAAAATAGTCTAACCTCAAAAACATTACACTGAGCAAAAAAGTCAGACAGAAAATAGTACACATCATATGATTTCATTTATATGAAGCACTAAAACAGACAAAATGAATCAACAGAAATAGAAATCGGAAGAGTGGTTGCCTTTGGTTTTTCTAAGGATTGACTAGCAAAGACATTCTGTGGTGATGGCGTGTTCAGTATCTTGGATGAGATGGTGGTTAAATAAGAGTATACATTTGTCAAAAGTCATCTAATTTTACACCTAAGTCTTAAATTTTATTATGCTAAATTGTGCACAATAAAAATTAGCTTTGGATAAAAAAATTTTAACTGTAAGAAAAATATGACCCAAACCCAGATTTTACTTCATTTAAAACAATGAATGCCTCTGTCATTTGGGAACCGGTGCTCAGCACTGACAAGGTGCAATGCGTGTATCTGGGAGGAAAATTCTTCCTCCACCCTTTTAGGTTTAGCTCATGAGAGATGCAAATTAAACTGACAAAAGACAGATTAACAGGAGGAAAAAAGTTTTTTCATTCAAACAGGGAAGCCAACAAAAGAAGTAGCTGGTTTGTTATATGATTGAAGTTAGAGAAGCAAGAAAAAAGTTACTTTAGACCATTACTGTCAAGAGAACACAAGTTATGTTTAATTTTGATTACAATATAATTAGTGATTTTAATGAAGTGCAGACAATAAAAAATACATTCTTTAAAATAAATGTAAGGTTTACAAATTATAGATGTCTTTATTATTTATTCTTAAATATTTGATCCATCAACAATATCCAGCCATTTGCAAAAATAATAAAATCAGTCATCTTTAATATATTTTGTCAACTTCCATTCATCTGAAAGTCACAGGTTTACACATATTTTTCCTTTTTGTCATCATGAAGGCACATTTTTCCAAGATAGGAAATACTACATATTTTATTTAATGATTTGTTATTTGATTTGTATCTTTCAAATAAATAGACAATGGTACTCGAGCCTCCACTTTGACTCCTGCCCGGGGCTCTGTACATGGAAGGAGAGAAATGATAAATGCTCCCATTTGCCTGGAATCCAGAGACCTGCTCTCTACTGCGAGAATCACTTGGTGGAACAATCTGGTGTTTGCTTTAACAGGATAGGTCTTGCTCTCTTTGCTGTCTCTAGATCAGAGAGGCGACAACACCCCTGGGTTCTTCCTATGGTCTTCTTGTCTCCGTTGGGGAACTCTTGTCCAATGCAAACCCATGATGAGGGAAGAAGGAAATGAGGCTAGGGGGAAAGGGGACTCTTTTTTTTCCCATTTAATGGCTTTCTGTATTCCGTAAAGCAAGTAAACAAATCATTATGCATAAAGGAAAAGAATTACTTACAGAGCAGTGAAACTTCACAGCCTTTCCAGCCCACAGAGGCAAAAGCATTTTCCATCACTGCTCAGAGAATTTCTGTTCCCAACCCCTCCTCTTCCTTCCCTGACCCAAATACAGGGTTTTTCCATGCAGTGCGGAAGAAACTGGGACCTTTTCGATGACTTTCTTGCTACTCATGCTCAACACTCTTCATTCCAGAAAGCTTCAAGAGAAGCTTGGAAAATTAATTTCTTCTGTCTTGGTCTAGATCAAATTATTCGGCAGGGTTACTACCTACCAATGCTCTTTGTAAACAGAGGGAAAAATACAATCCAAAGACTTATTTTCTCAATTTTAAGTGTTAATCATTATGAATTTTATCCAATTTTCCAGAACTGGATAATCTGACTGAGAATAAGGAACAATTTTCTCTCTCTTGCTATGTCCCTCCCTACCCACTGTGTCCACACATCTGTGCTGCTGGCTCAGTAATAATGGTTTTAGGCTGGCAAGTTCCCCACTTCTTGAAAGGCAGAACATTGCCCAGAAGAGTCAGGGCCAGAAGATGCTGGATTTACTGAGAAGCTAAGGAAGCTTGCTTCAGAAGTTCTCACTTGCACATATCCGTTCCAAAGCCCTAGAAGAG
Organism: Camelus ferus; assembly: GCF_009834535.1. NCBI lineage: Eukaryota > Metazoa > Chordata > Mammalia > Artiodactyla > Camelidae > Camelus > Camelus ferus. The sequence goes on along the minus strand of NC_045697.1, from coordinate 15,792,310 downwards.
GCCCTCACAAAATGTTCTCAAAGTCACGTGCTTTTGTGAAATTTGCAAAAGTGCTGCCAGTATCTCTCCAGTTTGACTCCTCCCACTGCACATACACTTGTGTTAAGGTGATGTTGAAATGGCTATGGGCATTTTTAAAAATCTAGCTAAGGGAAAGCTGACTTGGGATCCTTTTAGTTTGTGTTCAGTGGGATATGGTTATGTGATTTGCAGTCATTTCCATTTACAATTAAGCTGTCACTAACCTTCCAGTGAAAGTGTAAACTCACCTGGTCTGATAATACGAAGGTCAGAATGAGACCGCATGAAGAAATGATGGCTGTAATAATTTGCTGTGGGGCTTTTTTTTCTCATTCATAATGAGTAGCTACTTATATATGTAATTTTACATGTATGAATTTATGTTCTTTATCCTAAAGATCTCCAAAATCACATAAAGTTCTGACCCCATAAAACCCAGATATGTCTCTAACAGATGTTTAGTACATGTTTGGTGTTTAATTTTATTAAAAAATTAAATAGTTAAGGTAGTAAACTAAATGTCTGAATCTTTAAATACCACTTCAGGATATCAGAAAAGGCTGGAGAAAATTACATACTTCAGAATCAGATAGAAATGAGTTTATAGCCTTCCTCTTAGTGATTTAAACTTGATCAGTCATCTGATTTCCTTGGGCCTCATTTTCCCCACCTATAAAATGAAGGTAACAGTGCTTACTTTGCGGAATCGCTCTGAGGGCGAAATGAGATGAGATACGTGTAGCACCGAATCACAGGGCTGAGCCTGCAAAAGGCATCTAGAAAAGTGTTGGAGGTGCAGTGTAGGGGTTGAACCCACAGACACTGAAATCAGAGCACCTCCTTTAAATTACAGCTCTGCAGCTAGTTCCCTATACAATCTGTGACAAAGCAATTTACCTTTCTGTGCCTCCGTGTCCTCATCATTAAAATGGGAATAAAATTGGTAGCCATATTATAGGGTAGTTATGAAGATTAAATGAGTTAATATTTCTAAAGCACTTAGAATGGTGACTTTGGCCCAGGGTATGCTATCCCAGTATATTAAATTGTCAGCTATTTATTTATTGAAAATCTTTATTCCACTAGACCAGAACTGCTCTATTAGGTACATGCTATAGAAGAATAACCATAACATTATCTCTGAAAATGTGGGAAGTTTGTTCTAATTAAATCCACATTTCATTGTTCGGGTTTCTTATAGTTGCAGATTTATAGACAACTTAAAAAAAAAAAAACCAAAGTTGTTCTGAATCAGTGGCATCATGTCCTGCCTTGTTCCAACACACAAAGACCCCAATTATACTACTTGGTTACTGCCTTCAAACGTATTTTTGGTAACATTTAAACAAAAAGAGTTCCAACCCAAAAAAACTATTGTTTTCTCTGAGATCCAAGAAAGTTTAATTAAAAATGCCAACATGATCAAGCAGGCTAAGAATGTTTTCTCATTATTCCCATTAAGAGTCAGTAAGATTTGATTAACATTATTCTGACTGCGTTGGGCTCTGGTAGATCTGTGTATTTTCATTTAGTTATTCAACCCTAGTATATCCTATTAATTATCTCTTTCATTCTCTCTGCCTTTCTCTTCTTCAGTATAACCTTTTTTTTTGCAAACAGCCTCAAGAGCTTTTTCCTTAAAATAGTAAGCATTATTTTAAGTGCTACAGTTAATTTTAGTCAAAACTTTAAATAATCATTCCAACTTAATTCATATCTCAGATTCTTCCTGTAAAAGGAATATGGGAGTTTTAAAAAACGGAATTTTCCTAGTCTTAATATAATTTACTACGTAATTCAGTGTCTACCAAAGAATTAAAATGATTATTTATGTTCCCCAGACTCAGAGAATGAGGGAAACGTTGGAGTGTGCTGATTTTTTAAAACACAGTTGGAATTGTTTAGTAATGCTTCATTTGTATGCAGAAAGTGTAACACTTGTTGCTATACACTTCTGTGTGGGTTTCAAGGAAATGAAGGTGAGTCAGTTTATTGTCAAAGCATATATATTCAACACCCACCCCAAAATTAATTAAATGAGGTGCCAAGTTTGAAATATTAAAAAGGTAGGAGTCTAAAATCCAAAGTTACGACTCCCAAATAAATGATAACTCACTCCCTCCCATATTTACAATATTAGATTCTTGGCTTCCTATATATTTCTGGGTAGGTGTGTGAAATGGTTTTCCATGGGGAAAATGCCTAGTTAGTACTCTTTTTCAGCCTGGCAATTGTGCTGGTATTTTTAAATATGTTATGGTACCCGGGGGTGTTGAAAATGGTCATACGTTTTATAAGAATTATGAATAAATGTGAGATGGGGAATTATGCTGTAATTTCTGGGGAAATCATAATTCTGAATTGAATGTCTTTTGGGGTTTTTAAACCTCACCTGCATAAACATGAATATAAAATGTGAGTTTAAACAAAGGGCATCTATAATTACATTTTAGTTATTTTGTGTACTTAATTTCATGTCTACGTGTGTTTGTGGGCACACACAAGTTTTTGATTCTTGCTCTATGGGAAAAAAAGTCCCCCTCAAATTACAATGATATTGAGAGATACTATATGAAACACAATTGCATAAAAAAGTTTCTGCTTTTTGTACTTGGGTTAGTTTCCCTTTCTAATTTTTTTATTTTTTGTTTCTTTAAGAATTAGTAAAAGAAAACAAAATGTTTTCTCTTCCCCACCTGCCCACAACCACTGCAGCAGGAAACTACCAGACCTGGATCATTTCATCCACCAGGTATGGATTGATGTCCCCAGAAGGTAGCATTCTTGGCAGCGATTTTATACACAAAATGCTTTTCAACTTCATTTATCCAGGCTTCATTAAGTAAAGACTGGAAAGAATTATTATTATTTCATATGATAAAAAAGCCTTAATTTATTCAGTTCTTTACTGAGGACATAAGGAAAGGAATTCTAAGGGATGAAGTATATCTTTTTTTCAGAAATGAGAAATTAAAGCTTTTGAATGACATTAGTGGCAAGGAATATTCGTCGATGAAGAGAATCAAATGCGGCATTCTGATTGACTCTTTGATGGCAAAAGGAAAAATATGGTGAGCTGTGCATTGGTGATGCTATGATCATTTTATTGCAAAATGGATGAAAGCCAGTCACTAACTGTGTTACAGCCAATTCTCTTTACTCTGCTGTGTATTCTTTACCTCATGTTTCAGGTTTGAAGTAAAATGAAGAAAATATTTTTTTCTGGGTTGATATCAGACCTCAGTGATACATTTCACATGAAATATTTAGCTGATGCCTGATGTATGGTGGGTCCTTAGCAAATGATAGTTCCTATCTCAAAACCAGATTTTTAAAAATATTTTTTTAACCATCTCTAACACTAGATGTCCTTTCTCTTTAAAACTCTTACCTCACTCCCATGCTTACAATGTACAACAGCCTTATCTTAGTAAATACTTAATGATCACTTTCTCATTCTTTTAATGTTACTATTCATTTGCTTTTAAATTTGTAATTATAAGAAGCACTCTTTTCTTTCTACTCTGAAACTGTATGTTCAGATTTTTATTCATTAAATGTCTTTTGGAACAAAGTTCCTCTTCTTTAAATATGAAATATTTTCATCATAGACACAATTCTTTCTATTTAAAGTATCTCCTTGTACTTTATTTTATCAGCAACTGCTGCATCTACAGATGACTGTAACATGTGAACCACCATTTTTCCTTAACTGTGAATTAATGAGAACATAAGTTTATGTAATTTAACTTTCTTTATAGATTCCTCAACTTTGTTTCTAAGAAATAATAATGATGATGATGATATAATAATAATAATAATAATAATAATAATAATAATGAAAGTCCACTGCCTTAGCCTCCTGAACAATCAAGTTAAAATTCAAATTTAATAAACATTTTGGGAAGAAAACAAAATTATCTTTAAACTTCAAAGTTAGTTGGAATTAAGAAAGTGAGCAGGAAAAATTCAAAGTAACAATTTGTACACTACCCAACTCTGTGTTGTCTATAAGAAACCCACTTTAAATATAAAGATACATATAGATTAAAAGTAAAAGCATGGAGAAAATATACCAGGAAAGTAACAGTTTCTTATGGTTGAACTTAAATGTGTCCCTTTGTGATGGTGCTTAATTTTAACTACACAGATTGCATTCAGGATGCCTGAGCTCCTTTATCTAATCATAGGCTACCAAGAGTCTGTTTAGACATTCACCTGCGTTAATATGCATATTATTGTTCCTCAGTTTGGAAAATGAAACTTTGGACAGAATCCATTATCTGTGTGTGGAGGTTTGCCTGAGCAATTGTTTCCCAAATGCATATTAATCCTATTCTTGTTATTTTTAGCTCTAATCTCTCTAGGTCCTTGTGTTCTGAGCTCTTGGATAAAAACAGCTATTATAAGTAATGGGGAGCTGAGAAACTGCTTCCAAGTGTAACTGTAACTCTCAGAGACCTTGACCGTCCTGAGAGCATGATCTTCCATCCCGTGATGGATGCTGGGCAGCAGTCACAGAAGACCTTTCACATGTCTCCTCATTATCCATAGTGAATTCCAACCAACATTAGTCCCCAAAATGCCTAGAAATTAGTGGTCAAAAATTGGGAAACGCTGTGTACTACAACCCCATTAAAGAGTCAACTTTTATATTACTGATCATAGTAAGGCTCTGAGAAGGCATGAAAAAGTCTGTTTAACTTTGTTTAAGCCAGAGTTCCCCCCAATTTTTTCAGGTATGGCATATTTGTATTGAATTATGATTAACATACAATATTATATTAGTTTCAGGCATACAACACAGTGATTCAATACTTTTATACATTACAAAATGATCACAAGTCTAGTTACTTTCTGTCATCATACAAAGTTGTTACAGTTATTGACTATATTCCTTAAATGTACATTACATCCCTTTGACTTATTTATTTTACAGCTGGAAGTTTATACCTCTTAATCCCCTTTACCTATTTTGTCTGTCCTCCCCCCATTCCACCCCCTCTGTGATCACCAGTTTATTCTCTGTATCTATCTGTCTGTTCCTGTTTTGTTTTGCTTGTTCATTTATTTTGTTTTTTAGTTTTCACGTATAAGTGAAATCAAATGGTATTTGTTTTTCTCTGTCTGACTTATTTCACTCAGCATAATACTCTCCAGGTTCATCCATGCTGCTGCAAATGGCAAGATTCCATCCTTTTATGGCTGAGTAATATTCCATTGTGTATATAAGACATATATATATACATATATTTATATAGGTTGCTTCCATATCTTGGCTATTGTAAATAGTGCTACAATGAACATAAGGGAACACAGATCTTTTCAAATTAGTGTTTTCCTTTTTTTTTTTTTTTTTTCAGATAAATATCTTGGAATAGAACTGCCAGATCATATGGTAGTTCTATTTTTAGTTTTTTGAGGCATCTCCATACTGTCTTCCAGATTTATTTGAGCATGGAATCCTTTAAACAAAACAGCTATAAAGACTTTTTCCCTTTTTACTTTTATCTGTTTTCTGAGTTTTCTGCAGTGAAAAACTATTACTAGAAAAGAAAGCAACAAATGATGGAAAGTGAAACAATTAAAATTGCCACAGTAGTGGAGGAGAATGCCTGTGAGCAGTGGCTGAGTTTCTAACTCTCCTCGCCACATTTTTCTCACACATGAAGCACAGCCAAAATCACATTCTCCTACTCAGGTTACTGGTTAGAGCAGCAATTCTCAAAGCATATCCTATAGACCATTCATTCCTTGAGATGTTCATGAATGCTCCACAAAAAGCGTTTCAAGGTCAAAAAACTTGGACTCTACAAAATCTTGATTGGACTTCTCAGAACCATTAATGGTCTAATGCACACTGTACATCCCCAAAAGGGATGAATTTGCTGTGTCTCACCAAATGTGTTCGATTACATGTCATCTTTTTGTTAGAAATATCTTGAGGGACATCTTTCTACCAAAGCACTTTGGAGAACACTGGTTTAAAATTTTAGCTCAGGAAGTATCTGAAGACTCAGAGAGGGTGGGGATTAAAATGGTTTTCAGCAGTTGACCTAAGAACCTGGCTGAACTCTGAGGTCTTATCAACAGAAAAAATACAGAGAAATTTGCCTACTGTTTGTCAGGGACAGCTTGGAAATCCAGGGACTTTGTTTTGATACGTCAAGGAAAGATAGATGGTATTTTCATAATGATGATAATGAATTTTATCTACATAACCAAAATATGTTTCCCAAAACCGAATGAGGGTATGTGTGTGTGTGTGTTTCCCTTTCCTTTGGTCAGCCAACTCAGTGCTAATTCTGTTCCCAAAACAAGAGCAGTACTAAAGATACAAAGACACTTAGGTGAGTCCAGGACCACGGAGAGTTAGCAGTTTCTTTGGTTAGTTAGGCAGCCATGCAAATAAGCCCAATATGGAGATGGCTGTAGGGACAAAGCTATGTCTACACAGCCATCCGAGCAGAGAAAGGGGGCCCAGAGCGTGCAAAGATTCACTTTAAGAAAGGCTTTCCAGAAGAGTACATTACTGAAATGAGACTCCCGAACCCCTTTCCATGCACTTCCCACCACTGCCCCCACTTGAAGACCTTATAAAGCACAGAAATGCATTCTGTCAATTTATCGTCTTTTCGTATCTCTGACAACAATGGCAATCTCTTCAAAATTTGAATTGAAAGCTATGTTTACCCAGTGGTAATAAAATAGCATCATTAAGATAATAAATGTGACCTCCTGTGCTTTTATATAGAACAAGAAATGATCACTAATGAGGACAGAAAAATAGAATTGGCTCCAAGAATGAGGTGGGGCTACCATTCAGATCATCCATGTTGAAGAAATACTGAAAAATCCTCTCTCCTTGCTGACCGCAATCTGCTGCTGAATTGAACCTTTGGACCATTGAATCATTAATTTTAAAAAATCGCATTTTGCCAGCCAATTACTCAGCATTCCGTGACATGATCAATGATGTTAAAGGTTTTCTGCTCATTGTATTAATCAATTAAGCACAGAATATAAACAAAAAACAACTGTCAGCTGATCTGGGTCCATGGCTGATGAACTGCTGTTGAAAACAATTAATAACGAAGTAATGCTGGAAAATTAAGGGCAAAGGCCTAATTGATTTTTCAAAAGTAAGAACACTCTAAATGCTCAATTAGTTAATAATTTGCCTACTAATTGATTTCTTCAAGGTGTCTGACTGGCAAAATTGAGAGAGGTTCTATAATCGCTTTCCTTCTACAAAAAGCCTGTTTCTAGGCGTCTAGGAAGGTTAAAAGATCACGTTAGACTCTCATTAATAGTGTAGGAAACTTTCTCCAAGGATAAAAAAGCAACTATCAAAAACAAAGAAATCATCAGTGAATAAAACTCTGGGGAGCCTTCTAGGAAATAAACCAATTTCATGAAGAACACTAATAAATTAAATAGGAAAAAATAATGAAATGATACAAACATCCATTAGAAATAATAGGCATTTATCAAATGCGAAAGGACAAGTTTGAGACTGAGAGACTTGTGATTAAAATGCTTTTAATTGCAGGATAATGAACTAAATAAGGAGAAATTAACAAGAATTTTTCTAATTATTTTTTATTCCCTAATTCTGTCTCCACTCTACAGGGCAACACTGTACAAGGTTACAAGACTTTCTGGTAATGGAACCTTATAAACAGTATGTAGATAGTGCAATAGAGATTACAGGTGTTAAAAACAATCTGAAAGCATCCTGGGGCAGTTTACAATGCTATTAGTATGAATAGTAGTAGCTAACATTTACCAAATATTTACATGGGTCAGCCATTTTTCTCAGCATTTTCCATAGATTAGCTAATTTAATCATTGTAAATTTCTATGAGAAATCATCTTTCCAAAGAGTAAGTAGTATTTTCAGAATTTGAATACACGTCAAACCAGTTCAGGACTGATGTCCTGTTCTTTATGAAACCATGTGCTATTTTAGCACTCAGTGTAGATTTTCTTGTTTAATCTCACAACAGCCCTACGTGTTAGGTACTATTTTATCTATATTTTACCGGCTAAGAAATTCTGATCAAGTAATTTGCTCAAGGACCACTGGGGCAATACACAGCATCTTAGGAACTTACAGGACTAATATCAGAACACGTGGTCTTTAGGTACAAGTATGGGCAGACAGACCAAGCTTACACCACTAAGCAGCCAGGGACCTCAGATTTTTAACTGAGGGGTTTGATTCAAACTCCTCACTGCTCTTCTTCCTCCTCTCACTCCTCCCACAACTTTAATACAACCATGTAACTCCACTTCTTTTTCAAAAGTAGTGTGAAAATATTTTTAACAAGTACAAATTGTGTGTAAAAATTATAAGGTAGAAAGATATTTTTATGTCTAAATATTCTAAGTTCATTACTGTAAATTGTGTTATATGATAGCCAAAAAAAAAAAAAGGTAGTTAAAATATCGAGCATACATTAGTTGTTGAACAAACAGCCAAAAAATAATTTCATCCTTAAAACCATCCATCAAGGCAGAGATGCAGAGGACCAAGAAGCTGGAAGAAAGAGACAGATGGGGTCCGCCCTGACCACAGGGGCAGGAGCTGGGACCCAGAGTCCAGGCTTTGGTCTTTAGCTTCATAGAAATCCATGCTAAGCAACAGCTCCATGAGTTAACACCAAATGATCACTAATAGCCCCAAAGAAAGGTTGCAAGTTTTTGCCTTCAGCCCTTCCAATCTCTTGGTTTATCCTCTGGGTAAACAGAGATGCAAATAGATTGGAGCCATAAACACATTTTAAAGAATCAGGAGCATCCATCTTTCTTCTTGGTTTATTCCTGAATAATCTTGTGTTGAAACTGTCTGCTCTGAATAAAAGGTAAGACTCCTTAATTGGGGTTTTAAGATTCTAACCCAAGATCCCTTTCTTCCTTATTTCGAAGTTGGACATCAGCTTTCGTACTGCTTTGTGTGGTTATGAGGATTAATCAGGTAATTTACCACTGTGCCTGGACATAGGCTAACATGCGTGTTAGTCAGCTCCCTTCCCCCTCCAGAGGCACACCCATCAGCCCTGCTTCCCACTTACTTCCTCACTGCGCTGGAGAGGCAACTGCTGTAGCCAGGTATTGAACTGTGCTTCCCCAGCCTCCAGCCCCAGCCATCCAGGTCAGACCCTCCAAGCTGCACACTTTCTCACCACCTCTGCTCCTTCCCCTTCTGTGGTTCTCTGTGGGTCTTCCCAACCTGAGTGAACGCCTGGGGTCCATTTTCTTTTTTCCCTTTGACCTTGTGCAGATGCTGCCCCCCATATGCATTGCCTGGGGTTAGGGATTACACAGAATATTGAGAACAAAGTGTTATCCTGGCTTTGGAGTTTCAGAATTTGCTCCTGAACCGCCTCATTTAAACAATAAACTTGAAATTAATTTCTTTTAATGTATGAGTATCAGAAATTTTTTTCTTCTCTTTCTCTCTCTCAAAAAAAAAAAAAGTCCACAGTAATTTAGTTTTATGTTTGGAAGGTCACAATCCAAAGGAATTGAATCACAAACCGTACGCCTAACAGTAGATTGGAAAATAGTCAGCTGAGGAACCTGAAGGCCATCAGGATAAGTGGATGAGGGTGTCCTTCTGAGAGAAGGAAATAGTGCCAACTACCGATTTATGCTTCTCAAGAAATGGGGCAGGCCATGCTGGGGAGGGAGAAAGGAGGCAGGACAGAAACCACAGCTGGGTTTAGGGAGAACCCCAGGGTTAAGAGACCTCCACCAGTGCGACGCACTTTGTTGATGAGACTTACAAAAATGTCACCACCACAAGCAGCAGCAGCACCAGTGTGTAAAGCAGCATCAGAAATGGTGGCAAGCTGCTCCTGGATGGAGAGGACCAAAGTCAACCCACTGAGGTTTCTTCAGCTCTGGAGAGCATCAAAAAGCACCCAGAACTGTCTCATGATCTGAGAGGTTAAGAGAAGGGTGTAAGAGGGGACATCAAACCAGAAGGGATTTTTCATCAGGATGGGGCACATCTTGAGTGAGTGCATTAACCTGTTACCAGCAACAACGATGGGCAACTACATGAAGTTTCCTTATCGAGTACAACTCTTCAGGATAGCATTTACTCATAGTTATTTCTTCCTTTAAAAATATTTTTTTAATGCCTGAGGTTGTGCTCTATGACCTAGTACGCACCCACCCCTCAGTGGAATGAGTTGATTTCAAGAGCTGCCTAAGCCCCACTAGATTGGCTAAAATGAATTGGAAGATTTGTCACAATGAATTGAAAAATGAGTATGTTGTCTACAAGTAATATCAGCTTGAATACTTTTAATATGCTGCAGGTAAAAATATTTTGTGGCATACACTCATATTTATAATATCATTATTCTCAACAGCCAAAAGGTGGAAACAACCCAAATGTCCACAAATGGATAAACAAAATGTAGTATATACATGCAATGGAATATTATTCAGCCTTCAAAAGGAAGGAATTTTTGACATATGCTACAGAGATGAACCTTGAGGACATTAACCAGAAAGAAGTAAGCCAGTCACAAAAGGACAAATACTGTTATGATTCCATTTGCATGAGATGTCAAGAATAGTCAGATTCATAGAGATAGAAAGCAGAATCCCCTGTTGCAGGAAGGGAGAATGAGTAATTATTGTGGGTACAAAATTCCAGTTTTGCAAGATGGTAAGAGTTCTGTGACTGGTTCATGGTGATGGCAGCCCAACAAAGTGCATGTACTTAATGTCATTGAACAAGTGCACTTAAAAATGGTTAAGATGGTAAATTTTGTATTTTGTGTATTTACTACAATTTTAAAAATTTTAAGATTAAGACAAAAAAAAAACCCATCTTGTAGAAAGACAAGGAACTTCTGTTTGTCTGTATGCACACAGCGCCTTCACAGAAATCTTTAAAATATATGCTCCTCTATACAAGAAATTTGCATCTCTACCCAGGGCTTTATAACTGCCAGCTTCACATCAAAGTCTCCTGAATTCAAGTCCAATGCTCTCTCCATTAACTCTAATAAATGCACATTTGAGTATCTGTGAGCAAATAACAGAGACACAGCCACACAAGTACAAGTTTAATGTGTGTGGTTTTTATTAGGAGACAAAATAACAAATGCATTTTGCTGAGCATTTTAATGTTACCTTGAATTTGTAAATTTCCATCCAATTTATTTTTATACAAAAAGTACTTCCAGAATGTACTTTGATGTCCAATAGTTTGACTAAGTGTACTTACAGATTTTGTTCTTTGAAATAGTAAATCAGGTTTACTAAGTATTTAAATACTATATGGTTCATTTCATTGTGTCTAACTCTAAACCAACAAAAAGTTGTCCTTGCCTTTTCTGTTAAAAGAGTATCTGAATTTCATGTGCTGCTTATTTTTACTGAAGTCCAATTTAAAAAATCTACTTATTGCATATATATTTGAAATAGAAAATAAATAGCTGTCATTAAAAGTTGAGAATTATTTTTATATTTATACAATATTTAAACATCATTAAAAAGAACTCGAATTCTAACACAGTAAAAGCTTACTTTTAAAATGATAAAAAGAACAAATATATATTTGTGATAGTTTATTTTATTACATTTTGTATTTATCTCAAGTTTCATTTTGCTGTGGATTTAAAAAGAAATAGAACTTTTCCTGTTTCTATCATTAAACTTGGATGGGAAGTTGCACTGTATGGGAAAGAGCCCTGGCACAGGAACTGGGCACCCAAACTCTTCCGCTGTGCAACTGGGAACCAATTTCACCTCCTTTAAGCCCATTTTTCTCCCCAGTAGAGGAGTGAGAGTAGTTGGACAAATAGCTTCCCATCTTTTTTATTCCAAGACCGAATGCTTCTGAGACTCTGGTGGGCACGTCAGCAGCCTGAGTGGTAAACCTATGCTCTTTTCTTCAACTAAGTTGGACTAAACCAACTCAATTTATAATTACCGACGACCTTCATTAATGATGGTGATACTAATGACAGGTAAGATTATCGAACACTCACTATGCACCAGGCACTGACTATGGTAGATTGGTTCTAAAGACAGCCCCAGTTTCCCAATCCAACCCCATATCCATGCTCTCTGGAATGTGACTTTGCAGCTCCACCTGCACAAGGTGAAGTCTGTCTCCCCACTCTCTGAACCTGGGTTCGCTTTGTGACATGCTTTGCCCAACAGAACACAAGGCTCTGAGACTCACTCCTGGAACTCTGCCATGACCAGGAGAACAAGCCCAGATGAGCCTGCGAGAGGATGGAAGAGCACATGAAGCAGAGGGCTCTCCTAGTCACGACTCCAGTCATGTGCGAGAGCCCAGCCAAGAGAAGCAAAGTTTCCTGGCTGACCCACAGCTCACCATGGATGCAGGAGTGAGCCCCCAGGAGCCCAGCTCAGCAGAACCACCACGCTGAAATAATAAAGGGTTATTGCTTTAAGCCACCAAGTTTTCATGTGGTTTGTTACACAGCATCATTGTGACAACAGATAATTTTCTCTGCTCTAAACACCTCGTATGGGTTTCTCATTTACTCCTCACAACAGCCTTATGCAAGAGAGATTATTACTATTCCATACTATTCCTTAGACATAAGGAAACTGAGGCATAGAGAGTTTAATTTGCCCAAGATCACAAAACTACTATATTTTACAGATTATAAGATGTCACCAATTACAAAAGGCACCATTATTTTCTATACCACACAGGGAAATATATACAAGATCTTATGGTAGCTCACAGAGAAAGGAATGTGACAATGAATATATATATGTTCATGTATAATTGAAAAATTGTGCTCTACACTGGAATTTGACACAACATTGTAAAATGATTATAAATCAATAAAAAATGTTAAAAAAAAAAGATTACAACTAATGATAGCGCCAGAGAACTTATTAAAAATGTCAATTCAAAAAAAAAAAAAGATACATCCTAACTCTGAGATGTTAAAACACCAAAAGGAATTCTCATGTTTTGGTGGTTGCCAGGGGCTAGAGGGAGATGAAAAGAAGAGTTTAGGGCAGTGAAACTATTTTATAAAATGTACAACACCAAGAACAAGCCCTGATGTAAATTATGCTCGGGTTGGGGGATTATGATGTGACAATGTAGGTTCATCAGCTGTAAGAGAGGTACCACTCTGGTGGGGGGCAGTGATGGGGAGGCTAAGCACATGGGGGCAGGGGGCATATGGGAACTCTGTACCTTCCCCTCAAGTTTCCTATGAATCCTAAAACTGATCTAAAAAGTAAAGTGTATTTTAAAAGACCACAGAAAAGAATAAATGCATCTTAGAATTAATAAAATGAGGAAGAGGTGGGGCCAGGTCTTTGGGCTGGCCATTTTACTTATTTGAAGTAATTTAAGGTACTTGAGTATTCAACTGGTAGTCTGGGAATTGTAACCACCTTTTACGCTCTCCAGAATGGCAGACATAAGGAAACTGCTCCTCTTAAAAATCCTTTGTTAGTGCTCTGGAATTAAAATTTTTTCTCTGCCCAGTTCTGTGAACTGTGCTATATCCCTTATGCTCCAACCAGGACTTCCTTCTATTCTTTGCTGTATACTTCACTGCCTGCATTATGTCATTAACATTTCCTCTTTCTAAATCCCTCTCTGGTTGATAGTCTAAAAATTTCTCCAATTTATCTATGTCTCTTGGAAGAAATTAGATGTTCACTTACTAAATATAGTATTAACGAGACCTAATCACTAATGCTGAATTAGATTAATTACCTTGCTTGTTTGGAATGTGACACTCATCAATCAATTAATATTCCACATATGTGTGATTGCCCCATTGTATTCCCTGAGATAGATTAGTCTGACCATGGTTTTTGGAGGTAGATAGACCAAGATCAAATATTGCTTATTCCTACCACTTGCTATTTGTATAACCTTGAATAAGGTATTTAACACCTTGAGATCCAGTGTCTTCATATATAAATGTATATAAACAAATTTCAGCCTGTACCATTCAGGTTTTGTTCAAAGAAACAGAATTACCAGAGGGAGATACAGATACAGATGCAGACAGACACAGACATAGATATGGGTATATAGATAGATGATTCATTCCAGACGTGTAATCTTACACAGTTGTAGAAGCAGAGTAGACCATCTAAGTGAGGTTGTTGACTCTGTGTCTGCTGCTATAGCCCAAGTCAACAATGTCAGGCTGTCTAGAAGAGGAGATAAATGTGAAATAGGGAAGTAAGACACGTAGGAAACTTTTAGGCCGAGGGGAATCCATGAGATGTTCTGAAACCCACATTGGTCTTACACTGTCTCCAAGCCTCCGGTATCAATGACAGGGGTATTCCTGCTGGATAAGGTGCTTCCTTCATCACTTTTTACAGACTGCATAATATCCCTTGGATATATATGCCGCATTGTCTTTATCCATTCATCCATTGATGGACACTTCAGCTAAACACACACCTGCTCCAAGAGTCAGCAAGACTGAAGAGATACAGAAGTCGCTGGAGGTGAAGCAGATCTGGCAAATTCCCATGCCAGAGGGTCAATCTACAAATCCTTAGCAACGTGTATGACCTACAACAGTGCCGGGTGCCCTGAACTTAGTGTTGCCAAATTTAGCAAATAAAAATACAGAGTGCCCAGTTAAATTTGAAGTTCAGATTATGAGCAAATACTTTTTAGGTATAAATGTATACCAAATATTGCATACAAATCCCTTTTTAATATAAGTATGTCCCCTGCAGTATCAGGACTTATTTATATCAAAAAATTATTTTTGTTTATCTGAATTCAAACTTAATTGGGCACCCTGTATTTCACTGGCAATCCTACTTGCCCTGGCATTCAACGTATAAAAAGACTGATTGCTACTTTATTTTACCCTCCAAATCACACACAAAAATTCTCTTGTAGGTAAATCAAAACTGCAGTGAGTATACCCCCTCAAACCCAACTAAAGAATGGAAAATAACCAATACTGGTGATGATGCAGAGAAATCAGGACCCTTGCGCCCTTTTGAGAATGTAAAATAGTGTAGCTGCTATGAACACAGTATGGAGGTTCCTCAGGGGGTGGGAAGAGATAGACTGGGATTTCAAAATTGTAGAATAGATAAACAAGATTATACTGTATAGCACAGGGAAATATATACAAGATCTTATGGTAGCTCACAGAGAAAAAAATGTGACCATGAGTGTGTATATGTCCATGTATGACTGAAAATTTGTGCTGAACACTGGAATTTGACACAACATTGTAAAATGATTATAAATCAATAAAAAATGTAAAAAAAAATTTAAAAATAGAACTACTATATGATCCAGCAATCCCATTTCTGGGTATATATCAAAAAAAAAAAAAATCAAAAGCAAGTTCGCAAAAAAATAGTTGCACACACATGTTGATTGCAGCACTATTCACAATAGCCAAGAGGCAGAAGCAACCCAAGTGTCCATCAATATATGAGCAGATAAAGAAATGTGTCATATACATACAAGGGAACATTATGCACTCTTAAAAAAGAAAATGCTATCACATGCTACAACATGGATGAATCTCAAGGACATTATGCTAAGTGAACTAAGTCAGTCACAGAAGAACAAATACTGCATGATTCCACTCATCCAAGGTGCCTAAAGTAACCAAATTCATAGAAAAAGAACGTAGACAGGTAATTGCCAAGGACTGAGGGTGGGGAGTGGGGAGATTAGTGTTTAATGGGCCTAGAGCTTCAGTTTTGCAAGAGGATAAAGTTCTAGAGATCTGCTACACAACAAGGTGAATATATAGACGGTCCCACTGGCTTGACTTAATGATTTTTCAACTTTATGACAGTGTGAAAGTGATATGCATTCAGCAGATCCCACATCTGAATTTTGACTTTGATCTTTCCCTGGGCTGGGATATGCCTTATGATCCTCTCTCATGACTCCGGGCAGCAGTAGCTGAAGCCCCCCATCAGCCACGATCATGAGAATAAACAACCGATGCTCTTCCAATCATGCTGTGCCCACACAAACATTCCGGTTCTCACTTTCAGTACAATAGTAGTTTCAGTACATTACATGAGCTATTCAACACTTTATAACAAAATAGGCTCTATGTTAGATGATTTTGCCCAACTATAGGCTAAGGTCAGTGTTCTGAGCACGTTTAAGGAAGGCTAGGCTAAGCTGTGATGTTCATTAGGTTGGGTGTATTAAATGCATTTTCGACTTAGAATAGGGCTTATGGGGACATAACCCCATTTTTAAGTGGGGAAAGATCTGTATTTACCAGTGCTGAACTGTACACTTCATAAAGTTTAAGATGGTAAATTTAAAGTTATGTATTTATAACCACAATTAAAAATAAAATAAAAATGTAAGTCTCTTGTGGCCCATGTAGGGCCACATACAGGGAAGGAAATTCCAGAAACATAGCTCCAACTTGGCCAAATTGACACAAAACATGTCCTCCACACAACACAACTCATCCATTTGAAGACTTGAATTAGATCACGTATTTGAAACCATTTTGTAGGTACATGTTAGTATCTAATCTTTGCTTTATTGTACAGTCTGTGCATTTTCTTACACAGCAATTTTCTGGCCTGATACCATTATCATGTCACACATTATTCTTATTTAAAAACTCCTCATCAGTCCTTTCCAATAGCACAATTTTAACCTCACCTTCCTCTCATAGGGCCAAGTGTGGTCCACAACCAACTCCAGAGAAAAGGTGTGGATGAGCAAACCTTTGTGTTTCTGGAACAATTGGTCTGTGACTCAGCATTAGGGCTCACTATGAGACTCCGTGGTTGGAGTGGGAAGCCCTGTCTTTTGAAAATAGAAAAACTAAATTTTCCAGTGTTTCTACCTCAATAGGATACTAGATGTCAAAGGATTCTAGATGCTAAAAACAAAAATGTACCAGAAGCAGACTGCAAGAGAACATTTCAGAGGAGACAACAGCCCTGTCAAAGTATGTCTGCAGTGCAAGCCACCAGCAGAAAGTATGAGCGCAAGAGAAAGGAGAGCGCTTGAAATGGGAGTGCCATGGCCTCGGGATGAGGGCATGCTGCTCAGGCATGAAGGGCGAGATGAGTGAGGAACATGGTCTTATGGGAAGCAGCCCTTTCACTGTTCACTTTTTTAATTACCTTTCTCTTCCTCATCACCTCTATTATGTTCTCTTGCTCTCTTCATTACTGCTCCTAATCTTTCTCCCTTTATTAACGCTCCTATTCTTCTCCTTCATTATCTTTCACCCTCAAGACATAAAGAATACCCACCCTATTGACATCACTTATAAGGAAATGGTCTGTAACATTTGAAACTAAGGGGACAATCATTGTGAATGAGTAGGACCACAATAAGACAACAGTCGTGATCATTCAAAGCTCTCCCCTGTGGCAGCAAATATTGGATACAGTCCTTGGCAAAAACTAGCCAGAAACAATATAGCTTAGACAGTATCAATATTTTACAATTCCCCCAAATAAGGGAATGTTTCATCCTTCTGCTTCCTGACCTCAACCAGATGTTACTTCTGTTATCTGGATGTGGTTCTATTATCTGCATTTCGAAGCCTTATATTTTCAAAGAGATCTAACAACAGAGCACCACAAGCTGCGAGGCACAAGGTCATAGTGTTGACCAAGCTCTGTAGATAGGTCATCCCAGTGGTTCGCAAGGACCTATTCAATAACTACTCTCAACAGATTGGAGATGCTCAATTTATTCTGATGAACAAATATCTAAATGAATAAGTGGTTTCAGTCCGTTGTGAAATTTTTGCCACTTTGTCCTCATAATCAGAGAAGGATTGCATCATAAGCTTATCATAAAGTTAAATTTATTTGAAATAAATAGCTGTTGTTGAAATAAAGAACTGTTCTTTATCCTAAGAGTAAATCCCTCCTTCTGCAAAGAAGTGGAAAAGATTTACTATCTTAACGGATATTTCCAGAACTCTTCTTAGTGAATAAACTGCCTTTGCTTGAGGAAATATCTTGTGACAGTTAAGAACCAAAGGGATGGATGTTAGACCAAGACCAAGCCTTAAAAGAGCTGAATGTTAAATTATTCTGCATGAAATGAGGAGAAATATTAATCACTTGAGAGAGGAATAAGAAGCAAAATTGGGGCAGAGAAATAAGAGGAAAGCAGGAGGTTAGCAAGATAAAAGATTCTCAGAAGTGGGGGGAGGGAAGAGGCAGGGAGGCTAAAGAACTTGGTCAGGGTTGTGCTATCTAGTGTTCCATTTGGTATCTTCACTTCT
Organism: Camelus ferus; assembly: GCF_009834535.1. Classification (NCBI taxonomy): domain Eukaryota; kingdom Metazoa; phylum Chordata; class Mammalia; order Artiodactyla; family Camelidae; genus Camelus; species Camelus ferus. The sequence goes on along the minus strand of NC_045697.1, from coordinate 15,774,032 downwards.
CTGCCATGTAAACTCTTTCTCTGTTTCCTTCCACTATCTCTGCTGTAACCAAACCACCTACACTAGTCACAGTCTTCAGTTTTGCCTACTGCACTCACCAATGGCATGAGTAGATTGTTGTTGTTGTTGTTGTTGTTGTTTTGGAAGAAACTGGGTTTTACCTTGGGTTGACTGTGAACAGAACAGAAAGAGGACATATTTAGAGGAAGAAATAACTATGAGAACATAGGCTATCTGGGAATTCAAAGAAATCTAGGCTAAAGAAGTAGTTTTCCATATGGCTTTGAGGATGAGTTTAAATTAGATTAATCTAGTCCTCAAGGGACTGGGAGAACCCAGCTGACATCTTGATTACATTTTATTGTTTTAAAATTACCTTTGTCTATGAGATGGTGGTAATAACCATTCCTTTTAAAACATCTTCCCAGTGTAGTCGCCCAATTAAAACACTTTCCAGGAATTTCACATATACATGCACACAAACTTGGACACACCTTGAAGACATTATGGAAAAATTATACACCAAATGGTTAATAATGATTATGTGGAAATACCAGGGATATTCCTTCCTAATTTTTCTTTATTTCTGTATTGTTTGGAGTTTTTCTAACAATTCTGTGTTACTATAGTAGTTGGAAAAAATAAGGATTTAAAAAATCTTTTTTAAAAGAAGATTTACAAATGCCTTACAAAAGTGACAAGTACACCGTCACAGTGAGAGATTTTAAGACATCTCTCTCAACAATTGATAGTAAAGGGGTCAGGATTTGCCACCCCAAAATATGACACTTTGACATAAGAATTATTTTGTGCTAAAGGCATTTGAATTTCTTAAATCCCTTGGATGTCTAAAAGCAGAGCTTCCCAAAAGAGCTCAATTGTCGTAAATCCCTTTCCCAGAGTAACTCTTAGTCTTCTCTTCTTGGAGCGAGAGAGCAGCCCCACACCAAGACAGTTACAAACTATCATATTTCTATTCATTCTCTTAAGAGCCCATTTATCTTTCCAAAAAATCATTTGCTATTCCAGAAGTGCCCCTTCTCCCCCTATTTTCCCCCTACTAATTCTAAACCACCCTTTGAAGGTATACATCTCCGAAAGCTCTCAAGTGTATGTACAATGCACATGCTAATAAACTTTTGTTTGTTTTTCTCTTATTAATCTCTATTCCATTGGCCTAATTTACAGAGCCCCAGCCAATAAACCTAAGAAGGGTAGAAGGAAAAGATGGTTTCCTCCCCTACAACAGCTTAGGTAGGCAAAACAAAACAGAACAAAACAAAAAACTGCATGAATAGAGGACATTTAAACAATACAATTAGCAAGCTTGAACCAGTGGATACATATAAAACATTATACTTAACAATTGGGGAAGACATGAAATGCTTACATAAATCCACATGTACTAAATCATAAAGCAAATAAAATCATTTTTTAATAACCAGTAACATAAAACCACATTAGTTGACCAGAATATAATTAAGATAAAATCCACAAGAACAAAAAGAAATCATAACGGAAATGAATAAACATTTAAAAGAACTACCACCAACTATCAAAAGTTGACGGATACAGCTGAAGTGGTTTGTAGAGGGGAATGTATAGTCCCAAATGTATGTGTATTAGAAAAACAGAGAACTTAAAAACTAGGCTTTAAGCATCCAAAATAAGAAAGTAAAGAAAGAACTATAATAAACCCAAAAGGATTTTTTTTAAGAAAAAGAAAATAAAGATAGGAAAAGAAATTAATAAAATAGAAAACAAATATATAATAGTGACATTCAACTTGGCCAAAAGTAAGTTACATGAAGAGGTTAATAAAAAGACAGACCACTGAAAAGATTGCTGAGGAGGAGAAAGGATAAATAAATAATACTAGAAATTTAAAAGAGGATACAACTACAAATGCAGTATGGAAGAAAACACACCAAGGTTTTAAAAATTCTTGACTAATAAATTTTAAAACTTAAGTGAGAAGCCAAACTTAAAAAAAAAAATTGAACTACCAGAGCTGACTGAAAAAGAAACAGTAAACCTAAATGATCCTAAAACCAATAAATAAAATCACTTATTTAAAATCTTTCCACAAAGAAGCATTATGTCAGTTTTACAATAATCATCTATCAAATCCAATGTTCATTTCAATTTTACACAAATTCCATGAAAGAACAGAAAAAGTAGAAACAATTTCCAAGGCATCCTGTGAAGCTAATACAACCTTGACACAAATACTAGGCAAGGGCAATGCGAGAAAGGTCAACTGCAGACAAATCTCACATATGCACACACATGCAAAAACCCCAAATAAAATGATGGCAAATAAAGTGTAGCAATTAATAAAAAAAGACATGGGTTTCTTATAGGACAAGAGTCTGGTTCAACTCTCAGAAAATCTTGTCCTGAACTGTGTCTGGTAATATGGCAATTTTGGCAGGCAAGTGAGTAATAAGAGCCACTAACTGACCCTTCCTCTGAAACCAACTGAAAACTCAAGATGATAGATTTTTTTAAATCATCTTCCAAGCATCAAAGCACTGGATGGAAAGTAAGTAACACTGTGACCAGAGGCAGAAAGAAGGTAGACACTCAGAGAGCACTGGAACTTGAGCCAGCCTTAGATGTAAGAACATTCACTGAATCCTTGGTTTGTCACAGCCTTACAGGTATAGGAAACTAGGCCCAGGGCTGTAAAGAAAGTCATAGGAAATACTCACTTCCACAGCTAGAATCCCAAAGGGCTTCATCCTCAAAATAAAATGAAATAAAATTTTCATTCCATATCCTCGAGGATTCTAGAAGGAAAATTGCTTGTCTGAAGTCTGTCCCTTTAGCAAAAGGGAAAAACACTCCTCAGAAGTTTTAACCATAAAGAGTTCTTACACTGGTCTGCAGCCCAAGTTGTCTGAAAATAGGTGGTCCGAAGAACCTCAAGCAGAGAATCTTGTTTAAAGCCAACCTGGGAAAGGGAAGGCGGCGCTGATACGGTGTTAGATGGAGGGAAGAGAATTGATGGTGATTGACATAACCAAAGGCTAGGAGGGAAATTGGGAAGGAGAAGAAAAAAACTATCTCAGCCAGAGATAAAAGAGGAGGAGGCAGAAAGGGAGGAGTTGAGAGGTGAAATCTATAAGCCAGAGGGGAGTGTGATGGCTACAGACGGGAGATGGAAAAAAGAAGACATTAACTATTGTTGGAGACAAGTGCTATAACAAAGAAAACCACACCTCATGATTTTAATATAAGATGTGCCTACTTAAAATAATTACATTTTTGGAAGGAAGAAGAGGTCTCACCACCCTGTGACCAGAGACCACCACATGCTTGTGTGAATGAAAAATATTGCCAGCCATTTCAGTAAACAAAGAATGCTGTGGTCATCAAGTCATCAGCCGCTACGGCCACCCCTGATAGTGAGCAGAGGGAACTCCAGATACAGACAAGCAGGCAGCCCAGCCTCTGCAACGACCTGCAACAGTGCATCCTGAGGGAACTCAGGATGTAAAAGAACAAGATACTGGCCCTAGATAGCCAGGTGCATATCAAAGGAATGATTTCAATGAGCCCAGACCTTTGCACCTTCCCATACATAGAAAAGCGCTAAATTCCTTCACTTGAGCTATCTAGTTTTCTTCAATTAATAATAATCTTTTGATGTTCTGACCAGCTGGTCTTTGTTGCAAAAACTCATATACCCTGGCTTCTACCTTGCCACTCTGGAACAGCCTCTTAGAGCGGTCTGAGATGCTGTGTCCCTGGCTCGAGTCCTAAGGAAATCCGCCAAAAACATGACCCTCAACTTTTAGGTTGTGCTTTTATTTCACTCGACACTTGTAGCTCGACACAGAAAAAGGTCTTCATTTCTGTCTGAAGACCCCCTCCAACACTGCCTTGCAGTCAGCAAAGAGGGAAAGGGCCTCTTGCTGGTCAGACAGGGAAGATGAGGCACTTTGATGTTCAGCAGGGGAAAGAAAGATGGGCTTTGAAAGGCCTTTCTAGTATTCTATCTGGTAAAATATTGAGGCTTTCTAAGGGAATACAGTTATTTGTGCAGAGTGTATAAAAATCAAGGATTTCTTTAATAATTGAGATTTTGTTTTTAACTTTTAGAACATGTGGCAAGCATTTCTGTTGATTGTGGAGGGGGTGAGTTCCACATCATATGCCCCTCTCGGGATAAACAGACCCGCCAGTTTTTACTCGGACATTTATCAGGCTATAAATCTGCATTTCCAAAGCTTGTAATTGTTCATTATCTCTAAATGCCCCTTGAGGGTCATAAACACAATAGAGCCAAGGAAGGAGAGCATCCTACTGGCAGCCACAGAATAACCAAGTGGTTTTTAGCTCTCAGGAGTGGTCCTAAGGTTACTCATCCATCATCTCCCGAATCTTTGAGACCTTGTTGTGTCTTCCCTCAGCCAGAGGCAAATGCCCCAAGATGATTGCCTTTTCCTATTTTAAGTATGAGGCTGACACAAAGTGGTAAAAACTAGGAGTCTCTTTCCAGGCTTTCCAAATTTTAAGTGTTGTCTGTGATTTAAAGAAATTTGCCTTGTTTTCATGGTCATTTTGACATAGTGAAGAGCTAGCGTTCACAAGTCTCTTGTTTACAATGCAGAGGTTCACACTGAGATGCGTGGATATACAAGGGTGATCTCAAGCACAGTTCAACTGCAGGGATAGCGAAGAGAATTTCACAGGGCCCAGTCCATCCAGGTGCAAGGTACTTTCAGTCCAGAATGCCTTTACCCAGGTCTCGTCTCCAGCTGGAAAGACCCCATGCTGCTGTGGAATAAATGCATCACTGACCTGGTAGCACACGCATGTGCAGATAAGGCTCACAGTCAGAACAAGGCTTTGTGAGTGACACTTCCATGTTCTCCAGAAATAGGTTCTCCTCTTTGGAGAGAAACAGTCAGAATATGAGCTGGAACCTTTATGCGTCGTTCAGGATAATTTCGGTGACCTGAGTTCCCCAGAGTACAGAATTGCAGCTCATGTGTCCATCTTGATCACTGGACAGTCCAGGCCACTTGTTCCCACATTCACTGAGAATATTTAGTGTTCCCTTAACATCAGAGTTTCCCTTCTCTACTTTGTCAGAGTGCCAAGGGTAGGAAAAAAATAGATTGATACTTGGTATTTGGGATTTCACATATATACGGAAATCATGGCCTATAATATGAGAACCTTGATCTAAGTCTACAATCCCCAGCAAGGAACCTAGTTCCAGAGCAAGTTATTCTTGACATTCATATTATTTGAAAAGTTTTGGGTATCCAAAGAGCAGGTACAGAATAACCAGGACATGGGCATATCCCCCTGGATAGAAAAATCATAGTCATTTTCTAAGTGACTAAGGGACCCCTCCAGCCAGTGGAACTTGTTGCACTTGTATGGCTTCTCTGCTTTATACGTATATTAAATGGCAAAAATGGAGCAGAGCACGCCATGAGGTAGTGCTCTTTGGGGAAATAGAGCAGTCTGTTGTTGTTGTTGTTGTTGTTGTTGTTGTTGTTGTTGTTGCTGTTGTTGTTGTTATTCTATTATCTCCAAGAGTGTCACTTAGTGGAGTAACTAGAGTAGGACAGGAGCAGGGAACGAGACCTCGGGAAACTTCACTGGGTACAGCATACTCACCACAAAAAAAAAAAAAGAGAGAGAGAGAGAGAAAGAAAACGGTGACTGTGAGGTGCTGAGTATGTTAATCAACTTGATTGTGGTCACTGTGTCACAATGTGTATAGATATCAAAACATTAACTTGTATACCTTAGTCATATACAATTTGTTTGTCAATTTTACCTCAACAAAGCTGAAAAAAAGAATTCGGGCCATTCTGTTGGAGAAAGATGTCATTTTCAGCCCTGTCCACTGACATGCCCAGGAGCAAGGTCATTATGTGCTCTGTGCCAAGGAGCATGGGGTCTCTCGGAAAAAAAAGCTGATTCCACGTTCAGGCTGGAAGGTTTCGTGTGAAACTGGGGCATCTAGTTGTGTCAGAAAGCTACGAAGCGTTCGAAGATTAATGGTGTTAAGTCAAAAGACCACAGGAACCAATTTAAAGTGTACTTGAGACAATTTGAGCACCAAAAGGAGGATAATGGCTCTGGTCAATTGACACGCATTAAACCTGAAAAACTGTCAGTATCTAATTTTGTACAAAAGAGAAAAGCTAACTTAAAGTGTTGAGTCTTATTATTTGATCATGCTGGCTTTATTGACTAATTTATTGCACTGTTAAAGAGTACAGGAAAGAAAAATGTAAATACTTCAGGTAAATGGATTTTCTGACTCAAAGGGAATATGAGTAGAATGATACCATAGGTTGTGACCTTAAATTAGACATGAAATATTCAATTTAAATTGCGTATGTATACTTTTACATTAATAATACATAATGTATAATGACATAATAGATAAGTTATATATGTATATTAGTATTTCAAAGAGTTTTATGGTTCTAAGAATGAAAAAAAATGCAAGAGCCATCAGGCCCAAAGGATTTAAAGTTCTTCTCAGGATCCCATCAAGTGCAAGGTCTTTAAGGTTAGGTGGAGAAAGACATTTACTTAACTTGAAGTTCACCAACTTGAGTGAAAGGACTGCTAGGAAATTGAAGAATTAGATCATGGATGTAACTTGAATCTGTCATAATGAGCTAACTGATCATCTTAGAGTTATGACACCATTAATGTAACAAACAAAAACTGGGTTCAAGAAATCATCACATCAGAGTAACAGCATTCTTCCGCCATAAATATCTTTTAGTGAAGTCACTGATGAGTTATAATAACTGTCTTCCTTAGTGAAGTAATGGTTTTTCCAACCTGAGAAGGTTTAGAATTAAGCCCAGAAATGCTTAAGAAAACCAGACCTTTAGGGTTAGTATTTTCTTGATGAGACAGAAGCTGTGCCCGTCTGATACTGCTTATGCTAAGGGAGGACTCGGTCTAATGGAGTGATAGCCTTTTGACTAATTTGAAATGGCTCTTTAAATAATTTAGTCCTGCGATTTTAAAAAGTAATCCTCTGAAGTTAGAGCTCATCTAAGACATTAGGGTCACACTATTTATAAGCTTTGCTTATTTAGTTTATAAGAATTATTTGATACCCAGGAAAGTTCTATTTCTTGAATTAGTCAAAGGCAGTATTTAAAAGGGAAAAGTGTTAGGTAATCCAGCCGCAAATTTTCTTCCATCACAGAATGTCATCCCTGTACATTGTAACCCATATTTTGCTCCCTGACACCTGTCTAACCTATAAATTGGAACCCTGATTCTTAAAAGGCTACCTACGCACAACAGGATAGTTAGTCTTCCCTGTTCATGGGCTCCGGCTGGACCCAGTGAAGTGTGGAAACACTATATTCAAATGTTGTTCTAATAACATGAAAATAAAGATAAGCAAATACTCCTGAAATACCTTAATTTATATTTCTTTTATTAAAGCACAATCTATCTTTCCAAAATGTTTATTGGAATATCCCTTAGATAATGTTCCAACTTTTTTCTACTTAGTGGAAATTAAATATCAACTGCAGAGATTTGTTGCAAAATGGGCTCCTTTTATACCTATCAACACCAACAAAACTAAAAAATATTTTAAAATTTCATGCTGATAAAAACAATCATTTCTTTTAATCGGGTTTATGTGAGTAACATAATGTCAATTATTTAGAAAACTTGATAGCCTATCATATCCATGTAAATTAGGTGAACCATTTCACAAACTGAATATATTATCCAAGTAAAAGAAGCAACAACACCATGATATGACAAAGGAGACTGGTGATTGAGTATATCAATTCCCCGAGAGCTCGAAACGTGCCAGTTAAATCTAATTTCTGCAGCAACAAAAATACGTAGAAATGGTGGAATAAATCAAGAAAGGCTTAAGGATTTAATCCAGTAATGTGGGAAACTGAATCAAGCCACTGATTCTTTGACACCCCTTCCATAGACAACTAAATCTGGGTGGCTCTAGACTGACCAACAGAATGTGGTCAAAGTGACAATGTGCTCATTTCCAGACCTAGAGATTGGCAGTTTCTACTTCTTGGTCTCTTGGAACACTAGATCTTGGTGCCCTGAGCTACCATGTAAGAAGTCTGATGGCTCTACTCGGGAAATTATGAAGGTGGGCCCTGAGACCACATGGAGAGACAGAACAAATTAGCTGAGCCCAGACTTCCATCTGTCCCCACCAAGGTACCAGACATGTTCATAAAACCTTCCTTGGACCCTCCAGACCAGGTTAGCCTTCTGCTGAAAACTATCGAGTGAAGCCAGGTGGTACCACACAGGGTATACGAAGCACTCAGCTGAGCCCTGCCCAAACTCCTGACCCACATATGAGCACAATAAACTAGTAGTTTTTACAAATCGCCAACTTTGGAATATTTGTTACACAGAAACAGATGACAAGAAAAAGGAGATACAGTTTAAGATATTTAAAATGGGAATTCTACTTTCAACAACACTGCAGGCTACATATCCTGTAAAATGTCCCACAGTAAATACTGAATAAAACTTTACAAAAATTATTTTAAATGCATAGCTAAGCTCACAAGAGGATAAGAGAGTATTCAGAAGTGAAGGAGCCCACGATGAATTTGGACTCGTGAGCAGCACTAAAGCTGGCAGCTGCCCAAGGACACTGGTTCTAAACAGCAAGAGCCTTGGGTTTTAATGGCTGAGAGAAAGTCTTGGGCCTACACAAAATAGGGAATTAGAGTAGAGATGCTGATTAAGCCAAGAGTCTCACAGGTTGTGCCTTGAATGAGAGACTGAACAGAAAAACAGCAGCCCTGCAAAGGGATATAACTGGGAAACTATTTTTGGCCTTCCAGGAAGGAAAAAGCTAAGAAGATATTTCTTCTGAGAATCTGTGAACGGAAGCAGTCCTCAAATGGATTTGGGGTTCCAATTCAAAACTCCCTACATGCTCCAAAAAAGGCTAAGAAATTAATTTAAAGTGGTCTGAAATTAGGGACAGACCCAGGTACCTAATAAAAACACAGGCAACTCATTTTGATCTCATTTGACCTTTACTAGCTCTTTAAAGGCTCTATCTCCAAATATAGTCACATTGGAGATTACGCATTTAGGGACACAATTCGGTCCATAACAGTCCCTGAATCTTCAGATGGAAATCAAACCTTAGAAAGCTGGGTTCATGATGCCAGAGTAAATCGCTTAAGTAAAACAAATGCAAAAATTAGTAAAAAAACACACACATAAATACCCTAATTCAGATGTCAACGTCAGAGTAGCTAACTTTAATTACATAACAGGTAAGACAATAAGCATGCCATAGGATGCACTAATAACTTAAAAGGGGATTGGGGATCCTTCAGAACCTATAACATAGAAAAGAACCCTTGCTCTATTTATATCAGTAGTTTTTGTAAAGATGAAATTAGCTAATACATATCCAGCATTATGTCTTCCTTCATCCTTCATCCTTCAGCAAGAAGCACTAATTTCTAACTAGACACTCTTTCATGCCTACAAGAAGTAAAAAGGAAGAAAAATTAATTTCATGGTCTACAAGATATATTGCACTGAAAATTTGAGTCAAATTGTAAGCTTAAAAAATTATAATAAGGTTCATAACCCTATTATTATCCTGAGTTATTTCCCTGAAGCCTCAAATTTTATTTTCTAAAAACCTGTAAGGTATGAGGGATAGTCTCAGTAACAATCTTACTTTGTCTATAATTTTTAAATATGTGTATTGTACATAACCTGACTTTACCCATTGCTTTGTAAATTAATCATTTATACATTCCAAAATGCGCACGCCCTAAGGGCTGACCTTAGCACTCTGCTCTTTGTGAACCTCCAAACATGTCATTTTCAATAGAGATTTTCTTTTAAATAAATGTATGATTTCCTATTATGAACAAGTAAAGCCACTTGTCCAAAAAAGACAAGGAAAAAAACAAGTCAATGCACCTATTTAAAGCAAAGCTTGGGAATATATTATTTCAAAGTCATTTCAAGTAGCTAGTAACTACAATTCTAATATTAAGTAAATTTATATAGTCTAAGACATTTTCCTTTCTTAAAAGAGTTATATAAAGAAATGGACTCTTTGGAGAATGTCATTCTTTGGACAATCACTTAAATTAATGTTCCAGAAATCATAATTAATCTTATTTAGCAGATTAGTTCATATAATTAGTTTACGTACACATGATTGAAAAAACAAAATGCTCTAAATTATATAATTGTTCATAATTAGAATATTAAGCTACTGCCCTAGTTTTTAAATTTCCAAACAAATTGTCTAATCTTTATTTGGTTATTTGCTTAGCTGATGTTTTTATTGCTAAACTTGGATTCCTGCTAGGCAAGCTCAAATAAAATTTGTTTAAAGGGAGGGAAGAAAATAAAACATTTAGGTAAACGTCAGTAGAGCTGAATATGTAAATCTTGGAAATAGATGCCAAAGATTTGACTCCTTTCTGTCAGTGCCCTAAAATCTAAAAAAGAAAAAAAATATATATTTTTTAAAAGACTCGCCCATGCAGAACACAGACTTAGTAGAGTTCTGTTTGACTCTGACTTTAAAATCTGTGATAATTCTACATGATGTGCCTCTGACAGTCACATCACCAGGGAAGAATTAATCTATCAAAGTGACGGTCTCTTCTTCTTTCTACCCTCAATCTGCTCCTATTATTCTTTTTCCTTCTCTCCTACTTTTCCATTTTCTTTTCATCCTTTTTTCCTTCTTCTTTCCTAATGCCAAAAAACCTTACTTAATTAAACCACAGCTACTATGCCTGACCTCCTAGAATTCTATAATTAAAGGCTTTACCTTCATAAAAGTCTGTCCTAACCACAGCCAAAAATAATGAGTTTGAGAACTTATGCTAGTTAGTTCTAATCTAGAATGTTTCTAGCATCAAATGAGAAAATTCAAATAAGCAAAATTAGTCATATTTCAACTTTATTTCATGAATAAAAATTAAATACTAGAAATGTGGAGTTGTCATTTTCAAATTTCTTATTTTAGGGCCTATTTTAAGGTTCTACACAAAAGTTTTAGAAAACAATTTGATTCACTTCTCAGAAGGTAGCATTAATGGATTCAATTGTGTCCTCCCCAAAATGTATATGTTGAAGTCCTAATGCACAGTTCCTCACAACGTGACCTTATTTGAAGACAGGGTCATTACAGAGGTGATTAAGCTAAATGAAGGCATGAGGGTGAGCCCTATGCTAATATAACTGGTGTCCTTATAAAAAGGAAATTTGGAGACAGACACCATACACACAGGCAACCCCATGTGAACATCAACATGGGTCAGGGGGATGCATCAATGAGCTAAAGAACACTAGAGATGGCCAAGAAAAGCACCAGCAGCTAGAGGACAGACATGCAACAGATTCTTCGGCAAAGCCTGCAGAAGGAACCAACCTTGCCAATACCCGGATCTCAGGACTCGAGCCTCTAAAACTGTGAGAAAATACATTTCTGTTATTTGAGACTCAGTTTGTGGTATTTTGTTAGGGTAGCCTTAGAAAACTAATAGGGTAGCTGACTTTTATGCTATTTCCCCTTACTAACTTGGGGGCTTCTGATTCTGATCATGTTTTCATTTGGATTGAAGACTCATTGCTACCAGAGATGGAAAATATCAGAGTGAGAGCAGAAGTAGGAAAGTGAATCTCTACTCACAGTAGGATTATCAAAGTATATCCCTGTCTTCAGATTGGAAAACCTCAACAATCCAGGCATTATTGAACTGGTTCCACCACATTATTACAGTAGTTACTATTACTGATATATTCCAGTATTTTGTGCCAAAAAAGCATAGGATGAGAATTTTATAAGACTTGTCCCAAAATGGAATGTCAATATAACATTCAAAAAATGAGTTATTGTAATACATCCTATCAATAGAATAAAGGACAAAAACCACATGATCGTCTCCATAGACATAGAGAAGTCATTTGACAAAAACCAACAATTTATCACAAGAACAATCAACAAACCAGAAATTGAGGGGAACTTCCTTAACTCAATAAAGGGTACCTACATAAAATCACAGCTAACATAATACTTAGTGGTGGCAAGTTGAATGATCACACTTGCAAGTCCCAATTTCAAAACTTAGTACAAAACTATAGTGATCAATATGATACTGTAACAATAAACATATACGTTCTTGGAATAGAATAAAAAGTTAAAATAAACAAATATTCAAAGTTATGGTCGATTGACTTTTGACAAGAGTGCCAAGTAAATTCAATGGGCAGTGAATTTGATACCCACATGTAAATGAATGAAGTTGGAACTATTCCTCACACCATACACAAAAATTAATTTGATATGACCATAGACCCAAATGTAAGAACTAAAGCTATAAAAATCTTAGAAGATAATATAGGAGTTAATCTTCATGACCTTGCGTTAGAAAAAGCCTTCTTAGATAGGACATCAAAATCATAAGTAATATAAAAAAATAATAAATTTGACTATCTTAGTCAGGGTTCTCTGGAGAAACAGAACCAACAGGATGAATATATACATAGAAAGAGATTTCTATATAGCTATAGAAATACATAGATAGAAAGAGAAAGGAATCAGCTCATGAAATTATGAAGACTGAGAATTCCCAAGATCTGCAATCAGCAAACTGGAGAATAGATGGTGTAAGTTCAAGCCCCATAGCCAGCAGACTTGAGCCCCTAGAACAGTGATGTTTCAGTTTAAGTCCAAAGACCAATGTGCTAGCTCAAGCTGTCAGGCAAAAGGAGTTATTTACTCAAGGAAGAGTCAGCCTTTTTGTTCTATTTAGGTCTTTAACTGATTAGATGAGGCCTACTCACAGGACAAAATGTAAACTACTTTGCTTAGTCTACTGATGCTAATGTTAATGTCATCCAAAAACAACCTCCCAGACGCACCAGAATAATGTTTGACCAAATATCTGGGCACCTCCCCACACCATGGCACAGTTAAGTTGATACAGTATTAACCATCACATATATTTTATGCTATGTTAAATCAAGGAACTGAAAGATATCCCCACAAAATGAGAGAAAATATTTACAAATCATATATCTGATAAAGGACTTATATCCAGTAAAGAACTCTAATAATGCAATAATAAAAACCTAAATTTAAAATGGGCAAATGATCTGAACAGGCATGTTTCCAAATAAAATACACAAGTGGCCAGTAAGCACATGAAAAGATGATCAACATCATTAGCCACTAGGGAGAATGTAAATCAAAACCACAGTGAGACATTTTATACCCACTAGGATGGCTATAATAAAAAAGAAAGACAGTAACAAGAGTTGGAGAGGAAGTGAAGAAACTAGCACCTTCATACACTGCTGGTGGGAATGCAAAATGGTGCAGTTTGGCATTCCTCAAAATTTAAGCATAGAGTTATACCATGTGACCCAGAAATTCCATTCCTAAGTACATACCATACACAAATGTTCACAGCAGCATTATTTATAAGAGCAAAACATGGAAACAACTCAAATTTGCATGAGCTGATGAATGGATAAATGAAATAAATGTATCTATACAACAGAATAGTATTCAGCAAGAAAAAGTAATGGAACATTGATAACATGTCAAGTGAAAGGAGTCAGTCTCAAAGGATACACGTTGCATGATTCCATTTATGTGAAATGTCCAGAATAGGCAAATCTATAGACAGAAATTAGTGGTTGCCTAGGGCTGAGGTGGGTTGAGAAGGATGGGGGATGACTGTAATTGGTCAACATATTTCTTTCTGGGAAGATAAAAATGTTCCAAAATTGATTGTGGTGATAGTTTCCCAACTCTGTGAACGTACTAAAAACCATTTAATTTTGCACATTACATGAATGACCTCTATGATTTATGAATTATGTCTCAATAAAACTGTTAAAATTAAAATAAAATAAAATTTCAAGACACTTGCAATTGTTTTGTCCCATTTATAAGAATTGCATTGAGAGAAGGAGAGCTCTCACCTAGGACTATCTCGTAGCTCTTTAACACAGCAAAATTATGAATTATTTTATATACTTGATTATGCTTAAGACCCTCTTCAGGATTTTTCTTGTGATCTGCAAGAGAGAAAGATCCCTGAGACAATAGGATTCTTATCAGGGGAGGGGAAAGTTAATCATATCATCAAAAATTATCAAACTTCAAAAGGACTGTTTTAACACAGATTTGAAATAAATCACAGGATTTGTCCAGGGGAGTAAAATATTAAGAATCTCTTTGTTATTTGAGATTTTTAACTTTTCAAGTATTCAACTTGTAACTCTGTTGTTTACAAGAGGACTGATAACCCTGTCAGTCTACCCTCTGAAAATTTACAAATCCACATATTTTACCATGTATTCTTTTATATATATATATATATATATTCTTTATATTTATTTATATATATATATACTTTAACTATAAATATGTCCTTCCCAGGATTATCACTTCTCACTATCATTTTAAATACAACTTGAGGAAATTGGACATGATGAGAAGCAGCAGGAGGGAAGATTTCTGTAGGGAGCAGCCAACTACAAAAGCAAGCAAGGTAAAGACAAGTTACAAAATCGCCAGCAGTTTTCTAGTTTATACTGTAGTTCTGAGCTTAGTTGTGCTGTGTCAAAAGGCAGGTCTTTGAAATTTGGGGTAACCCCATGGCATTTTCTCTTTCTTCTAGACTAGAGCTGCGTACAACTGGGAAGAGAAAACCTGGGGAATTCCCTTCCAGTAGCGCCCTTAGGCCTGGGCAGTGAGGACTCTTGCCCTACACCTCGTGGTTTAGAAGGTCACAAAGGATGCTAACCCCCTAAAGAATTAAACAGAACCTGGGCTCCTGCATCACTTCCTGCTGATAGATGCTAAACAGTCTCTCTTATGAATAACAATGTTCAGGGTGCAGGGAAATGCTCTTCCACATCTCTTCCTTTGTGCCCCTAAGTGGTAGGGATAGGAATGAAAATGTGTGATCATAAAGCTGATGATGTTGCAGACAGACAATGCTTCCATGTGCCGGAAGGATTTCCTCTCAGGGAGTCAAATTAATCTATCAGATCTCTCAGCATGAATGCCATAGATACTCACATAACAAAGTACCATTTCCAATCAGTGTTTCAGTACGCACTTAGGAATTAATTAGCATAATATTTGCAACATTGCACACGGCAGCTGATGGACATTTCGTAATAGTAATTAATATTGCTCTCAAATCTTCATTATGTAATTTGAGACATAAATGTGTGAAGCTTGACAATCTTTACATTAGCAATTTGACAGACAGTCAATAGAAGGAATGTTAATAGTTTTATTTTTGTAAATGTATGTAGTATGACAGTCGTATTTTCAAAAATGAACAAATTTCAACTTTAATAATTCTGAGTTAAAATGTTGATGTTTATTATGATTTGTATTTGTATTTGGGTTTTAAATAGCCTAGAATAAAAATAACTTTCTGAAAACTTATAAAAATTATTTAAATTTTTGATATCTTATATTTACTTTATTGTGTATGAAAATATATTGAAATTTATTCATTTTGAATGCAACAGAATTATTTAATCTTTTATGTAACTCCTATTATAGAACATAGCCCAAAGGAAAAAATAATGATTATAATAACATAATTATTGATATTACTGAAATGGAGTCAAGAGAAATAAATTTCATGGAATAAATACATAATAATTTATGAATTTTTATTTTATCAGTCATCCAAACAAAACCATTCAATCAACAGTAACATCCAGACATACACAACTAACACTAAATTGGGTTGTCTTCACCATTTTGCTATAATCACATAAAAGCTATCGTTTTACACATATATTTGAGTTTCTTATTGTAAAAGTGTATTTGTCAAGGTAAGCAATTAGAACATGTTTACATAATAGCTGGTTAGCTTAATTTATGACCTTTAAATCTTTAAATCTAATGGTAAATAAAACTAAAACTGTGCTCTTGTTCCACGGTCCCACAACGTTAGGGGCAAGATTATTCCCTTCTAAACTCTGGAGGTTTTAAAGGTCATTTTGTTATTTGCTCCTTGTTTGGGGAGTGGTTGAAACACAATTTGCCTCATTTTCCAGGGCTTTCTTGCTCATTGCTCAGAGCAGGCTTTCAATGAGACTGATGTATCCACAAGCATGGTCCACTACACCATCCAGTTCTAGGACCTGGCCAGCCTGGGGCAAGGCAGGTCTCTCTCTGGAATTTCTTTACACAGATCCTGGCTGTAGAGATGTGTTGACAGTGGAGTCCAGGATTGCCAACCCACTCTCATGCTGAAAATGAACTTGGAATGGTGATGCAGGTTTGACAGTGGCTGCCACCTGCCTGCCAGGTGTTAGAGGGAAACTGTGACTACATGCTGGAACCAGTGAGGCCCATCTGGTGATGATTCCATATGGTCTGAGCCCCATGGTCCTTTGAATTACATTTCCCATGTTCACCATGTTAGTTGGAAACACTTCAGGCCTCTCACAGCCTGTTTTGTTGCAAAGTTACCTGATTTGTTTCCTATGGTTTCTGTAATAAATTAGCAACATACAGTGGTTTACAACATAATTTTCCCATAGTTCTGAAGGCCAAGAATCAGAAGCCAGTTTTACTGGACCAAAAGCAAAGTGTCTGCAGGACCCTGCTCCTTCCAAAGGCTGGAAGGGCGAATCTGTTCCTTGCCTCTTCCAGCTTCAGGTAGCAGCCAGTCTGCCTTGTCTCGAGCCACATGACTCCAATTTTCAAAGCCACAATCCTCCATTCCCTCTCTGCTCTGTCTTCACATGTCTTTGTCCTCTGTGTGCAGTAAAATCTCCCTCTGCTTCCCTCTTTCAAGGATACATGTGATTGCATTTAGGGTCCACCTGGATAATTCAGGATTCTCTCATCACTTCAGTATTCTTCATATAACCACATCTGCAAAGGCTTTGCCATATAAAGTAACATTTATGGGTTCCAGGAATCAGGACCTGATATCTTTGGGAGAACCATGTTTTAACTAACGACAGGCACATAGTCTTTTTTTAATATCATAGTGTTTCAGTTCAACATTTTCAAAGTTCTTGTGGTGGTATGAGGTACATAGTTAAAAATTATCTTTTATGTCTGTGTACATAGTTATAGAAAATTTGCCCTTAAAATGAAAATCTTGATCTTTGACTGTTAAGAGAAGCTCTCCAGCAAGTATTCTTGCAACGTTTTTTTTTTCCCCTACAGTAAAACATTTGCCTTTGGACAGGGAAAAGCTTGGGACCATCCAGAGAACAGGCCTACAATTAAGTAGGACATGGAAGCGTCCAAACTACTAGGGAACATCAGTCAAGTCAGTCTGCAGGCAGATAAGAAACCCCACCTTACCAGTGGTTTCTGCATCATACTTGTTCTGGCTTCTCCAAATTTTACGCAGCAGAAGTGGGGGAGCATGCACAATAAGAAGCTGTTAGATCAGAAAGTCCAGGCCTAGAACAATCATCTTCTCCTTCTTCTGTTATCTTATTTCTGCCTACAAGTGCCACTGACTTGGACACCAGGACTAGGGCAGGAGCGAGGGTCTAGGAGGCCATGGAAAGACCATGTAGGAATAACCAGAGGTCTGAAAGGGAGAGGAAGCTGGCCTAGAACATCCAGACAGTATTTTACATATTAGTGTCCGCTTTATAGATTGTTCAGTGTCTGTTTGGGTTGATGTAACAAAAATATTTAGGCTGGGGCTTAAACAACATGTATTTCTCACAGTTCTAGAGACTGCAAAGTCCAAGATCAAGGCACCTGAGCATTTGCTCTTTAAAAACTTCAACTGCCTGAGTTAAGGGAAAAAAATCCAAGTGCTCAATAATTCTCACAAACCCAATAAATCAAACTTTTAAACATAATAAACCTAAATTCTCTTAGCTATTTCATTACTGAGAATTATTTGTAAGGTTTTACCCAAACATTATGAGTCTAAATCTAGTCCTTAAATGCATATTTCAAATTATAGTTAAAGGTTTGGGAATACAACAGGCCGCTCCTACACATTACAGTATATAAAATTTCAAATATGCATAGCCATTTTCTTAATCAAAAATATTAACACACAGTTCTGATTCTCTTATGTGTTTTATACTTAATTTTAAATCCTTCTAGGCTTAAAAATTTAAATCTTAAGGTTGAGAGTAACTATCCTAGCTAATTGATGTTTCTAACAGTGATTTAACAGTGCTCTTTTCTAGGGGGTACAATTTTTTTCATTTCATAATATGTATTTCTTTACACGTTAACCTCTCATGCTCTGGATTATAATATCAAGGTTTGCAGCATATAAATCCAATGATCTTCCAAATTAGTACTACCTTGACCCAATAACAATGTGGTGGTTCTAAAACATATCCACAGATTCTTTAATTCTCCATCCTCTAGAATTTGAAGCTTAATCCCCTTCCCCTGGAGTAATGCTGGACTTAGTGACTGACTTCTACCAAGTAGAACATGATGGAAGTGATTCTGTGTGACTCCCAAGACCAGGTCATAAAAGGCATGTGGCTTTCTCCCTCCTCTGGGGGATATTAACTGACATGGAGAGGCCCATATGGCCAGGAACTGAGGCCTCCTGCCATCAGCCAATGAAGAATGAGGCATCCAGCCAAGAGCTCCTTGACAAAGTGTTGAAAGTGAATCCTCCCACCCGCCTCAAACACGCAGGTGACTGCGGATCTGATTGGCATCCCAAATGGAATTTCATGAGACTGGGAGCCAGAACCACCCAGCTAAGTTGCTCCCAGAGTCTCTGACGTTCAGATGCTTGTCATCTTTAGCCCAGAGATTTGCGGTAATTTGTTATGCAACAATAAATAACTAATATAACCAGAACAAATCTTCAAATTTTCCTGGTGGAGACTCAAGGATGTATCTTGCATCTTAGAATTGCAATGATTGACAGAGAACAATCCATGGAAATACAGGCAGTTGAGACTTTGACTGGAAATATTATTTGACTCAAGACCACAATGTAAGACTTCATTTATATACATATATAATTTACTAGCATATATTTATATAATATATAGATAAATCATTTATTTAATATTATATACATATTCTTATTTTAATTACCAATAAACAAAATGTAGAACTTATAAGGCACAGGATATACACAAATATCTACTATATTAATGTTATAGAATTTCAAACTTGATAATTAATAATGTTATAAAATATAAACCAGAATATATCAAAATAAAATACTAACTTGTAAAAACTGGAAATGGTGTGAGATGTTAGAACCAATAAATTTCTCAATTTTTAAATCAGATTTTGAAATACAGAATATTTATTTTTTTAATATTCAAAATTGAAAAATGGCTGTGGGAAAAAATGAAATTCAAAAATAAGTTTTTTAACTGAAAAGAAATTTTGTTTAATTCAACTCTCCCCTTCCTTCACCTTTTATTTTAAAATCTAGGCTTTTTGCTATGAGGCAAGATTTTTTTTTTTTTATTGTGGTAAAATATACATAACATAAACATTTTTTTTCACTCTTTTTATGACCCTCACTTTAGGCCAAACCTTTTATCCATAAATTACCCTATGATTTGTTCTTAGATGCCAAAAGTTAAGTTTATCATATTTGAGCTTAAAATTATGTGAGAAAAATAGAATTTTTTTAAGTTTATTTCCTATATTTTTAGAGTCACACAGAGACACGCAGCATCTTACTGGGTGTGTACTCATTCTGTGTCCTATAGCTTAATTCACAACCCAGTTTAACACATCAAAGCTGAAAGGTTTTTGTTTGTTTAGTTTTGGAGGTTTTTCTAATACCCAGGGTGTGCAAGAAGTCCTACTCCTGTTAAGATCTGCCTTGTGATCACCAGGGAAGGAGACCTCATGATGCTCAAAAAGTTGACATTTCATGGTGTTCAGCAAGAGATGGGGAAAGTAGACCTTATGAGTCAGTAAACTCCAAAAAGCCATTTGAGAGGGGAGGGTATAGCTCAAGTGGTAGAGCACTTGCGTAGCATGCATGAGGTCCTGGGTTCAATCCCAGTACCTCCTCTGAAAATAAATAAATAAACAAATCTAATTACCTCCCCCTGCCAAAGAATTTTTTTTTCTTAAGCCATTTGAAAGGAGTGTTGACATCATATGTTTGGGAGAATCTGTAATACTTATCAGATAAAACATTTAAGGTCTGTACAGGGATTATAGTGTTTGCCCACTGAAATGAAATATTGAAGATTTAGGGGTTGCATGACTATCCAGGGAGCAAATAATCAGGGCTCTCTTTATTCTTTAGATGTTTAAATTTTAGAAACTGTGACACCAAGTTTTGTTGATTACAGAATGGCTGATTTCCTCCTGAGCATTGTCTACTGAGTTTCACTTTGCCATGCAAATTGTAACCTACTTAAAAGTCTTTGAACCCAAAGGCTTCCAACATGGAATAATAAAAACCCACAAATGCAGGAGTTTTCAAACAATGTATAACTTAATTCTGATTCATGTGACATATTAGGGTCTCAAATATTACATTAAATAGTGTTCATGAAAATGCTTAGGATCTTAGAACAAAAAATCATCTGGCTTTCCTCTTGAGGAGTCCAGCTTCTGACTATAAAACAATGTGTGATTTTTCAGGCCTCACCATAGCCAATTACAAAGGTCTTACCTGGCAGGTCTCATGAGGGAAAACTGCCCTCTCAATGACAGACTTGGTGCACAGCCAGAGCACTGCAATCTCTGCAGGGAGTTGCAGTCAAGAACTCAGGCCCCCAGATAATCCTAAATTTTATGTGGAACCACAAAAGACCCAGAATTGCCAAAGCATTACTGAAGAAAAAGAATGAAGCTGGTGGAATAACCCTCCCAGACTTCAGACAATACTACAGAACTACAGTAATCAAAATACTATGGTATTGGTACAAAAGCAGGCAAATGGATGAATGGAACAGAATAGAGAGCCCAGAAATAAACCCACATACTTTTGGTCAATTAATCTTTGACAAAGGAGGCAAGAACATAAAATGGGGTAAAGAAATCTCTTCAGTAAATGATGTTGGGAAAACTGGAGAGCTGCAAGTAAATCAATGAAGTTAGAATACTCCCTCACACCATACACAAAAATAAACTCAAAATGGCTTAAATATTTAAACATAAGACAAGACACTATAAACCTCTTAGAAGAAAACATAAGCAAAACATTATCTGACATAAATCTCAGCAATGTTTTCCTAAGGCAGTCTACCCAAGCAATAGAAATAAGAGCAAAAATAAACAAATGGGACCTAATTAAACTCACAAGCTTTTGCACAGCAAAGGAAACCAGAAGCAAAATAGAAAGACAACCTATGGAATAGGAGAAAATATTGGCAAAAGATGAGACTGACAAGGTCTTAATTTCCAGAATATATAAACAGCTCATTCAGCTTAGTAAGAAAAAAACAAACAACCCAATCCAAAAATGGGCAGAAAACCTAAACAAGCAATTCTCCAATGAAGACATACGAATGGCAATAGACACATGAAAAAAATCCTCAATATCATTTATTACCAGAGAAATGCAAATCAAAATTGCAATGAGGTATCACCTCACACCAACCAGAATGGCCATCATTCAAAAGTCCATAAATGATAAGTGGTGGAGAGGCTGTGGAGGAAAGGGAACCCTCCTACACTGTTGGTGTGAATGTAGTTTGGTGCAGCCGTTATGGATAATAGTATGGCGATTACTCAAAAAACTAAAAACAGACTTACCATATGATCCAGCAATTCCACTCCTGGGCATATATACAGAGGGAACCTTAATTCAAAAAGATACATGCACCCCGATGTTCATAGCAGCACTATTTACAATAGCCAAGACATGGAAACAACCTAAATGTCCATCAACAGATGACTGCATAAAGAAGCTGTGGTATATTTATACAACAGAATACTACTCAGCCATAAAAAAGAATAAAATAATGTCATTTGCAGTGACATGGATGAACCTGGAAAATGTCATTCTAAGTGAAGTAAGCCAAAAAGAGAAAGAAAAATACCACATGATATCACTTACATGTGGAATCTAAAAAAACACAAACTTATTTACCAAACAGAAACAGACTCATAGACATAGAAAACAAACTTATGGTTACCAGGGGGAAAAGGGGTGGGAAGGGATAAATTTGGAGTTTGAGATTTTCAGATACTAACTACTATATATAAAATAGATAAACAACAAGTTTATACTGTATAGCACAGGGAACTATATTTAATATCTTGTAGTAATCTATGGTGAAGAATATGAGACTGAATGTATGTATGTTCCTATGTGACTGAAGTATTGTGCTGTACACCAGAAACTGACACAACATTGTAAACTGACTGTACTTCAATAAAAATATATTTTAAAAAAAAAAAAAGAACTTAGGCCCCCAGGTTGCCCACTGGTCATACTTTCATTTACCTGCAGTTCTAGACCAGGCTCCTATATTCCTAGGTTTCCTTATCAGAAGACTTCGGCTGAGGTCCCCTTCAGGTGCCTCTGCCAAGGTCTTCTTATGGAGTGAAAACGCAGACCTTGAAGATATATTTCCCTACTCTCATATCCAATACTTTTCCACCTGTAGTGCTTCCCCCACCTGAGGTCCACAAAAGTGCCAGAGGCTTTTGTTCAAGGTTCCCTCAACAGTGAGACAACCCTTCATATCTGCAGCGATCCACTCAACTCTGGATTCATGGGGGAAAATGGAACAGGAGGAGTTGGCAATTTCTCTGATTTTAGCCTCTTGCTTACATTATCTCAGCAAGTGGTTAAAGACTTAACTCTTATCTTTGGCTTGTTGCATGAATCCTGTTACTCTGATACCTACCAGCTCAGCTCTCTTTTTTCCAGCTCAGTCAAGCTCCTAATACCCCAGATGGTGCATGTAGGTTATCATATAGCATAAGCAGTATTATTAGATCAACTCTGACATCATTTACTCTTGAGTTTGTCAAGGGTGGTGCTGCCTAACAAAGAAAACAGAATGGACCCTGAGCAAGAGAGTATGATGAGTCAATCTGACCACACAGTCTGTGGAGCTGAGACCTCCTAAAGTGGTTTTATTACTTACCTTGCAATGCTATGGATCAAAGACATTTGTCCTCAAATCTAAATACCAAAACATATTTCTTGTAGTCAAAGGATCTTATCCATTCTGCCACACATGAATAGGGATGTATCAGAATGGTTTTGGTTTCAAGTAAAAGAAAACAACATAAAGTGACCAAAGTAATAAGGAAATGTCTTGACTGCTCCAATGACAGACCAAGAAACAGAGTGGTCTCTAGACACGGTTTGATTAAAATGCAGTCAGTCTGTATCTCAGGCTTACTGTGACTCTCTCACCCCTTTTGTTCTCTGTAGAGCCTCCTTACCCACATGCAGTCTTCACTAATGAAACAAAATGGCTTCCAGAGTTCTAGACTTCATATCTGTGGGTCACTCCATTCTCTCCCTCTGATTATACTAGCTTCGGTCACATGCCAACTTCTGAGCCAAGCGTGGTGGCTAGGGCAGTGCATTGGTCCAGCTGGCTTGGTCGAGGTCATGTGCTGTATTCCTACAGCCTAGATGGAGTCAGTATCTTCCCTAAAACCACATGGAATCCCAAACAGAAATCAGCGGTTACTGAGAAGAGGTGAATGGGTACTGGAGAGGCAGCTGCAAGTATCAAATAAATTGTGCCATAAAAATTAACTGCGCTTTTTTATTTGGTCCAGAAATTAATGCAATAATCACAAATTTTCTTAGTACTTCTAGCTTGCTTAATTAGTACAATACATTTTGCACAACCACTATTTCAGAACCATATTTAAAGTAATGTACATCAAGACTCTTTTTAAGGAAAATGTCTTTGCCATCAACAAACTGTAAAATACATCATCATTGTAATTACTTTCTGGGGGGAAAAACCCTTTAAATTGTTAAAGTTCTACTGGATAAGCTAATGTAAATAAAGATTGTAGCAACTTCAAAAGTATCTCAGTTGTTTCCCTTCCTAAAAATAAATTGGTGATAAGAGATGACTTGAGGAGCTCAATAGATGTCAGTGTCAGTAATGTGTGGGTTAATCTCTGCACAGATTTAAACAAAATAAGCAGCAAAGTGATATGCTTGCAGTATGTCAAAGGCAAAAAAAATTTAAAAACCTCCATAATGTCTGTATCAGCCTGCCCTAAAAATTGAGTACTTTCTATAGATCTAGGCACCAACAGACAAATTTACTAGCTACTTCCTCTGGCTAATGCATGACATTTAACCAATTTTAAATTGTCTTTGATATTAAATATGCAGCTTAAATATTAATCTTATTCAGTCTATCTAATTCATTCATACTAAAAAGAACGAAAAGGATTTTCACCTTATGAAAAGCTTCAAAATATACCTAAGGTGTCTATAAACAATTAATGCCATCCTTAATGGAATCAACAAAATGCAGTCAAGAGATAGCCCCCTTTCATATAAAAATGGTACATTTAAAAAAAATCTGAATCAGATAAATGGATGATTTTTATCATTTATAAAAACAGATATGCACAGAATATCTCGAGGTGATAGCACTGGGAATCAAAGAGAAGACAGTCTCTGTATTTAAGCATCTTACGATCTATTGTTAGAGGCAAAGATGTAAGCAGAAATTAGCCCCGAAAGCCCAGGAGATGGAGTTAACTAGCTTTTCCTAAATTTATAGAAGCCACACAGAGGAGGTAACATTTGACCTAGTTTTAAAGTATGCGTTAAGACTCTTATAGTTAGAAGGGAGAAGGCAGGCAGGCATTCTAAGAAGAAAGGAGAACACAGGCAAAGTAAAAGGCAAGTCTAGAATTTCTGGAGCAAAGCGTCCTTGGAGATTTCTGAACCTGGAGTAAGGCTGGAGTCTGAAAAAGGCATTGAGTGTCAAAATGTTAAGGCTTGAGACTTGATTTTACATGCAGTGAGAGTCAAAGTATTTAGAAAGGGAAATGGTGCAAATGGTTTTGCTTTTAAGGATGACCCCAGTAGAGTGTGACTATAAACTGTTTTAAGAATGGAGGACAGCTAGGGTGAGATTTTAAAATCTAGGTGAGAGACAATCAAGTTCTGCATGAAGTCCATGGCAGAGTTCAAAAAGGAGAGATTAGAAGGCAGAGATGCTCCTGAATTTACAACTAATAAGACTTGGTGAATGAATGAAGACGAAACATTGACTAGTATAAAGGACACTAGATTTGCAGCTGGGTTGGCTCCAGGTTCTGCCATTAATTTGCCTTTTGATCTCATAAATTGTTTTACCCTCTCATTTATAAAAGAAATAGAACCATACCTACTCAATGAGTTATTGTAATGACTAGATGTAATATTTATAAATTTCTATATCATTCGTTTTATTATGATTACTAATCACATTTGAGAGAGAAGGAAACCCTGGGATGCCTCCTAGGTTTTTGACATAGGAGACTGGATGGATAAGGGCATGAACTTAAAAAGTGACAGAATAGGTTCTTGAAAGCAAGTGTGAATTCATATTCAGTGTCTGTAGGACTCCAGATCGAGATGCCCAGGGAACAGTTCATAATGTAAACCAGAAACTTGGGAAAGAAAGTCTGAGATTTAAAATACAGATCTTGGAACTTGTCAGCATGTAAATGATGTTTGAAGTCAAAGCAGTGGATGAAATTGGTCAAAGAGAGAAGAAAGAACTAGAAAAAAATACTACAAGAGCTAAGCTCATGTAAATGACCTTGAACGTCACCCTCTCCTCCCCCGAAAAAAAGTTATCTCTGAAGTTCTTTTTAAAAAGGTCTGTCATTTTAAAACTTCCATTCCCTATTAGCATGGGTTTGCTTTTGCTTTTGGGGAATCCAGACTCTCAGTCTGGACAACTACTAGCTAGAAAAAATGCAAAGTTGGAGCCAAAGTCTTGTTCTGGAAGTTCCAGCCCTTAAGCTAGACTGAGTTGCATGATGTAGAAAGTTCTCCTTGTTAGGGGCAAAGAGATGACTGCAGAGGTAAGTATAGTGTCACATGGTCTTGTTCATTTGTGAATCTTTTGCAAAGATGCTCTTTCCCAGTTTAGTGCAGTCTCTAGAATTTCCAGCATACACTCTCACTTAGTGATAGTACCTAGCGTCACAGCTTTAAATACAATGTAAATAGTGATGACTTTCAAAATTTTATTTACAGCTCTAACCTCTACCCTGAGCTCTAGACTCCTGTAGCCCACTGCCAAATCAACACCTCACTTGGATGTCAAAGAGGCAACTCAACGTCAACATGTTCAAAACTTAACTCTTAATTCCTTCCTCCCCTGACAAAATTTTCTCCTTGCAGAATTTCTTCTATTTCAGAAAAGGGCAAGTCCACCTTTCCAGTGGCTCATATCAGAAGCCTTAAGAGTCATCCTTGATTCACCTTTCTCTCACATTCCATATCCAATGTCTCAGTAAATATCATTCATCTGAACTTCAAAATATATCCAGAATCTGCATAGGAAGCAGGGTTTGGGGAACAATTTAGCACCCGACACCATAAATTGCCAACAGAAGTATCGATAGCCATTAACAATACACTAGTAGCATCCTAACTGATCTCCTTGTGTCTGTCCTAGCCTCCTGTGATTGCTGTTGCTGGCATGGCTCCCAGTGACCCCACTTCCTGGTAGCCATGCCTTCAGGTAATACTCTCCTCTCGAATGTGTGCTGGACCTTACGGCTGCTCTTAGTGAACCAAACACAGTAAAAGCAATGGGATGTTACAAAAGACTCTGACTTTCACCTTGCTGAGATTTCTGTCTCTGGCTCTGCATGCTTGCTCTGATGGAGAGGACTACCTAGCAAAGAACAGACAACGGCCTCTGGCCATCAGCCAGCAATTAACCAAGGCACTCATTCCAACAGCCCAGAAGGAACTGAACTCTCCTGACAATCAATGAGTGAATTTGGAGGCAGATCCCAACCTAGTTAACCTTGAGGTTACTGAGGCCCTGGCCAACACCTTGACTGCAAGCACTGGGAGACCCTAAAGCACAGGCCCCAGCTAAGCTGTGCCTAAATTCCTGACCCATAGAATCTATGTGACAACAAATGTGTGATATTTTAACTTGCTAAATTTTGAGACAATTTGTTACATAGCAATAGATAACTAACACATCTTGCTAAAGCCTATTCTGAAATAGCAGTGAAACTGACTGTTGTAAGTCAGATCAAGGCACACCTCCACTTAAAATCATCCAGTGGCTTCCAATCTAACTTGGAGTAAAAGCCAAAATCTTGCAATTGCCAATATGATCCTACGTAATCAGCCCCCTTCTTAGTTGTCTGACTTTATCTCCTGTGAGTCTTTCTCTCATGTCTTGGCTTCACACTGGTCTCCTGGCTGTTTCTGAGCATGCAAACATCCTCCTCTTTTCAGAGTATTTGCACTTGCTGTTTCATCTGCTTAGAAGACTTTTCCTCAAATATCCGCGTGGTTTTCTCCTTTATTTTCAGTCTCTGCTCAAAAGTCTCCTTACCGCTCAAGTCTCCTCGATGACCCTATAAGGTTTCCTTCCCTGGCACGTCCTACTTCTCCTCCATATTTTATTTGTCTCCCTATTTATAACATGTGACCTGTACTTTTACTTGTATATTAGTGTATTGCCCTTCTCCTCCTTACTAAAATAAAAGCTCCAGGAAGGAAAGGACTGATATATTCACTGCTATATCGCCAGCACTAGAACAGAGCTTAATACATAGTAAGCACTCAGTTTGTCGAACAAATGAGTTTCTGGTCCTTTTGCAGTAGAATTGGTACATTTGAAAGCTGTAAGCATTTAATGGGAGGAAAATGAGGATGGGACAGGGCTGTACTCAGGAAATGTGTAGCAAACAACACATAATAGCCATAAGAATATAAATTGCTATTAACAACCAACCACTGGTTAGGATATGGAGCAAAATTATAATTTAATGCTATGATAAGCTAGTAATTTTTCACATAAAGAAAAAAAATCTGTTTCATAATCACAGACTGTACCCCTAACCTTGGCTAATCATCTTGCAAATGCATGCGATTAGTCACAATGGGTAATGCGAAAGGGAGTGCCAGCGGCTCCGGCAGCACCATCCATCACCAACACAGGGGAAATAACTCAAATTTCGTGTCCTACTAATGGCGGGTCAGTAGCATCAATTTTGCACTTGAAGGGCAATCCAAACCAAATTCCCTAAAATGCACCAAAATTTTGATAACTACTCTCTGCTAAAACTAACATTATCTAGCAGAACAACAGATTTAACGTGGAAAGAATTTGTAGCAGTTGGGAAAGCAACCGAATTAAAAGTATAAAAACAAATCA
This sequence comes from Camelus ferus, assembly GCF_009834535.1. NCBI lineage: Eukaryota > Metazoa > Chordata > Mammalia > Artiodactyla > Camelidae > Camelus > Camelus ferus. Next base: position 15,745,709 of record NC_045697.1, on the reverse strand, counting down.
TGCAAGGCAATCTTGTTGGTTGTTTTGATAGAACATCAAAATGTCTGGCTATTTAAGGAAACAGCATTTTATCAAAATGTCAGAAAATCTTACTCATTTTTTTATGGAGCCTAACAATTTGATACAAATTGCCCTTCAATACAAATACCACATACTGAAAGTGGCTCAAAAGACACGATACACAGCCCTGTGTAGAATTACCATTGCATCTCCTTAGGATGTAATGTTTTAAGACTGGAAGGTGACTATAAAGTAGTAAGAAGAACCTCTAAGAACACTCAGCAAGGTAAAAGACTAAGTGAATCAGGGTATCTCAGGGCATTTAGGATGACAGAAAGGGATTTTTCAACTGTTAGGGGCAAGAAAAAAATGATGGGATGGTATACTGTTTAAAGAATATAACTGTTAACAGGTGATAGAACACTATAATATTTCTATTTGGTCTCCTTCAACTTAGAAAGCTCTAATTTTGAAAAAGGAATTATAGCTCAAGATAGTTAAGAAGATAGCAAAAAAGGGCACACAGCCACTTTAAGTGAATTTAAGTCTCTAAGACCAAGCAAATTACATCCTTGGAAGCTGAAGGAATTTGTAGATGGAATCTCAGCACCACTATTTTATATGAAGAAAGGGGTAGAAGCCAGAAAATTGAAGGGCTGCGTTGCTCTGTCTTTTAAATAATCGTAAATATATGTATGTATATACATATGTATGTATTTTTTTAAGGGGCAGATGTAGATTGCAGGCAAAATCCACAAGTGGATTAATAAGCATGTCCATTTGAAACATCTAGAACAAATGTGGTGACAGGTATACAGCAATAAGAGTGTACAAACTCAAGGTAGAAGCTGAACTAATTCATATTATTGCTTTGCTCTTGGTTGGCTGGTTGTTTTCTTTTCAGAAGGTCCAGATTTGCTAGAAAGAGCTCTCTGAGCTTTGGAGGCAGGGAGCTGAACATGGATTTGAATGCTGGCTCTACCACTCTAGTACTGCAGCTCTTGGGGAACCTGTTTCACTCTCTCTCTCTGAGTCTTGTTCACTGCCTCATAATACTGCCTCAAAGAGCTGTTATGAAGATCTTGCAGGCTAATTGTAGCACCTTGCATAGGTGACTTTGTGTTACGTGTTAGTGGAAATCCTCCATTTCTGTGGTTCTGTATTTCCCTGGAGAGAGACTGCAGCTATAGCAACATTCTTGGCCTCTCTCCCGCTTCTCATTTACCTTATTCATGTACATGGGAGAAGGAAGTGGGCTTGTCCAGATCAGATCCTTTTCTTTTTTGCAACCAGCCTATTTGAAGGGCACTTGCATTCTGGTGGCCTCTTCTGCCAAGCAGAAAGCTTACTGGGGCAGGTTTGGTTCCTGCAAAGGGGAGGCACATGGTTGTTCAACACTGCTTATCACTGAGTGGGCACAATGACCTAATGTAGGAGGGTATTAGAAGGTCCTGGTGGCCACAGATTAAAGCATATTCTTCAGTTCAGTTTTATCAACAATAAAGCTGGTATTCTGATCTCCATGTAAGTCTGACTCTTGTATCTCTGTCATTGAGGAGAAAACTGGGGGTTGGGGATGGAGAATAGAGTATTACTTATCAGCCAACTAGAACCTCAACAAGATGATGACAACAAAGATGAAAAAACTAGTTAGAATAATTCTTAGATATTTCACACTTGGATTTCATTTCCTTAAATGACTGAAATCTACTGCATTCTGAAAATGATTAAATGTATGTTAACTAGATGAGAAATAAATTCTGTGATACCAAGAGGATTGATTAACAGTACATGATAGTTCCTTAGCACTTAAAGGAACCCTAGACACTGTTAAGTGCTTTGAGTGTACCATCTAATTCTTCTCAACAGTCATATGAAGCAGACACTAAAATACCGCATTAATAAGTCAGGAAAGTAGAAGTCAATCAATGGTTAAGTGATTTGCCCAAGGCCACACAGTTAACAAGTAGAAAAATAAGGAAATAAACTCAGACATGTCTAATTCCTGAGGTCATGTATTGATCAGAGAGTTGGCAAATGACAGCCCGCAGTCCACATTCAGGCACGTCCATTTGTTCACAGATTGTCTATGACTATTTTTGTACGACAATGGCAGAGTTAAGCAATTGTGACAGAAACCATATGCAAAGTGGAAAATATTTACTATCAGAACCTTTATAAAAAAGTTTGCGGACCTCTACTCTAGTGTGAACCATTGAGCAATGTTCTTTCAATTGAACATCGTGAGGGTTCCCATCTCATGCCATGAAAATGACTCAACACTTAACACTGGGTGACAAGATAAAAGCTGGGAGACTTTGAAGTGTATTCTTTTATTTTGAAATTTTAATGTAACAAAAATATTCAATAGCCCTATAATGTTTTCACTTTTTCTTTTTCTCGTTAGAGCCTCAGCGTTGTTCTCCAATCCCAATTCAATCCCTGAAGTGGTATCTCTTGATGGTACCAGATTTGACCTTTTGAACACACTAAGACAATTCCTAATCAGTATACCTGTTAGGAATAGCTTCTAAATGGCAGGTAGAGTTTTGTCTACTTTATATTATGGAAATTTTCAAATATATACAAAAGTCGAGAAAAAGTACACTAAAATCTCATGTATCTATCACTTAGCTTTGAAATTATCATCTTCAAGGCTAATTTTATTTCGTCTACAAATCCTATACCCCAACCCCCACCAGACCATTTGACACAAATTGCAGACATCATATCATTTCAGCCATAAATGCTAAAAGTGGTTTTTAACACAGAGATAAGGAAACCATACTAGTAGAATACCAGCACACAGGAATCATGTGCTCTTAGCATCTCAGCGCTGTAGTTCTGCTCAAATTCAGATACTTATACTAATTCTCTGCTTGGAGGCACAACTACATTTTCTGTTGAAACAAGGGCCACTTCAAGAGGACATGCAATCCAAACTCCATGAGGAAGAGTTCAGGAACTGTCATGGCATTTTACACATTGTGGCATCAGGTGATCTCAGTCATTCACCCAACAGTGAACCTCCAGAGAATCAGGAATAAAAGAGAGCCCACGTAATAAATGAACATCAGGGCAAGAAAGAAGTCAACTCTGATCTTGGGGTGCCAACAAAAATAATAAATATACTGCCTGTCATATATTCTTGTAAGATCCTATACCAAGGTTACTGAGACCATTCATCATCTATTTCTCAAGATTACAATGATAATACAGCTGTTGCTGTTGGAAGCTGCCTTTTAAGTGTATGGGGAGAAGTTATAATTCATTGTTTAAAAAGGCCAGCACAAATCAGTCATTTATACATGTTCTTAAAAGCTAAAAGTGTAATTTTATTCTATGCAAAACAACTAAAAAAAGAACTTCTTGAAGATTGGCTCGTCAAATATCCCCAAATACAACTTGTGGGTAGGACAAAGCTAAGTATATTGCCTACCATATAAATGGAGAACAAGCCTCTGCAACATTTTAGTAATGTCTCATTAGAGGAATAAAATCAGAATTAATCAGTTGAGAATTGAGAATTGGACATTTAGTTTTTTAGTTTAGGTCTGATAAGAATTATGTAAGAAGTAAGACAGAACAGTTCAGGATTGTTGAAACAAACAGGCAAGGATTTTTGAGGCAAGACATTATAAAAATCTTTGAGTGCAAACTCTGTTGATGCTTTTTATTGAATAATTGATGGGTCTTTTGAAAGCCATGCCAATGAAGGCAGTGGAATAGTAAAGTCATATTAAAGTAAACTGCTGTGGGGAGTGAGGAGAACAAGCATTTTTAACTCCTCAACATCCAAGCTGGGGGTAAGAATTGGTAGTTTCAGTTCTCAACCTTCATCACTTTCATCTTCAAATTAGAAAAGGCGTCTTCATATAAGTTTTAGATAGGTAGATAAGGTATATAATGAGAGACAGATAGATAATCTCTCTATATACATATTTGGTTTAACATAATGTCGTCTATATAGTGTTTAGTTAGTCTCCCAGGTTCGTGGTTAAGATGCCTGTAAAGAGACTCTGAATATGATTCATTAGATATCTTTCTTCTTCATTTTGGAGTTCTGCCAATCTTCTTTCTTGTGTTTACAAAGGTGTGGCCCTACTTAATTCTCAATATCCTTCATCAGAGACTTCTTGCCAGTTGTGCAGAACAATCAGTACGGAGCAAGAACTTCCAGTCTCTGCATCTGTACTTGCTCAAATTTCAGATGGTTAATGGAGACGCATCATCAACTATAGTAAAAGGTTGGATCCTTCATCTAATTCTTTCCATCTAATGCTTGCTCCTAGTCTTAGAACTCAGAAATGTTTTTTTTTCCTTCCTCTGTATTATAAAGCATTTCTGAGATGTCATTGTTATTAACACTATTAAACATTCTCCCTAAGAGCAGCAGTTTAAAGCTTAGAGTTTACTGCTTCTACTTGTTAACTTTAAGCTCATATTTCTACACCATATTTCTGGTATTGACAGATGATGAATTACAGAGGCATTCAAGAGGTCCTAAATCATTGTGCCATATCAGTTATCTAAGTGGGAAAATCCAAAGAAAATTTCACTTCCTTTAGCGATAATATCAATATGGCTACTGTTCACCCTTACTCAAGGCTCATGCAATATATTTCACCTACCCTTGAAGTAAAAAGAAAATTCCAAGCTTTCCTTAGGTTGTTAGCATTTCAGCTTAGAATCCAATTCACCTGGAGGATTCAGTCTCTTAAATCATGGGAGAATTAACTCCTGAAGTGAGACTCTTACCAATTCCCAAACCATCTCACTCTACAGACTCCAGTGAAGATACTGGTTATTGTGAATGTCTCCCACAGCAGCCCGTTTCCACTGCTTTACCTGACCAACCCAGCTGTTAGCGTTGACAATCTTCCTCTGTCAATAGGCCATAGCTTCCCAATTATCTGACCATCTGTTCCACATTTATCTTGTACAACCTGTCAGTCTCCTTAATAGTCAGAGCATGTTTCCAAACCACTGACTTTTCCTTACTGATTGGATGCCTGGTCTTGACTTTCCTAAAATACAAAAAAACAAAACAAAACAAAACAAAATGAAACAAAAAAAAATTCCACGTAAGGGGCCACCAACTCTGTTCTTTTCTTATGTAAGAAAACCATTTTGACTTGTAATAAAATCCAAACCCAGCTCAGCCCAAATCAACAACTTAGGAAGACTATCTGATGGGGAGAGTCAGATCTCAGAGACTTTGGTATTGTTCTTAGAGAAATAGCATCTCATATTAATTTCCCCTGCTACTTAAAGAGAATGCTGCTCTTTCTTTGACATTTTCTTCCACAATGATACACAGGACTCATCCTTTAATTCTCCATAATGCAGCTAAAACCAGGTTGAAAAATTAAAAATAATTTACTGAGTGCTAAGGGCCTGAAGATACTAACAGGGATACACATAGCAAAAGTAACTTGCTACAAAATAATCAATATTACACTATATAATCTATCTCCTCCTGGGGCTTCCTTGTAGAAATTTGTCCTTGACTCATTGCTAGTCCCTTCCTAGCCCCAGATTTGCCTCCATGGAACAAAGGTCATTTTCTCCTGAGTACCTGGAAATATACGCTAACACATAACTAGATTCTTTGGGGACAAAAGCCAAAGAAAGATGAAATGTTCCTTCCCACCTGCCTAAGACCTGTCAAAGATAAAAACTGGACCAGCAAGATTAATTTCATTCATACTATTGAAATAGGGAGAACATTCAGATCTGAAGATCAGAGTTTCTTATCGGGGCGGTTTTGCCCTAGACTTTTAAAGGGAGTAGTAGACAAGTTACAGATGGGTGATTTACAGTTGGAGTTGTTCTGCACTAAAGGGAAGTCGGTCAGCTGAACAGGGAAATGTTTATCTCTGTGTCTAGCTAGTTTCAGAGGACATGTTTTTGTTTTAATTTTTTTTATTAATTAATTTTTTTAAATGGAGGTACTGGGTATTGAACCCAGGACCTTGTGCATGCTAAGCACACACTGCCATTTGAGCCATACTCTTCCCCATGTATTTTTAATCTTAGCTAATCACTCATGAGACAAAGAATGTGAAGTTAGTGAGGGGCAAAAGGGGAAGGGTCTGTGTCTGGCCTTGTTAGCAGGTTTAGGCAATGGGGAAAAGCTGTGTGTTTGGCCTTGTCATACTTCCTTTCCCTCTTGTTGAAGACAACCATAGGTTGTCCTTAAATAATTACATCTGGAAACAAGAAGATGGAGAATGTCCAGATTTACACCATTGTCAGTCCAAATTCGATCTTGGTATGTGAAGCTATCAACTCAAATTCAGCTTTTGCATGGACATACACTCTAACACATGTTGTTAAGTCTGTTGTTAAGCTGAGCTGTTCTTAAGTCTGATGGATCATGACACATTGTTGAATCATATTTCAAGATGATGGCTGCATGATAGTATTTAGGACTCTGGACAAGATGCATTGCCCCACTACAAGGCATAAGATTAAAAGCACAGGGGTTGGTAATCTTTGCAACATATTTCAAAGCCAAGATCCTATCTTTCCATTTCCTAACCAGGAGATCATGTCCCATAGGCCATTTGGATCAACCTTAAAGAGCCAAGCAGGCTTATCATTGAGTTTAGTGATTGACTACACTACTTGGTCTGTGATGTTAACCCAGGTGCAGCAAGAAGTATTGGCTATGATGCAGATACCTCCCAAACCAGTTGGGAGGAAGTCAAGACCTATGTGATTGTCATAACAACACTGGTCAGTGAGTTTAAGCTTATTTGCTGTGCTTCTAAGGCAGAAATTATATCATTTATTTACTTCTTTATGGGTTACAGAGAGATTTCTAACCACCTTTTCAAATTATGTAATTCTCATAGTGGGTATATAATGACCCTCAGAGCACACATAAAGAGAGAATTAATTGATGACTTCCCCTAGTTTTCCTTAATATCCTGTAATTGCCCTCATTTGGAAGTAATTATTTAAGTCTCCAGGAGGACACATGGTCAACAGGTGGGCAAGTGATTTTCAGTAAGAGGAAGGCCCATATAAGGTCTCCAGAGACCAAGGGAAAATGGGTGTAGGCAGGAAGATGGAGGCTTATTGATGACAATAAATAGTAATAACCTGTGGTAGGGATTGGGGGAAGACAGGTAGTTTGGGGCTGTAGGAATTATATCTGGAGTTAACCATGGATGTCTCTCTCCAGAAGGCAGAGTCTTGCTTAGATTTAAGGTTTGTAAGGCTAGGTGAAAAGAGTTGGAGGAAAAAATGATATCCTTACTCTCCATAGAAACCCACTCTAACAGGGAAAAGTATAGCTTAAGTGGTAGAGCCCATGCTCAGTACCCAAGAGGTCCCAGGTTCAATCCCTGGTACCTCTTCCAAGCGGAAATCAATGAAGAAACCTAATTACTTCCCCCTCAGAAAACAAACAAGAAATCCACTCTAACATAAGACTTGAAACTGAGGTTCTTTCAAGAGCCCCATGAAGCAGGCAACAGTACCAAGTAGAATGCTTTCCCAAGACCCACAGAACAGGCATCACAAAAGGGTCAGTTTCTACCCAAGGCTAGAACAAGATCCTCCAGGATCTCTCTGCGTAATCTGTCTTCTTTTTGCTTTGTTTGCTCTGTCATATTATTTCTTCCTTTCCATCAGCCTCTGATCCAACTGCTCCCTTATCCAACACCTTATAATGACTTTGCCCCTCTTTTTTCTGCCCTTTCCCTCCTTCGCATCCTCACTGCAGGAAGGACGAACTCCCTTGTTCAATTTGCTAGGTTTTTTCCAAACTACTCATACACGCTAGACCCACCCCTCACCTGATCACAAGATGGACACCCAATTGTCATTCCCCTCAACACATCCCAGGGAGACTTTTCCCTTAATGATCCATATTGGCATTTCATCCACCCCCACATCATCAACCTCAACTTCTCAGCAGGCACTAACTGAAGCTTAATTCCCCAAACAGTTAATGCTTCTTTCGACATCTCCAAGCTTCACAACTCTACCTTTTCAGGATCAGCTGTAAGAAAAACACAGCACTACATTTATCTCTGATAAAAGGCTTACATACTTTAATTGTGCAACATGAACCCAAGGTTGTACATCTTGTAGTTTTGCAGCAGCACTGGTAACTAGGAGAACAAAGCTGGGTCCCTTCCATCTGGATTCAGAATCAGTCATTCAGAATCAATCTGTCAGGGCTATCCTTTCTAGAAGACTAGATTTCCAACCTGAAGGTCATATAAGGGCTGGGGTGGGATGTCTGGGGGAAAGACAGTATTGATCTGCTGGTGAAAAGTATGAGTGTATTTTTTCTTCTATTTTTTTTAAGTTACTTATTTATTTATTTTAATTTGAGGGGAGGAGTAATTAGGGTACTTATTTATTTACTTTTAATGACAGTACTGGGGATTGAATCCAGGACCTCGTGCATACTGGGCATGCACTCTACCACTGAGCTATACCCTCCCCCAACTATGAGGGTATTTAATAAGACCTTGGCAGTATTTAAGTACAGTTGACCCTTGAACAATGTGGGAATTAAGGGCATCGACCCTCCATGCAGTCAAAAACCCCCATATAACTTTACAGTCAGCTCTCCATATCAACGTTTCACATCCATGGATTCAACCAACCATGTAGTACTGAAATCTAGGTATTCACTGAAAAAAATTTGTTTCACGTTTAAGTGGTCCTTCACAGCTCAAACCTGTGTTGTTCAAGGGTCAATGGTATGTTGGATTGAATCTGATAAGAGTCTCCCAAGGTCCAGGATGGGTAAGAGATCTTCACTGGCCTACTGTAATTATTTCACAAGTACCTGCAGGGGAAGAGCAAATGATTATCAGGCTAAAGGAGCCAAGGCAATTTGAGGTCCTCCGGGAATTTGATTAATTTGACTAATTGGCATATTTTGTTTTTCTAAAGGATTGAGAATGATAAGGTGAGTACAATTTTTGTGAGAGTGGAATTATTTGTTGAATTTCCTGAAAAACTTGCCAGTGAACTGAGTGTCTCTACTGCTAGAGAGGAGACTCTCCAAGGAGAAGAGAATGACCAAGTGGTAACACCTAGCTGCAGTGGTGGTAATACCCTGTTTGCAGGAGAAAACTTCTAGCCACCCCGAAAACATGCAGACTGTGGTTTAGAATATATTCCTATCTGTGAAACTTTGAGAATTGAATACAATCCATTTACCAAAGGAGAAACTTGCCAGAGGGCGCTGGCTCTCATCTTTGCCTCTCCTTTACATGTTTACCAAATTTGTGTTTCTGGTGGATGGTGCAAGTTGAGATGATCTGCTCAATGTGAGGGCTGATGCAATCTCATCACCATTTGTGCAGGAGACTGTTAAGATTTCCTTGGCCATGCTGTGTAATCTCACCGTGGCTATGGAAGAAAGTTCAGGTGAGGGACGAAAAGAGACCAAGCCTGTGTCCCTAAAGCTTATTTTGAGACAGAATTGAAGGAGGCAGGGCACACCACTGAAACAATGACACAGCAATTAGCACCAAGATGGCAGAATATTCAACTCCCAGTAGACCTTGAGCTTCATTAAACGCTCACTGTAATACATTAGCATGGGAAATGACACACCCAGAGGCACCATGGCAGTTCTGAGGGTGACCATAAAAGGTAAAAAAATGGTGGTGACCCAATTCCTGGGTATCTCAGCCCCTTCCCCAAAGTAGTTGGAATAATCTTTCCACTTGTTAGCATATGAAGTTACCAAACCAATAAAAACTAACAACCCCGCATCTTGCGGCTGCTCTCCCTTCTGAGTAAGATGGCCTGCATCCTGCCAAAGGAATGTGTATATTGAGTATATCTTGGGCCCCTATGTCACCGTCTCTTGCCTTCTGAGGTGGCCTGCACTCTATGAAGTACGTATCTCTGAACAAATCTACCTTCACTCTACTATGGCTCACTCTTGAATTCTTTCCTGCACGAAGCCAAGGCCCCTCGCTTGATGGGGTGCATCCCAGGGACTCGGTGGGGCCTGGGACATGGCCATCCTCTCATGCCCCATTTTCCTGTATCAATTTGAATGGATAAAAATCCATCCTGTTTCCAATTAGCCTTTTCAGCTTCCACAGCTAGCAGCTACTATGCCTTCAATTCCCTAAACAGAGTTTTGGCCTCTAAAGAGGGCTGAGCAAGGGGAAGTCCACGTGGTTAAGGAAGTTTTCTTGGGAAGCAGCTCTCTTAGCATGTTGTCCACCAAGGAGTTTTGTTTAGCTTCAGGAGTTCGGCTACTAGTCTGAGGTTCCATTTTGAGAAATTTTCTTAGAAAGCCTAGAAATTATAGATTTTTTTTATCATGCCCTTGTCATCAAAGTCTGAAGGCCTCTAAATGTTTGTCTTTTGGCTGATCCTATTTCAGAATCACTTTTGTAGAAGATCCCACTTCAGTCTATATCTCAAATAAGGTAAAGAGTGGGGATAGGAAATAAAGACTTGACCTCAAGCCATCAGTATGAGTTATTTTTACATAAAGGATGAATTTTATAGAGAAATAATACTGATTTTCTGAAAAGGGGTCATCAGATCATTTTGGGTGTAAAATGTTCAGAAGGAATTTGCATGACCTTCTTGCTTAAATTTATGTCAGGTAGCCTGGAACAAGTACAGACAATAGAAAGACTATAAAAAAAGGGGCACCACATTCTGGCCTACTTGACCTTATATTTGCCCAAGGTCCCTTCAGGTTAACGGCTCCAGAAGCATTCAAAATGCACTTCAAGAATTCATGTTGATTTTGCAGGCTGATACCAAAAGAACTTCTGGGGTTAGACTCCATTCCAAAATGGCTCTAAGCGCTTATAATTACATTTCAAACATCTGCTGCAACAATCAGCTACTTTTTGCAAGACACAGATTGACAGACACCATCCTTACTGACAATAGTTCTGATTCAACCTCAGCTTGAGTGGTGAGAATTTGTAGTTGGGAGCCTTATCTGACCTGTCACCACTATGTCTTATCAACCCCAAGCAAATGGCCTTCCCCGGATTTTACAGACTACTAAGACTGCCTTAAATAAGAATGTTGGAAGAACTAGACTCCAATACTTGCCTTTTTTTTTTCTTTTTTGTCCCCAGAGTTTAACATTTTCATTTCCAACAACTGGAGTTGAATTTCCTGAATTAATTATTACGAGGAGGGAAGGAGGTGGTGATGTTTCAGGTCAAGTCCTGCTGCAATGGTCCTCATCTAGAGCACAGGTCAAACCCACCATCTACTTTTATAAGGCCCATAAGCTAAGATGGTTTTTGCATTTTTAAATGGGTGGAAAAAAAGAAAACTAACACTTCATGACACATGAAAATTACATGAAATTCCAATTTCAGCATCCACAAATAAAGTTTAATTGGAAGACAGTGGTGCTCTTTAATTATGTATTATTATTATTATTATTATTTATATTATTATATAATTATTATTATTATTATTTATCACTACTGTCACCATAGTAGTTGTAACAGACTAGCACAGGCTGAAATACTCACCATCTGGCCCTTACAGAAAACGTTGGCTGACCTCTGCTCTAGAGTGCTGAAGACAAAGAAAAACTCCCTCTGGAAGTCAGCCCTAATTGTTTTACCTATTTTTGCCCAAAGGGCAAATTTTTGCTGGAGACTATGTAAAGGACTGGACTAGACATTTATCTTTGAAAGACATAAACTGGCAAAAGATGGCCCCAATTCAATGATTGATTGATAAAGGATTCTTCCACTTTGACTTGATGACAACAGAATCCTTAGAGACACCATCTGGCATGGAATTTTTAGCTCTGTCTCCTAAAAACTGAGTAGAGACACAAAGAATAGAAAATAAGCATTCCCTTGATTCTTTCAACAGCTGAAAAGAAGTCAGCTGGAATTTCCATAGTCATTAGTTAAAACTCAGGGCAATCTCATGAAAAGCTGTGCCACCAATGGCAATTCTCTTAGCTCAGTGGAGGGGCTGGGAGTGGAGGATGGAGTGCTGCTGGGTGTGTTGTGTAGGACAGGTGACTTTGTGCTTTTAGTCTTTTTTCCTTCGGTGTTCTGGAAGGCAATTTAAGAAGGTTAATTTAAAATAGTAGATACTGTTCTTGATAAGTTTTCTTCAAATCTTATTTGTCACTAAATGATCTCATTAACTTCGGAGGACAAGAAGAAATTAAATGATCATGTGGATTTAATCACCAGTCACTTATTATTGCATTATTAGTTTCTGAAATGGCCCACTGGGGCTTTATTTTACTGTGGTCAAAGAATGTCACCTGCCACTTCGGTAAACAAAGGATGTTACAGCAGCCATCAAGCCATCAGCCACTGCAGCCACCCCACTACGGTGTGCCCTGAGGGGCATTCAGGATGGTGAAAACCAGGATCGGACTTAGATAGTTAAGATGCATATCAAGGAATAATCTCAAAGAGCCCAGACTCTTGCATCTTCCCATATACAGAAAAGCCCTAAATTCATGAACTTAATAGCTGTTTAATGATTAGCAGTAATCTTCAGTGTTTAACTACATATCCGTTTGTTTTCCCAGCAAAACTCCTATATATCCTGGCTCCTCCCCTACCTCTTTGGAACACTCCCTCAGAGCTATCTGAGAGAATGCCTTCCCGGGTTATAGTTCTCAGTAATGCCCCCAAATAAAGTATAATTCTCAACTTTAAGGTTGTGCTTTTTTTCTTTCAGTAGACACTACTTTCTTGCTTCCCACTCCTTCTCTTATTCCTTCTCCGCTACTGCCTTCTCCTCTCCCAATGTTTAAAAGTTGACTTTCTTTAGGACAGATGTTAGCTCATTTATTCTTTTCTCACTCTAACTTTTCCACTTAGGAAATTTCATCCTCATTTATTTTTCAAGTACAATTTATATGCTCTGACTTAAAAAAAAAAAAATTAGTCTCCAGCCCGTGTTGAAAACCTGACTGTAACAGTGCACATTCAACAGCACCACTTGAATGCTTAAAATAAACCTGTCTCAGCATGTCCCAATAGCACTCATGATCCTCTCCTGCAAGCTGCTCCTCCTCCAGGCTTCCCTGTCTTGGTGAATGGCACCCTGATGCCCTCAGGCAAAGCAAAACCTGGGAGGCATTGCTGACATCCCCCCTCTCCCTCATGTCCCCAATCAAACAAACACAAAAATGAGCTCTGTGGTTTTCTTAAATACTCTATCATTCATATATACCCACTTCTCTTTATCTCCATCCCACATTCTTGGCTTAAGCTACTGGAATAATCTCTCATCACTGGCTATAGACACCTAATTATTTCCCAGAATCTCTTCTTCTTCAGTCCTCCACTCCACGAGGTGTAGGAGCCAAAAGCAGCATATAAAACTACAACTTGTACTGTGTCTTTCCTCTGCTTTAAACCCTTCAATGGCTTCCAACTGTTACTAAGGTGAAAAACAACACTCTCAATGGACAAAGCCACAGCCCCTGCCAGATCTTACCTTTCCCTCCCTCACCTGTCTCATTGGTTGGCACTGTTCCCCTCCATTTGAGTCCCTGCCAAATTGGTCTTTGAAATTTCCCCAAAGGTTCCATTTTTCTTTCCAGCTGCAGGAGTCTTCTGCAGGCAGGCCTCAGTCCCCGAGTTAAGCTAAAGATTACTTACAACAGAATTCCCTCAAGACTACGTAAGTCCATCAGTGACAAAAAGCCACTAGCCCTGGAAGAGTCCTGATCTTCAGAGCCGCCATCCCTTTGTTCCCTGAAATCTCTTTTGTCCCCATGCAGATTTACTCACCTTTCTCCTCAGTGACTTGATCTATATTTGAAGGAATATTAAAAAGAGCCATTTTGGTCAACACATAAAAAAAAAAAAGAAAGAAAGAAAAAGGCCTCCCTTAGGGCAATGAGTACCTGCTTACTTTATAGTTTTTACACTTACATAGTCATATTTTTTACACTTACAAAATTAAGAGGATTCCTTCAAGAACAAATAGGACATAATCTGATGATTTGATTTGCTGTCTACTGATAGCAAAAAGTTGAAAAATATATTTACAATTTTTGCTCTCAGTCTATTTTAAAAACTGTTTTGGCTTTTTATTCAAAAGTAAATACAGGTACAGAATTTTAATCAAATAATGAAAACAGGTACACGATGAAATGTAAGTCTGCTCACCACCAGTCCTTCTCCCAGAGGTAAGGTTAACTATTATTAACAGATCCTTCATATCCTTCTAGAAATACCGCATGTATTCACGGTACAGATACACATACATGCATACATACACACTATTTACAGAAATGGAGATCAACAATCTCTCACTTTTCACTTAACTAGGAGATCACAGATGCGCACACAGAGATCCTTTTACACTTTTCTCAAATCTTCGCTTGAGGTGAAGTGCCTCACCCCATTTTTAGTTTACTACCATTTATTGAACCCATTCTCTTTTTACTCAACTTGCTAATAGACATGTTATTTCCACTTTTTTGCCATTACAAAAAAAAAAAGCACCAAAAAAGTTGTATCTCTAATTTAGAGTATGATGATTATAACTAATACTAATGTATTGTGCCCTTGAAAATTGCTAAGTGAGTAAATCTTTAACGTTCTCACTAAGAAAAAGAAAAGAAATGGTAACAATATGACAAGGTGGAGGTGGTAGTTAATACTATAGTAACAATCATTTCACCATTTAAAAATGTATCAAATCAACATGTGGACACCTTAAACAATGTTATGTGTCAATTATATATCAATACGCTGGGAGGACAAGGGCAAAAAAAAAAAAAAAGTTGTATCTTATTTGTATTGCCTCCAACCATGTAGGAGAAATGTTGACTTTACACCTGCAAGTCACCAAATCTTACGTAACTTTAACTTTTTCCAATTTGATGGGTGAAAACTAGTATTTCAGTTTTTGTTGGTGGGTTGGTTTGTTTGCTTGCATTTCTTTAGTTATTTGTAAGGCTGAATATCCTCTCACATTGCGCACCTTTTTTCTTTCTGTGAGCTTGCTATTCATATATTTCGCCTGTTTTTCTTAAGTAGTTGAAGGGTTTCTCACTGATTTATGTTTTTTCAATATAATAAATAAATTATTCCTCTACCATATGTTGCAAAGTATTTTAGCAACTTGACTTTTGATTTTTTTATGGTATTTGTTCAGGCAGAACTTATAATTTTATGAGAAAATTTATCAATTTGAGGTGTCTTGATATGGTATGTATGTGTACACACACATATACATCTATGATTATGTATGCATATAAATATAATTTTAAGACAATTTCATGATTATGTTTTTTATATATAAACCTTTGATCTCGCTGTTACAGAAGAGAGAAATTTGGCTATAAGCAGTGACTTACTAGTACCTGGTAACTTTTAAATAGCAGCTATCCTTTGCTGAAGGAATTTAAGGACCTTTACAACAGTAATTAATTAAATGAGTATGTGGCTTTCCTCCCGCTCTGACAGCAAATACCTTGAAGGTGTTAGCGAAGTTCCTTTTGCCCATCATTCAGCAGCCAAACGCTGAGACGCCAACGTTCGCAGCAGAGCAAACGGTTCGTGCAGGCGGCGGCCAGCCGAGAAAACAGAAAGCACGTCTCAAATCCTCCTTCCCGAAGGCGAGAGAGTCTCAGGTATTTTCAGGATAAGGAGAAGTGTGCGGAGGAGGGGAAAGGTGATAAGAGTTAAGAAAAAGCTGAGCAGCCCACCACTCCGTGCAGGTGCAGCTAAGCTGCGTGCTTCTCCGTGGGACTCGCATTCGGAAAACGGTGGCTTTCGCGCCTTCTGAGGGCGGAGCTTTGGCGCTTCTGACGTCAAAAGGGGACGGAGCCGCGAAGACGCGCGCATGCCCAGCTGGAGGGTCAGTGGTCCTAACCAGTCTTAACTGGCTCGGGAGCTTGTGCTGCACGCGGCTGACGCCAAGTTTCTGAAAAAATAAGTTGGGCAAACGTCTTATTGTTTAGGCTACTTGACGCTTGGAAGATACGCAAGTTTTGTAAAAAAAACAAAGTAAGTTTGATCAGTAAAGGCAGGTTACAGTGTATTGTTTATTACACGTTATAGTTTAATGGATGTAACTGATGATGACCTTTGGTTTCAAAGGTAGTGACTCAGCCTATTTTATTTATTTAATTTGTAGCGCTCAGAAGAGTGCTTTGCGGGCACAGTAGACTCAGTAATAGTATTCATTCATTTATTTGATATAATGAGTAAGTTCTTTTAAAAAAATAATTTAAAAATTATACTAATAATTCATATACATTTATTAAAATGTAAAATAACACTATAAAGAAAAATGTAAAGAAGGCACTAACATGCACATGTAAGCCTACCATCCTAGAGATAACCATGATTAACATTTTGTGACTTTTTCTTCCTATCCCTTTGTCTCTGTAATACACAGCTGGCACTCCATAACCACGGTTTTGCATCCACAGATTTG
This sequence comes from Camelus ferus, assembly GCF_009834535.1. Lineage (NCBI taxonomy): Eukaryota > Metazoa > Chordata > Mammalia > Artiodactyla > Camelidae > Camelus > Camelus ferus. Next base: position 15,729,299 of record NC_045697.1, on the reverse strand, counting down.
GTTGAACATGGACCAAAACTATTTGAAAAAAAAGTCCAGAAAGTTCCAAAAAGCAAAACTTGAATTTTTGGCAATTCTTTTTGGTACAACATACCATTTATGTTGTATTAATAACTATTTATATATCAATCATACTGTATTAGTTATAGTAAGTAATCTAGAGATTATTTAAAGTATATAGGAGGGTGTGCTCAGGTTATATGCAAATATTACACCATTTTACATAAGGAGCTTGAGTGTCTCAGATTTTGGTATGACATGGGGGTCTTAGAACCAATGGAACCAATTCCCCTTGGATACTGAGGGAGGACTGTATTACGAGGTGTAAAGATAACATTGGTGGACAGTCCTTTCTACTGTGAAGAATGTGTTTGGAGAACTCAGCCAATCCTACACCTGTTCTAGAAGGTGTATTTTCAATCTAGGTCAGGCCAGTCAGAGGACTTCATTGCCGCCACCCTTCCTTCAGGGATGTGTGATACAAGGTGGGCCAGTCATCTCTCTCACTGGGAATACTGGGGCGGGGGTGGGGAGGCTGTTGTTTTTGCTTTGTTATTGATTTTATTTTTTGCTGGGGTTTTGCAATGTGAAAGCAACATAAAGATGAAGCTGCTAGTGGCTCTCCAATTACGGGCAGAGGAATTCTTGCCAGAGAACAAAGCCAACAAAGTACTAAGAGATGGAAAGGGAAGCCTGGGGACGTTGCTTCAGCTTCAAGATCCAGCTATGCCTGAAGCAACTTTCTATTTATATGAGTCAATATATTTCTTCTGGTGTTTAAACTAGTTGGAGTTGTGTTTCTGTCACTTTCAGCTGAAATAGTTTTGACTAATACAGGAATGGCTTTGATAGAATTTCATGGTGTTACGGGGCAGGATCTATGAATGCTGGACTCTTCACTTCCTGAACCTTTCAGAGTTCGACTGCAAGGAGGACAGGAAGGGGGGTGAATACACACAAAAAAAGAAATAAAAGCAGAAAATATTCTTAGCCAACTGAGTGACAAGTAACCCCTGAGAGGCTCAAAGTGAGACACAGCACCAGGTAGAATCTCACTGTCTTCCTAAGACTATCTATATCTTGCACTATTAGTTGCCAGAGAGGTTTTTTTTTTTTAATTATATATATTCCCATCAGAAGGGACCAAGTTTTATATAATGAAGATCAGAGAAGCTAATTAAGTGTGTTTAGAATTTAATATACAGAGCTTTTAGAGCCAAATAGGCCTCAAATAGATGAGTAAGTTTCCTGACGGGGAGAGACTTTGGAGTCAGACTGTTGGGGTTTTATCAGTTATAATCTAGCAATGATAGCATCAAATATTCAAATAATCTAAAGGGGTAAATGAAAATGTGAGAAATTTCAATGCACAGTCAATTGAGCTGTAAGTTGAGTTCATAAAGGTAAGTTTTGCTTGAGTTACCGTATATAGCAAGTAAGTTACTGTTATCTGGCAGTCATGAAAAGACAAATTAATGAATGGAGAAATATCCATTCTTTTCATCATTCATTCATTCGTCAGTCAACAAATATTTATGGAGTGCCAATTGCCTGCCAGGCACTGTTCAGGGTGCTGAGATACAATAATAAACAAGAGAAAAGCTTTCCCTTCATGGATGTACCTAGAGAAGCATCTGGGTTATACTGAACTGAACTTAGAATGTGTGTATATTAATCTGCATGGTGATGGTTGTTCACTTGCAAAGGAGTGGGGTTGATTGAGGTAATTACCTAGCCAAACAGAACTCTGAAAGTCAGGCAGGATGGAGAACATCAGCTTGCATTCTCCTGAATTTTCTGTGAGTGCCTCAATTCTCCATCGTGTCCTCCCAGAAGAAGCAGTGTCTAAGAATGTTCATGCCACCTATTTCAGAGGAATTTAGAGATGTAGAGATGAAAGGAGCTGAGATATATATATATATATATAATTGTAATATAGTGTTAATAAAGATGAAATGCTCTGTAGCTTATAATGTTTATAATGATACGTTATCATGGACCTAGAACGTTTTTCCCAGTGACTTCTTCCACACATGACTTCCTGACCTTTCCAATAAAACTAGAATGTGTGTGTGTGGCGGGGGTGGATTATTAGTCCCTCAGTTCTGCAGGTGAGGAAACATACTCAGAAAGTGATTGGTTTAAATCATAACTCATAACCAGGTTTATAAGAAAGGCTGATTACAGGGTTATAAGGGAAACCAATTACCCCACAATGTTTTCCCAGCTCTCTGGTTCAGGCTTTCACATGAACCAAGGATGTGACCATAGATAGATTCCATTCAACTGCCCTTTAGATTTCATCTTCTTCATCTGGAGTATGAGGCAAGGGGCTAGATTCACGTTCAAATAACCTTCGGTAGGCACCTATTATGCTCAGGTCATGTGCTAGGAACTTTCAATGTGATCGTAATAATTTAAATTAAATTTTAAATTAAATTTAAATTAAACCATCTAACAAGTGAAGAAACCTAGGCACCAAGAAGTTGAGTAAGTTGCCTAAGGTAGAATTAATATATTAATCCAAATCTCTCTACTTAAAAAAAAACCCAATGCCTTATCCTCTATACTTTAGCACTTTCCTGTGTATTTTAGCATTCTATAAAGTTATATAAAAATATACATGACTTTTGGTTTATTAACATATAAACTAAAATAGCCCTATTACTTGAAATACATATAATATAATGAATAAAATAATCAATATATCTAAATTAAAATTTCAAAGTTTGACTAAGTTTATATAACCAAATTATTTGACTTCATTATGTTTGAGGCTTCCAAGTGATATAGGAATGTGTTTTAAAATATATCACAAAATTCCAAAAAACAAGATACTCAATGTGTTATTAACATACAGATTCAGAGGTTGATTCAAAGTAGTAGTTTCTTTCTTAAGAAATGCATAATCTCAAATGTACCTTCCCATTCTGTTCAGCTCAACAAATGGGTTTTAATATGTTAACTGACACTAAGGAGGAAGAAAGCTACTGCTTTAAAAAAAAAATTTAGATGGAAACTTCATGATTGGCATATCTGCCACTGTGCCTATCATTAATAATTACTAGTTGGTTGATAGATTTTAATCATTACATTAGCCCATAGGAGTAACATTTTAATAATGTAGATAGTGATACAAGATAGGTTTTATATATATTATATTTGGGAGATAAATACTCAGGAAATGTGCTATTTGGGGAAGCTATCTACATCTCCGGTGTGGACTATATTTCTAAATTTCCCCAAAGTCTGTTGTTTCCTCTGTTATGTACTATGTTGTCTGCGTTATTTTAAAATATTTAATTCTGCTATAAAAATAATAGAAAAAAGGAAGGAAAAAAGGACACTAAGTAGAGAAGCCAATGGCCAGAGTGACATGGTAGACGTAGAAAAAGAAGGTAGAATATGTGTTTGGTGAACAGATAAAAATATGAGACAAAAGAGAAAAATCACTTATTTAGAAAAGGATGGAAAAATAAATATTTATGATTCATGAAATATGCATAAGGCTTATGAGGCACTCTATACATTGGGTTGAAAAACAGCTATCCATTGGTGACATCAAATCTGGTCCCATGTGCCTTCTGTCCAAGAAGCACAAATAAAGTCCACAGCCAAGATATAGTTGTGGCCACGCACAAGTGCCCTGTATGTCTCTGACAGCACAAGTGGGATGTCAGTCCCAGATGTCTTACATCGCCTTGGTTAAATTTCAATTCTGTTCTCTGTAAACCCCAACACTGGGGAATGTTGATGTGTCTGAGTTGGAAGAGAGACAGACAGATGGACTAACTCAGTGCACATGAATATTGTGTATGTTCCAGTGGTAGATCTTACATCTGTTTGCATCCTATCCCTGGTGGGTTCACCTACCCCAGTTCTTTCCCTGCTTCTCACTCTTCCCTGTGTGTTTTAAATGGATGTAATGAACTGTGGTTTGAGCATCTTAATTTGCACTGTGAACCTTCCTGTTCCAACACCTCTGTGCTCACCTGCTGGGTCATGTACTTGGAGACTACTGTTACATCAGAGTAATTCCCCACGTGGCACTGCTGGCCAGTTTTTGCCTCATATTTCTTCTTCATATTTACAACTGATGGTAATTACACTGCAGTGGGTAGAGAATATACCATTTCAGAAAGATATTTGGTCATCTAAAAAGGGTATTTAACTGTCACAAGGATACATTCCAATAATAGTCTGGCTGCAGCAGACAAACAAAAGAAGGATTCATGGTTCAGGAGTGTAAAATCATAGCACTTTAAAGCTGGTTCCAGTTCAGAGTCTCATTTAGAAAGATGAGATTTAATGACTTGCCGAAGGCCACTATTTCTAGTAAGTAGTAAACCAGAACAGGAGCCAATGCTGTCTAAAAAGGCTAGGGGGTTATTTGAGATACTATTGCTGTTTCTATCTGGGTCCTAGGTAATGACCAAGCATGCATTCTAGCACATGCTGTGTAATGACTAAAAATATAAACTACAGCTGTCACAATTAATAGATTAACATTAAATGATGCAAAAATAAACAGAGAATGTCTGTTTATTAACCGGGTTTATAGAGGTGTCACTGAGACATTTCAAGTGCTAAAAATTGCTGTTCTTTCCTGTTGTCAGTTTAATCATGACATTATACATTTCCACTTGATTCTAGAAGACTGAACATTAGTCACTCTTCTCAATACTCAGCAGCTAATACATATGAAGAACTATACTGGATGTTTGGAACATAAAAATGAGTAAGATTTAAACTATGAGAATCAGCAAGTACTTTGGACTTTCTTCTCTGGGTCAGACACTGCTGTGGGCACTAGAAAACCATAATGACAGTGGCTTAAACCAGAGAATATTCATAGTCAATAAAAATAAGTCCAGAGGCTTGATTGGCAGTTCAAGTATGACCTCAGGGACACAAATGGTTTTTGTCTTTCCATTTCCTCCTTTTATTTTGGAATTTCCCTTTAGGCTTTTTGCCTTGATGTCTCCAAATACCTGCTTCAGCCCCAGGTATCATGTCCTCACAATACCATTTCCAAAGCAAGAAGGATGAGGGTGGTGAGAGAAATCTTTTAAGTCTCCTTTTATCACACACAAAAAATTTCTATCCCAAAGCTTCTAACGTCCACCATATTGGACAGCAGCCTTTGATTGTTTTTGGCTAGAACCAGATTGTGACCACTGGCAGTTGCCAGAGATGCTGGCTTCTAAGGGAGAAAAAATTGGGGGATGGCTCTCTGGCAGCAACTAAGTGTCTGCCAAAAAAAACCCCAAAAAACTGCTTAAAGTGTCATACAACTGTTACTGTAATGGGGGAGGCTAACAACATGAAACTATAAACAAATTTAAAAATGGTAGCCATTTTCAGGTTTGGACAAGACATGTTATGTCAGTCAGTCTAGATGACGGTTCTAGATTCTAGAGTAATATAATAGGGAGTGACTGAAGGTGGAAGGGAGTAATTTAAGATTAAATTAGGGGAAATTAGGAGCTCATAGTCTGGTAGAGAGGGAAGAAGACAGGCATGGAAAATAAACTTAATAAATAGGATGGTATATATGTATATACATCCACATGTTTATTACATATATATTTAAGCTTAAACATATTTAATACAGTGTCTATATGAGGAGGAAAAACAAAGCATCTTTGAGTGTTCCTCTGGTGTCTCCTACAAGCCTTACATAACAGCAAGACAGAATTCGCAGAATAGAAGCCTTGGAATGTGGTCCATCTACCATCCTTAAAGCAACAGTTGATGCAATACAGCTTTACAGGACTATGTGTACAGGAATATGGTTAATGAGTGGTTTCTCAAACAGTTCCTATAGGATGTTCTAAAGTGTGATACTCACAAACACAGAACTTGGAAAGGACTTATTAAGACCTATAACTTCAAATGATGTTCTTGATGCCTGAGGGGGGATCAGCAGTGGATAGACCTGTCTGACAAGAGGCTGTCAGGCTGGGGTAGCTTAATTAAAGTGAAGCTTTTGGTGTGACTGAAGGTAAACGATGTTAAGTTTCAGACAGTATCATCCTCAGAGATCTTTGTTAAGTGGGGAAAGGACCACTTGCTGTGTCCTTATGAGCCCATGCCGGTACGGAATGATGATAACTCAAGGTTGTCTGCATGCCAAGGACTACAGGGTTGAAAGATACACTTTCCCAAGCCCTTTCCACCTTAATATACCATATTACTATTTTGTGATCTGTAATGATTCTTATTTTCAAAGATAGAATGAGTGATTTCTGTGCAAGAATGGCTGAAATTATCCATGTAATAAAACACTTCCTCCATATTTATTCTTGGATTCATTGTACTACTTGTCTCTTTGATGATTGTGTACTTCATAAAATGTTCTCAACTACAGTGAAGTAAAAAGAGGTTACGTAATCAAGCTGATGTTAGTACTTGTGGTAAACAAATTTCAAAGTAGACATGCATATTCATTTCAACTATAGGCTGAAACAAGGTATGTGAAAATATTCAGATTCTGAGTTCACATTACAGTTTGTAGCTATGAAAATAGTCATATGGCTAATAAACTATTTTGCTCTAGTAAGAAGTTTTTATCTTTATAAAGAAAACATCATGATGATGATGATGATTTTGTTAGGGAATAAGAATTCTTTAAAGAAATTCAAGAGAAATATGATCAGTTTCATCCACTTAAGCTCATTTATAAAGCTATTTAATGGTGATGATAATTCATCTCCTACTTTTTCTATCCATCAGTGTCAAGAACTGCACTGTTCAGTGGGGTAGCCACTAGGCACCTTGGACTAAGTTTGAATTTAAATTAATTAAAATTAAATAAAATGAGAAAGTATCTTCTAACCTCACACTAGCTACATGTCAAGTGTCAAAGAGCCCTCTGTGGCCACCATACTGGATAGCGCAGATCCAGAACATTTCTATCACAGAATGTACTATGCACATGGCTGGATTCACATAGTTCAATTTCAAAAAATGTTGGTCATATGAAGTGCTACTCAATTTAACGCAATAGTGTATGTTAAGGAGAGGAAATTTATTTACTACTGAGACAGTTCTAGTCATATAAAGAGGATCCTAGGAATTGGTCCCTAAGATAGACTCTGTAGGGGCCCTAGGCAGTAATGACCTTAGACTTAGGCAAGAAAAACCCTGTCCTGGCTCTGCATTTTAGAGGGCACCATCCTAGCTCTCCTCCCCAAGGGCCAAGGGATGTGTCCCCAAGAGCTTGCATCCCCTTTGTACTTCTAGACCTTGGCTAAGGAGCCCAGGACCCTGGAATTCGCTGATTGAAAATTCCCAAGGCTAATTCCAGGGCCTGAGCAGGCCTCTTCCCAGAGCTGTCCTCCCAAGGGAGGACCAAACCACCCGTGTGTACACTCCTAAGACTGAGGGGCTGCCAAGGCGTGGCTGTTTCAGGGTGTGCACGGAGCTTGGTTGAGTGTGTCCAACCAAGGGGCTGGGGTGTCCACACATGAGCAGGAAACCCCCCTTGTTCATGAATGGAGCTGGCACTAGAAGCAAAAGTGATGAAAGTGTGGACACCAAGGGCTGGGGTCTGCCTCTTCCCTCCCTGCCATGTATGGGGTGGAACTCCAAGGTATCGGAGAGCTCTGTCCACAAACCTGGTGTTCTATTTCTCAAGGTGGGAGCATAGAATATATTTTATTTGCAAGTTTGATATATTCCTTGTAAATATTTAAACATTGGGTATGTGAGCCCTGGTCTTGCAAATGTTATGTTGGGGCTGGCAGCCTTACATAGAATAATACATTCACCTGGGGTTTCTTGGCTGGTTTGCTCACGATTGCTCTAACTGGTTACATCTGGGGTATCTTTGGACCCCAGAGGGAAATTTCTTTCTCCAAAGCCTGCCGGTCCATCCAAGCCCCGTGCATCTTTTGCAGAGATCATAGCTGGAGTCGCTGAAGGCCAGAAACAGCTATGGAGAGTCCTCTCTCCTGGAGAGGAACCTGTCCCTAGTTCTGCTGTATTAGGGACAAATCAGAGAACGGTGTGCCAAGAGGAGGCGCGATAACCCTGCCGGGGAGAGAGGTGGGAAAGAGGGCGCGTCCTCTCAAGGTAGCTGGTCCGGGGCATTCTGCCTCTCCTTTCCTTTCTCCGAGGAAATTCAGCCCTGCTCTTCTCCCGCACTCCAAGCCCGGGGCCAGGGCTCTTAGGGCGGCTCTCAGGGGCGCATAGTACGGCTTTGTCTGGAGGGCGGTTGGCGTGCGGGATAGTGGCCACCGTGGCTGGAGTTTGGACTAGAACTTTCTTCCGCCCTCCGCACGAGTTACCGTACCCCCGCGGTCCCCACAACTCCTGCCCGGAGGCGGGGCGCGCAAGGGGTCGGGGGTCGGGCCCCTGGGCTGGCGGGCGGCGCAGGGCCGGGAGCGCGCGCCTCTTTCCCGGAGCCACGGGCAGCGAGGGGAGAGGAGACGCCGAAGTGGAGGAGGAGGAGGAGGAGGAGGAGGAGGGGAAGGGAAGGGAAGGGGCGGGGGCGGGCGGCAGCGGCGGGCTGGGAGGAACCGCCGCGGGCAGTGGCCGGGGGAGGCGGCGGCGGCGGCGACGGAGGAGGAGGAGGCGGTGCTCCCGCCTGTCCGTAGACCGGCGCTGGGACCTGCGCGGCCGTGACCCCGCGACTCCCTGGTGGCCGAGCGCAGCCACAGCGGACAAAGGAGCATGTCGGCGCCGAAGAGGGCGCGTCCTCTGGCCGCCATGAGGCTCCGGGCGCCGCCGGGCCCGCACCGCGCTCCCGTCCGCCCGGGCGCCGGGGCGGCCCGCTAGGCCAGCGCTCCGCCCTCGGCCCGCAGGCCCCGGCCCGCAGCATGGAGCCGCCCGGGCGCCCGCGGGGCCGCGCGCCGCCGCCTCTGCTGCTGCCGCTGGCGCTGCTGGCGCTGCTCGCGCTGCTGGGAGGAGGCGGCGGGGCCGCGGCGCTGCCCCCGGGCTGCAAGCACGACGGGCGGCCCCGAGGGGCCGGCAGGGCGGCGGGCACCGCCGAGGGCAAGGTGGTGTGCAGCAGCTTGGAGCTCGCGCAGGTCCTGCCCCCGGACACGCTGCCCAACCGCACGGTCACCCTGTGAGTAGCACGCGGGGCGCCACTCTGCCCTCGCGCCCGGTCCCCCTTCCTCCCTCCTGGCGCTTTCCCGTCGCGCCGCTTCTCCCTGTGCGCCGCTTGGAAGAGGGTCCCGCCGGCATCCCCGCGCCTTTGTGGGAAGGAAGCTGCAGGCGGGGGATGGTGGTGGGGGAAGACCCGGTGGGCTCGGCCTGGGCGCACTTCTGGGGCGGGCCAGCGAGTGTGCCCTCGAGCCCCCTCCCAGCTCCACCAGTTTGCAAAGTAAAAGTTTTAGGGTTTCCTGGTGCGGTCCCGGCGCAGCGTTGCGGTCGCAGCGCGGTGCCACGTGAGGATGCAAGTAAACATGCTCTCGGCGGAGTTAAAGCTCATTCATCCCGTGCTTGGGCGTCCAGAAACAGTGCTCTGCTAGAAGCACCGGTGCTTCAGCTTCGTGCACGTTAAGTTACTTAGGCGCTAGTTTGCAGAATACTACACGAGGACCTTGAACGGCCCTGTGTGGGATCCCCGATTCCCCAAGGCTGTTTCCTTTGCTTTTGCACTCTTAGTTGTATGACAGTTATAGAGCACCTTTTAAAATCGAGTTATTTTTAAGGGGCAGAAATACATTTGAGACGAAGTCGTGCACCTCCTAGCCCTGTGTTCTTGTGTGTGAGCGCTCGTCTTTAAAACTCGGGAACCTCGGAATTGGAAACTGGGAGTTTGTTGAGCCGTCCAACTCAAGGGACTTAATTTGCGGATTGAGTTTCCACCTGGAAGAAAAAGTTTTTGGTCTTCTAACTCTGCTACGATTCACCGTCCAGTTTTGCAAGCGTGGTTCTGCCAACTGTAGCTAAATCTTTGGCCCCAGTGACTCTTGATTTTATTCTCTGAAAGATGAATTGGTTTGGAAAAGTTTGAGAGTGTTTCTAGTGGATATTTTGTCGATCTGAAATATGAGCCCCTCGGCGCCGTGTTCCTCTGTGATGTTTTGGTTGGTTTCCTAAAAAAGAATCAAGGCTGCCGCTATGAAAACATGAAAGTCAGGGGGGCAGCATGACCCGTGAAAAAACTTAAAATATGGTTTTTAATTTAACCCTAATTAAGCAGGACTTAATGGTAAATAAGTATACATTTAATTACTAACACCTTTGTTCTTTATTTCCATTTGTTTGAATTAGGAAAGGTTTGACACAGGAAAATTATGTGTTTCTGTTTATGGAGGCCTGAAAATGGTAAAAGAGTTTTTGTTTCCTTTGACTCCTTTACCAGCACTTGACCATTTGGTAGTGGCAGCAGCTGTATTTATTTCTTAGCCAGGTTCTTTGAAGTGGAAATTTTGGGTATGGGACCTTAATTACAGCCTGGAGTCAAGTGGAGACAACCTTTGTGTTGGCAATATCCCTTGTAACTCTGAAGAAATTAGTCATCATACATTTGGGTTCTGGACCAGTGGCGGTTCAGCTGATTCAAGTTTAGGTCGAGTTTTTCTGAATTGTCAACAGTTCTAGCTGGATTAAACCAACTATTTGTAAATTGTTGATTTTATGGAGAGGGAAGAGTTGATATTGTAGAAAATTACTTTTCAGCATATTATCAAACTATCTCTGAATTTTCAAGAGCTATTTAAATTTTAAGTGCCTTTGAAATGTCATTTTAATCCAGTTTTTTTTGCACCTAAAAGCTCTTTAGATAAAAGTAAAATTGATGAAATTTATTTAGTGAAGGAGAAGAAATTATAATTTAAGGATCAAGTAAAGCTAATGTTCTAGATGAAGTGAGTTGAAGGATATCAGTCCTGCTGGAGGGTGTTCTGGGCCAGTTTCCTCATTTTGCAGAGGGTCATGATGGATAAGAGATTTGCCCAAGTTCCCATAGTGAAGGCATGAGGAGGGCCCATGTCTCAGATTCCTGCCCTGTGATTCAGATGCTTTCTCATCCTGAACCCTTGCTTTCATCTTCCGTCTTAGTTCAACCCAGTTTTTGTTGAGTGGTTCCGAGGTCGTAGGCAGCACGCTGAGGTTTGGACTGGGTATTAGTTTCCTAGGACTGTGGCAAATGACCACGAATCTGATGGCTTCAAGCAACAGATTTCTCTCACAATTCTGGAGGCAAGAAGTCTGAAATCAAGGGTTTCAGCAGGGCCACGCTCCCTGTAAAGGCAGAATCCTTCCTTTTTTCTGCTTCTGACATTCTTGGCTTGTGGCAGCCCATCTCCAGTCTCCGCCTCTGTCTTCACATGGCCTTCCCTGTATGTGTTTCAAATACTCTCCTTTCTTGTAGAGGACACCAGTCATTGAGTTTAGGATCCACCCGAAGTCCAGGATGATCTCATCTAAAGATTTGTAATTTAGTTACATCTGCAAAGACACTCTTTCCAAACAAGGTCAGTTTCAGAGATACTAGGGTTTAGAACTTGGACATACAGTTTGGGGAGACACTCAGTTTTCACTACAGAATATAGGTTAAAAACATGGTCTGTCTTCTCCAGGAACTAACAGGTATTTGGGGAGAAGGATTCGTGAATACATCTCAGAACAGTATGGTAAACGCTCAAGTATCAGAGGCACAAATAGCAACAGGAACCCAGAGGAGGGCAACCACAGCCTCTTTGGGGGCATAGTTGGTGGCATCGAGGATCAGAGGAGGGTCCAGAGCCAATTTGAGAAGAATGAGAAAGATAATGGTAAAGAAAGTGGTGAAGAAGTCAGGGGATGGAAGCTGGGAGCCCCCAGCAAGCCCATGGGCATGAAGATGATTGCCTTGCGATGTAGTTAATGTGGCTGGAGAGTCAAGGGCATGTGTCCAGTGCCTGGAGTGGGGACAGGGCTATGTGGGCAGGTCAAGGACAGTCAGGCTGTCTGGTGGTTTGAGTTTTAATTCTTTAGGTGTGGCCACGTGTTTTCTTTTCTTTTTTTTCTTTTTCCTTTTTCTTTAATAATGAAAAATAAGCCTCTTTGTACTTAGTAGATGAACTGGACTTCAATGTAGCTTAAAGCTTAGATCCTTCAACTATTTTAGTGAACAGCACGTATTTCCATAGCCATGTTTCTAGAGAGGTCTGGCAGAAACCCACAGCTTGACCACCCTTGGTCCTTGAATCTCATGTAGCCTTTTGTATTAAAGGATTAAATTCCATTTATTATTTTTATGCACAAATATTGAACTGCATTTAATGTTTTCCTTGGAAATACATTTACTCTATTCCTGTGTTTTACATGAAATGCTCAATATGAAGTTTTAAAAATTCTGAGGACATCAGTGGTAGAAAGTTTCACAGGTTTAGTCCTGCTTTTCCAGATGTTAGTGTTTACCCCACGATGCTGTATGGTGATTCCAGATAAAGGGGTTTTAAAAATGATTTTTTGATTTGTTAAGTAACTTTGGGACAAAGTCCAGATTTTTCTCAGACTATTTAACAAACTAAAATATGTATGAGTTTTGGTTTTTACTTTATAAAATATTGCTGATAGCAGAGAACTGATAATTGGATATTACCAGCTCAGCGCCAAGTACACAAAAAGAAGTGCTTGTATGGTTCCGAAACCTAAACCTGGTTGGAGAGATTTGCACCAAAGCGAAGCAGACATCTAGGGAACAGTTACAGAATTCTGTAACTAAGTAATAAATCCTGTACTGCTGATTATTTAAATACTTTAGGAAGTCTGAAAAGAGCAGTGGGGCTGGGGGTGCATTGGAAGATTTTTAAATTTTCCTGAAGAAGTTAGGACTTGAGCATGGCCTGAGGGGAGGAAAAGATGGGGTTGAGTCGGGGGAGAGGGCATTCCAGAGTTACAGTGATGGGTGGTGATAGACTGGCCCTACTGCAGTGGAGAGAGGGTTTTTGGAACCACTAGTCTGTCCACAGTATTTAAAACATGGGTCTGGCCGAGGTCAGGGAGGGAAGAGTATACCGATGGGAGGAGGAGGGGGCCAGACCGAAGCTCCCTGGAGCAGTGGCGGAGCCTGAGAAGGAGGAAGCTTCTGGTGAGGTGGGGGCAGCAGCTGGGCAGTATCTGGTCGTCATAAAGCCAAGAGAAGTTCAGGTCTGAAGACAGGAGTGGGCGCCTCAGTTGAGAGATGCTGGGAATCAGGAACAGTAAGACCAAGCTGGACCTGACAGCCTGCCACTTCGGTACCCTCCAGGGACCAGAGGCCACAGAAGGCAGGTTGGGGTGGATTGAGCAGGGAACAGGGTGAGGATGGCGGTAACAGCACCCTGATGAGGAGGAAGTTTGCTGTGAAGGGAAGAGACTATTAGTCACACCTGAATATGGTTGGGGATAGTTGGGGGGAGGGAGAAATGGATGCTAGAAGGCAAGATGGGATGGGAGCTGAAGCCCCGTGAGGGGGCTGGCTTTTGACAGCAGGGACATTCCATCCCCACGTGGTGACAGGAGGGAGCGTGGGCAGACAGGCAGACAGGTGGGGTGAAGATGGCCTTCCTGCCCCATGGCTTTTATTTTCTCAAGGACCTGGAGGCAGAGTCGGGGGGGGGGGGGTGCGTAGGTGGTGTGAAGGGCGAGGTAAAGAGGAGTGAAGCCCTTCTGAAAAGGGGGAGCGGGTGAGTGACCATCCTGGGGATTGCGGAATGTCACCGGGGTGGAGTTGTGTCCATTTTTGCTTGTGATCAAATCCAAAGGGAGATGGCTGGCACAGTGATTTCTCTCCCGCCGCTTTCAGTTTAGAGATGAGAACGGGTGGGATTAGCCAGTTGGCTTCATTGCCAGGTGAGCGCAACAGAGGGAGAGAAGGAGCAAGGTGATTTTAATGAATAGACTCGAAAGTTGGCCTGAATTCCTGTGGGTCAAGGATAAGGTTTTTATCTTTGAATTCAAGGTCTTCTTTTCCTCTGGAGCCGTATTTCCCAATACTCAGCACAACTTTTCTTCCCTACGCACGTCGATTGAGGCACTATTAATATTGTAAGCACAGTGCTGAGTGCTAAGGATTCAGAGATAAAGTCTTTCAGGTACCATGGAACTTGGAGTCCACCTTGGCAATCAGTGCTAGGCTGACTCCCCCATTTCTTGTGACCGCATCCCACCTCATGTTTGCTTACATTACTGCAGCTGTCATACTGTTTGGAATTATTTAATTGATAGTCCTCACTCTCTTACCAGATTGTAAATTTTTTTTTTAAATTGAAGTATAGTTGATTTAGTTGGATATACAACACAGTAATTCAATATTTTTATAACTTTAAATGGAGTATAATCTATAACAAAAGAATGGCTATATTTCTCTGTGATGTGTCATATATCCTTGTTGCTTACTTATTTTTTACACAGTAGTTTGTATCTCCCAATCCCCTAACCTTATCTTGCCCATCTCCCCATTCCCTCTCCCTACCCATAGCCATTAGTTTGTTCTCTGTATCTGAGAGTCTCTTTTTGTTTTATTTACATTCCTTTGTTTTGTTTTTTATATCCACATATTAAGTGATGACCGAGTATTTGTCTTTCTCTGTCTGACATTTCTCTAAGCATAATACTTTGTAGGTCCATCCACCTTATTGCAAAGGCAAAATTTCTTTTTTATGTCTGAGTAATATTCCATTGTAAATATGTACTACATTTTCTTTGTTCATTCATCTGTTGATGGGCACTTAGGTTGCTTTCATATCTAGGCTATTGTAAATAGTGCTGCTATGAACATTGAGGTGTATGCATCTTTTTGAATTAGTGCTTTCGTTTTCTTCAGATATATTTCTGTTTTCTTCAGGTATATACCTAGCAGTGGAGTTTCTGGATCATATGGTAGTTCTATTTTTAGTTTTCTGAGGAACCTCCACACTGTTTTCCATAGTGGCTGCACCAGATTGTGAACTCTTGATGGTGATATTTATGTCTGTATCCTCAGTGTTTATCACATGAACACTCAGTAAATCTTTGTACAAAGAAGTCCCATTTTCCCCATTATTTTTTTTTCCCCTCAAGTAGGGCTAGGGGAAGAATCTTGCATTATTTTTAACATGGGATGGTGGCTGTATCATCGATAAGCTTTGAGAGCCTTCAAAGAAGAATATCCAGTCTACAAGGTGAAGGCCTAAATTCCCACTCTGCATTTGGTAGTGAAAAGTGTCTCTCTCTTTCCCAGATTAATTTGTTTTTTTCTTCCTCATTTCTTGATCCACTTCCCTCCTACTTTTTGAGAAACTGTCACTTATCTTTTCAGTGTTTTAAGTTTCTCCCCTAATTTGTGATATTTCTCCTTGGTGTATTTAGCCTCTGTTTAAAAACAAAAACAAAAACAAAAAAACTCCCCTTCCCCAAACCACCCTGTAGCAGCAGCACTTGGGAGCAGCTGCTCTTCCTTCACAATTAAGCTTCTTAGAAAGTAGTGTGAATCCATCCTCTGCATTTCCTTATCTCTTATTTCAGTTTCAGTCCATTGTTGTCTGGTTTTTGCACTGTGCCTTGCCTGGAATCTGCCTGGATTCAAAGATCTTCCATTCCTCCACTGCATGTGTGGTTGTCTTCTGGTCCTTCAGCTTGGTGGTCACCACATCAGTTATCATGTTCACTTAATTACTCAATTTAGGCAGTTTCACATGGTTTGGGCTCAGAAACTCCTGTGAGGAAATGGCTAGCTTGGCTGCATGATCTCCTGCCAAAATAGACCATGAAGAACAGTGCCTCCAGGGGCGTGGTGTGCTTTTTAAGGCAAAGCGCTAAGGAATGGGTGTCGTCCACTCTGAACCAGGATAAACACAGATTGTCTACTTGAGATTATTGCCGACTTAGAGAACCCTAGTTAACTGTCTACTATGACTTGATTTTTCATAGCTCCTTGCTGGGGAAAAAAAAGGTATTTAAGTTCTTCCCTCAGGGATAAAGTTGAAAAACTTGTCCATCAACTTAGCTAAAATAGCTTTTAGCAACCATAGACGGGGGCCATGATGTAAGAATTTTGTCAGACTTCCCCTTTTTAAGCTTTATGTTCTCAGGTCCTTGTGTTAGTGTTTCCATCATTTTTCATTTTAGTGTTGAAAGAAACTTAAAACTGCAGGTGCCTTATTGTCACTGCATGCAGCAGAGATGAGAGAGGAATTGTGAAGACCTTCTACACCAAGTCTTAGTACATAGAGTGAGAGTGGATGGTAGCAGCTTGTAAGTGGAAAGGAAAGTGTTCATTTTTCTGTTGGGGTGTCGATAGTAAAGTCAACGTGAAGATCCTGGTCTTCTCATTGTTCTTTGAAGAGAGTGGGGTTTCACAAAACACTCCTTAGCTTTCTGCTGAAGTTAATTTGGTAAATCTGCTGTTTCTACTTCTGATGTAACCTTAAAGGGTCCATGATTGAGTTGGCTAATGTACATAGTTAAAAACTTTCTTTCTAATGCTTGTTCGACTTTCTGCTAAAACTAGTTTGGTAATTATCTTAAACTACCATGAGTAGTACAAACTAAGGTGTCCATAAAGCCTTCACAACTTGATAGAGTTGACCCTTGAACAACATGGATTTGAGTCATGTGCAGGGGTGCACTTATGCATGAAATTTTATCAGTGGTAAATGCTATAGACTGAGGTTGGTGAATCGTAGATCTGGATTAACTTGTATGCTGAAGGCTGACTATAAATTATGCTGAGATTCTCGACTTGGTGGAGGGCCCTAACCCCCATGTTGTTCAGTGGTCAACTGTATATAAGTGCCCTTAACTGATCTACAAGTTCTGATGGCAACCAGCGTTGTGACATATATCATGTGCCATACTGTGCCAAGTGCTCTGCATACGTGTCTCAGTTGTTAAAGCAACTTCTCCAGGTTGGTGGTGTCTCCATTTTTCAGGTGTGCCAACTGAGTGTGGACAGGTAAATTGGTTCTCTCCAGTTGCACACTTGAGGCTTCTGGCCCAGGACTGTGGCCTTTAGGCCTGTAAGTCTCACTGTTACTAGGTCCATAAAAGTCACAACGTGAATACTCATTTTGGCAGTAGGGGTGGGGGTAAGACTTTGAAGAACAAAAGATACAGGGGACTTGTTTAAACCATTTCTTTAGAGCTGGCTGACGGATGTGGAAACAAAGGAACTTGGAATCTTAACCTGGTACTTGTTTTGCTGTTCAGCTAACTCAGGGAGGAAGTTTAACATCTTGTTTTGCTGTTACCAGGTGACCCGGGCGTCATACTTAGGACCTCAGTGTGGTATTGATTATTCCGGAGTCCTCTTACCTGCATTCTTGAGATTGAAATTTTGGTCCTGGAGTAATCAATGACCTTTCTCAGTCATAGCTGCCATA
This sequence comes from Camelus ferus, assembly GCF_009834535.1. Taxonomy (NCBI): domain Eukaryota; kingdom Metazoa; phylum Chordata; class Mammalia; order Artiodactyla; family Camelidae; genus Camelus; species Camelus ferus. Next base: position 15,712,014 of record NC_045697.1, on the reverse strand, counting down.
TTAAGATGAAAGGAATAAGGACATCATAGGGCGCAGTTGCGTTTTTGGTAGGTCTGCATGGGAAGTGGAAAGAACCCATAAAGCTCTTTTTAGGGACCACTGACACCTGCCTGTCAAAGCTGAGTCTGGGTAGGCAGGGAACTGGCATTCCTACCCCTTATTTGATACAGATGACCTGGAAAGGAGGATACAGGGGAAATAGCAACGAGTCTGAATGGATACAGAGGCTCACATCAGCTTTGCTGCCAAGTAGAATGGTGACCCTTGGCAAATCATAATTTTTATGGCTCTCGCTTTCCTGAAGAGTAAAATAGGGCTTTGCATTAAATTATCTTTAAGGTTTTTTTTAGCTGCTGAAATTCAAGGTTACTGAGATAATTTTTAAAAATCCAGAGCTTATATGCACATTTAATGAAGCTCAGATTGTTGTATTAGAGGGCACTCATCGCAATATAATAGTAACTAAGTGCCAGGGCTGTTTGCTGGGTGGGTGTTGGGTCTGTTCAGTCCTTAGCACCTGGCCTGCCTGGTTCTCCAGCCCGCAGACCTCTTCCCACCCATCTTAGGCTAACTGCCCCTCAGTTACTGGCTGGGCCATGCCCTCATTCCCTAGGGCTCATCCCAGCATCCGCAGGACCTTGTGCTTTCATCTTGTTAACTGGATTTTTTTTTTTTTTTTTTTTTTTTGGTCCCTGAGTTCCTCTGTGAGATCTGACCCCTTGATGAGCTCTTGTACTAAACCCTGGTTGTCTCTTTGAATAGCCCGTTCTTTCCTCTGTCCCAAGAGTATAGAGTATTAGACCCCAGCTCAGTGAGGCCACCAGCCTGCTTATCTGAGTTATCACAGGAATGTACAGGGTGTTCATAAAGTTTAGGAACATAGACTTTTTTTTTTTTTTTTTAGCAAAGTGAAGTTGCCTTTCATGACTTTACACATACAAACACAGTGCATTTTCCCGTCTATTTGCAGACCTTACGGATACCCTACGGATTCTGTGTTGTGCAATCATTTCGGCTGCCTGCGTGCTCCCCCACCCTTGACTGCTTTGACCATCTGACCACATGTTTATTACAAATCCTTGGTGCCACTGTTCTGGCTGATTCTGTTTCACAGCACTTCCCTGTTGACTCTCTACACATAACACACTCTAGTGGGCAGGCCAGTTCCTGGTCATGATTCCTCCATCAGCTGTTAAAAAATACATTGAGGTAGTAACTGCCTATGAGAGAATTTCTGCAATAGAACCAGCGTGGCAAATAGATTTCTTGAATGATGGCACCTATGAATGGGGAGGAGCCACAGGAGTGTTGCCTGAGCTTGTCAGGAAAGTACCAGAACTGACTCCTGACCTGGCATGGGATGGGGAGGCGGGGGCACACGGGCTGCTGTATGCCAACAGCCCTGGAAGCCCGAAATTCTGTTAATCACTGGATTAATTGTTTGGTTTCTTACAATCTTAGGGTTACGTGGCTTTTTGTTCATATCAGGGTTCTTCTCTGTGCAATATACTTTAAAAGAGTGGCTCAGTCACCTACATTTACAAAGGTCTCAGGAGATTTCTTACCAGTAGGATTATTTCAATTCTGTGCTTAGTAGTAAGCACAATCCTTGTCAGAAATAATGATTTCACTCTTCGGTGATAATTTCCAGAATGTGCTGAGTATCTTTTGATAGCACTGGCACCTAGCACTTGGACCAGCTGCCTAAGGATTTGGGGGAGATTGTATTGGAAAATGCTGGTTCCCATGTAGTAAGAACCTCCTACGACTTGGTGAGAAAAGACAGGTGATCTATTAGAAATACGGGCCAACAGTAATAGGTAATGTTTGCTGAATGTGCCAGGTCCTGTTGTAAGTGGCTTAAGTGTTAGTTGATTGTTGTAGTTCCCTGATGAGGCCATTATTATTATGATCCCTCTTTTGTGCCTGAGCAGGTGGGGCAGAGAGCTCATTAATTTCCCTGAGGTCACCCGGGCAGTAAGTGATGGAACCAGGGTTTGAGCCGACAGTCTGGCTTGAGAACTCAGACTTAAAACCGGTGTGTTGTAATGGTCAAAGGGCATTCCAGACCTTCACAGAAAGGGAGCACAAATTCACAATGGGGAATGCAAAGTAAAATCACAGGATACCACTTTTCACTGCTCAGATTCCAGCGTGACTCTGGCAGGAATACCTCACAGGTGATGTGTCTGCTCACTCACTCCCTTCCTCTGTCCACCCCATTCGTGAACTTAGGAGCTTCCCCACTATTGGTATCCAAGTTCTCTGCAGCCAGCTGGCACCCTGAGCAGAGGACCCGCTCACTCGGTGCCTGGATTTCTGACCTGCAGAATGGTGTGAATTGATGTTGATTTAAAGCACTCAGGTTGTGGTACTTTGTTATGCAGCAAAAGAAAACTAATACAGACCTTTGAGAGATTATCTCTGTTTAAAGGATTTCCCCTTCTTGTCTGCCCTTTAAATTCCTATTCATTTTTTTTTTAACAACAAAGATTAGAAATGTTTCCCTTCATCACCCTTATTTTAGCAACATTTAAAACTCTGTGCTCCCTTGGAATCAGTTATGCACCCGTCTTGTAGCACTTCAGTACTGAGAGCCGTCTGTTGTATTAGTTCTTAAGGTCTATTTTTGTGTCCTTTAATGGCACTCTCAGCACATAGTAGGTGTTCAGATATATTCTCAATGCGTAGTAGGTTTGTCATGAATATCAGCTTAAAAATCAGACTCAAAATCCTAGAAGAACCTCGGTATGGTCCCAGGAGAAAGCTCTCTATTTGATTAAAAAAACAAACTTGCTTTAATTGTATTCATAAATATTGTGTCGAGTTTTTTTTATGATCTTACAGACACCTTGAAAAAGGGGCTCCCTTTTCTCATTGAGCTGATGTGTTCATTAGATAACATGAAGTGTTCTTTAATAAACAATTTTTCATTTTTAGGTGTTTTCAAAAGATAGTATGACATTAAAAAAAATTTAGCTTTTCTTAACCAAATGCTATTTGATTATATGTGAACTAATTCTAAAGCAGAAAAATAGATAATTTCCTTTTTATTTATAAAGCTACTGAATAAAGAATCTGAAATAATTATACAAAAAAGCAGACCTTCTAAAAAAAAAAAAAAGTCAGGTCTTTGATAAAAATGCCTGGGAACTTGAATGATTATTTAATGAACAATTTGAGTAGCTAAGGGTGACCATATGCCCAGGTTGACACCTGTTGTCTTGGTGTAATTATTAATGCGAATGTAAGCATCAAGTGTCTGGTGACAAATTATATTGTGACCATGTAATAGTGTGTTAGCTGTTGATATCTTTGGCTTGCTGTCTAATTTAAAAAAATTGTACACTGTGCAGAGATTGAAGTTGGAAGTACTCTCGCTTACAGCTTCACGAAGGCAGGCTAAGTATACTGAACTCTCCCCCAATTCACCAAATCCATGCATTATTGAATAAAGCCAGTTAAGAGCTTTAAAATGTTGTCAGTTGGATTTTGTTGTTTTTATAGTCCCAGGCCAGAGAACAGAACCACAACTTCCTGCCGGCAGGCCCAGCGTGCATCCCTTGTTTTGCGTTTGGGGGTTGGATGTTGGGCCAGGATGACTACAGCACTTAGGAGTGGGTGTGCTCAGGGACACCTGATTGTTTTACAGGGAGCCTGCAGCTTTAACTTGGGTTGACCTATGACACATTCTGTTTCAGCAGGCACCCTTGTGGTTAGACGTCATCATCCTGTTAAGTGAGAGGTGGTTTGAGACTTTTCTCTGGGTTTTGGCAACTTCGTAAAGGGAAAGGCTAGCCTCCCTGCATGAGGGATGGGGTGGGCTAGACACCAAACCCGGCCCCCCAGGCATTCAGCATCCAGAGGGGAGGCAGGAGAGGAAGGAGGCCTCCACTTTTAGGAAATGGCTCCTTTGCAACCCCCTCAGTGGATATACATTGAACCACACTTGTTTACTTTTTCTCCTTCCCTTCCAAATTTCTGCGGAAAAACGACAGAAGAAACATAAAAATATGAACAGACCCGTAACTAATGGGGCTGGAAAATGACAAAGGTGCTGCCGTGTTCCAGAAGCATGGAGGATGCTGTGGAATAAATAAAACAGATGGGATCAGGTTGTTGGGGAAACTGCCCAGCAAAGGAACTTACAACTCCATAGAGACAAGAGCAGGGATAACTCAACTAATGCATTTTCTTAACAGGGTCCTGGAAGAGTCCCAAGAATTGAAACTATAGGGAGAGGCAGGGGGCGGGTGAGAGAATGCTTCGCCGTGACCAATAGCCCTGGAACAGCTGCTGCAGCTCCGCTTCCCTTGAGTTGGGCTCAGAGGGCTTGGTGGTAGGGGCTGCCTCTGCGACAAAGCCCTTAGCTTAGTTTTAAATAAGTTGGGGGACTTGCCGGGCAGAATACCGGTGGGCGACTGTAGCCGGAAGGAGAAGTTGTCGGGGACTGGAGGTTTCTCTCGTGTCCCTACCTTCTGAGGATGTGGGGCTTCTGTACCTCAAAATAAGGGCACTTTGTTCGCCTCCCTTTCCTACCCACTCCCCATCATTTTCATGTGGGCAAGAGAAACCTTTTTCATCAGTCCGGACCCCCGTCTGTCAGTATGAGCAGGCAGCCGTGGGTCGTCAGCGTGCGAGAGGAGATCCACAGAATGATGAAGGAAAGATAATACAGGAAACAGCTCATTCCTGGTCTCAGACCCAAGAGCACAGCAAATCCCCAAAGCAGGGGCTGGCGAGGGGAAGGAGCTGGTGAGCAGAGGAGGCAGTCTGGTGGACCGTGCCGGCTAAGGGCTCTTTGAGCTTGGGGTCCACAGCAAAATGGGAACGCTACGGACCGAGAAAATTCGTGGTCTAGAAAATGGAGCCGAGGAGTTCTTCCAAAATTGAAAGCAAACGGTTTAAGAATTTTGAAGCATAATTAAGAGATGGTGGAGACCTAGTATCCAACTAAGAAGTGGATGGAGAAGGAAAAATCCGGGTGTTTGATTCTTCAATGCCATCAAGGGTCAGATGCCTGTTTCCAAACAGCTTTTCAGTGAGGGCGCTGGTGTCTCTAATAATGCACATTTATTTTTCCCACTCCATGAAATATCACTTCCTCTTAAGTCAACACCCAGCCTTCTCCTTTAGAGTTCTTCTGAATCACTTGACCATTCTCGTTAGGCAGAGTGTCATTGTAATACAAAGCTTTTTATTGGAATATAGTTTCAAACTTACATGACAGTTAAAAGAATAAGAATAATGGGTGGAACTCTCGTATATTTTATACCAGGATTTGCCAGATTTTGCTATTAATAACATTTTACCCCTTTATCAGTTTTTCTGTGTGTATACGATAAATGTATTTTAAGACATTTAACAGCGTGATGCATATAAACCACTGAGCTTTTTATAAAAGTGAATTTGAGTTTTTCTTTTGCATCTTTAGTCTTGGCAATATGATTTGGATCTCTATAAAGAATATTAGGGTTTTGTTTTTACTTTTTACTTGGTTAACCTAACAATCCCCTATCCCCCCCCCATTTCATCACGTGTCACTGGAAGTTTAACAGCCTCTCTTATAAATTAGCTGGCAGCTTATGAGAGATGGGAGCTGCTTCAGTGCTAATTCTCCATGACACATGAATGAATCCCACCAGCCTCTCCTAAATGTTAAATTCTGAGAGATTTAACATTTCTACTGCTTTTAATTCCGCTGACTGCCATATAATATGCAGTCTTCTATTACACAACTTTTTATTTCAGTGCTGTATCATAGTGAAACCTTAATGTATAAACATTAAGCCGTAATTAAGGATCCAGATTTAACATTCATCCACAGTTTGTGTATTTGCCAGCAGTGACAACTACTGACAAATTCATGACTTATTCCTTTTCTTAGCAGCTGGATGTGTCTTTTGAGATCCATTTTAAGATGGTCCTAATTTTAGAAGGGTTAAAATGTGGAAAAAATATCTTAAGTTTTATTACAATAGTGAAGAAAACTAGACATATTCTGGTAAATTTTTTGATTCCCCCCAGCTTCTTTTTTGTTGCCCCCCTACAAGGCTCAGAAAGAAGAAATGAGTGTGGAACTGAGATTTATACTTCTCATGTGAACCACTGGATGCCAGGACACTGGAGATGCTGTATCATTAATTCCTGAGGGAGGGATCTTTGAACATAGAACCTTCAACCCAGCCGTATTTTTATTTCATTCGTTTGTTGAACAGATATGTGGGCATCTTGTCAGCTGGATCGTCTGGGAAGCACATACCAGAGTGGAGTTAGTAAGATGTTTATTTGGGGAAACAGCTGTGAAAAATACAGGGAGACAAAGCAGAAGGGAATGTGGAGAGCATTTCGGTTGGGATGCAGGTGTGGTGCCTGTGAAAGAGGGGGGTGGAGGAAGGACGCTGAGGGTAGGACAGGCCTCAGACTGCGGCAAAGCTGTATGAAAGTCTTGGCCAGCCCAGCAGGAAGCTCTGGTGCAGAGACAGACCATCGGGGAGTCTGTCCTGTCCGGGAAAGGAGAACCCCCTCATCCCTGCTGTGCTCAGTCATGGGCTGGCATTCTCTGGAAAGTGGGTGGCCTCTGTTTGGAAACTGAGGCTGGTCCTCTGGACAGCTGCAGCTGGAGCGTTCAGCTCCCTGCTCTCCTGCGCAGGGTCTTTCCGGAAGGGAGATGTGAGTGGCGTGGTGGTGCACCTCCGCAGCCACAAGGGTCACTCATGCATCAGGTGCTGTTTGAATCCTCACTCACTACCTGGTTCCAGTGTGAACCTGGGCAAGTTACCGAACTTGTAAATTTTTGTTGTTATTGTTTTAGAGAAAATAGTAGTACCAGTTTCACAGTGTTCTTGTGAGCAGTGAACGAGTGTCTATCACATGAAGAACGGCTCACACATTCACCACCACGTTCTTTTTTTGTGGCAATGCGGTGGCAGTCAAGATGGAAAAGATCTCCACACTTTATGGTTTCTACCTGGTCATGGGAGACACGGTAAATAGACAAATACCACAGTAATTTCAGATAATGAAAAGTGCTGTTAAAACAAAATATAGCAGACAGAGTGAGGGCACATTTTTTTTGACACACACGGACTGAAGCATATCATCCAGAATTTTTTCTGCAGGAATGAATGAATGCATCCCATGAACAGAAGGGCACATTGGCAAACAGCCTGGTAATACTTGGGACTTGCTGATGTGTGTCATTGCTGACGGCATGCGGAATTAAATGTGATTTTAAAATAAAGATGATTCAAACCGACAGGGTGTTCTGAAACCCTCTAGATAACTCTTAGCTCTTTCTTGCTGGGAAGAATTAATTTAGAAATTAGCACTTGATTTTCATTTGTCTGAAAACAGAGAACAGGCTAGGGCAGAGTATAGTAAAATAGGAGTCAGCCAACTTTTTCTATAAAGAGCCAGATAGTAAATATTTTAGACTTCCTCGGCCAGACAGTCTGCGTTGGCACTGCTCACGTCTGCCCTCAGAGCATCAAAGCCGTCGTAGACAATGTGGGAACAAATGGGCATGGTTGTGTTCCAGTGAAACTTCAGGAATGTTGAAATTTGAATTTCATAGACTTTTCATGTGTCATAAAATATTATTCTTTTGGTTTTCTATCAACCATCAAGGAACATAAAAACCATTGTTAGAGCCCGTGGGCTGTCAGGAGGACAGGTGGTGGGTGGGATTTGGCTGCCCCCAGGGAACATGGGGGAGGAACCAGTTTTCATTAGTGGGATAAATGAAGCGAAGCACTAAACATTCACTTCTGAGGGGCTGACGTTTCTGGTTGTCGCTTCTAATGGGTGGCCCTAAAGATTTAGGCCGTGTGCCCGTTGAGGTTAGTGACTCAAAAGCATAGCCTCGCTGTACTGTCTTATTTTTTTTTTGTACCCGATAAAGATGTAGCAATAACAGGCTTTATTCTACGTGAGAAATACAGTACAGAATCAGTTTGCGGTATTATTTGAGCAAATCAGAAGTGTCAAGGGATAGACACTTTTAATACGTAAATGCATTCCCTCAGTATGCCTCTGGTCCTGCTGTGTGAATACCTGAAGAGCTTCCTCTCCCCCCCATTCTGCATGGTACCGTTTTATGGATGACTTGACTCAAACCTGTATTCCTGGAACCAATCTAAACATCCGGTAATTAGCTCTTATAAACAATAATGCAATGGATAGTTGTGTTATATAAATATATAATTATGTAACATGTACTATATTCTGCACAAGTACAAGTACGTCTTTCGGAGAAACTTCCAGAAGGAGAATTACTGGATCAGATATTATACCTGCACTTGTACTTTTGCCTTCCACAGTGATTGTACTAATTGACAGCAAAATATGAGTGGCTGTTTCTCTCTGAATAGAAAATGTGTTACCACATTTTCCCTGATTCTGGTAAGTGATTTATGGTGTCTTATTTTAGTAACTTACATTTCTCTTGTGACTGAAGTTGTATATCCCTTCATGTGATTATGATCCGTTAGTGTTTACTTTTGTTGAACTATCTGTTCGTGGCCTTTGCTGGATTTTTTTTTTATTAAGAGCTCTTGATATATTTGGGAAATTAGTCCTTTGTCTTTGATATTCGTTGTAAATATTTGTTGTTTATCTTTTAACATTGTGGTGGATTTAAAAAAATCAAAAAGAAGCTTTTAAAATACACAACATTTTAAAACTTTAGTCCCATTTGCGCCTTTCGCTAGTTCTGGAAGATCTTTGGTTATTATGCTTCTTTTTGTGGGGGCAGGTAATTAGGTTTATTCATTGATTTAGTTATTTTAATGGAGGTACTGGGGATTGAACCCAGGACCCCATGCTTTCTAGGCAAGTTCTCTACCCCTGAGCTATACCCTCCCCTCTAGTCATGGTTCTAAATCTGCCTGCTTTCCATTTTCTCTTTCTTTTTCTGAGACTGTCCTTGTTTTCACCTGATCCTCTGAGGATTCCCTTCTCTTCTAGGACACGTGGGTGTAGAGCCCACCCTAATCCAGGAGGATCTCATCTCAAAACCTTTCTATCACACACACCTTTTTCTAGTTAAGGTCACATTTATAGGTTCTGGGGGAACATATCTTTTTAAGGGGCACCATTCATCCCACTATAACCTTATTTGATTGTTTATCTGACTTTTTTTTCCTTCAGGAAATGATAGTGACTTCAAGAATTATGTTCCTAAGTTTGCTCTGAATATTTAATACTCTTGAAATATATTTTCAGTTCCTCTCAGAAGGCCTTCTGCCTCGCAGGGTGTGGGTGGTGTTAACAGCATTCCGTTCTGGGAGCTGGAATGGCAAACAACTGAGAAGTCGTAATGCTAAATTTTTATTTCTTTCTGCTCCATAAACTTTCGATTTTTTTTAAACATGTCTACATTAAGTCTTACTCCTTTTTCCATGTTTCAGCATAAATGATGTGCTGAACTAACTTGGTACTGTGCTAAATGGTAGCAGTGGACATCAGACTCTTCTCATGTTTAAATTCAAGGGGCATGAGCCCCTAACAGCATTCCTAAGCATTGTCTATAGATCATGGGGTGGTAACGTCATTAGTATGGAACAGAAATGGGTATATATGAGCTTTATGACTTTGGTCAGGTTTTACATTTTTCATTTAGTTACCTCCTAGAAAGTTGGAAATTTCAAAGATGTCAGCAAAAATATTGATTATGAATGGGTTTTCGGTTTATGATGATACATGATATTATGCATTTGCTAGTTCCACAGTGCCCACGTCTCAAAATTGAGTATAAAAGCTGTCTGCAGAGTAGATTTATTCATACTGATCCTGTTTTCTTGCACAAAATCTAACTTAAACACATCAAGTAATATGTAGACTGAATATATTAACATGAAGTTGTAAACTGTATTTTTAAGGTTACAGTTATAACTTTTTAAGTGTGATGAAATGCCTTCCCTTTTACTCGCCTCAATAAAATTTATCATTTATTGTACTAAAGCCTTTATGACTGAGCAAATGACAGTCCTTTTGCTGAAGCAATACTGAGTCTCAATGAATGTAATTCAGTCACCAGCCTGGCAGTTTTTCCCCAAGCTACTTCCCTATTTGGGTTTCATTCTTTATTCAAAAACGAGATAATGTCATGGAGCTTGGTAGCTTGTGTAGTCTTCCTTTATTTCCTTATTTTTGGTTTATTGGTTGTAAATTCTCCATCGTAAAGTTTGTCAGCTTTGCTCATTAAAGCATGAATAATTATAGAAAATTAAAAGAAGCTAGAAGGGTCTTGGTGGTCATTCTGGTCTCATCTTTTCCGTCTTAAAAATAATGAAACAGAAGTCTGCCTAGAAAAGTGAAGTGACTGTCACAAATTAAATCATTTGTTTCTGGTGGGGTCTCAGTGAAAACCTTGGGCTCTAGATATCAGTACTATTCTTTGAGCTACTTTTGGTGTCTGTTAAGTTACAGTCACTACATAAATCTTTGGATGTAAATAAGTGTCTTAAAGTATAAATAAGATATTCTTTACTTCATTGTCTATTTCTAAGATATAATTATATCACAATTAACTCAATTTCAAGCTATACTTAGTAGTTAAAATTCTTGTTTATTATCAGAAAGTATATTTTAAAAGTGAATCTTATTCTAAATATTTGAAAAGATACTGCAAGATTATAAAGAAGGAAAGAGAGTGTGATGGGTATAGCTCAGTGGTAGAGCACATACTTGGTATGCATGAGGTCCTGGGTTCAATCACCAGTGCTTCCGTTAAGGAAAAAAATTAAAGAAAAAAAAAGAATAGAGACATAGAAACCTCATTACTAAGATAGTGATCATTATGATGTATTTCTTCTAAGTCTTTTTTTTTTTTTGTCTCTGCATAGATTCTTTTCAGTCAATGGTATCAGTTTTACTGTTGGCTTTTTAACTGATTGTAAGCATTTTCCTTTATCACATTTTCTTTCAAAGCATCCTTTTTTAATAGATGTATAAAATTTTGTTGTTCGGCGTACCTTACAAAAACTGACCTCTATAGTAGCTTCCAATTTTTGTCTGTTATAAATCATGCTTAAATAAGGTCATTGAATATATTTCTTGTCAGATTTGGTAACTTGTTAACTTAGGAAAGCAAGGCTGGTGGCTCTGGATTGCAGACTGCTAGGCTGCTTGGGAAATACGGTTCTAGTGACCTTTGCGGCCATGTCCAAGTCGAGGTTTGCTTTTGCCTCTGTCTACTGCCTCACTTTTAAAAAAAACCTTTTGCAATTTTGACTAGAGAAAATGATATTTTAATTGGAATGTTCTTGATCACCATGTTTTCTTGGTCCCGATAGTTGAAGACTCATCCTTGCCTTAGCAACAGCTTGGAGGAGAGACAAAATACTGCAGAGTAATATACTTTGATTGCAAGATACACGTTGCCTTTAGAAACATTAAAATGAGGGAAGATGTGTATCCTAGAATAGAACTTCAGAGCTTAATACTCACTGAGCGCGTTAGGCATTTGTGCTCTCCTGCTGATGTTGTATGCTCTTGTTCCCGTTTTATGAATGAGGAGCTCTGTCATAGAGAGGTGGGGGGACTTGCCCAATATCAGTGTAACTTAAAAGTAATGAGAGCTGGGCTCCAAGCACAAGGATGCTTGACTTTAGAAGGTCCTATTCATCCGGCAAAAATGCTGTGAAATGTTAATCTATATTAGCGGGATTAAAAAAAAAAATCCACTTATAGCCAAAGAAAATCAATCAATGTCTACTTCTTGATTGTTTTCATACACATAATGGACTTTTTAAAAAAGAGAGATGTGAGTGGACAGAATGATAATGAATACCTGAAATCTTATGACGCAGGGGTATCCTCTGGTAACATTTGTATATACAGTGTTGCACCCTCCCAGTGGGGGCAGGGGAGCAGCACTCAGCCTTGTACCCAGTGTGAAGAGGGCCCCTGAACTTGTGCAATACCCTGTGTGATGGAGAATATTCTATCTAAATTGCCAGTAAGTGTGTCTCTTGACTAGTGCTGGTGTGTGTTGAGAAATAGGGGGTTGGAGTGGAGAGGGCCTGCGTTCACATCTGGCTCTGCTATTTGCTAGTGTAATCTAGGGCCATTCATTTAACTCTTCTATGCCTTGGTTTTTTCATTTACCTTGTCTTGATCTCCTCATTCCCCCAAATTAGGGAACTGTAGCATTTTTGCCTTCTGTGTGGAAATTTTTTTATTGGCATTCAAGCTGCAAAAGGAGCATAGTTACAAAGCCTAGAGAGAAAGCAAGATCTAGTATCCATGGTCTCTTAGGCAAGTCTTAATGTGGGTAACTTGACTAGGACTTTCTAAAAATCATTTTTGTTTGTTTCCAGTTCATTTTTTTTTAAGAATGTCATCCTGATAACATGAGATACAATATTGTAATGTTACAGCAAAGTGTGTTACAGCACAGTGTTACAGCAACCTGGATCCAGGCGAGAGACCAGGCAACACTTGGAGGGTTGGAGAACTCAGGTTTATTACACCAACAGGCCCAGAGGAGTTAACACTCCAAGCTCTGGACCCGGTTTGTAGGTTTACACAAGCTTTTATAGGCTACCAGTCAAGTCTTTGCAACATTTTGCAACATCATATGCAGAGTAGGTGTTAGAAATGGACCAATCAGGAGTAAGCTTTATGCAAATGAGGTGTTACAAATGGACCAATCAGGAGTGAGCTAGGTTCATGCCATATGCAGAGTAGGTGTTACAAATGGACCAATCAGAAGTGAGCTTTGAGAACTAATAGAATCTTAGGGGTAAGTTCCAGTTTCCTAGAAGCAAGCCGTTTTACAGAAGCACAAAAGCGAGATAATGCTGCCAGGCCAGGGAACCAGATGGTGCCGGTGGGAAAGTAGTGGTCCTGCATCGGGGTCCTGCTGGTCTTTATGGGGCTTCCCACCTCAGTAATACTGTGTCTGTGTGTGCAAAAAGCATATTTTCACACATAGAGATTTGTGTAAATTACAAATAGTATTCAGCATTATTGAAATGGTATCTAGAAGATACTGTATTTCTTTAAAAGTCAGTTTTTTGTAAGGTACTTGTTTTGCACTTTTTCTGTTAAGTTTCTAGTTTTTAAATATTCAACTTATGTAAGTTGATTAATTACATAAATGTACATGGCATTTTCTTATTCTGACACAGAACTTAGAGCTATTTTGTGTTGACTTCTCTCCCTTTTAATTTCAAAAATTTTGGTTCAGTGTGACAGGAACGATTTAAGATGTGACAAGATGTGTGAGTTAGCTGTTTCGGGTTGTTTCTCAGAGAAAGAAGCTCCCTTTTTCGTCGGGCATCTCAAAAATTCTTAGGGTAATAAATGACATCTTAGAATACCTCATAGGAATAAACATAACAAGCTAAATTACTTTGATATCAACGGTGTACATATATTAGGTAACTTACTTTTTTTTTTTTTTTTTGTCTTTTTTAGGATTCTGAGTAACAATAAAATATCCGAGCTGAAGAATGGCTCATTTTCTGGGTTAAGTCTCCTTGAAAGATTGTGAGTATTCTTTTGTTATCATCTCTTACTGTTATTTTATTTAATGAATTTTCATTGTAAGTCTTTTAATAAACTCCCAACTTTTCAAAATAAAAATTGATTTTTCCCAATGTTTTATTGTGAAACATCTCAAGAGTTGAATTTAAAAAAATAATTTTTTAAAGCAGAGATCAGCAGACTTTTATGTAAAGGACTAGATATGAAATAATTTAGGCTTTGTGGGCCATATGGTCTTTGTCATAGTGACTCAATTATGTTGTCTTGAGAAAGCAGCCGTAGACAATATGTAAAAGAGTCAGTGTGGATGTGACTTCATTTACAAAACAGGCCATGCTCCATACTTTGGTGACGAGTGGCTTTTAAAACCTCAATGCTGTTTTGAAATTCTGTTGTGAAATGTGTATGCCTTATAAGATAGTCAAGTAGAATTTAAAAAACATGTCCGGGGGAAACTTCTAGATAAACTTTGGTATTTTATTCAGCCGTCTTTGAATGTGATAGTTTTGTTTTGCTTAGCAGTGAGGTCTGGTTCTGCTTCTGATCAGATGGGTGACAAGTAGCACTTACTTTTTGCCTTGGTGAATTTTACACGCTGGATATTTAATTTGGCTATATTCTGAATGCTGTTCTAAGATCCTGTTTCCACTTCCCATATTACTCAGGCATTGAGGATAACATTTCAGATACATCAGGGAGCCAGCCCACACAGCGCATATCTTCGTTTCTGTTGAATGACAGAATTTCCTCATTTCCTTATTTCCCTTTGCTCTGCTTTGCTTTCTCTACTCTTCTGTGGCCTTTCCTTGACCATTTCACTTAGCATCTTCTCCCACAGTTCAACTCCCACAGGACTTGATTGCTTTGATCACAGAGGTGTTATTTAAGCATATAGCATGTGGAGTTCTTCATCCTTTTGTACATGTCTCCGTTCTTTTCGTTGGGATCAAATGTCTTTAAGTAAGATTATATATATGCATTTGCACATACAGCAGTACATTCACATTTTCATATTTATATGTATACCCACACATATATATGCACATATATATGCATACACACACACACACACACACACACACACACACACACAAAATGATCTTGGCACAGCAGTGCTTAACTCTCAGATTTATTTTCCTGTTTTCATTCAAGTATTCCTGTTGTGTTCTGCACTGTCTAGGTTGCTGGCTACACCTCATTGCCAGACCTTACCTTGATAGGACTGTCCACACATTCCATGGTCACTGGTTCAGGCATGGGCATTTGACTCCATTTAACTGAGTCGAGACTTGCTTGGGGCTTTGGGGAGAGGAATTGCCTCTCCCGTCATCAGAAAAGATAGTTGCACTTCTGATACAGAAGCCACCCTGCCTCTGGCTTGGACGGGAGCTGACACACTGAGGAAGGAGAGTGGGGTAGGCCCCTGGGAGGACCTGGATGAGGCACGACCCCCTCTGGACTTTTGTAGTTGACTGAGGCAGCCCGTTCCCATTCGGGGTTCTGTTCCTTGTAGGAAAAGTCATCCTGCCTGACGGGTATCCTTAGGATGGAGTACATTGTCAGGCCTAGAGGAGGTGCTCAGAATAATTGCAGGATCACTAGGGGGTTCACTTTCCAAAGGAAGGATGACAAGCACTCCAAGGGGTTGAATGGCATCTGCTGTGTTTAGAAACACGAGCTGCTTGGGCACTAGGATTGCCATGGTGGTTCACATTCATCAAAAGTGTGGACAGCATGGCTAACGTTCTGTGCCGTGGTGGGAGTTAGTGTCCTTTTACGTTTTCTTTTTGATTTCCTTTGTCTTTGACCTGATTTTCAGCCGTTTGTTGAAAATAAATCCCTGTACGTGTTAGTAACATATGAGGTTGCCACAAACATGTTAGATGACACTAAGATGCTGCGTTGTTCTTAAGCCAGGGGCCTGTTTAGACCTGAATCCCAGAACACCACCTCTCTTTTGTAGGACTAGAGAGAGACACACACATACAGGTACAGAGTGTGTATATGTGCAAGTACATAATATATCCACACACACAGGGGACTTTGAAAGACGACTGTATTGATAGGGGCTTCAGCCTAAAACCCCACTGATGACCTTGGGACTGGGCCTCCTCTGTTGGGGAACATCTTCACCTAAGCAGGCCCTAAGCTCAGCAGTTTCTAAGTCCACTTCAAAGCCCAGACCTGAATCTCGGCCTGACTCCTGCAGCGTGAGGGAGGCCGTGCACGCCCGGAGGGAGCTGCCTCCCACACTGTCTTCGCAGGAGAACAGCACGTGTCACAAAGAAGGAAAAGGGATGAAACGGCGAGGCTCTTACTGCAGTCTTGGAGGACTTGGCCCCGAGAAGGAAGGAGAGGGGGCAGGCGTCACAGAGGACGCACCTTCTCGGTAGCGCCCTCCTCTGGGGGCATGAGCCTTACTCCCCCGGGTTCCTGCTGGGACCAGAGGCTGGAAAGGTCCCAGCGGCCTCGTGTGGAAACGTCCCTGGCCTTTGCTTCACTTCATTCTCAGAGCACAGGTGGACCCAAGAGATCACATAACCAGTTGCTTGACCCTTTTGCTGGGAGCTCACTGCCAAGGGCTGGTTAACGGCCTCTAGCCCTTCGCTGGCACTGCCCCATTCTCCCTCCTGGGCATGGAAGTGGGGTGTTGGAGAGGAAGGGGTGGAGGGGGCCGGGGCTTTCCTTCCCCTCGGGCCTAGCACTGCTTTCTCGCGTTTGTAGTTCTACCATGCTGCCGCACTCTGATTTGGTTGGCTCATTTTAAAGCTTCTGTAGGTTTAGTGCTTCCCATGCCGGCTCCTTGAATAGTCTCTCAGCTCCTGCTTCTGTTTTCATCGTGCGTCTCATCTTCCCTCCCTCCCTGGTTACCACGCTATCTGACCTGCTCTGCCTCCGGGCACTGCTGTCCTCGTCCTGTGACTGAACCCGGAGGATCTCTCTTCCTTGTGTCGACTCTGGATTGTACTCTTCTGTGATCTTCGTCACGAAAAGGTCTCCTCGTGGGCTCTCATTGGCTTCTGGATCTCATACCATCCATGCTGTACCCAGGTGGCTTCTCTTCCAGGACTGCAGGGAGTTGAGGACCATGTGGGACGCTGTCTGTCTCAGGCACAGTCTGTGTGAGTCCAGGGGTTGTGCTGGTCTGCTAGGGCTGCCATAAAGAGGACCACAGACTGGCTGGCTTACATAACAAACGTTCGTTTCCTCGCCCTTCTGGAGGCTAGAAGTTCAGGGTCAGGGCTCTGGCAGGGCTGGTGTCTTCCGAGGAATGTGAGAGAAGGATCTGTTTCAGGCTTCTCTCCTTGGCTTATAGGATTGCCATTTGTCTTCCCCTGGTGTCTTCACTGAATCTGTGTGTCTGTGTCCTAATCTCCTCTTCTTATAAGGACACTGGTCCTACTGGATTAAGGCCCACCCATATGACTTCATTTTAACTTAATTACCTCTTGAAAGCCTCTGGCTCCAAATACAGTCACGTTTTGGGGTGTTGGAGGCGAGGACTTCAACGTGGGAATTTGGGGAGGGACACGATTCCTGTGCCTGCTGTAGCATTTTGATGAACCAATGTGTGTTTTCCCCGCCTGTTCTCTAATTACTCTGCCTCAGGAGAAGGGATGGAAAAACAGAAGAAAAGCACTCAGGTTTTTTTTTGACGAGTGAGTTCCTAAAGTCCTAGTCCAAGTGTAGAAAGGAGGTTTGAAAAAAAAAAAGAAAAGAGGATTCCTGCCCACCTAGATGCACATTCTGTGGGCTCACTGCAGAGTCAGAGGCAGCGTAGGAAGAGCTTACAAGATGGTGGGTCCCCAGCAACGGGCTCCGTCTTTGCCCGCCTTCCCATCCCTGCACGGGATGAGGGGGAAACAGGGAGAAGACCATTTAGAGCCCATATAAGGTTCTTGATCCAAGGACAAGGAGCATCTGAGGCCTCTTTCCTAGGGAACCAAAATCAAATTTTTCAAGACCCAGCATGATACAGAAGGAGAAGAACTGGCCATGTAGCCGTTGAGGCGTAAGGGTGAGGACCGTCTGGTGCAGTTTCCCAGGGGAGCAGCAGAACAGCCCCTGGGTTTGTCAGCGGGGACAGGGCTCTTTCTCCAGGAGCCTGCTGGTGGCCAGTGGGTGCCTGAGAAGTGACCTGGGCTGCTTGTGGGGAACCCAGCTCAAGACATAGCTAGCCAAATAAATGACTTAATGTTGTTTTAAATGACATCATTTTCAAATTTTTCAAAATTACTTGAAAACAGCGTAGCAGACGGTATTCCTTCCACACTCGCCTTTCCTGTGTGTCTTTCCTTAAATCTCCCAAATGTGAAACATGAGAGCTTTCTCTGCTCCAGCACTGGAATGAAGGCCACCCCGCTCCCCCAGCCTGGCCTCGGCAGCCCTCAGACGGTGACTGAGAGCAGATGGCGGGTCCCCACCCCGACTCCCTCACCTCTCAGGAGGGGCGCCCCGGAGCGAGTTTTAGGCTGCCTTCCACAGGTCCCCGGGGGCTGAGTCCCAGCTGACCACCGTGGAGATCGCCTCAACAGATCCCCCTTAGTCAGTCCCCTTATCTGTCTGGTCGCCCTTCCCCACTTTCCCACTGATGCGTCCCGAGGTCCCCTCCCAAATAAAGCCACTTGCATTGGCACCCTGTCTGGAAGAATTCCACCTAAGAGACACGACCAGCTAGATGTTTGCAGCCCAGCTTTGGCTAGTCAGAGATTCCTGAAAGCGGAAATGAACAAAGCAAACAACTTCAAAATACAGCGGAATGGGTGTAAAAAGTGAGTGGTAGATCAAGGAATTATTCAAACTTTAGAGCCCTGGACTTAAAATAACTGTAGCCAGGCCATGCAGAATACGGGGTAGGCTTAATAGTGGAAAATGGGGACCAGGCAGAATGGTAAGGGCTGGCTTGAGCTGGCCAGCAAACATGCCCCAGAGATTGAGGAAATCTGTAGGCCAGGCTGCCTCCAGTTCTTCTGAGTTGAAAAATAAACTTCTTAACAGGATTAATTTTTCTCTTTCTCTCTTTTTCTGAATCTATTGTTTGACAAAATAAAACAGATCTGGGTGCACACACTCCTACAGACTCCATCTAGAATGGATCCTTGTTCTTTCTTTCTTTTCCCCCCTTGACGGAGGCACTGGGGATTGAACCCAAGACCTTGTGTACGCCAAGCACGTGTTCTCCCACTGAGCTATACCCTCCACCCCTCCAAGGATCCTTTTTCCTTAGGCTTACCAATTTGTTCTCCTAAATGTTTGGTTCTCATTGGGGAGCTGCCTTGTTTTCCATCATTTGTATTTGCTTTTGTCCCTTATAAGAAAGTAGCAGAGTGTGTGTGCTTTTTTTTAAATTGGAATATTTAGATTTAATTTTTCTTTAATTTAGGATTTGGAATTTTTATTTTTAGGATATAATACCTAAATCTTTATGACATTTTGGAAACCAGTTTCCTAGTTATGGTCCACCTTTTTAAAAGATTAGTTTTGTGTTCTTTTAGAAGTGCATGGGGCAGGTAACTGATGTAGATTTATTGTGTCACATTAATTAAAACCATTAGAAAGATAATTGGCCTAATATCAAGGCAACAAATATTGCCTCAACTGTTATTAAGGCTTTGCTGAGTAGCTAATTTAAATTTGTTCAGCAGGTAATTATTAATTGCCCATGCTGTCCTAGGCTTGGGATTTATTAATGAACACAACAAAGGTCCTGTCTTCATGGAGCTTATGTTGTAATGGGGAGAAACACAATAAACATAGCAGGCAAGTTTATAGCACAAGTACAGCCGTACAGCCCCTTCACTCCACCCCTCTGCCGGTTCCACCCTCTGTACAGTGGGTATAGAGGACCCAGGGTACTGGGACATTTCAAGTAAATAACTTGAGCATCTGGATTTTGGTATTTGTTGGGAGTCCTGGAACCATCCTCCTGTGCGACTGAGGGATGACCGTACTCTGGATAAAGAAAATGTCTAGCAGGGAGTGGGGTTTGGGGGTGTCCACACTGCGTGTGTATGTGAGCTTTGTATGGTGATCCTGCAAAGACTTAGAGCAGATGGTTGAGCCTTGAGCGAGTTATCTAGGGGGAGAACATTACAGGCAGAGGGGGTAGCAGGCGCAAAGCCTGTGCTGTGACTCATGCTCCTTGTGTTTGAGAAACAGCAAGGAGGCCGGAATGAGGCAGGCAGGCAGCAGGTCATCGTAAGGACCTGTGAGCAGAAGGCACTCTGGCTACTGTTATGAGGTGCTGGGACAAGGAGAAGTAGGGAGTTTTGTTAAATCTAAGATGGTTTGTCTGTTTATTTTTATATAACTTTTAAAGGTCACCCTCCACTGACAGTTATTCCAAGATATTGGCTCTGTTCCCTGTGTTGTACATGCATCTGTGAGCCTGTCTTATACCCAGCAGTTTGTACCTCCTACTCCCACACCCCATCTTGCCCCTCCGCCTCCCCTCTCCCCAGTGGCAACCATTGGTTTGTTCTCTTTACCCATGAGTCTGTTTTTGTTGTTGTTGTTATATTGACTAATTTGTTGTATTTTTCACATTCTACATATAAGTGACATCATACAGTATTTGTCTTTCTCTGTCTGACTTATTTCACTAGCATAATACCTTCCAAATCCATCCATGTTGCTGCAAATGGCAAAATTTCATTTTTTCTGACAGAGTAGTATTCCATTGCATATGTATGTGCCACATCTAAGATTAAAATCCGTAACTTCTGTCTAGGAAACCAGAGTGTCCTTGCCTGGATGGGCAGTTATCCAACTTGATGTGCGTCAGTATCACTGGCTGGGGGTGGAGGCGGGGGGCTGTTGATGAAGCACAGATGAGAGTTTCTGATACTGTATTGAACTTGGACTGTGTTGATTTTTGAGGTGGCTGTGAGACGTCCAGATGTAGATGTTGAGTTAGACAGCTGTGTGTGCAATAGGGAGCTCAAAGGAGTGGTCAGTTTGGGCTAGAGATACAATTTTGAGCCTAGAGACTGGGTGGTGATAAGGCTGCCTCAGAGCAAGTGTAGTGTGAGAAGGAGAAGAGGTGGGTTTGGGCTGAGCATCACATGTTACTGCTTGGATAAATAAGGGGAGGATCCTTTATCTAACAAATAGCCTTTAAAAGTTGCTGTCTCTTAGGCATTGTTCAGGAAGCCAGACATGGGGTTTCCAGTCCTCGGCCTTGTTCATGAATCCATCCACCCATTTATCCTTCCTCCCTCTTCATTTTTTATTGTCGTTCTTGGCTTGTGTTATGTATTTGTCAGTATTTAGTGATGCACCTCCCCTATTACATGCTCTAATTCCTGACACTAGAATTGCATCGTGGTTAATGTGTTTGATTTCTCAATCTTCTTTCCTCTCCAAATGGTGGGTCTCGGTCACCCCAGTATCTCTTTAGCTATTGACAGGGTTATTGCCAAGAAGAGACTGGGCAGTAGTTAGCTGTGAGGCTCAGAGAAAGATTTCTTAGCTCCTCAGGAGATACGAAGAGAGTGTCCGTTCTTTTTCATGACGTTGTGCTTTGAGGTGATTTTTGAACCTGGGATGTCATAGCGTGATTAAGGGTCAGCCTGAAGGCAGATTTGGCATTCTGAGAAAGGTGGATCTGAGAGGGTGGATCTGAGAGATGGATGGAACCACCCACTTAAGCGTCTCAATTTTGTCTAATGCCTGAGACTACTTTCTTTATTGTTAAAGCCCTTTGAAGTAAAGATTTCTGATACTTGCAGTTGAAGAGCATCTTAGCTGATAGACTTTGCATTCTTTCCTGAAGAACTTAGCCCTTTTCATCAACTGTTAAGATAGTCCTTTAATTTTGTTTAAGCAGTTCATTTGTATTTTAATGAGGCAGCATATTCAGATTTAGCTATATATCCTGACATTAGACTCATGCTCACTAGGGAAGCTTTGGGTTGGTGAAGGGAAGGCGGAGGGGATATTAAATGAGAGAATCTGACTATAAATATCTTTTGGCAATGCCTGATTAATATGGCTATTATTAAATATTATATAATATGTCAAGGATTTTTTATTACTGAAGGAAAAGTGTATCTTTAAATCATATTACAGTCCTCGGTTATTCATGAGAGGTATTTTGTAGAAACACATGCAGTACATCATTGACCACAAATTTATGTACTGTTTTAGCTAAATCACTTCTTGTAGATTCTGTTTAAAATCTGAAAAGGGAAACATATGTTTTTAAAAAATGGAACTGACATTATATATTTCTTTTTGCAAAACTTTTTTTGCTTATGTAGTATCGATCAAAGACACATTGAATTTTCTCCTTAAATCATCTTATCTCTTTGAGGGATAGGATTGGGGTCACTTGGGGAGAGGAGATGGGAACTAATAAATTGGGCCTGGTGATTAGTTGTAATTCCTGGGACTTAAAAAAGTTGGGAACAAAAATAATTTTTATTAAAAATTTCAGCATACAGAAAAATGGAAAAAACAATTTACTTACCTAATAATTTGTAGCAATTTGCCATTATTTCTTCTTTATATTGGAATAAGCTTACACATACACATGTTTGCTACATCATTTGAAGGTCAGTTGCAGACATCATGACCCTCTATCTTTACTGAGAAATGTAAGTGGTTATGAATGAGATGCAGCAGTCTCTACACTGTCTGGCTATGAATATCCTAATGATTTTGTTAACTATAATTTACTAAAAAGATTTTTATAGTAAAGGTCAGGTAACGTAATTCTGCCTCTCAGCCACGGTTGACTTTTTCATGCATTTATCATCTGTCAAGCCCATTCTGGCTGCTATAACAAGATACTATAAGCTGAGTGGCTTATAAACAAGGGACATTTATTTCTCACAGTTCTGGAGGCTGGGAAGTGCTAAGTCAAGGCTCTGGCAGATTTGGTGTCTGGTGAGGGCCCACCTAGTTGGCAGTGTTTTTGCTGCAACCTCATTTACATGGTGGAAGGGGTGGGGAGGCGGGGCTCTCTGGGGTCTCTTTTACAGGGGCATTAACCTCATCCATTAAGTCTCTGCTCTCATGACCTGATCACTTCCCAAAGGCCCCACACACATCTTCTGTGTGGAATATAAAATCTGAGTTCTGATCAATGAAATACCTATTTAGTCATGATAATCGGAGCATAGACTTTATACCGTGTTTAATGATCATTTCCTTTGTTTAAAGAATTGCAAGGTACCAGGGGGTTCAGTTTTATGTAGAAGAACCTGACTATTTGGGGAGTGGGGAGTGGAATTCCACCACTAGTTAATGGAAGAATGCCTGACATATTAGGACGAGAGCGAGACATGAAGAAGGCAGAACAGGATTTGCTGGCAGGTGTGACGTTTACGTGCACAGGATTCAGTGGCTGCACCTCCAGAGACGAGAATTTCTGATCAGCCTCTGTCGGCCTGTGTGAAGCGGCGTGGATGGTGTGGGAAGCCCGTGTCAGTGGGACATCAGGAGGGCTGGGTTTCCAGGCAGTGACTGACGGGCACTGTGATGAGCAGAGGGCCAGTTTCATCAGGATGTTCTTGTGAAATTGCCAGGAAACTGTCCAGAAACCAACCCCAACGTTGCAGCTTGTCTATTTTGACAAACTGAGCTGTGAGAAAAAATAGCATGTGGCAGAGCAGGCCGAACAGCAAGCAGCTCGTTTTCATTAGCCGGTGGTCAGTAGAATTGAACCCGCCTCCCCAACTCGATGGGAGGAAACGCGTGTGGACCTGTGCTCACGGCAGTAAGGCTTCCTCTGGGTCCTTTTCTTAAGCACAAGTAGGCAAGTTGGATGCTTGAGAAAGTGAACTGAGGATTTTTCTCTTCAGTAATTCAGGTTGCTTCTCACGGACTAGAATGCCCGTGATGGGGCAGCAGTTATAAAAGACCCCAGAGACGTGTCCCCTCATGTTGTGGTAACAGGCGCCCCACTGGTCCAGGATCTACTTTCAGGAGGGCCTTGTAATTCTCAGCTAAAGTAAGTGAGCTACGAAAGGACCCTGTGAGGTACCTGCTACCTCGGGCTTGTATTGCGCTGCTCTGCGTTTCTCTGTTGTTTTACCAACTTGGTGTATCCCTAAGCCGAATAATTATGAGAATAATGATGGATAATTAAGAGGATTGGCTCCACAAGCTCACACGTGGAAGGGGCAATGTTTCCCCTGTTCAGGAAGGACTCCCAGGAGAAGGGAAGCTGGAAGCAGTTTCTGTTCAGAGTCTGACCTGAGGCTCTCTGAGAAATGACCAGAGCCCACTCAGGCCTTCAGTGGGCGATGTTGTGAGTGAGTCCTGACACACGGGCCCACCCTGGGTGTCTAGCAGAGCTGAAGTGTGGGCCAGGAATGTGGAAAGTGAGCCCCTGTTGTGCTTCTAAGCGCTCTTGTGGCTGATGGTCAGCTCTCTACAGAGGTCAGCTGGACACTTGGCATGGGGCAACTTGAGAGTCCTCAGCTGAGCCCAGGTGCCCAGAGGACAGCAGCCTCTTCGCAGGTGGCCCCAATCCCCGCTGATGGAGGGACCTGACTGTGGTGCTCACTGCTGCCCCCAGTGGTGGTGTGCTAACATGGAAGGGCTGCACACGGGAAGAATGAGAACACAGTCATCCTGCCACCCTGTCCACGGTTTCATTTACCCATGGTCAGCGGCAGTCGGAAAATATTAAATGGAATATTCCAGAAGTGAAAAATTGATACATTTAAAATTACACACCATTCTGAATAGTGTGAGGGAATCTGACGTCAGCCCAGCCAGGACATGAGTCAGCCCTTTGTCCAGCGTATTCTGCCTGTTAGTCACTTAGTAGCCAAGCCAGTTATCAGATCGACTGTCCAGGGAGTGAAGTGCTTGTGTTCAAGTCACCCTCATTTTACTTCATTATGGCCCCAAAGCACCAGACAAGATGCCGGCAATTCAGATATGCTAAAGAGAAGCTGTGTGAGGTGCCTCCTTTAATAAAAAGGTGAAAGTTCTTAATAAGGATAGAAAGAAAATTGTGTGCTGAGGTTGCTAAGACCCATGGTATGAATGAATCTTCTCTCCGTGAAATTGCGAAAAATGAAAAAATCCGTGCTAGTTTTGCTGTCGTACCTCGGACTGCAAAAGTTATGGCCACGGTGGGTGATAAGTGCTTAGTTAAGATGGAAAAGGCATTACATTTGTACAATAAGATATTTTGAGAGAGACCAATTTTATATAACTTTTATTACAGTATATTGTTACAATTGTTCTGTTTAATTAGTTACTGTTGATGGTCTCTTACTGTGCCTCATTTATAGATTACACTTTATCATAGGTACATATGTATGGGAAAAAAAACAGTACGTATAGGGTTTGGTACTATTTTCCATTTCAGGCATCCACTGGGGATCTTGGAATATATCCCTGGTGGATAAAGGGGGCTGCTGTCAGTTGTGACCACTATCAGATGCCATTGCATAGGGGGCTGGTGGATCTTTGCTTTGAGCTATAAAGTGAATTATCATGTTGTTGTTATATAGAAAACCTAGCTGTAGAAGCTCAGGGAGGAAAAAATAAGAACAACCAAGTGCCATGAATTTTTGAGTGTGTATTTTTGAAAATGGTTTAAAAAATTCAATTTCATTATGCCTGTCACAAATAGTCTGATTTTTTTTCCAGTTGGTCATTGATGTTTTATTATTTTTTATCGATGTATAGTCAGTTATAATGTATCTATAGTCAGTTACACTGTGTGATTTTTTTTGATAAGTAAAAGTGTAGCAAACTAAGGAAGAGATTGTAGAAATAATCTATAAGATTGTAGCTTAGTCATAACTTTGAATTGGAATAATACTAGGATACATATCTTTTTTGACATATCTTTATTTTACTTTTTTTAATTGAAGTATAGTCAGTTTACAGTGTGTTAATTTCTGGTGTACAGCATGGTGATTCAGTTGTACGCATATATATTAATTTTTATATTCTTTTTCATTAAAGAATGGCTATTAAAGAAGGCAATTAGAAGGTACTGAATATAGTTCCCTGTGCTGTACAGTAGGACCTTGTTGTTTCATACCTGTATTCTTATATTGACCAAAACAAGTGACTTTGGAACCAGATTTCTTGATTTTGAATTCTTGCTCTGCCACTTAACTGCTGGGGTGATTTTGGCTTAACCTTTTGGCTCCAGTCTCCCATTATTACTGTGTTGTTTTCTATATAGCAGGTAAGTGTAGTATACCTAAATATTTCTTACAGTGTTGACATGCAGATAACTTTTATTTAATTTTTAACAGGGACCTCCGAAACAATCTTATTAGTAGTATAGATCCAGGTGCCTTTTGGGGACTGTCATCACTAAAAAGATTGTAAGTATTTGAATTCCTGGCTTATGAGTTTGCACTATTCCTTATGAGCAACTGTTAACCTACTTTAAAATTTAACACTGATAAAAAATTGGCTTTCTAATAACTATCAGAAGTTTATCTAGCCAGGTCCATGGTAGAAAAATAGAATATTTAATGTAAATGGCTTAGAAGGCAGTTTATTGTAGAGTAATTTGATTTGCTTAGTAGTAGATGGTTGCAACCCTCTTATGTTAATAACATCAGTACTGTTGGCTTTGCCAGCTGTCATAATCTATAGATGATTTCCAAGTTATGAATACGTTCACACTATGTATTATAAATACCCTAAAAATTGAGGCCCCTTTCTATGAATGATTTAAAATCTTGCCATTTTCCTGTCTTATCTGTGTATTTAAACAATTTTTTTTTCATTTTTCATTTTTTCTTTTTTTTTTTTAATTGAAGTATAGTCAGTTGACAATGTTGTGTCACTTTCTGGTGTACAACATTAATGTTTCAGTCATACATGTACATATATATATTCCTTTTCATATTCTTCATTATAGGTTGCTACAATATTTTATACAGTTCCCTGTGCTATATAGAATAAACTTGTTGTTTATGTATTATGTATGTATTAGTATCTGCAAATCTTGAGTTCCCAATTTATCCCTTCCCACATCTTCCCCTCCTCTGGTAACTATAAGTTTGTTTTCTATGTCTGTGAGTCTGTTTCTGTTTTATAAGTAAGTTTGATTTCTTTCTTTCTTTCTTCCTTTCTTTCTTCCTTTCTTTCTTTCTTTCCTTCTTTCTTTCTTTTTCTTTCTTTCTTTCTTTTTCTTTCTTTTTCTTTCTTCCTTCCTTCCTTCCTTCCTTTCCTTTCTTTCTTTCTTTCCTTTCTTTTCTTTCTTTCCATTCCGCATGTAAGTGATATCATGTGGTATTTTTCTCTCTTTTTGGCTTACTTCACTTAGAATGACATTTTTCAAGTCCATCCATGTTGCAGCAAATGACATTATTTTATTCTTTTTATGGCTAAGTAGTATTCCATTGTATAAATATATCACAACTTCTTTATCCAGTCAGCTGTCGATGGACATTTAGGTTGTTTCCGTGTCTTGGCTATTGTATATAACGCTGCTATGAACATTGGGGTGCATGTCTATCTATTATTTCAGAACTTAAAAGCCCAGTTTTTATGACCTCTGAAGCTAAACAGCCCTGCTCCCCTTACTGTGCTCTTGTCATGGGTGCCGTGAGGGACTGCTCCTGTCTGAGAGGGAACCGTATGCTCAGGCCATGTGGACTGTGACACCACCTTTTACTCCTTCTAAATGTATTTATTAAGTGCTGGCTGCTTACTATACTCTGGCTTCTCTGGAAGAGCTCAGACTCTTGGGGGCAAATAGATAGTGAAAATGCACCCAATAATAATGATAGGAATCCACCAGGAGAGGAAGGACCACCTGAGAGGGGATGGCTTGCCATGAGAGCAACCAGTCTTTAGATTGGACCTTGCTCCTGAGAGGTGAATACATACTGAAGAATAACAGAGCGTTCTAAGCAGAGTGGAGTAGGTATGAAAGAACAGGTCTCGTGGGACAGTAGTTTAGGTCTTTGGCCAGAGCGTCAAGTAGAAAGTGGGAGAAGAATGTTGGGAGATAAGGCTGGTCAGGGAAGAACTAGGCTTTTGATCACTTCCTGCCACGTTGAAGAATTCCGAATCTGTTCTTTAGTCAAGGAGGGGACTGGCAGAACTTCTTCAGTGTAGAGTTGATGTGATCATACTTGTGGCATCAGAGTTGCAGTGGATCAAGCTGGGTTTAGGATTCATTAAAGGTAGTAGCAACATAATCGAACTGAGAAGACAGAGATCAGCATCATTTCAGCTACACAAAAATTCAGGATGTCTCAGGGACACTGCAGACTGTCTTAGGTTCTCCATCTAGTTCTTCATCATTCAGTAAATAATTTTTTGAGTACTGCTATCCAAAGTAAATAAATCAATAAATATTTTGTTCAGTAGCACTTAATGTAATTACTGCTATGGTCCCAGATGTTGCCTTAGCATTTTTTTCATTGCATTAGTCTCCTGTGTTCTTGCCAAGGAAGGTAATTGTCATTTATAATGTTCTTCCCACTAGAAAATTCATTTTTTTTTCTTTTTTGGTTTACACAGATTTTTTAAAAATTATTTTTAATTTTTTTATTTTTATTTTTAACATTTTTTATTGAATTATAGTCATTTTACAGTGTTGTGTCAAATTCCAGTGTAGAGCACAATTTTTCAGTTATACATGAACATACATACATTCATTGTCACATTTTTTTTTTCACAGTGAGCTACCACAAGATCTTGTACATATTTCCCTGTGCTATACAGTATAATCTTGTTTATCTATTCTGCATATGCCTATCAGTATCTACAAATTTTGAAATCCCAGTCTGTCCCTACCCCCACCCCCCGAAAATTCATTCTTAATTCCAAATGGCTAACTTGTAATTGAACTTACGGTATGCTTGCAATCTGAGAGGGTCCTATATGTAAACTCAGTGAGATATAAAGATACTTTGTGGGAGTAATGTTTGCTAATTGTTTCTGGATACAGGCACTTTTTCTTACGAGGCTTTAAATCATTCATTTCAATTGTTCGTCTCACTCAACAGCCACACGTAAAGTGTTTTTGTGAGCATACCATGCCTTTGCCTTTATTTTATAGATAATTTGAATCAGGAAGATTAAGTGGCTTTCTGAAGAATAAAGTACCAGAAGTAGGTAAAACCTAGACCCATTTAGTTTCTCTTTTGCTTTATCAACAAATTCAAGCTGATTCTCAATTCAAATGAAAACCCATTATCAATACCTAAATACCATTTTAAATAGGTATAGCTGTAATGAAATTGTTTCCCAAAGAACCAATGATAATTACATCATTTAAAGCTCAGAACTGAGACAAGATAATGAATAGAGACCAGAAATGCTTGTTTAAGCAGCACTTCACAAGATGATGCCTAATTTTCTTAAACAGTAAAACCCAGAAATAGAAGGAAAATCAGCTGGAATAGAAAAAAAAAGTCCTGCATGATTAAATACTTAGCTTTAATATTCTGAGGAGCTGGTGCTGGAGCACAGAGAGTGCAGATAAAGACTTGTATAGCTTAAGATTTTTTTTTTTAATCTAAAGTTGCTGTAAGAAAGGGAAGGCAAAGCTGTGAAATTTTTGCACACCAGGATTACCTAAACTAGCTTTTGAAATAGCTCAAGGAAATACTTGATGAGTAGGTGCCGGATTCAAATGTGGACTCTTGGTAATTTCTATCAGACTAATTTTTTTTTTTTTTTACCATTACCAAATGTACAATTTAGAATCCGACAGTCTTTTTAGAAATGAATGGTACAAATCTGTTCTCTAAAGAGTGACTCGGAGTGAAATTCAAGAATATGTGCTTCTCCACAAAGCTGTTTTTGTTTGATGTTTTGAGTTTATTATAACTGTATGAGTTTAAATGATATCTGTTCAATGTTTCAGAATTAACATGCTGCTTTTGGTACTTCTGTTTGGAATAAAGTTTTTTTTTGAAGTCCAAAAAAAAAAAATGTGCTTCTCTAGTACAGAAAATAATTTGGAAGTTAAAGAATATGTGATAAAAATATTAAAGTTTGGTTTAGAAAGCTTGTTCTGATTCTTGTGTTGAAATTCAAAGTGATCAATAATTACAAATCTAACAACTGAGAAAAATTAAGATTCATTGTTTTAGGGCTTTCTTCCGTATAGTTTACCAAATCCACTCTTGAAAAATGATGGAAGCCGTGCTCTCTCACTTGAAGGTTACAGAAATTGTCAATTATCTCCCAATTAAAATGTGGTCCTCATGATGGAAATGTAACACTGTGCTTGGTGTGAAGAAAAATAGTGTGTGTGTTGGCATGTGTGTGTTCAGACACAGACCTTCAGCCTTGGTGCCCAGGGAGGAGCAAGCCACCAGCCCCTGTTTCTGAAGTGAAGCCCGCCCCCACTGTGCCAGTGAAAAATAGTGTAGAAAGGTAGAACAAAACACCTACTAAACTTATCACATAGATAAAAGGGGAAAAGTTGCATGAATTGAGGAGAAGAAAAAATTTCTTAGGAATTATAAGAAGTTAGGAGTGATTGGGGAAAATGGGCCATTACCTAGATATTGTTATAAAGTAATTTGGCTTGGAGACTAGATGACAGATCTGTAAAGTAAAAGCTAACTCAGTTGTTTTTTCATTACAGTCAAAACTTCTGAGTATTTAGGAGTGAAGTTAGGAAGCATTAAATTTCAGATGTTCTTGAGGAAATAAAAGTTGCAGCATTTTGATAACTTGCCCTTTTACCCATTGTCTGTGGGATGTTGGCTGAGATCAGGATCTGTTTGCTAACTTCCCCAGCGTGACTAACTGTGTAGACCATCTAAGGAATTTTATCACAGACAGTAAGATAGATAGAGTCTTGTTTTTACTACCCTGGTTTTATGTTGAGTCACTTTACAGGAGTAAATGCTTGAAATATAGGGGGCCCTGTAATTAAACTGCATTTAGTCTGTATGAGCCAGAGGCAAGTGAAAGCAAGGATTATTTCTTTTCTCAGTGATGCACTTGAAGTAGGTGAATATTTCAGAGATGCTTAAAAAAAAGGGTCTTGTATGATACCTGGGTGCCATTCTTGAATGTTGAACATATGAAACCTTCGTCAATGAAGAGCACTAATTGAAGATACTTTTCCCTTTCTCCTTAGGGATCTGACAAACAATCGAATAGGGTGTCTGAATGCAGACATATTCCGAGGACTCACCAATCTGGTTAGGCTGTAAGTACCTCTTTCTTTCATATTATAAAGAAGCATTTGGACGAGTATCCAAGTACTTATGAACACCTATGTGTTCAGTATTTAAGTAGCAACTGTAGAGATGATAGAAGTGGTAGGGGATAAGGAGCTGGAAATTTAAGCATGGAGATACAGTGTCATGAGAACATAATATTGCATTACATCCCCTACCCCAGAACACATGCATACTCATGCAGTGCCCTAGAGAACATGTCCATATTGAGAGACATGATCAGAAGCTTTGCCAGTTTGGGAAAACATCTTGGAAGAGGTGATACTTGAGCTGATGGTCCAGAAGATTGCAAAGATTTAGGTCATTAGAAAGGAAGAGACATTGAGCAGATGATGCGTGGAGGTAGACATAAGAGCGAGGCCAGTTTCGAGGGGAAAGCCAGTAGTCTTATGAGTAAGATGACGTAGAGGAGAGCAATTTGGAAATAGGATGCAGGTTGAAATGCAGGATTTAGGGGCAGAAGGTCTAGTATAGAGATCATCTATGCCTGGTTCTTTATCTTTGTAGCTTTTTAGAATGTTTCTTCTGTTTCGTTTAAGTTAACTTTGAAAAAGCTACAGGGGCTTAAATTGTGAGATTATTTCCTCTGTACAGGAAGGGAGGGACTCCAAATCACCTGGCAGAACAGGGCAAAGTACTCCTGCTTCTTAGCGCACTTGTATTTTTCAGTGTGCCCTTTAACTTGGGGGGAAAGATAGATGGCCACGTTTATGTTTTTAAACAAAAGATTGACTTGGTATATAGCTTTACTCATAACTGGAAATTAATTAAAATCAGTTGCATTTTTCTTTTTTATAACTGGATTGCAAACAATTTTATTTCAGTGCTTTTATTGAGACTTCTGTATTTTTGGTTTTGAGGGATGCATAAGAATTGGCAAAATGGGGCATTTGTGAAGGAAAAAAATTGTTACATTTTTGGATAGCTATGAATCAAGTAAAGAAAAATAGAGCCTGGAGTCTACCATTTTCCTGACTTTAGTTCCAGTGGATTTATAGCTTTGGCCTAGGGATTTTTGACCCAATAGCAGATGTTCTTTAGGAAAAGAGTTGTGTGGGCCAGTGCTTACAATAAGGCAAGTTACTATTTTCTTAGGTTTTGTTTTTTTTTTTTTTTTGCCTCCTGCCTCTAAAGCTAACATTTTTGGAAGTTTTAGAGCTTGAATTGTCTCCTCCTACGTTTTTACCAATTCTCTGATACCTGTTGTGAGACTTTACAGGTCATGGAACACAATGGATATATATCCAGGTGAATCATTGAAACACAAAGAGCACTACCAGGTTTCCTACTTTGAGATTTGAGATGGTTTCGTAACCCGTGTAATAATAGATGATTGTGACTTTTTTTAATGCAACAGTCTATGGCGTATACAGAACTATACCTGACGTATATGTATTCTTTAAATACTGATCTAAGAAAAGTTGACAGTTAAGGTAGCCTCTTAACATTCAGGAATGCACTGCAATTGAGTTGCTTTTGATAATTTGGGTTGACATAGTTCTGGAGTTGTGGCTCAGGAAACTTTGGGTAGGTGTTCTGTGTGGGCTTCTGCAGTCCCCAGATTTCTGGGCTCCCTGAGCCAGGCTGTATGCTGATTCTGAAGACTGGTAGCCATTTGTATTTCAGACACAGAGAAGAGCATTTTCACAATCTAACGAGTGGAAAAGAGAATCTGATTAGTAGTGGGACATGCAGTACATTTCTTAGATTAGAACTCAGAGAGCTCCCAATTCTAATTCCCACCCAAAATAGTGTGTGTTTAGAGGGGATAGCTCCTTCCTCTGCCAGCTCTTTAGCTGAACTCCCTGGGTTACCCTGGAACTTGGGATCTTGGACTGACTTGGTCTCTTAGCCACGGAGGCTGGAATCGAGTCTCCCCACCTCCCTGCCCCCACCCTGGGCCTGCACCTTGCAGACAACCTGTGGCGTTTGCAACCAGACTTCTCATCATCTTGAAACAAGTCTTGGCTTTGGAGGCTTAGTGTCAGAATTCAAAAATAACATCAAAAATATGTCAGAGGAGGCAGTGTGTGGTGGGTAAAATTGATTAACGCCGTGTATTGATCTCTGCCTTTATTGATGGGAAAGTTCTGCAAAGTGAAGCCGTACTTCCAGAGGCCCCCACCCCAAACCACCCTAACTCCAGAAGTAACTGGTGGAGCAGAGATGAGGACCAGTCGTGGGCTTCAGTGAAGTCTCTGTCCTACACTTAGGACGTTAATTTACCCAGAAACTGTCAGGAGGTCAAGAAACCAAAGCTTTCCCTTTTTTTTCCTTTATGAATTTTGATCAGTTATAACCCTATATTTTTCCCCTAGGAATAATACCTTTAATATTTTTCTATCAGAAATAATAGTTGAGTGATGTTTATAAGAACCTCCTTTTTACAATTAAAAACTGTTTGTGCTATTAAGTAATAAAACCATATAGAGAGATGAAGGGAAAGCTAAATCTCCCTTTCATCACTTCAGACACATCCTTCTGAGACAGCAGGTACTAATTCTGCCTGGTGTAAATTCTCAGATGTTCTATTACCTCCACAAATGTAAAGGCATCCACTCGGGGCCTTAAAAATGTGCTCTACTCAACAATTTACTTAAAAAATACCGACATGCCATTAATACCTTTTCAAGAGAATACATAACGATTTAGTTCATGCTTGTAAATAGCTACAGAATATTCAAAGTCTAGAACAGGTCATAATTGAGTCAATTATTCACTCTCTTGAAGGAGATAGTTTGATTCATTTCCCCTCTTTTAACACATTTGCCCTGGAAAACACCCCTTGTGTACACAGATGCTTCACAGCGCACATTTAACTCACAGGAATACAGATATGTCTGTTTAGCAAAAAGTAAGTAAAGGAAGAGAAACTGAGAGAGTAAGAAACACCATGAGTGGGAGTGGGTGGCTGATTCACCGGCCACGGCATTCAGTGAACTGTGTCAGGACATGAGAGCAGGGACTTGGCTGTGTCTGTAGTCACGCTCAGTTCCTCTGTGCTTTTTCTGTGTAAGCATCTCAAAATTGGAATGTGATTTTAATGTTTTAAAATATGTGTAAGTTTTTATGGCCATCAGCCGAAGCCAATTACTTCGTTTGGTATTCAGCCAAACAAGTAGCAATGTGTTCCAGCGCTGGAAGAGAAGTTGGCCTGTGTTGGGACTTACGGGGAGGAAGGCACGGCTGTCTCCAGTGTGATTTCTTCTGTGATTTCCAAGGGGAAGAAAATAATAATGCCTAATAATGAAAATAAAGTTACCTAATAATTAGAATCGAATGGTCCTTGTAAGATGCAGTTATTTTGTTTATATAATCCTAAATATGTAGGATAGATATTTATTTACAACTTATTATTTACAGACTCTTTCAAACATCTAAAAAATAAGTTAGAGATACGTGTATTTAAGGAATCTCCATGTAGCCATCACTTAGTTTCAACACTTAGCAGTCATAGCTGGTCTTGTTTTAGTTATACCCCACATCTCTTGTCTTCCTGCCTACATTATTTTAAACAAATCCCGGTAATCATATAATTCCACATAGGATAGCTTCTTACAAGTACGGTTGTTCATTTTAATTGTGTCTTGGTTACTTTCTTACAGTGTTACTATGGTTTACACTCCATCAGCAGTACCCTTTTCAAAATCCACATTCAGGTTTCATTCTGATAGGCCAAAAAAGAAAAGGGCATTGCTTTCACGGTTGTTTTAATTTGCAAAGTGTTCCTTTTGTTTATTAAGTTCCTAGGCAATTCTTTCATGAAGTTCATAATTATTTTTTGCACCCTTTTTGCACTCTATCAAAAAAAAAAAATCCCAAGACAGATAAAAATGAATCCAGAGATGTCCTTTCTGAAGTTCATTATATATTAATTTGTGAGGAATTGGTAGTTGTGTAGTAAGTCTTCCCACCAAGGAATATGTTGCTCCAGGTGTCAGAGGAACAGCTGACTGACCTCTCCCAGATCAGTTCTCCGCCTCTCTGCACCGGGGAGTCCATCCACCTGCCTGTCGCTTTCTTCCGCACTTTGAAGGATTTTGCTCCAGCTCTGGAGGAGAGGCAGGCCTCCTTGCAGGTCTCAGGACTTCTTCCTTGAGAATTCTAGGTCCAAATGATATCTATATCCACTGTTGATCCTACAGCAGACACAGTGGTGCTTGGATCATGCTGCCGTCTTCCGGGAGCCCTTGGCCCTGTTTTAGTGTGAGAAGCTATAAAGGTGGAGTCCACATCCTGAATAATCAGCTACAATGATTGAGAACCTACTGTATACCCCAGCTTGTTATTAGCTACCAGAGGTATCCCCAGTAAATAAGACACACAAGTGCCTCTCCTCCTGGAGCTTATAGTCAGGCATGGAAGAAAATCACAAAAAATGATTTGATCATATCACAGTGGGTGTGACAGACTACTCAAATGGTAGTGTAGTGTTCAGGGTTTAACTCATACAAAACTCTGCATGGGTTTAGATATTGATTAAAGCCATGATACAAGGGGAAATGAGAGAAGGTAAGTAATTTGCCCAAGGCCAACGCTGAATTATATCCCAAGTCTTTGATTTTAAATGCTGGACTCATTTCACTGCCTACATATCTTATCGGGTTACTGTTGGGTGCTGCTGGTCATTCAGACCATCCTTTTCCTTGTTTTTTAATTTTTGCTTTCTTAAGTGATGGAGTGACACTGGAATTTGACACAACATTGTAAAATGACTGTTACTCAATAAAAAAAAGTTAAAAAAATAAAAATAAATGATGCAGTGAACACATGTAGGGTAATTCTAGTTGCAATCAGAGCATGACTAAAGATCGAATTCAGGAAGGTAACTTTAGAGTTTCACATGATACTTTATAGAAAAATCCTTACCTGGCAGCAACTTTAGATAATTTTGTTTACTGCTTTAAATAAAGTTAAGAACAATTTCCTTCAACTCTGGAGAAAATATTTACTGGTTGTTTCTCTTCATAAGATTTCAAACAACTTACATAAATTTTTTATAACAGTGTTTAATGGTAGGACATTTTAGGATATAAGAAAAAGTATAAAATGATATATAAATTGTTAGTATCTCTTAAAGTGAAATGATTTCCTTTTTTTCCAGAAACCTTTCAGGGAATTTGTTTTCTTCATTATCTCAAGGAACTTTTGATTATCTTGGTTCATTACGGTCTTTGTAAGTAAGATTTTTTTCCTCTTGTTTTGATAAATATTATCTTAGTTTTTGAAAATTAAAAACAGTTATTATGTGGCTTAAGAGACCTCATGGGGAAAATCTTGTGATTCTGCAAAAATTAGAATCTCCCTGGAGAGCTTGCATGCACACTGAGAAACATACTGTAACCCTTAATGATGCTTCTCAGGCTGGGACAACCGTTTTCTCCTTAGAATACTGTCTCTCCTTGATTTATATTTAGAGTAAATCAATTGGAAATTCTTTCTCTTCGACTGTGTTTACAAGCTAGAAAATATTTTGTTTGCCTAATTAAATCACCAAAGCATTCTCCTTGTGAAGAATTTATAGTTAAGACTATGTTATGCTTTAGGGACTTAATTTTAATCCTGTAACCCCTTCCCCAAACTGAATTCATAACTTATTACTGACATTTCTAGGCATGCCGATGTAGAATGCCTGCTATATGAAGTCAGTGTAAGGTCGTATTTACACAGTTCTCTTTAGCTTTACAATTGGCTAATATGCTCCCCACCCCTAACCCGACCTCAAGACACGGTTTTGTTATGTAAGAGATTGTATGAGTTCCTTTTGAAGGTAACTGTATTCTCAGATAAACTTTAATCTATTTCTGAGTATAAGTTACACTAATTCCTATTGGAATTACAGTTAAGGATAATGTTTTTCAAATTTTTATTGAGTATAACTTATGGGCTTGAGTCTCCTTTTCCAGTGAAAAATGTCTTCTCTGCCAGATGCCTCTGTTTGATGTATGCTGACTTCTTTCCTCTCCTCCCTTCCCCTCCTCTTTCATTTTCCCCTTCCCTCCCTGCCTCCTCACTTTTCCTTTTCTAAATCTATCATTTCAGTCTCCTTGAGCAGTTCTCACTGGGATGTAGTTGATAGGTTAGGCGTTTGTCTGGCTCCTCACCATCAGTGGCAGATGCAATATACTCACGTCTAGAGTCACACTGCATCAGACTCTTTCTGGTCTTTTTGGTGCATCTACCATTGTTATCCAGAAGGCTGCTTTTTAGTGAAAACGTCTCCCTTTGGCATATCTAGTGGGCTCAAGTCAGCCGTTTCTGTGAAGTTTAGGAAGTAAAGACTGTAAGAAATTATCTGGCTTTTGAGACTTTGGGTAGCAGGAACATAGGAACTATTTTCATCCCCAAATTGGGCAAAATTGCTAGTGTTTATGATGGATAGTGCTGGAAACTGACCAGAAGGTGGTGCTTAGGGACGAGGAGTCAGTCAGTCATCCTCCTGGTATTGGTTTTGAATTTTATTTTCTCCTTGTTGTGTCCCACTGGGATCCCCACTCGACCTTTTTTTGCCCAAGCTGATGAGATGGAGCCTGTGTTAGATGTGCACAGTCTGTGTTAGAAGCACACGTGGTTATATATACTCTTTGCACTTGGTTTATTTATTTATATAGAATGCATTGCATTCTATTTTGGTTGTATTTACATTTTGTTCCTCCTATTACGTAATGCCCTCCAGGTTGACAGAGGACAGCGTCTGTATTTATTTTTATTAGCTGGATTTAGGGTAACGTGGCACATGAATAGCTAGTGCTTCGTAAAGCAAGTATTCAAGAAATATCCTCACTGTTTCTTACATCTGAATGCCACATCTTAAAACCTCCTGCCTCATGTAAAGATAATTCTCTATTTTCTTTCATATCAAGTGTAAGGTGTTCTTATGTTTATATTTTGATTGAGTCTATGTCCCTTAAGTTAGTTAACATTTATGGTTATCCCTTGGTGCATAGTAGAAGTGTCAGAAATAGTCCCCACCCTAAGGAATTTATTCTCTACTCAGACAGACAGACTATAACCATGCAAAACAGTCATATGTTTCTTTATGTTGCCACAGTTAATAGAGCTTGCAGGCATTTAAGCCAAGAACATGGCAGTAAGGCTGGAAAAACTGGGAAGGCTTCAGGATCCACTGTTAGTGGCACGGACTTTATGATGAATAGGTAGACGTTTGATAGACAAAAAGGGTGGAGATTTGGTATTCCCGTACCCTGGGCATCAGGAGTTTGTGGCATAGAAGAGGGATGAGAAACAGATTTGTTCACATACCAACTTTGATTGAAAGCAGAGTCAGTCCCAGGATCAATGGGGAAGAGTCCTGGAGTCAGACATGCCACATCATCTCATTGAAAAGGAGACATAACCAGCTGATGGTGCAGGACGTGCCCTAGCATGGTGAGGGTGAGCAGCAATACGCTTGCCCCACAAAGGGAAAACCAGTGTAAGGCGAAAATGCTGGTTAATTCATTCACCATAACCTCTACGTTGTATTTTGTATGCTGCAGAGAGTTTCAGACTGAGTATCTGTTGTGTGATTGTAACATACTGTGGATGCATCGCTGGGTGAAGGAGAGAAACATCACAGTGCGGGACACACGGTGTGTTTACCCTAAGTCTCTGCAGGCCCAGCCGGTCACAGGTGTGAAGCAGGAGTTGCTGACATGCGGTAAGGTAGAAGGAAAAACCGAGAAAGCGTTAACTCTGTTCACTTTGCTGCCGTGTTTCTCCTGACCACCTTTAGAATTCTCTTTATACACTGGCACCAGTGACAACTGTCAGTCTTCATGGAGCTGATAATATTTAGTGCTGCCAACAGTTAAGTCAGCTGGAATAAAAAAAGCCTCCAAAACGTAATATGTAAATAGTTCAGCATTTACATATCACCAGTTCCTTTCTCCAGATTTAAGTATCATTTTATAATTTGTTCTTCAAGTGTTGTTTCTGTGATCATCTGATAGTCTTATGATACCGCCAGAAGGGGACAGCTAAGTGTCAGAAATGATATGAAATGGTTTCGTTTCAGTTTTACTCAATTTTGTTTTCATCTTGGACCCACTTAGTTCAGCAACAGTTTTGTAGATGCTGGTAATGCTGGTTCTTTCCACTTAAAAAATTGTAATTAGAATTCTTGTAACTTTTAATTCTAGAGTGTGAATATAGTATTACGTTTGTTGACCGAGTCTTTGTTTAACTGCCTCTAGATCCTCCCCTTGAATTACCATCTTTCTACATGACTCCATCTCATCGTCAAGTTGTGTTTGAAGGAGACAGCCTTCCTTTCCAGTGCATGGCTTCATATATTGATCAAGACATGCAGGTGTTATGGTATCAGGATGGGCGAATAGTTGAAACTGATGAATCTCAAGGTATCTTTGTTGAAAAGAACATGATTCACAACTGCTCGTTGATTGCAAGGTAAACCTTTTTTAGACGAGGAGTTGTCTCTGTGGATTTTATTTATCATCCCAGAATTGTAATATTTAGCTGCAGTTTGAATTAATATTTTATCTTCTTGCATTTAAAAAACAGACATCTTACATTCCTTTTCCTGGTTGTTGCTTATTTTCTAAAATTAAATAGCTATCTTTTATATCCAGTTTTGTAAGGAAAAAGCCACAGGATAAAAGGGAAACTCTGTTAACAACTGGAGACTTTGTTTAAAGATTTAGGAGGAAAAAATATAAACATTTAGTGCCAAACTTAATTTCTAACAACTTCCTACCACTTAATAAGCTCAGAATTTCACTTTTAGAAAATCACCTGATTTTCACTGTTCTGTGATTAATGTTACAATTTAAGATACTTCCTTTATTCATACCACTGGTATAAAAGAATATAATAATACCTGTTTGTCAACTTCGTGATTGGTGTGAGCACTAAAATGGTTAATTCAAATGAACTTAAAGTACAAAGAACAGGATTAAAATATTATGTATGATATTATCATTCACCATATTTAATTTTGGTAAAATATTAATTTATAGGCATTGAATTATCTCTTTCCTTCTCTCTGCCTCTGTGTATGTCTCCATACCTTTTTCTGGCTGTCTCTCTCTCTTTCCTTCTTACCAATTTCTTAAAGATATACCTCAGCTGGAATATTTAAGAATAAACCCGTAGTTTCCCAGCTCTCTGCTGGGGCACCTTGGGGAAGTAGTACAGCAAATTCACAGAAGTACCATGAAAAAATTTACCAAGAAATGGAAAGTTCTCTGAGTTAAGACTTGTTCCTGGAAATTTGGGGGGTTGATTATTCTATTTTATAATTTCTCGTTCTCTTTTGAGATTTCTTATCTGTTTATTATAAGCATATTTTCATTTATGTCTTTGAACATTTATAATAGGTACTCCTTAAATCCTTGCCTGCTTATTCCAGTATCTGGGTGATCATGGGATCAATCACCCTGATCATTTTCTTATGAGTATGGTTTATATTTTCCTATATAGAAAAATGTTTCTATGTCTGCTAATGTTGGACTGTATCCTAGACATTGTGAATGACTTGCTGTAGAGAAGTTGGCAAAGAACAGCTTACGGGCCAAATCTGGCCTATAAATGTTCTCTTTACAGTTTTAAATGGTTAGATTTCAAATGGTTATATAAATACCTACATAGTGTTCTCAGTGGTGCTTCTTCGTCTGCAAAGGCTGAAATATTTACTAGCTGCCTTCTGAAGAAAAAGTTTACTGACTCCTAACTCTGGATTCTGTTATAGTCTCCTCAGGAGAGGTGATTTTTGTTTCATCAAGCAGTTAGCTTGGTTAAACTCTAACTACTAGATCTGGCTTGTCTGTAGTAGGCAGCAGCTGAAGTCTGCTTGGTGTTTGCCCTGTCTGCATGTAGTTCAGGGGTCAGTTAGAGAGCTGGGTGAATTTTATATGCAGAAGTTTAGGCTTCCAGCCAGGTTCCTTTCTACCTCTGTCCTCTGATTTTTCAACCAGTAAGACTGTGAGTTTCTATTTGAATAGTTCCTGCCCTTGGGCAAAAGCCATCAAAAAAAATTCCCCGGTTACTCCCCAGTGCCAATCACTTCTTAGTGTCAGCTCCTCTTTAGTTCCTGCTTGCTTTGGATCACACTCTCCGTGTGTTTGGATAGTTGTCATGTTGTAGTTTGTCCACAGCTTCTAATTGTTAACTGCAGGGAGGGCGGTTTGATAGGAGTTGTTCTGCTGTTATCAGAAGCAGAGTTCCTTTCTTAGGGGACAAGATTGTTAGGAGAGATTTTTATATGCTTTTTGCACTTAAAACATTTAAGCCCCAGTGAGAAGATTCTAATTGTTACATTATTTTTACTGTGGTGATAATTTCACAAGTGTATACAGTGTCAAAACTTACCAGATTGTACACTTTAAGCAATTTATTGCCTAAGGAGACAATAAATGCCATATAACACAACAATAAAGCTTTGAAAATACAATAGAGCCTTTTTCTGAATAAAAGAGCTTCAATTTAGAACTCTTAAATTTTGTAACTGTAAGGTTACTAAATTTACTTTATAAATTTATTTCTGTAAGTCATTTTTAGCCTGTATTTTTTTAGCATGACAAAAAATTCTAAGGATCGCAACTTTGACTAATATGTTTTGTTGTTGTTGGTGGGGACACTTAACAAAAGTGAACATCTTTCATATGGAAAGCTGAGAAGTTCTTTAACCAGAGTTAGCCCCCCAAAATAAAGAAGTTGTAGAAGAAGGAAATACATGGTTATTGAATTGGTTGACCACATATTTCTCATGTTTCTTCATTGGTCTCTTTATGTCACTGATCCTACATTAGTAAGAATCAAAGTTTGTAGTTTTCCTAAAAGGTAAAACTGAGCAACGTCTTTTCTTCTTAAATCTTCGAGTATGTTGTGTTGGAGATTCCTGAAAAATTTTTATTTTGCTCATTGGTTTTAGATATTGAAGGTATTGCTAAAAGTTATCTTTAAAAAAAATTTGCAAAATATATTAGGATTATTTTTCCCAAAGGATATGCTAACGTGCCCCAGGGCACCACTGGGAGTACACAGAGGTGCGTTGGGTACTTTAAGTGTTTGAGTGTGATACTGACATTGGTCAGATAACATACAGCTCCCAGCTCTGGGCAGTTAGGGTGTTGATGTTAGATCATGCTACATCCTTTTTGCTGGTGCCGTACTTTACGCTGATGGGACTTTGGCAATTACCGTGGTTCAGAGCACTGTGAAAATCAGTGTGAAGCAAGAAATACGGATATCGTCGTCTGATCTGTACCCAATGCTTGATTAGTTTTGGAGTGCCCAACAGGCACACACAACCCATTAAGAAGTAGTCATGGTTAAGAATGAAGTATTTATTTTTACATTGATGTGTGTTATTTTTTGGTTAATAAGTCATTAGGACATGTATACACAGTTTGGGGATTTCATTTAGTCAGTGGACCCACCATAGGTATTTTTAGGCCTGAGGCACCGTGAAAAGTTTATCTAGTCAGGGAAGGTCCTGAAAGTGTGAGGACCTGGATTGGAAAATGCTTTTTATTGTCAAAATTTATTTATCTACTTCTTCCTAGTTCAGTAGAGTCATATAAAGTAGAATGTTTGACAGTCTTTCTGGTAATTTAAATCTAATGTCAAACTCTTCTTGTCATTTTATCTTGAACATATTTATTACAATGTATTAGTTTGTTTACTGCCTTCGTGAAAGTGATGAACACTTTCTTTGATTCAGAATCGCAGTGCCTCAGAGTCTTTTATCAGAACATTGTTGTGTAGCCATTAATGATTTAGGAACCTGGAAATATGTATATTGACCTCAAGACATAATTTTATACGCTAATTAAAATGATGGATGCTTTATGTCTAATGATTTCTTATTTGTATCTTCATAAAAGCAAAGTATAGTAGATCATGTCAGGATAATAAAGGTTAATTGAAGGTTCTGACATTTGCTCTTTAATTACTAGGTTTCCTATTGGAGAATTACGGTTTCATCTTGAAAGCTGAATTTTCTGACAGCTATTTAGAAACACAGCTGTGCTATAAGTTGAAGTGGAAAACTACTTTGGTTAAAGCATTAATTGGCAATTTACTAAATCTTTTGAGGGACCTAACAGGTTGTTACTAGCATAACCCCCTTTCCACAAAATATTTCATCTTAAATATGAGTTATGCACTTCATAACGTTAATCTCCTTCATGCTTGAATGTTTTCCCTAGAATCCGAAAAGCTAGGTGTAAGTTGGAAACGTCTCCATTAGTTTTGCTGGGGGAAGTGCCGTGATGTTTCTGCCTTGGCACTTGGTCCCCCTTCCTCCGGTGTCCTGCTCTCCGGTTCTCTGGAGAAGTCCCAGTGCCCCTCGTTCACTCTTGCCACAGCTCTGACCATGGTATTTCAGGTCTCTCTTTACCTGCCTGTCTTGACTTGACGCTGAAGTACTTAAATGGAGGGTCATGCTTTTGCTCGTTTTTATCTAGCAAGCTCTTGGCCCACAGCACACGCTCAGACACGTTTGCTAAATGAATGGTCGAAGCCCATGTTGTCTCCCTTCGTGCCTAACCATCTTTTCTCTCTCTTTGAACTCTTTCTTCATGCAGTGCCTTGACCATTTCTAATATTCAGGCTGGATCGACTGGAAATTGGGGCTGTCACGTCCAGACCAAACGCGGGAACAATACCAGGACGGTCGATATTGTGGTCTTAGAAAGCTCTGCACAGTACTGTCCTCCTGAGAGGGTGGTAAATAATAAAGGGGATTTCAGGTCAGTGACATGGCGTGTGCTGAAAGGGGCTGATTGGCCCCACGTCTTTTTATTCTCAAAGGCATGGACATATATAATTTGCCTCCTGTCCTCAGTAAGAGAATCTAAGAAATGTATGTTTATTCACATAGGTACCCTTATATATCTAAAGACTACCCTTTAGAACAGTGATTTCAGAATCATTTTGGAGATTAAAAATAAATACAGGTGCCTTAACTTTATCTCAGATCTGTTGATTCATGAGTCTCTGAAAATGAACCCAGAAGTGTAGATTTTTATCAAGTGATTTTGTTGTAAAAGCTAAGAACCACTACTTTGGG
Source organism: Camelus ferus (assembly GCF_009834535.1). NCBI lineage: Eukaryota > Metazoa > Chordata > Mammalia > Artiodactyla > Camelidae > Camelus > Camelus ferus. Next base: position 15,668,340 of record NC_045697.1, on the reverse strand, counting down.
GAAACACTTTGGAAATTCTACTAAAACAGTGTGAAACTGAGACAGGCTAATGGCATTTCCTGTTTTTTCGAGGGCTTTTTTGGGTGACCTGTGGAAGGATTTGTAGTGCCAGTTCACTTTTCACCTTGGACAGTTGAGTAGACATCACAATTAGCAGAAACATGTCCAGTCTTCCTCCCCCATCTGGTTCTTCTGGTAGTTAAATAAGGGGGCTTTGGGAAATGAGAGCTGCTGGGTGGCCTGAAAGTTGGGGAGCCATTGGCGCCGGACACTTAAGATCAGCAGAATGAGTTAAATACTACGATTTTTTTTTTTTTTTTTTTTTTTTAGTTGAGAGTTTAGAGTTTGTGAGAGGTAACGCCTTTTAGCATAGATTCCCCTTAACTTCAAAGGTGCTGTTAAACACTATCTTTAAATATATTATTTAGCTAAAGTTCTTCATGTTCAGAGTTTTAGTAATGACTTAATAGTTGATATAAATGAAGGGAAATTGGTAGCTCTTTAAAGTAGTGGAAAGATTACGGGATACCCAGTTTACACTGTCTGACTGGTGGTATTACTGCCTGGTAGCTCTAAGCCCAATTGTGCAGGATAAGAAAAAAAAAAACCCTTTGGTGTTCATCTTTCAAGTCCAAGGTGGAGAAGCAATAACAACTTTAGCTCAGCTAGTTCATCATTGATTTTTTTTTTTTTTTTTGTCTTTTGTCCTCTCCTTCTTCTTTTAAAAATTCTCCTTGATATGAGTCTATGGAAATCAATTTATTATTGCCAGTGGATAAGTCTTTTATGTGGATTAACTGTTAATCTATAATATTTTTATTGTCTACTTTAAAGTGAAATGAATAATTGTTCATTTTATTATGTTAACACCTTTATTAAATAATCATAGTATGTTTTTTGCTTATGGTGAACTTACTGTTTTTACTTGTAGTTTTGGGGTATTTTCTGTTTTTAAAAATAGAAGGAGAATCTGATTTATTTAACCGATGAATGAATTATTTATCTTTTGACTCTCCTTAGGATATTATACAGTTAAACTTCCACTGCATTAATAAGGTTTAGTTTTGTGTTGCTTGATCTATTTATATAGTTTTTGATAATGCATTCTATTTTCATGTGGCTGACACTATAATCTAGCAGTTCAAATGTTATGAGTCAGCTATAACTTTTATTAAATATGTTCATTTTCATTCCTAGTTTTGGAGAAATGGAACCAAAATTACAAAGATTTCTCCCAATCCAGTTAGTGCTGCTTCATCCAGCAGGTTGGCATTGTCACTTGCACAGTGACTATACAATTTATCTGGGCTTCTCCCAGGTAAATTCAGTTGTATGTGGTATTGGATGTGTGCAGGACCACCCCAAGTGCAGAGGCTCCTGAAAGGGCTCACGGGACTTAGCATATATTTGTAGTTACAGCGATATAGTAATACACATAGCTGGATCATAAGGGGAAAAGACACAGGTGGGTTCTGGAGAGATCCAAGTTCAAGGTTCTTGATTGTGTCTCCCTCCCAAGAGGATCACACAGAGCCTGCTCCTCCTTCAGCCTTGAAAAGGCAGCAACCTCTATGGAGCATTTGTGCCTAGGGAAGCCCTTTGGAGACTCAGCACCCAAAGTTCTTACTGGGAGCTGTTCATACAGACATCCTCTGCCTACATCATATCAGCATTTCAGACCCCCAGGGGTAAAGCAGGTGTTCAGCATGAACCATATTGCTTGTCTAAACAGTCTCGGTACAGTGACTCGCCCGTACCAGTTAACTGGGCACACCCCAAGTCCCAGATTCCTAGATGCCACTGAGGGGCCAGCATTGCAAGCAGGCCTCTGTAAGGATAGCCACCTGGGACCTGCTGTGGTTAACTCTTTTCTGCACGTATAGTAACTCTGCTTCTGGAAAAGGCAAATTCTGCTTATATTGGACAAGGTTCTGACCTTATATGCCGAATGGTTACATAAGCCAGTAATATAGTAACAGGAGGTAGAAAGAGACACAAAACCATTTGTTGCACTGTTTTTTTTTTTAACCCCACTGGATAAAGATACAATTTCCCTGTCAATTCATACTTAGAATAGATTATGAAAATATTCCGTTATGGTATTAAAATATACTCGGCTGATAGCTTAAAATGGCTTAGTCATTTTAACTTTTTGAAAAATACTTTTGGCCTTTATTGTTAAAGGAGTTTGTTTCTTCTCCTTGGTTTTCTCTGATTATGCGTGAGTGACGTGCCCTGACCCTTGCTTCTCCTCTGCTGCTACTGTGTCCGTGTGGGTTTCCTTATGCCCTCTTGTCGTCGTCCCTCTAGGTGGCCCCGGACGCTGGCAGGCATCACCGCGTATGTGCAGTGTGCGCGGAACACCCACGGCAGTGGGATCTATCCCGGGAACGCGCAGGACGAGAGGAAGGCCTGGCGCCGGTGTGACAGAGGGGGCTTTTGGGCAGATGACGACTATTCTCGCTGCCAGTACGCCAACGACGTCACTAGAGTTCTTTACATGTTCAATCAGGTAACTCGAACGTCTTCGGATGTGCTGAGGTTGCCAATAAGACATGGTATTCACATCAGATAAGATTTTTTTAATACTAGTAAAGCATGAGGATTTGGTGTTTATACTTCAGTTGACTGTGCCTTTGGGACCAGACCCGCTCTTTTTAACCAATATTCCAGGCCCTCTGTGGCATGACTCTTTCTTTCTAGTCACTGCCAGACTTTCTGTCTTTGAATAGTTTCATCATCTGTGTCCCAGACAAAATCCCAGCCATCCTTCAAGTGCACTGGGGAAGCCTCCTCTTGAGTTTTTTTTTATAAGGGCTCTGTCACCAGTGATCCCTTGTTGTACTGTTCACGTGCCTTTTCTTATCTCTGCTTCTGTGTGTCTTCTTTAAACCCTAGATTATAAGCAGTTAGCAGGTGGTTTCTGTGTTACCCATCTTTGAATGCTTCTTTGCGCCTGACATGCCCTTTTTGTAATGGTTGGTGCTGAGTCGTGTTTAAGTCAACATAGAAACAAATGTAAAACATTACTGGCACTGCATGGCAGTACAGATAAGTGGTAAAAAAGTGGTTCGTTCTCGCGTGTGGCAGAAGCTCCAGGGGAGATATTGATCCCTCCCAGCTGGAATATTCAGGGAAGGCGGTACTAAGGAATTGGAATTGAGTATGTCTAGAATTCGGATAGGTAGAGAGGAAGAGCCAGCGCAGTGTGTTTACCCGATGTGTTTTTATGTATTGTTATATTTCAATCCAAGTTAAACAAAAATTCCTTCAGGTTAGTTTCCAGTAAAGTTCCCATTTTCTCAGTTCTGGAAAAGCATTTTAAGAAGGTCATGGTGAGTAAATGATGGAGTTTGCATTTCTTGCCATGTTCTGAAATGGAAGTAAGATGTCCCAGTTTTGCCGATCACTTTGCCAAGTGCTTCTTTCTGCCTCTTTTTCACATAGATGCCCCTCAACCTTACCAATGCTGTGGCCACCGCCCGACAATTACTGGCTTACACTGTGGAAGCAGCCAACTTTTCTGACAAGATGGATGTTATCTTTGTGGCTGAAATGATAGAAAAATTTGGAAGATTTACCAAAGAGGAAAAATCAAAAGAGGTATTTTCTGGTTCAGATTTGTGGCGCGGGGTGGGGGTGGGGGGGGTCAGTCGATGGTCACGTGAGGGTTGACTCTGTATGTTAAAAGCGGTTTATGTTTGCTGTATTTGAAATTAGTGTATCTTTTCATTTCCGAAGTTGTCATGAGAAGGAAACCTCTGCTCCGTCTAGTAGAGTGATTTGTTGTTGGGAGGAGTGGGGGTGAACTCTCAGTTCTCGGAGATTGTGATAAGGCGGAGCCAGCCCACAGGAGTGTGACTTACTGCATCCACATTTTTTTTTTCCAAATTGCATTCATGCACATTTTTAATTAAATTCTCCCAATACCCCAGGGTTCGCTCACGCCTTCCCTCAGACTGCTTGGGACTTCTCTTCTGCATACTACCATATGCTCATCCTTCTTAATGAGAGTTTAGCCACCCAGATCTTATGTTCAATTGCCTAATTGCTTTTGGAGTGTCCTAGGGAAATGACTATTTTAGGAATTTTTAAAAAAAATTTCCAAATGATTAACATATACAAGTTACCAACATTTAGTGACTTCGACAAGGGGCCACATTAAATTCTGCTATGCTTATCCACGTGATACTCTTTAGGGGAAAACATTGACAACCACAGTTTTCAGAATGAATGAGGCAGCAAATAATGTTTTGAATAAGCTTTTCAGTGCAGATTACTGTGTTCTTATTAAACTTTTAATTTTCAAGCTATGTGAGGGCTTTATGTAGACAGTTTTCCCTTGTGATAAAATCAGCTACATAAAAAAATGAACTTTAGAAGTCAGAAGAAACCTAGATCAGGTCTTAAACTGAAGCCCAAAGAGAGAATGAAGCGATTTAACCTAAGGTTATTCGTTGGGTTAGTGGAGGGCTGAAAACAGAACCCGAGCACCTTGGGTGTCTAACCCAGAAGTTTTCTGCTCTATCACATTTACTTTCCAGCACAGTGTTGCCCGGTCATGGTTATTTCAAAAGTACTCAGTATGTAACTGGGGGAAAGACTGGATTAAACAAAGTCTAATATATTTCTTTATGTGAGACATCTCAGATACATTAATGTGCTAAAAGGTAAATAATATGCCTTGTTTTCCTAAACCATTAAACCAAGGGATTTTTTTTTGTATAATATCTATTAATATCTTACATTTTGGTGATAAGTTTTAAAACTGCAGCCCTGTACGTTAGGTACTTTACTTGATAAGATGTAGCTGTTGAAAGAAAGAAAATCAGCTGTGTGTATATACGTATGGGATTCAGGTCAGCGGAGCAGCTGATGATATCTGAACTTCAGACCACAATTTCTAATGAACTGTCTTCCTGCTTGATTGTGTCTTTGGGCCACAGCCTGCTTCCCATGATGAATTTTTCTAGCCCTGGGAGAGGCTGTCTGAATCCCGGCTGTGTGGTAATGCTGCTGTCCCTTGTTGATTTATAATCACAGGTTAGGTGCCCACATGATTAGGAGTCATCCATGGAAGGTGGATGTTTCAGGTCACTGGAGTAATTGGAATGACGTTTGGAATGTCGACACTGAAAAAGGTTTTGCCATCATGTAATTCGTTTTTATTCCCATGCTGCTCTGTTTTGTGTGAGGGACTTCTGCACACATCTCGGCTCGGGAGGAGCAGTGTGGTGCCCAGAAGTGTGGTGCCCATGCGTTTCACCATGTTTGCCGCCGTGTGGGAGGAGTGGTCTGCCGCTTTGGTATATTCTGAGGGGGGAGCATCTTGTTGCGGACTGGAAGTGGACATGGTTCATGAGTTATTAATCACAGGCTCTTTTTCATTAAACTGGAGGATGATACTTGCCCTGTTGAACCTGCAAAGTTTGTGTGCACAAGTGAGAAAATAGAGATGAAACTGTTGCACAATCGTTGCAAAGCTAGGGTATACTGTTACAGAACTAGGAAATGTAACATTCTTATGATCTCAGAAGCTAAGGAAGAGGTCCTTAAAAAGAAAACAAAAAATCACCTGAGTAATTTAGTTACTAACCTAAAAACTTAGTTTGAAGGAGATTGTGGTCACTTTCACTGGCTGATATAGGAGATGAAGTTTTAATTATCTTTGGAAACAAATGATGGCAACTTATTAGGTATAAATTGGAGAAACAGAGGAAAGTTATTTGGGATTGAACAATTGAGATATAAATGGAGTATCACCTACAATGCAGTACTAGACATCTCTACTTCTTTGGAAACTTGAACTGCAGGCTGCAGCTTTCACTGTTTATTGCTGTATCAAGACGTCTTGAGACTTAAGGGCTTCATTTTAAGTTAACTACCACTGCATAAAATTATACTTAGGTATCCTAAAATGGGTATAGCTTAATAGGACAAATAATTAAATTGAGTTTTATTACGTCCAAAAAGTTACTCTGCTGTGGATTTTTTTCATAACTAAGATAACCTGTGATTGAATCTAGCCAACACAAGCTAGTACTCTGTTGTCTTAGGGTGGGTGCTGAAAGGCATCAAACTGCCAGATCTAAGTGATGTGTTTACTGGGGTCTTTAAAAAAAAAAAGCTGAAGGTTGTTGGTCAGGCACCTTAAGTGTTGTTCCATGTTTGTGATAGTGATTTCTCTTATGAAAACGATAGTCATATATTCATTTCAGAAGATGAGAAAGTATATGAAGATTAGAGTTGGTTATGTGTTCCAGTCTCCTTACTGTGCTTTGGTTTTAAATATGTGAGTGAGGCATGCACCTTTCAGGCTAGTTTACTACATTGTTATCTACAGTGGTTTTTTGGTTTTTTTTTTAATGTAAAATTCTTCTATTTGCTTGTTTTAAAACATAATGACTTCTGTATTGACAGTTACGTTTTTTATTTTCAGTATTCTTAATGTTTTTCTTCCTTGATCTTACTTGTCAGCTTATTGTTTCACTTTTTAAATACTCAGCTTCTGGTTATTGTATCCTTTCTAGAACGTGATTTTCTCAAACTTGTGTACATCAGGGTCACCTGGAAGTTTTGTTAGATTGATTGCCCACCCTCCCATGTTTCGGATTCAGTCGGTCTGTGTTGGGGTCTGAGAATTTGCATTTCTGCCAAGTTCCAGGTGATAACTAGGCAGCGTGTCTTTGGCACAGGCTTTGAGAACCACGGTAGTATCTTCATTTTCTATCCTTCTCTTGCTTTTTAAAAAAAAGTTCTCTTTGGGTTTAACTTTTTAAAAACTTTTCAAAAACTTTTTTTTTTTAATTGGAAAATTCCAAAAGCATAGGGGAAGAAATGTTACTAGTAATACCTGTGTTACATCTTTCACCAGCTTTCAGCAGTTTTCAGGATTTCCCAGTCTTGTTTCATCTGTCCTGTCCTATTATTTCCTTTGTCTACTGTCCCTCCCTCCTCCTCTCTCTCTCTTTCTGAAAGTCTGTCTGTCTTTCTGTCTCTCTTTTTCAATGCTGGAACATTGAATAGCAAATTTTAGATGTCATATTTCATCTGTAATTTTTTTAAATTATGAGGAACTTTAAAATAGGACCATGATACTGTTATATCACCCAAATGAGCTCTAAGTGCTTAATAACAGTTAAATACCTAGTCCATATGCAGTTTTCTTTGATTATAGTTTTTTTAAAAAATGTGGACCTTGAGTCTGGTTACCTTATGGAATTCATTCACATAATTTTGCAGTTGGTTATGTGGGATTTTCCAGACAGACAATTATGTCACCAGTAAATAACAGTTGGTTTGTTCCTGTGTGAAATATATCCTTTTTTCTTAGTTCTGCATTGGGGAGGACCTGCAGAAGAACGTTGGTTAATGTTAGTGATGCAGGGTCTTTGTGAGCATGGTCTATTATGTCACCAAGAAATGTGATATTTTTGTGCTTCTGCTAAGGGCTGAGGGACAACACCAGGGTAAGGGGGTCACTTTGAAATTAGTTCTCAGCCTGAGGTTTTCAGGGGTTTTTTTTGTTTGTTTGGTTTTGGTTTTTTTGCTTTTCTGGTGATTAGAATTGCCAGGGGTACCCTCTGATGATTTGTGCTTGAAAACATAAAGGTGGGGAGGGGCCTAGAGCTCTTGGCTTTTCTCAAAAACTGCATGAATTACTTAAGATATTTGCCTTCTGATTTTTTTGCCCCATAATTTACCATGAAGTGAGACATTTGGAGCACCTTCTCATAGAGTTCTTGGTCTCATTTTATAAGTGGGCAAACTGAGTCTTGGAGAAAATTATTTGCCATGGACATCTAACTTGTAAGGGAGGGGAGAAACCTTATCCCAGGTGTATTTAACTCCAGGGCACATAAGTATTCTGCCTGCAGTGTTGTATTATACTCCTATTACATTAAAATTAAATATCAAGTTTAATTGATGTATTATCTTGTGTATTTCATAAACTAACATCAGAAATTCATGAAATTTACAGATGATTTTGATCTAATTTTGACCTGAATTCCAAACATAAATATTGAAAAGAACATGAAATATTTTGTCTCTTACAACAGATGACATTTAACGGTTTCATTGTTGTTAACGTGGTATTTTTGTTTCTTTCCCGTTTTATCTCGGATAAAGTGCATTCACGTGTGTTTTCATTTGATCGCTCAGTGTTCAGTGTGACTGATGCAGGAGCAGGTACATCACTCCTTCTGACCCTTCTGTGGCTGGACTGGCCTTCAGGGTGTGCAGTCAGAGAGAAATACGGTGCTTCCTAAGGCTGGTTGCAGTTATTAAACCATATTTGTGTGTCAAATTTCAGGAATACGTTTTTAACCAGTGTAATTTTTCATGCACTGTTATCCTTTTTGTGTCCTTTTTTTTTTTTTTTTTTTTTTGGCCACTGTGAAGGATTCAGAACAACTTCCGTAACCAGGCCACAGAAGCATGTAATATTTCACGATCAGCTACTCTAGGGAATATTTTGGCCACAAATCCCTTTCCTTGGTTCTTAGCCATTTGTAATGAAATAATGAGAAAAATAGCTTGTTCTCAGCTAAGACAATCACTCTTGCTAGCTCTCTCCCTTCTTAGAGACACTTCTTTTCTTTACGGTTATTAACACATGTGAAATTCCATTACTGGCATTCTCTAGTGACCCATAGCAATAATTCTTTTATCAAAAAATAACCATAGTTTTTCAGCAGAGGTGATGTGTCAGTCAGGTCTTATGTTGGGTCTTCATAAAGTCCGTACATATAAAACTTCAAAAAATATTATGAAACTATTTTTTTTAAACGCTTCATAAATATTTCAGTAGTGCCTTAAGAGTAGAATCGGTATCTTCCTGTAGTTTATCTTTTAAGCTTTTTGCAACCAGTGGTCATTTCTTTTCTGATACCTTAGAGCATGTCTTACTGCATCAGTCTTTCACCTGTTTGTTTTTGTACATAAACTTGAGATAACGATCAGTAAGAATAAGAGATGAAAATGTAACCGGATGATTCCAGCTGCTCTGGATTCCCGTTAAGAGGTGGCAGTCATTATTCTAGTTGGTGTCTAAGTGGCTGATTGACACCTTCAGGGGTCACTGCCTGCCTCCGTAACTGAGAGGTAACTGCTACCTAGTCTGAACTCGTTCTGCTCGCCACACCATAGGCCAGTAAATCAGGAGACGAGGTGTTGGGGCAAGGAATAGCGACTTTATTCGGAAAGCCGGCAGACCGAGAAGATGGCTGACTAATGTCCTAGAGAACCATCTGCCCCCCAGTTAGGATTCAGGCTCCTTTTATGCTACTAAAAAGGGGAGGGGCTGTGCTTGTTGCGCACTTCTTGGTGTCGGAATCCTTTGTTCTTGCAGCTGTCCACGTGGGTCGGGTCACGGTGTCCCTGTAAACCTCCAACAAAACAAGTGTTGTTTTCTCCTCTGCAACTTTTATCTTTATGTGAATGGGAAAATGTTAATGCCCTTAAAAGTCAGAGCCTTGAGAACGGGCTCTCCTGTGTGTTTCAGGCTCTAGGCAACATTCTTTTACAAAAGGTTCAGAACCAACAAGACTAAGCCTGGGAAACAAAGCACAAAGTTACAGCCAAAGGAACAAATCTAATGTGGAGTCAGATTTGTTCTTTTCTATCACATAAGGGCTTCTGTTAAAATGAAATTTATCCCCTTACCTATTTGTTTTTAGGAATGTGTTCTAGGGTGCTGATGTTTGCATGAATTGTGTCAAATGAGCAGACACAGGATTCTACAAAGTTTGATTATAGGCTCTTCCTAATTCTTTGTCAGTTGGTCTTGTTAATGTCTTGGGTTTGGGTGCAATGCGTCTTGAGAATATGTGAGTCTATTAAAATAGGGTGTTTGGATTAAATTCCATTATTATCTGTTATATATGACTTTTTTATTGCAGGTATCACAACCTAGTCACTTTAAAGAAAAAAGTATTTACTTATTGGTTACATATTTTCTTTACTCAACACAAAGTCCTGAAATATGATCTTTTATGTTTTTTTTCACTTGGGACGGTGTCTGGCTCACCTTGGTTCTCAATAAATATTTAGTTAGTAAATAGATACTGTATAGCTGTTGGCTTTTATAGGAGGAGTTACACTAATGAAAAAAGGTATGAATATAAGTAGCATATTGTGCTGTCCCTGCCCTCCATATGTTTACATTGGAGTTAAAATAAGGACAGAATTGTGACACACGATGGTGAGGGCAGTATGTAGCCAGTTAACTGTATTTTAATTGGATGAGGTGGTGGGGCTTGACAGAGGGGGAAGAGGCAGTTTTGCTGGATTCCTTGATCCTGTTTATATGTGAAATAAAGACTTTAAAAATGTACTTCTCTTAACACTTCTTTTAGAGCCTGTCATCCTCAAAGAGAGGCTTATTTTGGGATTGAAATGGTTTAAAAAAAAAAAGAAGTGGGGGGAGCAATAAAATAACGAAAAGAGCTATGCTTTGAGTGCCTGCCGTGTTCAGGCATGGTTTCAGGAACCTTATAGTTATTAGTGCAAGCCAATTGTTGAAACATTCAGAAAAGGCAGGGGTTATCATCCCCATTTTTGAAATAAAGGAAGATGCGAGGGTCCATGGCCACCCCTGCTCGTGGTCAGGATGTGCAGTTGTGTGTTTTCCCCTCACATCCTGTGGTTGCTTCACTCCACGGCTCCGGGGCTGGGATTTGGTGGATTTCCGCAGGCTTGTCTTCTTCCTGAAGAGAACCATGGGTGCAATGGACTGAACTTTTTCCAAACCCTCCTCAGCCCTCATAATTATACACCCTGGGAAGAGTGTTGGAGGCAGGACAGGGTGAAAAAGCTCAGCCTGGATCTTCTGGGATGATCAAAAGGCATCTGCTGAAACAGCCTTGGCTCTCTGGCTTGGCTTTGGGGCTTTGATGCTTACTTCTTGGTTAGAGAACCAGCCAGCTTGTAAATCCTCTGATTTAAAAGATGCCTCTGGAATGCTTGTGTTCTTTCTGCCGTGGCTCTCCCTCTCAGGAATAGCTTGCTCAATAGCAGACCCTCTCAACAACCACATGTCTCATCAGCCTGGACTGTCGGGCGCACTTCTCTGATATAGGACAGACAAGTCACCATCAGCAGTGGCAAATCGACATGCCACTGGTGTTGCCTGACAGATGTTTACATCTGTAAGTGATGAACTGAGCTACTGAAAAGAATTCAGTAAATGAAATAAATAAAAAGGTAGGGGGGAAAGTGAGCACTTCTTAGGGTCCATTTATTTCATGGTTCCGGGTCTTAAAGCATTCGTTGAGTTGGGAGGATGGGAAGAAGCTCATTCAAGGTAGAGGGAACTGTACGTACACAGACACATGTGATGGCCCAGTGCGTACAGGGAACTCTCAGTACTTGGACATGCCTAGGGATTTGACCATGACGGTGTACCGAAGGTGTAGCCCGTGTATATTTCTCAATAATAATATTAAGTAAGACTTAGGCAAAAAGATATGTTTATAAGTGTTTTTCCATCACAGCTGAGATCTTTTTATGCTGGGAATCACGTGATGTCTCTTCCGTTCCCCTGATTCATATAATTGCCTCCCCCCACGCCCCCATCGGTTTGAGTACTACACGTCAGTCTTCTCACCAGTAATTTGGTGGTTACTTAAGTGCACTGCTTTGAGCTAAATGTTACCAACTGGTCATAATTTGACTGTGCTCTTCGTATCTGGAGATGTTTTAATGAAAAACAAGTCAAGTGCCTATTGGGTTTTCATGGGAAAATTTAGACTGAAGGCCAATCCTGGTGTCTCACTAGGATTTTGTTGTAAAGCTGCCTGTATTGGCTTTAAAGATCTTCCTTTTGTCTCCTGCACACCTGCCAGCTTGGTGACGTGATGGTTGACATCGCAAGTAACATCATGCTGGCTGACGAGCGCGTCCTGGGGCTGGCCCAGAGGGAGGCGAGGGCCTGCAGTAGGATCGTCCAGTGCCTACAGCGCATCGCCACGTACCGACTCGCTAATGGAGCTCATGTGTATTCAACAGTAAGTGTGACGTTATCCCACCATTCTAAGGGAAAAACTCAGTCGAGGGAACTGTAACTCAAAAGAGATAGGTCTCCTCCCCACGATGGGGTGTTTTGTTACTTCTGATTATTAGAGAATTTCCTCTTCTCAAAACATTTTATAAAGCAATTTTGTGTCTGAATAATCTGTTTGCTTGGTAACTGGAAAATGCTTTCTTAATTTGTAATTTGAACAGTTACCACCATCTCCTCCTTTGAAACTTTCTACAACACAAATGAGAACACTGCAGAATTGCCCTGCTGGCATCTACCCGCCGTTTTCCCTGGCCACTATTGTGTTCTGGGCCCCGAAGGAAATTTTGAGACAGTGCTTGATTGCTTGTCCAGGTTTCAGTTTCAGAAGAGAACTGGGATTCTCCCAGCCCTTGTGAACCTATTGGCATTTTCCAGGCGATCCCACTCTTGGCATAATGAGTTATTTATGCTTAATAATTACTGTGTTACATCATATCATATTTTATTTGTGCTAAATTGAACCATTCTAAATTTCTTGGTGTATTGCTAGCTTTTTTTTGTTTTAACATGTGGTAAATAAGATAAATAAAGCTTTGTTCTCTTGTAGCAGTCATATTCTGATCTGGCCCCTGAGTTTCACTTTCTAACTATTTTAGTGGGTTCATCTAATAATGTTCTAGACCTCCTCCTGTGATTTTACACAATTCAAGATTACCGTCTTCCCCTGGACCAGTGGGTCCTTTTTGATAATAACTGTGTTTTATTGCTCCTTTTGCTCAGTTCAGTTTGGGATTACTTTCCTGAATGATAAAAATGGAGGCCCAGCATGGCTCCTGTCTGGACAGCATAGTTCAGGGTAGTTGCCCCTCAGACCCGTGACCTTCCTTGAAGTGAGCTTGCTAGTTTTAGGGCCACACCTGGGCCTCCCTGGTCATTCAGGCCCCTTTTCAATCCCATGCCTCACCCTTGCTTATTCCTCAGTGCATAGAATTTCCTTGGTTGTTCTGAGAACCCAAGGATGTATATATTAAAGGGCGTCGTGGGTAATTTACACACTGTTTCAAAATATAAAAAAAGTTTCTGGGAAACTCTACTTATGATACAGTTTCAAAGCCACCTCAGGAGGGCAGTTTTCTTTCTCTTAACTAAAGAGTCACGTGTTTGTAGTAATTACATATCTTTGACTAATAAAAAATTTCGAATATAATTTTTAAGTATAATTGCATTCAGTGATTTTGCAGAGTGTGTCATCTGTTGGGCAAAAGTTAATGTAAAGATTTCTGAGTCTTAAAAATTGGGAGAATCACAAATTCTTTTCTACTGTACATATGGTACTTGGAAAATTCTGCCTTGTTCTGTTTTAAATTTTTTATCTTCCTAATAGATTTTAGACACCTTGCATGAAAGTCCTATGCTTTAAAGAAAATTTAAAAAGAGGGCTCTGTCCACATAGGGTACTGAGAATGGTGCCTTGCTATATAGTGGGCATAGAATTTATCATCCTTAAGGAAGAGGAGATACCATCTTGTCCCAAGATTTTATAGCAAATCCTGTTCTCTTGCTGGATGTGAAAGAGACTGGGCAGCATGTCACCTCCCGTGCCCCGTCCATTGTGGTTCTGAAAGATGGGAGGGGTGCAGCAGCCCCTAGATGTGGGCGCACTGGCTATTTGTATCGACGGGCCGGAAGTTCTGGTGGACCCCCTGAGTTCAGTCTCACGCTTGCATTTAAAACAATTGTTGGGGCAGGTGCTGTCTTTCTCAGGTAACTTTTCTGACTTAATTTGCTTTTAAAATCTGTTCATTTATTACTCTTTGGACCAACACCTCCCTTCCTTTTTAGAGGAAGCAGCTTTGGAGTGAGTCTCTATAAAGATTTTATCGGTGAAACTCAATACTATGAGTTAACTTGATGGCCTTGTGAAAGGAAAAACTGAATATGGTGTGAAGCATTGAACGGGGCAACTTTTCAGTGTATTTCCCAACCCCGATCCTCTTTATTATGATCATTGAGGGGTTCCACGGATTTCTCTAGCTGTGTTTTGTGTTTTTTTTTTTAATAAGATACTTCCACGTTCAGCTTAAAGTTTACTGCAAAGCACTCTTCAGAGTCTTCTAATCATTTGTATCTGATCCTCCGTACTTCATGACTTGTTCTTTTCCTCTTCATCGGTGTCTTTCCATTTTAGGACATCCTTTTATTTCCAGCGTCTTTTTTTTATTCTGTTAGTTACCTACACAGTTTTTACTGAACAAAACCTGAGCTTTCTCTTCTAGCTTAGGTATAGTGTTTTGTGTTTGAAACTCTTTGAAAGTGCTTTTTCCCCGTATTATAAATCTTTTTATAACTCCTGTTTGATTGACTTTTGAAGTATTCACCCAATATTGCTCTGGAAGCTTATGTCATCAAGGCTACTGGCTTCACTGGGATGACGTGTACCGTGTTCCAGAAAGTGGCAGCTGCTGACCGCACAGGCCTTTCTGACTACGGGAGGCGGGATCTGGATGGAAACCTGGATAAACAACTGAGCTTTAAGTGCAATGTTTCAAATACTTTTTCAAGCCTGGCGTTGAAGGTATGTTGCATTCTGTAATCATTTAAGACTTTACAGTTAGATTAGAACACAGCCTCGGCCCTCTGTATTTGCAGGTTCCACATCTGTCGATTCAGCCAACCATGGCTGAAAGATACTCAGTTAAAAAAAAAAAATTCTAGAAAGTTCCAAAAAGCAAAACGTAATTTGCTTCACGCTGCCAACTATTTACATAGGATTTGCATCGTCTTTACAACAGTTTACATAGAATTTACCTTGTATTAGGTATTGTAAATAACCTAGAGGTGACTGAAAATGAATGTACAGGAGCATGTGCCTAGGTTTTATGCAAAAACTACACCATGTTACGTAGGAGACTTGAACATCCACAGATTTTGGTATCCAAGGGGGTCCTGGAATCAGTCCTCTGTGGGTAGGGGGATGACTGTATTCAAAATATTTTGTTTTGCAAAAATAAACGTTATGAAAAGTTATTAGGGGGGTGGTATTGGTATTGCCTTCGCTGTTGTTTGAAAGAAATTCAGACCAGAAAGGGATGCATCGTGACTGTCCTGGGCCTAGGAATTTTTTGCTCTGGACCCCTTTCTCTACACAAATACATCAAAGTTATATCTTATGACTGCAGTGGTAAAAAAGATGAATATTACATGTTAAGACATGTTCTTTGACTTTAAAGTTCATTTTTTATGTTGCTGATTTTAAAGACATGAAAACATTTTTGTAGACCTCCTGTAAGTCTTCTGTGCCCTTGGCTCTGGGCCTAATGGGACAGTCCAGACATTTAACCAGGCAAGCTGTATATGAAGATTTGGGGCACAGAAGTGCAAACATGTGATGTGTGTTCACCAGTTTGTGTTTTGTGGCGGCAAGCAAAATTAAAGGCACTTTTAAAATTTGGGGTTTAGATGCATTTCATTAAACTACATCGAAGCAAATGTTAAAAGTACAATTTCAGCACCCTGATGGAACCACGTTTTATCATTTCACTTTGTGTGGCCATGTGTAACTGTGTTCTCTGTGGTTTTTCATTTCACAGTACTTTCTTTGTTTCTGGGTTGTCCCTGAATTACATCACCAACAGTATTCCAGTCATTTTAATGGCCACATAGTAATCAGTCAAATAGGTGTTAGGTGTGCTGGAACACTGTGGACGCTCAGTAAGTAATGAATGAGTGAACGAATACATGAAGAATTCATGTATTTTGTCATACTTGACCCTAGTGACTTCTCCATACTTGATCCTACTGACCTCCAAACCAG
Source organism: Camelus ferus (assembly GCF_009834535.1). Lineage (NCBI taxonomy): Eukaryota > Metazoa > Chordata > Mammalia > Artiodactyla > Camelidae > Camelus > Camelus ferus. The sequence continues at coordinate 15,652,522 of NC_045697.1, read as the reverse complement.
TTTGCCAAATTTAGAAATCGTCCAACTTCCCCCACTGCCCAAGATAATCCCAGCTGTGTCAAAATGTCTAATGATAATATATTTACTAGATACCATATATTCAGAGGAACGCTGGAAAGATTTATCTATTACTCTTGGCTCTATGAGAGTATTTGATGCACTTAGCAATGCTACTTACTCCTTAATGCCTGCTCCTTTCCTCAGCAAGTTTTTTATTGGTAAAACCATACCACAGAAGGCATCAAAACAGCATCACACACAAGCCCATGAGAGAGGGAGGTGCGTGTCTTTGAGGAGCACTTAAAATTGATGAACGCTTCTGTCTTCGATGATCATAGTTGGTAGAAAGGGATTAAAAATGATGAAACCCAACATTTCATCAATTTCACAACCTACCCCCTCAGGGTAAGGAGAGTTTCTACCTGCTAAATAAAGTAGGAAGCTTTAAAGGAGCGCTCCCAGATTTGTCAGTTTCATACTGTTCTATCATTTTAAGGTCGTCTCGTGGCCAGAAACCAAGGACACATCACACCATTATTCATGCTTCATAGATGGACATGCTTAAAACCTAGGGGAAAAGGAGCATCTCCTTTGTGGCACAGAAGTAGTTAAAATTTTTGATGTTGTCAGTGCAAAATGCATTAGCATTTTAACAGAAAATTTTCTTTACCTTCTAGATTTTAAACTGGCAATTTTTACTCTTTTTGCCTCTACTTTTAAAAAAAATGCCTTGAATATACCAATTGGACATCTTGAACGTCTCATAATTGATTGCATTTCCCTTGGATGGGAGAATATGCTAGCATATGAACTTAAACCCCTAAAAAGGCAGTTCTCAGCAGTAGGAGCCTTACCTGAGCTGCTTTCTGCACAATTTCTTGAGTCTCGGTTGTTCTGTCTTTATGACTATCACAGCCGGATTGGACCTCCATTTTTATTGCTCAAATCTTTGGAGCTCCTATATATAGTCTCTCTGTCTCCAGGCTCTTCTTAAAAATCCATCCTTTCCCATACGGATTGGTTTGCCCAGGGCTCGCATTCAGCCAACACGCAGCAGTGCAACCATGCCAGTTAGTAAAATGCTGAAGTGCTTCCTTAGCGCTTAGTGAATAGTTGCTGCCCCTGTCCCCTGAGTGCCTCCTCAGCTGACCTCCTGGGCCTTCTCCTAGGATCATCCCCCAGCTCTCCACCCTTCAGCAGAAGGGCTGGTACCTGCAGAGCAGAGGACCTGCCGGAGCCTTTCCTCTGGGGAGGCTGTTCAGATTGTGAACGTTATCCGTGGATCTACCCAACGTGGACACTGACCTTGCCCATCCGGTGGTAGATGCTTGGTGTCTGGAGGCTGGCTGTCAGTGACCTTCATCATGTGGTGGTTACCGTTTACCTGCCCTCTCCCCACTGCCGCCCTCTAGTAACAAAACTTCCTTTGGTGTCTCTTTCGACCACTGGCCTTGTTAGGCCAGGCTCATGCTAATTCTTCTCCTGGAATCCCTGCTCCTCCCCTTCCCTCCCCTCCCCTCCCCAGCTCCTTGGTTTGATGATAACACCCAGCAGAAAGGTCACCTCCAGGAATCTTACCTGATACCACCGGTCAGTCCTTGCCTCTCCCATCCTCATCGTCACTTCTCTCCCTCACTTTCCCGTAACCCTCTGCTCATCTGCCTGTCCTTGAGTGTTACACACAGGAGCCAGAGGGTTGTCTTAGAACTCCTGCGCTGGGCTGAGGGTTGCCTGAGGTCAGAGCTGGTGCTTGAGTCACCGGTGAGTTCCAGTGCCTGGCCAGTTGGGGTTGAATCATCCGTCATCTGACTCTTACAGCACCTAGTCTAATTTTTTTCTTAACCAATGCTTCCTTCCACTCTTGGTACCGTAATTCAGATTTGATAGCATCACAAAATATTACCTATTTTCAATTAACTACTGAGAGCTTTTAGCAGCTCTTGGTGTTCTGAATTCAGCTGTTAACGTGGCCAGAGAGAATTGGTTTTTTAAAATTTTCTTGACTGGAATTTGAAATCCGGTTTCCTCTATACATCCTGCATTTCTCTCATCCCATCTAGGGCTTTGCCCAATGGAAGTCCTTTTATTTTCCAGGCCGGCTGTGTGCATCTTTACGCTTCCTGCCTTCACTTCTGCCCTTTTCTGTGCCCTCAGCCTCACCCGTGCTTGGTGAGATCCCTGCTTCTCTTCTAAGACTGCGTTCAGCTGACAGCTTCCTTCTCTTCCTCAGACAGAATTCATCATTGCCTATTAGTCCCATAGGGCTGTGTTCATTTTCCAGAATAATTAGAAGCTGATATGCTGGTGAGTTGAGCTATAGTTAAGAGGCCAGAGGCTGTGGTTACTAAGAATGTGTTCATGTTCTGCTCCCCAACTTAAAAGCTGTGCAAACTTGAGCTAGTTCCTTAACCTCTCGGAATGTGTCAGTCCTTTCCATTATAGAGGAGTCATGAAATGGTATTAAACTCAAAGGGTCATTGAGAGGGTTTAATGTGACACATTACATTTACAACAGTGTCTGCTACAGAGTAAGCACTTAATGCATTTTATCTCTTATTGTTGTTTTACTATTGTTGTCTCTCCCTTATTAGATTTTGAATGTTTGAAGGCAGGGACCATGTCTTATTTCATTGTATATTTCCAGATTCTACACAGTGCCATGCATAGAGCAGTGAAACATCCAATAAATGCTGTTGAGTAAGCCAAACTTAATTAGCAAAGAAAGTTAAAAAAAATTCTAAAAGCAAACATAATCCCTGTTAAGTTCAGCAGCGAGATAATCAAGAGATGGTATGTAGTTAATAATTAATTATACACAAGAAAATAACTGGGATGTATCATAACATCAGTCTGTTTAAAAATCAAGTGAGTAGATAGCCAAGAAAGCATGAAAAAAATTACTGTTTTAAATTAGGTGGCTCTTTTAGTGATTTAGTGACAGGTTCTGATTTTAGTGTTTGAATTCTATAGACTTCAAATTAGGATTTCAGAAAAATTTGAAGTATTAATTACGTAGTGTCAGAAGTCCAGATTGTTCCATAAGAAATGGTGTTAACTCAAGTATTTCCACTGGATTTTAACATCCCTTATGGTACTTAACCATTTTCTCCTTAGTTTTATGTCAAGTAAATACGGAAATATATATATGAATTTAGCAAATAAATTTATGAATTCCACGATGACATTAATTTCACATGTTTATAATTTGTCAGTATTTAGAATCGAGGTTAAAACTAAAGCTGAACTGTAGAAGTCAAAACATGGTGAGGTTCTACATGAAGGCTGGTCAGTCAGTCAGTTTAGGCAGTTTCCTCTCTGCCCAGCCTCCAGGTAACCACCTGCCGCACCGCAGCAATGCAGGCCGACCTCGGAGATGCTGCGGGTTCTGTTCCACATAACCACAATAAAGCAAGTGTTGTAATAAGTGAGTCACTGAGTTTTCGGTTTCCCAGTGCATATAGAAGTCACATTTACACTACACTGTAATCTGGTAACTGTGAGATAGCATTGTGCCTAGAAAACAATGTGCACTCCTTAAATAAAACACACTTTATTGCTAAAAAGTGCTAGCCATGTAGAGTTGCCACAAACCTTCAGTTTGTTAAAACCAAAACCTAAAGAAGCAGTTATCTGTGAAGCGCAGTAACATGGGGTCTCCCTGAAATAGTAATAAAAATGCCACCCACAGTTCCATAGCCTTATTGTGCTTGTCTTAGTCTTGATCCCATTTGGTCCTCAGACCATTTGTTAGGAAGATCGTTAGATGCACGTGACGGGGTGGACTCAGGGGGTAGACAAAGTCACACAGGGTGAAGCAGCTACTCCATGGTGACGCGGGAACCCAAATCCTGATTCCTGGTTTCAGACCCCACGTTCCTTCCCCCCGTGGGTGACATACGATCTTCAGTAATACATACGAGACACCAGAAACAAGTATTTCCCGAAGGGTTTTAAGAGAGACTTTTCTAATTTATTAACTATGATTCATATGTCTATACCTATTTCTGTTGCTGTAATCCATACATTTAAAAATAAATACATGGTTAAGTGAAATTATAACCTCTGTGTTCTTGCCTTCAGGCCAAGTGGCAAAAAATATAGACACAATGAATGAAACAAATATGTTCCTTGGTGATTTTTTTGTTGTTGTTAGATTCATAACCTTTCTCTAATGAATGATCAGCACTTCTTTTAAAGAGATTAAATATGCATATGTTACATTTTTACTATAAAAATTAAATTATTGATACAGGTGAGGTTGGCTTTTCCAGCACCCCTAGGCCACCGTAGGAGACCTGTGATTATTATTTAGTAATTTTCTTTATCAGACTTTGGAGGATAGTTTAGAAGTCATGAGTATGTAACAGCCTTGAACACATAGCTCTCATCTCTCAGCAATCTGTCCATAAACCCGAGTTTTCTTATTTGTTGTTGGGATGGTTTTACAAGTTTAAATTTGTGTAGAGAAAATTTTGAACTTGTAGAAATTAATAGTTGTCATTTCCTTTTCAGCTCTCTTTTAGAAAGTATAGTTTGACTCCTTTTTTAAAAAATGAATTCAGTTTGTTATAAGTGATACTTTCTCAGAGAATTATGCTTTATTTTTAAGTTATTTTGTGTTCACAACAACATTATTTTATGAATTTTTAAAATACTTAAGTTTTTATAAATGTCCAGTATGTAATATTTCATCAGGATTTTGACCTTCTAGTTAATCGATCTATTGATGTCTTTCCTGTGTTGCATGCATCCTTATATACTTAGGAGAAATTTATATACTTAATAGAAATTTACTGTATTAGTGAAAGAATTTCTAATAAATTTTGTTTTCCTATCAGGTTATATTTACAAGAATAATAGGGACCTTTTTATGTGTTTTTTTAGGTGGAATAGTTCTACTGAATATTTTCCTGGCATCTTCAATTTGAAAGTAATATTCAAGCTGTCAATATTCAAACTTCCAAAATACTGTCAACAGATACTCATGGCTATCGCTGTGTTACAACACTGTTCTAAGCACAGCAGTTAAAGACAAATTCTAAAGTCAATCATTTGCTTCAATAGAACCTTAAAAAAATACTACACAGATTTTCATTAATTTCATAAGTAATGGGATACTTTTATCAAATACTAGTGCCAGGAACTGTTATTAACTTAGGAGGTCCAAAAAGAAATGAGATTAGCTGTCCTGAGAAATTCCCCTACTCTAGTTAGTGGAGCAGGCAGTGAATTACATGGTGATGCTGCAGAGATCCGTCATGACAGAGCCACGTGCAGAGTGCAGCGTGAATCCAGAAGAGGGACCACCTACCTGTAAAAGTAGTATCCCCAGGGGTCATGTAATTAGTCATCCCCCAAAAGCCCTGTGCACAGGACTCTGCAAAGTCCTCAGCTGCCAACCTTCCTCATCCCGACCAATCATTTGCATTGCCAGCGTAATTAACTTACGAAAAATCAAATCTGACCAGTTTAAGAGTTTACCAGACATAAGAAGAGTGGATTGTTTCATCTGGAGATAACTGGCATGTGCATGGTGACATTAAAAAAAAAAAAGGAGATCTCAAAAAGTTGTAAACTCAGTGTGGCCAGGTTATAGGTTGTGATGTACAGAGTGTTAGAAAGTGAATTTGAAACAGATTTTTGCCAAATTATATGGCATACTTAGGATTTTTTTGACTTGACATTTAGAAACCAAGGTGTTACTTGAATTGAAATAACATCAGATTTTTTTTAAGAAATGCTGTCAGCATCATGAACATCAAATTGTGCAGAGGTTGGTGCCAAGAGAGAGGTTTTGTGATAAGTTCTTAAAAATAGAAATTTTTTTAGATAATCATTTGCCTCCTTGGTGTATCATTTATTTTTTATTGAATGCTGAATAATTTATAATTTAAAAATCCCTACTAAAGAAATCTGAAGAGCATTCGGTGCCCAGCCTGCATTTTCCATTGTTCCTCTTTGTTACATTTTTCTAAACCTAATGTGTTTCTTAGTCTCAGTTGTCTGCTAAGAGTTTGCAGAATCTGAACTTTTATTATGTTTGTATAATTTTTTCTGTTGTTTGACAGTAGGAATCCATCATAAATCACCTTAAAGTTTCATAAGCCCAAATTAATGATACTCACATTTGCGATCTGCTCCCTGTGTGCTCATTTACCATGTTTTGTCATTGTAAAATTCATGTAAAGAGTGACCGCTGACATCCCTGTTCTGTTTAATGCTACCTGCTTCAGCTCTACATGTTATCAGGGGAAAATTCACTTTACAGTTTGAAACTATCCCTTGTTTATGACTTTAACTCTTTGAAACAGAGTTTGCATTTCTCTTTACTTTGTACTTCTTTTGTTCTGTGCTGCTACATGATGTTAAGACATTCCCCTTACCTGACACATTGTTGTAACTATTACATTTCATATATATGCATTTAAAAAGATGTCTTCAGCATACAGTTAGAAACATTCCTATCTAAAAACATCTGTGGTTTTTACCTACTAACACAGAGACTCTTCCTTGTGTCTGTTCTGTGCATACATTTTCAGAACACGATTGTGGAAGCTTCTATTCAGCTGCCGCCTTCCCTCTTCTTACCAAAGCACAAGAGAGAAGTCAGACCCAGCGATGACTCCCTCTGTAAGCTTCAGCTCATCGCTTTCCGCAACGGGAAGCTTTTCCCGGCCACCGGGAACTCGACGAAGTTGGCTGATGATGGGAAACGGCGCACAGTGGTTACCCCCGTGATCCTCACCAAAATAGGTCTGTACGTGGCATATGTCATCCCGCCGCCGCTGGACAGTACGACTTTATAAGTCACTGTTCCTAAAAATGCTTATTTTTGTTCCTTCTCGTTTTAACGAGTCAGTGGTGAGGAAGATATTCTCAGAGTACTCATTAGTGTCGACGTTGACATTTAATTGTTTCTGAAGTTTGTTTCAGAAATATTTTTATCTCCCATCTTCTCCAGATGGTGTGAACGTCGATACCCACCACATCCCTGTTAATGTGACGCTACGTCGAATTGCGCACGGAGCAGATGCTGTGGCCGCCCAGTGGGACTTCGATTTGCTGAACGGACAAGGAGGCTGGAAGTCAGATGGGTGCCATATACTCTATTCGGATGAAAATATCACTACCATGCAGTGCTACTCCCTCAGTAACTACGCGGTTTTGATGGTATGGCCGTTGTTAAATTTATGCATAAACACTAAGTATTTTAATTTTTTCCCTATGCATAGTTAAGCTCAAATGAAGATTAAAAAAAAAACTTTTAACATAAATTGCTCCCTTTAATTAAGTAGGAGGTGACATTTGGTGTAATTCTGATTTTAAAGGGAAATTGAGTTATTACAAAGTGAATGTATGGGATTCAATTTGGTATAGGAATTTCCAGTAAACTTTATAAGTGAATCAGTTCAACTAAACCTTGACCTTAAAATCTGGGAACATCTTGGGAGTATATACAGTCCAACTCTCAACCGAGGAAGAGTGACTCATTTGTCCAAATATACAGGATGAATAGTGAGAGATTTTCCTTCTTTGTCATATAATGCCTTTTCCCACTACATGTCATAATTTTTAGACTCCTTATTTGAATTTAGAGTAATGGAGATAATTTCAGTCTAGTCGCTGCAAGCAATGGTATTGCGCAAATGTCTTTTTCAGCTTTAATGCTAATCAAGTGAATGTTTTTCGTTATTTACTATTGTTCATGTCTATTAATCTTTGGTAAAATAACTAGTTATTAATGTATAGGAACAGAATTTTTTAATTAGTGATTTTAAGTGAATCTTATTGCTGAGTTGATAATTATGAAATTAACCGTGCTAGTTTTTATTTCATATTGTGGTTATTATAAGACACTTACATTCCAGAGTATGTATGTGTGCATTTGGAGTATAGTGGAAGGAATTACTGATGGATAGGAAAGACACTTCCCAGAAACGGCTTGAGGCTAGCCCAGGAGTGAGGACGCCTACGTTTTTATTTCTGCCTCCGGCTCTGAGTATGCTACCTAGACAATATTTTATCAAAGAACCAAATAATCTTGAGACATGATATATTTTACTTTAAGTGAATTATTCTTTTCTTAAAAAGACAAAAGAGCATTTGTCACTAGATGATCTTGAAGCAGGCGTGAATTAGAATAGATTTTTCTCTACCCTGTGTTTTGGTTTTCTCTTTGCCCCCCAACCTGGGATACCTTCCCTGGCTGCACCCGACGGGGGGAGTAAGTAGATGGTCTGGCAGGGCGGAAGGATTGCTGTGTGTCAGTCGGCCCGGGCTGACAGTGGGCAGATCTGCGCTAGTTGAGATTCTGCTGTTGGTGTAAGTCGTTTAGCCTTTTGGATCGTTTACCATTCTCTTCACAAATAGATGTTTGATTTCTGTAGGTCTGAGTATGGTTTCTGTAAGTTCACATTTTACTGTTTTGTACTCACCTTTCAAAGAAAGCCTGAAGCGGTAATTAAAATATGAAGCCTTTCCTGTTTCAGTTTGGAAGTGCTTTCTCATTCGGGTTTTGATTATAAAATAACATGTAACGATGAAGTACTGAGGGAGAAATAAAAGAGATGCAGCATTATCTGAAATTTTTATAATAGTTAACTAGAAAAAGTTGGGCAAGAGAAATGAAATAGAAACACACAAAAAAGGCATTTTATAAGCTTCACTGTTAAGGACATGATATTGCACCAGGTGAAACTTTTATTTTTATTTAATTTAATACCAGTTTAAACAACTATTTCCGAACTTCCTAGCTGTTCTTCCCCAAAATTTAAATTAGTATAATCCTTTTCTTGAAGGAATAAGCTATTCTTTTATCTTTCATACTTCTAATCTTTTTAAAAATGTAATACACAATTCTTTAAAGCTAAAATACAGCACCAAGTTTTTTTCTATTTTCAAAGATTATCCTTTCACTTTTCTTAAATATAACTGTGCCACCTAGAGGCAGCAAGGTGACATGTGTCTGAAATTGTTGACAAAATTACAATAAGGTTAATATGTGGAATTTTTAGGGTTGCTAGTGAAGCAAGATGACAAAGTTAATGAAATCATACTTACCCTTAAATAAAGTCATGTCTAAGATAGAAGAAATTTAAAAAATCGAAAGTCAACATCTTTTTTTCCCCTTACTTGGCACTATTTTGAATAATAGAGAAAAATCCTATTGTTCTTGAAAACTGCCTTAAGATAGGCAGGAATTTATAGCAAGTATAAGTTCCTACTTTGGCAGCTAGCCCATAGAACTTTTTCTGCTCTGGTTTTAAAGAATTTTGTATTTAAAAAATAATACTAGAAAGATTATATTTGTAAATCTTGAATTGATTCCATAGTTTGGCTCAGTAAACATCCTGCTATAACCATTTATATTCTGAGTTCTCCATGGGACCCAGAAAAAAAGTGAAGCAGACAGTGGTTTTGTTTGAATTGTGTGATCAGAAATAGCCAATTGGGGCAGAGGGCTTCCTAGGAGCTGGGGTTAGTAGGAAACAAAAAACTGAATAGCAAGTAGGTAATGAGTAGGGCCAAACTATTTACGATAGCACTTACTACTTTAATTGATAATCGTGGTGAAGATAAAATACCTTGATTCCCCTTTTGTTACTGTATCCACTTAGAAATACATGAAACCGGAGCACACGTTTGTTTTTACATCTCTAGAATTGCTTTTGAATTTTGTTTATATGAAACATGCTGAATGAAAGCAAACTTTGGTTTCATATACATTATAATTGAACATGAATGCTAGCAATATTTTTATTTATAAAATTCTTAAGTAAGTACTACATTCTCATGGGTCTAATGTTTCCATTATTTCTGACACTAGAATACAGTGGAAAACTTGAACTCCCACCGCTCCATCCTATCAATCATGCTTCACAAAATAGGTAACCACTAATATTAGTTTCTCATGTATTATTGAAGAGACTTTCATGTATGTTACAACAGAATGAATAAATGGTTCCCTTTTCTTCCATTTTTACACAAAGGCTACATGCTACAAACATTGTTCTAAACCATGCTTTTTTCCATGGAGTGATATATCTTCTGCTGATGACATATAAATTATGCTCATCAACATAAGGTGATATTCTTAGGATGGTATGATGGTGGTGATGGTGGTGGCTCTGAAGTCTTGACGTGCGTTAATGCATTTGTTCATCATAACAACCTCGTGAAGTACAGTGCTATTATTATAACCCCCTGTTGACAGATGGAGAAACCAGGGCATAGAGAGCTTAAGCACCATGACCACATTTACAAAGGTAGTTAGTGTTGGAATTGGAATTATTTGAATTTGGACTCCAGAAATGTCTTCTTAATCTCTCTACTGCTAAATCTCCTTCCTGAAAACTTCTGTATCAATGCCAGAAAGCTTTCTTATTCTTTTTCACCTCTGAATATTATTTTATGTCCTCACCATAATTTATTAGGGCATTCTTCTGTTTCATTTCCAGTAGTTTGTACAAAATTATTTTGCACATTTAATGGAAAATCTGCAGGATAACTTCTCTGAAGTAGAATTGATGATCTGAGGGGGACCGGCGCTTTTCCCCTTTTTCATTAAATTGAGCTATTGAGTGATGTGCACAGATCATAAGTATATATAGCTATGAATACACATATTTAGCTGCCTTTAAGATCAATATTTTTACTTGAGCACTCAGAAGCTCTGGTATGTTTCTTTCTAGTTAATTCCCACCATTGTCCCAAGAGATACCCTTTGATGTCTATCACCATAAAAAGTTTTGTCTGCTCGTTAATTCTATATAGTTGGAATTGTGTAGCATGCACTATTTTGTGTCGGATTTCTTTCCTGTCACTGCATCTGTGAAATTTATCTTTGTTTTTGCGTGTAGTAGCAGTTTATTCTTTTTTATTGCTGCATAGTAGTCCATTGTGCAAATATATCAAAATTTGTTCATTCTACTGTTGATGGGTATTTGGGTTGTTGGAAGGTTCTGGATATGAAGAAAAAGCTACAATGAATACTCATGCACATGTGTTTTGATGGACATGTGTGTTCAGGAGTGGAACTGCTGGGTTGTAGGCATCTGTGTGTTTTGGTAGATAATGCAATACAGTTGACCAGAGTGGTTTTTTTTGTTTTGTTTTGTTTTTTTTTGTTTTTTTTTTTTTTTTGATTTATAGCCTCACCAGTAATGAGTTTTCGTTGCTCCACTTCCTTGCTGATGCTTGGTATTGTCAGTCTTAAATTTTGGTCTTCCTGTGGCTGTACTCTGACGTATCATTGTGGCTTTGATTTGCCTTCCTTTCATTTCCTTTTTGGCACTTTGGGTGTGCCCTTTGGTGAAGTTACTGCTCAAATCTTGCCTGTTTTGTATTTGGTTGTCCATTGTTTTCTCATTGATTTATGGGAATTCTAGATAAGAGTTCTGAATAGGAGCTCTCTGTTGGATTTATGTTTTGCAAATATCTTCTCCCAATTCATGCCTGTTTTAATCAGTTCAAGCTGCTGTAACAGAATGCCACAGACTAAATGGTTTACAAACAGGCCTTTATTTCTCACAGTTTTGGAGGCTGGGAAGTCCACGATCGAGGTGCTGGCAGCCCTGGTGTCCAGTGAGGAGCAGTTTCCTGCTTCATAGGTGCTGCCTTCTCTCTGTGCCCTCTCCTGATGGAAGGGGCAGGGCAGCTCTGTGGTGTCTCTTTTATAAAAGGACACTAATCCTGTTCACAAAGACTCCACCCTCAGAACCTAATCACCTCTCAAAGATATCACCTCCAAATATTACATTGGAGATTTGATTTCAGGAATTTTGATGAGGGGGGTACAAACATTCAGTCTAAAGCCAAGCCTTTTTCCTTTTGCTCTTAATGTTGCCTTTTTATGAACAGAGTTCCTAATTTTTCTAATTTTTTAAAATAGTGTTATTTATGTCCTTTTAAAGAAATCTTTGCAACAACAAGTTCCTACTGTATAGCACAGGGAACTATATTCAGTATCTTGCAATGGCATATAATGAGAATATGAAAAAGAATGTATATGTATAAGTGAATCACCATGCTATACACCAGAAGCTAGCACAACATTGTAAATCAACTATACTTCAATTTTAAAAAAAGAAAAAAACAAAAGAAAAATCTTTGCTTACCCTAAGATCATTAAGAGATTCTCCTTTGTTTTCTTTAAGAAGCTTTAAATGTGTTTTACCTTTCATATTTAGGTCCGTGATGCTGTGATGTGACTGGACTTGACTTTTGTGTATGATATGTGGTAGGAGGAGCAAATTCTTGAAATTATTCTTTGTTTCTTAGGGGAAAAATGAAAACCAACATAGACATCAACTTGTTTTTTATGTCTTGGGTTTTTGTTTTGTTTTGTTTTGCTTTGTTTTGTTTTGTTTTACATTCTTGATTTAAGATCTATTTAAAAATTTTATTTTATTGGCAAACTCTTTATAATACTTTGTACTCTGACAAACAGAGGGCTCCCTGAGGTGTTTTTCTCTGGACTTCCTTCCATTATTCAGATCCTGGTGAGTTTAAACAATTACTGAGTTATAATTATTATTGATACAATAATAATGGATTATTTAAAACTACCAGTGATTTTTCTATTTAGTAATTCTCAGGCTAGAAATAACTCTTGCAAATATATGAACCTCTGTCAAGTAAACAAAGAATTTCAAACACTTCTTTCATTTATTTGGTTTCTTAGTAACAATTATCTCTGTAATTTTTTAACATACTTTCGGGTGTTCTGATGTTCTCTGCATTGGTGGAAAACTTTACTTTCATTTTCTAGCTTAGTATTTTCTTAAACTTTGCGCCATGTGAAAGAGTGACTAAGATCACCATTAAGTGATAGCCCGTGGTCAAGTAAGCGCCACAGGCAGGGACATTTCCTTTCTTACTACTATATTGCAAACGTGAATGACACTTTTACTTTTTTTCTCACGGATGTCTCCTAGTGGCCATTTATGGACAATTTATTTAGTAATTTTTTTTGAATCTAAGTGATTTGATTTATAAAAAGAGAGAGTGAAAGCCAGAATTATGGGTAGCAGTGAAATTATAGGGTTTGAGGGCTTTTGAGATGTCACCTTCTCTCCCTGTATGGGTAGGTTTTGTTTTTAATAGAGGTATGAGTGTCATACATTGTATTAATTCAGGCATAGAATGTGATGGTTCGATATTTGTGTATGTGTATATTGCAAAATGTTCACCACAGTAAATCTAGTTAACATCTATCACCAAACACACTTACCATTTTTTTCTCTTGTGATGAAAACTTTCTTCAGATACACAGTATAATATTATTAATAAAGCACATTGTATTGCCAGGACTTTATTTATTTTATAACTGGAAACCTGTACCTTTTGACCCCTTCACCTGTGTTTTTGTTATAGTATCACAAAGCCTCTGTTTGTTTACTAATATAATTGAAAATAATTTTTATTCAGATTTCAGCTTTGCCTCTTTTGTTTCAGTCTTTAACTTCTCTTAACTTCTTTCTTATCCTGATCTTCTCAATTGTCTTAAATAGTCTTATATTCTCTTGTATTTTGTTATCAAGATAGAAGGTCATTCTTTTTTTTTTTTTCAAGTATTCAATAGAATTTTTATTTTATTTTATTTTATTTTATTTTATTTTATTTTATTTTATTTTATTTTATTTTATTTATTTTATTTTAAAATTGAAGTACCATCAGTTACAATGTGTCAATCTCTGGTGTACAGCACAATGTCCCAGCCATGCATATATTCATTTACATATTTTTTTTCCCATTAGAGGTTATTACAAGATACTAAACAGAGTCCCTGAGCTATACAGAAGAAACTTTTTTTTAGGAGGTTTTCCTTAACTGAATTTATTTCCTTTATTAAAAAGGGGGGCGGTCTGCTAACCCTGGCAAACACCTGACCCACAGGCCAGTTCCAGGCAGCTGCTGATTATTTATTTGTTTGATGTTTTGAATGCTGGAAAGCTAAGGGTGATTTTTAAATGATTTAATGGTTCCGTTTTAAGTGGTTAGTAAGTGCCTGCGTAACAGCCTCAATTTTGCTCCTGGCCAGCGAAGCTTAAACTGTTTGCTCTCTGGCTCCTCGCACCTTCCCAGGCTTTTCTCAGCAGGGGTTCTCTTTCATTTTGGGGAAGGTCAGTTTGTTGTGACAACCACAGATGCCCCCAGGAAGCAGTGCCCTGTGTGAACAGTCAGTAGTCCTTGCTCCTTTCTCCAGTCCTGACTTGGAATCGTTAGAGTCAGTGCCCTCTGTTTCAACACCCAGCTTCTCTCTCATACTCTGTCGCATTTATTTGGTTTTTGAAAAAAACTGATTCCTTTAAACGTGAATATTTTAGAGGACATACTTTGAGAGCAGAGTTGGCACTTTGATGTTTTATTAGATGACATCCAGCTACCTGTGTTTCGTTATTCTTTGCAAAGGCCTGTGGAAAGCGTGGGGACACCCTTCTGCTCCGTCCCCAAACCCTGCCAGATGAGATGATTGTGGTGTCTCCAGCGTACAGTGAGGTGACTGTCCCAAACCACACAGCTTGTAAGCAGGTGGCGATGTGTTCTGGAACATTTCCTAGAGGAAGGGAAAGAGTCAAGAGACCACATCCTAGACACTGAAAGTTTATCCTCAGCTATTGACTCTGCATTGGAAGAGTAACTTTTCATAGAAACAAGGGGAAATGTGTCCACTCCAGTGAGTGTCCACTGTTTCTCATGGCCCCGGTAGTTTTTGAATTTTCTCTCTAACATTCTGACTTTTAGCCGAGTGCAAGTACGTTGAAGCTGTGTACCACAGACAAATGCCGTGGGTGTCTCATCTCACCCGGCAGGTGGTTCAGAATTGAGGGTGGTAGGCTCTTGTCTTGTATTTTCCCTTCTGGATCTCGGTTTATAGGCTGTCAGCGCTTGAGGGGCCCTGCATTCCCTTCAATATCCAGTGCTTGGCATAGCGCCTGGCCACGGTGGGCACCCAGCTAACATTTACTGGGTAAGTAGGTGCATTGCAGGTGTGGGACCCGTCACAGCGTGGTGAGCACTCGGGCTGGAACAGAGTTAGGTCTGAGTCTTGTCGCGCTCCAGGCCTCCATTCATCACTGGTTCTGGTGAGGGGCTTGTCAGGGCATCCCGATGTGGTCTTTGTAGACCTGTCAGCATACATTGTCAACCTCTGATCCTTCTGTGGGAACATGTGCTGCCTCCTTCCATCCTCTGTTGAGGCCGTGTCCCGTGTCCTCGTCTGTCTGTCCCCCGTCCACTTCCTCCTTCCTTCCATCTAGTGTTTCAAGTTTCAGGAATTGTCTCAAGAGCTTCCTGACTAGACACACATCGCTGTGAACGCCTTCCCACATCTAGCTGTCACTGTGTAGCTTTCAGAATCGGTTTAGAAAGACAGTTCAGTGATAGGACCTGGTAAGCCTGTAGCCGTGACTCCTAAACCGTGCTTGTCTGGCATGGCGGCTGCGGCCCAGGTGAGGTGTCTGCCCAGCCCACTTGGCTCCTTCGTTAGGAAGGAAGGAAGCCTACAGATGTCCACTGTTTTCATTTTAGGAAGCACTGTCTGCCTCGTTTTTGGAGGCACAGCCTTGGCAGCCAAGCTCTTTTGGAGCTAGTCCTTCCGGCACTTAATGTCTTTGTGCCTCAGTTTTTCAGGCCATGAAATGGGGCTAATAATACCTGGCTCATAGGGTTCCTCCGTGTAAGGTGCTGGCACAGTGCCAGGATTATGGTTAACCTCTGTGAGTGACTGGCTGTTACTATTTGCTGTTACTCATCTTTGACCTCGTTGCTCACATCACCGGGCTGCCCTTGTGTTCATCACATGTCGTTGTGGTCTGATTGTGCGTCTGAGTGCCCTGTGACTCGCAGCTTTCAAGGACAAGAACCACAGTTTACCATTATGTCCCTGAGCCTTGCCCAGCGTGTGGTCCATTCGTATTTGTTGGGCTTGACCACAGGCAGCTAGAGAGGTCTGTTTAGGGTTTATTGACGTGGAGATGCTGCTGTCTTGAGCCTTATCAGCTGGAGAGCGTGCCAAGTGGTAAGTGGGGTGAAACAGCATTAAAAAGGGTGAAGTCCATGGTTGCTGTTCTAAATCACTGCTGCTCTCTCTCTGTTACCCTCATGGGAGAGGCAGTATTCACATTTGTAAAGCAGATGGTCCACAGTGAAACTGTGTGTGTGTGTGTGTACACAGTGTGTAAGTAGTTAACACAGTGGAAGTTAGGAAGGCAGTCTTGTGTGAGGAAAATAGCATGAAACACAGTCTTCGAAAGGAAGAGGTGTTAAGGGCCAGAGCTCTGTTTATCAGTGTGTTTTAGTTACCAAGAAACTCTTGGTAGTTACATGTCCAGAAACATGCTCCTAGAATAACGCTTTCTTTTCCCCCCCAGGATTTGACGGGGTCTGATCTCTACACGCAGGCAGCCAGTCTCCTGCACCCTGTGGTTTACACCACTGCCGTCATTCTTCTTTTGAGCCTCTCCGTAGTCCTTGTCAGTTACATATTCCATCACAGGTGAGAAATAAAACTTTGCAAATGGAGATCTGTGGACTTGGAGTCGGAGGAGTTTATGTCACATTTAATTAGGGTGGAACTGAGTTTAAGACCATGCTACCCTTCCAAAGTAAGGACGATTACTTCATAATGCCTACAAGCCTTCTTCATTCCATGCAATTCAAGATGTAGATGGCAGGAGGGTATAGCTCAGTGGTAGAGCACATGCTTAGCATGCACGAGGGAGGTCCTGGGTTCAGTCCCCAGTACCTGCATTAAAATAAGTAAGTAAATAGACCTAATTACCTTCCCCAAAACAAAAACAAACAAAAAACCCAAGCAAAAACTAAATAAAATATTAAAAAATATTTTTTTAAAAGATGTAAATAATTAGTATGTGTGATGGTGAATTCACCTTCTACAGCATTCATTCAATTTGCTGGCTTTGTTTCTGGGGAAGAATCTAGGGAGTGTGTGTTGGCGGCTGGGGCTGGGGCACCGGGGGTGAGGTAAAGTGGAGCCTTGTTACCTGCAGAGGTGTTTTCCAGAACTAGACTGTGGTGTTATTCCTGTTTCATGAATTTGTGCCTGTTGTGTGTAATATTCTTTTATAGACAGCATTAAAGAAAGTTTGTGGCATTTAAGTGTGGAATATGATTTTTGTTAATTGGAGGCAAAGAAAGCTAGAGAAACTTTTGTTTTATGGTAAGAAATAATGAACTGAAAGCATTTGCTAAGCAGAAACTCACTGTACAAGAGGTTTTGCTAGAATGTATTTTCCTCTGTAAGCTGGACATACATGACATTTCTTGGCATTTAGTTAAGAAACAGAGATTTTGATATAAAAAAGACAGACTTCAGCATTTCACTGTGAAAGACCAGGGAGAAATATGTTGGGCATTTAGACCACGTTATCCTAGTAGGTCAGGAAAAATATAGACTGGCATCTTACAGAACCTCCCAGAAAGCAAACAAGTAATCCATCTGTCATAAGACATTGTAACTAACAAAAGCTCACATATTTCTTATTATGGAGAATTTGTTTTGCCTTTAGTGCATCCAGTCATTCCTTTTAACTTGTCTTTTTTACTGTATAAAGTTAAATGTTAAGAAACTACATTGAGTTGAGTGATTTCTCAAACGTTCTCTGTGTGTGTGTCCGATAGTGTGTTTCTAAAATCAAATGTGTGAACGTTTACATTTGGCCTTTTATGAGTTGGAAATGTTAATGTGGAGATGAATATTGTAGTGTCCAGCTTCATACTTACTAACCTGCATATTAATTTTTTCTCTTTTTCTTTTAACAGCTTGATTAGAATCAGTCTCAAAGGCTGGCACATGCTTGTGAACTTGTGCTTTCATATTTTCCTGACCTGTGTGGTCTTTGTGGGAGGAATAACCCAAACTAGAAATGCCAGCGTCTGCCAAGCAGTAAGTCAAAGTGAAGAACTGGAATGAAAAAAAAAATACATTGATAGAAAGTAATTTCATATGTTTCATTCGCTATAAAGGAAGCAACGTTTCTTTAAAGTTTTTTCTTTAGCTAATTAAATTTAAACTGAATGTCACTTAAACACTTTACCCAGTATATTTCAAGTTTTGAATTATCATTTCACAACTGAATATATGACTTAATAGGGCTTTTTTTTTATTTTTGGGAATTTTGTGCTACTTGTTATGTCTATTATAATTAATTTTTAAAAATTTATGAAATCTTTACTGTGGCTGAAAGAGAAGTGACATTTTCTGACAGTAGGATATTAAAAACTTTTTTATCCTTTTATAAAAACAATAGGAATTAGAAAAAAATTTAACTGTAAGAAATAAAAATGAGAAACTTTGTGGTAAATATGAATTAAAAATGTCAACTATTTAATTTCAGATAAGTTACTGCATGTGTAGCCTTAGTGAACAGTATTCTTGCACTACAAAAAAACCAAATACTATTCCATGTATGAATAGGGAATATGTAAAGGTTTATTTCTTCACTTGCATGTTGTTTTCCTCACGCACACAGCAAGCAGTGTCACGTAGTAATTTAAGAGTTCAGACTGCATGGGTTTGGCTCTCGGTCTTGTTTAATGTGTTTTTATGGGCAACTTATTTAACTTTTTTTAATTGCAAAAGAACACATAACAAGAAATCTACCTTCTTCACCAAGTTTTAAGTGTGTGGTATGGTTGTTAACTCTAGTATACTGTTGCACAGCAGATCTCTGGAACATTTTCATCTCACATGACTGAAGCCACACCCTCTCCCATCATCTCCCTCTGCCCCAGCCCCCAGCAGCCTCCATTCCTCTGCTTCTGTGAGCCCGACTCCTTAAATACCTCGTATAAGTGGAATCATGCAGTGTTTGTCCTTCTGCGACTGACGTATTTATTTAGCGTAATATCCTCACGGGTCATCCGCGTTGTAATATGTGACAGGATTTCCTTCTTTTATTTATGGCTGAATAAATACTCTGTTGTGTGTGTACACCACATTTTCTTCATTCGTTGTTCCCAGCCTTTGGCTAGGATAACACTGCAGTGAACATGGGAAGACGATCATCCTTTCAAGATCTTGATTTCAATATTTAACAGTTCTGTGTCTCAGTTTTCTTACCTGTAAACTGGGAATAATAATTGAGTTGTCAGGTGATGTGATTATTATATTAAAACCTGAAGTAATTGACAGATAAGCTGTTAGAAACAGTAGGAGAGTTTAGCAAAAGTGAATGTAACATTGTTTAGAATGTAGTTTAAGATGCAGAAGTTTGCTGCTAGTATGCAGAAGTGCAACTATGAGAAAAAATAATGAATGCAAAGATCTCATTTATGTAGTATCAGAGAATACCCAGTACTTAGAAATAATTTTAAAATGTTCACGATTTGCAGGTAAAAATTTAATATGTCTTAAAGAAGACCTAAATAAAGTGGCAAGATACACTGGGTCCAAGGATAGGAAGAATTAAAATCAGAAGGGTGGCCAGTTCCTCCTAAATTAATCTGTAGGTAAGGGAATTTTTCATGAAACACAATAAAATGGCCTTTAAATTTATATGAAAGCAAAGAAGGGCCGAAGATAGCTAGAATGCTTCTGAAAAATGGTAGAATGGGAAGATTTCTAATCATCCAAACTTTGGAAGCTGTTGTAATTAAAAGTGTGGCATTTGGTGTAGGGATAGGTAAATCAACCAACACAACAGAATAGCTTGCTGGGAAGCAGACCCTTGCAGAGATTTGGTGTAAGACCCAAGGTCGCACGTCTCATCCTCTGGGTGGAGAGAGACCACTGTACAGCTAAGGGAACTGGGGAAAATCCATTTGGAAAAAGATTAAAATGGATCTCTACCACATGCCATATTAAAACAGTCAACTCTGGGTAGATTAAACAGATGTCCAAACCAAAGTGTTAAAATTTTTATTAGAAAATATCATAATCCTTGGGATAAGGAGGGATTTCTCAAATATGACACTAAAAGGCACTGGCTAGAAAAGGAAGGAGATATATTTGACTAAACTAAAGGTAAGATCTTTTTTAAAAAATTAAGATTGCTAAGGAAATGAAAAGACAAGTTCCAAGTTAGAAGAAGCTATTCTCAATACATACCACTGACAGAGCATTAGAATAAACAAATAGATTAAAACCTGTGAGAATCAGTGAGAATGCCTCAGACAGCCCAGAATTTCTTCTGGTGGTGAGGGTGACAAGCATTTCATAGCAGAGGAAACCCAGGGGGCCAGTAGACCCCTGACGAGATGCTCAGCGTTGGTGGTCATGGACATGCAGGTTAAGAGAGTTACCATTTTATGCCTTTTCTGGCAGCAAAAATTAAGCCTGGCAATGCCAAGTATTGAAGGACATATGGAGCCACATGGTTTATACATAGTGGGTGGGAATGTAAGTGGATGGTTCTGCAAGGCTTTACCTTCTAAAGTTGAACATTCACATACCCTGGGACCCACAGCCCTGCTCATGGGCTTGGAGCAAGCTTACCCATCTGGAGCAGACATGTGCCTATGAATATTCACAGCAGCACTCCGCACAGTAGCAGAAACCTGGAAGCAACCCAGATGCCCATCACTGAGAGAGTGAATGAGTAAACTGTGGCATTATACAAGAGTCAAAATTAATGAATTACAACAAGGCATTCACAGTGGTACGAGTCAGTCCCAGGAATATAAGTGAAAAAAATAAGTCTTGTAAATTACATTCACCCCCCCACCCTGCCCCGCTAGCTTTTTTCATAAAGATAAACGTAACTGAAATGAAGCAGCACACTTTTCACAAAAATATACAGGTGCAATAAAACTGTAAAAAAGGAAAGCAGAGAGATGATCAGTGCAGGAGATAGGATGATGATTATCTTGGCTGATGGGGATCTTAAAGTTTGATGAAGGTTTTTGTCAAGGTCTTCTGTCTTACCGATAGATTCTTGGACACTTATTGTTAACAAAAACTTATTAAATAACTAAATAAAGACAGGCTGTGCTTGGGCCAATCATTACAGTATGTCATTAACCTAAGGCTGAGGATCAATCCAATACTGTATTCAGGAGATCCAGTTAAAAATACGTGTGTGTGTATTTAAGAATTGTTGAGAGGATTAAATGACTCCAGGGTACCTGGCATACAGTAGGCGCCCAACGATGTTAGCTATTTCTGCTACTGTTATTGACACAGTTACCTCTTAACTGTGCAGAATATTTAGGCCGTTACTATACATCTGAAAACAAACTGGTTTGGAGTCTACAAAATCAGCTTGACAGATGCACACAAGATACTGCTTCTCTTTTCTCAGCCTTTCGCCCCTTCTTCACATGGTCTCAGTTTACTGTTATGGTTTCAGAGAAACAGTTCCTCCCCTCGCCTCCCCTCCCCTCATTATCCTGTGGTGCTTATTAAAATTCCATGGTACCTTCAGAACTTTGTAATTGACTGTCATTTACTATTCATTGTCCCTGGACTCTGCACAGGGACAGGAATTATGTTGATCTGATTCACCGATGTTTATCCAGGGATCAGTAGAAGGCCTGACACGTAGTAGGTGCTCAGCAAATATTGGGTAAATGAACAAAAAAGGCCTCTGTTGCAAATAGCAGAAATCATTCAACCCTGGAGCCATTTTTTGAGCGTAGACTATTAAGAGCATACCCAGGACACAATGGTAGTAATCGTCTCAATTCTGTCTAAAAATATTCATTGATTCCTTAGAGTAGGCACATAAATTTATTTCACTAAGGAAATGAATAGAAAGAGGCCATAGTAAAGATGACTGCCTTTCATCATCCTGAATGGTATTTTATGCCATTTCTAGAATGAAAAGGACAGGCATTGCACTGAGTTTTCAGGGCCTCTAGAACGAGTATCTGTTAGTTAAAGATTTGCCCAGAGAGCGGGGCGGGCAGGTCTCTAGATGTTTTTTGTATGTTGTTTTCTTCTGGTTTTTTTTTTTTTTTTTTTGACCATGTTCTTTCCTTCCCCTATGGAAGACATAACATCATTCTTGTTATCTCTGACTCAGACATAACTTGCTTCTTACTTAATTCAGTTAGCAGCCAGCGGGGTCTGCCGGAACAGCCCGTATGACCAGCCATTTAACCTACTAGGGGCTTACTGTTTCTTCTGTAAATAATGGGATGGGCTGTTCTTCCATCTCTAAAACTGAACCTTGAAGCGTGCATATTTTACATGCAGTCTTTTAAGTGCACATGATCGGTGTGACATGACCTCACTGTTAGGGCTCACGTATTTTAGGAAGAGTGTGAGCAGGTTCCCACCCTGCAGTGACTGGTGGAGGTTATTAAAGACCCCACCAGCCAGGTCCTGCCCACTCTGCTTGTTACGTTGTCCATTCCAGGTGGTACCATGGCTGCATTCTGTAGCCTTTCACTCCCTTTTGCAAAAGGAGCCAGAGGAGAATTGAGAAGCTGGGTGACAGAGGAGAAGGGACGTTGACTCAAGGTTGGAAGGGATCTGGATTCTAGCACATCTAGCACGATGTGCTGCCAAGTAATTGATTGTTAATTTTCTGGGTCTTGGTTTCCTTAGCTACGCAGTGATGGGATTTGGCTCATCTTACTTAAGCTACCTTGTTGCTCTACCACTCCGTGATTGAATCTATTAAATGTAGTGCCCGGTGACCTTCTCAGGTGTCCTCTGTTATCCAGGGGACTGCTGCAGGGGCACATGAGATGCATTGGGAAAGGTTCAATCCATGGATATGAAGAGCTTTCCACTTGCCAACTACTGCAAGTGTGTTAACTTTCATATTAACCCCAGGAGGTATTTCTTACTCATATATTTTATAAGTACAGAAATTGAGTCTTAGAGAGTTGAAATAACTTGCCCCAAATCACTCGGGCTTTTGGGTGGCAGAGGCATGATTCAAATGCCAGTCTCTTTTGACTCTTGAGTGTTCCTCTCCAGCCCTCCCTAGTGACGGTGCTTTGCTGTTTAGTGAGGACCAGCAGGGCATAATAGAAGGGTCACAGGCTTTGGGTTTGAGCTGCAGCCCTGCCACTGACCATGTGACCTCTGGTGGACCTCTTTCAGCTTAAGTCTCCTCTACTGTAACACTAGCCAGATGGTGATGCTAAGAGGCTAAAATGGAAGCACATACAAAATTGTGTTATCCATTTTGGGGTCCATCACAGGCATTCAGCAGTGGAAGCTCTTGTATGGTTTTTGTATGCATATATGATTATGCGAGTGTTAAAGATTTTTTGAACACTTTGATGTGAATGCTGCACTATTGTAGGTTTACTGGTGGTTAAAAATCCAATTGTCATGATGTCTAGTCTCTGGTATGTGACTGTGTATGGTTAGGTTAACATGTAAGTACAACTCTTTAGGATCATTATTTTGAATCCATTTTGCAGCTTTGGAAATTGATGTCCTAAGGTAAGGTGACTTTCTTAAGTTATAATCGTTGCATTTAATAAATCATTTACTTGCCTTAGGAATTATCTTACTTATTTACAAACTTCCCACATGTATTTCTGATTTATTTGGAAGACATTGTGACAGTGAGGCTGTATTTCATGTATAGCCCAAGTGTCTGATGGAGAATAAAATAGGAAGAACCTCATTCCAAAATACAGGAGCACCCTCACTCCTAGACCTCAGGGCCTCCTTTATTCTGGCTCTTGTGGAATATTTGGTGACTTGCCTGTGTGACTGTTACCAGGTGACATCAGTCTCCTAAAATTCCACTATTGGTAATAATTGTCTAACTAGAGGGGTTCGGTGTCTTTCAAGTGTGAATACTTCTCTGCGAGCTTTGAAATGCCATGGAAAACACTTCAGAATCTAAAGGTTGAATTTTACTTGGATCCAAAACAAGAAAATTCTCCACCTTGCACCTCCTGTGTTCAGAGAATTTTCAGCTTCTGTTTTTAAACTCATTTGCAACCCCGTCTTGTTCTTTTGACCTCTGACTTTTGACCTCTGCGTTAGAACTCCAGGAACCGCAGAGCCTGCCATTTTGAGTCAGTAACAGTGATTTGTTTTGAATGTTTTGGTTTCTGTGCACCAAATCCAATTATACTATTTTTATTTACAGTATTCGGTGTGACACCGGATAGTTCAAAGGGTTATTTTATGCTTTTTGTTCCACTTAAACATCTGTAAATTTTGCTTTTCTAGTGCAGTCAGCAAAACCTAGCGGGAACCAAGGAGCCACTTTTCTTCCTAAGAAGAAAACTCTGACTGCTCTGGCTTGGCCAGGCTGGAGCCACCCTCCTAGCGCTTCCAGTCATTGCAGGGACCGTGACCACCCTAGCTTTCTGCCCTGCAAAGTAATCCCTGCGCCTTCATGTCACTAAGTTGAACTGCAGATTGGCTCTCATTAAGATGAACCTCTGGCAGCAGTCTGAATGCTTCTGTGACTGACCTACGTTTGATAATGTCAGTCCATTTCATTTTTTTGAGATTGGAGAGCCATCCTTTTAGAATATTTCTTTTTTCTTGGACATTTTTATTAATAGGAGTTTACCTGTGATAATTGTATAAGAAACAATAAGAAGATAGTAATTAGATAAGAAAGCTAAATTATTCCCTTGATGACACACAGGTATTTATTTTTTCTTAAAATAAATTTTAAACGTCTCTTTGCCCACTGCTTGCCTTCATCTGGAATTTTATCTTTAACTGGTGTTGCTTCAAACAGAAATCACGTGATAAACATGCCCCCATCACCCCTCCAGGAGGAAACTCGGTGTGACCATTTACGTGTGTTGCAATTAACCGTCGTTAATCGAGCACTTATTATGTCCCAAGTATTGTGTCCATTCAGTCCCTACAGAAACCACAGGAGATGGTTGATAATCCACTAGGCAAATGAGGAACATTAATTTCAAAAAGGTTGACACTGTTTCCTTAAAACCATACTCCTAATAAGTAATAATAAAAGTGTTGCTGTATTTTTCAATTAATTGCTTATCATGTACCAGGCAATGTGCTAAATGCTTTATATAGACGATCTTACTGAAAACCTCAACAATGGTTTCACATTCTTCTCAGTTTACACATGAGGAAGGCAGTGCCTGAGTTGCTATGCAGGTTTGCTCAGGTATCACAAGGGGTGGATTCTGATTTTAAAACCAGGCAAAATTGTTGACTCTTTAGCTCACTCATTTAATCACCAATCTGTTATGTGACTCGCTTACCATTTCAGTATGTGAAAGCTCTGAATTAGAACTGTTCAGGTCTTTGACTCTAAAGCCTATCCTCTGTGTGCTGTGACTTTCACACCCCAGTCACCCTTGACCTCTACATTCCTCCTTAAAAGGAGGAACTCAACTCTAATTTATAGCATAGCATCTTGGAGAAACATGCCTTTGGTTTATTATTTTTCAAAGCGAATTCTGTGGTGTATTGAGTCATCTCGGTGTAAGTTGTAGTCCGTGGGCCTCCTGGATCCAGCTGTCGGCTAGTCTGTTAGAGGACCTGCTTGCCTGTTTGCACACCTGTTAGATTGCTTTCTGTGTTTCATTAGCAGGCAGAGGGGTTGATCATGAGAATACTCCATACTGTTTTTGAATCAGATTTTTGAAAGTAACTTCCCAGTCTTTCTGATAAAGCTTACTGGCAGCTGCTACACTTGATGACTGTTAAAGGTAATTGTTTTTCCCCCTCTTAGTTTACATATTCTTCAATCTTCTTTCTAGGTTGGAATAATTCTTCATTATTCCACCCTTGCTACAGTACTATGGGTGGGAGTGACAGCTCGAAATATCTATAAACAAGTCACTAAAAAAGCTAAGAGATGCCAGGATCCTGATGAACTGCCACCTCCACCAAGACCGATGCTCAGGTATCTGATACCGTCATGTACTGTCTTATGTTAAACGTTCGTCAGATATTACATTGAATGAAGCATGATCGTAACAGAAAATTGCTGAGGGAATTTTAGAAAATAAAAGAATGGGCTTGTAAACCGGGCCGCCTGGTTTTGAACACTGGCTGTGCACCCTGCCGGCTGATAGTGTTCTTGAAGTTTTGTATCCTCTTGGTGCCTGACTCATCTACAAAGCGGGAATGATTCTCCTTCATACAGTTGTGGTGGGGAATAAGTGACTTAGTGTATAAAGCAGCTAAGATGGTGCTGGCCATAGAATAGGCTCTGAAAATAACTGTAATTTCCTTGAGGTCATGTGATAGATACTAATCTGCTCAGTGTAGTTATTCTCTACAAAAGACAAAACAGTTTTGGGGTCACGCTGTTCCTAGCATTATAATTTTAACAATCGTCAGTGGATAATTGTGCTGGATGAGTAGAAATGATCAGTGTCTCTGTGTTGAACGCTGGGTGTGTACCTGGCACTAGGGCAGGGACTGAAGGCAGACCTGCGTCCTTGAGGGCTTTACAAGCCAGGGTATGAAGAGCTGACTGCAGCTGGGTACGAGCTGTTGTGCAGGTGCGTTGTGTGAAAGCAACAGTGGAGGAGTCATCCATTCTGGGGGGGCGATGGGGGGTTCCTAGGAACTGCTTGATGACAAGTGTAAAGGGCAGAGGTAGTACTCCAGGGACGGGGTTATGTGCTGAGCTGAGTGCACTTGGAGAAATACATTTTGGCTGTGGCTACAACCTAAGAGTAAGAGTAGCAGGAATTAAGGGTGAAAGGTGATTTTTGGGCCTTGGGAGGCTGCATTATAATGTGGGCTGTATATATAGAAAACAGATACATAAGAAGGTCCGACTGTACAGCACAGGGAACTATATTCAGTACTTTGTAATAGCCTATAATGACAAAGAATATGAAAAGGAATATATATATATATATGTATAACTGAATCACTATTCTGTACACCAGAAATTGACACAACATTGTAAGTCGACTATACGTCAATTAAAAAAATGTGAGCTATAAATTGGAATACCCAAGAGTAGGGGGCATATAAGAATAATTCTGTGGGGGTCATTGATGGTCCCCTGTGAGGAATGAAAGTAGAACAGGGGCATAAAGAATAGAGGGGATACAGGGTCAGAGACTTGAGACAGTTTCTCCCCGGTGGATGACCTGCTGGCTTTAAGAGACATGGGAGAGAATTCGAAGGCGGCTGCAGACCGTCTGCTCTAGTTAGCTAGGGCCCCTCTGCAGACGATGCTTCTATCCACTGAGAAAAGCATAGAGGAAAAGAAGATGGGGCGGGGTGGGCTCCGGGCAAGTAAGCACAGGGGAGGCAGGCTCACCAGTACTTTGTTGTGGAAAGTTTACATGTTGGGAGCCTGATGCTCAGCAGAGAGGGCGAGCTACCTGTACTCTGGACGAGACAGGAGACTTTTTCACATGTGTTCGTTGAAGCCATGATAATGAACAAGCTCTCCCAGGGGGAAGTTAGTTAAGAGTGATCCGTGGGCCATACCAGAGTCGCATAGATGGGCCATAGCAAATAAAGAGGTTTGAAAGAGAACATTAGAGATTCAGTGGAGAGTGGTTCCCTGGAGCACTCGGCCACTGTCAGATTACAGGAGATATGACGCCTCTGTCAGTGGTATGAAAGGAACCAAGAGATGGTTTGGCCTAGAGACTTGGAAATCCAAGCCTCGTGCAGCTGTTCCTTTCTGTTAGGTGATGATTAAAACCACAAAATTAGTGAAAGTCAGCTTGGGCTCCAGACCGTATGCAGTTCCCAGTGACCCGCTTTAGACAGTGCAGGTTTGCCCTTTAGGGCGCCCTCCCTCCTCCATGTCCCTGAGCTTAAGGAACCCTCAGCATCAGGGATACCTGGAGGGTTGGCAGGGGCCCTTCCTTGAGTCTTTGCTGGCCCCAGAGAGCATGGGAGCTGGAAGCAGCCTCACCTCACAATAATCTGGTAAAGGCGAGGCAGGTGATGGTGCTGGTGTTTCCAGGAGTTTGTCACCGAAGGGGAAGGAAAGTAGGTGGTAGTTGAAGGAAGGCTTCAGAAGATGGGGAGAATGGGAACATATTTGTAGGCTGAAAGTCAGAAGCAGTGGGGAAGTAGATGAAAGCTGAAAAATAAGGGCTAATAACAGGCAGTCCCGGAGGAGGGACCGGGGAGGAGTGACGGAGGAGTGCGGAGCCCAAGATGAATTTGGGTGAAATGATACCTTTCCAGGTTGGACGCAGCTACGAATTAGTCTAGCAGGAGGAAGGGAAGCGTCACGTATGTTGGCCTCCCGTTAATCTGTGAGATACAAGACAGGCCTGTGGTGTTATAGGGTCATTAGCTGTCTTTTAAAGCAATAATATCATATTAAAGGATTTTAGTACCTGTGAACAGGACTTAAGAAAAAAATGTGTGTAAAGGTGTGTTATGAATATTGCCTTTATCCAGCCAATTCAGCACTTGGACTTTGTCTCTGAAACTGGCAAATGCAGAATTAAGATGGACTCTACCCCGTAGTAACTAGCCAGGGTAGAAAGTTCCCCTTTCCTCTTCAGAGACCTCAAAGAAGCTGCAGCCAAAAAAAAAAAAAAAAAAAAAGTTTTGTTGTTTTTTTTTTTCCCATAGGACCAGCCACCACTCTGTCTCCCTCAGGTCCCACCCCACTGCTGGTCTGTGGGAAGGGGGTCAGAAAGGGCCTGGGCAGTGCAGGGAGCTGCTGGGATCCGGGTACCCCACCCCCACCCCCCGCCCAGCCCCCAGTTCCTGAGGGTAAACAGACACAGCACAGCGGTAGGACATCCCGGAATATGCAGGTGTAGCCGGACATTAATACATAAGTAACACCATTGCATATTTAGTCTGAGCTGTGGCACAGTGAGATCTTAAAGTCGTTTTTGTAATGGACTGCTTTTCTGGTTTATCAGCTACATCTGCAAGAAGCCCATTTCCCTCCTCCCTGAGCAGAAACAAAGTTTAAACTAAAACCCCTACTTGCAGAAGCTGTTCCTTCGCCTGTCCACAAGGTGGCAGAAGCTGATCAGCTTTCCTAAACTCAGAAACTCAGTAGACTTTATGCTTTAAAAAAGAAATCCAACGTAAGTTTAAAAATTGTTTTAAATGTTATAGTTAGCAAAGAAGCCTCCAAAAGTTAACCTTTGTTCTGCTATTGGAATAGGAATAGTAATGAATCTTTCAGGAATAAATAGCTTTTGCAGTACTGAGAGACTGCAACGTGTACACCTTAATAAATTGGAACGATGAACTGTTATTTCCGTCATTCCTCCTAGGTTTTACCTGATCGGCGGCGGGATACCTATCATAGTCTGCGGCATTACAGCGGCCGCGAACATCAAGAATTACGGCAGTCGGCCAAACGCGCCCTAGTGAGTATTTAACGTTCTCTGTGTACCTGAGTCAGTTGCTTCTCTTTAAACTGTTTCCCAGGCACTAAAGTTTCCTGCAGTTTCTTAAGCACTTTGCTGACATGTGTTGCGTCTGAGCTGGTTCCCCGTTTTCTCTTCCTAGTTGCTGGATGGCGTGGGAACCCTCCTTGGGAGCCTTCTACGGCCCTGCCAGCTTCATCACTTTCGTAAACTGTATGTACTTTCTGAGCATATTTATTCAGTTGAAAAGACACCCTGAGCGGAAATACGAGCTGAAGGAGCCCACGGAGGAGCAGCAGAGGCTGGCCGCCAATGAGAATGGCGAAGTCAGTCATCAGGACTCCATGTCCCTGTCCCTGATTTCGACATCAGCCTTGGAAAATGAGCACACTTTCCATGCTCAACTCTTGGGGGCCAGCCTTACTTTGCTCTTATATGTGGCTTTGTGGATGTTTGGGGCCTTGGCTGTCTCTCTGTATTACCCTTTGGACCTGGTTTTCAGCTTCTTCTTTGGAGCCACGTGTCTGAGCCTCAGTGCGTTCGTCGTGGTTCACCACTGTGTCAGTCGGGAGGACGTCCGGCTCGCGTGGATCATGACTTGCTGCCCGGGCCGCAGCTCGTACTCAGTCCAGGTCAACGTGCAGCCCCCCAGCTCCAGTGGGCCGAGCGGGGAGGCTCCCAAGTGCACCAACAGCAGCGCGGAGTCTTCCTGCACCAACAAGAGTGCGTCGAGCTTCAAAAACTCCTCCCAGGGCTGCAAATTAACGAACCTGCAGGCGGCTGCTGCTCAGTGCCAAACCAACTCCCTGCCCTTGAACGCCACGCCTCAGCTGGACAACAGTCTGACGGAACACTCGATGGACAATGATATTAAAATGCACGTGGCGCCCCTAGAAGTGCAGTTTCGAACGAACGTGCACCCAAGCCGCCACCATAAAAACAGAAGCAAAGCGCACCGGGCCAGCCGCCTGACGGTCCTGCGGGAGTACGCCTACGACGTCCCCACCAGCGTGGAAGGCAGCGTGCAGAACGGCTTGCCCAAAAGCCGGCCGGCCAGCGGAGAAGGACACTCCCGGAGCCGAAGGGCTTATTTAGCCTACAGAGAGAGACAGTGCAACCCACCCCAGCAAGACAGCAGTGATGCTGGTAGCACACTTCCCAAAAGCGGCAGGAATTTTGACAAGCCCGTTTCCACTAGCAGTAAAAAAGATGCATCAAGGAAGCCAACTGTGGTTGAGCTGGAAGGTCAAAAGAAGTCTTATGGCCTCAACTTGGCCATTCAGAACGGACCAGTCAAAAGCAACGGTCAGGACGGACCCCTGCTGGGTACGGATAGCACTGGCAATGTCAGGACTGGATTATGGAAACACGAAACGACTGTGTAGCGCTGGTGGGCTTGCAAGGCAGAAGTCCATGCAAACTGATAGTCACATTCCTTTCAGCTATGAACGTGTGAAAACAGTTTACAGCCGCCTTAGGGATTCAAAGGAATTTTGAATAAACTTCTAAGTTTGGGATTCTGTGTATTGTATATCCCCTAAGTGTTGCTTTTTTATGAATTTAGAAAAAAGAAAAAAAAAAACCTCTAAAGCATTGTTTTAAGTGGTCAAAGCACCAGCAGGACATTTTTGGAATCCGAAATGTAATTTTCTCAGAATCTGTAACGTCTACTTAACATTTCAGGCTTGTATTTAATACAATAAACAGATGTTTGTCATTATGTCAATGTTACATTTTTATACTTTACAATAGAAGCATTTGATTCTGTTTTAATGAAGTTTGTGCATTGGGACAGCTTAATGAGAATTATACGTAAATCAGTTACCAGTTTTTTACATGATTAGCTCCACTGATTATGGCATATACACCAAAGGGCTTATGGATGGATGTATTTTATAAATATGGTTTTAAGTGCTACGCATTTTTAAGACGATCTCACAGAACTCTTTTTTTGAAAATGGAAATGCCTAAAAAGCTTTTCCTAAATTGCACTGCTTTTTGCCATACCACTTTTGTCTCACTAATACTATTTTTGAGTGGCTTTTCAGTGGTTTATATTTGGGTTTAGTTTTCTTATTCATTCTTTTTTTTTTTTTTCCAGCCCATATGTTATTTCTTTTTAAATAGAAGTATATTTGACTTACAATACTTTGTTAGTTTCAGGTGTGCCACATAGTGATTTGATATTTTTATACATTATGAAGTGATCACCACGGTAAGTCTAGTTACCATCTGTCTTCATACACGGGTCTTAAAATATTACTAATTCTGTTCCCTATGCTGTACATTATATCCCCATGACTTACTTTATAACTGGAAGTCTGTACCTCTTAATCCCCTTCACATATATGAATGTAAATGAAGAGTTCATGTAAGTTTCACATTCCTTTATTTTGGGGGGATTCTTTGCTATTGTTGGCTGTTGCTTTGTTATTAAACAGGCAAAATTGCTCAAGATTCATGCTAAAGTACTAATTTTAAAATTCTATTCTAGGGGCAAAAGCAGGTCAGATCCAAAAGTAATCACTGGTCGTCGATGCACTGCAGTCCTCACCTGTCTCCTGTCTCCAGTCTCACTGGGTCTTTTCTGGGACAGTTAGATTGGGTCTGCCCTGACTGCTTTGTGCATTCAGTTTCCTCTGATACACAAGACAATGCCGGAAAAGATGGGTACGGCTTAGTTTAGATCTGTTTCAGGCAGTAGTCTCAAGGTTTGAGTGAGATCAGATTCAAGAAATGCTGGAGTAAAGCTTGATAAACCTCAAAACCTGAGATTTACTCCTTAACATCGAGTACTTCTCAGACGACACCAGCTGATCACCCAGGATAGTGTAAATGTCCACTTTTCACTGGGTTAGTGCTTTAGAAATAAATTATTTCACTTTGCAATAATAAAACTGGTAGTTCTATTTAAGCCTTCTGTTAGGTGTTGGTTTTAAAGGCATTCTGCACAGTTGGGGAAACAAGGCAAGTAAGTAGAAAGGTTTGCCATGTATGCATTAAAGTACCACCTGGCCCAGGGTCTCCTAGTAAGTGTTTGTGGAGAAGGATGTTTAGAAATGACCAAGATATAAGCTAGTAAGATATGAAGTAAGTAACTCTTATTTTTAAATTGCTATTAAATTTTGCTCTGTGTTTTTGCAATACATCATTCCCATATTTAATATGTTTTCTTTGACCCATAGGTCAACTCTACGTAGGAAAAGAACTTTGTTCTTCTACTTTTTCCTAGCTCCACAGGAAGTGAGGGATTTCCCTTCCTGAAAATGTTCACCATTCAGTAAGCATTTATTAATTTAAATATAGCTCCTTACAGGTAACAGAAAGAAGAGAAACCTGGGACTGGGAGAATGGGGGAGTGGAATAAAATCAAATATTTGGAATAAAATGAAGATCCACTGAAAATATCCTCAGTGTTTTGAAACATAAAGCATAGGTGATGAATTACCTTCTTAGCATTTGATTGAATTGAAACTTGATGTTGTGTCTAGGAAGTGAATAAAACATTGCATCTTCCCCATGTCTGTCTTTTATAACGTGTGACTTGTTGCTAGTTGAGGTTTCTCTATTTCTCATAGAATCATAAATTTTTAGGATATGTTCCAGTTTTCTTAAAAATCAGCTCATTCATTTTCCTCATTTAAAAAATTATGGCAACTGAGGCTCAAAGAGTTTCTGACTTGCTGAACCTGAACACACCAGCAGGTGATGGCGCATCTGGGACCAGGACCGTGTTAGCTGGCGCCACGGCCAGTGTGCTTTGTACGTGTGTTGCTTCTCCAAAGGTAAGCACCTGTGCTCTTCAGTGACTGTTACCTCTAATTTTCCCAAACTTTATTCTCATCCCAGTTATCTGAATTTTAATTTCATAATGAGGTATAACTGGTTATATTCTACTTAAGGAAACACACATGATTTATTTTATTCCATGAAAGTTTTTTAAAATCAAGCTGTTATATGTAATGTGTGTACTGTACACATTTTATATATATATAATTTGATGTTTTGTGCTAGTGTTACAGGCTAACCTATTTTTCAGGTAACAAATAGAAATTAGGTTTATGAGTATTTTTCTGACTAGATTTATATACATGTGTAAACATTTGTCACTATTTCAGGTCATTAGTAGGTGGCAGCTTATTTCTAAATCCCAGGCTTTTTTGCACATGTAACTTATATTCTACATCCATGTCCAGTCTATTTATAGGAATAAATATAATCTTATAAACAGATGGCAATTTCTGTGTAGATGCTAACGTTTAGATTGTGTTCATTATTGAGACATAGGTGTTTAAGCATTTAGGTCTGCATGTTTCAGGCGTTGAGTTCAGATACCCAGACTGAAGTTGATTGAGGCCATAAAAGATGAGGAAGTAAAAAAAAAAATTAATTGAATGCATTTAATGCAGGAATTAAATTAAATCATCAAGGAAAGTGATGCATACAACAGCAATCTGAAATTTAAAACAAATGTTTTTTTAATTTTATTATTTATTTATTTTTAATGTCTATTTATTTATTTGGGGGGGTAATTAGGTTTACTTATTTATTTATTTTTAGAGGGGGTACGGGGATTGAACCCAGGACCTTGTGCATGCTAAGCATGTGCTCTACCACTTGAGCTGTACCCTCCCCCCTTAAAACAAATGTTAATTCTGTGTTTCCAGATTCCCCAAATCATTTAATTATTTTAATATTCACTTCAATGCTCTTAGCTTGAGAGAGAACTTGATTATTTATAAGTATTATGATGTTTCCTGGACTTAAGTCATTTCATCACTTCTGCTAATTTTGCCATATTTTCCCTAAATTTATATTAATACTGTCATATGGATCAACTCACTTTTTTTCTCCCCACTGAAATATAAGTGATAATAAAACCAGTAGATTTATTTGTATAAGTATGGCAAACTCTTCAAGAGAAATTTGTAACTGTTTATAAATCTGTCAATAATAAAAATCTGACTATAATGTTGCTTGGTTTTAGACCAAGATGAGATTGCAGTCAGTAAAAAGGTTCTATTTTTTTAGTTTTGGTATTGTCTTAAATCTTCTTCCCCGCCTACCTGTGGGTCTCCCGTGTAGAACCATGTCTTACATTGGCCATTAGCGGCTCCTAGCCAGTGGTAATATTGGAACACTGGAGGCATCAACTGAGAAATACATGTGGAGTAATCATTGTAGGTTTAGGAGTCCTTTCTGTCTTCCTTGGTGTACCCAGCTCTGTGTGTGATGAAGTCCCAGGCAGCCTTTGGTGATAGCTTTTTTTCAGCATCTTTTAACCAGGGATATCAATGACTCAGGTGGATACTGAAGGAGAGGACCGTATTATTTAAGAAACCCTCATTTATGTAGTCTGCAATGGACCGCTACCTTTGCTCTTGTAGAGTTGGAATGCTTAGAGTTAACTCCTAGCCAGAATCTTGTTAAACTTTTTTTTCCACAGACTTATGCTTTATTCTGTTTGAAACACGTATTGTCCTTCTAACCGTGTCATATTTATAAAACAGAGTGTGTAGAAAAAGAGTGTGTTGAATTCCATTGTCTGCTACCGCCACCTAGTTTGAGAAGATACTGATGAAGACTCTGATCAGAGCATCCCAAGTCTATTCAGAAAGTTCAAAATATTTTCAGAGGGCCCTGCAGATACATTCCTTAACTGAGTTATTCCAACAATATAAAGAGTCCAGCTAATCACGTTTTCAGTTTTGCAATCATTGTGTTCATTCTGTCTTGGCATATAATATTGATGAAGTTTTGCTTGTACAGATAAATTTAGAGCGTTCGAATGAGCAAGCACATATGCAAGCTATGCTTGCCTGCCAGGCCAGGTGTCATCATGCGTACCGTGTCTCGTGAAAGTGTGTGCTGCACGTGAAAGGAATGAGCTCCAGTACTAAACAGGCGTTTTTGTTGTCAGAGTCTGTTCCTTTATGAAACTGAGTAAAAATGTCAATTCGGTAGTTAACCATGATGAACAATTTTTACTGCTTAGTTTTTTGTTTGTTTTTGTTTTTAAACTTTCATGTTGAGTCTGGGTAAACTTAACTTTTATAAAAATGCAACCTTTTAGAGGCTCAACACAGTACAGGATTCTTACTTAACTTTTATAAAAATGCAACCTTTTAGAGGCTCAACACAGTACAGGATTCTTGCTGGAGGGATGGTCTGGTGGGTGTATTCCTGGCATGGCAGCTCTCCCCAGGGGTTCTCACCCAGCTTCCTGCTGTTCCGTGACTCCGCCCTTCTCTAGGTACTTCCTCGGGGGATGGAGGGTAAGCTCAAGGGAGCGTTGTATGGATCAGGCCCGGAGATGGTGTAAATTACTTCTACTCACAATCCACTGGCCGAAACACAGTTTGGGCCACACCTAACTGCAAGGAATCTAGGAAATGTAGTCTAGTTATGTGTCCAGGGAGGAAAGGTAGACGGTTTGGTGAACAAGTAACCAGACTACCGCACGGATAAGTTCCTGGTATAGACAATAGTGAGCTTAATTCCCACCTCATCTTCATTACATTTTTAAAAACTCTTACTTTTAAGTACTGATCCATTATGGGCTCCCAACAAAAATGCTAGGTTTTATGTCCGTTTGCAAATTATGTGATTGTCACTTTTGAAAAGAGTTCAATGAATATATGGAAATTCAGTGCCCATTCTGCTGAACTACGTCCTTAATATTCCTATTTAAAAATGATTGGAGTGGAAGGCTCATTTCCTAAAGGTTAAATACATACACAGTTGTGCAGTCAATCTCCAGAACATTTTGGTCTGGCAGAATTCCTGATAATGCTGTTTTGTGTTTTCTCCATTTAAAAAAATTCAGTATTCCCAGAGGTTTGTCACTTGTATTAACCTTTTCAGAAAATCAGCGTTGGCATCGTCCCTTTTCTTCATTGTGTGCTTGCTGTCTACTGCTGTTGTCTTTTGCTCTTCGTTCTTTACTCCTTCCCATGTTTTGGGGGGTTTACATTGCTGTCCCTTCTGTAGCCTTTTAAAATGGGATTAACCTTTTCTTTTTATGTAATACACATCGAGAGCTGTACGTTTCTCTGTGCACGTTGTTTGGAAACAATGAAGACCGTAGTTATCCATCTAAACCTTGTAAGGTATATATATAAACCTTTTTTATTTATTTTGAAGGAAATCATATGCTATTTCTGTCCGTCCTAGAGTGAGGTGAGAAACTACTTACTATACTGTTTGAAGTTTATTCATTGCTTCTGTTTTTAACCCTCCCACCAAGGATCCCCTTACCTGCTTAAATTTCATGACTCCTGTTTTGGTGGTTTTCCTTCCATGCCACTAGGACTTTGTGGGCGTGAATTCCATGGGGGTAAAGATGCCTGAACGTGCTCCTTCTGAGGATACATTCCATGAGTGTCCCTGAGTACAGACAGGACACTAAGAGGATCTTGCTGTAGAGCAATTCTAACCATGTTTCCGAAGACATTTAGATCATCTCACGTAGGATACTCCCCGACACAGTTTAGCCTTAGGAAAAATTGAAGAAAATCCTGTAACTTCAGAATTTTATAATCAACAACGAAAGGAAACTTTGAAAGACTAGTTTGAGTCAGATACATGGGTTTTTCACTACAACTTAAGAGTCCCTAACATTGAATGCAAACAATTTGATAAGTCGTGTTTATATGAGGTTTCCATACATTTTACTGCCTTCAGGGTTAAATTGGCAGCCTGATGCCATGACAGGCCTGGCAGGTCCGGCTGGTTTTGTTGACTAAAGGACTGGCTCTTGACATCATATAGGGACAGGACACAAAGCCTGGTGCCTAGAGGACAGGGGTTTGCAGCCAAGATGACCCACATAAAGCTGAGCCCTTCAGTGTGCTACACCCACAGGAGAATAAATCCCACCCACATGCAGGGAGAGAGAACAAGGGAGTATGTCAGCCATGGCTTGAGTTCTGGCTTGTTGCCTCTGCAAGTTTATAACCATGCAGGTTTAGTGTTGACATCTTTATTGCCTTCATCCTTCTATGGTTATTGCCAACCAGAGGTGGTAGCATAAAACATGGCCCTGCTAGGTGCCACTTCTGCAGACGCAGAAGCAGACATGACAGTGTGGAAAGTACACACTTCCCATGACCTACAGGATTCATGTGCACAGATGTGAACCATCTCTTCGGTATTTTGCATCATTCTATCCAAATGCTATTGGAATGACCTGCTATTGTTGTCTTTCTTGCACCCCTCATCTCACCTTATGTTGATACCATCTTGGTGCAGCGTGATCTGGCCATAGTTAATTATTCCAGGAACAAGTGCATGGCCCAAGCCAGAGCAGGCAGTCTCTTCCCTGGGAATTTGAATTAAGACGTCTTTTCCAGCCACTTGATTGATAATTAGAAGACTGAGGATCCTTTGGCTGCCATGTATTCTGCCACGTAATCCTGCAGCCAGAAAGAATGATGCAGAAAACTAGAGGGTGGAGACCAAAAAGAGAGGCCCAGATGCTTTAGAGTGCCTGGGTTTAGAATTACCTTAGAGTCTAGCTGTGTTCCCTACCTGTGAGTTCTCTGATGTACGTTCTGTCACTGAATCCTCTATCACTGAGTTCCTTCCCACCAGCTTTTTTTTTTTTCCTTTTTGAAGCTATAGTTGATTTCTGTTGACAGACACCCCAAAAGAGTTCAAGCTGATATAGCAATAGAACCTCCATCTCATTTTTTGGTATGTTCCCAAAGATGAGACATCTCTTTTGATGGGATGTTTGATGAAAGAAATACTCTAGATCTGACAAGCAAAAGCTGCAATTCCACTTTTGGATAAATGTTAATTCGTTTTCATCATTTGAGTAAAAATGCATAATAATGTGAACATAATATTGGCACCATTATTTTGTGGATCTTATAAATGAGTTTAGCCATGACGCTAATAGAAAGAGGTTTAAAAATGAAAAAATAAATTTCTTCAGGCAAAACAGTACGCCAACCTCACATACCACATTTAATATTTTGCAGGTGAGATTTGCTCTCCAGTTAAAGTTACTCTTTTTCATATGAACAGAAGATTGGTTGAGTGATAGTTCTTAATTCAAGAAGGAACAGTATAACTGACTGAAAAGCTATTCAGAAGCAAAAACACTCTTCTAAAAATATTTTTGCATTCTATAGAATGTTGCTCATTTAATATTCACCTTTGAATACTGAAGTTCCTTTTGACTCATCAAATACATTCTGTCACAGAATAAGACAAGCTTTCAGAATTTAACAATTCATGAAGATCTAGTTGTAATTTCATGTTTCTGCTTTAGGGCAGTAGTCCCGTATAGGACGTTAGACTCGAACGTTCTCTGCCTCAGTTTCAGCTAAGATGCCAATCTGGTGAACATCAGGACACCAAACTGAGGAAAAGCATCACATGTCAGGTTTACTGAAGAACTGTGAACGACCGTGTTCCACAAGTCTAGGGCTTACGGACCAAAGAAAAGGTCAGGTAGACGTTTGTGAAGAGACTGGAGAAGAGATCTTCGGAGGACCTGTTGTCATTCTTGGTAAGGAGTGGGGTGGACTCCCTTCTTTACCTCCAGCCTAGTGGGAGGGATTTCCATGAGGAAACCTGGAAAGACTGCTTATGTGTGTGTTTTGTTTTTCAATTGAAGTTTAGTCAGTTACAATGTTACTTATGTGTCCTTTGAAGTTGAGGCATAATGAATTAGGGTCCAGCTCACCCCTACCCCCAAGAAATGTAGAAGACAGCAGAACTGTGGGCCCCCCCCCCAAAGATGTCTACATCCTAATCCCCTGAACCAGTGAACATGTTACCACCTTACTTGGCAAACAGGTCTTTGCAGATGTGGTTGAGCTGAGGAAATTGAGGTGGAAAAGTTATCCCAGATAATCCAGGTGAGCCCAGTGTAACCAAAAGGATCCTTTTGAAAGGAAGGCACCAGGGTCAGAGATGTGGTGATGGAAACAGCGTGGCATGAGCCAAGAAATGCAGGCAGCCTCCAGAAGCTGGAAAAGGCAAGAAACGAGATCTCTCTCTTGAGAACCTTCAGTAGTAAAGCAGCCCCACCAGCACCTTGATTAGCCCAGTGAAACTGATGTTGGACATTACTGATATCCAGAACTGTGAAGTCATAAATGTGTGATAAGTTGTTCCTGTGGTGATCGGAAACTAATACACCGGCTGATGCTTTGGTGACAGAGTTCAGACAGTGCTGCTGCTGTGAGGGCAGCGGGCACAGAATGTGGGGAGAAGATGCGTGAGCACTTCCCACGGAGGAGACATGCACCTCAGAGGAAAGAGGTTTTCACTAGGCTTACCCAGTAGTGCCCTCTGTAGGAGCAAGGAGGTCCCAGCAGGAGGAGTCTGCAATATGCCACTGACTTCCCGTCACTAAGGAAGGAATTCCAGGTGACCATGTGCATCTGTCTGTCAACAAAGCTGCAGCAGAGTAAGACCCAGGGAGCTCAAGGCCAACTTACGACAGTTCCAATCAAGTAAATACATTCTCAGCCCTTCCCCCAGCATGTCACTTCTGATAGAAGCTAAAGCAGCCCCCAGCAGGTAGATGGGGGAGATAAGGGGCAGACATGGAGAAGCCAGTCTCCTCCCTTTCCTGTTGCCGGCTTGGAACCATTGTCATTAGAACCACCTGGAAGAGAGCAGAAGACTGGATGTCAAAGCAAATTCACAGCTTGATTATCTTGCGCTGGACTTTCTAACCACTTCGTCAAGAATTTTCAATGGTACAAAGGGACTGTAGAACCTTCCAGAATCTTCTTTCAGGGAGTATTTATGTCTCTCTAAATAAAGTCTAAGCAGACGATAGGGAACAAAATACTGTTAAATCTTTTAAATTTTATGGACGCTTCCAAACATGTAAAAAATTAGAAATAAGAGTGAATTCCCCTCTGCAGTGGGTTGAATTGTGTCTCCTCCATCCCTGCCAAATTCATATGTTGAAGCCCTAACCCCCAGTGTGACTGCATTTGAAAATAGGGTTTTGGGGAGGTAATTAAGGCTAACTGAGGCCATAAGGATGAAGTCTTACCCCTTAGGATCAGAAGAGAAAGCAATCTCTCCCCTCACCACCACCACATACACATGCACATACTGAGGAAGGTCGTGGGAGGACACAGAAGATGGACACCTGCAGGCCCATAAGATAGCTGTCACCAGAAATCAACCATGCTGGCATCCTGGTCTCAGACTTCCAGCCTCCAGAACT
This sequence comes from Camelus ferus, assembly GCF_009834535.1. Taxonomy (NCBI): domain Eukaryota; kingdom Metazoa; phylum Chordata; class Mammalia; order Artiodactyla; family Camelidae; genus Camelus; species Camelus ferus. The sequence goes on along the minus strand of NC_045697.1, from coordinate 15,612,123 downwards.
GTGAGAAGACACATGAAGCCCCCCAGTCCGTGGTGTGTTACTACAGCAGCCCAAGCAGATGAATACGCCCTCTGTCCCTCTCCTGTACTCAGATGCCTTCAATATGTCACTTCCTTTATCTGTTTTCCCCTTTTTCTTCACCCTCCTCCCTTCTGCCCAATCTATGAAGACTATTTCATGTCAAACTTAGACATATGATTTGTACTTCTAAACATATCCACATACATCTCTAAAGAATAAATGTGATTTTTACAAACTGACCATTGAGGTATAATTACCATCCATTAGGATCTCTCTTCCCAAACCTGCTGCATGTGCTGGTAGTTGAAGTGAGCTGTGGGTGTGTGATTTGTTTTTACTAATGAAATGAAAACAGAAGTAACATGTATCAGGTAGCTATTACTGTGTAACAAACCACCTCAGAATGTAGTGGCTTAACAAGCACTATTTTTCAGAATTCTATGGGTTGAGTGGGCATTTCCTCTGGTTTGAGACAGGTTGGCTTATCTCTGTGGTCAGCTGGCAGCTGTATGTGTGGCTGGCTGGTGTAGGAGGGCCTCAGCTGGGATGGTCAGTGCACTAACTTTGGATTCTTCATAGAGTGGTCCCAGAGTTCCAAAGAGCATGAAGAGAAAGTAAACTCTAATGCAGAAGCACTTCCTAAGCCTTTCCTTCTGATGCATTTACTAATGTCCCATCCCCTAAAGTCAGTCGCGTGGCCAAGCCCAAATTCAAGGGGTGAAGAATAGCTTCTGTCCCTTGATGGGAAGAGCTACAATGTCTGTATTTCAAAGGAGCGTACATACAAGTTGGGAAGAGTTTGTGGCCATTTTTGTAATCTACCGCCATAATGTCAGGCGTTTCCTGAGCTGTGGTTAACTGAGGGTTTTGTTCCGCATATAGTACATGTTAAGGCTGGTTAACAAATTAACAGTTGAGAACTGGCAGTGGAACAAAGCAAGACAGGGTTAACAAGAAAGGAAAGAAGGAACACTTCCTAATTGTTTATTGATAGTATATAGAAAAACTATATTCCTGCAAACTTGCTAAATTTACTTTTATAGTAACTTTTTTGAGATTCTTTAGAATTTTCTATCTACCTGATCATGTTGGCTGTACATAAAGACAGTTTTCATCCTAATTTGCATATGTTTTCTTTTTCTTGCCTCATTTCCAATATTAAGGAAAAAGCGTTTCGTCTTTCACCATTAAATCTGGGTTAAGTATAGAACTTTTATAGATGCCTTCATCAAGTTGAGACTATTCCCCTCTGTTCTTAAGATGGAAATTTTGTCCATTGATACTAGATTTTTCTTCTTTCCCAGTGTAAGCTTTTAGAGCTATACATTTTCTTCTAAATTCTGCTTTAGCTTGTTCATTACATTTTTTTTTCATTTTTAGTCATTTAAAAATAATTTTAAACTTTCCTCGTCATTTATTCTTTGACGTTGGGAGATTTTTCCAGTTATCTTTATTTTTATTGACTCCATTTAATTCCTTTGTCATCAAAGAACACACTTCGTATGTCTTTAGTCCTTAAAAAATTAACTTATACTCGGCATGTGATCTATCTTGTTGAATGTTTTATGAGCATGTGTAAAGAATGTGCATTCTACTGTTGCTGGAGAGAGCATTCTATAAATGTAAACTAGGTTAGATTGATGGTGGTGTTTGAGATGTCTATATTACTGGTTTCTCTCTAATTATTCTGTCACTTGCTGAGAGAGGGATGTTGAAGTCTGTAGCCATAATTTTGGATTTGTCTACTTCTTTCCTTTCTGTCATTTTGCTTTCCATGTATTTGAAATTCTATAATTAGGTACATACAAACTTAAGATTGTTATGTCCTTTGATGAATTAATTTATTGTAAAATATTTTTCTTTCTGATTACTTTTAAGATTTTCCTCAAAAATCATTGATTTTCAGAAATGTCATGTGTTTGGTGTGGTTTTCAATGTGTATATATTTCTTGGATCTGTGTGTTTATTTTCACAAAATTTACAAAATCCACAGCCTATTCCTTTGAAATTTTTTTGTGTTACACATAATTTAGCCCACAGTTGCCTCCAAATCATTGAAGTTTTGTTCATTTTTTTGTCTGTTTTTTTTTCCCTGTTCTTCAGTTTGGATAATTTCTATTGCTGTATTTTCAAGTTCACTGATCTTCTAAGATTTCTAATCTCTCTTAAGTTCATCCAGTGAGTTATTCATTTCAGATATTGAATATTATATCTCCATGATTTTATTTAGTCCTTCTTTGTAATTTCTCATTATGTGCATGTTTTTTAAAAAAATATTGATATTTATAATACCTCTTTTAAGTCTCTGTAATTCCATCATTTAAGTAATTTCTAGTGATTTTTTTCTACTGACTGATTTTTTTTTCTAGTTATTGGACCACATTTTTCAGCTTCTTGGTCTACTAATTTTAACTGAAGCCTGCGCATTGTGATTCTTTGCTTTGAGTATTTGATTCTTTTGTCTTAAGGAGCTTTTTTTTCCCCTGAAAGTTAGTTAAATTACTTGTGGGTTTGTTCGATTCTTTGAAGGCTTGTTTGTAAAGGCTTCTGTTGGGTAGCTGTTGCTGTAAGACTAGTTAACCCCTACCCCTTAGCAGTGATATTCTCAGGTCTCTATTCACAGTGGGCACTGCTCTCAAGGGGCAAAGCGGCATGTCCACACTGGCCATTAAACTCAGACATCTCTCAGTCTAACATGAGCTCTGATAATTTCTCAGTTGTTCTTTCCTGATTCACCCTATGTGTGTAGTGTTCAGTTAGAGTCTGGAGCAGATTCCTGTGCAGATTCCTGTAGCTCGCTCTTTGTATGGTGTCCTCATCTCTGGTTCTTTCCCACAAATTCCAACCACTTCAGCTTCCCTGAATTCCAGTCTTCCCTCCATGAACTCAGTGGCAATCCCATGCTCTACTTGTGCTTCCTTCCAGCACGTCTGTACTTCCAGACAGAAAGCTGGGGTGACTGTGGTGCTCACTTTGATTGTTTCTCTCTTGGGGAGTCCTAGTTCTTTGCTGCATTTCTCCAAAGTCCAGAAACAGTTGTTTCACATATTTTGTCCATTTTTCTAGTTCTTTATGATGGTGGGCAGGTCTGGTCCCAGTAATTCTAGCTTAGCAAAAATTGAAGACCCCACTCCATTAGATTTTTTTTTTTCAAACAAGAAGTTATATTGTAAAAATTCTAATCATCCTTATCAGTTCATTTAGTCTCATGTAAATAATATTCTGCTTGATCTTGGGCTGGGAGTTACAGGAATCCATCACTTTCTTCATCAGTTCTGGAAGCTTTTAGTCCCTTGGTATGGTCTTAAAGTTATTGAAGTGATGCCATTATGAAGCATTCTCATGTGTAGCTAATTATAAATGCTTTCAGAGAAGAATTAGTGTAAAACAGTAACTGTGAATGACAAAGGACCACAAATGACCATGGTTAAAGATCTAATGAGAGTTCATATGCAAAGGAAATGTAGTTATTTCTGCAGCATACATTTTAAGATACTAATTGAACAATGACAGTATCAACAAATAATGCTTTTTTAATTTCCTCCAGAGGTAACCAAGGTATATCAAACTGTTTGCCCAAAATGCATTTCCTATTTATAATGGAAATTTTATCAACTCTTAAAAAAAAATTACAGGCGCTAATTGCGATAAAGCTATGGGTCTTAATGTAGAAATGGAGGTCTCAGTAGCTATTAATATTTTTCAGTTAATGAGACAAAGTCATAGAAAATAGTACCATTAGATTGGTCAGAGGAGCATGGTTGTTGAGGATCTGTGCAATTTCATTATTCTCTTCTGAATTTGGCAAAATATTTTTTTCTGTTGTCCATGTACCTTGTAATAATGTTGATTTTCATCATTTTAAAAAGGCTGGACTTGGTTGTATTTTGGGGACCCAGTAATTCTTGGTTTACATGGCTTTAGAAACTTGTTTTTCTAGATAAATTTGTCTAATTTGAATTGGTATAAATTTCTTCTCTCTTTTCTTTAGCCTCATTTAAAAACCCCGAAGGGACATTAATTTGGAATTATTCATTCATTTAGAGAAATCAAAGAAAGCCTGTGAGAGATTTAATTTCTTTTTATCTTTAGTTTGGAAATTGTGTTTTCACGAATTCTAACAATATTGGACCGCTAATAAGTGAAAATATAAAAGACTGGAGTTTTTGGATGGAGCGAGTAGAATCCTTAGAGTTAAGAGAGCGCATGTTACTGAAGATACTAAACAAATATAAACATTAAAAAAGCTAATGAGTGTATCAGATTTTACCTTTCCTGTCATACCCACTCCTGACATCTCATGCTCTTAATGAACTGACCATAATATTAAAACCCACTTTCTGTGCTTTTAGTATTAAGGACACAGTCATCCAAGAATGATCAAAATCAGAATCAGGAACAGAAACAAGTTCCACCAGATGATCTTTGAACATTTGTTAAACCCCTTTCTAAAACTGTCTGGGACTGGAATCTTCATGAAAGAGACATTTTAAAAAATGTATCTAATTATTTGAGGTGGAAGGGGAGATTTGCTATGTCAGCTTAGTCTGCCATTTTGAAAGGAAATTCCATCTTTATGTTATTTTTAAAAAGGAGTCTTTACCTCTTGAAGTTAAGCTTAATCATGTGACCTGCTTTGGCCAATGGGAAATTAGCAAAAGTGACACAAGCAGAAGTCTACTTGTTCTTGCTTCTCTTTGGAACCCTGGCCACCATGGAGAGAAGGATGGGCTAGTATAGGAGGAGGAGAGATCATTTGGACCAGAGGCAGGCTTTCCCAGTTGGAGCCCCTGCCATACCAGTAGCCTACCAACCATGAGATACATGAATGAGGCCACCCTAGACCACCCGACCCCATCAGTGCCAGCACAGAACAGAGGAACTCCCCAGCAAACCTAAAGAACCATGAATAATAAAGTTTTGGGTGACTTGTTACATAGCGAAAGCTAATGAATACAAATATCCATAAACAAGAGTGCATGTGGGAGTGTGGGTTTCTCCAACAACAGAAGGAAATGAGAAGAGCTATTACTCTGAGGCATCCAGGACTTTTTTCCCTAGATAAACATGAGGTTGCACTCATGCAAAATTTGGTTTAAGAAACAGGAAGCTCCAGTATTTGTAAATATTTGGAATGAATAAATTGTTAGTATAAGTTTTTCCAGAATCATGGTGCGAACCCTGAGAATCAGATTTGACAACTAGAAAGTATTTGACCTTTGGGAGTGTCATTTTACTTATCTCTATAATGGACCCAATAATAATGGAACATACCAAATAAGCCTGTGTGAGGATCAAAAAGGTTCACATGTATAAAGAACTGACACCTATTAAGGACCTTAGATCAGCATTAATCCTTACTTAGTGTCTTAGTGCCCCTTATTAGTCACCACTTGGTAAGTGTTTGAACAAAAGAATGAATGTGTGCTTCAGTGTAAAAAAACTTATCTGGAAGTCAGAGGTTGGGAATCTCCAGAGTTAAAGTATTTGTCCAATGGGATAATGGCGGGTGAAGGTTACATAGGCAACAAAGGCTACCCAGTGTGAAATGAACTTAGTTGAGAGTCAAAAGAAGTTCAAATGGATGAAAAGATAAGAAAGCAACTAGCGACAAACAGCTGCTATAAATTATTGCTTCCTGGCTGCAGCGACTTGCAACACATTCTATCGAATGCAATTAAGAATGAAACTATCAAACTGCTGTTTGAGAGATTCCAAGGAATAGAGAATTCAGGAAGAATCAGAGATGGATAGGTTTATTTCTAATTTTTTAAAAAGGAAACTTCTACACACCGTCAAGCTCACCCAGACTTAGAAGACAAGGCACAGCCAAGACCTCACTGATCAACTCGTCAAGATACAATGAGGCACTTTTAGGTTTAGGCAGTCTATTACTTACAGACAGCAGGAAGAAGAGTGAGTCGATGGGCTGGTTCCCAAGTCCGTGTACCACACACTGAACAGGATGATATCAAAGCAGGAGGGGGCAATGATTGCAGCACTAGTTGTGGGATACCCCATTGCTAAGTTGCCTGTGCTTCATCAGAACCCAGGAGATGATGAGAATCGATCTCATAGCAACCTTTCAGGGAGATGAGTGAGTGGGAGATGGCTTCATAGCAGCTCCTTAGAGGCCTCCAATCCTCTCTACATTCCAGGATGGTGTTCTGCCAGGACTCAGGTAAGCTGTGGTTCAAGCTTTGTTCACACGGATATTTGCAGGGTCACTGGTACAGAGATGTTCCTCTATGCAAATTGACAAACTCGGATGGATCTAGAGAAAAATCTAGGGTGTATTATTGATAAGAAGTGAAATGACTTGTGAACACAAAACAAATGAGCTGAAGATGAGATGCTAACAAGGTAAAATTTAAATGTATAATTATGAGTTTTGTTACAGGGAATGGACCTTCCAAAATAGGTGAGAATGAGACCTGGTTTAGCAGGAATCTCCAAAGAAAAAGACTCAGGAGTCAACAAAACTCGAGGGTTTTACTGGACAAATTAACATGAAGGTGTTGTGGTCTGAGTGCGGAGAGAGTAAATGAGCTCTTAGGTTCTCATGCTAGGACGTAATAGGCTTCGTCTGACCCGTGTGCAAGGACACACCTAGATGGTCACTTGGAGGACACACAGTTTAGGCTGACGGGGCTCAAACCACATCGAATAGAAAGTAAGGATTTCTTACTCCAGAGGAGATTCAAGAGGGATGATCATCATGGTGAGTGTTAAACAAAGCCCTACCATGTGCTAGATACTGCGTGAAGTGCTTTACATGAATTGTGAGTGGAAGCCTTACAATACCAGTTAAGTAGTTAGCATTATTATCCTCATTTCCGTGTGAGACAGTGAGGACTCCATGAGGTTAAGTGGCTGCCCAAGGTCAGCCGTGTTGCTGACGAGGACTGGAGCTGGGATTTGAATCGGGCAGAATAACCCCGGGTCCACACCCCTAACCGGTATCCTGTGATATCTCATGCAGTTTCCCAACATTTAAATGGCTTTAATGCTTAAAAGGAAGGTTAACTGAATTGTGTCCCTCCAAATTGGTGCGTTGAAGCCCTAACCCGCAATGTGACTGCGTTTGGAAACAGGCCTTTAAAAAGGTAATTAACGTGAAGTGAGGTCACAGAACGGGGCTCTAATCCAACAGCACTGGTGTCCTTGTAAGAAGAGACTCTGTGGGGCGTGTACACAGAAAAGAGGCCATGTGAGGACACAGCCAGGAGGTGGACATCACAAGCCAAGGAGAGAGGCCTCAAGAGAAACCAAACCTGCCAACACCTTGATCTTGAACCTCAGCCTCCAGAGCTGTGAGAAAATACGTTGATATTGTTGCAGCCACCTATCTGTGGCATTCTGTTATGGTAACTGGAAAACTAGGACAAGGGCTAAGATTGGTTTCATATTCATCAGGTACTGAGCGGAGAGTACCAGTAAGAGGAGCCCCTGCCCCTGACCTAGTGACCTGGCTGGACCCCCAGGAGAGCTCCTGAATGGAATCTGCAGAGAGACAGCTTTGACTGGGTAAAGAGGAGAACTTTCTTTAAGGGGTCTCGAAAAATGTCCTTACTGGCTTAGAGGTATTTCTGCCTAAAACAATTCAAGTGCGTTTAGCTTGGATGAACATTTCTGGGTGATGCTGATGAAAAGATTTCGGTGCTTAGCGGCTGGTTGGACTAGGTAACCTCAAAAGTCTCACAGTTCTTACCTCTCATCTCTCTGCTCTTCGTACCCATTGAGATTTGTCAAAAAGATATGTTTTGATAAAATACTTTTAGATTAATACACATTGCAAGGATAGTATGGAGAGTTCCTTTATACTCACACCCAGTTTTTCCTTGTGTGACTACCTTACATCGCTGTGGTTATTTGTCACAGTTAATGAACTGATATCCCATTGACCTTTCAAATTTTCTTTTTTTAGAAAAAAAATTTACCTTTATCTTTTATTTAATCAAAGCGACGCATTTCTTTGCTTCAAAAGCAACAATAAAAAACGTAAATTGTTGGTTGTTTCTGAGAAGTTTAACAGAGCAAAGAAATTTCAAGCAAAAAGCAAGAACTTAATCCCAGAATTTCACACAAGTGGGCAGGAACTAAGCTTTAGAATCTTGAGAATTGGTAGATACCTCAAAAGGGAGACTGTGGAGAACTTGAGAAATCTGATATATACCTGAGGGGAACCCCCCCCCCCAAAACACAGCTGCTTTTGAAGCTCTGTTATCAGAGTGTAACTAGAATGAATTAATGCAGAATGCAGGGAGTTGCTCATCTCCTTTTTTTGTTTGTTAAAAAACAACATAACCTTCATGGGAAAGCCAGGTTTTATTTTGCTTTCTTTGTGCTTAGTGTAACAGATTTCTCCTCCCACTTTTTAAAGGAGCTGCAATACAGAAATTCTTTCTGGTTAACTGCAGAAGCTTCCTGGGCAGACTTTTTGGGCAGTTATTTGACCTTGTGCCTGATCACACCCACACAGGTTACTTAGGGTCCTTCTCTGGGCACAACTGACCCAACATGCTGCAGACACCCGAGGTGCTTGTTGCAGAAGCACAGGAGTAGCCATCTGGCTCTTCTCCTTAGCACCATTTACGAATTAAGAACTTTTAGCATTAAAAACTATACAATGAAGGATATAAAGAAAGTTTTCACCCTGTGATTCATTTATTTTCCTAGGAGATTATCATTGGAAGAAGTGATTGAAAAAAAAAATTGTCAACTCTCTCTCTACAGGTCTTGGCACGTTGAAAACCTAACCTGTATGATGGTATACCCCCACCTAAAAAATTAAATCTGTAAAATCCCAAACTTACCCAAATACTAAAAATACCTTTCCCACCACAAACTGCACCCCCAACAAGCAGATTTTGATGCAATATTGTGTCACCCAAGAACCAGACTAAGATCATGAAACCTATGAGGGGAGGGAATGGTACGTTAAAATAGCAGCATCCAATTGGGCACTGAATTCTGTGGCACATAATAAAGAAAAACTTCTGCCCACTGATGGAAACTGTTGCAGACGTCACTCAGTCTGGCAGCCCTTCTCCTCTTGTGACAAGGCAAGACTCTCTCTCTCCTCCTCACCTTGTCACAATAAAGGTTATATCTTTTCCAGGCTGTCACAACTGGACATGGTCAACATGTTCAACAAGCTGGAAGAGAAACAAATTTTCACTCTACACGGATCTGTGCAGTAGCCAAGAAAGATATGAATAACCAGAGTTATATATACATAATTGGTTAAGACCTTAATGAGCAATGAAGATAGTCTAAAAGTATTTTTAAATTAGCAAATGGCAGAATCAACATTAACATCTAGGAGACAAGATGGGAATAAGCAAGAAAAAGAAAGAAGATGGCTCATGCAGTAACAGGACAAAAACATGACTCCAGCCTCGTCTGGATGCACTTTCATTAGTCCTTGGATGAGGAGGGATTAGATATTAATGATAGCCCCCGAACGTCTGCTGTATATATGTTTCCTTACGTTAACTGTTGAATAAATGGCAGATAGTTTGTTCTATATTCCAGGTTTAGTCTTTAACTAATCCTTGTGTTGGTTTTTAAATCCCATCATTGGATCCCTCAGCAGTGTTTGAGGGAAGTACTTTAACTGTGTACCCACAAACTCACCATTTACCCAATGGCTGGTCTGCAGAGTGGACAGAACCAGGTACATAAACTGTGCAGGAGCTCTGTGAGAAAAGCATGCATGTCAGGGCACAGCCAGATGCCGCCCTGATGTCCTTTGATCTATTTCTCAGAGAAAGAGATGGGCTGATCATCACCAGAATTCCCAGAGGGGCTTGTTTAACAGACTCCAAGCATCCCCCGCCACCTCCACCCCCACCGCCACCCCAGGTCTAATGAATTAAGAGTCAAGAAATCTACTTTATTTTATTTTAATTTTTTAATGTTTATTTTAATTTATTTTCTGGGGGGAAGTAATTAGGTTTACTTATTTATTTATTTTAATGGAGGTACTAGGGATTGAACCCAGGACCTCCTGCGTATGCTCTGCCCCTGAGCTGTGCTCTTCCCCTAGAAATCTACATTTTAAAGACACAATTAGCTACTTTGAATGAGCAAACAAGAGACAGAGAACTGCTGTTTTAGATTCTGCCAACATAAAGGGAAATGAATTCTATATAGAAATTCTGTGGGAAACACAGATTTTTTTGTGTTTACTGTTTCTGTGAATACTGAGGAAATATTAACAGCTGATTACTCTTCCATTTGTATCCATAGACGATCCTCTCAGGAAGGCTTCACTTGGATGCTGAGAATACTCATAGTATGTTGATAGAGGTAAACTCTAATTACCCACCTGAGAACCCATGTGACAGAACCATGCTGTATATCTGCACATAATTTTCTAATTACTCAAGCCATGTGGAAAGCACTTACTTAAAAACTAAACTGAAATCATACAACCGAGACAAATCTATTTTGTCTGCTCACAAATTTCTCTGTATATTTAACACTCCCTCCACAATTCCATGGCAAGTTATATGTGTTTTTATAAATCATCAGTGTAAATCAGAGTAATTAATGTACTAATTAGAGTTGTTCCACTCAAGAATCTTATAGAAAATACTCTCTGTATGATTACATTCACTCAGCATCAACAATTATATTTTGCACTCTTGTAGCTGGACCAATATAAGAACCAAAGATCTTGATTTTTTTTAAACATTTGTTATTGATTTATAATCATTTTACAATGTTGTATCAAATTCCAGTGTAGAGCACAATTTTTCAGTTATACGTGAACATATATATATTCATTGTGACTTTTTTTTCTCCATGAACTACCATAAGATCTTGTATATATTTCCCCGTGCTATACAGTATAATCTTGTTTATCTATTCTACAATTTTGAAATCCCGTCTATCCCTTCCCTCCCTCTGTCCCCTTGGCAACCACAAGTTTGTATTCTATGTCTATGAGTCTATTTCTGTTTTGTATAAAGATCTTGATTTTTTAATTCACTGACTTGCATGAAATCTTTCTCTACAAGGTGGTAATATAAAATGATGTATATTTTTTGAAATATAATCCAAAAGTATTGTTTTAGTTAGGAGAAACAGTATTTCAGCAAAACTAAGAACATTATATCCCTGAAGTATGGTGTGATGATTAGGAGTGTAGTTTCTGGCACTGGATAGTCTAGACTCAAAATGCCAGGTGTACCACCTTTTAGCTGAGTAACCTTGGATGAAATATTTAACTTCTTTGTGCTTCAGTTTTCTTATTTGTAAAATAGCAAAAATAATCACATTTCTCTCATTGATTTTCTGTGATGATTACATAAATTCTATATATAGAGACAGAGAGAGCACATATATGTGTATATATGTGTGTGTGTGTGTATATATTTATGGCTCACATGTATATATATACATGGTGAGACCAATGTCTAGCTCATATTAAGCACTCAATAAAGTTATCCATTATTAGTAATATTATTAAGCTATTTGATAAATGCCTCAGGTCATTAATCTGTTTTCAGTGTATTTTTCTACCCCCTTTTCCTCTCACTAGTATCTTGAGGGATTTTTTTTAAATTATTGAGGTATAATTAACATTATACTGATTTCAGATGTATAATGTAATGATTTGATATTTGTATACATTGCAAAAAGAGCACCCCAATAAGGTCAGTTCACATCATGCAGTTACAAAATATTTTCTTGTGATGGGAACCACTCAGAGCCACTCTCCACGCTCGTTTCAGGTGTGCGATACAGTAGTGTTAACTATAGTCACCATGACTTATTCATGTTATAACTGGAAATTTGTACCTTTCGACCCCCTTCACTCATTCTGCCCACCCCCACCCTCACCCCCCACCTCTGGCAACCAGCAATCTGTTCTCTGTGTCTTTTGAGGATTCTTTTTTCCTTATCCTCAGCCCACACCAATAGAAAGCAAAATGAAAGGTGACCACTGACTTGAATGCTAAATCAAGATACTTGGGTCAATTTTTTTTCTTTCTCTTATAGATGAGAGGATTGAGGGCTTGGGGCTGGGGAAAGGGAAAAGAAGGGCAGGGTGATGACTCTGGAGGGAAAGAACTGGAAGAAGACTAGGAATCCCCAAAGTGGGGAGGGAAAGGAAAGCCCCTTCGTCGGAAATGAGTCCTAATGAACACACCATGCTGCCTGGACAACCGCCAGCCACCTCCCACAGACAGACAAGCTGCTCCCCATCAGCTCCGAACACCCGGAGGCTTTTGCTGACAGTCTGGGGAGTCTGGTCATCCTGTGTGGGTGTGGGAGCTTGAAGGGAGAGCCCCAGCCTTACAGACCCAGTTCATTTTCCTTATTGAGCAAATTGGGGGTTTCCCTCAGAATGCAGCAGTGGACAGACCATTGCTGTCGTAATTCAATACATGAATCTACTTATGTAATGGAGAAACGCTAAATTGCAGACGGGTCGAGCTGGATTTTGGGTGGTTTTAATTTCCATATTCTAGAATGATAAGAATTAGGGAGCTACACTGATTAATTACAGGGTAAAGTTTTGAGCAGAGTTTTTTTTAAAAAAAAACCAGTTCCTTCTCAAATAATTCTTCTCTCTAGCACTTTTGATATTTCCCTCTTAAGTAAATCATTTCCTTTTATCCTTCAACAGAAATAGGTTCTTGAAAAACCTTGCAGATTACTTTCTCATGACATAAATCTCCTCAACCTCCCACCATCAGCTACCATGTCTCATAGTTTCTGTTTGCACTGTGAGTGACTGGTTTACCACTGCTAGTTTCATATTTTTACTATCCCCACCAATATCTATACATAGACATTAATGTAGGAGTATATTCATATATAAGGATGGTATGTTTGGAAAATAACATTTTCTGAAATAACTAAGCCTTCACCTGTTCAAGTCTCTTTTGTCCATTATCTTCCTTGATTTCTCAGAAGGATTTGACACCTGGTCTACTTTCTTTAGATTATCTTCCCTTAATTTCCATAATATTGTAATGTGATGTTTTTCTTCACTTCTTCATAACTCCTTTGTGCTATCTTAGGGTCATCCTTGGCCTCAAGAAACTTATAGTTGGGACAGGTATAGCTTAGCGGTAGAGCACATGCTTAGTATGCACAAGGTCCTGGGTTCAGTCCCCAGTACCTCCATTAAAAAAAAAAAAACTTCCAATCCAGTGTAAAGACCCACATTTTGGTGGACGTTGCTGAATGGCGGACGCAATCTCATTGCACAAGCCCCTCTTCCTGGCCATTTTCCTTTATACATCTACTACTGCATGACTCCGGGTAAAACCAGGCAGTACTTACTACTCAGTAAAACTGTACCAAAAGAGCATGGACAGGAGAGAGGTAATATGAATGGAGGAGCCAGGGAACTTTATGTGGGGGGTGACTCTTGGGAGGGATATAAAAAGATGGAGAAATTTCATCGGTAAGAAGTAGAAAAAAGATACTCCACATGGATGGAACTACTTGAGCAATGACAGAGAAGTTGAAAAATATTACATATTCTTCATAGTCCTAGCATGAACTATCACTAGGATGAAGTGGAAGATGTGAACTATAGTAGGTGGTGGGGGACAGGGAGCCCACATGCCATAGGTGAGCGCTACAGAACCTGGCTGTTTTTACACAGGAAAAAGGGAGTCTTTGACAATTTAGGGGGAGAAGGGTGTCACTGTTAGAGCTATGTATTAGAGAACTGCAGTGTCAGTGTGAGGACCACAGTACTGGGGAGGAAAGGCTAGAGGTGGGGTATCTTTTTTAAGTATTTAATTCGGCATCAATCACACATTGCTCTCTTGTATTATCTTTTCTATGCTAAATATTTATTCATGATTTGCCTTCTGAGATCTTAAGCCCTGGAAGGCAGGAGCCACATCTTGCTTTTCTTTCAAGTATACTGTCTCATACACAGATGTTACTGCCCCACTTTGTACATTATCATCATAATTTTCACTGTTGTATTAACTAACATTTATTGAGCACTTACCATGTACCAGACATTGCGCAAAATCAGTTAAATGCATTATCTCACTTAATCCTTAAATATAACTGTCCCCATTTTACACGGCTGTAAACAGGAACTTAGAGAACTAAATTATTTGCTCTAAAGCATACAGTTGGTAACCAGTGGAGCCAGGATTTAAAACGAGTTCTTGATGACTCCAAGGTTATTAACAACAATGTTAAATGGACTCTCCACGGTGGCCAATCAATGCATAATTTTGAACGACTAGATAAATAAAAATGATGGATCACAGAATGAAGACTTGTTTTGAGTTGATCTATGTAAGCAATTAAATCCATTCATTTAAGCATTTATATAAGCAATTAAATATCCATTCATATTGGAAAGATACCGTGTGTTTGAATTATACAAAGTGTGTCTATCCTGTGTTTTAAAATATAAAAATAATGGTATAAATTGTTATATAAATAAATGAATATCATTAACGATGAATAATATGAATGAATAAATGAATATCATCAAAGAACCAAGTAGTAAATAATGTCAAAAATATATCCACATTCCCTAATATCCCTTTTCCCTATACTTTAATATGCTTATATTAAATCATTCATAAACTTTATCAACCTTGGAGAGAACTTTCTTCAGTCTACTAGAGCTGCCTTTGACTGAACACATGGGAATTTATGTCCTTCTGGGTTGACCTTTTTGCCAATGACCCTTTCCTATGGGTGCAGAAGTTTTTAAGCCAAGTTCCTTTGACTCAGATAATTCTAAGCTATAACTTTCTTTTCAGTCTTCTGTGGCATCAGGCTGGAGCTACCCTGTGTGGGATGTTGCTTGAGGTCACACCCTTATTTAGCTTCATTCTCTTCACTGTCTTGCTTCCTTCAGCCTTTTATTGGTTTCACTAATGAGATTTCCTTGATAAATCATTGCATATGCGCCTTCATCTCAGGATCTGCTTCTGGGGAAATTGACCTAGGAAAAATGAGACATTAAAATCTAATGAATATGCTAATGTCTCTCTTCAAAGTACATGTTAGTTTCTTTTCAATATTTAACATGGTGTATGTGCCTTCTTACCTCATTTTAGGTGGGGAAAAAAAATCAATGACCAACATTACATGCAGTGTCATGCCTTCTGTTCTATAACTTTTCATAAGATTTTATTTGACCTGTGAGAATTTTTGTAGCAAGCCATGTAGAAAAAAAGTTTCCTACTGAGTGTGTCCATGTATAAAAGTACAGCTTATAGATATTTGTTGTATGAAAACTAGAAATTGCCTTAAAAATTCGCTATTAAATTTCTAGGAGTTTGAAATTCTAAGTTCTTAAATTGTCTTCCAAATATAGCAAGTACACTTTTTTAGAGTGGGAACATTTTGAATCCACATGGTTGAGATAATTCCATTTCTTCCAGCATTATGAGCAAATCACTGATATGTTTCCTTTCTTCATTTCCCAAGCTGAACATTTTATTTCCTCCAGCAGGACCACAGATAAGCAAATCATTCCTAATTTAGTATATTGGAAACGTCTCATGTTTAAATCATAGATTTATTTTTTGGTGGGTTTTGAGCCTTTTGCTACTTCATCCTCCGCTTTGCTTCAGGTAACATTCTGAGTGATGGTGGTTTCTCCTGTATCCAGGCTGGTGATGGTGTTGAGCTCTCAAAATGGCCAGGTCATAACCACGTCTTGCATTCTTTAAATAGAGCTGAATAATCCCCACGATTTGCAAACTAACTGGCCCCTCTTCCCTCTTGTCATCTTCCTTAGGTAGTAAGTGACTAATGTGGCCCCATCTTCATTCTAATCCTACTTTGGGACTGACTGCTGTTAACATGAAATGGACCTACCCAATCTAGAGATTCTCCTTGAACTTGTAGGGAAGAGAGACGTGGGAAGAGTTTTTAGTTGAAGAGAAGATAGATTTGTATTCTTACCCATTTGGAATACATAGTATTAGCAACTTCCTGTGTCTCGGAGGTTACATTTTGGATCCTGATTAGAGTGTGTTCTGAAGCCTTGAAGTGGAGTGGATGTTCTTCTAGTAAGTGGCAGTAATGCAGAGAAACTACCGTAAGATGAAGAGGTAGGGGAAAGACAGAAGTTGGAATCCAAAAATGACCAAGGAGAAATCTGTCAGCAAGTTCTAGGACCGGCTGGATGGATGCTGGGCAGGAAAGATGACACTAACAGGGGCAGGAACTGAGTACAGGGAGGTGTGGAGGGGAAGGAGAAGGAAGTAGCAGGAATGAGGCAGGAAGATTTGGGGCTTTCACAGTATTCTGAGCTGAGATGACAGGGCTGCCTTGTAATGCCTTGGTTTTTTGATCCATGTTAAAACTGCAGGATGAGACAAACAAGTACTATATTAAAATCCTCTTATATAATAATTAAGTGATTCACTCTTTATAATTGAGGGGCACTGCAGTAGGCAACAGGATTACAAATAATAATAATGATAATCATCACCATTGTGATAATAATAGTAACAAAAATAGCTCGAACTCCCATCGGGCTTCCTTGTATGGTGTGTGTGATGTGCCAGATACTTTTCTAAGGGCTTTACATGCATTAACTCCTTACAGCTACTCTATATGGTGTTTCCATTCCTTTGCTTGTTTTGTTTTTGTTTTTCAGGTGCCACTGTTCTCATTCCCATCTTATGGATGATGAATCAGAAAACACAAAAATGTGCAACACTTTGCTCAATGTCACTCAGCAGGTAAAAGGCAGAGCCATGATTTAAATCCCAGGAAGTCTGGATTCAGGGTCTGTGAATGACGCCTAGGGGCCTGGAGCTGGGAGAGAATGTTGTGGATGGCTATTTGTAGAGGTTACAGAGCTTAACGGATTCAAAAAAAATCTCAAACTTAGGTGAACTAAACCAACTTCATTGGTGATATAACAGAAAAACCCAAGAGTTCATTTTCTGGCATGTCTGTAACAGGATGCAAATGATGTCATCAAGAATATTTTTCCTTCTTTATCCTGGATTTGCTTTCTGCTGTTGGATTAACTCTCAGTAAGTTCCTCTGAATGTGGGCCAGACTGCTCGCAGCTTTGGAATTACAGTCTGCCTGCTTACCACCACTAGTAAGGAGGTTGTCCTCCTCTGTGTTTCCAGAAACAGTTCCAAGATTGATGCTCACGTATTCTAATTACCATGGCTTCGGTGACATATTTGTTTCCTGAGCTAATTTCTGTGTGTTGGCCTGGGTTATTTATGTATCCCTTGCATCAAAAGAGTGCTCTCCCAAAACTGTATGGGTTAAAAGCCTAGGAGAAGTGGATTCCCAAAGGAAAATCTAAGTGCAGGTATGAGAGGAAAGGGAGATGATGGACTCTGGGAGAAAATAAAGCAAAACAACAGATCCTTTGTACTTGTATTGTCATGTGCTGTTGACTAACCAACAAGTCAAGGACACAGCTAACTATACAGAAAGTAAGGCTGCAAGGTTTTAGTCTTGGCTAGATTATGGTGAGGTCTTGAATGTCAGGCTAAGAAATATGTAAGTTTCATTTTGCAGGCATTAGATAGCTAATCATTGCACATATTTCTGTGGAGAAGTAAATAAATCCAACTCTAATTTAAGAAGCTTAATCTAGAAGAGATGGCTAACAAATCGTGGGTTCTCAAATCACTTACTAATTTCATGATTGGCAGTATCATTTGAAACCTGCTAGAGGAAATCACACAATTGGGCAGATTGATATATTGATAAGTTCTTGATCATCAAACTCAAGTGGATACACAACACTGCTGGAAAATCCTATTGGCTTTCTTTAGTAATGCTTACTTTTGAGATGAGTACTTCACAGCTTTTCCTCCACTGTCTCAACTATAATCCTTTCTTCTGCCCTTTAGGCCTTTCCTCAATCCTCACTGCCACCAGATGAATCCAAATTCCCTTTCACTTCCACCTGGACTAGTGCAGGATCTCATTAGAGGCTGATTCCACTCTTGTTTTGTTGTTGCCTCATCTTGTTGCTCGAGCCCAAATACAGGGTACTAGGAGTGATGTGGTGGAGTCAGTCATTAAAACATAATTTAATGAAGTTCCAGAGGAAAGGGACTGAAAGAAATAAAAAGGTAGGCGGAAGGATATTGAACATGTTTTTAGGCTGAAAAGAGGAAGCCAGTAGAGAGAATTAAGATGCAAAGAAAAAGAGAGAGCATAATTCATGGAACAAGTCCTCAGAGTGGAGAAATAACATGGTATTGCAATAAAGGCACTTCTTGCTCTGAAACAGGTGAAAAGAAACTTGCTGAGTGTTGTAAATGACAAATTGGTGAACTTACTTGTGCCGATGGCTTCCTACTCTGAACTCAAATCTGGACATGCTGTTGAGGTGAATAGATTCTAGATTCAATACTTTGTTTAGTCACCTTCTAGGCCTTTCTATGCCTATTGGAGTTTGACTGTGACCCACTGAATGTGAACCTTTGTGGAACGTGCATTGTATTAGGAACTGGAAAAGTGAATGGAAAAACTGTGAGTCTCCTGGGAGACATAGGAAGGGTACAAGGTGCTTGGGAAGGAGGTTGGGGGATCCTTTTGACTTGTGCTCTTATTAACTTGGTGGCTTGTTGTTTATGCCTGAACCATTGTGAGGCCCCAAATCCACAGGTCCAGCCGATCTTTGGCCTGGGTTCATGGAGTACTGTGTAAGTGGTGCTGAAATTCAGCTTAGGTTGGGAGCATTGAACATCAGAAGCAGGCAAAGGGATTGGTTCCAACAGCAACGCTGCATATAAGACAGTGGAGTGGCATTTTAGCACATGTTTCTCAGAAACTTACTAATCAAACAGACATTAAGCAAAAGAGAAGATGTGAATAACGTAATTAATATACCCAGGATAATGGATTTATACAGAAATGTAAAATATGCGTAGAAAATTTTTAATATTGTTGAATGCCCATAAAACGTTCACAAAACTATACAAATACTATGTGACAAAGAAGTTTTGATAAATGAAAGAATCAACACCACACAGAATATTTCAATCAAATTAGAAACTGACAACAAAAGGAAAGCTAGAAAACTGGCCCATGTTTGGAAACTAAAATTATGCTATTGAATATTTCATAATTAGAATTGAGCAGATATTTCATAATTAGAATAATTATGAAGTGTTATTCATAAATTATTAGTAGAAATAATTTAATAATTAGCTGATATATGAAGTTGTTACATGACAAAATTTATGGAATATAGTTAAAGGCAGTATTTAGTGGAAAACTTATAGCTTTAAACCATTTACTGCAATAAAAACTAAAGTCAAGTGAACTGATCGTTCATCTTTGAAAAGAATTAAAAATGTACAAAATAGTTAAGCCCAAGTAAGAAATAAAGAAGAAAATTAAAATTATGCCAATTTTTATATGGAATATTTATTGACCCAGACATTGTTATTAATGCTTAACTCACTTGATCCACAATAATAAAGATAAATGCAGAAGTTAATGAAATTGAGTAAAATAGTAGAGAATATTAATCAAACCAAAAATTTAAATAATTATGTAAAAATATTAAATTACATTAAACATTTTTTTTCTGTTGAGTTCTATCAAATTATCAAGAAACAGATGACTCCTACCCTACTAATTTTTTTCCTGAAAACAGAGACATACATATGCCCACTTCATAGTATGAGACTAGAAAAAGCATTCTTTCAAATATAAAAATGATATGAAAAGAAAATTTTAAATCCTTTGTGCTTACAAATGTAAGCGGTAAAATGCAAAATAAAATGTTAATTAAATCCAACAATATAGCATATCATGATGAAGTATGGTTTATCCCTGGAATTTAAATATAATTTAGTAGCAAAGGTCTACATCACCAGTGGATTAGAGAAGAAAAATCATGATTTATTTGAATAGAAGTACAAAATGTATTTGATAGCATCCAATTACTATTTGTGATTAAAAGATCTGGACAACTAGAAATAAGTGGAAGATTACTTAACTTAATAAAAACCTAGTACAAACATTACTTACTGCCATTTAATAATACAAGGATCCCCAGTTCCATCATTACTCTTCATCATGATATTGGAAGTACTGACCAATGTAACCAGATAAGATAAACAAATAAGAGACATATCAATCAGGATGGGCTAGATTATGCTGCAGTTCATAAAACCCAAACATTTTAGTTGCTTAAAAACCACAAGAGCTTATTTCTTGCTCATGTTAAATGTTCTTTCTGGCTTGGCAGGGGAGCTGGGCTCATTAACACTCAAACATGCAGACTGGTGGAAAAGCCATCATCTTAAAGATTTCTGGTCATTGTATCTAAGGGAACATGACTACTTGGGAGAGTCTGGTATCCACAATTAAATGCTCTGGTTCCAAAGTGATAACATTGTTTCAACATTCAGTTGGCCAGAAATAGTCACATGGCCCCACTCAAGAACAAGGGACCCAGGAAGTAAAATCCTAATATAGACCCAGAAAGGAAAGCTATGGAAATATTGGTGAATATTACATAGGACTACCACAGAAGCATATTAACTGAAAAAGAGGACAAGACACAAAACTCTCCTTTTTCGTAGATTTCTTAGTACTTAAACCAACAAAAAATACAAGAAAACCTACAGCCAAATAATTATAACTAATAAGGTCTTGTAGCAATGTTGCTGAATATGTGATCAGTTTACAAAAACAAACAGTAGTACTGAACGTCACGTGTGCTCATGTCCATTGCCTTCTCTCCTATTATTATGGATAAAATATTTGTGCTTCTTGTCACTTCTAGTCTCTCTCACCCATTCAAACAGACTACAATTCTCCATTTTTTTATTCACTGTAGAATATTTTCTATCAGTACTCAAACATTCTTCAAGTTCTCACACCTTAAAAAGAATCCTGTATGTGTCGATTACTCCCACCCACTCCATTTTGTTGTGACATTCACGAGCCAAGCTCTTTGAAAGAGTTGTGTTGCTCTTATTATCTCCACTTGCTCTCCCTTCTTTGTCTCTTGAACCCACAATCTTCCACTGTTTGTTTCATGATGATTAATGCCTTCCATGTAGCTAATCCAGTAATTGATGCTCAGGTCTTTTCTAACTTGACCTATCATTGGTATTTGATAAAGTGGATTACTTCCTCCTCTAACTCTCTATTCGTTTGACCTCTACAAAACTGTAACCTCTTAGTTTTACTCCACCTTCTCTAGCCCCTCTTCTTAATCTTCTTTGTCCATTTCCTCTGCCTTTCTGGAGTAATGTTGCAGTACACCAGGATCAGTCCTTAGACTTCTTTTTCCCTCTATTCTCTCTTTCTTGGTGACCTACTCTAGTCTTTTAAGTTTATATGGTGACGCTCTCAAATTTATATCTAATGGACAGATTTTGCCTCTGAACCCTGGACTCACATAGATAACTGTCCATTCAAATCTCACTTGAGTGTCTAATAACTTCTAAAAGACTAAGGTAGTTTTTTAATTTGTTCTTTAGGTAGTCTTCTCCATTCAGGACATGGCAACTCTGTCCTTCAAGTCATTCAAGATAAAAACTCTAAAATCACCCATGATCCTTCTCTCTCTTCCACACTCCACTGCTCAGTTGTCAATAAATCCAGAACTGACTCCTTCTTACCTCCTTCTTTGCTACTAATTCATCCAAATCACCATCATCTCTTGTTTACACTGTTGAAATATTCCCTAATTGGTCTCTTTTTTTCTATTCTTGCCCCACCTACAGCCTAATTTCAACACATCAGCTTAAGTAAACCTAACATGTGAGCCAATCATGGTCCTCCTCCAATGATTTCCAATCTCACTCAAAGGCAGACTGGGCCGTGTGTAAGAGCAAGGGCTCCAGAATTAGACTGATTGGGTTGGAATTTCAGCTTTGTCACTCACTAGCTCTATGACTTTGGGCAAATTACTTAAGCTATCTGTGCCATGGTTTCTTCACCTGTAAGGTGGGGAATAATAGTAGTATTTCATAGGATTGTGGAGAGTATTAGATAAATTAATACATGGAAATCCCTTAGAACAGTGCCTGGCAAATAAGAAGGCAAGATGTGTGTCAGCTGTTACTGTTATTTTAGTAAACACCAAAATCCTTATAATGACCTTTAAGGCTCTACACTACCTACTTTAAGATACACTCTGTGGTAGTCAGAAACTTTTGTCTGTTTTCCCAGGTAAAATAATGTCCGGGTTATAATAGGTACTCAATAAATGTTTGTTAAATGAATTAATGGATAATAGGATAAATGAATTCAAAAAGGCCAATAAATATAATGGAGATCCTAGAATCTAGTCCTTATTAAATGATACAAATTTCACTACTAATCATGGGAAATGGAATGACTTATTAATTGATATTTTGGAAGAAATTGGTCTTTTAGGTGAAAAAAATGAACAGTGGTGTTTTTAAAGTCTATACCAAATAGAAAGCTAAATTTAAAAACTATGATTTTTTTAAAGACAAAACCCTAAAGCACACACCCTAAAAGCCAAAAGTGGATTTGACAAAGTTAGAAGAAGGAAGAAAATAATAAAGATTAAAGCAGAGATAAATAAAATGGAGAATAGAAAAACAATAGGAGAAAAATGACCAAAACCAAGAGTTGGTTCTGTGAAAAGATCAACAAAATCGACATTGAGAAAAGTCACTGAGGAATCTGGGGGCAGGAGACCCAGGAAGGAGAATTGTGCTTTCCACTAAACTGAGCAGACTAGGATTGGTGTTATTATCATTTGAACAATTAAAGAAAATAACTCTTTTATGCCCAAATCAATGAAAAGGGCATACTTGTTACTGACCTTGTGAATCATTTTATATAAATAGGATGGATCATAGTATACGTGCTGTTTTATGACTTGCTTTCTTCTTTAACAATATGTGGTGAACATATTTCCTGGACGTCAATATACATATGGAAAAAAATTTAAGACCTCAGGGAAAAAAATGGGTTGATTGTGAATACATCTAAATTAAGGGTTTTTTGGCAGTGAAGGACACTGAAGGCAACAAACGAAGGACAATTTGGGAACCAAGAATTGTATTTGGAACATTGAAAACCAAGAGATTACTGTCTAGAACATACAGAAATGTCTGTTGCTCTGCAGTTGAAATAAAATAAAATAGAAAATAATCAATGGATGTGAATTGGCAGCTCACAAACAGGGAAACCTAAATGTCTTATAAGAGATTCTTACCCTCAGTAATAATCAGAGAAATGTAAAATTTTAAAAATTTCATGATAATAAATTTAAAAAGTAAAACTTTATATTTTTCAGATTGGTCATATAATACTGATGCAGTCCTTTAAGCTCCTCAGATGGGTGACTAGAAATTAGGCCACCAGCACACACTGGTGATGGCAATGAAATGGGGACCGTCCTACTCTGCTGGAAAAACTATAAACTGATAGAAACCTTGGGGAGAGAAATCTGGCAATACCTCCTGAAATAATACACGTGTATACTCTAAAACTCCCACAACCCCGTTCTCGGTTACAGACTCCTCTTCGACATGTCTGAGGGCGTTTGCTGCATCACTGTCTGTGGTGGAGAGATGCTGGAGGACACCGTCACCAGGGAAAGGACAGGTAAAGTGACGCTGATGCATACAGGGACCTATCCTGTGGCGTTTAACAGCCGTGATCGGGGTGCGAACTGTAGCTAACTATACACATCTTGAGAGTACATTGTTGAGTGGAAAATAATGAAGAGAACCAGATTTATAGGTCAGTGCAATGTATGCAGAGTGAGACCACATGTTCACATGAAACAACCCCTGTAACCTTCCAAGGATGTATGTGTTCCTAAGTTCACATACACATTAGAGATGCAGGGACTAAAGAAGAGGAAGGGAATGGGGTGAAGGGGAAAATCCGTAAACTGAGAAAAGCCTTTGCAGACCTGAGATGCTGGTGAGGTCTATGTATCCGCTGTGGAGGGAAGAGGAGTGAAGAAGATGGTCTTTACCATAATTATCCAGATTCTTCTTCAGCGATTCTGCACCCAACCACTTCCCAGGTAATGGGCTGCTGCAGACGTAAGTATTTGTTTTACTCTTTTGAATGTTAACATTACCCCACTAGACCTCAAAAAAAAAAAAAAAAATGTGGGTGTGCATCCCACGCCAGGTCTAGGCTGCAGGGCCAGAATCTGATGTATTTATTATGGTTGAAGACTTGAAGACCACCGAGAAGACCTCTGCCCTTTCATGCAAATAATCCTCCTGGAATGAAGGAATAGGCGTCCTCAGAGTCCCTTAGCATGGAGTTCCTTCAGAGACGAGGATGAGAAGGGCAGGTTCACAGGGGATCACATTCAGAGTCAGAAAAGAAGCTGAAAGCATAGGGAAAAAATACCTACTTACACCTAAGTAACTAACAGAGTAACAATTTGCAAATCTTTACGAAGCTCAGTTTCTAAAAACACCATTGTGGTGTCTTAGCTTTTCCATGTCAGGCATTAACCACAGTCTTTGGCCTCTGTCATTCTTGAGATATAGCTGCTATTAGTTAAGTTCTCACTATGCACTGGGGAACACAAGTTGTTAACCATAGCTTCTGCCCATATTTCAAGAAAATTAATGTAAACATTTCATAAATTGTCTGGTATACCCGTCAGAACACGTCTCTGTCAGTGTGATCTGTGATTTGCCTTGTGTTTAAAAATTTAAATCTCTAGTATTACAGGCAAGTCCCAAATTATAAACCAATTTTGTTTCAAAATTTATTTTGTGACCTTATTGTTTGGAAATGAGGGTATCTTTTTATATAAAAGCAATGTTATAAATGGTGTCGTCCACTTTCTTGGGCACTGGGCCCACTTGAAGCAAAATGCTGGTAAGTCTGACAGTGACCTTGGCAGTGTCCCTGCACCCATCACAGGTTCCATTTCACGTGCTGGCTGCCTACACACACGCACACCTGCACACAGAAGTTATGCTGATTTTTAAGAGCTGTTTGGGAGGAATTGCAGGTAAAGAACAGGGACAGATTGTTTCCCTAAGCCACTGAATCTCAATCCTGTCTGAGTATCGAAGTTGCACCTAAGCATCTTTCAAAGGAGGAAATCAGAATCGCGCAGGTAGGTGCCAGGTCCAGAAGCTGCACAGGTGAGTTGGCGGCCCCGCAGTGTTACACACCTGCACCGTGGTCGTTCCAGTTCCCCGTTCTCTCTCCTCCACGCCTGTGATGTCAACCAGGGCCGCAGGAGCAGCAGGCAGTTCAGGGGGCCTCTGGCGTGCGGGTGACTATTAGACCTCATCCTTGCTGGCTGTGGAACCTTTCACATGCCCAGATGGACAAACCCTCATCTACAACCTTCCTTTCCCTTGCTTTGCCTAGTAGAATGCTGAGAGTCTTGTAAAAGCGACACCTTCTTTGGTTTTAGAAACAGGTGATCAGGATGTTGACTTTGGATTCTGCTGAGCATAAAAAAGTCAAATCACAGTGTGTGAAGGGAGAGGGGACAGGTCAATCTGAAACGGGTTCCCTGTTGACAGCCAGGCCACCATTTATTCATTCTTTCATGGAGTCTGTCAACAAGCAGTCAGACAAACAAAAAGTGCTCTGGCCGGACACTCCTCTAGGCTTGGGGTGAGGTGAGGGGGAGCAAAACAGGTGAGAGTCTGTTTATAACTAAGTGAAACGTGTGAAGAATCTGTTAGGTGGCACTCATGCGAAAGAGAAAAGCAAGTTAGGAAAGGGGCCGCTGGAATTTTCGGAGATGGGGGTAGGATGAAGAGGTCCCCATGACAAGGTGGCATTTGTGGAAAGACCTGTAAGGGCCAGGGTAAGTGGTGATCTGTTGTGAAGGCAGGTGGCATGTCTGGGACAGGGAGGGACGTCAGGGAGGCTGGAGTGGCCTGATTCGGATGAGTGACGGAGAATCTGAGTAGAAATCATGAGAAATGAAAAGTGAGGTTTATTTGATTTTGAAAGAAAACCCTGTGAAGGCAGTGAAAGGACATGATGCCTTCTCTTCCAGCCTCTCCAAGTCCTGGAGCTCTGGCACCAAGACTAAAACGGTCTAGAAAGAACAGTTTCCCACATCCTTGAGAAGGTACTATGTTAGTTTGACCCAGGAGTTAAACTTTCTTCCTCAAATACCCACATGCTCCAAATATTTCCTTCTCTCCCCTGAAACAGTATTCCATGAAGATGACTGTAGCCATGAGTTAGAAGAAACCAGTCTAATACAGTTCTCACTAAGGTTCTTGCCCATAAGAACAGGTCTTGTGGATGGAGCATCAGAGGTCTTCATCCAGGGGTCCACTCCCATCAGGGGCCAGTGTTGGTGGTTCTCCATGCTTTCCTGTTGTTGACCCAGGATCCTGTGGGCTCAGCAGCATCAGGACTCCTGGCTGGTGTTTTCTGGAAGTGATGGCTCACCCTGGATGGTGGGGAGAAGAGAAGATGACGAGCCTGGGACAGAAAGCTCATTTGTCAGTTGGCAGCTGCAGTTCGCAGACTGCTGTCTTCACCAAGCTAGAGGCAGGGCCTGGGTGAGTCCCAGGCTCGGTGCCCCCTGCGAGAAGACTGCGCAGAAGGCCCCGGGCCTCTGCTGTCAGGGCAAAGTGAGTCAGGGCGCACGAGCGGGGAGCAGCTGGGGTGAAGCAGACAGAGGATCAGTTAGTCCCGGAAACAGCAGGCCGCGGCTGCCAGAGGAGCCCCACTGCTGTCTGCTGCTTGGAAGGGAAAGAAAGAGCATGGACAAGGGTCAGAAGGCACACAGGGAGCGAGGGATGAGAAAGGAGCATTCTCGGGAGCCTCCGCACCAAAACAGGTTTTCATTGAGGACGACCCAGCCCAGATTTAGAGTCCAGCGGATCTCACTCACACACACACACACACACACACACACACGCACACACCTCTCACACCTTTCTATTATCTATCAGTTATCTATCTACCTATGAAAAAGACAAAGATAAACCCACATTGTGTGATTTAAGAGGAAGTAGGTCACGTTCTGAAATCTGTTCCTTTGGCATCAAGGCTGGAATTAAGAGATTCATGAGTCTTCCAGCAAGTATTTATTGTCTGCTGCATGTCAGAGGAACACACACACACACTCATAAAGCCCCAATGTCACTCCCAAGACCCAAGTGAAAAGTTAGAGTTTTACCTAATTTGGGTTTTAACCTCAAGGTGTCCAGCCAGGTTAAGCGGAGGGCTGGAGGGACATCGCTGAGGAGCCAGGGCCACACCCAGGAATGAAGACACTTCACAGCCCCGTCGTCCAGAGCGTGCTGTGAACTGCTAGGGGAAAACAAACTTGGGGTTTGCGATTCAGGGCAATTTGGGGAAAATATACAAAATCTATGGAAGGACTTTGGATCATATGAGAGAAAAAAAAAGTTGGAAGATCCTGAGAAAACATTCTGAGTGGTTATCTTCATTATTGTTAAGGATTATTTTGTATAAGCACTTTAAATTTAGATTATTCACAATAAACAGATTTGAGGTAAGAAACTTTAATTAATTGATTTCCACAATATTCCCTACCTCTCTACCCCCCAACATCCCCCTTATCCAGAATTTCGCACTTTAAATGGGATCCCTGGACTTAACCTAAAATGCCACGTTGGCTTAGCGCTCAGGCAGTGATGGCGAGGGCACAGGTGTGCAGGCTAGAAAGCTGGTGACCCTTGTATGCTGTGGCCAAGTGTCAGTTATCTTCCTTGTGATGCCTTGGAAACCTGACCACACGCCAAGCCAGCAGCTTTAAGGAAAAGGAGAACATGCAGGATGTTGGTGTGTGTTCTTGTTGTTCATTTCAGCAAAGCCCTACGAAGGAGGTGCGCTGAGGCCAGAGCTAGCCAGGCTACGTGCTGCAGAACTTTGAAGGTTATTTGGTGGGTGGGGTAGAATAATTGTAACTATTCTAACATGTGGCACACAGGTAACCATCGACTCTGTTACATTGAGGGGGGTCTGCCTACCTGTTCCGCCCCCCTGGGAATGAGAGCTGACGGGTTAGTTCACTTCAGGTACATTTCTCAGTAATACCCCACGTTGTAGTTTACTTGGTACATTAGAAAGACCACAAGGGTTAATTGAGAAGAATGGAACCTAAACTTAGAAAGAAGCTGTATTTACTAAATAAATAAATGAAGCATAATGAAAACTCCATCACAGCTGCATTCTCAGTACTGTGTACTTCTTGGGTTAAATCAATTCCTTTTCCCTTAGGAACTGGCAAAACCTTTCACAGATGTGGGCAAGGGAGGTGTTTGGTCCTCAGATGCCACCTGTTTCTGCATTACTACTACTTCAGGGTGGTGTATTTGGATCCAGCTGTATTTGGGTTTGGATTCTGGCCTGCTTCTTACTAGAAATACAGTTTTGAGTATGTTTATCAACCAGTGTTGAATTGCAGTTTCTTCAGGTGAAATAAATCTACCTTGCGGGATGCTTGTGAGAACTGGTGATGAGAAATGTGAAGGTTACGGTGGTGTGTGTGTGACCGAGATCGTGTTGCTGAGAGACCGCGTGTATACTGCTGTTGTCTGTTATTGTTGTTGGTGTCCCTTCATCATCCTTTCTTGTGGCCCACCCCCCCCCCCGGGGCAGATTGGCCAGGTCCTGACAGACAAGAAAGGTAGAATTCACAGCCTGCATTTATGCAAGTTTCCAAGTAGAAACCACAGAGTTGTCATCATCCCTGTTTCTCCATCTTAGCTCTTGGGTTTCTTCTTGTCCATTAGCTACTGCAATGCTGACCCTGAAGGAAGACCAGTGTTTTTCCAAATGTGTTCTCAAATGCAATCAGAGAATTGTTTCTGTGCTTTTTGCTAGTAGTTGTGTGGGTGGGGATTCTATAGAACACTCCGGCTTGGGAAAGGGGAAAAAAAATATCAAGGCTGCATGCTGCATCAGAACTTCTCCCATTAAGCAAAAACTGACTTAATGTTTTATTTCAGTGTCACATTGCCTTTTACACCTGTCGGCTGAACCACCTGGGATTTTGTGGTTTAAACATTTCATTTCCCTTTTAAGTAGGAGATCTAGTGAGGCAACAACAACAAAAACAGTTAAGTTACACGGACGAACGCTGGACTGAAATAGCAAATGCTGCAGTCCCAGAAAGTACAGTCCCCAGTGGGCAATTCACATGAAAAGGGACTGTTCGATCCCTTAGTAGGACCTTTACATACCAATGGCTCTCTCTCTCAATAGAATAAATACAAATCCTCCCCAAACTTTAATAGTTTATCCCAAAGTACTCTGCTCATTTGTAATTTTTATAGACCAATGAAAGCTTTTAGGTAAAATATTGCATTCAGTTCCATTTATTAAATAAAATATTGAAACCCTACTGAATTCGGAGGGACGTACCTCACCCATACAGGGCTCCAAAAAGTCCCTGTTCGTAAACAACTTATTTGCTTTCTTCTCTACATAAAGTACAATCTGCTTTACATATAAATAGAGGTTTCTTTTAATTATGGCAATCCAAATTGCAATCATAGCTCTTCTTATTTTATATGGTGTGTATTTTCCAGGGTGAATAAAATAGTTCATAAATCAAAGTAGAATAATATACTTAATTATGCGAGATGCTACTTTTCCAAACATACAAGCAGTTGGACTTGAAATATTTTACTTCAATTCATATGTGTTGTAAATAAGTATATTTTGAGCACCTACTATGGGCCAGACACTTTGGTAGTATCTGGGATATGAGTAAACCAAGATCTGTAATCTCTAAGGACTCAAAATCCATTAAACATACAAATTACAATAAATCATGGGATGCACAGCAGCAGATTTGTGTTTAAGGTGTTAAGGAGGCTGCTACTGATGGTGAAGAGAGAGTTGGGAAGGATCTCTTGATTTCCTGCTGCACCTTCTCCAAATAATCTGCTCCTCCCCAGGTATTCTCAGTTGATGAAGCCAAAAATCGAGGCATCATCCATGAATCAGCCCTTTCCATGGTCTCCCACATTCAGTCCACCAGCTGGTCCAGCCAAACCCTTCCCCTAAGCTATGCTTTAAACCTGCCAAGACTTCTCTCTCCCCACTGTTCATCCTCGGATTCAAGCTCCCACCCAGTCTCCTCTGGTCGCCTTCAATAACCAGGTTCCTTGGTCTCTCTGCTTCTGTTTTTCTGTTTCTCTATGGTGCATTCTCCACGCAACAGTAAATATGACTTGTTAAAATTTGTAAAAATATAAATTATGTCATTCTACTGCCTAAAGTGCTTCAGTGGCTTCCTGTTGCACTTAAAATCAAACCCAGCCTCGGACTTTGACCTACAAGGTCCAACATGATTTGTCCCAAGCCTTCTTTCCCTTCCTCATCGCCTTCCCTTTTCCGCTCAGTTCCACTTTATAATTAGCTGTGGAATGTACAATTAGTGCGCCGTCTCAGTTGCTACAAGTTATCTTAATGCAGCTGTGTACATCATCCTTCTTCCTGTTTTTAACATATGTCCACCTTGTTCTCACCTCAAACTTCCTGAATGAAACTCTCTTCCCCCACATCTGCCCCTGGATGGCTCCTTGTTTTCTCACAGATCTTAGCTCAGAAGTCACCTTCTCACTCTCTATTAATGCACTCTTTTTTTAATTTTTTTTTAGTTCTTTACAGCACTTACAGTATCTGAAATTATCTTCTTCTATCATTTGTTTCTCTTTTCTTCCCAGTCTCTCCTCACCCTTGCCCTCTATACACACACTCAAATGTAAGCTTCACAAGATCAAGGATCTCTTCTGTCTTGTTCATTTCAGTGCACCCAGTGCTTATCATTGGACATGTGTTGAATGAATGAATGAATGAATGAATGAATGATTTTGTAGAGAAGATGGCATTAGAACTAGGTAAGATCTTATTAGACCAAGAGGGTGGAGTGAGAATTTAGAACAATAAGCTATCATTTATTCCCAAATTTTCTCATGAGGAAGAAATGTAAAGCTAAGGAACTGGAAACACCATGGCTAATATTCTGATGGGACTAACTTCCTGATAAGCAGGCAGAGTATGGATTGAAATATGCTTCACTCAGTGCAGCCAGACTAAACCAAGTACTAACCCTTGGAACAAGTTTTCATTTTTTTTAAAGTTTTGGATGTCAGAGCTGGGGTCCACCCTCAGAAGTTATCACACGGATTACATCTTTCCAATTAAACCTGCACTGTCTGATATTTTTAAAAGTGAAATTGCAATTTAAAATTTAAATACTTTTATGGATGTGTGTGTGCACACTTGTGTGTGATTGAGAAGAGGGGTCAGGAGAGTTCACTGGCAAATACGGTATATACGGAACATACTCGATGATGATGAAATCTCAAATCGTTAGCAAGAGTCTCAGGAATAAAAGCTCATTTAATTACCTGCCACTGGAGTCTACGTTAACATAGGGAGCCTTGAGCCAACAGTGACAGGGATCTGCAAAAAAAAAAAAACCAAACCCACAATTTTATTAAATTTTCAGGGGGTCAACTCTGTCCTTAATTGAATCTTTCAAGTTTTCTCATGATTTATGGAACTACTGGAAATAAATCAGCTCCCATCTTCTCATTGGCTTTATGGGGAGTTCACTGGTTTCCCAAGAATTGTGAGAATTTGTCAGGTAATTATGGGATCTGGCCTCTTCCAAGCCAAAACTGTCGACCTCTCTAGAAACCACAAATTGCATTGTGGAAGACTTAATGAAGGGGATATTTTTTTCTTCAAATTACCATTTACATTTTCCCAGGAAATTTATAACCATAACGAATGTCTGATGTTAATGGCATAGACATTCTTATCATCTGAAGTCTAATTATTCTATTTTCTTGTTTCTGGTAGATAATTAGTTATTGCTAGCTTTTTTGGTTTCTGAGAGTTCAGGTTTGTCTCTGCATCCCCTCCCTACACAGAGCTCATCTGTTTCCAGAGCTACACAATCACTTCTGTCCCAATGACACCCCGATTTCAAGGCTGCACTTCTTACTTAAGCACCAGGCTTTAAATGACCACAGGACATATTAATGCAAAAGCTCAACCACTGTATAAAATTCAACAAACCCAGCTTAACCAAGACTCCTCTGCCATCCACTTGTGTCTGTCTTTTACACCCTCATCTCCCACATTCCTTCCCCTGTATTCCCATCCAGCATTCCCTTGTCCCTTCTGTTCAGACTGTAGCACAGTCTTATATATTATCTCCTGGATTCATTTCTTCAAGTCCCATTTGGTACACACTTGTACAGACATCAACACACCTGAATCAAATCATTACTGTCCCCATCTGTCTCCCTGCCTCTCATTTCTTTGCCCTTCAAATCCAGACACATTTTCAAAAATAGTACTTGCAGTGTAAAAATGATAGAAAAGGATCCAAGAACTCTTCACTTACCATGAAAACAAGAGCTTTGCATTATCTGTCAACAACTTATCTTAGCACTTAAGGCCCCACCTTCCCTCATTTTTAGTAAGCTTGCAATCTAGACAATTGTGTCTCTTTGCTGTCCTCTCCCCACCCTTTTAAGGTGGTCCTGTGTCATTTTTCACCTTGGATGACCTCCTCTCTTCTAATCACTTTTCCAAGTTTATTTTTCCTTCAAGGCACTTTTCAGGCCTCATCTTTCAAAGAAATCTTCCCTGAACATTCAACTCTATGTTCCTTTTTTTTTTTTTTTGGACAATATAGTCTCATGTGTTGTTTTATGTGCCTTGATCTTGTCTCCCTCATGAGAACATGAATTCGGCAAGGCAGAGACGTTATTTTCTTCAAACTCTGCATCTTTCACAGTGCTAAGCACTTTTTTTTTTTTTGAAAGCTTTGTAAATACAGCAATGAAGAATCAGTCTACTGTATAAGCTCCATGAGGGCTGGGGTCATGCCTATTCTGTTCCCAGCTGTGTATCCTGTAGGTAACACAATGCCTGGCACATAACAGGTATCCAATATCTGTTTTGTGACTGAGAGAATGAATGAATAAGAGCTAAGAGATAGAATCACAAGCTACAGTAAAAACCCTCCTTTGTCAATTTTTTATAGTGCCCATTTAACAAGTACAGGTAATCAAGAGAAAGAAAGATACCTAAGATAAAGTCTCAAATCCCAACACCGTTATATCCATGGGTTAAAATAGAAGCCACAGCATACATATGTTAAAAAAGAAAAAAAAATAAAACTAGCGTAGGAGGATGAATCATGACAGTCAGAATCCAGGCACCTCAAAAAGCTCAAAAGCCTTGAGATTTCTGTCACCATTGGTCACGCATGTAGGACAGAGCATCACAGAGCAAGAAAGTACAGTTGCTTCGGGCGGTTGGGAAGCACGGAGGAGGCGAGCTAGTTCACACGTCAGCAAGCAAGGCGACCGGCCACAGAGGGTCACTGCAGCATGTTCTCTACACAGAGGATGCTTCCGTTCTCTTCTTCTCAGTTTTGGGGTTGGGTCCCTGCGTGAGAAGCTGTCATTTCACACTCCGTGTTCTACTGTAGCATTTGTTACAACTGTGATAAAATGATTTTTTTGTTTGATATGTTTCTTTTTGTTCTTATTTTTTATTGAAGTATAGTCGATTTACAATGTTAGTTTCAGGTGTGCAGCAAAGCAATTCAATTATACATGTACATACAAACATACATATATTTTTTCTGTTCCATTCTTTTCCATTACAATTCATTATAAGAAACTGAATATAGTTCCCTGTGCTATACGGTAGGTCCTTACTGTTAATCTATTTTATAGGTAGTAATGTGTGACACATTTCTTGAATATCTGTTACTCTGCAAAGTGGAAGCTTTAGGAAGGCTTCCTGCATCCCCCATGCCTGGAATAGAGCCTGGCGCATAGCAGGAGCTCAATATATTTGTCGAATAAATGAGAAATTCTAGGTCTATACTCAAACATGTGTGTGCGTGCACGTGTATGTGTTTGTGTGTGTGTGTGTATCCTCATGCGTGCAAGAAACAGACAGAGAGGTATTAACTTTCAGGACAGACCTGAAGACTCTAAGAGAGTCTTAGAGAAAAACACTTAACCCCATTACGAGAATGGAAAATAAGTGCTAAGAGAGGAAAATGTCACAGTTGCCTTGCGAAATTTAGAGATGAGAATGTCACAGAATGAGGCAGCTCTGTGACGTGAAAAGTGTTATTCTTAGCTGTCTTATTTCATTCGTCCCTGTAAAATGGAGATAATAGCCGCTTTCCCATAAGGAAATTAACCTGTTAGGGTTACTTGGGGTTGTGCAAGTGAGGCATTGAACCCAGTCCCTGGTTCCTACACAAGAAACTGCTTACCCTCTTCACAATTTTCTCTTAATTCATGAACTCATAGGCTACTCTTAAGAGAATGTGATGAAACAAACCTGAGAAAAACAAAAGAGCAGGAAATACAAGCACAGTGTAACAGAACTGATTGTACCTGTTCAAACGTCATTCAAAGCCTTGCAAAAAAGAAACTAGGAAATGTTTCCTCTGATTTTATCCCATCCTAATGCTGTATCTGTGTGTATCTGTGTATCTAGATCTCTCCCTCCATTCAAATCTCAGACTGCATTTGTTCATATTTGTTCATCTATTTTAATTAGAGATAGACTTTTTAGCAAGTGATATGTAAATAAGTAAAAATTGACCTTTTATAAACTAAATAAAAGGTTGAATTCTCCTCCTTTTCCTCCTCATTCTTGCTTTTTTTTTTAAATAGAAGTATAGTCATTTTACAATGTTGTGTCAATTTCTGGTGTACAGCATAATAGTTCAGTTTTACATATACATACATGAATTTGTTTTCATATTCTTTTTCATTATAGGTTACTACAAAATATTAAATATAGTTCCCTGTGCTATACAGCAGAAACTTGTTGTTTATCTATTTTATATATAGCGGTTAGTATCTGCAGATCTCAAACCCCCAATGTATCCCTTCCCACTCCCTTCCCCACCCAGTAACCATGTTTGTTTTCTATGTCTGTGAATCTGTTTCTATTTTATAAATAAGTTCATTTGTGTCCTTTTTTTTTTTAGATTCCACATGTAAGTGATATCATATGGTATTTTTCTTTCTCTTTCTGCCTTACTTCACTAAGTACAACAATCTCCAGGTCCATCCAAGTTGCAGCAAGTGGCATTATTTTATCCTTTTTATGGCTGAATAGTATTCCATTATATGTATATGTGTGTGTGTGTATATATATCTTTAACCAGTCATCTGTTGATGGATAGGCACATGAAAAAATGCTCAATATCCTTAATTATCAGAGCCATCTAAATCAAAACTACAATGAGGTATCACTTCACACCAGTCAGAATGGCCATCTTTAAAAAGTTCACAACTGATAAATGTTGGAGACAGTGTGGAGAAAAGGGAACCCTCCTACACTGTTGGTGGGAATGTAGTTTGATGCACCCATTATGGAAAACAGTATGGAGTTCCTTAAAAAACTAAAAACAGACCTACCATATGGTCCAGCAATTCCAGTCCTGGGCATATATCCAGAGGGAACTCTAATTCAAAAATACACATGCACCCCAGTGTTCATAGCAGCACTATTTACAATAGCCAAGACATGGAAACAACTTAGATGTGCACTGACAGATGACTGGATAAAGATCTTGCTTTTTTTGAAGTGACCAGACATCAAAATAGTTTTTTCCTCTTACTTTGGAATATCTTGTGCAGTTTTGATGAACTTAGAATTTTCCTTTAGGTACTAAGGGCCATGGTGAAGTTTTTAAAGTCATTGCCAAGATAAGTTCCTGCTGGTTTCTTCCTCTGACAAGTACTAGGCATTTTCCTTTATTCACAGGCTGGGCCACGTTAATCTTCAGAAAGACAGTCCCCTGCACCTGAGTGCCCAGAGTGATGGTGTGAAACATTGGTGCAGTCTTGACAAGTCACCTCCCCACAAGGAGCAAGCTGAATCTTGGGTCTTTTCCTGAAGCATACAGTCAGGGACCTGAGATCTTCCTCTTGAAATTAAAACCATTAAATAAATATTGAGATTTTTAAAAAGATCTCAGTGGTAAAATTGACTGCATGGTTTCAAAGCCCTTTTCAACCAAGGTCCCAAACAAAGCTCTACCATGCTATCGAAAGAACAACCATTAGTAAAAAATAAACAAACGAAAACCAACAGGTAGAGGTAAATTTTAAGAAAGGGGGGAAATGGGAGCAAAACTTGTAAAATAAGAGCATTTCCCTCCTGATAGATTCTGTTAGATTTTGCTATTTAACAGTAATGTAACTATTAATACTTACTGGACCTTTAACACATGTCAGGAATTTTGCATGTTATTTCATCTTTGTAGCAACTTTGTGAGGTAAATCTTATTATCTATCTTAGTCATCTCTTATAGATGATCAGACTGGGGCACTGAGAGGTCAGGGAACATGTTGGTGCCACCACGTGGCCAGTAAGTGGATAAGCTGTGGTTTTAAGCCCAGGCAAATGGATTCCGCAGGCCATGGCCCAGGCTGTGCACCATTGCTGGCTCATCTCGGTGACAAGCAGGGTCTGTCCTTAGGACAGGGGCCACCAGTGGACTGATTACATCTGATTGGAAAATTTAAAAAAATTTTTTTACATTTTATTTATTTTTGTTTTAGTTTTATTGAGCTGTAATAGAACCACAGCACTATGTAAGTTTAAAGTGTACATATGCTCCAGCAATTCCACTCCTGGGTGTTTATCTGAAGAAAACAAAAATACTAATTGAAAAGATATATGCACCCCTATGTTCATTGCAGCAGGATTCACAATAGCCAGGTTATGGAAGCGATTTAAGTGCCCATCAATAGATGAATGGACAGAGAAGATGTGGTATCTATATAGAGACTGGTATATATACACACACAGTGAACTATTGGCCATCAAAAAGAATGGAATCTTACAGACCTGCCTACATTCTCCTTACAATGAGAGACGTCAAGTTCTGAGTAGCTCTTCTCCCACTTTCTCTGTGTTGCATTGGCCTAAAGATGTCTCTGAACAGTGGAAATATTTTATACTCATGGTCCTTAAAAATTAATTACATTATCAAAAAGGTTTAATAAAAATTTAAAACATGGAAAAAAAAAGAATGAAATCTTGCCCTTTGGGACAACATGGATGTACCTAGAAGGTATAATGCCAAGTAAGATAAGTCAGACAGAGAAAGACAAATACTGCATGATTTCACGTGTACGTGGAATCTAGAAAGCAAAATGAACAAACCACAAGATACAGAGTCATAGATACAGAGAATAAACAGGTGGTTGCCGGAGGGGAGGGAGATGGAGGGAGAGAAAGACGTACAAACTTCCAGCTGCAAAACAAATGAGTCATGGGTGTGAAATGTATAGTGTGGGGAACAGAGTCTGGTTATCTTTGTACGGTGACAAGTGGTAAGCAGACTTATGGTGGTGATCATTTTGAAACACATGGAAGTATCGAATCACTATGTTGTGTAACAGGAACTAAGATGGTGTTGGAGGTCGACTGTGTGATTTCTTCGGATCCAGACAGAGAGCTGATAGGTCTTTATTCCCTTCTGATGGAAAACAGGTGTGTGTTTTCTACTAAAGAATGAAGAACGCCAACCTCAGTAAAGGCTTTGATACCTGATGTGGTCTGTGTGATAATTTACTTTATTTGCAGTTTACCTGTCGCTGACCTACAATGATAGCATCTGGCTTTGCTTAGCGAAAAGCAGGGACTTGTGATTGACTGTCTTTGTTCTTTGCCCAGAGCTGTCTGCAGCTGCTGTGCTTTGCAACTGGAATCTGCAAAAAGCAGCCCCTCCTGACGTGAAAGTTAGGTTTCATACAAACAGGAGTTCCATATCAAAAAGGACAGTGAGTGGGGGGTGTAATGACTTAGTGACAGATGTTCAAAGAAGCAGAGCCCCGAATAACACATGGATCACATCTGTTTAGATAAAGCACCTCAAACAAACATGGGAGGGGCGATGTGTTTTAAGCAGAAGGAGAACATGAAGAATGTGAGAGGTGTGGGAGGAGACACCGAAGTTTAAGAAGGCTGCAATGCCAAGTGCGAGAGGTGGAATAGCTGGCCGAGGTAGGCAGGAGGCAGATCTGGAAGGTCTTATACATTATGCAGAGAAGTCTGATTTTATTCTACAGGCAAAAGGAAGCCATGAAAAGATGTTAAGCAGGATCAGCAACATGCCTAGTTTCAGATTTTAGAAAGCTCACTGGAGGCACGGTGGTCATTGGATGGGAAAGAAGTGAGAATGGAGCAAGAGAGGGCTAGTCGTGAGGCTGCTGGAATAATCCTTACAAGAAAGGATGCTGCCTTGACCTGAGGCAGTAGCTGGGAATTGTGATGGGGGTGTGGGTGGATGTGAGAGGTTTTTAGGAGTTTGAATCTGTAAATATTGTGACTGATTGTGTGTGGAAGAAGAGAGAAGAGTCAAGGGTAACTATTAGGTTTCTGACTTGGATACCGGAAGATGAGAGAGACTTGCACCTGTTGGTTAAGAGCAAAGAATCAGGATTGGTGAAAATGTTGGACAGACAGGACAGAAGGAAGTAAGAGAAGTGGGGACTCTCTTGGCACCATAGAAAGGAATGTTGCCTAGGAAGAGACAGAGGGTGGCTGGACAGGTTAGTGGCTTTGAAAGAGCTGACGGAAACTATAAACTAGCAGTGGCACTGTTCTGCTCAGTTCGTGATGCATAACTTCACCCTCCGTTTTATTATAATCCATTATCATTAGGGCCACAATGATGGCTGGGACCACGTTTCATTTAACCCGGAGACTCCTCAGTGTTCAGAACAGGGCATGACCCATATTAAACGCCCAATATACTTTTGTTGACTTGAAATTTGTGAAGCTACAGAGCAGTAGACATGAAATACTATTAGCAAACAGACCTTTTTTTTTTTTTCAAGTGCATTAAATGGCAGTACCTTGGAGAACACTGAAAGCAGCACAGTCAATATTTTAGGATGGTTCTCCCAGGAGTGACGGCTCTTTGTATGAACAGGTGTATCTGAAAAGACCAATTTGCTGCCAATAGTCACTTTCCTGCTGCAGACTCGGGGTTTCATGATTTAAGGTGACACAGAACACCTGGCATTGTTTACAGTGCTCTTTCTTCATGGTGACAGTCTCAAAGAGTCTGCGCGGGGATTTCCGGGAGAAAAGTGAAGGGAATTGGAAGAAGGGATAAAAATGGATGATGAAGGAGAGGAGTGAGCTGAGGCTAACTGCCAAGTGGAAGTTGCTGATTGACACTTAGTCTATGCTCTAAGGCAAAGTGTACAGGGTTGGACTGAAAAAAAAAAAAAAGAAAACACCTAGGTTCTAGTTTCAGCTCAGCCTCCAACTAGTCGTTTTATCCTTGGCTTGTGACCTTTAACAGTTTTCTGAGACTCAAGTTTGTTTTGTTATCAAAGGAGAGTCATATTTTTTGCAGCAGATGTTTCTTTTAATAAACATTTTGTGAACTACCCAGCATTCTTCAAATACGTAGCCGAAGCCTACAGATGAGAGTCTCGATGCGAGGCTGACTTTCCATTGCAGGCACGGCGTCTCCGTGTCTCTGCCTCATGCTCTACTGTTGCTCCTGCCCAGCCCAGCCTAAATTGTCTTTGCTTCTTTTTCTTTGATCTTCAGAACTGTATCCCTAGAAAATCCTTACATTGAAGTTGCAACTTACATCTAATTCAGTGTTTATTTCCCAAGATATCCTTGTCAGTGTATCCAGTATGATCATTGACACACTTCTTCCAATCTCTATAAATATTTGCAAACATGAGGTCATTTGTCAATGCAATTCAGTGAATGTTTACTGAGTTCTATTATGTGCCAAGCCCTGTATTAGGTGCAGGGCTTCCAGGGATGAGGCACAACAGAGGAAATGAATACAACTAATTCTACTCAAGTAGATGCTAACTGTTCCTATTAAGTATGAAATATTCACAGAAACAAAAGAGATTGATTAATTTAATCTGGAAAGTTTAGAGAAAGCTTTCGAGAAGCTGTGATATTTGATCTTGGCCATGAAGAATGAACACAAGCAATACAATTTCACCAGACAGAGATGGAGAGAAGATATTTTAGGTAGAGAAAGAAGCCTGGGTGGAAGACTAGAGCCAGCAAAGGATGCCGTGCTGGGAG
The DNA here is from genome assembly GCF_009834535.1 of Camelus ferus. Classification (NCBI taxonomy): domain Eukaryota; kingdom Metazoa; phylum Chordata; class Mammalia; order Artiodactyla; family Camelidae; genus Camelus; species Camelus ferus. Next base: position 15,572,073 of record NC_045697.1, on the reverse strand, counting down.
GAATGACAGGTAGCCTAGCGCTGGAATGAGCACTGGGAAATCAAATATGGACACAAGGGCCTCAAAAATGGTTATTGCCATTGCTTTTGGAGCATTATGATTACAGAGACTTTGGAACTGTGGTGTACAAGGGTAGTGATCATCGCTATATATAAAAGGAGCTGTCACCTGGGAGAACCATGCTGTAGAAAGGCAGTGATACTAACTGTTGAGTATTTAACAAGAGCTGTTACCAGCAGATGGTAACCCCACTATTCACCCCCCATTTAATTATTAACCCCCCATTTCTCGTTATATACAAATATCGAATCATTATGTGGTACATGTGAAACTAATATGTTATATGTCAATTATACCTCAATAAGAAAAAAAGAGCAATGTCTGGAGACCAGTGGATTAACGAGCTCCATGTTTTGTGGAAGAGCCCAAAGATGGCTAAAGGTGTGTCATGATTTAGGACATGATTAACAAAGGGGAAGAGAGTAGCATGGGAATTGGTGTTTTACAAATAGACAGACATCCACACACGCATCCCTAATCATCTGAGAGGTTCAGTACCTGTAAGGTGCACGGAAGCCCATCTCTTCCCCCTAAATTCTTCTAAATCTCGTGACAATTGCAAGGCTACCACTTGTTTATAGGAGCCAGAAGTGAAGCTGGATTTAATCACAGACTTTGCGACATGTTATATGTGGGAACTTGGTTAAAGTATTTGACAGCTATAAATACTATAAATCTCAGTTGGCTCATCGGATTGAAAAGGTGGGAACAACAACACTTGTTTCACAGGATGGCAGTGAGGATTTACAACGATGTATGTAAAGCCACCTGCAGATGCCTCGAATTTGCAACGTCTTCAATGAATGGTGCCCATTATTGCCTTTGTCTTAATTCTGTTGCCTTTTTCTCCACATTTAATAATCATGATGGTTTAATTTGGCAAATTTCACCACCGGATCTCAAACTATATTTTAAACACTGTTACTCTTCTTCCCACCTGTTATTCTGGCCTTGCCAGAGCCAGGGCTCCTGAACAGGGACTGATGTGGGTAATAATTTTCTAGTGGGAAGAGAGGTGAAGAGTTGTGCTTTACCTATTTTATAGATGCCCACACTGAGGTAGAACCCTTGGATGTGCCCCAAGAAATTCAGACTCTGAACTAAAACTGTAATTAAATGCCTTTATCTCCAACCCTGGAGACTCGGTCATTTGCTTCTGCAATCTTGTCCACACAACCGTATGTCATCAGGGTGCCGAAAGGAACGACGCTCATAAAGCGACCCAGGCACCCGGCAGCACTGGCGTGGCTAGCACCTCACAACGAACGAGTCCCTTTGAAAAATTCAATGTAAGATGAGCAGGAGTAATAACAAAGCAAGGAATTGTAATTTAATCATATCAAATCGGAGATATACATATGTATCTATATGGTAATGGTGAAAGGCAAGAGCAATTCATTTTTGTGCTTCTAAAATTGGATTTTCCCAAAGATCAGAATGGAGCTCAGTTCTTCGGACTTGCCTTAATGATACTGTCGCTGAGCGAGAATGCTGGGAGCTAGAGCTGAAGCCGCTGCCTGTAGAACAGCTTCCTTAAAATGGATTGGCCCATTTATGCATTTGGAAATCTGAGTTGTAAAAGGAATGATATCTGTCTCAGTTCAGTATGGCCTTATATAAGATTTTTCATTTTGGAAATTTATTAATATTCCTTGGGCAATGTTTCCTTCACGAGAAAGGCAGCGGCAGCGTGGCATTCAATAAGTTTGCAGCAGCATTAAGCTCTATTGATCTGAATTAGGGTGTCTGCCTTTTGCTTTGATAGTTTGTCACTGTGAGTCACAGGTAGAAAGATGCAGTCACCCAGGCTCTATTGACTACGCTAGGAAATGTATTGCACGTCATTGAATATATTGCAGGTCTTCGGGATAATTTACAGAGTGTATTTTGGCTTTGCATATTAGATTTTTGTCTTTTTCTGGCATTCTATAAACATGTAAAACATTGTTCCGTGCCCATCGAGTGAATGAATGACTGAGTTGAGATCTTGTGTAACATCAAAGAAAGTAAGTGGTGGATTCAACATTCAAGTTTTAAGCTCGAGGATGTTCAAGTCCTCTTGGCCAAGGAGCACAAGGTGGGTTGGTCAGGCCAGAGTCAAGGCCAGCAGCTCGCGACTTGACGTACCTGATGTACTACTTTGGCTGCACGTCCTACTGGCTTGGTCTAAGTTGGGAGAGCTGATAGAGCTGACTGAGTCAGGTTCCCCGAGGCGGCACTGAGAGCCGGAGAGCAAATGATAGAATGTGATCATCAATAAGGACTTGGATTTACGAACTGAGACCAGTGTGTGGCAGATTCAGGAACCAGTTGGCCCTGATTTGGGAAGGTTCTGGGGAATCGCTGTGTGCGTGGGTGGGTGTTTGTTGTCGGGTTTACTTGTTGATATATACGTGAGGATGTTCTACTGGCTGAAAGTTTATCGGGTCAAGATGGACTGGAAGGGTTTTAGAATTTAGTTTAAATATATGATAATAACAATGGTGATTACTATATACCAGGCAGAGTTCTAGGCTTCTCAATGGGTTGTCTTACTTAACTTTGATATTATTATTATCCTCATTTGATAAATGGAGGACTGAAGCCTAGAGAGTTTAGGTATCAAGCACAAGGTAAAGAAAGTGGCAGACTCAGGACTTGAGTCTTTGGAAACTGACTCTAAGGTTTGGGCTCTAAACAAGTAGTCTCCAAAAGTAGCGTGTGGCCCTGGCCTTGCTGAGGAGCATTTTCCTGATTTTTTTTTCTTGCCCCATATATCTGGTCCCCAAGTTAGTGACAGTCATTTCTGTGACAATAAATACATAAAAACTATTTGATCCTAAGCAAAAAAAGATCTGCTTCTGAACACAGTTCTTCTATCATTCACCATTTCTCTATGTCAGGATATTCTGTTTCATATTTTATGCTGATGTTTGCATTCATTCATTCAATACATCTCTTACTGAGAATCCACAATGTGCCACACACTGTTTTAGGTGCTTGGATTCCATCATGAATAAAACTAATGAAGATCTTGGACCTTATGGATGTCATAACAGGGGAGATAGAAAGTAGAAAAAAATAGAGTATGTAATTAAACTATAGGATTTATTAGAAGTTGACCATTACTATTGATTAAAGAAAAAGGAGGGAGAGTAAGGAACATTAGATGTGCCGTGGTGGGAGTGAGGTGGTGATAAGTTAAAAAGAGTGATCAGTGCAAGTGTCGTTGAGAAGTTAGGAGGTGAAGGAGTGTGCCGTGTGTCGGGTGCATTGGTGGTCATGTGACCAGGAGGCTAAGTGATCTTAGACGCCTGGCCTAGGTGACTCCGGAGGTACCTGTGGTCCTGGGCAAAGTCAGAGCTAAAAGTTCTATGTACAGTTTGTTTCCATAACCTTGGCTTTATCAGACTGTTGAGAAAATTAAAGATGTCACCTGACATTTCTCAGTGACAATCCAGCTTTGCCTCAGAGTAGTCACAAGCTTCCTCCTGAGAGTTCAGAAGCCCTGCAGAGAGCACGAGCCATCAGTGCAGGTCCTTCTTCAGAATGACATCCGTTCTGCCTCATAGGGTGGTTTTCCACATGTGAGCCTCAGGTGCGAGTGCTCAGTGCTCAGGTTTCCTGCCATGTCTTTATCTTACCAACCCCTTTCCACTCCTGAAAGTCTGACTTTCTCACCCTCGAGATGTTGAGGCTTAGGACTGTATTTGACCTTGGTGCTGGAACTTAGAGCCTTTAGGATAAAAGTGCATTAACTCTGAATGGAAATACTGATGAACTCTTGCTATTGGTATTCAATCTGCAATTAATAAAAATGGTAAGATGAATTATCGCTTTACAAATACAATATAGAGGACCAGATATTTCAAATGTGTGTTCCTTGGTGGGAATTCCCATTTCTCAGATCAGGGCGACTCCCTTTCCAGTTTATAATGTTTATTACTGTTCTCTTTCTTTGCTCACTGCAGCTTTTGCCTTCAACTGCAGTTGGCTGTTTGTCTGCCAAACCATGGAATCAGAATGAAAGTCAGCCCTGGCAAGAAGATCGTCATAATAGGGTCCCTGCTTTGCTGAGGTTGGGTTGGCAATCTGGGGGAAGAGAGTTTTCCTTCGCAGAAACGTTTGGAGTGAATGGAGCCTTCTTGACAGTAGGTTTGTTTAGCTGCAAGCAGTTGTCAAGTACCAGCAAAGCCTCTGAAGGATGCTGACACAGGCCCCTGCTCAGGGCCATCAACACTTAGTGTCAAGCAGATGAAAACCGATTTGTTTAAATGTGTGCAGTTTGGCAGCAACTTTACTCATTGTCAATGCTGACTTTTAATTATTCATAGACTCTCATGAATAGTGTGTGTGTGTGTGTGTGTGGGTGTGTGTGTGTAGGATTTTGGGTCTGAATCTCTGATGAAATCCTATATTAGAGTAACACAGGATAAAATAGAGAGCTTCCTGTCCCAGATTGACAAGATCGATATCATGGTTCCCGGAAAGGAGAGGTTTTGGAGTCTAGCAAAAGCTAGGTTCAAATAACAGACCATGCTTTAGACTGATTTGCTTTGTGATCATGGGTAAATTGCTTAAATATATTAAACTGCAGTTTCCTGATTTCTAAGAATCAGTATTGCAATAGTTCCCATCCTGTAGGCTTTTTACGAAGACTAAATGAATGAAGATATGGGTAACAAGGTTAAAAACAAACAAACAAACATGAACTCGTCGAAGGCCCTTAATTTGCAAATGAAAAAGCTGCAGCTGTCTTGTCTATAAGGTGCAAACCCAGGACTCCGTCCTCACGTGCTTAACGCTGAGCCCAGTAGTCCTCCTGATACAACATGCTCGAGGAAAGAAAAGTGCTTGTAAAGAGCATATGCTGTGTGATGTAACTGCATATAACTGTCTGCTGTCTGTTCAATTCTAACTCTGTGGAGCTGGATCCCAACAGGCTAAAAGGATGCTGGAAGTGGCCACAGCCAGTGGGCTTTCTAAATGATGCATCATGGGTGCAGGATGGGATAGTGGCTTGAGCTGTGGCCTCCAAAAAGATATGCCTGTGACTAGTCCCCGGAACACGGGAATGCAACCTTGCTTGGAAGAGGGTGTTTGCAGACGTAATTAAGTTAAGGATCTTAAGATGAAGAGATCATCCTAGATTATCCAGGCCCCAAATCCAATGACAAGTGTCCTTATAAGAGGCAGAGTGATGCACAAAGAAGGGGTCAGCGTGACCATGGAGGCAAAGACTGGAGTCACGCAGTTCCAAGCCCAGAAATGCCCACGGCCACCACCAGAAACTGGGAGAGGTCAGGACCAGAAAGCCCCCTAGAGCCTCTTGTTGCAAGGCGATGGGGGGGGGGGGGCGGTCCACAGCCCTGCCAACACCTTGATTTTAGCCCTGTTGGACTAATTTTAGACTTCTGGCCTCCAAAACTGTGAGGGAATGAATTTCTGTTTATTTAAGTCACCAAGATCATTTAATTCTGTGTTACCTTACAGCAGCCCTAGAAACCTCATACAGGTGGTTAAAAAATCTGAGACAAAGAACTAAAACAAGCTGTGTGCTAGCCAGGATGTGACTCACATGCAAGCATTGGCACGTGGAGAGGGCAAGGATGCTCTATTTTTAAAACCTCTGCTTGCTTAACGTTCACCAAGCCCTTGAAATGAGTTTTATCAGAGCTTTGTATCTTGGCACATTAATTCAGTCATTATTTGAGAAATGCAAGATGCTTATCTTCAGGTGACTTAAGTCGTTGACTAGTGAACAAACCAGTCAACAAACCCGTTGCAGTACAAGGTGCTGAGGGCTCTGGTGGAGGGGACATGTGAGTGCCCTGGGTTGCTTAGAGGAGGAAAGCTACAGCTTTGACGGGGGCAGGGCAGCCGCCGGGACAGGCTTCTGAGAGGAACAGATGTCTGAGCTGGACCTCAACTTGTTGGCTTAGTGACAGGGAGGTTTTGCTGACAGAAGGAGCGGGGGTACCGTTTCCCCAGCCCTGAGTTGGAGGCCCCGAAACCCAGAATTTCTATTTCTTATCATCTGTTCCCCTCTTTTCCATGACCTGGTCTATACAGGGACACTGTAGCTGTTTGCTGGGTCGAGATCAATATTAGACAAGGAAATGTGTCTGACTAACACACATGAGCCAGGTGTTTGGAAAGATAAGCTCAGAAGTAGGTGAGGGCAATGCCGTGGGGCCGGAGGACTTCACGCCTCTGTTGGCCAGGTGGGAGCACGGCCAGCTCCGTGGTGGACAGCCCTGCTTGCGGCTTAATTGTTCCTGCCTCGGAGGCCCTGCCCACCGCTCACTCCGGCCTCTGACTGCCCTTCAGTTCACCACCACAACTCCCAGTCTGGACAATGGAACTGAGCAAGAAAAGAGGGGACAAATCTCTTTTTATGTGTGACCAGCACTGTGCTAAGTTCTTTACAGAAGGGATCTGATTCAGCGCTCGCCACATTCCCCTGAAAAAAAGTCTTGCTATTGCTATTTCTCAAAAGTGGAAGCACTCTTGTTAGGTTCAGTTACTTTCCTGGAGCTGAAGGGAATAAAAGCCTTTGAAGACCTGGCTTTTGCAAACTTCTCCACGGCCAGCGCCAGTCACTCTCTGTCTCAAGATTTATGCTCCAGCTATTTCAACCTGCTTTGAATTCTTCCTTCCATGCCCAGTGCAGTGGCTCTCAACTAGCGGCAATTTTATTCTCCCGGGGTAAAATTTGACAATGTCTGGAGACATTTATGATTGTCACAATTGAGAAAGGGGACACTACTGTCACCTAGTGAATAGAAGCTGGGTTTGCTGCTGCTAAACATCTTGCACAGCATAGGACAGCCCTCCCTCCACCAGAAAATAATTCTCTGTCCCAAAATGTCAGTGGTGCTGAGATTGAGAAATCCTACATTAGTGCTTATCATTCCCTTTGCCGGGTTTGTTCTTATTCCCTTCTCCTCCTACTCATGTATGACTCAGCTGATATGTTGCTGCCTCCAGAAAGCCCTTTCTGATTTCTCCAGACTGGGCTGGGTGCTACCATTCTCTGCTCCCAATCACAGCCTACCAGCATTGCACCTGCTATTGGTTCTGCGCTGTCCAGTTCATGCATCTGAGGCTCCGACTAGGCAGGGAACCATATTCCACCCACCTTTACATCCCTAGAAGATATTGCAGATCCTGGAAGGGCTTAAAGGATATTTGCTGCATGAATGAAGTGGTGATCTGGGATTTATACACCATATGGAAGGGAAAACGGGAAGAATTGAGATCGTTGTCTCGGTGCAGAGTGATTGGTATGAAACAAGAAGGGCAGACCCGTTTCCTGCTGTGTTTAGTTCTGGTTTCCTGAACCAGAGCAGAAGGATTCTCAGAACTCTGAGAAAGAGAACAGAGAGATTCTCAGAGAAAAGAAAAAGTAGCCGAATATCGAGATGCACATCCTTTTCTTTTTAAATCCCAGTTGCTTTCCTTGTTGTGATAAAAACACAAAACAACCTAACTTGAACTGAACAAAAATTGGGACAGGCTGTTGTAGCTTGAGCAGCTCTCAGATCCAGTAGAGGAAACATGGGGACAACAATGTTTGTGCAAGGACACGGATGTAAGAAAACCTAGCTGACCCTGTCCTGGCTTCCGTCAGAGAAATTCAAGTGACAGTAGCCCTTGTGCTGGCTGCCAAAGGAATTGGCTGAAAGCAGGAGATATTTGAGGCCCTTGACATGCTATTTTTTTAAAGAGAGTGTCCGTGACAGCCTTTAAGCTCCCTGGCTCCCTTTGACACTCGGAGGCAATGGCAGTCAAAGGAAAATTGAGGACCGATCCTCATTGCTTTTTCCCGACACGATCTTAGAATTTAGAACAGCACCAGCATGGAAGAAAAGGTGGTTGCAGCTGCGTTAGTTAAGCTCTTCTATCTGTAGCAAGAGAGGATCCAAAGATAAACTAGGACTTGGTTAAGCAGGAACACCCAGGATTCTCCGCAGGCATGGGCTAAATTGAAATCCAGATCCCGGAAATCTTGCAGGATTTTACATGTAGGGAATCTTGGATATTATCCTTTGTACTTTAAATTCATTTCTGTTTATAAACAGGTGCTTAAACATTGAACATAAACTGGTCATTGGAAACGATCAATGTAGTGTCCGAGCAGCTTGATGGAAAAGATGGATGCCCATGGGCATCTTTCCTCCCACACTGGTTTCCCCTCTGATTCCAAATACCCCTGCTTTCCAACACTTGTCTTCTTCCTGAAGGAAAAATGCCATGGGGAAATTATTACAAGACAAGCCAAAGCAATTCTTTCATAAACAATATGCTACAAGGAGTGGGCACTGTCCAGCAGTCCTGGGAATGCATGGAATGATTACACAGTATGACTTTGAGTGCCTTCTGTCGGGGAGGACATTGAACAGTGTCGCCTGGGAAGTGCATGCTGTCCATCTCCTTTGCAGCGGACCATCTGTCTTTATCACATAACCAGTCATTTTTTATTAAGGAAAAGATCTTTCCTTCTTTTTTAGTTTGCTTAGAGGTTTTCATCATGAAATTTTTGTAAGATGATTTTTTAAAATCTGTTGAGATAATTATGTTTTCCCCTTTAATGTATTATTCTGGTGATTAATACATTTTAAAAAATATAGAATTCTTTGCTTTCCTAGGATTAACTCATTTTAGTTGGGGTGAATTTTCTTAACAGACTGCTAAATTTATTTTACTTGTATGTGTTGAAGTTTTTGCGTCTATATTTTTAAATTAGATTGGCTTAAATATTTTTTCTTATGCTATTCTTATCTAGGTTTGATATCTATGTTACATTAGCCTCATTGAATGAGTTTGTAGCTTTCCTTTTTTTTTTTTTTCTTATTCTGTGAAGCAATTTGCATAAGCTAGGAATTTTTATTCCTTGAGTGGTTCATGGAAATCATCTCTAAAAGCTTCTAGGCTGAGTGTCTTTTGGATTTTATGATTTGTCCCATCTGCTTGGCACTTCTCCACATGTCTTATCTTGGGAGTTAGACTGAAGGATCAGCTTTTGCTTGAGACATGCTCTGGTCATGGGAGGGCAGGAGCAAAAGGCCAAACCAAAGCATGTAAGCATGTGTCCAGCTTCTCAGATGTGGCAGAGAGAACCACTATGCCTGATGACTGATACCATAATATTTGCTTAGCAATGGGGTGGCAAATGATCGGAAAACAACAACAGAGATCTAGATGGTTGGAGATACATGTATGTCGTGGCAAAACTTCGGCACACTTGACACACCTGTGATCCCTTAGAAGGCTCTGTGCTGAGCTTACATTTCTAGAGGAAGAGATGAACAATGATGTTAGTAGGTTTAAACTCATTGTTATTAACTACATTTTGCAAGTTATTTCTAAAGTTCATAGACTATGATACGTCATAAATTGCAAGACACACCGTTATTTTATGTCTCACTCAGGATGAAAAACATCAGTTAAGCTTGGACATTATGCCTTTTTATTGCATCAATTATGAAAGGCAGCCCAATCTCAAAGATATTAAAATGAAAAGTGAATATGCATCTCATAATCAATGAAATATGGTATAAAAAAGATAAAGAATTGGACAGATTATATGCAAAAAAGAAGGAGAATAAGGTCTCAAAGGTCAGGGTCCTCCAGGTTTGGAAAAGTCAATTGCTTCTAGGCTCCAAGGAAGGCATGTGATTTGAAAAGGCTTTGAGAGGCAAAGACCCAGTGAGACTTCTTAGTTGTGTGGAGTGACTCAGCTTTGAGGCAGAGATCAGCTCTGAGTCAAAGAAATGGTCTGTCCACTCAAGCCTCATCGCCTTAAGGTAGCGGCCGTTAGGTTGAGAGGGGCAGGCATGGGGGCAAGAGAGAGAAGAAATAAAAAGATCTGTGATCCAAGTCTACAAAAGAATTATGAATACAGTTAACAGCACATGGATCTAACCAGAAGCAAATAAATCAGAAGCATACTAGTTATTTGAGAGAACTTGCTCCCAAAGAACTCGTGTGACTTGCCTAGAAAAAGCTTAATTGTTTGAGCCTTAAAACAACCCGCATGCAGGAAATGGGCCGCGTGAGCTGTGCCACTATTAAAAGGTCCACTCTCCAACACCCAAGTCAGATGTGGCCAACGTGGATGATAAACCAGGAAGAATGTCCCTGAGTGAAGTCCAGAATCATAAAGAACAAAAGGCAGGCGATTCTCTCCTTCAAGAGAGCAGAATTGGGGTCACTTCAAGGAGCTTTCACCCCTTCCATGGTAGAAGACCTTCACAAAGTTGGCCCAGTGGTGTATCGAAATTGCTAGAGACTAGTGGCTACTAAGCATCTCCTAGGTGTCCACGCGGTTATTGTGTCCCTGGCCCACCATTGCAGGGGTGGGGTGGGGGAGGGGATCTTGTCTTCTTAGTTCATAGGTTGTTGTACAAGAAGGAGCCACATCCAGATGGAAATGGAGAGGTTACCCAGAAATCCTGGACTTTGAGCTAGTTTCAGTGCAGATCGGATCTCCTGACTGCCTCCCTGGGGAGGGTGTGAGCATGTTCTATGTGTGGGAGAAAGAACAAAATGCATATTTGGAAATCAAAAATAGAGACATTTGCAATGACAGATATAGGTATTTATCAAACCCTATTCATTTCCCCCGGATACATAGGAAGACCATTTGCTCACTCTCCCATTGTGTTAGTGGAACCAAATGAATAACTTCTGGCCAATGGGTTGTGGGTAGAAGTGATGTGCACCACTCCTAGACCTGGTCTTCACCTCCTCTGCGTAACCTCCATGTTCTCTCTCCCACCTCTAAAGGAATTGAAAAGCTTTGTGTTGAGATGGAAGGGGTGTCTCTGAATGACTGCAAAAACCAGAACAGAGAAATGCATGCCCACCCTTTCCTCCAGTGACTATCATTGAGAGTGAGCAATAAAATTTTATTGTGTTCAAATGAGATTTCTGAAAATTTCTTATTGCACAATAATGTAGCCTTGCCGAATTAATGCAATCAACCAGCATCTCTCCATTGGGTTATTCTTATTGGGTTTACCATATATTCATTAATAGTGTTCTCCTGGAAGATAGCCTTTCTCTTGGCCTCAGAGAAAGGATATCTCTAGCTGATTTCTCTGTTCTCTGTTCAAAGAACAACTTTTATGAGTCTTCTTCACTCCAAGTCTCTACTTCCTTCCTCCTCCGCTAGTTCCAAACCTAATGGTCACTTCTCTGTCCTTACTTAATTTGAATTCCTCACAGCATCTGTAATGGTTTACCATGCTCTTTTCTTTGGTTTTCTTTCTACTATATTGGCCATTTCTTCTCCATCCATCTCCCCGTCATCCCTTCAGCGGATCTCAAAAGGTGAAAGCGACCCAGATCTTCTTTGTGAATTAGCTCCCTCACAGCCTAGGTGATCCCATTCATGTCTGTGCCTCTAAAGTGCACCACGTTTGTGCTAGTGAAACCCAAACCTATAACCCGAGCTCGAGATTCCTATATTGAACCGTCTATTCAGTATCTCTATTTGGAGGCTTAACCGGTATCTCAGACTTAAATGAACAGAACACAACTGTTACCAGCCCCAGCCCCTCCCATAATATCTGTTCTTAGGGTTTTTCCATCTCTGTAAATGCTATTGCCATCCTCAGCCCCTAAATCTAGGATTCCTCTCTGACTTTCCTATAGTTCATCTTTTCTTTATACCCCTCAGTCAATTAGTAATTAATCCTCACCATCACCACTCACCAAACTGTATTTCAAATCACCCCCATTCATTTGTCTTGATAATGCCTTGTAGTTGATCTTGCTGTTTCCTTTGGAGTTTCCGCAGGGAAGCCAGTGGAAAGATTAAGCAAATAATATGACCCTCCTGCAAAGTTCTTTAGGAGTCTCTGATTGCAACTAGAATAAAATCCAGCTTCTTTATTTCACCCCACAGAGTCTTATATAACCTATCCCTTGCCTGACTCTCCAGTCTTATCTTCCCGCCTTACCCCTCATACACTGAAGCTTAGTCTGACTGCTTTCTTATTGTCACTCAATCATGTCAAGTTCATTCCTACCTCAGGGCCTTTGCACTTCCTGTTCCTTCTGGTCGGAATGGTTTTCTTTTGAATCTAATTATGACTGCCTCCTTCTCAGCATTCTGATCTCTGCTCAGATTTCCTTGTCCTAGAGAAGCAAATAGACAGTCATTTTCCATCCCTTTAACCAGTTCTATTTCTTCATAACTTGTATCTGGATCTGAAATTATTATTTTTTATTTGGATGTGGCTGATTCACTCTAAGGAGGTTTGACTGTATCTTAACAAGTGACATACTTCCAGTATCTTAGTTTAAACCATTATATTATTACTTAAAAACAAGCAAAGGAAACTTTGGATATTTACCCTGAAATTTCAAGCAGGAGCTAAATATAATGAATGACAGAAGTTGAAGAGAGCTGCTGGCTTTTGTGCAGAGGAACTTAATAAAACCATTGGTTCAAATAATGACTTAATTATAGCATGCCAGAGTTAGAATGCCACCTGATTATGGTTCCATTTCAATTTCCTACCAAGCTTCTGGTGCAACCAGCACTTTGAAATGCCATTGCAACATTGCCTGCTGGAGCATCTTATTCTTGGGGAAAATGTTTTTTCTTTCCGGTTGCTTGGGCACCACTCTCATTAAATTGCAATCAAGTCTTTGCCCTATAGTGTGTCTATTTTCAGATCCAGTCCTACCCTTTAAGCACCCATCCTCCACTTGATGGAGTGTACTTTCTCACCATTTAAAGAGACCCATGCAGACCCTCTGTGATAGAGGTGCTAGATCTGGCTTCAGTCCTTGCTTCTCTCTGCAGATGTCCCCACTGGCAGCTCTTGTTCCTGTTCCTGCTTTGGTCCCTCTGGTCCTGATGAACACGTGATTCAGTTTTCTCAGCCACAGCTCTCTCTTGCTGGCCAGGCCCTTCCAAGGATATAACACCACTCTAGTCACCAACCTCCTGTTTGTTACAACCCTGACATCTCTTATTCTTGGATGCCGATTCCTGGGCAGCTCCTACTGAGCACACAGCCTGGGGCATTAGGCTCAGAGATGGTCTGACTTTCAGTTGTCCTCCAATGAGAAGACTGATGACCTCGTGGTGGTAAGAAGAATAGAAGTTTTTGGTAGCTCACCAAATGATTGTTCTGCACTCTTCCCATAGAATCTTAATCCATCCATCCTGCCACTAAATCCATTATGAGAAACTCTAACAGTCCTGTGTTGGTCAGGAAGCTTTCAAAGATGCCAGCTGAGCCTCAGCTAGTTTGTTTCAGGACAACTTCCATTTGAGGAACCCACCTGGCAAAAGACCTAGGAGATCTAATCTGAATTAGCACTTACTATCCTTTTAAATAGAAGATCAAAACACTTCAAGAACAAACTTTTAAATTTGAATAAAAAATAGATCCATCTGAAGGGGAACAATTCTTCCTTATTCTAGAGAATGCAGTCTGTATTTGTTTGCTTGGGCTGCCATAACCAAAGTACCACAGAGCAGCTTCAACATCAGAAATATATTTTCTCACCATTCTGGGGCCTATTAGCTCAAGATCAATGTGTTGGCTGGGTGGTTTTCTTCTGAGGGTCATGGGAAAGGTCTGTTCCAGGCCTCTCTCTCTGACTGGTAGATGGCCACCTTCTTCCTGTGTCTTTATATCATCTTCCCTCTGTACATGTCTGAGTCCAAATTTTGAATCATATTGGATTAGGGTCTACCCTGATGACCTCATTTTAACTTAATTACCTTTGTAAAGACCCTATCTCCAAATATAAGCATATTCTGAAATACTAGGGCCTAGGACTTCATCGTATGAATGGCGGGTGGTGGGTGCCCACATAATTCATTCTATAACAAGATCTTTAGCCTTTTGAGAAACGTTCCATCCAAAGTTGCATTCTGTCCTGTGATCACCTGCAGCTAAATGAATAAATGAATGTGAACACTTTAGTTTGTTCCTGCTTAAGAATGTTTGCATTGGCTTCTTCTTTGACCTACGATCTTCTCTACATGGTTATATGGCTTACTCCATCGCTTGATTTGAAACTTTAATCAAATATCACCTAAGCAGAGAGGATCTCCCAGATCACCAATTAGTGCCTTCATCTTACCCCCCCCATCACCTGCCACTGTCTGTTACTCTACCCTGTTTTATTTTTGTTCCCAGAACTTCATACAATATGAACTTTCCAACTTTTGTTTACTTGGAAGAATTAAAAAATAACAATAACAACTACCATATCTAGCATCGATTGAGTCCTTACTACATGTTAGACCCTTCTCTAAGCACTTTAGAGTTACTATTTTATTAAGTTTCATAGCAGTCCTGTCAGGTTGTCACTATTTTTAACACTGTTCTACAAATGAGGAAGCATGCTTATTGTCTTGCTTACGTGTGTGACACCTGTAAAAAATTATATGTACTTGTTGAGTGAAAATTAATGATTACAAATGCAAAGCTGAAAGAAATAGAAAGGGATAAAGTAAGTTGGCAAGGCTTGGTTATCCAGGTCCAGAATTAAACTTAGAGAATAATTTATTAAAAATTGGTATTGAAATGAGAATACAGCCTTAAAGTGTCTTGTATGTCTCCAGGGACGTCTGAGAATGCACATGGACTCCCACGTTACAGGGTCACTAAGTCATATGATCAGAAGTTCTTGATGGCAAGTTTGCATTGGAATCAACTTGAGAAGTTTTTAAAACTACAGTCTGGCTCCCAGACCCATTGTTTAGAATCCTTTGAGGAAAGGTCCAGGCATGTGAGTTTTGAACTCTAGACTGGCACTTCAAACTCAACCTAGGGGTAGAGGAACAAACCTTATGGTCTTGAAGATAAGGGTGATCACAATTCTTTCTTGCTCTGCAGAACCTGGAGTAGCATATCAGTACCTGCGTGGACTTTGAAAGTCATTCGGACTAATGTTCAAGTCCTAGCTTTGTCCTTGCTTTTGGTGTAAGTAATTTAAATTCCCTGAGCCAACTATTCCTTAAATGCAAAATGAATATAATGTTTCCTATTTCATAATACTGTTCTGAAGATTAAATGGAATTATATACTGTTTAGTACAGTGTCTCGCCCAGAAGTAAGTCCTCAGTACTTAAAAAAATACTCTAAATAGAAAGCCCTTGGGAAAGCTAAGAACAGTGCAGATACTTTGGGGGTGGGGGGTGGAGCTGGCGGTAAATGCATTAAAACTAGAGATATTCAAAAGACCCTTCTGTGCCGGAATTTGCCACTCCAAGCACACCAGAGCCTTCAAGATGTCCCAAATACTGGTATCACCCTAGTCAGAGTTTTCAACTGTGGAATTATCTTCTTGCTCATGATCAATGGAATCTCAAGTTTCATAAGACGTCAGCATTGACTTTTTTCTAAGACAGATTCTTGGGGCTGCATTGAAGTAGCAGCAGCCAGTATCTGCCTTCAATTACCAAGAACCAATGGCGGTTTTAGCCACAGTTGCAAAGTAATTACAGCTGCTTTTTGAGTTGGTCCAAGTTGAATGATTTGAAAAAGATCATTAGGTATTATTTTTCCATCCAACTAGCGCAGCAGAGGGAAAGTCACCCATGAAGCAGGTTTCAATAGAGGAATTCCTCTACTGCCAGACTGGTTCTCCACCATGCGTGTGGTCTGACAGAGCTCCCACTCTCAGGATACTGTCTTTCTAGAATCCTGCGGAAACTCTGACCTTGTCAGACATTGCTTTCCTAGAGTTCTCTAGATGTGAAGGTGATTAACATATAATTTGAATCACTTACTCTTTCTGCCGTTCACTGGGCATAGTTTAAATGGAAATCATTTGCGTAACTGAATTTTCCCTTCTTCAGTGTTGTGGAGGGAGCATTCGTTGTGAGTTACTCCATAAGGTGAATTATCTTAATGGAGGCAGTGTGTGAAAAATTAACAGATGTTTGTGGAAGTCTAAATCTATTTTGCTTTGTTTAAAGATGTGATTTAGACTCATCTGTCTTCAAATAGCTCCTAAATGATTCAAATAAATAACTAGTCAAGCATACAGTAGGTTACTGCGAGAAGGCTCTGCCCAGAGAAAGTGTGCATGCCAGATCGCATTTTAATTTTTCAAAGAAATGGATGCCTTTCGTTGTTTGAGGCATTTACCGCTTCTAAGGGAAGGCTTCAGCCTGTGCCTCTGCTTCCTCTAGCTTCTAGAAAACTGAGAAAATGAATTTGCCAACTGAAGCAATGTTCTATATTAGGAAACGTGCACATTGGCAGATGGTCAAGGGAGTGCTACCTGGGTGTGGAGAGCCATTTAGGGCTATTCAAATTTAAATCTCTGATTTGAGCTGAACGCAGAACAGCAATAACCTATTTGTTGTCTTTATGCTTGGCTGAAGTCAGAGGAAATGTAATATTGGTATTATCTACTCTTGTAGTTATGAATAGACGTATTTGTAAATGGGTCATTGTTGAAAAGTATTTGGATAGTAATAGAAGTCTAACCTCCAAGTGGGTAACTGAATGGAGATAATAATATTTTCTATACATCTATTGCAGAGTATTATGTGGCAGGCGAAATGCAGGACCGGGGTTATATCACCTAGCAGACTGTCAACATGATGTGCATCCCCACGGGCTGTACAGGGCTGGGAAATACAGGCTGGGCAGTTTTATATTTATAGGAACAAGCTACCTACTTCTCTTTGAAAACACATTTCTATTAGTTATTCTAGAAAACCTTCTGAAGCAAGCAGTGGAAAATGGAATAGTTAGCTATTTTGTAAACCTTCCAAAATTCCAAGCAAGGATTTTAATATACTTTGACCATAACGGGGCACTCTTCCTTGGACTTTTTGAGAACAATAGACAAATAGGCAATTGTGAAATCCACATTTAATTAAATGAGATATCAATTTTTTATTTACCTCCTTTCCTGAACTAAACTGAAATATTTTCTCTACTGTTTAGAGTGTATTAGAAATTTAGTTAATATAGTTAGTATGGTAGGGCAAGGGAAATTTAACACGTAATTAGGTTATGACTAAACTTGAATCCCTGCTGCAGAAACACAAATATTATTAGACCTGAAAGGAAACTTAGAGGCTTTCTAGTTCAAATCCATCATTAGACAGGTAAAGAGAAAGAAGGACTCTCGTAAGGACGAATCATTGATTAATGGCAAAACCAGAAGACAGGTCTAAGAGAGCCCAGATTAATTAGGATAATTAAAATTAACAGCAAAAACAAGACCTATCAATAATTTTCCTGACAATATTTCATTCCATCTGTTTTCTTTTCTCACACAACTTTTATTGAAAAACAAAATTACAAACAAGATCATCACTATGTCCATTGGAAAATCATGTGTAATCATATGAACGCATTGAATTAACTAGCATTTCTGAATGAGTAAGGATTTCTTGAGACACACACAGAAGCATAACTGAAGCGACATGATTTCCTGATGTTGCTTTCCATGGACCTCTTTCTAGGCTTTTCTTCTGAAGGTCGGAGCACAGCTGAACAGCATTTGCAGGGAACAAGGGCCAGAGCTTGCCTGAGGTTCGGAGGGTTCGTATAGCTCCACGGACTCTTTATGACAGACATAAAGGAAGGATGGAGACCCGGAGCTAGTCATGTCTGTGTTGTGCGTGTTTGTGTGTTTCTTCCTCTTTTTCAAGAGTGAATAACTCTAAATCTCTAGCCAAAGATGATTATGCTTAGAATCCCAGAGTATATGGATTCAAGTTTATCCAATAACCCAGTCCCCTACTGTCCACCAATAACACTTTTTAAAACAGATTTTTCTCTATGTGAATATTTTTATATGATTCCACACTTAGTATACAGTTGGAGTGTATGTGTACATCTTTTATTGCATATATAACTTTTTTTCTTCTATGGGACTGAATGAAGAAGAAACAAAACAGTTGATATTTATCATGATTCTAGCTCCCTGATGGATTGGTCCTTTTATCATTATAAACTCTCCTTCTGTGTCTCTAGAAATAATTTTTATCTTAAAGTCTGTTTTGTCTGATATTAATATAGTCATGTGACTCTCTTTTGGTTATTGTTTGCATGCTATGCTTTTACTTTCAACCAATTTGTGCCTTTCAATCTAAAGTGAATCTCTTGTGGAAAGTCAATAGTTGGATCATGTTTTTATATCCATTCTGCCAACCTCTGTCTTTTGATTGGAGTACCTTATTTAAATTTAACATAGTTACTGATGAGGTAGGGGCTACACCTGCCTTTTTGCTATTTCTCTTCTGTGATTTGTGTTTTGTTTCTCTATTTCTCTGTTATCTTCTGTTGTGTCAAGTAGGTATCTTCTAGTGTTTTGCTTTAATTGTGGTGTTCCTGTTTTACTTTATTGATTTCTCTTCTTAGTGGCACCTTTGGAAATCAGATACTCCCTCTACCTAGAGTCTGTTGTTTTTGCTGTTTGTTGCTTGTTTGTTTAATGACTTTTCTGAACTATTTTGTAATGTCTGTATCTTTTGATGTGTGTGGTCACTGAAGTCTTTGCTCAGTCAGCCTAGGAGTCAAATAGTAATTGGACAGACATTTCCTTAAATGCCTTAAGCTTTGTCTCCCACTGTTAGTTTGTTGTGGCATGCCTTCAGCACTTTGGCAATTTACAACTCCACACTTTGTTTTTTACTTACTACTTGCAAAAAGCCTCAAGGCAAGCCAGGGGTGAGAGCTTAGGGCCTTCTCAGTTCTTTATTAGCATGCACATGACCTTTTAGATCCCCAGGAATATGTTGAACTTTTCAAAACCTATAGACATTTAATTCCCTAGAATTTCCTCCTAAGTTTTTTTAGGAAGCCTCATTTCCCAGCCTGTATCCCCAGCTCAGGCAGCCGTGATATTAAACAATTGCTGTTGATTGCTTCTGACAAATGCCCTGAGGTTAGGGATTCTCCCGCTGAGTGAGGTCGCCTGAAGATAAAGCCTGTGAATAGGGCTTTTATAAGGAACTGCCAAAGAAGTCAAATAGGGACAATTTGCTGGGGATGGGGCTTTTTGTAGTGCTTCAGACACCTTCTGCCCTCTCCAGTATCTGCTAGGCTGCTGTTCTTCGTGGCTACATTGGTAGTAAGAATGCTATTTTTTAAGGCCACTGCAGAGCTAAGGAAAGAAAGATGGGAGTAGGTAAGCACAGCAAATTATCATATCATATAAACACCATTATTACTGAGATTCAGCTTTTTTTATTGTTTTGTTTTGACTTTGTTTTACTTACTTGTCTTACTTTCTATTATTACAAATTTTGCAGTACGTTCCAGCATTGTGAAAAACTTACTGCTGACAATATTTTGCCAGTTTTCTCATTGCTTTTCTGGAGGAGTGAATTTTTGGAGATCCTCACTCTGCCATTATGGAAGCGCTTCTCGCCTATGTGTGATTTAAGACTTAGCTTAGACGTTTTCTCTTCAAAAAGGTCTATTCTGAAACCCCAGGATGGACTAATGCCCAGTTTCCGAGCCCTCATTACATCTACATCCAGCGTGTATCTTTGCATGGCACTTGCTATATTATGATGAAATATGTTTGTCTGTTCTGGTTTTCTCTCATTAGTCTGTAAATTCTTCAAGAACAGGGGCAGTCATGGCTCCGACTCCTTTTGCAGCATCTGACTCATTTAACTTATATATTTGTTTGTGTTCTCTTTCTTTAGGTGTTTGCCATCTTCCCTCATTCTAAAATCAATTATTCAAGGCAAATAAGAACATATTTGTAATGGTTAAAATAAGTGTTTGAGGGGACTTCAAGATGGGGAAGATAAATTTAGGGCTAAGATTACTACTGCATAGAAATGCATACAGTTATCATGTTCAGAATAAAAGTTGACCTTGAGATTCCTATCCACAGACCTTCTGAAAACTCTCTGGTTTTGAATCTGGGGTTATAAATATAAAACACAAAAATTTTTTAAAAAATATTATAACTTATGTTTCCAAATATTTGATACCCTTTTTCATGGTCACTTTAGGAGCTGGACATATTTTCAATAATATTTCCCTAACTCAAACGTCTCCTTGGGAACCAGCTCTTGCCAATACAATCTCATGACCAAGAGTACCCTACATCATCAGTCTTGGTTCAGATTGATTTTGCCCATTCCCTGTGCTCAGTCCCTCCCTTCAAAGGATGAAGATTTATTTATGTCAAAGAGCTATGAGTGAAATACATGTCACTCAAGGACCAAATTGGTCATCACAAGATGACCTCATGGGAGACAGTCCTCTAAGCTACTCCTGGAGTCTCTGCCATGCCTTCCTTTTGCTGGGGTGTCAGGCAGTTTTCTCTACTTGGAGTGACGTGTCCAGAACTGTTGAATACCTGAGCGTCCAGCTTCCTTTATCTTAATTTTGTGGCACTAACTGGATTGCAAAGAAATTAAGACAAAGTAGAACAAATGGGAAAAGGCACTTGCAGGGAGACCTAATTTTTTATTCTCACACCAAATGGCATACTTATTTACACAGGAAGTGTGCAGTGGTATTTTAATGGGCATAAAGCCCTTTGAGATGCTGATGAAAGGATCTGTAATATGATCTCTATTTTGTGCAGCCTTGGCACTGAGCTCAGCAATTCAGAACCTAGAGCTTCTCCTTCATGAAAAACGGAAATAATAGAAATTAACACTTTCCTTCTCTAGAGGGAAATTGAAAGGCTGGTGACTCAAGGTCAGGAGATTTTCAATTTAATAAAGACTACTTCCTGGCTACCCACTATTCCACGTCTCTTTAGTGAAGCAGCTACAATTTTTAGGACAAATGCATGAGATGAGCGTACCATCTCTTTGAATTTTCTTTAAAAAAAATGACTGGTTCATAAACGTAATGTTATACTTAATTTCCATTTCTTTTAAAATCAAATTTTCTTAAAAAATTATTACAGCTCAAGCAGAATTCTTTATACTAACTTTGAAACTATAATGAAACTGCCCTTGGGGTGAAGGATTAAGGAAATGCTTTTTCTTATTAATAACAGGAGCTGACAGGTATTGAGGAATTTTAAAATTCTTTCTCATTGTTAATGGTAGGTGAGTTAGGTGAAGCAGGTCAGATCCAGCTAAATTTAGAGCCAAGTCTCTAATTTCTATAAAACAGGATTAAAAATTGGAATAGTTTTATGTCTGGAACATCCTGAATATTTTTCTCTTTTTATAGCAAAGACTAGGTATGTTTGCTTGACTGGAAATGTTGTTTTTTTTCCCCCTTGGTATAGCTCAAGGCATAAAACAAAGAAATGTTAAGCAGTCACCAATCTCTTTTGAATTTATTAAGATCCAGAAATAAGACAGAGAACTGAGAAGAAAAGAAGCAAGAAATCCAATAAGAAAGGAGAATCTAATCTCTGATTACAATATTCCTGTTTCCTCTCCCATGAAAGATGATTATACAGTGACATTCCTCCAGTTTGGAGTTTACGTTGTACCCACACCAAATTTCAATAATGTCTCTCGGTATCTAGTAGGAATCACTATCTATTGGCACATACAAACTCAAGTAACCTGAATAGTTGAACTAGCTCATTAATCCATGGTATTTCACTTTTCATATAAGGTTGTGAGAAGAGATTGTCACTTGTAGAGACAGGAGCTCAAAAAGAAGTGTGGTGGCTGTTTAAGATTTGGCCAGAGCTGTGTCCTTCCTTGAATTCATAAGTGCCTGGGCACAGAGAAGTGATGGGGTGAGTGAGTCTATCTACATGAAGGGCAGAGGCACCTCCTACAGAGAATTATGTTGAAGGAAATTAGAAATGAGAAGTACTAGCTTGATTTCAAACTAATGCCTCGGAATCAGAGAGGGAGGAGATTTGGGGTGTGACATCCTTTTCTTAAGTTATATCTCCCAGCCCAGTGTTGGGGACTCATGACTGAGTGTTCTGAGTAAAGGGCTCCAGAGAAGAGTCAGACGAGGAACTCCTCGCTCAGAAGTGGGAGCCCTACAAGCCCGCATCCAGACCTGCAGCGTCGAGTGTAGCACGGAGGTGGTGAGAGCCCATCTCCCCCTCGTTACGGAGGTGACAGCTGACAGCACTCGCAGCCGAGACTTAATAACATGGACTGGGTTGAAAGAAAGAAAAAAAAAAAAAAAAAAGAAAGAGGGGGATGAATTTCCAAACAGAAAAATAGCTGAGCTGATTTTAAGAAGGTGGCAGCAGGAACCAAAGTTCAAGGAAAACTTGTAAGTTAGCAACGTCTTCCACGTTTGTCTGGGGCCGCGGTAGTTCCCCTAGAGAGGAGATCCTAACTGTGGTGACGGCTTGTGAGCCTCCGAGGCCTGGGAGGTCACTAGAGAGGGAAGGGGCGAGAGTAACTGTGGTAAAAGCCACCTACTATCTGAAAGGGCCGAAGTGGTGAGCGCGCAGGAATCCCCTGGGACAACTCCCCAGGACACAGTAAGGGGAAGGGGAGGTCTTAGGGCCTTGGTGGGTGGAGGCAGAGGCAGAAGAACACAGTGTGAAGTTCTGAGTGTAGCCCTCATTTTGCCGCCAGCATGATGAGGCCAGGGGAACTTTATAGCCTCAAGAGAAAAGCTGTCCCTAAATTCCTACCAACATTAAACTTAAGGCAGGCTAAGAACCAGAAAAAAAAAAAAAAAAAACCCAAACCCTTATGTGTATAGCAATCATTTTCACCTATGTTTTGATGCATTCTTTTTATTTATTTATTTATTTATTTATTTATTTATTTATTTATTTATTTATTTAAATGAAATACAGTCAATTACAACGTGTCAGTCCCTGGCGTACAGCAAGCACAATGTCCCAGTCATGCATATACATACATATATTTGTTTTCATAGTTTTTCCATTAAAGGTTTACCAAGGGAGGTTTTAAAGGACTTATTTTTATCCTCCCCGCATAAATAAAGGATGTGAGCCTCAGTTTCCTCACGTTTCTAAGGTTCCAGAGCTTGTGAGTGGGAGTTTGCATCCGCCCTCAGGGCTAACAGGTCATCTCTGAGAAGCGGGTTCCAGTCACCCCCTCAGAGTCTCAGTGCTGTCTCACTTGCAAGAGAGCGGGTACTATTTGTCAGTGGGGGGTTTTGGGTTAGGGATGAGTTTAAAATTTTCAAGGGAAAAAGAATTATGACAAAATTGAATTCTAGATTAAGTTGTGCATGATGTTTTCTAAAAGGCACAAGAAGAAGCACCCACTTTCCTTTTCTGGAGGTGGGAACAGAACTGGCAGGAATAGCAGGTGTGGTGGTCCCTGGCAGCCCCTAGAGTGCATGTGGGATGAGATGGGCAGTGCTTGGAATAGCCTGAATCAAAAGTAATCTCTTAGAGATTTCTTAAAAAACTAAAAGTAGTCTTACCCATATGATCCAACAATCCCATTCCTGGGCATATATCTGGAGAGAACTCTAATTTAAAAAGTACCATGCACCCCAATGTTCATAGCAGCACCATTTACAATAGCCTAAGACATGGAAACAACCTAAATGTTGACAGATGACTGTATAAAGAAGCTGTGGTATATTTATACAATGGAATACTACTCAGCCATAAAAAAGAATAAAATAATGCCATTTGCAGCAACATGGATGGACCTGGAGATTGTCATACTAAGTGAAGTAAGGCAGAAAGAGAAAAAAAAATACCATATGATATCACTCATATGTGGAATCTTAAAAACACAAGTGAACTTATTTACAAAATAGAAGCACTCACAGACATAGAAATCAAACTTATAGTTACTGGGGAGTGGCAGAGGGGAAGTGGGTGGGAAGAGATAAACTGGGAGTTTGAGATTTGCAGATACTAGCTACTACATATATAAAATAGATAACAAGTTTCTACAGTATAGCACAGGGAGCTGTATTCAATATTTGTGGTAATCTATAATGAAAAAGAATATGAAAAGGAATATAAGTGTATGTGTGATTGAAACTTTATGCTGTACAGCAGAAATTGACACAACATTATAAACTGACTATAGTTCTATTTAGAAAAATAGAGTGCAGAATTTAAAATGGAAAAAAAAATGATCTCTTAGAAACAGAATCCTCACTCTGGGTATTTGTATCCTCCCTGGAGCTCCCCAAATAACATGGAGATTGAGAAATTGCAAAGAATGGTCAGGTCAGTGGATTTTTGTTTGTTTGTTTGTTTGTTTGGTTGGTTGGTTTCTGCTTTTGTGCAGGCGGCTGGCTCAGATGAGGGCAAGTCAGTACCACATAGGTTGGTCCAGCTCCCCAGGAGCCCTGCAGGGCCCTGTAAGGCCCCCAACCCTCTCTACCCTGTGATGCCCTCTAGGCCAGCTCGGCTGCTCCCTGCCACTGTCTCTCACAGGGTGGTGGTTGGCCAGCATCTTGAATTGTAGCTGGCTGACCTAGGATGGTTTTGCTCACGCATCGGGGAGGTGGCAAGCTATCAGCAGAGGCACCTCCACAGGGACGCCCCCTCCAGCAGCCCTGATCAGCTTCATTTCCACGCCTCCAAGTGCAGCAAGAGAGGGGAAGCTATGAGCAAGCGCTTCTAAGCACTTTTAAGCCTCCGTTTGCTTACTGTTTGCTTATTGAAAGTTGCCAAATCCTATTTCTTAAACACCAAACAAATCCTATAATAGACGCTGATGCAATTAATTTTTAGAACTAACTATGAGATTTTCAAACATAAACATGGTAGAGAAAGTAGTATAATGAATCTCTGTGTATGCATGATCCGGCTTCAATAATTATTTACACCAAGTCTATCTTAATGCTAAATGATTATTTAAAACTGTATGCTATGGCACAGACTGCTAGTTCTCCCCAGATCTGTTCACTTCTTCTATAACAACAGAAGCCCAGATTTGTAGTCCAAAATAGAGGCTGCATTTCTATTATAACTTGCAGCGAGGTGTGATGCCTTTTTGGCAATGGGACGTGAGCAGAAGTGATGGGTGTCTCTTCTAGGTGTGCCCTTTAATGGAAGGAATATGGCATCTCCTTCCTTTTCTCCCATCCACGTGTTTTGTAGACAAGGAAAGGAAGCTGTCTTGGACCAGAGACAAATGTCTCTCCTTAATTTTGGGAAAGCAACAGAATAGAATGTGTCCAGGCTCCTGAAGATTTGGCAGAATTGAACTGCCTCACCACATGGCATTATTATATGAGAGAGGAATAGACATCTGTCTCATTCGTGATGTTTGGCCCTCTAGCTTAAACTGTAGTTTACTTGGGTCTGTGTTACCTGCACAAAAATGAATGTCCTAATCTACAATCTTGATAAACTATCCTAAAATATTTGGAGAATAAAAATCTGATCATATATATTAATGCCATTTCTGTGATGTGATGGAGTCCGTTATCTTTTAGCCCAGCAGTTACATTACAGACAATTTCTCCTGTTCTTATTTAACAAGTATTTCCTGAGTGATTATTATATGCCAGGCACTGTTCTCAATGTTGGGACTGTATCAGTGAAGAAAAGTAGACAAAAATCCTTGCCCTCAAGCTTATATTCTGTTAAGGACTGAATGTTTGTATCTTCCCCAAAATGTATATGTTGAAGCCCATATTTGCCATCTCGGCCCTGAATTACTATTTTTTAATAATAGAGACAAATATTTCAGATAAATATTTTTTTTTAAATAACTGATCATACTTTAAGTTTAGGAACAGTGGGATTCTATCCAAAGAAAGACCAGAGATACCAATATCACAAAGTATATATAAATTTAGAGAAAGGCTTTCATTGTTTTATTTAGAAATTTCATCCAGTATCCCCTGCCTTAAACTTACTTAAATTGTGGTTTGATTTTTAAAAACATATGAGCGAATGAAATGATATCCTTATATGAAACTATTAGGGTCAGAACGCTCTGAAATTGGGCAACGAATGTGCAATCTCAGGATCAGAAGTAGGAGTGTTCTTCGTATTTTTAGGACGTGTTACTGAATTATAACACACATATGGAAAACGTGAAATTTAGATAAGGAGAATCAAAAAGTAGGAACCCGGCTGTGATGGGCCATTTCCCCCATGCTATGTCATGAGGGGCCTCAGCCCTGCTGGGGGTGTTTGTACTTCTACTCTCACGGCTGCGTGGATTTCTGCGGTGTGGATGCACCAGAGTTTAATTATGCATGCTGCCATTGATGGATACGTAGGTTGTCTGCATTTTTGTAAACATACATGCTGAGCTTGGTTTGTTTTTAGCTCGGAATGGAATTGGGAGGTCATGGTTTCTCTGTGCCAGTAGAAGTTAAAGCTGATCACTTAGAGGGGAGAGTAGAAGAGATTCCAACAGTATTTGTACTTCAAATCCATTTCAATGCCTAGTTCAATAGTCTCTTTAAAATGTAAACCCGCCACTTCATTTTTTCTTAAAATCACAATTTATTTTTGTATCATCTTGATTTTCTTAAGGTCATGGTTGCATAAGCAGCTATTCATTATAGATAGCACTCATTTTTAGTGGCTCAGTAGAGCCTGAATTCACAAAATAAGTGATTCAACTTTGAGCAAACTTATGATATTAAAGCGTGTTACATGCATATATGGCAGAAATAATGAAAATGGTCAGGAGCATTCCTATAATATTTAAAGGGACATGGAACCTTCCAGGGTTATGTGAACCTTGCAAACGTGGGACCCTTTGTATTGTACCTCTTTCTAGTGCCTGAAGGTCTTTGATTGATGCTGTACATTCATTTAGCTTGTGCTAAGGAACTAGTGAGTTTCCTTCTTTCTAGCACCAAGAATTCTATAATTGCTCGTCTTACGCTTTTCAATAAGGAAGCTCAGAATCAAATTTCGGGTTAAACTGCAATCGTTATTTTGGAATATTAGGTTATAAGTGTTCTTGTAATAGGGGAGGAGGTTTGAAGACAGTGGAACTTTGTGAAACCTTCCTGAGCGTAAGCTTTTGTTCTGGAATAATTTCAGATATATGGAAGTTTCAAAGGTCATACGACCTGCACAGTAAGACCTTGTGTGGAAGTTCACCCGGCTACACTAGGTGGTGGTTCGTGTTACTACCTGTGTGATAGTTCACGGTGTGGTAGTTCACGTGATGTCACCGCGTAGCTGTGTACACGGTTTACCATTCATGCTGCTAGTCTGCGTGTGAGCACACGCTGTCTCAGACTTTACGCAACTATACTGTGTACTGGTTCACGGTGCAGTTCACACAACTACACTGTGTATTAGTTCACACCACGTGTGGCTCACACAACTACACTGGGTCTTCATTCCCACCGTGTGCCGTTACACAACTACACTGTTTGGTGATTCACACAGGCCATAGTTCAGGGGTGCTGGGTTTAGCATTGTTACCTATAGAAGCTTCAAGAGCAGACAGAGCTCTTAAAAAGTCACTTATAAGAAGAAGAGAGCCTTTCCAGTTTATACTTCTAAGAGTCTTGTGGGCAGAACAGTTATTTTTAGCATTTACATGGTTTTTCTGCCAAGCAGAAGTTCAAAATCCAGCTGAAGCACCAGCTGTGCTGCGGGGAGTTCTGGTGGGAGAGCTTCTAGGTTTAAATCGCCCGAGTGCAGCCCAGGAGAGGCTGCTACGTGGAACCTCTCGGAGGGACAAGGGAGAGGACCATCATTCTCGGGTTTGTGATGCTCCACGGCTTCTGCACCAGCTCTGAGGTCCCGTCCCCACAGGGTCTGAATTTGTCTCTGGCTGTGTTGGCTGCACAAGCCGTGGCCGAGGTTTTGTGCTTCTAATAGCAACAAAGGGTGGTCTATTTGGTTAATAGCTGGTACAATTTGGGATGGAGAATAGAATACAAAGAGGTATGCAGTGGTCTGTGACTTAGTTTTATTAGCACATTCTTAAGCTCCAATAAAGGACCTTCTGGAGGCAAATCTGAAGTGCCTTAGGGGTGCCCAGGAAGACACCCAAAGAAGCAGAGGTTGGTGTTGAATTCTGGGCTAATGAAGGTCAGAGGTGGATGCCACCAACAGAGCACTGAGCCCTTCTGAGGCAAAGCCCCTGACCCACAACCCTGGCTGACCATTGACTTAATGGCTGAGCCCAGTGGGTTAAGAAAACAAAAATCCAGGGACTGTCGGGGAGGAATACAGTTCCCTTCCCTGTCATCCAAGAAGAGGAGTTAATTTCCCAGAAGCAAGCCTGACCTCAGGGAAGGGGGTGAGTTGTCTGCTTGGTGTCCAGCAATCGCTGGGGCAGGTCTTTGGGGGCCCTGTTTCCTCTCCACATCTGATCGGTGCAATGATGCTGGGTAAGTGTATCTTTTCCGCAGCTCAGACCTCAGGACAGCCATAGCAAGGCAGCCCACTCACGTCTGGCCGGTACTCCAGGCCAGCTCTGCATCTGGCTCCATCTGCCTGAATCCTCTGTATCTGTCAACAGTTCGCATTTGGACAGTGAGGACATGGCTGTAACGTATTAGCTTTCTAAAGCCCCAATGCTTCTTAGTCCTTACTATAGTTTTAATTTTGACCTATTTGCCTATCATTTCTGTCTAATGAATGTCTGTCTTCCTGATTAGTAAATCAGTCCCGTGGGGACTGAGGCAGTGAGAACTCCTGTGTTCTGGTTCCTATTGTATTGCCAGTGCCTGGCTCAATGTCCCAAGGGTGCACATACAATTTGTCAAAGGAAATTAATCAGTGAGTCTTGGAAATCCTTACCTTCTCTTTGGGCCTGGCTGTTTTCCCTCTTGAGGGGTCCTCTTGCTGAGGTCTGAAAAGCTCCCTTGACCACCCTGCCAGGAATCAGTCCCTGGACCAAGATTTTTAACCCCAACAAAGCCAACCACACATCACAGCATCCCCACCTGAATAGAGTTAGCTCTGTGGAACTGCATCCTGTTCCAAGGAAAAGTCCTGAATTTTCCCGTCCCTGCCCCCGCCTTGACCCTTCACTTCCTGCTTTGGGCTTGCATTTTCTTGCAGAATCTGGCACTGGACTTGTTCTCTCCAAATCTCTTGGCATGCCTTCATCAACAAACCTACACACTTTCTCTGTTGCTCGATGCCCTGGGAGAGACCAGACTGCAGGGGCATGAAGTCTCAGCTGACACTCCCTCTCCCCCACCCCTCTTCTCTGTCTTTCTTAGTGTGCTGTTTCTCCAGAGCAACACGCCAGCCTTTGTGTTGCAGGAGGTGAGGAGAAACAAGACACAGAATCTTGGGTGCTTTGGTCCTCAGTTTCTTATCTTCTTGGTTTAGGGGCTTTCTCACAACATACTGGTGGACGTCATCTTTAGAGAGCTTGACATAGGGGCCAGTGGAAGTTGGAGCGGGTCTCTGGCATAGCACAATGAAAGGAGTTTTGTTTGCAGACTTTCTTGGAGGGAATAGGGCATAGGAGAAGGAAATGTTTACTGATAAAAGAAATGTTCTTATGTTGAGGTATGGGGAAGTCACTTGGCTTACACGTGAGTTAACTTGAATTTTTTTAATTGAAATACAGTCAGTTAAAATGTCTCAGTTTCTGGTATACAGCACAATGTCCTAGTCATTCCTTTTCATATTCTTTTTAATTAAAGGTTATTATAAAATATTGAATACAGTTCCCTGAACTATACAGAAGAAATTTGTTTTTAAATTTATTTTTATATATAGTGGCTAACATTTGCAAATCTGAAACCCCCAAATGTATCCCTTCCCACCCACTTTCTCCCAGTAACCATAAGATTGCTTACTATGTTAGTCTGTTTCTGTTTTGTAAATGAATTCATTAGTGTCCTCTTTTTTCCCCCTATTTTTTTTTAGGTTCCACATATGAGTGATAGCATATGGTATTTTTCTTTCTCTTTCTGGCTTACTTCACCTAGAATGACGATCTCTAGGACAAGTGTCTGGAAACATACAGTCCACCAAGACTGAATCAAGAGTTAACTTGAGTTTTATGCTAACTAGGACAGCCTGTTTGTGGCATATCAAATGTACATTGTACATATGCTTTAATTATTAAAGAAACGAGCACATTGACCAGAAGTAAAGAATATACCTATCCATGTTAAAAATAAAGATTAAATACCTCCCTTCATGGGATGCCAAAGCTGATCCTCCCCGGGTGCCAAGGCCATATTGATGCCCTGTGCACATGCCGGTCTGCTTTTCTTGAAACCTTGAAGAAATATATCCCTGACTTGTTTAATGCTCTGTGTTCTGACAAGATATAGAACTGAAAACCGTACTTCTCAGGAGCAATTTCTCAGAGTAATCCGGGAAGCTGGCTTCTGGGCTATAGTCCTCAGCTGGGCTCAAATAAAACACTTTCTCTTCCAATTGTAGATTGTTTACTGATTATTTCCATTGACATTACAAAGAGAAAAGCAGAAGGGCTGCTTTGCCTTCCTTCCAACTATTGCTTTTTCCACTTCTTTAGGTGAAGAGAATATTTTCTGCCTTCTCTTGCCTGGGTTTTTCTGGGCTTTTATGGTTTCATTTTGATATGCTATTTCCTTTGGGTTTATCGCTGCACCCTTCCTGGGGCTCCTTCCCCGGCTAACTGTTTTATAAGAGATAGGCAAAGCCATCACAAAGGAGCCAAACAGAACCCAGTGGCCTGCAAAAGGCCTGCTGGTCCCGGCCACCTGCTAGAGGCATTGAGACTGAGCCCAGCGACACTTCCTTTGAAACAGAGCGATGCGCCTGCCATCCAAATCAAAGGTGCTTATAAAAAGAATTCCCTCTTTTGGACCTAGGGTTTTTTTTCCCCCTCCCAGCTCCAGGTCCTGCTGTCTTCCTGCTGTCACAAGGGAGGGACCCACGGTCTTATCCCTGCTTTGAATGGCAAAAGCTTTAAATTGGAGTACCTTTTCCTGCTCAGCTTGCTGGAGCCAACTCTGTGTGTGGCTCCAAAAGCCTGGCCTGGAGCTGCAACCTACAGCTTTCCTTCCTGTTTTACTTTCTTTTCAGATGCAGTGTTTGCTCCTCCAGTATAAAAGTAACACGCGCTTCCTATAGGAAATCACTGTAGAAATACGCAGAGAGAAAAACCACCACTCCCGGAGCCACTCTCCAAAGACAAACATTGTAAGTATGTTGGTACCTTTCCCTCTAGACTTGTTTTTAGCATCCTTAGGACGATTCCTGGCCTATGTCCATGATTTTCCTATTCATCAGATATTGGGAATTCCCAAGTGAGATTTTATTTTTGAGTAAGAGTGCTCTAAGAGAGAGAGAGAAAGAAAGGGAGAAAACAGCTGGACAGAGAAGCAGCATAAAGCCAAGTACCCTGTGTGACATCAACTCATCTTTGTGAACTCCCAGGCTGATGCTTCCTTAGAATATTTCCCATTTAGATTCCTCTATTAATTAGGAAGAGAAGTGGTGAGTCAGCAACTCCTTGAGGGCTAACGGCTCATCCCTTTGAGATGAATAGCTTTTCAGCGCCTTCAGCTACTCTTCTGAGTACTTCCGATGTGCAAGAGGCTGGGAACAGTTCATTTCTAGAAATTAGAGTTCTTCAAGGAAGCAATAAAGCGCTGGCAGGCAGTTTGATAATGTGCAGAATGGAAAACATCGCCCTCTCTGGGCAGGCACGTGCAGGGGCAGGTGGTTGCCGGGCGTGGAGTCCAGCCTCTACCCAACAGTCCTTTAAAGCATCTCTGGGCAGGACATGACCCCTGCGGCCACCTACACTGGCTTGTGACATGGAGTGGGGAGTCAGGGAAACACAATATGAGGTTCACCCACCGTGGGTTTGCCTTTGGCCAGTCCCTCTCTCTTTGTGGGTTGGCTTCTTCCCTAGTACGAAGAGTGGCACAGAATGAAATGCTCTCTAAGTGCTGTGTTACACATTCCAGGTAGAGAGCAAAATTACATCCACAGATGTACAGAGACATGTGGACCTGTTCTCCCGTCTCACCTGAGGTCCCACAGACCTGACAGCCTGCGAGAGGGTAGAGTCAGCCGTCGACTGAGATTCTGAATCTGTTCCTCACTAGGTTTAAGTGACCTTGGGACATGTTATTTGACTTCTAAATCTCCTTTCACTGCTTTGTGAAAAGGAAATAATAATGTGTGTCACTTTACAGTTACTAAGAGGGTGCAATGGGGAAAAAAAGAATTACTTTAGTAATTAATGAACCCAACAAATATTTATTAAGTACCCACCATCTGCTGGGCACAGTTCCAGGCAAGCAGAAGAAAGTCTCTTTTCTTGGGAAGCTGCCATCCTTGTTGGGAGTGAGGGAGACAGGAAATAAACAGCTAAAAATGTCAGACAATAAAATGGGGCGATGGGACAGAAAGTGACGAGGTAGCCACTGCAGTCTGAGTAGTCAGGGAAGGCTTCTCTGAGGAGGTGACATTCAGGCTGAGAGGTGAATGGGGGGAGGGAACCAGACATGCCACAGGGGCCCAGGGAAGAGCATGTCAGGAGCAGGGAACAGTGCAAAGTGCACAGAAAGAAGGCAGCGGGCTTGGCATGTTCAGGACCGGAAGGGAAACCAGGATGGCTGGAGTATGGAAGGTGAGGAGAGTGGAGGTTCGACAAGTAGGAAGAGGCCAGACTCCAGAGGGCTTGATAAATCACGAAAGCAATTTGGAAGAGGGAGAGCCTACAACATTCTTGGCCCAAAGTTATACTTGAAAGAGGAA
Organism: Camelus ferus; assembly: GCF_009834535.1. NCBI lineage: Eukaryota > Metazoa > Chordata > Mammalia > Artiodactyla > Camelidae > Camelus > Camelus ferus. The sequence goes on along the minus strand of NC_045697.1, from coordinate 15,539,520 downwards.
CTTAGCTGAAAATGAGAAGAAAAGAATGTTCTGGAGGGACCTGTTTCCTCCTAACCGTGAAAGATGAAGGTGCAAGTGTTATCAAACACTGCTGTGCCAGGGGGTTTCCAGAGCAGAGCGTCTGCCTCGTCACACAGAAGCCCTGGGGGGAGACGGGCCTGCCCATCCTCAGAGGAGTTGCAGTCAGTCCCGTCCCCGAGCATGAGGAAGGGACTGCAGAGAGACACTAGAGTCACAAAAGAAACCTCGAAATAGATTCAGTGGGAGATGCAAATTCAGTTCAGAGCAGGCCTCCCGAAGTCTCGAAGCTTCAAAGACTCCTCTGGGAGGACATAGGGGAGGGGAACCGAAGGCAGAGCAGACAGCTTGATGAACACAAGCTGAGCCCTGCAGGCTACTCCAAGAAAGGGGGTCTTAGTCAAAGGGGAAAGCCCCCAGATTGCAGACTTTTTTGCCTTCCATAATTCATAGTATTATTCTTCTGTTTCTGAGTTGCTATCAGATCCACCCTGGGCCTTTCAGGCCTGAGAGGAAGAGAACCTTCCTCCTCTTCTTGTTTACAAAGTCCCCTGGAGCCGTGCCTCAGTCAGCTCCCAGGATTTTAAGGAAGGCTTCTGTTCCAGATGAGAAGTAATTACAGCTCCTGGTTTCCAACCGTCCCCGCGGCAGCTCAGGCAGTTAATTGGCTCTGCCATCTTGGCCTGGTTGCCCGGGGCTTCCTACACCCTTCTGCTCCGCCTCCTACACTGTGGGGAATTTTCACAGTTACTTCAAAAGGGTGGGTTTCCCATCAGGCAGCAAGTGATTGCCAGGCCTCTGCAGCCACCTCAGCTGGCTGGCTGTGGGCTTCAAGAGGGCGGGCCATTCGGTAGCCTCTGTGACGTTTCCATGAGTGTTAAATGAGGCCCGGCTGAAAAACCCAGACCCTGAGTGAGGGGGCTTATTCTGCGCCACAGGAAGGGCCTGGGGAAGTTTCTCTGGTTTATTAAGGCCCTAGTGAAGACCAAAGGAGCCTCAAGTTTGTCCCAAGATGATGGTATTACTTAAAAACAGCTTGGGAAATAGTGTTTTCAAAACACTTTATAATGGAGAATTTCAAACACACCAGAAGACTGTTACAATAACCCTCCATGTGCTCATTGTCTCAATAATTATTAATATTTTGCCAATCTTTTTTTTTTATCTGTTTCTATTTTCCCCTCTCCCCCCTTTTTTTTCCTTTGCAGTTGTGAGTCATCGTGTTATCTCATCCTTAAATCTTCAGGGAATGTAGATTCTCCAGTAGAAAATTTACCCTATGACATCGTTGCAGGTGGGGTTCCCCAGAAGCCAACTTCGAGGCGAGGAGTATCTGGCGGGCAGAACGCTTACTGGGAGGTTGCAGGAGCCGCGTTTGCAGGACCGAAGGAAAGGGTGCAGGACCTGGCTGTTAGGCACGTTCTGTAAAGGACTCAGCCGGGCCCCGTGAAAAGCTGCAAAACTGAGCACTTCTTAGTTGCCCAGGGTCTGGGGAGAAGCCTGGGCCTTTATCCTCTCACGTGCTCCTGTATTGACCCGGCTGTCCCCGGGAAGTGGGGGTAACCTGGCACGAGGTGTCTCTCGTCAGCCAACAGCAATTTGAAGGCAGTGCCTGGAGAGGGCAGATAGCAGGTGGCTGTTAGCTGGCAGGACTCCCAGCAGCACAGGGAATAACCTTTCATTTCTGAAGGGGGATTAGAATGGCTCATCACAGGCCCCACCAAGACATTGTTAAGCCCAACAAAACGACCAAATAACTCTTTGCTGTTATCTAATATTATCTAAGCAAGGTCCACAAAGGGAAGAGTTATGTTAAATTAAGTTAAAAGATTCCTTTAGAGCAGATCTATTATGAATTTTAAATATGCAAATAGACATCATGGCTCTCTTAAGAAGATTCTTTTTTTTAAAGTCCTGTTTTGTTTGTTTTTGGGGGGAGGTAATTTGGTTTATTTATTTATTTCAATGGAGGTGCTGGAGATTGAACCCAGGACTTCCTGCATGCTAAGAACGCATTCTACTGTTGACCTATATCCTCCCCAGCCCCTGCGGGAGGGCTCTTAAATGTGCAGCATTTACAAAATTTATTTGATCACCTAACATGTTTTTGGTTTTGCTTTAATTTTTAGGTTTGAGGACATATCTCAAGAAAGCAATGCCCTGGACAATTTAATAAACAAGGAAAGAAGCAGCTCCTATTTTACAGTGTTGGAGAACAGCTAAGCCAAGACTGTCCTGCCCGGTGAGGAAGCTGACTGGAGTGGAGCCACAGTAAGAATAATAGAGTGTATGCTACCGATGCTACAGTACCTTCTAAGACAGCTACGAGTTGCATGACCATCCAAAGACACTTTGCTGTTAGAAAAGGATGCGTGCTAAAAATACTGTGCATTTTATCACATCAACAGCCTTTCACTAACAGCTTTTTGATATGGTCATTTTCGCACAGCGGAAGGGTGGCAGAAAATGTCGTGACTGATGAAGAGTCTCTTTGTGGATACTGGGAAGTTATTTTTAGGTTGTTACAAAGCCTCATGTATAATTGCTACCCCAACCTTAAGAGGCTGGTGTTGGAGACCAAGGAACTGGCAAGAAGGGGTTAGTGAAAGGTTCATAAATCGATAGACTGCAGTTGTGTGCACAGCATGGGGCCAGGCATTGGAATCGATAAAGGAGAAAACAGTTTGCTTCCCCAGGAACTTATACAGGAATGATGAAGGGAAAGATATGGTTAACACAACGGAGTGAAACAAGTAAACAGTTTTCTGCAATCAGTTTTCATTTTGTTGTATGCTTGTTTTGTTGTATGGCTTTTTAACAAATATTACTTCAATTACTGTGTATATGTATATATTCCTATTTCATAGACAGACGTAGAGAAAATTCTTAATCATGCAGCTAATTAATGAAAAGGTTGGAAACACAATCCAGACAGTTTGTGGTAACTGTCTTCTAGCTGTAGGAGATAATGGTGAAGTTCAGTGAGTGTTAATCAGGAAGAGCTGAAGGGGAGTATTGGTGTCTGGAATGACAGATGCAACTGACATAAATCTCTCTTGCTTCGCTGATTTAAGGTGTTGTATCTCCTTCTCTCGGAGGTGAGACTCTAGAGTTACGTGTGGGGGTTTATAATCTGGGAGGAATGCTTTTCTCTCTGTATCTATCGGGGAACTGAGGTGTTTTCTGAACACCTGGGGGCTCCTATACCGGTCCACTGTGAGAGGTGGCACAGTGCGGAAAGAGAGCACAGATCAGAAGACTGAAATGACTACTTGTAGATTCCGGCTCTACTCGTTAGCAGTGTGTTTTTGTGCATTACATTCAGAGCTCTAGTTTTATGATCCATGAAATGGGCGTAATAATGCCTACATTCCCATGGGGTGTTTATGGGGATTAACTGATGTGTTTTCATGCCTAGGATGACTTGACACCTGGCAGACACTAAGTAAATATTAATTTTCTTTCTCCTATCCCTCATTAAATCACTCCTCTTCATCACAAGAAGTTTTTAGTACCAGAAGCACAGAATGATCTTTTCCATAAAAGCCAGAATTTCTGTCCTTCTTCCCTTCTCTCATCTTAGTTCCTGGGAATCTGTGCAGCATACACTGCTAAAGGTCAGCTCTGTGCCTACTGAATTATTCTATTTCTTAGTAGATGAGCCTCTGAAAGATTCATGTTTTTCTTCTTTATCTTATTCAGAGTTCTTCTATTCAGCATTGAATACTAATAATGGAAGCTACAATTTCTTGGGTGGTTACTACATGCCAGGTAAGTGTTCGACAGGCAATAAAAACTAAAATAATAATAATAATAATAATAATAATAATAATAATAATAATAATAATAATAATAATAATAATAATAATAACAATAATAACTTTATGAGCTAGATCCTGTCATTATTCCCATTATAGTGATGACACTTTTGAGTCTTGGGTTGAGTAATCTGCCCCAGATCATAGAGCTGGTTAGTGATGCACAGACCTTCAAACCAGTTGTTTGTTATACCAAAGAATGAGAGGTAAAATCTTTGAGTGACAGAAAGCTTGTGTCTTGGACTTTTACAATCCTAGTGAGCTAGGATCAGCTGGGCATAGTGCAAAGAGAGAGCTGGCTATTGGAGGACCTGGATTTGAGCCTTGTTTCAGTATACTCTGGCCAGATCCCTTAGCTAGAAATGCAGCTCAAGTTTGCTTTAGCAAATAAATGAAATTTATTGACTTCAATCTCTCTCTCTCTAACTCTGCTTCTGTTAGTCAGCCTTTTTCTCATATTGAAGATACTGTCCAAAATTGGCCGAGGAAATTTGCCAGAAATAGCTTTGACTTAATTTTTCCCAAAGCTTGTGATCACAGAGATAGAAAGAAGACACAATTCCATAAGATCCACCAAGTTCTGGTCCCCAAACTAATCTGTCTGGACAGGAGGATGGAGGACTCTCATTAGCTTGACCAAGGTCATGTTCCTATAACCCTTGGGACTGGGTAGAATGGAGGGCAAGATAAATCCCATTGAAAATATGTGGAATGGGATGTGAGACATTGAGCAGAAAAAGACTTTTTTCCTCAGTACTGTGTCACTTAAAACCTATCAAAGCTTAAGTGTTGATTTGTAACCTAAGAAGTTCCCCAGATAAAATTCACAACTGGACCCCATGCACGGAAGGCAAGGACAGACTGAAGAAAGAGGCTGCCACTCCAAATTGGCAGGTGACCATTTTAAAAAACAAGGGGACTTATATACGAGGCCCCAGGATGGGTAGATCTCTGAATCCACTGCTAGAACCTTAGCGTTTATACAGAGGCCGTAACTGGGTTCAGTCACGTATACCACCCAGACGGTCTCAACAACACGTACCCTCCCAAGGGTATGGGCATCCTTGAAAACAGCTCCCACTGTGGGAACGGTGGGCAGAGTGTAATTACCGAGGATGGGGAGGGGGTAAGTAATAAGTAAGAGCCTCCAACTGCCCCGGTCCGGCTCATGGCTCAGATGGGGGCCATATCCTCTCAGTGACCTCCTCCAACCTTAAGTAAGTCATTTCTCTTTAAATTCCAGTCTCTTCAACTATAAAAGGAGAGCGGTACTTTTCCTTGTAAAGTCGTTAGAAGGGAGAAATAAAATAATACATTAGAAGGAAAGTCCTTTGGAAACTTCCAAGCCTGTGGAAACACGACTGCAAACTAGAACCTCTGAAAACTTGCTGATCCTCTAGCAGCCTTTGCTTTGACATATGACTTAGTTTTAGGAGCTTCCTTGACATTTAGAAATAGCAAGTCATGAACCACACTAAATTAATAAAAATGTATGTATCACCATTCTAGTACATAGGCTTGCATTCTTTAGCCTGAAAAGAGGAGGGGAAATGGGAGTATCAAAAAAAAAAAAAAAATCTGGGAAACACTTATTTTTATCTTATGTCTGCTAAAGTCACTGCCAATGTACAGCTTAATTTCAGGTTTACCTTAAAATGTCTCTGCTAAAAGGTAAAAGCTGAGTAACGAGCCTGTGGATAAAAATAGAGGGTTTTTACAAAGGGAAAATACAAAGCAAGAACACAAAGCTCAGAGACATGTGGGTGGAAATAAAGCTGTGAGTGGCTCGTGCACTTTAAGGTAAATCGAAACTTTGCCTGAGGTTATGAACCAAGGGGAGAAGGCAGTGCTTCCTTCTTCAAATGATTAGAATTTAACAGTGAGTCTTACTCTTACTACAACCCTCCAGCTAATCAAAGTGAACATCAGGTTCTTGGCCTAACAATCAAGAAGAAAATCTTGAATTTCTGTAGCTGTAGCTGCCTGCTCTAGGTGGAGAATTCTAAAATCTATTTATGAGAAAGCCATCTTCAGAGATTTCCCCAGGTGATGAATTATTTCCCCTGGTTCTATGCTTCCAAAATATATCAAGTTCACTTTGGAAATTATATATTTCTTAACACTGTAGTCATTGTTTTTCAGACACCTAGAATTTTCTAGGTTCTTTTAATGTTAGTTAATGGAATGGCTAAAGAATTGAAGAGGAAAAATAATGGCTGAATACTAGGGTTAAGACCAGGACTGATTTACTAATGAGATCTACATTCTGATTCTAACTCAGTCAATATTCATTCAAAGAATAAATGTGTGAGCATTAGGGTCCATCCTGGGTTCCAGGGATACAGTTTTGACCCAAATATTGTTCTTGTTTTTGAGAAGCTCATACTTAATCATCTGAGGGAGACGCACAATAAAGGTAATATCACATATGTGGTGATCACTCTGATAAACAATTAAATAGGGTAAAGGGACTAGAGGAGTGTTGAGTACTATTTCAGAGGGTGGTCAAAGAAGAGGTCTATGAGGGGTTAGTATTTGAAATAAATCTTGATGGAAGTGAGAGAGCAAGACTTGAGAATTTGGGGGAAGAATGTTTCCAGAAGCAAAATTGGTATGTGCAAAGGCCCTGAGGCAGAAGCATACTTGACTTATTTGAAGAACCAACAAGAAAATCAGAGTGGTGAGAGAGGATTAAGCTAGGAAAGTAGGAATGAGAGGTGAGAAATATTGGAGAGCAAGCTGGAGGCTATATTACACGGGGTCTTATAGGCCTTGGTAAAACTTTCTATTTTATTGCTGTGTAATGGAAAGCCACTTGGGGGCTCAGACAGAGGAATGACATGAAGTAATTTGTGTTTCAGAAAGATCACTCCAGCTACAATACGGACCACAGACAGTGAGGAGTAGAGGTAGAAACAGGAAGATCAGCAGGTGATAATTACAGTAATTTAGGATGTTTAGGATGTACACAGTGTGGTGAGAAATGGTTTTATTTGAGGTATTTTATGTAGGAAAGGGCAGTGGATTTGATGTGGTTTTTCTGTTGTGGAACTCTAGTCATATGTGTGACTTCGGGAGATGATAAAATATAGTGGACATTATTTTAAAAGTTTTCAAACATCCACATGGTAAAATGAATAGTACAGTGAACTGTGTATTCACCACTTGGATTTTACAGTTATTATGATTTTACCCATCTTATTTTGCCTATGTCTTCCCACCACTCTTTTTTCTCTTTCTGGACTGTTAAAACAGACCCTAGACATCATGTCATTTCATCTCTCAGTATTTTAGTATGTATTGTCAACAAACAAGACCTTTAAAAAACCCCATAATATCACACATAAAATGCACAATATTAACCTAACAAAGTTAATAAATATTTATTACCATTTAAAATCAATGTATGTTCAGGTTTTCCGAGTGCTTTCTAAAAAGTGTGTTTTTACAGTTGGTTTGATCAAATTAGGATGCAAAGAATGCTCACCCATTGCAGTGGGCTCATAAATCTCTTTAATCTATAATCACCTACATCTTCCCATATTTTGTTTATTTATTTATAATTTTTTTGGTTTTATTTTACCTCTTTAAGACTGTATCTTTTTATATGTACATTTTTTACTTTTATTTTTTTATTGAAGTACAGTCAATTACAATGTGCCAAATTCTGGTGTACAGCATAAAGTCCCAGTCTTGCATACACATATACATATATTCATGTATTTTTTTAAAGAGAATTTTTAGGTTTACAACAAAATTGAGAGGAAGGCACTGACATTTCCCATATACCCCATGACCCTACACATGCGTAGCTTCCCCTGTTGTCAACATCCCCCACTAGAGTGGTACCTTTGTTACAACTGATGAACCTACATTGATATCTCAAGATTACCCAAAGTCCATTGTTTACCTTAGGGTTCATTCTGGGTGTCAAACCCATTCTATGGGTTAGGACAAATGTATAATGACACGCATCCGTCATTATGGTATCATATCACACGAGCATTTTCAGTGCCCTAAAAATCCTCTCTGCTCTGCCTGTTCATCCCTTCCCCCTGCCCCAACCTCTCACAACCACTGATCTTTTTCCTATCTCTATAGTTTTACTTTTTCCAGAATCTCCTATAGTTGGAATCATGTAGTTTGCAGGCTTTTCAGATTGACTTCTTTCACTTAGGAATGTGCATTTAAGTTTCTTCCATGTCTTTTCATGCCTTAATAGCTCCTAATTTTTCGGTGCTGAATAATATTCCATTGTCTGGATGTATCACAGGTTATCTACCCATTCATCTACTTAAGGACATCTTGGTTGCCTCCAAGTTTGGGCAGTTATGAATACAGCTGCTAGAAATATCCATGTGCAGGTTTCTGTGTGGATATACATTGTCAGCTCCTTTAGGTAAATACCAAGATGTGTGATTGTTGACCATACGGTGAGAGTAGGTCTACTTCTGTAAGAAACTACTGTCTTCCAAAGTGGCTATACCATTTTGATTTCCCAGTAGCAATAAATAAGAATTCCTGTTTCTCTACATTCTCACTGGTATTTGGTGTTGTCAGGGTCCTAGATTTGGGCAGTCCTTATATTTTTCTCTGCCTTTTTTTGGTTGAGAATCATGAGTTATTTGCCCTTTAAGAATTTCTCATCTACTAAATTTGGCTGATTGCAACATGTGGCACTTGAAAAAATGTTTCTTTTTCTCCTAATTTACTGCAAACCTGTTAGCTAGATCTAGAAGCTTAATTTTATACACATATGTATATATATATATATGTGTGTGTGTGTGTGTATACATTTGTTTTTTGGCAGGGACAGGGCCAGAAAATTTCATAGGTAGCACTATTGCATCATCAATTCAAATAGAGGTAAACTGAGGCAAGCTTGAATTCCCAGAAATTGAGTTTATTCAGGAATAACAGGAATTGCAATTCAGGAGACAGAATTGTGGCAAAACACAGGTGAGTCCTGTTGAGAGTATGTGGTGGGCTGTTTTTATGGGTGAGGAATGCAAAAAGGGTAGAGTCCAGCCAGAGTGCAAGCAGCAAGTTCACTGGCTTGAGGATGGAGAGAGATTCTTGGTTGATAGACTACACTGAGGTATAAGTCTCAAGTTTTCTGTAAACCAGGCGTGTCTCAGCCCTTCAATTTCCTTTTTCTGAGGACGCGTGCGTGAGCGTCTCCATTTCATCTCCTCCGCTTCCGTTTTAGATTGAAACACTTTCGCAGCCTGAGAGGAGAAATGATGGCTACTTTGGTGAAGATAAACAGCCTTTTCACATTCGTGAGGTTAAAACTGATCAGGGGTGTGGTAGCCCAGATCGTGCCCCGACTCTCCAAAGATACCTGCACCCGCATCCTGGAACCTGGAGAGGGCGTTGTAGAGGTAATGAAGGTCACGGAGCTCCAGAGAGGAGAGGAGCCCAGGTGGCTTCAATCCAATCACACGAGACCTTAAGGGCAGAGAACTTTTCCCAGCAGAACTCAGAAGGAGCTGGAGAACCGTGGTCGGAGGAGGTCGGAGGGGAGGCGGAGAGACGCAAGCCTGGCGAAAGTCTGGGGAATTGTGTGCTCCTGGCAGTGAGACCAGGGGCCCGGAGCGGGCCTCTGCGGAGCTAAGGGTGGTACCCACCGCAGAGCCAGCCAGGAAACCCGGCATCAGCCCTTCCGCTGCAGGGAACTGTGTTCCGCCAACAACCTGAATCAGCTTGCAAGTAATTCTCCGCCAGCCTCCCAGTCACAGCCCTGGCCCTCGGACACCCTGCTTCTGGCCTAAGTGCTGCTGCAGAGAAACCAGTGGAGCCCACCTGAACTCTTCAGCTACAGAACGGTGAGATAATAAATTTTGTGTTGCTCTGAGCTGCTAAATTTGTGGTGTATGGTTCGACAGCACGAGATAACGAATACGAGTGGATGCAGGTGTCGTTGAGTCTGATCCCGCCATTTTGAAGTTCTCCGTGCATCTGTTGCCTCATGGTTTCAGCAGCTGTAGATGATTGTTGTTCAGAGCTGTTGTCATTAATGGTTACCAAATGGTGATTCTTCTTATTCTGTCATTCCTTCTGCATTCAGTAGCTGGAACTCGTCTCTAATGAACTTTTGTCAATAATTTAGTTTCTCTGAAAACATTTGGATATGAAAAGCAGAATAAATGCCTTATGTTTTCTCTTTATTTGGTTTCAGAATGCTGAAATAGTGGTTTTGCTATGATTTAAGGCGACCAATTAGTTTTTTTGTTGTGTCGTAAGTAGTATGAATTTGTGGAGTTTTATATATTTGTGTATTTCAGCCACATTGCTGTCATTAATTTCTTTTTGGTGCTTAAATGGCCCCATTTTTGGCCGGTGGACCCCCCTTCAAGTTCAATCCTGTGTCTTTTTGTCAAGGCCTCATTATATATGATAGCATTCTTACATTCAGGCCCTACAAAATCTCCTTTATCTTGTTTATCTCGTTCATTTTGTGCCCCAGACACTGTACTGTTTCTCCGAGAATTCTTTGTGTTTTTTTGGGTGTTTAGAGATGAAAATCTGGGTGCTTAGGGGTGCTTTTGTCATTGCTTCAAAGTCATCTCAGACAGAGGTAGGAGGTGTTTTTTAGAAATTTCAAACAATAATACATTTATATTCAGTTTCTAAATCAAAGGTTACAATATGTGGTTTATACTTGGAGTTTTATACTTCAGTCTTTGATAAAAATTTTGGCTTCTGACAATGTTAATATAATTATTGGCTTTTTCTATTATCTAACAATGCAAATATTACTATTGCTAACAAGATTGCTGAATCTGGTTTAAGATTTCTCTGCAGTTTTTTTGTTGTGGTTGTGGTTGTAGTTGTTAGAATTTAGCCCTTTAGGGAAGTATGATGAGAATATTGGTTTTTAAAAATTTTTTTATTATTTTAAATGATTTTTTATATTTTATTTATTCATTATTGTATTATTAATTTCAGCAGGGTGGGGTGAGGTAATTAGATTTATTTATTTTTAGGGAAGGTACTGGGGATTGAACCCAAAGAATATTGTATTTTTTAAGTATCAAAATATTCTTCAGTAAGTGGTTATGTCATTAGTTTCCTATATTTAAATTCACTAATTTTTGTTGTTTTTTTAATTTTGTGGGGGTTATTTTATTTTGTTTTTAAATGTGTAAATATTTATGTAATTTTGGAGTTAAAAAAATAAAAGAAAACCAGGGGCATTTGGAGTTCTGGCATCTTGTCTTCTTCTGTATCTTCAGTCTTTTTCTCTGTAGGTAGCCTTCTTATTATTGATTTTTAATTCAGAAAATAAATTAACTATGTCTGTGTATGTATGCATATGTTTCTATACAAATATTCATAGTTTTCCTTACCTAAATAAAAATTAGCCTGTTTAGCACACCATTTACTTTGCCTTTTAAATGTGATGTATCCTGGAGATCACGCCACAGCAGTATACAGAGATCTTTCTCATTCCTTTTTATACCTACATGATATTCCATAACTTATTCATAGTAGGTTTACTCAGCGTGCCCCGCTTAGCACTTGTGTTTTTTCTTTAATCGTTGAAGAAAGGAACAAAAAGAAAGGTGCTGTGTTAGTATCCTAGGGCTGTCATAGCAAAATGTCACCAACTGAGTGGTCTTAAACAACAGAAATGTGTTGTTTCGCAGTTCTGGAGGTTAGAACTCTGCTGTGGAGGTGTCAGCAGGGCCGTGCTCCCTCTGAAACCTGTGGGGGGATCCCTCCTTGCCTTTTCTCAGCCTCTGGTGGTTGGTGGGCAGCCTGTGGCCTTCCTTGGCTTGTAGATGCATCCTTCCCATCTCTGCCTTCATTGTTAACACGGCGTTCTCCCTGGGAGCCTTCGTGCTTTACCTGTTTTCCTATAGTAACACCAGCTGTATTGAATTGAGGGCCATCCAACTCCAGTATGACCTCATCTTCACTTAATACATCTTAGTGTGTTTCCAAGCAAGGTCACATAGTGAGGTACCGGTGATTTGTGGTTTAACAGATATATAATTTTTGGTGGCGGGTTGCGGGGAGTGCAGAATTCAACCCTTAACAGATGCTAACGTACAAAAATTAACACTCAAAACAAGCTCCAAGTGTCTCCTGGTAAAGTAATAGGGATGGAGATGAACAAAATATGAGGGCCCCTGACTCTTCCTCATAAAAGGTCTGAGCGAGGAGCTTCCCAACAAAACTGCCATTACTGTGTCAATTCCGTGTCCAGGTGACTGACCAACTTTTGCCCAGTTCCTCATCTTCCTTCAGAACCAGGTCTTCAAATTGGCCTGGATATCTTTCTTCCTACCCAGGAATGGGGTTTTTAGGGAGTAAGTCGGTTGTTCTTGTGAACAAATCAGCAGATAGAGCCCAATTAAAATGTGCTCTGTCTTCCTAAAATAAAAAACATTCGTAATTATTTCTGGTTATAACAATAGTAAGGCAGAACAGAAAAATGTAAAGAAGAGACCGCCAAACTCTTGGGATGGAGTTGATTACTGTTAACACTTTGAAGATACTTGAGTACCTCTCTTGAGTGACAGTGTGTGCCTCTGTGTGATTGTGTATGTGTATGTGTGTGTATTTTGTATCTATTAGGAATGCATTTGCCTGAAAGTAATAGAAAGCCAAAAGAGGGTGGATTTGATAATAAATAAGTGTTTTCTTGTTTCATGTTTTAAGAACTCTGGAAGTAGTTTCTGATGTTGGATCAAGGATTCAGTGGTATCAGGGCTAAGAATCAGCTAGTCTCTTGTATATTTATAAGATATTCTTTTATTCCTTTCCATTTTGGTTTCAGAATGGCTGCCACAGCTCTAACCATATTGGTAATCCAGGAAAGAAGAAAAAGAAAGGGGAAATCTGTCATCCCTCCCCTTTTGTTAGGAAAACAAAAGCTTTTCCTGAAACCATCCCAGACCTCTCTCCCACCTGCAGCCACTGGAGCCACCTGTGTCATTGCTGGGGCAGAATCACGTGATTGTTTCGGGTTGTCTGGGATACTGGGAATATGGGGCCCAGGACTGCTTAGATGAGAGGTTGGCCAACTATCCTTTGTGGGCCAGACTGGCCCACTGCCTGTTTTTATAGATAAAGTTTTATTAGAACACAACCATTCCCATTGATTTACATATTTTCTACAGCTGCATTCACACTACAGCAACAGAGCTGAATAGCTGTGACAGCAACCATGTGCCCCACAAATCCTAATATATTTATCGTCTGGTCCTTGACAGAGAAGTTGATCAACCCCTAGGTTAGGTCAAGTAGTGATCCTCATAGACCAAGGCTGGGAACATTGTTCTAAATAAAAATGGGTTTTATTAGCAAGGAAGAAAGTGGGAATGGCTGTTGGGTGGGTGATTAAAAGTATCGGTCATGATGGGGTTGGTAATAGAGGTTGGGGCTGAAAAGACAAAGTTGAATTAACCTTTATAGGAACAATGGTTTATTTCCTCATCAATCACCTACTGCTTCAGCATTCTCTTCCATCCATTTATTTCTTGGGTATCATCCCTTAACTCGATCCTTAGGTAACAAGCAACTCCTCTACCATCTCTGAACATCCTACTCTCTCGAAAGGTTCCAATTTCACTCATGTATACCTTAGAGTAAATTTAAGGTAATATGTCCTTTTCCGTGGAGCATGTTTTAAGCCTTGATCTTACATAGGAAGGCTGACCAATGAAGAAGAATTTCAGACTCCAGAGTATATGTAGAAGGCTTCCTCCTCCCTTCTTCCTTTCTTTCCTTTGTCAGATATTAAATTAGCATCTATACATCCCAGACTTTGTTCTAGTTGCTGAGACTACAAAAGAGAAGACAGGCAAAGTCCCTGCCCTCAAAAAACATAAATCAGCCATACTGGGGAAAAAATGGAGTATAAACAAACCATAAATAAATATGCAATAAAATATCAAGTGATGAGTTCTTAGAAGAAAACTTAAGGGAAGAGTGATAAGAGACCAAGAGAGGCTTTTCTTGGGAGTGTAATCTCTACCTGAAGGCAGTGATGCAGGGAACCCTGCATATAGATGAGAAAAGGATTCTAGGCAGAGGGAGGTGTAAGTGCAAAGGCCCTGAGGTAGAGCTTTGATTGGAACTGTCATGAACAGCAAGGATGTCAGTGCTCAGTTCACAGTGAGCAAGCAGAGTACTCCAAAACTTAAGACTGAGCTTATAGCTAGTTGTTGGATCTCACAAGGACTTGTGAGCCATGGAGAGCAATTGGGTGTTTATTCTAATTCTGGTGGCCACCCATTGGAAGATTTTGATCAGGAGCAAAAAATGTTCTGATTAATACTTAAAAAAGAAACCCTTGGAGCACTCTGGACAGAAAGCAAATTTCCATTTGCACAGAAATAATTTGTTGAATTGTCAAAGTGCTTGTTAACAGTAAATTTCCATTCATTCATTGAACAAGAAAATATTTAACAACTGTTATACTGTAGGCACCTTTTTAAGCTTTGAGGAGATAATGGTGAATGAGACATAAGCCCTAACCTTGTGGAATTTATAATCTATTAGTTGAACTTTAGAAGTAAACAGATAATTGTAATTAGTGTAGTAAGTTCTACAAAAACAGTGAACACAGTGGGACATCTGAGCCCATTGCGGAAGCCACACAGCCTAAACTTGGCTGGATTGGGAAGGAAGGAAGACGTGTTCACTGGAGTCGTGTCCTAAAGGATGGGTCATGGAGTAGAAGGGAGCTACGGCTGCCAGATAAAACACGGTAACAGTTTAAATTTGAACTTGATGTAAACAGTGGTGGATAATTTTTTTTTTTAGTATAAGTATGTCCTAGATATTGCATAGGGCATGCTTTTACTTAAAAGGTATTTGTTTTAGATTCTGAAATTCAGGTTTAACTGGGTATCCTGTATTTTTATTTCTTACATCTAGCAAACCTGGAGGATGTCCATTGTGGGTGTTGCAAGTAGTTTTGGGTGAGCCTGGAGTCCAGAGTTGGAGAGAAGTAGGTTGGGTCAAATTGCATCCTACTGTCAGGATAAAGTCCAAAAAACAACCAATGGCATGTTTTAAACAGGGAAGTGACAGGCTCAGATTTCAAATTTAGGAAAAAGCACGACACTCTGGCTCTGAAGTACAGATGATAAAATGGAGGCTTTCTTCGCAGCTTAAAGAGACTGTCTAAGGAAGTCATTTTGTGATATTAACTTTTTAACTTAATTATTTTTGGCTGCTTCTGTATTCCCCTGAGGAAGGGTTTGTTATGTGTTCTTATTGGTCCATACTAATTTTAGCAGAAAATAACTTCGAAGAGAAAATTTTTTTTATAAGAAACAAAACCAGGTTTTCACAAAGAGAGCGCACATCTCCCAAAGCACCCAGAACACATTTGCAGGCATTACCTCGTGTGCCCTCAGCATCCTCCTCGCTGTCCGTTTCAGGGGGTAGAGAGGGCACGTGTCCAAAGCTTCATCTCTTGCAGTTGCTCATTCTAACCTCAAGCAAGGACCCCCGAGGGTGTCTCTGACAAGGCAGATGCTAAGGCGTTCTCAGGAGGCCGAGAGGACCTCCTGGTGGGGAAGAGGCCATGCTCTCTGTCAACAGCCCAAACTCCAAGTTCAGCCTGACTCTGAAACAGGTTCATGAGGGCCAGATGAAATTTCTTTGGAGATGAAAATGCAAATGGGAATTTCTCATCAAGCACAACGCCACGGGCCACAGTGATTCTGAAGCAGGAGTCCCTTCTAGTAATTTTTTTTTTAATTGAAATGTCATTGACTTACAATGTTAGTTTCAGGTGTATAGTCAAGCAATTCAGTTATGCATACATATATATTTTTTTTCAGTTTCTTTTCCATTGCGGCTCATTACAAGAAATTGAATAGAGTTCCCTGTGCTATACAGTAGGTCCTTGTTGTTTATCTATTTTATATATAGTAATGTGTGTCTGTTAATCCCAACCCCTAATTCATCCCTCCCTGCACTTTCCCCTTTTGTAATGACAGTTTGTATTCTTTGTCCATGAGTCTGGTTTTTTTTGGTTTATAAATAGAATTTGTATTTTTTTTTTAGATTCCACATATAAATGATATCATATGATAATTGCATATAGCTGTAATTTTTCATCTATATTATCTTCCTGTCAGAATTGGTTGGCCTATAAAGCTCATTTTTCTTAATCTGAATCTTGTTCTTTCTCCTTCTGCTTCCCTTCCACCCATTCTCTGTCATCCACCTCAACTGCCCGGTTCTTTTACTTTGTTCTTCACATCGTCATTCACTCATTCATTCATTAAATGTTACTAAATATCTACTAGGAAGCCTATTTCTGGTTTAGGTGCTGAAGAATAAAAAGGTGGATCAAAGACTGTCTTTTTCCGGAATCTATTTATAGTAGCTGGAGGAAAGGAGAAAGAGGGAAAAAAAAGAATAAGTAACAGTTATTATCATAAAATGATAATTAATGGTCATAATTTACTTACTATTATAAAAATATGTCATGATAATAGTAACAATGTAGAAGGTGCTTACTAGGTACCAGAGACTCTTCTAAGAACTTTATAGATATTCACTCATTCAATATTCAGAAAAATTTGATAAGGAAACTGATTATCATCACCATTTTATGAGAAAACCGAGATGCAGAGTTTCATAGGTTTGCTTACAATCTCCAGGTTAGTCAAAGAGCTGGGCAGAGACCAGCAGTCTGGCTCTAGAGGTTGTGTTCGTAATAATATGTTTTATTGGTAGAAATATTGTCTATTTTATATATCTATAGGCAAATATGTTTTATAAAAGTCATTTCTGTAATATGCTATTCATTATTGAAAGATCATTTTCTGTGGCATTCGTACTGTTGGGCAAGTAAGAGGATCACGGTCGCTCGGTATAGTACCTGACGGTAGACCATCTACCCCGGATGTGAACCTGGTGCAGTTGCACCTGCTGGTGTGAAGCTATAATGAGGTTTTTGGCTAAGGACTGAGATTTGGGAGTCTTTAATGGGGGTTTAAAACTATGAAGTGAACAGTATCAACTAGCAGAGATATGTGTTAAGAAGAGCAGGATGAGATAAAACTCTGAAGCCTCGACATTTAGAGGGTGGGCAGAAGAAGTACCTGGTACCAATAAGGAAGGAAAGACAGGGTGTGAGGCAGGAGAGAACAGGGCGAGAAGGCAGGGAAGGCCAGGAAATGGAGTTTCAAGGATGGAATCATCCACGTTGTCAGACACAGCAGAGATCCACTCCGTTCCCTGAGCTTCATGAATCAGTCGCCCTTGACAAAGCTGAACAACATTGCCTTCCTGCTGTGACCCATGGTCTCCCCATCTGTCTTGGGGTTGGTGTTCTCTTCTTTTCCTCTAGTGGTTGGGCTCTTCTCTTAGATTTTGTATACCTGGCCTCCAACAGCTTCTACCTGCTCCATCCTGTCTGGATGAGCCCCCCTCTGGCCAAATGGGGCACACCTGGGCCTCTGATTGTGCTTCTGTTCTGAGTTTGCTTTTGATGGAAGAAAACAGATGAAATGACTCACCCCCAGAGCAGGATGGCCTGAACTCATGTTAAGGAAATAAGAAAGGGGAGAAGACAAAAGTCTTAGGAGGAATTACACTGTTTAAAAAGCAAACTGAGTAAAATTAAATTGAGTAAAGAATAAATCCCTGAAGAAATTCTGGAAGGTGACCATTTTAGTCTTAGAGAAAAGTTTTTGAAAGTTACTATCACACTTCTTTAAAAATTCTGAGACAGGCTTATTTGATTATCCACCGTTCTTCCAGTTCCCCCAAGTACCCTCTGAGTATGGTGCCGGTGAGAAGACCTTCAGGGAGGAATGGATCACCATGTCCTTCTCCCGAGAGCTGAGGATGGGCTGAGACAGGTGCTGAATTTACTTTGGGAATAAAGGCAGCAGAAAGTGGACCAAGCTCCCAGATTATCTCAGAAGGGAGTCCAAGTCACTAGATGAGACCATAGCTTCCAAATAGGTGTGCAGTTCAGAAAACATTATACCTTTCCCATATCTGTTATTTTGGTTTTCCTGTGTGTATTCCTCCTAGTGATTAGCAATAGAGACTTTCAATCAAAAAGACTCACGTTCTTGCTTTGAGAAAGAGACCGTGGTGAAACAAAAGAGATACTATATCCAACTCTGCAGCTAGTTTTGGGGTAGAGGAAACCCTACAGATGCTGGTAGCAGTGACTTTAAATTGGAAGGAAGGAATCATGAGTCATAGGGCAAGAGAAAACGCAAAAAAGAGAGCCAAGGTAAAAAGAAAAAGTATCAATATTACTATAATTTTAATATTATTAAAGGATTGCAGTGCCCCAGGCAATATTTGAAGTGTTTTTAACCAATTTTTAACACATTTAAACCACCTAGTAATAGTATGCGCTTCTTGTCCCTCTCACTAATGCTACCTAACAAAGCTTCCCAGAATTTAGTGGTGTCGAATGACAACAATTTTGTTATACTCGTAGATTCTGGGGGTCAGGAATTCAAACCAAGCACAGTGAGCCTGACTTTCCCCTATCTGCAATGTCTGGAACATCAGCTAAGAAGACTCAACTATCTGGGGGCTGAAGGAGCTGAGACTGGGAGATCCGTTTCCAAGATGGTGTCTTCACTCACACGTTTGGCTTCTTGATAGGGGTGGATGGTTGGCTTGAAGGCTGGTCACTACTATCATGCAACTAGCATCACTCTCTTCCTTTTAAGAATGAGAGGGCAAGGTCGGAAGTTAAGAATTTGAAGTTGGAGAACAGATTGTGGAGCCTGGGCTGTCAACCATCCCTGGTGCTGGCCACCCACAGCAGGTCAGAGCTGGCCCCTCTACCACCCAGGTTCATTCTCAACTCAATGTAAGGCTGTCTTTGACCTTGGAAGGAACATCCCTGCCCTTCAGTGATTGTCTAATAGGAAGCAGCGTGAAGGGACATTTAAATAGGTGTTTTTGCATTATTGATGGGGTAGAGGTGTTGAGGATACAGGGTTCAGAGAGAGCAAATTTCTGGGACTTGTATTGGCCATTAAAGAGGTTACATGATGTTGGGCAGTCGCTTCATCTGGCTGCACCCTGATTTCTCCACTCTTTGATCAAGGCGTATGTAAAGCTTCTTTCAACTCTGGTATCTCATAGCCTAGAATTAAGTAGACGGTGGGGGAGCCAGGGAGACTTGCAGCTTTCTTCAAGAAACCCGTGTTGAGAGCAGCTTCTCTGTGAGTTTGCATTCAGTGGGTCCAACTTGTCTCGATCCAAAGTTCGGTTGGGAGTTTGAACAGACCTCTCGCCCATGGAGAAGCATAACTCATCTGTAAGAAGCGGCACAGGTTGGGAGAGGGTTTTAAAATGTTTCCTCCTCTGAAATCAGATGCGTTAGTCCTGAAAGCTGTAGAACAAAGTGCAAATTATATGAAACCACAGGACTTCAGAAACATTTTTATGAATATTCTTCCGGTAATGAAATTACTTTGGATAATGCATTTCTTGGATGTGTCTTATGTAAAGAAGGGGAAATAAACTGATGCCAATTAAAAAACAAAATAAAACGAACTTGATGAACTGAAGCTGTTAAATATTTAAAAGATCTAAGCAACATAACATTTATTATTTTTGTCTTATCTTGACAGAAATACTGAAGAAGATGTCCAGTAAAATGTTAACATAAACGTGTGAAAATTTTGCAGATATGGACTTTATTAAGGCAATTAGTACTGGGGTGAATTTACTTCATTTTGCTATGCAGAAATTTCATTTGGGGTGTGTGTGTGTGTGTTCAGATGCTATGTCTGTTTTTCTTCCAAAACATGATTGATACCAAGTGTCATACTTGTAAAGTCACCCTGTGACACAACCTTCTTTAATTCTACTTTTCCTTGAGTAACTTGTAATTCCTGGGACAAATAATGAAAACCACCACAGTAAGGTTTATTGAGTACTTATTCTCTGCTAGGCACTGTGCTGAGCATTTCTTACTTAGGCCCTCCAAAATTTCTAATGAGGTAGGTATTATTATTACCATCCTCATTGCACAGAGGGGGAACTTGAGGGTCAGAAGCATTAAGGTCACACAGCTGATAAGAGCCAGGAGAGCCCGGGTTTGACTCCACCTCAGTCAGAATCTGGAGCACAAGTTCTTAACCACCAGGCAACACTAGCATCTTAGGGTTTCCTTTCAGTCCTGCATTATTTTTTGCACCGATCTGGGAGTAATGCTCTGATTCTATTCTGAAATTTTGTGGCTCATGGTCTTTCTTGTAGATTTATTGCATCCATTGCCTGCTGTCCATGAAGCCAAGTATTACAGCCAAATGCATCTGTTGAAGCCTTAACCCTCAAGGTGATATATTTGGAGGTGGCATCTTTGGTAGGTAGTTCAGTTTAGATGAGGTCATGATGTTGGGGCTTGAATGATGGGACTAGTGTCCTTATAAGAAGGAGAGAGGGCAAAACTCTGTCTCCCTCTGCCATGTGGGGACACAGTGAGAAGCTGGACACAGTGACTGCCAGCCAGGAGGAGGGCACTCACCAGGGGCCGGATCTGCTGACACCTTGATCTTAGACTTCCCAGCCTCCAGAGACATGAGGTATAAGGGTCTGTTGTTTAAGCCCCCTGGTCGGTGGTGTTTTGCTGTGGCAGCTCAAGCTACGAAACCAAGGTTTGTGTTGTCTTGTGCATAGTGCTCATCCCAGGTGTCTCCTCTAGGAAGCGCTCCCTGACCTCCCGGGTGGAACCTTGTGCTCCCTCCATTGGCCTGATGCTCCAGCCTATATGTTTAGTATTTCTCTTAACAGCACTATCCTGTTCTGTTGCAGTTATTTCTTATCTTTTATTGTAGCAAGAACCCCCACATGACATAAATCACCCTCCCAACACTTTCCAAGTGTATAGGACAATATTGTCAACCGCATGCACATTGTTGTGCGAGAAACTCTCAGAGCCCCCCACGCTGCATGACTGAAATGCTGCACGCATCGGATAACAACTCCTCACTTGCCTCCCCCCTGCCCTGGCAACCACTCTTCTGTTTTCCTTTTCTGTGAGTTTTAACTATTTTGGATACCTCATATGAGTGGAATCATGCAGTATTTGAATATTTGTCATTTTGGGACTGGTTTATTTCAATTAGCATAAATATGCTCAAGATTCATCCATGTTGTGGCATATGACAGGATTTTCTTTATTTTAAGGCTGAGTAATATTCCATTGGATGTATATATCATATTATCTTCATTCATCCATCCATGGGTCTATTTTTATTTTAGGTAAACATTTTTGTTGATATGTAATTAATTAATTATTTTTTATTGAGATAATAATTGACATGTAACATTGTGTCAGCTTAGGGTGTACATGGTGTTGATTTGATACATTTTATAGGTGTTGATTTGATTCATTTTTGTATCACTGTGTGATTACCAATGTAACATTAACTAACACCTCTATCACTTCACATAATTAACATTTCTTTTTAGTGGCAAGAACTATAAAGATCTAGTCTCTTAGTAACTTTGAACTTCATCATACAGTATTGTTGACTGTAATCAGTGTGCCACGCATTAGACCTCCAGGACTTATTTATCTACTAGTTGCAAGTTTGTACCTTTAGGCAACCTCTCCCCGTTTCCCCTGTCCTCAGCTCCTAGTAACCACTCTTCTACTCTATTTTTAGTGAATTCGAGTTTTGTAGATTCCACATTTAAGTGATACCATACGGTGCTTTCTCTGGCTTATCTCACTGAGCATAATGCCCTCAAGGTCTACCGTGTCTTGAATGGCAGGATCTCCTTCTTTCTCATGGCTGAATTATGTATACATATAAAATTCATCTTCTTTATCCATTTATCTGTTGACACACTTAGGTTGTTTCTATATCTTGGTCATTATGCATAATAAGCTGCAGTAAATGTAGGAGAGCAGGTTTCTCTTCATACATCCATGGGTCTTTTGCAATTTATTTTGATGTGGGCCATCTGCCTTATTAAATCCATTGATGGGAAAGACCATTTATTGTTCCACCTTGTGTTCTAAGTTCCTAGCAGTTTCTGACACGTAAGAGAAGCCTGATAAATATTTAGAAGAATTAATTTAAATTTGAACAAAGAACAAATATTTGGAAACAGGAACAACATGCTTCCAACTGAAGTAAATACAGATTTTTTAAAAAAAATACAGAATAGGGATTTGAAGAGGAAACTGAAGCAAAAAAAAATTAGAAATTAATTTTACATTTTGCTAAGCTTTAGAATCATCCACCAAACCACAATGATGTAACTGCTTCTATATATTCACTCTGGGCTACTGTCTCCTGCATGAAGGAAATTCCCTTGCCAAATTGAGAATTATTCTTTCTTCCCTGTGTTTTCCCCTGATTCCTGACTTTAAAAGGTTCGTACACAATTCCAGACAGAAGAAAGTAGTCCTTTCAGCCCCTCTCCTTTTACCATTATTTTAATGAATGCTGGAACCGGTTCAGGCTTAGAATTTAAGTGTTTCTACTCTCCTGTCAGCATTTTAAAAGATCTCTTTGGATATAAGTAATTCATATTAAAAATCCGAACATAATTTTCTACTCAGAAAAAGATGAACCCTGTAAAAATTCACTTCTCCCAAAAGATAAAATGTTAGCATTTAGGAATTAAATGTCCAGTGCTGTCTGAGATTGCCAAGACCTTATGCTTTTCTTTTCAAGTTGTAAAGACAGATCTGCTTCAGTCAGTTTTCATGTTTTCATCCCCTGTGACTAGGGGCTTGTATTTCTTAGAAACCTGGTCCAAAGATCTCACTGGTATGCAAGGACCATGAAGGGAAGGGAACTGACCTTTGTTGAAAATTCACTTAAGAGGTGTTGGGGCAACAGCCCCCCTTGTGGGGTAGGTATCATGTTCCCATTCTACAGATTATAGCAAACAGATGAAAACCAAACGAAAACCCAGGCCACTCAAAACAACAAAACACGCTGTGTAATGAAATCCACGACTTAGCCTTGTAGTAGCAATCCTCAAGAGTAACTTAGCTGAGTTGTTCTTCAAGTAGCAAAGCCATATTTCTCTCATTTTTATGAAGGAGAGAGTTTTTGAATATTGTACTATTTTATTGGGAGAGTAATAGCAGGGAAACTCTTTGAGCAAAAGTTTCCACAGGCGTCCTCTCCACAGTCAGTCTCAGTGTGAGGCCTTAGGAAATTTTCTTTTGTTCCCTGGTTTATGTGTAGTTCTCACAGGGGTTCTGGTTATGGGGTCCATGGACTCCCAAAGGATTTTTGGTTGGACTTAGATAGAGAAAAAATTGCATTTTAAATTTCATTAATCTCTAACTAAAATTTAACTGCTCTTTCATTATGAATTTAGGCAACATCCTTTGGTGATATTAGCAGTACTTGACCTTGTCATCAGTGGAAAGCACAGATACTGTCCCGTTCGTGATATTACAGATGTTGCTGATGTCTTGAAATGGCGTGTCCCTTACTGCTTTGAAACTGTCACACCTACCACTGTACATTGTTATTTAATGGAATAGTAAAGAAGCGTATGTATTTTGTATCAGAAATGTGTTGCTTTAACACCGGGTAACTGTATTTACAGTGAAATTAGATTCCTTGACAATCGTATATATGTCATTTTATTCATTTAGAATATGCTAAGAAAGAGTCCATGGCATGAAAAAAGTAGGTCTCCTAAATCTTTGCTGTATGTTCCATCCTTGGTCTCTCCGTCCATCATTTCTTTTCTCTTCCTTTCATTTCTTTTCTTTTCTCTCCATTTTGCTTCCTTCCTTTTTTCCTCTCTTCCTCTAGCTGATTATGCTAACCATGGAGATTCTGTCCAGGATTCTATTTGTTCTGATAAACAGCGGAGTGGAGTGAGTTCTCCTTGACTCTGATTTTCCTTATCTAACTCTCTCAGCCTCCTTGGATACAGTGCACTGGGCTTTTAGTTACTGGAATAGGAAGCATTTAGGGGAGTGGGGAACCCCTCTGGATCTGTGTGCCACCTTTGTGACTGAACCCAGTTCTGCTTTCTCTCCTGAGATTTGGGGAAATGCCCCGTCTCAGGGTTTATGCCTTATTCATTCAGGTGTATTTCATCCTCACAGAAGCTGGGGGTGGGGGTTGAGTGGCAGGCAGGGATGGCCACATTTCATACTGTTGTCCCTTTTCAACAAAACCTGCTGCAGCTTTTGTCAGGGAGAGGACGAGAGCAAGAGTCCCGGGCATTAAGGCTGGGGCCTCCTTGCTCATGGTCTAGGGGGGGACAGTGAGAGAAGAAGTACTTCTGGTCTTTCGTGTGCCTCCTTCCCACGAGTCCAGGTTTCACAAAATTACATCTTGTTTCACTGTCCTCCATGTTGTCTGTGTTTCTGTTAAGTTCCTGAGTCCTACAGATAATAAATACTTCTATGTCAATATGATTTCCCTGCCTTCTCTTTTCTTTTAGCCCAGAGAGTTCAAAGGTTACCCCATCCCGATGACTTCGGGGACTAATTTTTAAAGCTCACAAGCCAGATGTTCGAGGCATATAATTCTGTGTTTCCATGGAGTTTAATGCAAGCTAGGTTGTTAGGTATTCCAAAAACACAGTCTTACAATGACTCCTAATGTAGGTCTGGACTGATATTTTTCTCATTTTTATTTTGGTTAGTGGCGTGGTCCTCATGCTTACCTTTATTTCTGTTCAAAAAGTAGGGGACTAGGCTATTTAGAATCTGTAATTTGCAGGGCTGTAACCAGCATGGGGTGGGAGTATGATCTGCCCTTGGGGAACAAATAATGGAGCAAAGGGAGTTCTGGAAGACAGAAGGCAGACAGATGGAGAGTCCTCCTCAGGCTGGGGTGAGTGGCAAAAACTGAGTAAAAGGGAAAATTTAGAGCTGGATGGAGCACCATGATCCTGACCAGAGGACAGGGGGCAAAGCTTGGACAAAGGCTTTGAAACATAAGGACCCACTAGTGACCCTTTTCTATGGGCATTTGAGCATTTCCAAGGCTGGGGGGCGAGGTGAGGAGAGCTCTCAAGGACCTTTGCAAATTTTCTCCCCATCTAACTTTTATATTCTGATGGATCATCAATCACGTTCTTGCATGTCTCTGCTCTTTGATTGGTTTACGACGTGTTCTAGTGGTGGCTGTGGGAGGGAGGCGCTTGCTTGCACGTTTGGGGTCAGGGCAGATGCCGTGCTGCTGTCATGGAAGGAGAAAGAAGGCGAGTGGTAGGGGGGATAAGGACAGAGGAGAAGGGAGGCAGATTGTATCGGCTATTATGGATCTTATGATATAGACTCAGTTTGCTCAGAGGGTGTTGGGGAGCAACCTGGGAGTTTTAAGTAGAGGAATAATAAAAAGCAGTTGCTATTTTTGGAGGGTTTCTCTAGCTGCTGTGTTGAGAAGAGATTGTAGGAGTGTAAAAAAAGAAGCAGAGATCACTTTGGAGTTTCTGCCATTGTCCCCAGGCAGGAGATGATGATGGCTTGGACTACGCTGGGTTAGAGAAGGTGGGGAGAAGTCTTATCCATTGGACCTGCTGGTGGGTTAGATCTAGGGTGTGACGGAAAAAGAGTGTTATGGGTGACACGAGGCATTTGGAATTGAGGAACAAATGGAATAAGATTGCTATTGACTTCAATAGGCAAGCTCCAGAAGAAAGAATTTGGGAAAAGGCTAAATCTGAAGGTCCCTAAGCAGTGACGTGGTTCCCGGGCTCCTCATCCACTCGTGGTGGCTTCTCCAGAGCTGCTGCGTGGGGAGAACTGAGAGGCAGTGTCACCTGTGCTAGGGCTGGGGTGGGGCTTGGAACTACCTTTGTATTACCACTTTATGTGAAATTAAGAGAATTAAATTGTCCAGATCGCACAGTAAGATACTGTTGGAGAGTTTAGCTAACTGATACCATCAAGGCCCAGAGGGAAATCTGAACCCCCAGTTTCGGGTCCTCTGAAATTCCTGGAAGTAACACCTTCACTGACTTTCTCCGGCTTTCCTAGTGACTGTAGTCGCTCTCACACCGGAAGCAGAGGTATGAAAAATGTTACTGTCAGGTAGTCCAGTGACCCTTTTTGAGGCTTTTCATGAATTAAAATCACCAGCATATTACCCTTTCTCAGAGAGGATTTTGCCTGCCTGCAGAAGCCATGCAAGGTGATTTAATTGAACTAATGTATGGCATGCGTTTATAAAAGTATTAAGTACAACCAGAAGGCAAGGGAACCTAAGGAATTGCCACTGTGGGAAGCTGCTACCAACCCGAGGGTTGGAGGGATGGAAGGAGGAGCTGGGCCTCCAGCAGAAGCGGGAAGCATGCAGGTCTGCCTGAGGGAACTGGGGCCTCAGAGGCAGCACCAGAGAGAGAGAGGCAGCCTCTCGGGAGACGGTGCCCGAAGCAGAGAGAGAGGGCAGAAATGCACCGGCTTCTCTTTCTCTCCTTCCTGCCCTTCAGTCTCCTTCTGTGCTTCCCACCTGAAGGCAGGTGTCAAGGTGACCTAGAAATGATTGGCAGGGGGTTGCCACCCATGGCATTCAAAGTAGACTAGGGAGAGGGTGGGGCATAGATCTCAGGGAAAACAGGCAAATGATCAGCAAATCTCCTCCCAGAGGATGAAGGGAGGATGAAGTTGGTGAATTACAGTCTCAGGAATCAAAGGGAGGGAAGGGATTAATGCGGGGTTTCAGGTACCCTCAGCACAGAGTCAGGCCTTAGGCGATAGCAGCTGCTTTTAGAGAACTTTGTTAGATTTCGAAGCTTTGTAAAAGCCTCTTGTTGACATTCATTTTTTTTTTGTGGTGGTAGATTCTTTAAACAAAGAGACAGCAGAGAAGGGAGACCTGTGAAGACTGCTTTCATTTCTGCACTCTTGAGGGAGGAAAATCCCATATGATGAAACTGGCAAAGGAAGATTTGAAGAGGACAGAGAATAGGCAATCATGTGGAATTATTAATTAAGACAAAGTAAATTAGAGGTGAAGCAGTAACCCTTTGACAGCACTCATTCTCAAGTTCAGCTTTCCGTTCTGATGTCCTAGACCATGGTTGGAAGTTCTCACTAAAATTAGTTTTTTCCATCACAATTTGTTATTAGAGTTATGATAAGCAAGCTTCTTTGTCTATGTCTCTTCTATGTTAAAGTCATTACTTTTGTATCTAAAATGACACCTACCCTTGGCGATGTGGGTAACATTATCTCCTCTGCAGGCGTCATGACCTAGGAAGGTTTGTAGGCTAAATCAATATGGAGTCCGGCACTTAGATTGAAAAGTTAGATTTTGCAAAAGCATTTGTTTTGTGAACAAGTGGCACTTAGATTGAAAAGTTAGATTTTGCAAAATCATTTGTTTTGTGAACAACTGCTTTTTTTTTTTAAAGAGCAGGACTTTAAGGAGTCACTAAAATCAAAACTTTAATAATTTAAAATTCAACTCCATGATTTGTAATTTTTGTAGACAAGCCAGATTTGATATTGCCGTCTGTAAGTCTGAAGTTTATAATGCATGTAATTTGATTTTCTTTCTCTAGAGATATTTTATCTCTCTGATATGAGTCTTTATCAGCTAAAGCAAAGTAAAAATTTCCATAAAAGTTACTGTAAAGATTCCCTTTACTTGTAAAGAGACTCTTAGTGACTCTTGCTAATTTCAAAAGACGTGGGATGACTGCTGGACTTCAAGCATAAATTCTAGAAATGTTTCTAATTCTTGAGTTTACTCCTTATACTAATTTGCTTTTATTTTGTATCCTCTGACCTGTCATCAATATTTCCCATGTTAACTTTTTTGAAGATTAATCAAATGGAAAGTCATTTTCACATAATGAAATTTGTATTTTAAACATCTCTATGTCTCCTAACGTCAATGGACCAATTGTTTCAGTAATTGAAACTCTACAAATTGCTCAGATTCATAATCACCCCATGTAGTGAGTGCTTTGCACTGTCCACATTTCGCTTTTGTACTGTTAGCTCTACAGCCCTCTGGAACGGTTCCTCTTTTAGAGGTGAGGACATTGTGGTCCAGAGGGGAATGTGTGACAGCTGTCTCTGTGAGAGTGTGGCCCTGCCACAGCTCAGCTGACATGGAGGCGCTGTCTCTTTGATGATGTTCTTATGTATAGAGCCTGGCAGAGTGAGTGGCGTAGTAGAGGTTTAGGAAATGTTTGCTGTATTCCATTTACTGCCCTGTACTTGGCACATGGTCTGATTCTAGGAAGAAAATAGGGGACTTGCTTCACCTCCCATAGATTCTTTGATATCTTTCAGATATGGATGATATAGTAGCTTTCAAAGCAGCAAATGAACCCGTTGACACTATGCCTGTCCTGTTGATCCTGAAGGTTGTCATTTATGAAGATGAGCTTCAGAAACTTATGAAATCGGCAAAGGCATAAGTAATGTAGACATAAAATTAGAAGCCTACACGGCACTGAATAGTGATTTAATCTGAAAAGCCCATAATATCCTGTTTCCTTAGTACTAACTCTGCACTAGAAAGACTGCTGATGTTTAGAAATCTCCCTCCAGTTAAGGTGAAGTCTGATCCTCCACAGAAGAAGGTGATGTCCTCTCTGTTAGGATTTTTGTAAAAGAAGTTCTTTCTTTTAACTTTCCTTCCCTCCCTCCATCCCCTCAATTCAACCCTGTCATACATAGTAGAATTGTACTTTCTAGTTGGTACAGCCTGTAAACATGTATTGACATCTAATTGCAGGTCAGGTACCACGCATGAGAATATCGAAGAACAGGGCACGTTCCCTGACCTTGGAAATGCAGATTATTCCTCAATGGAATTCAGTTGCTCTACCATTATTGCAATAATTGCTTTCCTATCCATTGTCTCATGAATTTTTCACCAGCGTCTTTGAGGAGAGTACTAGGATTTTAATGAGGCTGAATATGCTTATTATCTCTCAGAGATGAAGTGGGACCTGAACGAGTGTGTGCCGACTCTTTTTTCCAAGGTGGTGTTGTCACTGTTGCTCTGTGGGATCTACACAAAGACATCCTGTCTAGGAAAGTTCACTCCCCTTGCTTCATGGCATCCAACCTGACGTACTGAGTAGGGTGCCTGTGGGGAGTGGGGGGCCTCGGTCTACTGCAGAGGTTGGAAAGATATTGCGTTTCCTAGGCTCCTCGGCAGTGGTAGTTCTGAATGTAATTGATTTTCACTAATATCATGCACTCACCTGAGATTGAGAAGGTAGAGTAGGGCAGAGGCCCTCTCTCCAAGGCTGCTGTTTTCTGTCCTCAGGTATGGCTATAGTCCTGGTCTTCATGTGGCAAGTCTCTGATATGGAGCTGCTAGGACTGGAGGGGTGATGAGAGGAGGATGTGGGAGGAAGAGGATGAAAAGGTCTTAGGATCAGGATGTTGGCAGCCCATCTCTGGATTGTTGCCTTGGTGTGTTGCTAGAAAAAGAGTTCCAGCAGTGGTCCCTGATTTCCACCTCTCATTTAACCTCACAGTAAACTGAACGGTAGATACCATTATTATTGTTTCCATTTTATAGATAGGGAAGCCAGCACAGAGAGGTTAAGTAAACTGCCCAATTTACACAGCTAATCAATGGCAGATGCAGATTTTAATGGCCTGGTTTAATTGCCTGGTTTTTTGTCTCCCCTTTTAATCTTGCTATGCTGACTTTTTAAATACATGAGAACTAAACACAAACTAATATCTCAATAAGTTACACGTCCACAGAGGCCTTCTAAGAACGGAGGAATAAAGGGAGGCCCTTCTCAATAAACGGTAAGCAGCAAAGCAAAACCTTCCATTTACAGACAAGGAATTGAAGGCCCTCATGGTGCAGAACTACGTCAGATTTCTAACGGATAAAACATCGGGGCTGAACTGCCAGCGTGTGTTCTGATTCTGTATGTGTTGTTCTTTCCAGTCTAAAACTGATAGAAGAATGTGATGAAAACTCAGCAGACCCTTTAATAAAAACAAAATCCAAACACACATATGCATGTTATATTTTTTTATAAAGTTTACTTTATTGTTGTAATTGGCTTCTTAGAATTAACTTAAACCTTCCTTTTGGCAATTTGGATTCCTTTTGGTAAGTTCCTTTCTGCCCCCTGTGTGCAACATTGGTGACGGTGGGAGATTGCTCTGGTGGTCCCAGCATTTTACCCCTCCCTGTATCCCTGCCCTTTGCCCTGTGACTTAGCAGTTAGTCTCGCAGAAGCCATGGGATTTCCCTGTCCCTCACTTGTGAGTGCCCTCCAGGATGAGGTGGGGGTGAAAGTGTGCCAGTTCTGGGCCTTGGCTGAAAGAAACCTTGAGGGTTTCTGCCCTTCCTCTCGTGTCTCTGACTTTACCACCAGCCCATGGTTAGTCTAGCCTGATGAAAGAAGAGAGACGTGTGGAGTAGAGACATGTAAAGCTGAAGCCATCTTATTTCATCCAACGACAGCTGATGCTAGACACGTGAGCAACTTCAGCTAAGCTGAAAAGAGCTCCCTAGCTGACCCTCAGCTGGGCCATTTTTACTTGGAGTTTCTCATGTGGTTGCAGCTAGTATCAGACATCAGTATGCTTATCAGGGCTGGACTTCCAAGATGGCTCACTCCCATGACTGGTCATTGTTGCTGGTGGTCGCTGAGAGCTCAGTGAGGCTGAACTCTAGAATATCTACCTTTGGCCTTTACAGTTAGTCTGAGGGAAACTGGACATCTTACACAGTATCCGGCTTTCCCCAGAGTGAATGTCCCTGGAGAACCAGGCTTAGTTTACCTCTAGGAAAAGGTCAACACATTTTGTCATGTTTTATAAAACACACTATTCTGCCCATTGGCCACAGATTTTTTTTTAAATCCCTCTACTTGCAAAATATGCTCTCTCCTTCCCAACCGCTCTCAAAGTCTTACCTATTAGACCATAAGGCTTAGGCTCCAGGTCAAGGATCTCATAGTCTGAATCAGGTCCAGATGTGGAGGAGGACCAGTAAATTTATTTCCTTGGTCACAATTCCTCTTAGTCTGAAGACCTTGGAATAAGGGCAAGTGATTCTGCCCCTGACACAGCCAATATGTAATGATGACACTGGGACAGGATATTTTCAGTAAACCCTCTAATTCCAAAACAGGGATATGGAAGATACTTAGCAGTCATTGCTCCATACTGACTTGGAAATCCAGATGGACACTTGCCCCCAGTTTTATTAGGGCCTGATTCTGCCCCTGAAACAAAACTGATATTAGTGTAATGAAAGCGATTGATTGGGGATTTATTTCACAGTGAAAAAAAGAAACAATCTTTTTTAAGAACTATAATTTTTCACTCTCCTTTTTTTTTCTTAAAAAGCATACCTACTTTCTGAAAAAAAAGTTGAAAGAGATCTAAATTGTACTAATTTCAGCTTTGTTTGGTTTTGATGAGATGCTAAGATTACAAAGAGGTTTCTGAAATCGCAGTATGCAGAGATCTTTGATATCTATTTGCTCTGAGAGATAAGTGCTAAAAACCTCAATTTACAAAGTCACACGAGGCAAACTCAGTATTCATTTTCACATGTTCTTTGTGATATGAGGGTAGTTGGTCTCACGAAATGCTAGATATTTCTGAGAACCTTTCTTTTGAGGTTGAATTCATGATTTCATTTCCCTTGTCCTCAAAACAATGAGGGTATCTTTCCAGAAGTTTCATCATTGATGCTATGTATGTTTGCAGGGAAAGAATGATGAATCCTTTTTCCTTCTCGGCAGAAGTAATTTTCATCAGACTTTTATAGCATTTCTGAGTGTCTTCAGACTTCGGACAAATTGACTAGATGTTATCATTTTCATCTTCAGCCTGCTGAAACACGTCCTCCAGTGTTGCAGAGTTTTCACAAATTTCGGATTCTGATCTCTCCTTCCAATGAGGCAAGTTGGCCAGTGGAAGCTACAGTTGTCCAGAAGCAGCATCTATAAAGGTGACTGCAGAGCTTCCAATGAAATGATTTACCTCATTCTTAAGAGCCCAGATAGCTGGCAGCTGAGCCAAGACAGAAATGAACCCCACCCTTTCTGACCATTCTGGGGATATGACTGACTTTTCCCATAAAAACATGCAACTTCTGCCCCAATGACAATCGAGCCCTTCAGGACTCATGAACTTGTAAGCCAGGGAATATCTGTGTAGAAGATGCCCTTGTATTCGGCCTTCTGCTGACCAAAAGCCCAGCTCAGACAAAAGAGCCCATTTTCAGGGCTGCAGACAGCACTCCCAGGACTGTTGTCAGTGATTTCAAGACAAAGCAAAGAAACCTCGTAACACGTACAACTTCCTTCTGCATTAGAGCAGAAGGACATTAACGTCATGTGTGACGGTTGACATACCTGCAGAGAGCACCAAGAATTTGTGCACCAAGGTTGTGCCTGACAAATTCTTCCTTTTGAGGTTGTCAGTTGTACCCACAGTTTCCAAAAGGGCTTAAAAAAGGCATTGTTCATAGATGTGTTAGCTAGGAAATAAGTTTAGATACTGGCACCATTGAGACAGAGTGATAGTTCTATCTGGTCAATACTGAAGGAGAATAAGGTGCATTACTGACTAAAACATATTAGATAGGACACTCAAAATTTTGGAGAAGATAATATTATCAATAGGTACAGTACTTCCATTTGTTAAATTTGGCCACTTCTAGGTTGCATGGTATTATGGGCTGACTTGTGTGCTCCTAACATTTGTGTTTTGAAGTCCTAACCCCTTGTATCTCAGAATGTGACTGTATTTGGAGATAGGGTCTTTAAAGAGATAATTAAGTTAAAATGAGGTCATGAGGGTGGGTCCTAATCCAATATGACCGGTGTCCTGATAAGAAGAGGCAATTAGGACACAGGCGTGTACAAAGAGCAGGTCATGTGAAGACACAGGAAGAAGATGACCATCTATAAGCCAAGGAGAGAGGCTTCAGAATGGAAACTAACCCTGACGGATGTCTTGATCTTGGACTTCTAGGCTCCATGACTGTGAGAAAATAAATGTCTGTTGTTTAAGCCACCGACTCTGAAGCCCCTGCAAAGGAATACATGACTTTTCTAAGATCTTTACCAATCATGAGAGGCTTTGTTTTTGCTTGGTAATGGGAAAAGTATTCTTGAAGGACACTTCAGATTGTTTCAGTTAAGGCAAATCCAAGTTTTGGTAAAGATACAGTCTTTGCAAAGCAAGCCTCCTTCTCATGAAAAGACCTACAGTTTATGCCGTCTTGATGTGATGAGCATGGAATATGTTTCTCCAGTTACACTGGCTTCAAGACCTGCCCCAGTGCACAAATGAACACTGTGGCTTTTGTGTCCTGTCCCTGGAAGAAAGCAGAGCCAAAAGATACCTAAGCTTTATTCTTTTGGCTCTTTCCGTTGAAAGTAACCCTGACAAGAACTCAGAAAAATTTCTCTAATGGCAAGGTGTGTTTTCACTATTTCTGATGGGCAATAAATGATGCACTAGTCACTTGGTCACCCCTGTGGGCAGGAAGGCTGGGAAAAGTCTTGCACTGCACAGCCTCCTTCCAGTCACAACTAAAGTGTACTCTAGCATGGCGGTAATCTGTACTACAGTGTGGGAAGGGCTGAGCAGATTTTTGTGGCGAGCTGGCTGTCTTTGCCAAAATAGCTAACATGTACTTAGTGCTCACTGTGGGCTAAGCACTGCTCTGAGCCCTTTCATATCCTGTGCCATTTAATTCTCACAACAACTCATTATGACCCATTAGCATTCCTAAAATATAGATGGCAAATTGAGATAGAGCAATTAAATCAGTCGGTTACACTTACACAGCTAGAAAATGGGAAAGCAGGACTTCAACCCAGCCCAAGTAGTCATTAGACCACTTTTTTATGTCTATGAAGGTAGTAGTAAGATCATGAAGTAGGGAAAGAGGACTTCATGACTGTTGAGAAAAGATGGTGAAGGGTGTTTGCTCAGGAAAACAACTCAGCTGACATCATTTCTGCCTTCTTTCTAGCCAACCAAAGTATTCCTAATTTTCCATGGCTTGAGTAAATCCCAGGTCTCAGTTCCTTGGAGCTGCTATAACAGAGATGCCATAGACTGGTTGTTTACAAACACCAGATATTTACTGCTCACAGTTCTGGAGGCTGAGAAGTCCAAGATCAAGGAGCTAGCAGATCTGTTGCCTGGTGAAGGCCCACTTCCTGGTTCATAGACAGCCATCATTTCTCTGTCCTTACCTGGTAGAGACAGGAAAGAGAGTTGTCCAGAATCTCTTTAATGAGGGCACTAACTCCATTCATGACAGCCCTGCCCTGGTGTCCTAATCACCTCCCAAAGATTCCACCTCCAAATACTGGGGATTAAGTTTTAACATTTGAATGTTGGGAACACAGACATTCAGTCGGTAGTACCCCATCTCATTCATGTATAGTTTCCTCACCTTTCTAGACTACAAGACTGTCTTCCTCCCTTTAACTCTCATGGCACTCATGATGCCTTTGGTTCGCTTACAGATTTATTCATTAATTTACTTATTGATCCATTCATCATCCATTAGCCATCTTTTAAGCACTTCTTATGTAATTTACTTGTTGATCCATTCATCATCCATTAGCCATCTTGTAAGCACTTCTTATGTTCCAGTTACAGTCTTAGGCACTGGTGATATACTGAATAGAGCATGGATTGTGATTCCAAGTGTAATAGTCCAAGAGAAGACATACGTAAGGGAATAGACATTGAATATCTTATATGGTTGTGGGATTCTCTTCTGTGTGCTGTTTTTCACCAATGAATTTTTGGATTATAACATTTATCACTCCTCTCTCTCCCATTGTGCCTAGTACAGTGATAGACTCAGAATGGGAGCTTGAGAAAAGCCTGTCCTTTTAAACATGCACATTTTACTCTTCTAAGTAACTCCACATGTATCTTTAACTCACATGTATTTTGGAATAATATTTCAGCATTGGTTTGAAAATACACCAATGAATGATAAGATACTGCATCAGAACATAAGGAAAGTTGAATTTAATGGCATGGTCAACATTTCTTGTACCCTGTAACTGCTTCCAGACCTGGTCAGTTTCTGCAGCTTGGAGTTTGAGTGGAATTTGATATTAGGAACTGGGCTACTGACACGGAGAGAAAAAGTATACAATGCCCATCCAATGTCTAACTCATTTAAATAAAATGTCACATTTGCTCACCTTTGACTGAGCTTAAAATAAGTTATATATTGTACCTAATGATCAATTTTAACTTGTAATATTTTTTGTGAGAAGACTACTGTAAACTACTGCACATTTATAATATAGGTGCATACAACACACACACACACACACACACACACACACACACAGCTAAAGGTGAGAACAGCTGTTTAGTTATACATTTGAATCCAAAAATCTCAAAATACATGCTGCTTAGAGTTTGGGAACTCTTAATAGTTAATCTATCACACAGCAAATGGTGAAAAGAAAGCTAGTTTTCCTGTAGCTGCAACAATCAATTCAAGAAGTGAGAAAAACTCAATTAGCCAACTAGATGGTATTCAATGCATCATAATTTGCCTGCTTTTTCTCCCCATTGGAAATGAGATAGTTATGGCAACAGCCTCAAAAACTCCAGTTTTGGTTCTCTGGGGTTTCAGGCTTTTTTTTTTTTTTTTTTTTTTGGAAATAAGAGTTTGAGTTTGAGTAATCACTTTCATAGTGAATGTCTCTTTTGGTAAAGTGAAGGGAAATCTTGATTCATGGATTTGTGTGATTTTTGGAGAGGTAATGTTTTATCCTTACATACCTTAATTATTAAGACAAATGAGTTTTTTTTTTACAAATTAATTGAATGATTAATTACCCTAATCTTCACCTTGATTTTCATATTAGTGATTCTTCTTGTTAATACTATTAGTAGAATAAGGTCATCTCATAGAATTATTGTAGTTGTCATTCGGGGGGGGGGGGAGTCTTCTATAGAAATACAACCTTTGTAGATTTCACCATATTTACTCCTAAATTTTTGTACTCTTCAACCCTTGACAGAAAAAAGGATTGTGAACTTTCATATATGAAAAAGAAAATCAGGTATTTTCGCCAACAAAATTCCTCTTGCCTATAGAAGGTCTCAGGAAAATCCTCTACCTCAGAACTGAGGTCCCCGCTGTCTTGACAGCAGGTAACCTAGTTTCACTCTCATGAGAAGCAGATGAAGTGATGAGATTATGACTCAACTGCTTCTAAGCAAGGTGTGGTGGGCAGCCTGCAAGACGGCTCCTAGTGTCCTCTCCTGGTGCGCACATGCCTCTGTAATCCCTTTCTCTTGAATTTACTGACCAGCCTCCAATATGGCCCATAGATGGAATTCACTCCTGAGGTTAGGTCCCATAAGATTATAATTGTAATCTGTAATGTTAACCATTTTCCATTCTATATCCCATACAATGAATCATTTCCCTCGATTGAAGGCTATATGTTTCCAGAGTGATAGGGCCCACTTTGTGCCCAGCAGAATGCAGAAAAAAGACTCACATCAAGCCCTATCATCAAGAAAATGCAGAACATCAACACTAAAAAGAGAATTCTAAAAACTTCTGGACAGAGGGGGAAAAAAGCAGGTGACATATGATGAGGAATTATCATGGCATCAAAATTCTTAATAGCAACACTGGCAGAAGACAAGAGAGAAATGATCACAATCCTGAGGAAATTGACTTCCAACTGGAATTACATTCGCAACCAAACTATAAATTAAGTCTGAGGGTAGAACAGCAACATTTTCAGACATGCAAGACGTCAGCGGATCCATGGCCCATGTCCTCTCAGTGCATAGGGGCAAATGAAAGAAAAAATGATCGAATGTGAGATCCAGGAAACAGAGGTTTCCTAAGAGTAGAGAGAAGAGAATAGAGAAGGTCCACTACCCCTGCTCTGCAGCCAGTCGAGGAGGACCCAGTTTACACTGGAGTGTGTGACTTGGGCTCTATGAGTGATGTCTCCAAGAAAAAAGTAGATAAAGGATACCTTTTTGAGATAGGTTTTGCAGCTCTGATGAGTTTGAGGCTGCAGCGATGATCAGCACAAGGACACTGAGCAAGCATAACCCTTATCTTCCTTAGAAGAAGGGAATTAAGATAATGTCTGTAACTGCAAAATCAAGAAATAGCAAAACAGATACCTTATGTTGAAATTAGGTTTGAATATTGGAAGAAACAGCTAAAGAGTTGAATGTGATGACTCTGAAGATTAGGATGTGAAAGTAAGAAGGGGCAGAAGCAGGGGACTGCTTTAAGAAAAAAAAACAGTGGTACTCTTTGACTCTTAGAATTATGCATTGAAGAAAATAAGCATAAGTTCCCAGAAGTCACTTTTATAAATATTAAAATGTCTTGTCTTATTCTTCCTCCTCCATGTGCTCCCCTCCCCTTCTCACCCTGGAGACCCTGGCGTTTTTTCCATCTTGACTGACGGATCACATCCTTAGAGACCCTGGAAGTTCCCATCCCCGCTCCCCGTGCATCCATCTCTCCTTTTCTCGGTCCTGTGCGTCTGCCCCTCCTTCCCATCCGTATCAGGAAAGCTCCCCGGGAAAAGAGTTTACATAAACAAGACCTTCTATCGTTTCCGTTTCTCTCACTAGACTTTCACAGTCAGCCTCTGGCAGGGTCTAGACATCAGATGGGGTCATGGGCAGGTCTCGCTAATGAGTTTTCCTCTTCTCCATTTTTTGTAATGGTTTGAAAACAGTAGATCTCCTAGCTAGTCTGCCTGCTTGGGAGTTTTTCTTGCTTGTGTTCCATCTCAGCCTAGTCTCTACCCTGGAAATTGAATTGTCTCTTTGCTCATTTAGCCTTTTTAGTGTGAGTTCATCCCATTAAGATGTGCTAAGGCGTGCTTGCCTGTCATTGATTTCTGCATGAATTCTGGATAGCCAGGCCGTTAAACAAACATTGCTCACTGAGTTCCATTTTTGAATGCATTCCCAGGAGAGGAAGTCTAGAAACTCCTATGAAGGTCATTATCACAGCAGGTCTGGCTGGCCACTGGGATGGAGGCAGGGACTTTGGGCTATAAATTTCTTTTCCTATTTTGGGTTCCAGAATACTGAATCTGATCCTATTCTTCAGTCAAACTCTGGTGTGAATTAGCAGGGGGCAGTCTTCCCTTCTACTGCTTGTATTTCATATGATTGACATCTTAGAATGAGCTGTGATGGGGTGAGGACAGATTGCTATGGAGGCACAGAGGAGAGGCACCCAGATCAGTCTTGGAAAGTCAGGGAAAGCTTCCCTGGGCAGGGCTGTGTAAGCATTGACTTTGATTGAAGCTAAAAGGATGAGATTGTGGTGAGCTCTTGAACTTGGTGGGAACACAGCTAGGTACACAATAATACAACCACACCAAAGATCTCTTGCCTTTATATCACATTTCACAGTTGATTACACTGTCTTCAAATGCAGGATTATCAAGTAGACACCCTGTGCTCAGAGCATCAGCAGAGGTAGGCCTCAGAGATTGAGCACCGTCCAGCTTTAGCACATACACCCATAATTTTGTAATAAGAAAATCAACAAAAGTCTTATTTTAATGGCAGATTTTGTTAAGTTCTGGGTTTTGTGGTTTGTATTGGTTTTATTTAGTAGACTATGTAGGATGAGGTAGTGGAATGGGGGAGACAACATAAATTTTAGGGTATTGATCTGGCCTCTTTACATATATTTTTCTTATAACAATCTTGAGAAAGCCTAGATAATAAAATAGTGTTGTTGTTGCTATTATTATTATTTAGTGGAGATACTGGAGTTTGAACCCAGGACCTCATGCATGATAAGCATGCTCTCTACCACCGAGCTATCCTCCCACAAAATAGCATTACTATTATTACTACTGCTGCTATTATTACTATTGCCTTGTTAGTAGATGACCAAGCTTAGGTCAGAGAGCTGTTAAAGGACTTACTCAAAATCATTCTGCTGGTAAAATGCAGAAGTGGGACTTGAACTCAACAACCTCATTGAGAGACCATGGCTTGTGAAGTCAGGTAGTCTGGACCCACATCCCTTTTCTACCATGTGATGAAATTTCTTAACCTCATTCACCTTCATATGGGGCAAAAATATATATCCCACAGAGTAGTTGGGAAAATTAAATAAGATAGCGTAGAAACAGTGTCTAGCTTCAGGCTGGCTTGCAGTACATGTTTAATAAATGGCAGTTATTATCATCTCCTGGTTCCTGGGGTCGGTATCATTTCTGCTCCATAGCATGTGAAGAAGAATCCACTAGAAGCCATGCGAGGCAGTAAGCAGTTCCGTATTTAGCTTGTTGTCAGGGCCAGAGGCTTTGTAGAGCCCTGGGGTGACTAGGATGATGGTGTTGGTAAACCTTGATGGTCTCTACCCTGCTTCTTCCATTTTGTAAAGAAGGTTGAAACAACTTAAGTTATTTATATGTCCAGACAAAATTATTGTGCATGCCCAGGTTTCTCAACAGATCCTTTCTCTTTGGTTTATTCAATCAGAATGAAGTAGTTGGAGGGAAAGCGCTGGTGCCAGTGTGGCTTGGATGGAAACCCTGGCTTTCTTTACATTTTAGCTACGTTATGCTGGAGGCGTTGCTGAAATTGTCTGTGCTTCAGTTACCCTGCACATAAAATGAGGAGCAGACTAGTATCTACTTAGACGGTTGAAAGGATTAAATGAGGTAATGCATGTAAATTTCCTTTAGAAATGCCTGGTACAAGGTAAGGTTCAGTGTCGCTCGAGTGTGTACTAGGTGTCAGGTTCTATTTTAAGCACTGGGACATGATGGATGACTGAGATAGACAGAGTCTCTTTAGGTGAACTGATAAGTAATGCGTGGATTCTGAAACTCTTCAGTTTTGTAATATGAGGATGCCTTTTGATGCTGCTTGGTTAGAATGAAACAACGAATGTTTCCGTGTTCCTCTGGGTTTTGCCAGATTATTCAGAACCTTGATGATATTTCCTTCAGCCTGTGGGCAAGGCTTTAATGTTTTCTCTCAGGAATGACTTCCCACAAACTGGTACTTGTGACTTCACAATGAGCAACTTCTTTATGAGAACCGTTATGTGGAAGACAGATGAAGAAAATTGTTTGCAACAAGCCCAAGGATTAGAACTGTCCTGTTTTGAGTTTAGCTGTCATATATGGGGATGAGTTACATGCTTACGTTAAAAGGACATAATCTTTATGTCATAAAATCTGCTTTATGCGGAATATAACTGAGGCTCCATTCTTGGCAAGGAAATGTGAAAGGAGATCGTTTCTAATATTTTGATAATCAGATCTGAATGCCCTCCTTGTTTCCCCCATAATATATATATATTTAATAACAACTGCAGTCTGCTTTTAACTGCTGTACTTTTCTGACCCAGAGAAATCCTTTCCATTGAGTTGCAGCCAGAAATTTGGCGACAGTTGAATTAAGACTGAAACGTTGCCTTTATATTCATAACACGCACGAAGATGAACATAAACTCACAAACAACTTGAGATCATCCTAAACCTATAATGAGTCACAGATGAGCTCATTCTGTGTAGACAGTTCACATCTCAATTTCAGAAGAGGCAGGGCCCCCTGGATAGCTGAAGTGGACACTCTTTCCCTTGGCAATAGCATGCTACCACTTCGTCTGTGTCACTTGTTAACACATAGAGAAACCATGCAGCATTAATAGCAGAGGGCCAGTGCTTCTCTGTAGGTGATGGACTTAATCCGATTTGTGTGTTTCTTAGTGACCCAGATTCAGAATGCACAAATCTATCGGGAAATTGACTCATACGCCTTCTACAAACACGCAAAAGGATTTAGAACCATTATAACTATCATCTCAGACTTCAAATTTGGAGTCTCCTGATGGCCATTTATGACATTTCTTGTCAAAATCCCTTCTTCTGGGAATTACGCGCCCCTCCCTCATCTTGCATTCCAGGGCATGTTCATAGGTAGGTTTTCCATAATTTAGCATACATCTAACCACAGCCCACCAGCAAACACTAGCCACAATTGTTGAGTTCAAATTTGAGTAGAGTGTGTTGCTCTGTTACCAGATAAGGCTGATGTTTTACTAGTAGGCATGGATGAGTCTTTACAGAAAAGCTTGTGATACCCTGGGGTTAAATATTTTGAATCTGTCCCTAGGTGACCTTGCAGCTCTGTGAATATGCTATCAGCTACCTACAAACCATCACATATTCATTTAGTCCGCCTAGGTAAATTTTTGTGTTTCCACAAAGTTAAGAATCTTTTCAGTCTAATTTTAGAAAACTTTTAGAACACACAGTTTTGGGGGAAATGATGAGCAATTCTTGTGTTAATCATCTTGCTACCATCTTCCCCCAACACTTAATAAAACATATGGTAATGCACAGATGCTCCTTAACAAGGAAAATAATATATTGAAAATGTTGGCATGAAGTCGTTACCCGCTTTGAGTGTCATCTGAAATCACCAACTTACTTTACTCAAGCATAGTATTTTTTTTTCCTTAGTTAAGCAAAGCTGGCAATTGTAAAACATCATATTTCTTTTTAAACTTAAAATAAAGTACAATTGAAGGAATAATTGAGTTTATAAGTCAAAATCCCAGTTACAGAAGAACCTGACAAATTGATGTGCCTAAATATTTCTTTTTCAAACCGAGTATTTGGAGACTGCAATCTAAGAACCCTGGCTAACATTCGTGAGTGCTGATCTTATTTTAGGCATTGTTTTTAGATGTACATTAACTCAGTTAATGCAAACTGGACCCTATGAGATACTTACATTCATTATCTCAATTTTACAGAAGAGAAAACCAAAACATATGAATTAAAGTTTATACACCTGGAAGATGGTGGACTCAGAATTCAAACTCAGGTCCCCAGCTTGAGGGCTTGTGGTCATGGTCACCACAGTGTGAACCTCAGTATAAAACGGGGGTTGGGGTTAGTATTGGTCTTTATTTGAAAGACAAACTATTAGAAAGCACATTTTATGTGCTCTAACTTTTCATCTCTCACTTTACTGAGCCTATAGTTGCTTTGAGATGTTAGCTGCTTGTGTTCTGGGGACATAATCTAAAGCCAGCTCACATGGGAAAGTCAGTTATTGCCTGTCCATCCTATGATTTGGACTCTTGGAAACTTTATACACAAGAAGTCACTCATTAGTCCACTGACTTAGCCATATAGGTTCTTTCATATCTTTCTTTGGCTGTATTTACATTTCTCATCATTGGTAACAGTTCAGCAGGGCAAGAGTTTCATGGACTAGAGCACTAGATGGAGATAGGCAAGTTCTGGGTCAAAGCCTTAGTTCTGCATTAGGCGTGAGATAGAATGAACCTGGATTGGAATAACCTGGATTCTAAGGTTGATTTTTGTGAAGAACTTTTTCTGTCTAGTTACTTAGTTTCTTCATTTGAGGAATAGAGACTGAACAAGGTGACTATACTTCTGTCTTGCTTGGAAAATCCTCTAATGCAATCCTGAGTCCCTCTTATCTATGTCAATATATAAAGCAGTGAGTTCTGTATTAGTTTTCCATTTCTGCATAAGAAATTACCATAAAAGTCATGCATTATGACAATGTCCATTTCTTATCTCACAATTCTGTAGGTCGGAAGTCTGAGCAGGGATCTCCTGGATTTTTTGCTGGATGTCCCAGAAGGCTAGGACTGGGTCCTCATCTGGGGTTGAAAGTTGTCTTTCAAGCTCCCTTGTTGCTGGCAGAATTCAGTGTCTTGTGGTTGTAGAAGTGAGGTTTCCACTTTCTGACTGGCTGTTAACTAGGGCCACTCTCAGCTCCTGGAGGCTGCCCTCTGTACCCTGCCACGTGGCCTTCTCCACAACATGGAGTTAGCTCTTTTAAGCTCCTCAGGAGGACCTCTCTCACTTTGCATAACTTTGACCACTTTTAAGGGCTCACCTGATTAAGTGAAGCCCACCAAGTATAATTTGTTTTGATTAGCTCAGAGTCAACTGATGAGGGATTTTCTTTCTGCTATATACTTTCTGCTATATAATATAACATCATAATGGGAGTGATATCCCATCATATTCACAAGTCATGTTTATAACCACATGGAGGTAATAATAAGGTGTTTACACCAGAATGTGGGAATCTTGGGGACTGTCTTAGCATTCTGCTTTCCAAAGAGGATCTGGGTAGAGGGAACCTCAAATCTTATTCAGTAATAGAAACCAACAATTGAAAGTTACTGGTTGATCATGTTGGAAAAAATTGTGTTTGTGTTTTGGCTGCCTAGAAAATTTGCATAAGAGCCCAGATAACTCTAGGAAAAAAAAAAAAAAGTATGTCAAGTTCCTGGAAGCTTTCCTCTAAAAAAAAAAATAATGTTTTGAGAAATTCTCGTTCTGGATTCAGAATGTCTATACTCAGTTCTCCCTCAATAAAGGCACTATTCAGCAGGTAGGCCTCTTTAACCTAAGCAGGCTCTAATCTAAGAAACTTCAGGGTCATTTGGTCATATAGAGATGGGACAATTAACTTCGGAAATACATAGATTATAAAAAAAATGAGATTTTACTATATGCCCCATACTGAGTCTAAGGGTCAGAGTGGAGAATGTTGGAGTCTCTGAAGCCAAGAAAGCAAATGTTATACCTGTTCCAAAAGAAATTAAAATGACAGCGCTGTTCAGTGAGTCAAATCTGTGAAATAAATTAATTCCCCAGCTCTCGCACGCTCCCAAACCTGAATCTTCTATTTTGCTGAACTTTTATGCTGCAAAACAGAGCTAATAAAATAGGAATTATATGTCTTTATCTTAATCATGATCCAAAGCTCAGACATATTTTATTTCACCGAAATAGTATTCCAAACCAGATTTTGAATAGTATCACACCTATCAAGGTAGGTAGATTTTACATTCTAGTCTTCTGCTAGGGTTTTGGTAAATTTGGTAGAGTTGCCAAATTTATTATCAGCCTACAGACCTTCCGAAAAGCACATCAGGGTGATCAAAGACAATGAAATGCCCTCAATGAAGTTGATCTCAAGGCTTTAACTGACAGTGATACAGGAAAAATGATGTGGGATGCAAGAGGATGACCATGTCCCAGGTTTTCTTTGGGTTTCTGGGATGTGCCCCTCCAAGTGAGGGTACTTGGCTTCATGAAGGAAAGAATTCAAGAGTGAGCCATAGTTGAGTAAAAGATTTATTCAGAGAGATGAACGCTCCATAGTCAGAGTGCAGGCCATCAAAGCAGGCAAGAGAAAGGCTGAGAGGTGTAGGGTTGGGTGTTTAAAGTAAAAGTAGATATACACTCCATAGGCAGAGTGCAGGCCAGCTCAGAAGGCGAGAGAGAGAGAGCAACCACAAGGCACAGTGTTGCTACTTTTTATCTGCTAACAAGTGAGAGGATTATTCCAACTGCTTTGGGGAAGGGGCAGGGATTCCTAGGAATTGGGCCACTGCCCACTCTTTGACCTTTCATGGTCAACTTCAGAACTGTCATTGGGCTTTTGGGTATGTCATTCACCATGCTAGTACATTACAGTGTGTATCAAGTAGCTCAAGGTCAAATGGAGGTCAAATCTCATGCCATCTTGGGCCTCAAGGTCTATTGGGAGTTGACTTTTCCATCATCTTGGTGCTAATTGCTGTGTCATTCTCTTAATGGCTGTGTCCTGCCCCCTTCTTTCCTGTCTCAATAGCAGTCTCCTATTTCTCATTTTTCATGCCCAGCTTGGTGTAATACAACTGGAAACAATTAACTCAGCAAATTTATTACAATTCTGTTTTGTGCATGTACAGTAT
Source organism: Camelus ferus (assembly GCF_009834535.1). Classification (NCBI taxonomy): domain Eukaryota; kingdom Metazoa; phylum Chordata; class Mammalia; order Artiodactyla; family Camelidae; genus Camelus; species Camelus ferus. The sequence goes on along the minus strand of NC_045697.1, from coordinate 15,495,014 downwards.
ACTTTTTTTTTCTTTTAATCAGTACGTAAAAATGGGAGTGGAGTATAGAAGAGAGGAATCAGGTGAATGGTTTCTGTCGCCTGGTGAAATCCAGCTGGACTATTGCCCTCACAGGCCTTCTGAGATGGCCTCTCTGTGGAACAAAATATTTCCAAATAATTCAACAGCACTGCTCCTGTACATCACAGCTGCTATTTCATCTCTTCACCAAGAGAAGACACAGGAGGAATTTCAGCCCATCAGGATCTGTATTATTTGGAAGATAAACTTCTGCAGGCAGGATAAATGCAATCTCAGAGGGTGGGTTTGCAGTAAGACTAGAAGAGGAACGGACATATTGGAGGCTTATCTATCTGTCCAGATATGGAATGTGCATTATTTCATTTATTCTCACTGATAAACGTAGGGGGTTCTCATGTTATTGAACAAAAGTTCACATGCCTGATGCACAGCGAGGCCAAATAAACCGAAAACACTGGAATTTGGAGCAGAGAAAGGTTATATTGCAGGGCCAAGCAAGAAGGACCAGTGGCTCATGCTCTAAAAACCTAAACTCCCTGATGGTTTTGCAGGAGAAGTATTTATAAGCAAAATCTGGGGTGAGGGCTGCAGGGTGTGTGACTTTCTTCTGATTGGTTGGTGATGAGGTTGAGACAGGAAGGAAGAGGGCAGGGCACAGCCATTCAAGGAATGACACAGCAGTTAACACCAAAATGGTGGAAGACTCAACTCTCAGTAGGCCTTGAAGCTCAAGATGACAGGAGACTTGACTCCCGGTAGACCTTGAGCTTCATTATATGCTCATTATAATCTATTAGCATGGGAAATAACACTCCGACAGGCGCCATGGTAGTTGTCAGGCTGACCGTAAAAGGTCAAAAAGTGGGCGGTGGCCCAATTCCTGGAAATCCCAATCCCTTCCCCAAAATAGTTGGAACAATCCTCCCACTTACTAGCCTATGAAGCTACTGAGCCCATAAAAACTAGCAACACCACACCTTGTGGTCTCTCACTCCCTCATCTTTGGAGGTGGCCCGTACTCTTGTCTATGGAGTGTGTATCTACTTTTACTTTAACCTGAGCTCCCAACCTCTACACTTGTGGCCTGTCTCTCACCTTCTGAAACAGCCTACACTCTATGTAGTATGTATCTATCTAAATAAATCTGTCTTTACTCAACTGTGCTCACTCTTGAATTCTTTCCTGTGCGAAAGCCAAGGACCCATACTTGGCGGGGCACGTCCCAGGCACGTCCCCGCCTTCCTATCGCCCCACATTCATTTTTCCTGTCTATAGGTAACCTGGCGATGTTCCAGGAATCTTTGCTCAGCCTGAAGTTAACCTCCTCCATCTGTGGGGAGGGGAAGCTTGCAGTAAGACTGCAGAAGAACTCAGAGATAAATTGTTACGTATATTCCTTGAGGAGGAACCAGGACTCTGCCCCAAGGCTACGCTATTGTTTCCTGACTGTTCCTCCCTGGTCTTTGCATCCCCTCCCTTCCCTGATTAGCAACTCTTTGAATTTGCCCTTTGGAACTCAGGGAAGGCCAAGGAGGCTGAAGAAAGCCTATTTCTGACAAACAAGAAGTGGAGCACAGGGAAAGGGTTTGTACCAGGGAGAACCCCACAGGGTCCTGCTCGGTTTCACTAAAATTTTTCACAGATAAGAGAAGGACTGTGTATCACAGTGGTTTATAAAGCTTGAGTGATGGACTCAAGGTCTTGAGTCAGAAGATGCCAAATGTTACAGACCAAGGTCTAAGGTCTGTGTGACTCAAAAGTCCAGTCTTTATTCTTTCTTTTTTCCTCAGTAGGCCACAGTTCTCTTTCTTAGGGTTTGTTTTTACAGTAATGGAGGGTGTATTTGCTGTCTTGGTCTATAGTGAGTTCTTGAGTGGGGGTTTTCCTGCAGAATGTAACGTTAGAGCATTTGTTTGATTCCTGCTCTTAGCACGCTTTCTCTACAGTAAAATAAGATTTGAGGAGACAAGACATGACGTAGTACGTTTAAGACGAGAAAAGAATTGCAGAAATTTATGGACACAAAGGCTTTAGTGAGCACAGGGAACTATACTCAATATCTTGCAACTTACGGTGGAAAAGAATATGAAAACGAATATATGTATGTCCATGCATGACTGAAGCGTTATACTGTACACCAGAAATTAACACAATTTTGTAAACTGACTGTACTTCAATAAAAATGTATGTATACAAAAAAAAAAAAAGGGGCTTTGATCAGATTAAAATGAGTTGTGTGGTGTAAGAAATACCAAATCTGTATTTGGCATGAGGTAAATGTGAAAAGGAAACGCTCAGTGATCTGAGTTCTGGTGAAGCGCAGAGCCACACGAGGCCTCGTAGTCCCTTCTTGTCTGTCCTGAGTCATCTCCAGAGCTTGATGATAGGTAAAGTGATAAACTGGAAAGAGCAGAGCTTTAGAGATAGAAAGGCTTCCACTGAGTCAGGACCAGCCCTGCCTAGCTCCCTGTGTCGTTTGCTTAATCTCTCTGAACTTCAGTTTCCGTGTTTGTCACACAGGCACGACAATACCTACCTTGTGGGGCTGCTGTGAAGATGAAATGTGAGACTGTGTAGAAAACTTCGTATCTAGCGCATGGTGGGCACTCACTGAAAAAGTGAGATCCTTATGTCCAACTTAGAGACACTATAAATTTCAACTAGAGGAAATATATATTAAGGCAAAGATCGAGGGAAAGAGTGGAAGAAATGGTGGGAAAACATTTGACTCTTCCAAACGTGGCTATCCTTTGTGTAGTTGCACCTGTATGTATCTGGTCCTTGAAAGGCCCAGAATCTTAAAATGTCAGGGGTCTGAAAAATCCATCAGTAGGTTTCTCTTGGCTCTTGCAGGCTTTTAGGAAAGGGCGTTTTAGGAGGAAAGGATGGTGAGGAAACTGGGAGCAGGGAGATGAACCCACATCAAACTGAATTTCACCTGCATTACCATTTGCTAAGACCAGCTCTGCTCCAAAAATCCCGTAGTGAAACACGTTGGAACCTGGAGGGTTGCTAAACTTGAATGTGCGCTACTTTTGATTTCACTTTGAGAGAAGGCCAATCAGGGAAAATGAGTCAGAAAAAGTTACTGCTCTGAGGGGTCTGAGCCAAGGCTTTCTTTTTGTTATTACATACATTTCCCCTCTCACAATCATTTCCAAAGAGGAATTTTACATTCAAATGGTTTTCTTTCTCCTGCTCTCCTTGGAACAACGATATATGAAATCATTCCGGGAGCGAGGGCCCCTTCTGTGAGATTAACCTGACGTGTGACAGAAAGAAATGGAAGATAAGAGAATGACATAAAACTCCCCCATTTCTGGAAATGAGCTACGTTTTAAACTGCACTTAGGGATGGGTGTCTAGGACCTTCTGAGTGCACTGCCCAAGCAGTGACTCACTCAGCTTAGCGTGGACACCTGGGAATTTCAGTTCAGATATCATTATGACAAAGTGTAATTTTCCTGGGCTGTGGTGTTCTCTCTGACTCAGCTGACACAAAACCTAGCACATTTCCCCCACTTGGGTCGTGACTAACATACACACTAAATTGAAAGAGTTATTATGCTCTTCCTGCAAAGAAGCCACCAAGGTTCTTATCATTATATAAAGGGCACGTTTGGCAGGAGACATTTACCAAAACAAACAAAAGCCCACTCGTACACCTTCAAGTAGAAATACTTCAGTGCTGCATATGTAATTCCTCGGAAGTAACATAATCTATTAATTCTTTAGATTCCTTATCATGTACTTACTCTCTGTGAGGGAGTTTGGAACTCCTATCAGAACAGTTGAAAATTTGATCATTTGAATGGAGACTAATAAAGTTCTCTATAAAATGGAAGAGCATGGCCGGAGAGCTTTATTGTGCTAATGGTGCTGAATTTAAGAAGTAGGTTTGTGTGGTTTCCTACCCATGAGCATGTATTATGATGGGATAATATTTTTCAGATTTTTAAAGCTGTGCCTAGTGTGTCAAGAGGTTTAAAAAAAAGCCAGTTGAAAGCAAAGGATTCATAGTTTTGAAAATGAACCAGTTAAATAAATTCAAACCCGTTTTCAGCTAGTCGTTAGCCAAAGTAAGAAGACTCTAAATTAATTGAGCCATTCATTGGGATATTCATAACCGTTGTAGAGATAAGCAAAAATATTTAAGTATTCGATCTGATAATATTTTACTGAATCATTTATTTTTGATAATTTCTCTTTTCCCAAAGCCTAGCATAGTGGGCTACATAGGAGGTACTGAATAACTAAAGAGTGGATGGATGAAAAAAGGAGAGAAAATATATTATTTTGAAAAGGAGGCAGTGATACGAGTCTCTTGATCTTGAAGGAAGGCAAAATCCCTGTTAGGCAAGACAACATTTCTTTTGTTAGAACACATACCATAAGGGTGATTTTTGATAATGTCCCTCCCCTTGTGTGTGTTCTGAAAGTTACGCTCTGCAAAACCAAGTCTCAGGAAATTTGTTATTACTCACAACAGCTCTATTGTAGGTTGTGGGGGTGTAGAATAAGGGCTTGGAAAGAGTGAAGGAGAGGAGAGAGACCGAATCAGGAGAGGAGCTTGAGAAGTTTTGGCAGGAAGCAGGATTCTATAGATGGCCATGACCCACAATTTTTTTTTTCTCCATGTTGGGAATGGATTGGAAATTTTAGGGAAGTAAAGTCTAGAATTCAAACTTATATTTGCTGTCACTGTGTCTTGCTTTAAGCTCTTCGTGTTACCCCAAACTTAATCAAAAGTTTGCTACACTCAGGTGTACTGGAATAGTGCTTATTTTAGGAAACTGAAGGAATCTATGTTTTCCAGTGTAGGGCAAAGTGGTAGGATAATGGTGGAAATAAAAAGGATGGGAGTTGCAGAGGAGGTGGTACAAGGTAGAGGTTCAGAAACCACTGGAAACGGGACATTTGAGCAATAGGAACCCAGAGGAACCTAAAAATACTTTGAGCCTTGGAGATTTAGGACAAGAGTAGCCTAGGGGATGGAGGAGGTGCTGGCTTTTCTTCTAGCCGTGGACATGCACCCATGTCAGTTCGTTTGTCTCTATCAGCTGCTTGTAATCATCCCTTCCCAGGAAGATCTAATGAAAAGTACCTCGATCAGTACAGTTAATCACTGCCAAGGATTCCAGCCTTCTGGCAGCAAAGTGTATTTTCATTTGATTTCCATTTAATTAACTAGTAGCTGATGAATATATTTTGCCTAGAAGTAGGAGTTCTGAATGTCCTGATGATCTGATTAATTTTGGCTAAGGCTTGCCTTCTATATTATTAAAATATATGGTTATTAACTAACTTCTAAATTCTAACACTGAGAGTTTATTACTTGAGGATCTACTTAACAAATCCTGTTTCTTTTGGTCACTGCTTTATGCTGAAAGTGTTCAGGTGCTTAAATGTACCTCAGGCGTGTGTCTAGATCCTAGAAAAAAGCTGAGAAAGAGTATTTTATATAAACTATTTATCCCTGGCTGAAGTTTGAGAAAGATGACAGAGGTGGGGTTTTTGTGTATATTGTGTGTGTGTGTGTGTGTGTGTGTGTGCATGTAGGATCTATTAAGCTTTTCAGTTTTCTTCTAAATGTTAAGTGTTCAAGGTGGTAGGCAGGCTGTTCAGTGGTAGGAACCATGAATGCAGGTTTCCTTCTTCTGTTTCCCATTGAATCTAGCACAGAGTACGTGCTCCATAAATGTCTGCTGAGTTAAATAAAAGAGAGTGTGTGTGATCACTGTTTCTTTTGTTGTAGGGAAATCTGCACAGAATGTTGCTTATCTACCATAATAACTTGAGCCTGGTATTTAGGCTGACATTTCTTGATAACCATGAATTCTATAGGAGACACTTACTCAGTTGACTACCTCGTCAATCTTCTTCTACAGAGAATAATGGTTGAAGCATGATGGTTTAGCCAGCAGGCAGCTCTTGAGAGCACAAGAGAATAGACAGGTCCTCATTTTTCTAGATTTCTTCCTCTCCCTTGATTCTAAACTGATCTTCATGCTGATTCGTCCTTCCAGTGGAAGGAAGAACTTAAAACCGGAGTTTGACCACCATTAAAAAGTTTTCTTCTACCATTATATCAGATTAGGGGCATTCTTTATAGAGTTTTAAGTAATTTAGCTCTAATTAGGGGTAGCATATTCAATTGGAATGGAGTTCAAATTGCTGTTCTCAACTCTAGTGGGTAAAGCTATGATGCTCTGAGGATGTAAGACTTGGTAATAAGCTTCTTGCCTTGGAACCACAAAGCAGTTTCTAAAAGCAGGTGGGAGGGGCAGGTGTGGGTTTATGTCTCAAAAAAATGGAAAATCAGATTTTAAAAACTATATTCTTTACACATTTTGAAGACAGAAACCGTGATTGGTCAGATTGCCATAAGCAAATTTCCCCAGTAATATCTTATTGAGTTTGCAATGTAGTGTTCATCACGGGCACTTATAATTGCAGATTTTGTACTACATTATCAACTCTGTACATGAGGGCACTAGTGAGATAATGGAAAGCAGACTCTGTAAATGAATGTTGGATGTTAATAAGAATTCCCACTCATATTTTATTCAATTGTTGAACATCAAACTGTGTTATTAAGAGGCTCATATAAGAGTACATATGGGGAACAGGGGAGAAGTAAGATAACACTGAAACTTAACAAGCAGGAGGAACTAAGAAGGAATTAAGACCCTTTGTAGTTAAATCTTTTTAATTTCTTAAAATTTTAGAGGCAATGATATGACAAATGTAATATTCACAATTTTTTTTTTTCCTGGAGGAAAGATTGATAGTGGTGTGGTTACTTTTGTATCAGATGGCAGGCCGGGCTGTTGTAGCTCTTTAGCTATTTGCCAGGTCGTTGTTGTAATTACAGCAGCTCCTTTCTGTGCCCCCAAATACCATCACCATATAATACGAAAACAAAAGAAAAGAATAATGCCAAAAATGCCTAGGGGAAAAAAATCCAAGTTAATTGATTTTTCTACTTCCAAAGGAGTTGCCTGGACTAGAAATGAATCCAGAATCTCTTAAGAATCAGTCGAGCGATTCAGAGGTTAAAAAAAAAAAATTGGGGACATTTTTAGAATTTAAATTTTTAATTTCTGACTAATTAATTACCATCCCCATAAAAGAGAGACCTACACAAAGAACTATGTCTTTTTCCCTTTAGCTAAAGGTTTTTAGAGTGAAAATATTCCAACTGGTACAGAAAATTGTATCTTTGTGTCTGTGTTTGTATACACAGGTATATGTATGTGTATGTGTGTGTGTATATATATATGTGTATATGTGTGTGTGTGTATATATATTTATGTGTGTGTGTATATATGTGTGTGTGTGTGTATATATATATATATATATATATATATATATATACATTTTTCTTCAGTATTTTATCTCTTCTTTCTGTAGACTGAAGATTCCCAGTGGCATTTGCCCTCATGAAATTGCTTTATCTTCACAGCCTAGAAAGCACCTAGGTGATCTCACCTCTGCAGGTCAGAGAATTGATAACTAAATGGTTAGGGATCCTCTGAGCATCTCAGAGGGCAGGTCCCTAGAGGCACGGATCCAGTGGAGATCCTCCCATGACCACGTGCACTTTTCTAAACAAAGTATTTGTCATTGAAACCAGTTTATAAACACTTACCAGCATATTCTGGTAAAGGAAATAATGTAATATATAATAAAATACTAATTTAAAGCAAGAAAGAAGGGATATTCAGCTTAGCAGTATGTCCAAACTCCTTTCTGCTATTCAGTTTCTTTTTTAAGTAAAGCCTGAAAAACATCTTCCCCGTCTTCATATCTTCTGAGTCAGACACACACTGTGATTTAAAGAGCCCCGGCAGGTGCTTGGAGCTTTGGTCACACATGGCCTTGAGCACTTTCTCTGGCTCTTTGAGTCTTGGGAACATGGTTTGTTCCAGGCTTTCAGTAATTCTGCTGACGTCTTCGCAAAATCTGTCTGTCTGTTCCTGCAGGTGCTGGATTTCATTAAGTGCTGACTCTGCCATCTTGGTCATAGGACTTCCCTTGCACTGTCTTCCTGTCAGTCCCCTTTTGATCATGCTTTACTCAAAATCAGAACAGAGATGGGAAAACCAATGAGGAATCGCCTCGTCTCTAAGTGAGCCTGGCTTAAGCTCCTACCTTTCTCCACGTGACCTAGTGACTCAGATATTGTGTCTGATTCTGCATTCTTGTCTCTGGCTCCTCATCTTATTCCCACAGGCCACCCTCAGGCATTGTATATTGAGAAGCATTTCTACATCCTGGGTTGGGTTTCCTCACTCCTCCAGGAAGCCATCATAGTCCTCCCCACCCCAGCCTCTGATCTAGGTTAGGGCGCCTAGACTTTTTGATCCCATCACCCAGTGTTCTAACTATTCATGCTATAAAGAAATTGCCTGTTTTATAGTCTATCATCCCTAAAAGGCAGGGTTTTTTTTAAGAGCAAGAACTATGTCATGTTTTATTATATCCTCAGCTCTTAGAATGCTTCCAGCATCTAGAAAGCCCTCAGCTGAACTCAGTTTCACTAAATCTGGCCTTCCCAAACATCTCTGACGTTTAACAAGATGCCCTAGCTTTTTACTAAAAGGAGCATCGCCTTATTTTTTTTAATGAGCACTTTGAATTTATGGTATATAAGCAGCCAATTACTCACACAAATAAATAAGACAGTTGTTGCAGAATTACAAGGCAGTGGTTTCTCTGTTTTTGACTGGCAACAATCAGTTCTAAGAGTAGGTAGAAGAGAGGTTGGGCTGACCTCCTGAGGACGCACCAAAGTGAGGCTCTGAGGAAGGTGAGGGGACCAAGCCAACACTCCTCTCTCTTTCCAAGTGCCCTGGTTCTGTGGTCTTGCATGTAGACTAGACTTTTTTAAGAGGCAGATTTCGAAAGGAGCACAGAAAGCAAATCAGTAAGGAGGAGGGAGCCAAGGAATCAGCTTTCTAATTGAGTGAAAGAAAATGCCCTGAAAGTACTGTGCTACTTGTTACAGCAGCCGTAGGGACACCCATCAGGTGGGCTGTGACATCTACAAGAAACAGGAAGAACTGACTTCTTTTCAAAGCTGGTAGTATCATCATTCTTGGCTGGACAACTCTCTGCTTGAGCTCCGCATTTGTCTTTGCCTGTGACTTCTCTACTGAGATGAAAACAGCTTCGAGAAACGTAGAGGAATCCTGAGTTCTGGAGCTATTGCCTAGAACTACTGAGGCTGGAGGCTTCTGAGATGCTTTTATTTGGAGACTAAAAGTCATTACTCAAGCCTCATTATGTCGATGCCTGTAACTCAGTGGTCCCTTCCCAGACCTCTTTGAATGTCACCAAAATTGATCATCCACAGACTGTCGATATGGATGGCATGGTGTAAAATGCTATGCTCACCCTTTGAATGCTATTGTGGCAGTAACAGTAATTAATAATAATAATAATGTTTAGCACCTACTATGGGCCAGCTCAGTAATATGTGCTTTTATATATCCTAGTTAATCCTCATGACAGCCTTTTTGGCTATGCATATTTATCCATCTGTTTTATAAAAATTGAGCAATTTACTAAGACTGGGTCATCATTCATCTCACTCTACAATTTGTGTTCTTACTCATTCACCAGGCTGTAGGCTTATGACATTTCTTCCCTAACTGGAAAATGGGCACAATTCTAGAATGGTTCTGCTACTATATAATCAGACAGTCTTAGAATAGTTTTTCCTCATATCTCATTACCTTGTAATAGTTTCTCTGAGACATTGTTTAAATCATGTCCCTTCTAGCTTTTTTTTTTTATTTAAATTTTAGAGACATGGGTTTGTTGACAAAGAAGCCAAGCAAAAAACAAGAATGCAAAAATACTTTGAAGGCAACCACAAAACATTTAGTCTTTGGTTGTATGTAAGAGAATCACTTTGCAGCCCTCCACAGTTTACAAGTGTGTTAAATACATGTCCCATTGCATAGTCTGGTGGTCCTGTGGACAGACCAGATATGCAATACTAGTCTCATCCTAGAGATGAATAAAGTTAAGTTCAAAGATTATTTATCAGAAGTAGTAAATCCATATTTTCAAAAATACATATTAAATGCTTACAAACAAAATCTCTGCTCTTGTGAACTTTTCATGCAAGTGAATGGAGAGAGTAAGGAAACAAACAGATGGGACAGAGTACGATGCTGATGACAAAAATGGGTCAGAGAGGGGTGCTATTCTGAGCTGAAATCTGAAAGCTCAGAAGGAGCCTGCTCTGTGAAATCTTGGGGAATGGTGATGACAGCAGAAGACAGCGCAAGTTCAAAGACCCTGAGCCCAAACTAGCACTGGGAAGTCTGAGAACTAAAGGCATGATGGGAGTTTGGTATTTGGGAAGAAAAGTGGTAGGAATTGCTATCAAAACAGCAAGGCAGTACTTGATCCTAAAATTTTTCAGAGGACAAACATTTCATTCTACATGCATTAGGACCATGAGAAGATTTTATAGGATTAATAGAATAAGAAAAATTCTGTTTCTCCCAAAGATATCTTAAGCACATCTAGACTAGGTACCTGAATCCAACAGAAACCAAAGCTTTTATTTCTGTCCAGCAAGTCTGCTTTGTCCACTAAGGACATTTGGGTGCAAAGCTCATTAGACTCCAGCTGCCCTGACCCTGTTTCCATTTCTCAAATGTACCAAGTTCATTCTCGACTCAGGGCTTTTGAATAAGCCCTAACAAAATGCCTGAAATACAGTTCCTTTCCTTCTGGCCGACCTCCTGTTCACTTATTAGGTCTCTGCTTGAATGTTACCTCTGCAGGGAAGACTTTTTGATCCCTGGACTAGTCTAACTCCTCTGTAGTCATCATAGAGTTGTGATTTACACAACGTGTAGTTACCTGTTCAATGTCTGTCTCTTTCACTAAACTGTAAGCTCCCAGGGATGCTTCCTCTGATATGTCACCTTAGTTCGGCTGTCATCCTCAGTTACTTCACTGAACATGCATCTGGGTGTTGCCCTGGAGGTGCTTTGTGGATGTGGTTCACATCTATAGTCAGCTGAATTGAAGTAAAGGAGTTAAGTCTCAATAATGTGAGTGCTCCTCATTCAATCACTTGAAAGACTTTAAGAGCGAACTTGAGATTTCCCTGAGGGAGAAATATTACCTAGGAATGGAATATGAGCTCCTAGTTCCAGCTTCCCACCCAAAGAGTTTCCAGTCTGCCAGCCTGCCCTGTGGTTTTTGATCCTGCCTGCCCACATAAACCGCATGAACCAGTTCCTTAAAATCTTGTTCTGAGAGAGGGAGGGAGAATGGGAGGGAAGGAGAGAATGAGAGAGATTTCAATTTAAATGCGGGAAAGAAGCATATGGAGCCTCTGTGTGATCCAAACCCAAACTTTCATATGAGTTTCAATCAAAAACAGAAGTCCTTGGCATTTCAAGGTCACGCATGTCTTCAATTTACACACGCACACAAAAAGACCCCCTCTTGCAAAAATATGCCAGCTCAAAGGAATGGCAGGCCTGAAATGGGGCCAGGCTCTGTTCACTTCTCTTTTAATGCCTTTTTCCTACATTCCCTCTTTTTAGATTTAATTTAGTTACTCATACTACAAAGTTGTGTAGCATTTTCTTATTAGGCGAGGAGTATCTGCTTACAGTTACTGGCACTGTCCAAAAGGCCTTTGAGATGAACGTATGCCCAAAGCACACTTAGTAGTTTTGCAGGAGTCAGAAGCCATTCATTAGAAAGAAAAATTAAGCTCTGAGGAGAGTATTGGGCCATGGCTTATCAATCATGAGAATTGATGCTATTATTCTCAAGCTGTTTGCAGAAATGGAGGGAAAGTTATTTGAACACAAATGAAAAATTTAAATTATTTAACAGGTTTTTCAGTTTGACTCTGGGAGGGCCAGAGTTTTTTGACAATGCCCCAGAAGGAAGAACAGCTCCAGCACTGAGAGTCTAGGCTGTGTGAAATGATGAATCCACAATTACTTGGGCTGTCACCATCCACCCATGCTGCTGAAAATCATTTAGCCAAAATAAGAATTAGGATAATGTATGGTTTTGTTTTTACAACCAGGACAAGGAAAGAATTGATCAAGTAGCAGTCTATCAGTCTTGCTCAAGGGCTTGCTGGTTTTTTTTCCCCCTTTAAATTAAAATGAAAATCGTGGAGAATATTGATTGAAAAATCTTCCAAATTCTGTTTAATTCCCAACTCCATCTCCACAGCTGTGATCACTTTTAAAGGTGAAGTTGATTGCTTACTAGCTGTTTTCTTGAGGCTGTTTAATTTTTGACTTCCCCTCATTACCCCTGCCTGACTTCCAGGTAAACTGTGTTGGTTCTACTGTTTGTGCCAGTCCCGCTTGGGCCTTGGAAATAGGCCAGTGTTTATTGAATACCCTTGGTGTCCCTACCATAGGGAATCCATTACAGGGCACACGGAAGAGACAAGTAGTCCCTGCCTTCGTGAACTTGCACTTGAAGGGGGTAGACATGTCTGTATTTAAAAATTAAAATCACAAAAGGAGAAATGACTGCAGAGTCTGAAGATTTGGGTCCCAGGCTTGACTTTTTCTCTAAGTAGCTGCATAGTCTTGGGGAGGCTACTGCACCTCTCCGGGCCTCGGGTTACATCATTTCTATAACTCCTAGGTTGGTATGATATCTTCTGAGGGCAACTGTTAGAAGAGCCAGTGCAGGAAGACACGGGAGCAGTCAAGGTCATGTTGCTTGGAAACAGCTGGCTGAACACAAGTAGGTAAATGTTTCTTGAGCATCTACTGTGTGGAAAGTACTGTGTGTTTCACTGAGGCAGTTTCAGGACATGTAGAAAACATACCATTCATGTCCTAAAGGGACCACAGGATAGCGCTAAGGACGAATAACAGCCTGGGAGCCAGTACTCAGGGTCTGACCTCTGGACTGTAACTGTTTTTGAATCTCTACTTTGCCCCTAACTGGCTGTAAGTGGATAATATAGTTAATTATCCTTTTAGGATAGTGTGAGAGAGTTCCTACTTCATATGCTTATTGAAATGATTCAATCGTTTAATTTATTCAGTGAAAAAATATTTGTTGCATGCCAACTGTGTGCTAAGGACTGTAGTAGATGCTTGGTATATATTGGTGAACAAAATACACCAAGATATATGCCCTCCCATAGCTCAGTTCCCCGGGGAAGAAGATTGAAAATAAATAATCACTGTAATGAGGAAATGAATTATGGAATGCATGATACATTGATGAATGATACGGGAGGTTGGAGGACACGAGAAAAGGAGAGCAGGGCAGAGGGAATTTGGGACTAGGGAGTGGGGAATGGGCTACACTTTTAAATATGGTAGTCAGGGCAAGCTTCACAGACAAAGTTCCACTTGAGCAAAGGAGGTGAGGAAGACTGCCAGTGTATATTTTGGAAAGAGCAGTTCAGGAACCAAAAACAACCAATACAAAGCCCTGAGGCAGGAGCAGGCCTGGCATGATGCAGAAAGAGCAAGAAGGCCAGTGTGACTGGGGCAGCAGAGTAACGAAAAGAGTCTTAGGAAATGAGATCAGGTAGGGAACGAATGGGAAAGATCGGATTGTAGAAAAGTCTTTCAGCCACAGTAGGGATTTGGGCTTTCTTCTGAGGGTTGGCGTGTGGGACACTGTAGAGTTTCAGTGAGGAGTGACATCATCTGACTTAAGGGTGAAGTACAGCAGTAAAAGTCGGGAGAAGCAGGAGCCAGGGTGAGAGGGAGATGGATTAGGGGGCTGTCACCGTCCTTCAGTCCAGGGAACATGGTGTTAGAGCTGGGATGGTAGTAGAGCAGGTGGTGGAAAGGGGTGGGAATCTGGATTTATTTTAACAAAAGAGTCAACAAGATTTCCTGATGGCTCATCAGTGGAGTGTGAGAGAAAAACACAAGTTAAGGACAATCCATAGCTTTTATCCTGAGTAAAAGAAAAGCATGTTAAAGCATTGAAAGTTCTGAGCACAGGGTTTGGTACATATTAAGCACTCATTTGAGAAATTAAGTGATGTTAAGAGATAACTTGTCAGTCTCCTTAACTCTTTTCATCTGAAGTGTTAATCTAGACACCAGCGACCCAGAAAATCTTCCCTGACTTCCTCTGGGTAAGGTGCACTTTCTCTCTAATTCCGTAAATCTTTCCAAGTCCTCCTCCACATCAACTCTGATTTACATTACAATTTGAATAAAGCACCATCAGAGCCCTCACATTTGCTCTGGGAGATCAGGAAATGTTTTTATGGAGGAAGCAACATTTGAGGTGACCCTTGAAAGAAAGGTGAGGATACGTGGTAGAAGTTGAGGGGATTACACAAACAGCGTACATTTTCATGTTCCCTGGCCAGTAGGATCCATAGAGGTGTCTACCTGACATTTCGGGTTGCCACTGGTGGCAAGCCGGCAAGAAAATCAACATACTCCTAACTTGAGATTTCTGTACCATATTCTCTTGTCTGGCTAAAGAAGGTCGCCAGACAGTACTGGAGGAAGTGATGGCATGCCTCCATCCTGTGAATGCACATTTTATGCCTGTTGCCAGTGATAAGAACAAATTTATGAGGAACCTGCTTGTTGGTGTTTGGCATGTATATGTGTGACTGTGGTGGTGATGGCACTAAAATACACAATATGTCAATATGTTGTGTTTTTCCGTTATTCCTTACTTTTTCCCATCTTCCATATGGCTCTGGGGCAAGATATGGGTATAAGAGAAAACCCGGATTAGGGTCTGCAAATCACAAAAAGATGTTTAAACCCTAAGATAAGAATGCTGTGTAGTGTTAGCTCATATTTATGTAGGTACATACAACTGATCTTCTTTGTGGACGTCTTAAGGACTGATGACGTATACACCATGTATGTAGCTGTGTTCCACAGAAAACTTTGTTAATGGGCAGACCTAATAAAGGTACAAGTCTTCACTGATTTATGATGTAATATAAATGCTGTACCATTTAAGTTAGAAAATAAAATGCAGATATATGCTTTTATTCACAATATATGCACAACCAAGCCAAATATAACCTCTTTTGAATCTGTTCCCATTGAAGGATTTTTTTTTTAAATACGGAGGAGATAGTTTAGGTTTTTATAAAACGTGAGTTCAATAAAAGCGACTTTCTTTTTCTGATAGCTCACCTTTAGCCAGCAAAGATAGTCCTCATTGCAACAACAAAGAATTTCAAACTGTGTTGAAATTAAGGCTATTCTGTCTTGTAAATCTTTATTCTGTGTTCAATATGTATGAATGTCTCTGGTGTGACTGAAGTTGTAAAAATGAATTTTGAATATTGCTATGAAGATTTTTATGATATAAAAACATTTTTTTAAATGTGAATGTAATCACAGTACTTGGAGGTGGTCTGTAGGGAGCCTAATTATGAGTAAAAGGCAAATAGTGGCATTGATTTCAGGATGGGTGACTTTGAGAAGTACAGAGAAGCAACTGGCATTAGAAGATTTTTGTCCACAGTTCAGGGTGGATCCAGACATAGGAATGGGCCACAGGCAAGTCTTCAATTCCTAGGAGGGAAAAGTTTTAACGGTAAGTTAAGAGTCTCATTTTGTAGGAAACTGACATCCCAAGCAATTTATCAGAACAGGGACCGACGGCACATATAGAGTCAGAGGTCAGGCACATATAGCGTGTAAGATAGAGCTGGCTTGGCAGGAAAGGTTATCTATCTCATGGATCAAGAGCGATGCTCTGAAAGAATCCTCGAAGTCTCCACCTACAGTCTGGACTTTTCTTGGGAATTGGGAAAGAAGAATCTGTAGGTGGCCCCAACAATAATAGAGGAAGAACTAATGAGGAAACCAAGATTTCAATAATTATGCTATAAGCTCCAAGAATAGAAAACCTGTTATTCTTATAGGCTGCTGGTGGAAATGCAAATTGATATAACCATTCTAGGGGAAATTTCACCATTTAGTATGTATTAAAAGATAAAAAATGTGCATACCTGTCCCTTCAAATGTTTAATTTTAGGAGTTTTATTATGGGTACATCTTGCAACTACATAAAGATGAAATGTTCAAAGATATTGCTGTTTATAATAGTAAATAGACAATTAACTAAAAGAAAAGGTGGTAATAAAGGAAAAAATAGGGTGATATAAAAACATTTTCAAATGAACACAACTGGAACAGTTTCATCAACACAGGCTAACAGATACTATCAAATGAATTTTTTGCACTAAAGAGAAATGATACCAGATGGAAATACAGACATAAAGGAAATACCACCAGAAATAGCAAATATGTGGATAAATATATCAGACTGTCTTTTTTTCTTCTCTTAATTTAAGAGCCACTTTATTATTTAGAGCAAATTAATTATAATAGATTATGGATATTATGGCATACATAGAAGTAAAACTCATGATAATGGACCAAGAAAGGGAGGTGAGTAAAAGGAGATATATTTATAAGAATCTTACATTATACATGAAGTAACATAACATGCTTTCAAAACATTACTCTATGACAGACTCTGATAAATTAAGGATGCCTATTGTAACCCCTAAAGCAATAATAAACACCATTACCAATAAAAAATATGAGAAAAAACTTAAAAAGTTAATAGTGTAGGTAAAAATGAATACTTATGTAAAATGGACTGATTTATCCAAATTAAAGTAGGAAAGAAAAAAAAGCAAAGACAGATGGGAGAACAGGAAACTAACAGCAAGATGGTTGCTAAAGACTCAATTATATCGATAATTACATTAAGTATAAATGGAGTGAACACTCCAACTAATTGGCAGAGACTGACAATAGGGAATCAGAAGCAAAGTCTGATTACGTGCTATTATAAGAGATGCATTTTAAATGTCAGGCTAAAAGTAAAATGATGGGAAAATGTAACACCATGAAACACTACTCAAAAGATACTCAGAGTGATCATATTAACATCAAAGTAGATTTCAAGGTATTGAATATGACAGTATAAATTTTAAAAATGTTTAAAGAGTTAATTCGTCACAAAGGTACAATTGTAAAGGTGTGTATGCACCTAAAACAGAGCTTAAAATAGACACATCCACAATTGCAGCTTGTGACTTTTAACACTCCTCATTAATTGATAGAACAATTAAACAAAAAATTTTGTTATGAAGTATAGGACAATTAAATAGTGCCACCAGCTTTGCAAGTCTCATTTATATATGGGGAGCAGTACTCCCCAAAACTGCAGAACACAAATTATTTTGAAGTGCATATGAAACATTGTAAAGGTAGATCATATGCTAGGGCTATCAAAAATGTCCGAGTTAGTTTCTAAGAATTTATATTCTTTGACCAAAATTAGAAATCAATAAAGAAGATATCTAGAAAATTCTCAAATATTTGGAAATTAAGTAACATACTTATACATAAACTGTAAAATCATAGAGATATTTAGAAAACATTTCAAACTGTGTGGTAAGGAAAAGACTATATATCAAAATGTGTGAATACAGCTAAAGCACTGTTGACATTTTAAATGTTTATGTAAGGAAGTAAAAGGTTTGGAATTAATCCACTTTGGGAAATTAGAAAGACCCAAAATAAGTAGAAAGAAAGAAAATACTTAAAGAAGTAGAAATCAATAAAATGAATAAAACTGGAGATAACTAATAAAATTCAAAGTGATTTCTTTGAAAAGTTTAATAAAATTCTTAACTCCCTGATAAACTGATCAAGGAAAAAGAGGGAAGCACAGTTATCAGTATCAGTAACGATGGACATTACCACAAATCCTAAAGATATTTAAAGGATAGGAAAGGAATGATACGAATAACGTGAATACACTCTGACAATAAATTTGATTATTTAAATTAAATGAACTAATTCCTTGAGGGACACATTTTTAAAACAGAAACATAGAGGAAAACAAAATCAAATAGCCCTGTATTTGTTAAGTAAATTGAATTCATAATTTTAAGTCTTCTAGAAAGAAAGCTCCACATCACATACTGGTGAATTTAATCAAGCATGTAAAGAGGAAACAGTATCAAGCATCGACAGACACATGCAGAAGATATTAACGCAGCACCAACCTGACCAGACCTTACAGGAGTGTCTGTATTCATGAGATACAAATATACAAATATACATCATAAACATAGATGAACTGAATATTAGCAGATGAAATCAGCAATATGTAAGAAGCACAATACAGCACGACAAAATGGAGTTTATTCAAAAAATGTAAGATTGTTTCAACATCCAAAGCTCTGTGTAATTTATCAAACTAGTGGACTAAAGGAGAAAAATAATATGATCATTTTAATAAATGAGGGAAAACTTTTTCAAAAGTTCAACACACGTTCATGATAGCAAACTGTCACCAAACTAGGAATTAAGGAGAACGTCCTCAATCTGATAAAGGATGTCTTCAAAAAATAAAAAAAAATCTCAGCTGACATGATAATGGTGAAACCTTAAATCTCTTGGTCCTGTATTCCCAAAGAATGCGAGGATTCTACTCTCACTCATCACCTACTCTCATCATTCAACATTATACTCAAGTCCTAACCAGTGGAAGGAAGAATATGACCACAAAGCCATACAGGTCAGACAGGGAAAAAATAAAATTGTCTTTATCCTCAAATGATATGATTTTTTTCCATGTAGAAAATTCCAAGGAATCTACAAATAAACCACAAAAAAAAAACCCCAGTAAGTGAATTTAGTAGGGTTAAATTAATTGTATTTCTATTTTTTTATCAGTGAATAATTGGAAAATAAAATATAAAATAATACCATTTTCAATAATACAAAAACATGAAATACTAGTAAATAAAAGTAATGCTAGACATGGAAGACTTATAAACTGCAAATAAGGTAATTCTAATTGAAGGACTAAATAAGAGGAGAGATACATCATAATATTAGGCTGGAAGGTCCAGTAGTGTTAAGATATTATCCTCAAAATGCTCTATAAATTTCATGCAACCTCAATCAAAATCTTAGCAAACTTTTTGCTATAAGTTGACAAAGTGATTCTAAGAAATTACATGAAAGTGCAAAGGACCTAGAATAACCAAGACAATTTTGAAAAAGAAAGAAATTTGATGACTTACACTACTTAATTTCCAGACAGTATTTATAAAGCTATAATAATCTAAAAAGTGTAGTTCTGGCATAAATATAGACAAAAAGAACAATGGAAAATAAATAGACCCACACATATATATTCACTTGATTGACCACAGAGGTGCCAGAACAATTTAGGTGTGAAAAGAACTTCTGTTCACCAATCAGAGCTCTAAACAACTGGATATTCACATGAAAGAAAATGAACTTTAACTCCTACTTCCCCATCTTACACAAAAAATATATTCATTTTGAGTCGTACACATAAACATAAAACCTAGAACTGTTGTGCTGCTAGGAAAAAAACAAGGAGAATGTGTTTCTGATTCTGGAGTAGGCAGAGAATTTTCAGATGGCACAGAAGTTAGTGTATGCTAAATGATAAATTGAACTTTATGAAAATTAAAAACTTCATTCATCAAAACATTCTGTTAAGAAAATGAATATGTGGGTCATTGACTGAGGGAATATATTTGCCATACACACACACACACACACACACACACACACACACACACACACATACATACACATATACATACACATATGTGTGTATATGTATCTGATAAAGGATTTATATCCAGATGATAAAGGACTCTTCTGAACAACCCAACTTAAAAATATAGAAAATACTTCAGCAGACTCTTCATGAAGGAAGATGTAAAGTGGCCAATAAACACATGAACATGTAGTCAATATTGTAATAATCAGGGAAATGCAAATGAAAATGCAAATTAAAGCCACAGTGACATACCACTATACTCTCTCTAGAATGGCTAAAATTAAAAACTACTGAGGGTAATTTGATAGAGATTGCATTAAATCTGTAGATTGCCTTGGGCAGTGTGACCATTTTAACAATATTGATTCTTCCAATCCAAGAGGATGGGATATCTTTCCATTTTTTAAAGTCTTCTTTAATTTCCTTCATCAATGGTTTATAGTTTTCTGTGTATAATTCTTTCACCTCCTTGGTTAGATTTATTCCTAGGTATTTTATTACTTTGGGTGCTATTTTAAAGGTGATTGTTTCTTTACTTTCTTTTTCTGTTGATTCATCATTAGTGTAAAGAAATGCAACTGATTTTTGAACATTAATCTTGTAACCTGCTACCTTGCTGAATTCTTCAATCAGCTCTAGTAGTTTTTGTGTGGACCTTTTCGGGTTTTCTATATATAGTAACATATCGTCAGCATATAGTGACACTTTTACCTCTTCTTTTCCAATTTGGATCCAGGACATATTTCACAGAACTAGAACAAATCATAATAAAATTTATATGGAACAATCAAAGACCTAGAATTGCCAAAGCATTACTGAAGAGAAAGAAAGAGGCTGGAGGAATAACTCTCCCAGACTTCAGACAATACTATAGAGCTACAGTCATCAAGACAGCATGGTATTGGTACAAAAACAGACATATAGACCAATGGAACAGAATAGAGAGCCCAGAAATGAACCCACAAACTTTTGGTCAACTAATCTTCGACAAAGGGGGCAAGAATATACAATGGAATAAGGACAGTCTCTTCAGCAAATGGTGTTGGGAAAACTGGACAGCAGCATGTAAAGCAATGAAGCTAGAACACTCCCTTACACCATACCAAAAAAAAACTCAAAATGGATCAAAGACTTAAACATAAGACAAGATACAATAACCCTCCTAGAAGAAAATATAGGCAGAACATTATCTGACATACACCTCAAAAATGTTCTCCTGGAACAGTCTACTCAAGCAATAAAAATAAAAGCAAGAATAAACAAATGGGACCTAATGAAACTTACAAGCTTCTGCACAGCAAAGGAAACCATAAGTAAAACAAAATGACAACCTACGGAATGGGATATTCACATTTCATTTTTGCAGATGAAACCGACAAAGACTTGATCTCCAGAATATATAAGCAGCTCATATGACTTAATAAGAAACAACCAAACAACCCAATCCAAAAATGGTCAAAAGACCTAAACAAGCAATTCTCCAAGGAAGACATACAAATGATCAATAGGCACATAAAAAAATGCTCCATATCACGAATTATCAGAGAAATGCAAATCAAAACTACAGTGAGATATCACCTCACACCAGTCAGAATGGCCATCATTCAAAAATCCACAAATGATAAATGCTGGAGAGGCTGTGGAGAAAGGGGAACTCTCCTTCACTGCTGGTGGGAATGCAATTTGGTGCAGCCACTGTGGAAAACAGTATGGAGATTCCTCAAAAGACTAGGAATAGACTTACCGTATGACCTAGGAATCCCGCTCCTGGGCATATATCCAGAAGGAACCCTACTTCAGGATGACACCTGCACCCCAATGTTCATAGCAGCACTATTTACAATGGCCAAGACATGGAGACAGCCTAAGTGTCCATCAATGGATGACTGGATAAAGAAGTAGTGGTATATTTATACAATGTAATACGACTCAGTCATAAAAACCGACAACATAACACCATTTGCAGCAACATGGATGCTCCTGGAGAATGTCATTCTAAGTGATGTAAGCCAGAAAGAGAAAGAAAAATACCATATGAGATCACTCATATGTGGAATCTAAAAAAAAACAAACAAACAAAGCATAAATACAAAACAGAAACAGACATAGACATAGAATACAAACTTGTGGTTGCCAAGGGGGCAGAGGGTGGGAAGGGATAGACGGGATTTCAAGACTGTAGAATAGATAAACAAGATTATACTGTATAGCACGGGGAAATATACACAAGATCTTATGGTAGCTCATGGAGAAAAAAATATGACAGTGAATATATATATGTTCATGTATAACTGAAAAATTGTGCTCTACAGTGAAATTTGACACAACGTTGTAAAATGATTATAAATCAATAAAAAATGTTAAAACTCCAAAAACTACTGAGGGAAGCAAATGTTGGTGAGGATATGGGGCAACTGGAACTTTCAGACATGGTTGTACCATTAGACAGTTTCACCAGCAATCTTGGAAAACAGTTTGGAAGGTTCTTCTGATCTTAAACCTTTGCCTACTCTATATGCCAGCAAGTGCACTCCTAGGTATTTAGCTGAGAGAAATGAAAACTCATGTTCATAGAAAGACTTGCACAAAAATATTTATGGCCACTTTATTCAGAATACCCAAGCAATGGACAGGAGAATGGATCAGCAAATTGTGTCAGTCATTCATTTCAGCAATAAAGCTGAGTAATCAGCTCATACACACAGTAACATCGATGAATCACAAAAACATTATCCTAAATAATAGGGGTCAGATGCATGTGTATTTGATGTGTAATTCTATTTATGAGAAGTTTTGGAACAGGCAACACTGATCTATTATAGTAGAAATAAGTCGGGTGTTCTCTGCAGGAGGAGGATTCACTTTGAAAGGCATGAGGGGACTTGCTGGGGTGATGGAAGTATTCCATTTCTGGATACGGACAAGGGTTACACAGTTGTCGATGTTTGTCAAAACTCATAGAACCATTCAGCCAAAATGTGCAATTTACTGTTTCAAAATCACATCTAAATTTTTCTCAGGAGAAAAAGAAAAAAATAATTATAGAATTCTGTTTGTGACATGTTATTAAGGAAGAATTATAAAATTTATGACTTTGAAAGAATCCATTTATGTGAAGAAGTATTTTATTGGCCAGGACTCATGATTACAAGTAACAGAAAGATTGTACCTAGAGATTTATTAACAGGTATTTAGTAGCATGAGGAATATTCCAGAAGGTCAGGGAATTAGGCTTGCCTGCTGCCCAGTCTAGAGCAAAACAGAAAGGTAGTCACCCAGCCACCCGATGGGACTGCTCCAGGTAAACTCCCACAGCCATCTGCCATCTGCCACTTGCACTTATGATGCCAGGGTGGAACCTCCATCAGAGCTACCCCCGGAGAACCAGATGTCTTCACAACTATAGCTTCAGGAAGGTCCCTATGTGAAACTCCTCTCTGTGTGAGGCTGCTGCCTCACGTTGCTCACTTCCCTCCCCTGCAGGACTTGTGCAGTGCAGTCTGCTGAGTGGAACCCTCATTGCAAAAGACCTGGGAAATACGTTATCTTGTTTCTAAAGAACAGAAAGTTATGGTACAAGATATTGTACAATCCTAAAAGGAGATAGGAGTGGGTGATAAATGAGGTAATCTGCTTTATCTGCCATTTCAACCCTTTCGGTGCTTTGTACACATTCCTTTCCATGTGCAAAATTCCAAATAACAGTAGTAGCCCAATGTGCTCACATTATTTTTTTTTAACATACGGAACCATCCTTTACAAAGACAAAGTTGGACCCACTGTATGTTCTCCAAGGGGAGGTACAAAGTCTTGTGAGTTACGACATCCACCTCTGGGTGTGTTTTTCCTTA
Source organism: Camelus ferus (assembly GCF_009834535.1). Classification (NCBI taxonomy): domain Eukaryota; kingdom Metazoa; phylum Chordata; class Mammalia; order Artiodactyla; family Camelidae; genus Camelus; species Camelus ferus. The sequence goes on along the minus strand of NC_045697.1, from coordinate 15,471,549 downwards.
CCTTAGCTGAGCCATAGTCCTGCCTTGATGTTTTATAACCTGTGGACTAAGTAATGAATCTAACTACAATCAACTTATTCCAAAAATACAGAGCCAAAAAGAAACTCAGTTCTGCACTTAGTCATGAAGCCATTGGTGTTATAATTCCCTTCCTCTATTATGCATTTCATATTTCATTTTTTTTAAATGCATTTGTTGGTTGGGGCTTTTTATCTGGCAGGATGAACAGAGCTTACAGTCTTGAAGTATTTGAGCTTTTGGTGGACTTTCCTATATGAGTTGCTTTAGTCTTACCTGAACATTTTGCAGTGGATTTGGAGACACTAGAAAGGACGCAGAGTGATCTAGAATGTTCCTCGTTGCCCTCATTATGTAACAGCAGTTTTCCATTGTAATTATGGTTAATAACCCTGTCCCTCTCGTAACATAAGGATCCCAGAATGCCCATATGGAAGTTCTAAATGCAATGGAAGAACTACTCTCCTGGGCACTCAGACCTATAAATAAGCAGAACCTGGAGTCCTAGAGACCATAATTTTTTTTTTGTAAGTAGGTCAGTTGGTATAAAAATACAAGGTACCATGCCCACTGTCATCCTTTGGTTTAGACTGTGAGAGAAATAGCACAATATGCTGATTGCTTGTCAGCGCACACTCCTCTCCTTAGCTTCTCAAGGTGACATCTCCAAGCTGGTGCTCATCCTGGATCTTCCAGAGGCCACTGCATCATCCTAAGGTTGTCTTTTTCTTAGGAAATCCAAAGATGGTGTTGCTAACAGAAGTGTAACTAAGGGAAAGCCAGGCTATATTCCCCATGTTCTCACCCACTAGGCAGTAGGATCAGCACCCTAGGCTGTGATACCATGTCAAGTTTAGAAGTGGTCATTGTCGTTAACGAGTGAGACTTAGCTCTTTTTTTTTTTCTTCAATTATATAAGTTACAGGTGTATAGTGTAGTAATTTCACCATTTTTGAGCTTATACTCCATTTATAGTTACTATGAAATACTGGCTATATTCCCTGTGTTGTACAATATATCCTTATGGCTTATTTTATACCTAATAGTTTGTTCCTCTTAATCCCCTACCCCTACTTTGCCCCTCCCTCCTTCTCTGTCCCCACTGGTAACCACTAGTTTGCTCTTTGTATCTGTGAGTCTGCTTCTTTTTTGTTATATTCACTAGTTTGTTGTATTTGTTAGATCCCACATGTAAGTGATATCATACAGTATTTGAGACTTAGCCTTTTTAATGGCCAGGCCAGATGTGGGGGGAAGTTCATGTCCCCCACATGAACATTTTGTTTTCGCATGGCCACTTGGTTCGTGGATACTTTGAGCCATCATGGCCATAGCTCAGGAAAGAGGTGAAATGACGTCTATGGAGGAGACCATTTTTATTGACCTTAACAGGGAACATCTCCTCTGCTCCCCTCAGCCCCTGCCACGGGGGGCCCTGGTAAGCATTCACGTGGCCATACATATTCGGACACTGTGAGCTCATTCAGAGTGGTTTATCCAATATATCTTTCACAAATCTTAATACCACACTTCAAATCTTGATTATTCTAAGACTGTGCTACTAGCTCTAGGGGAGCAAACTTTGCCACCCTAAAGTGTCTCTTTGGCGTGTGGGTTATTTTGAGCTGAAAATAATCAAGGCCCAAAAGAGTCAGGAAGAAACTTTGACCTGCCTAAGTGCCTAAAAAAATGTAGATAGAGGACCTATTCCAGGAAGGGAACAATCGGCATGGATAACTATAAGATGAATTAGGTAAGGTAGACAGGGAAAAACCTAGCAAAGTCTGTTGTAAAATTCCTCTCTGTGTCCCATGGGCTCTGTGTGACCTAGCAAACCTTTATTTACCAAAATGCTTCTCCATCTCCATGTGAATTGCCTTCCTCACCTTTGAGGTCCAAAGCCCTACCCTCAAATCCTCTTTTGTCTTTAGCTGAAGATGGTATTTAAGGTGAGAGTTTTGGCTATTTTGGTGAGTTAATCAGTTTTCCTGGGTTTCTCCTATGTATACATGTTCTTAAACTTTTGTTTGATTTTTTTCCCCTGAAATCTGTCTCATATCAATTTAATTCTTAGACCAGCCAGAAGCACCTAGAAGGGTAGAGGAAATTTTCCTCCTTCCTGACACAGTCAGTTCCTTTAGCCATTACCCATGACTCACCTCAGACCTTCATTCTTTCCATGCATAGGGGACTGTGGGATGTACTTCTTGCAGTTTTACCAGCTAGGAGCATCTCCTGCATGAATGTCCTTCAGGCCTCAACAAAATGAGGCTATAATATCACAGCATTCCAATTTCAGCTCAACATATCATGCAAAGCCTTCTGTAAGTCAGTTTTTTCCTTAGTCAGTTGGTTTTGGGAATTCTTCATGAGGGCTTAGATGTGGATTGAGGAAGACCTGATAGGACCTTAGGGGACCAGTGGTAGGCATGTTGGTTGTGAGAGCTAATTATGCAAATTTACTTGTGCCTCCAAGGATCTTCTTGTACTTACTTCATCTTGTATATCTAGCTTCCCCTTGATCACGGATACTGCTGGGGACACCTAAGTCAGTTTCTTTTTGGAGGAACAGTTATCTACCCTTTTCATGGTGAGGTATTCAGTCTCTCCAGAAGTCCAAAAGCAAGCCAAGAACTATTTTTCAAAAGAAGAATAGCTACCTGCCTAAAGGGGCATGGGTTTGCTTCATCCCACTGTGATTCTCTTTCTAAGGCTTGTAGTAGGCTCCATTGAGCCTCCTTGCCAACCAGGGACATTTTAGGCAGCATCCTATCTACTGTAGGAGTCAAATGGCATAGCTGCTTCAACTGAAGTTCCTGAGTTCCTCTGGAGCCTGGTAGCCATACAGGTTAATTAAGTAAATGGGAACAGTATATCCATATGATGTGTGTGATGTTTCCAAAAATGAAATGAGACTATTACATATTGCCCTGCCTTTTTTTTTTTTTTTTTTTTGCCAGTGGTTAGAAAGTATGAAGTGTAATGATTTTTCTCTCAATTTGGAAAGGATATGCTCTTGTGATCTAGATGAACATTTATGAAGTAAGATACAGAAATTAGATGAGGAGTCAATGTTTTGTTTAACATACTGGAGTTTGTGTCACATGGATGAAGTAGAATCTTAGTGGGCTACCATATACATCATTCCTAGGGATGAGAACATCTTGTTGCCCAACTCCAGGGGATACTGCCCATCTGATAATATGCACTGTATCAGCCAAAGATCCCTTCAGGCCAGGCTACCATCTTTTCCATGTTAGCCATGCTGCAGATTATTGCCAGCTGTCCCATCTGGCCTCTGGTGATTAAGTACCACCATGGGATCTCATCATTTTCATTGTAATAAGGGAATCCATTCAATGGCAGTGCTTTCTACCTTTCTCCAAAGTACGTCCACTTTGCAAAGAGGATGGTGTCCTGCTCACCGATGTATTTCTTAATGTTGTCAGGAAGAGAATGTTCTCTTAGAACGCTTGGGGGATATAGGGTATTGGTAACTGGCGCATACGTGATAGATTAACTACACAAATTCAACGTAGGGAAATAGAATGGGATTCGAATTCAGCCCTGCCTATTCACAAAGGCTGTGCTGTTTCCACTACGTAAAGCTGCTTCTACATAGGTCTTGAAGTCCCCTTTGAATCTCCAATTTCTCTTACAAAGCTATCCTTAAAATGAAGTTGACATATACTATGTACCTCAGGCAAAATGACCCCTATATTTGGCCGTTAATTTTTCTGATGACATCAGCTGTGGGTAGGGTCTAACTACTTGCGAATATTTTCCAGACAAGACAAATAATTGTGACTTCTTCTAGCATTTAGGCTGCTGAGTGGCTAGTGTGAAAAAACTAAAGGTGACTTTACTCTGTAATTCTGCCTGCATTCCTCTAAAGTGATTTAATGTCTAGCAATTCCGTGTACCATTAAGAAGCAATTAAAAGCAAGCGCAGTACGTTTCAATTCTCTAAACACTGCAGTGCTAAGTCACAGATCTTGGTTCCCGTTTCATTTTTTTTTTAGCAGCAAGGCAATCAGGGCACGGATCTTTCTTATTTCTTTTCCTTTTCCTCATTATCCTTCATATCCCTCTTGCCATTGAAGGGCCTTGTGTCCCTATGACAATCCTTCGGAAACAAAGAATTAGGCATGGTACAGAGGTGGAGGAGGCATTGGACATAATGACGACAGAAAAGTCCTAGAAGCCTAGATTTCCAGAATGGTGCCCTCCTTCTAAATCCCTCTTGTTTCAAGGTTTCGCAACCACAGCTGACTGAACTAGACCTCTGTTACCCTGGGTGAAAGGGCTTAAGCAGATAAATGGCCCTGGGAGAGGAAAACTCATTGATGGGAGCATAAAAGATGCCTTGTGCCAGATTTTTCTTTTCTTCTGAGAGCAGATTTTATTGGGAGGAAAGAAGAAGGTAGCTCACAGTTTTGAACACCTCTGCCCCGACCAGCATCGGGATAAACTCTTGAGACATTTAACCTTCATGAGACTCCTGTGAGCTAGGTATTTACCATCTGGATTTTACAGTTGACAAAATCAGAGAGGTTCAATTAGTCGCCTGAGGGCATACAGTTTGAGAGTTTCAGAAGCAGGATTCAAGACTGACTTTAAAAACTGATCTCTGTCTTTGGAGGTCACACACTCACAGTTAACTTTCATCAGTACTTAATGAGCAGGGCACTGCTTTTGATGCTGGAGATAGGAAAACCAACACCTAAGATATGAATGCTGCCCTGTGTTGGAAGAGGGTGGAACTTTTCCTCCTTTGTGTCTTGTTTCCTTTTGGAGGGACTCTTGTTAGAGTAACACTCCCAGTGCACTGCAGGTGCCTCACTGTCCTTCCCCAAGGCAGGGGCGGGGCCCCTATGACTAGTGAGTTAGAGAAGAAGGTATTGAGCACAGTTCACTCCTCTCTCTTCTGTTTTGGGAACTACCCACTGGCAGAGTGGATGTATCCTCTCTCACCAGCTTGGTAATGTTAGGCTTCAAAGCCCTGCGCCTGTGAGTAGGCTGACCTGTAGGGTGAATTACTATAAGTAAGCCAATCAACCTTCTCTTTATGCCCTGATGTCTTTCACTGTCAACTTGGATAAGAAGTTGTAATTCCAGTCTCTGACTGACTTGCTTTGTCTATCTCTCAGTTAGTGTCAAAACCAGTTGCAACCCCCAAACCTTCAATGGGTTCACAGTCTCATAGGAGGAGCTGAATGCACCTCGTGATAAGACAACATTGCATCTGTCATTAGCATGTGCTAACTTCTATTGAAAGAACCACACACATAGAGCTTCATTGGCTTTGATCAGTCTCTTGATTGAATAGCTGATATTTTTAAAATGAAAGACGTGTTAACAGTAAACTCTGGTATGTGTCAACACAAAGAATTCCAGTGCAAGTGCACATCAAATAAGCCAACTTTTTCTCAGGATCTAGGGAGATATATTTTCCTCCTTTCAACTGGAAACTGTGGTCTCCAGCAGACATTGTCTTTTTTGGTATCTTACCCCATGACCACCCTTATCCAATAAGAGGGCAGATTGCTAGAGTGAAAGCAACAGAATCAACCACATTCATCGTAAATCCAGCAACGCATCCCATATGATTAATTGACACTTTCCAATGATTATCCTGATGTTTTGGTGATTTGGTAATGTGGCCATCTTTCAAAGAAGTATCCTTTTTTAAAGTAGCCACTCAGAACATCAGAAACACATAGATTAGCAGATTTTAGCCATTATCTAAACATTTTGGCAGGTATGGTTTAGTAGATAGTGCAAGTGGGTCCTCTTTTTTATCTCATTATCTGGGTCATTCAGAAAATCTTAAAACTCATTTTTAGTCTAAAATACTTAAGTAACTGCCCTTGTATAGATCTCACCTGGCTCTTAGTACTGTGAACTCCATCTGGCCATTGTTGGAAGTGGTTTTAAAAATAACCAGAGGCTCAAAAGAAAGATGACAGGTATTTAGATGTTTCAGAATTGAGTCATCTGTTCTTTTTCATCCACTTTTTAAGTGGAAGCTTTGATGCTGTATCTTTGCCTCTTTTCAAAAGGCAGGCAGTAAAAGAAATACTTACAATCAGAATTTAATTCTCATGTATTTTACTTAATGGGTTACCTAGGTAACTCTACCAGTTTTCAGTGGTCCTTAAAACTTACAGTTTTATCTGGGGAGAGAAATGGATTATATGTGCTTGGAGGATTTATGAATGGTGCTTTAATATCTCTGGCTAAAGAGAGTCTGCAATAATTTTTGGCTTGCATATTAATATACCTTTACTATGTGAATGGATTATTCATGTATTTATTGAGCATTTACTCTGGTCCAACCACTATATAGGGAATTGAAATAGACAGTCATAACATTTTACTGCTCCTTATGATTTAGAATTATGTATATTGTATTGTGTATATATATATATGTAAATTATAATATATGTACACACATATACACATTGTAGTCAAACTATTTCATTTGTATTTCCCCAAAATTTTTCTTGGTCATTTTCACCGCCACCTCTTTGCCAAAGGCATTTTATGCCTTCTAGAAATGTCCTCCCCATTGTCTTCTGCCTATCTTAACTCTGTCTTTCCTTCAAGAAAGATCAAACATCATTCCTTCATACAAACATCTCTGATTATTCCTACCCAATGTGATGTTTCTGTCATATGAACATTAATACCTTATCACTTACCATACATGATACTGGCTTATACTGTTGTCTTTTTCTGTTCTAGAGATTGTGGTCCATAATGTAATAGGACTAATTTTACTAGCTCTATTTTACAACTACTTTTACTGTTTCATAGTCTGGTGTAGTCTTACCTCTTCAGGTGTATTGCATTCCTGGAACATGGTCTTTGCCTCCATATACCACCAAGCACAGTACCTGGCACAGAGGAGTCCTTCTTAATAAATTTTTTTGAATTTAGTGTGGCAGCAGGGACAGTGGAAACGGTATTGGATTGAGAATCAAGAGGCTTGGATTTGACTCTCTTGATTGTGTCCTGTTGAGACAGTCACATTTTTCTAGACTTGTTTCATCAAGTGTGTAATGGAAAACTTGATGACTTGATCTTTAAGTCCCATCTCCACAATAACAACATGTGATTATTTGGGTAATTAAAGTCGTATTTCTCCCTCCAGCTCAACAAATACTGGAGTTAGTAGAATTTTGTGTAGCTGCATGAAACTTACAAGGGATTGATTTTGCTCATATAGCGAGGGATATGGGGTTGCTCTTCCAGAACTGGTTCGGATACTTTTTTTGCTCTACCTTCTTTAGCATTTGATTTTTTCCCCTCTCAGTTACAAGATGGCTGCTGCCTCTCCACACCACTCATTCATGCTCTCTAGTCAGGAGGAAAGGGAAGGGGAGAATGGCAAATTGTGTGTCAACTGAGCATGTCCCCCTTTATCAGCAAAACAGTTGTATTCCTAGAAGCCCCAGCTATAAGATGCCAACCCTCATCTCCCAACCAATTGTATGGTGTGTGGTTATCCCTAGTTGAAAGAAAGTCAAGGAAGTGAAATGTTTAGTTAGGCATGGTCATCTCAGTAAAGTTAATCTCAATCTTTCCTCCCACTCTCTCTCCCCCATTCAGTAAAGGAAAAATGGAGTATGAATTAATAGGGTCATTAATAATACTGTTGCATAAATATCTATATCTTCACATATTTACATTTTGTTAATTATTGTAATGAAACATACACTGTATAGGCAAACAAGAACCAATAGAATATGTAGAAGAAGGGACTTTAAGGACTTTAGACAATTTAATTTGGGCATGTACTATAATAAGTGTCTCTTAATCTTTGTATTTCCTTGTCCAGAAGGTTCGGTTGTATTTTTTAAACTGTAACTTTGTTGATGTATAATTTGTGTACAATAACCCATTTCTACTTAAAGTTTACACTTTGCTGAGTTTTCCCTGGTGTACATGCTTCTGAAACTACCAAAATCAAGATGCCAAACATTTCCATCATCCATTCCCCGACCCATCCCCAGATTTCCCCTGCCTCTTAGCAACCCATCCCATTCCTAACCCCAGCCTCGGACAACCACCAATCTTTTCCCACTATGTATTTATTTGTACTTCTAGATTTTTATATAAATGGAATCGTTCAGGATCTACTTTCGTCTCCTTTCCCTCAGCATAATGATTTTGAAATTCATCCATGTTGTTTTGTGCATCGACAGTTCATTCCTTTTTATAGAGTGAATAATATTCCATTGTATAGGTATATTAAACTGTATTTTTCATTCACTCGTCAAGGGACTTTTTGTTATTTCAGATTTTTACCTATTATGAGTAATGCTGCTGTGAACATTCATGTGGAAATCTTTGTATGGAGATACATTTTCATGACTTTCTGACTAAATACCTAAGAATGCAATGTATGAATTGTTTGATAATACAAGTCTCACTTCTAGGGATCTGCCACATTGTTTCCAAAGCATTTGTGCCATATCCATCAGCAATTCATAAGAATATGAGTTGCTCTAGATTCTTGTCAATATTTGGCATGGTCAGTATTTAATTTTAGCCATTTTGATGGAAGTAGAGCCATTGAATTTTTTAATATTCATTTTGATTTGCTCATGTCACTTAATTTATTTCCAGTGGCATATTTCTATGATACTTAAGTTGATTATCTCAGGTTTTTGAAGTAGACAACTCACTTTATCTAAAAAGAACAATAATTTTGTTTCCTCCCTTTCAGCTATAGAGCTCGTTTAAAAATTTTATATCTTTATGCAGTATTAAAACTCCTGGACTTATGTTAAATAACATTATATATAATGAATGCTCACAATTTGGTCAGATGATATAATATTTATGTTATTTGCAATCTAATGGCAATTTCTTTAGTGATTCAGCATTTGGGATAGGTGCTTTTCACTATATTAAAAAGCTAGCTTTTGAAAATTATTGACAAACAGGTTTTTTTTTTTTAATCATAGCTCTATGCTGAATTTTTAAAAATAACTTTTTGGCATCTGGTGATATGATTTTCCTCTAATTTGATTCAAATCCCTTAGATGAACTCTTCTTGAGTGCATATTATTACAGATCTTCATTTGTTAGTACTTCATTTGTAATTTTGTCATAAGTATTCAAAATGATATTGATCTTTATTCGCCAGGTTTTGATATCAGCAGTGTACTATCTTTACAGAAATCAGTATGGACTCTTTCCAACTGCATTCATGCTCTGAAGTAATTTATACAGCATTAATATTATTGTTTCTTGACTGTTTGGAAGAACTCATCATATGAAGTTACATATACTTTTGGAAGAAAATCTCCAACAACCTTTCTGAATATATTCCATGGTTATTAATCTATTGCAGTTTCTGGCTTCATGAGTTTTTACCACCATTAATCACCCCTGCTCCCTCTGACACACACACACTCATTCATTTCATTGCGTAGTTAATTTCATTAGCACAGGGTATTATTTACATGCTTAGCAATTAAAAAAAAAATCCCCGTGTCCATGGTTTGGCTCATTTCTCTTCCCTAGTTTCTACATTTGCCTTTTCTTTAGCTAGATTATTTATTTATCAGATTTTCTTAGTCTTGCCAAAAAATACTATAGGATGTGTTTATTTATTTAACACTTGCTCTTTTAAAAAAAAAATATTAAGTGGTGTTGACTTTCCTTTCTATCCCGAACTGCAGGCACCATCTGTTCTAGTGTAGAGTGTTCTTTTTTTGTCCCCGCTCAAGGGTGCTGGTGATTGGGTGAAGGTGCTTTTGGGAGAATGGATCTCGGAGAAGGTAGTGCGCCAGTCTTTCCAGTCTTGGTCTGCCTAGTTTCTGAAGCTTGGTTCCTGTGTTTTCTGTGGTAAATACCATATTTCTACCCAGCATGCTTGCATTCATTCATGAGATACTATTTTAAAGCCTTTTTTTAAACCACAGGCACTGTAGCACTTGGAATTGAGGCTTAAGCAAAACAGGCGAATTCCCTGCCTTCACAAAAATTATGGTCCAATAAGGAAGAAAGTTAATCAACAGAAGGTAAAATAAAGTGCAATGAAGGATTATATTGGGAAAATACAGGGTGCTAGGGAAGCAAATCAGGAAAATGTAACCTAGATTAGCAAGGACATGTGTTGTTTCTGATTTTTGTTCTAACCATTTGTCTCCCGTTATGACTAGGAAGATGCCATGTACTGGCTTTTGTGAGGTACTCTGAGACCATGCAAGATTAAGTCATGTTTCTCATCCTTAGATTATTTTAATTTAAGCCACTTGGTGTGGGAGGAAGAGCTGAATCAATAATATCAATAAATCAGTAATGTTTGTGCTCCAGGTCTAAACTGCGAACAAATCCTTAAACAGAATTAAAACTAAATGTAACAGTAGTAAGATGATAATTGCAGGGAGATTAATTACAAAAAAAGGTATGAAAGTACTAAAAATACATAACCACTGGAGTTGTGTTCAAACATAATTCATGAGACACTGTTAGCCTTCAGATGGATAAAATTGGTTTGGCGGTGTATGTGGGATGAGGGAGAAAGGAAGAATAACATATCCTCTTCTACCCTGTGTTACTGTGGCTACAGAGCTAGCAGGATGCTTAGCATCTCTCAGAAAGCGGGAGTCCAACACCTGCTGCTAAAGGTAGGAGCAGCATTCATTGGTTGAGGGCCCAACCTGCCATGATGTGAAATATCTCAAATGTGGTAGTGGCATCTAAAACATAATGTAGCAAGTTTCAACAGAAAAATCAGGTTACGGGACTGAGCACTTAATATTGATAGGATTTGCAGTGCATACACTCCCTCACCACCCTTTCTTTTACCTTCTGAACCAACAGAGAAATAGACCCAGAGTCAGGTGAGATGTAATCTACAGTATTTTTTGTTGCTGTTGCTGATAAAGTGAAATTGAAGAAGGTGATGTACGTGGGGGCCTCCTATAATGTCCTACAACTCTTGACTTTGAGGCTCAGCGGAGGGTGATGAGGAGGTAGAGGCAGCTCCTCACTTAGACCTCAGTGCTAGACCACTGCTGCCTATGACTGAGAGCCAAGCGCGAGGCTCACTTCTCAACAACAGCCTTTAAGTACAGGAATCCTGTCTCATGGAGAAACGTGAAAGAATGACTATCAGACTCTCATTATCTCAGCAGTCACGTGACTCCTTCTCATCCCATAGGAGGTCAGGTGTGTGCACAGAAATGGCAGGAGCTGCTTCCCCCTCAGTGCTGCTCTGAGAAGATGGAAATTTGGGGAAATTTCTTATTTTATGAGTTGCTACAGGGGAGGAAGGGACTGGTTCTCTTCAAGAGGTTGTGTAAAACAAGTATAAACACAAAATTTCTGAAAAAAGATACCAGAATGGAAAGTCATCAACATTTTGAAATAGATGGCTCAGTTAAATGAGATTATGAGTGATTTTTATTTCTTTATTTTTAATTATTCTCCAAAGATCATGTGTTCAATAACTGAGAGAAAAGCAATACCATTTATTTTTAAATATATTCATACTGATGGATTGTATTTTGAGCTCTCCCTTAATAAAGTGGTTCCTGGAAGCCCTTTACTTGGCAGACAGAGGGTTATGAATTCTGAAAGGACAGGGATTTATAGTCGACAACAAATCAATGGATAGACAGCTTTTTGATACCTACCCATACCAGACATCATTTTAAGTGCTGTAAATACCCTGGTGAACAAGACAAAATCCCATCCTTCTAAAAGTTTTTGTTCTAGTTGGGGTACAAACAACAAAAAATATGAACAACCAAACAAAATGTGTAATTTCAGATACTGATAACGATTAAGATGGAAATAAAGTAGGAAATCTGGAGGTGTGGTTCTTCCATTGCAGAAGGAACTGAAAATATAAAGGCCTGACAGTTGGGTTTGTGAAACCACATGACAGGAGGGGAAAGACAGATGATGTGGGCCACGAGGTGATATGAAGCAATGGGAACTGTGATGCCCTGGACGGTGCAGGTCCAATCTGAAGGCATCGAGTGTCAGACATACGAGCTTAATGTTGTAGATATTCTGACTTTTCTCTGTGAGAAACCAGAAAGCCATATTGTTGAGATGTCTCCCAATTTTTAAATGTTTGCAACCACTATAGTATTTGGGGCCAAAAACAGAAGCATACAAAAATACGTCTGAATTGAGTCAGTGGGCTTCAACTTTCTAGTTGCTTTTATAAACCATAGAGTTTAAGGGATCTTAGAGATTATAAAGTTCACCTAATGGTAAATATGTGAGAAAGTTGACTCAGGTAAATTACGTGGTTTAACCATTGATCCACAGCTAAGAAAGTTGTTCAGGCGGGATTCATACATGCTGTTCAGAGCTCTTTCTGTTACATGGGAGTGTCTGATACATGCCTTATTTTCTCTGATTCAGGCCATTGATTATTTTCCAACATAGCAGGCACTGTCCTGATTTGTTTTCTTTCCATATACAGATATCTGAAGGGGCAAACTGAATGAGCTCATCTCAATTATGTTCAGTAATCACAGAAATCACTGGCATAATGGATTGGATATTTGATGTAAGGGCAGCATTTGAAAGAGACATGAAACAAAGTGTGTATGTGTGAGAGTATTATATCGCCTAAACAGTCATTGAGTCCATTCACTAATGAGTCAAAAGCAAGAAAGTCTACGACTTTGATGTTGGACACTTTAAGGTATGCTTTTACTAAGGGGAAGGCTACAAGGTAACGTCATGTAGGGCTCAGAAGAGCTGGTACAGAGATTCTGACATAAATGCAGTCTCACCTTTCCTCTGATTTGTCATTATGAATGGTCCTGCTCCCATCCTCAGAGATGTTTTTTATTACAGTGTTTGATAGAAGAGGAAGGTAATATAATAACTGATGAGACAGCATAGAGAATTAAGAAAGAGCTCAGCCAGGACAAAAAGCACTCTGAGCTTCCTTTTTGTAATCATTTTGCAACTGTATTTTGTTTATCATTAAGCTAAATGTTGATTTCCTAGTAAATTCTATGTCTGTTTCTTGCTGTGTCTCCATTTATTGAATGAATGAAAGAATGAAAACATAGACAGTAATGCTTAATGCTTAACTTGAGTGGGGCTGGGGGGAAACCCTGTCTGGAAAATAATTGAGCTTTTGAATATCCTGCAAGGAGGTAACTTGGTGGTGAGCAGGAAACAAAGATGGAACTGGAGTAGAGAGTCTGGGACATCAGTGGGCCCCATTTTGGATTCTGGCAATTGGTCCAGTTATGGGAAGTCAGGAGGCAGCGAGGCATATAATTCAGGAGACCTGTATACTCAGTACTAGGTCTGTAGATGCTTAGTGTTGGTTCAGTTCTTGAGTATTCTGTGCGTGTTCTCTTATCTGTCAAATAGAGCCAATAACAATAAGAAATATGATGCCAGACCAAAAGCCTTAAAGATAGAAAATGCTAAACCACTACCTAGTTATGGAAGAATCTCAATTAATATGAAGACTCTTGGACAGAATGGTTCTTGGAAGTTGATTCTTTCAATGAATGACCTAAATTTATTTTCTTGGAATTTTTTCCTAGTGCAGCTAAGAACTGTCATAAATTTATACTAAGTGAGGCAGTTTATGTGAAACCAGTCCCATGAGTGCCTTGCTATATACATATGTGTATGTATGTGCATATATAGATATATGTGTATATCAGATTGATATATTTATCAGATATATATTAGATATATCTAATATATATCAGACTGTGTATATATATATTCAGATATATCTGAATACATATCAGACTGAATCAGTGGTGATTTAGTGAATTGAAAGGAAAGGCTGACAGGTTGCTGCCTGCATGGCCTCTCAGTTGAGTCTTATCTTGGTGGAATTTCCTTAGGTCAGAGTGATCCATCTTCCTTCCTTCCTCCCCACTCCCTCCCTCCCATCCATCATACATCTATAATGGACTGGACCTAGGAGACTGATTTATACTAGCTAAACTGTAAAACCAGTTTGGCATTCACTGTTTGTTAGCTGACTCAGCTGCGGTCTGTTGCCCTCTTCTCCCTAGCTGCCTTTCAGTAAGGGTGGCCGTTGTCACAGTTCTAGCTAGCAGATATAAGCAGAAATATATATTTCCCAGGAATTTTTTGCTTTTCTGATTAAAAGGGACAGATTCAGTAGGTACCCCTATTGCCTTTCATCCCTCATTTTTCTTCTTTATTTCTGCTTGAAATGAGGTTATGATGTTTAGAGGTGGTGCAGGTATCTTGTGACTACAAGGTTGCTCATCTAATAACAAAAGCCAAAATAAATCTATAAAGAGCGTGGGTTCTTGAAGGTGGTGTCTTTCAAACTATCTGTGATCAAACTCTTTAAAAAAAATTTCCAATCTACTGTGGACTGATCAAAATACAGTAAAATGCATAAATAGAAAAAGGAAATGAAAAAAAGTGCAAAATACAAGTATAAATATTTTCTCATTAGAGTCAGCAGGCATGCAATAATTCTGTAAAATTGTTATCCAAGTTTCTAAGTGCTTGCTCTGATTTTCTATGCATATCTTATCTATATTCATTTGCTGGGGCTGCTATAGCAAAATCCCACGGACTGGGTGCCTTAAACAACAGAAATGTATTTCCTCACAGTTCTGGAGGCTGAAAGTCCAAGAACAAGGTGTTGGCCGACTGAGTTTCTCCTGAGGCCTCTCTGCTTGGCTTGCAGATGGCCATCTTCTCTCTGTGTCCTCATGTGACTTTTTCTGTATGTGTGTGTATCCCTGGTGTCTCTTCCTCTTCCAATGAAGAAAATAGTCACATTGATCACATTATTGACCTCATTTAACCCTAATTACTTTTTCAAAGGCTCTGTCTCCAAATATAGTCACATTGTGGGTTAGGGCTTTGATACAAGAATATTATGAGGATATAAGTCTATCCATAACATTGTTACATACCAGTAATGAATGATTCATGGACCGGCACCAGCAGCCCTTGGGCCACACTTGAAGATCAGCTGCTCTAAGATGCAAGTGGTTCTTGCATCAGTCTTGGACTGGAACCTCCAGAATTCTTATTTAGTGAGAAAAACACACCTCTATTTGTTGAAGTCACTGTGCAGTCAGGTTTCTCTTACTTACAACTGAAAGATTCTAAATGGATACAACCAGGTGTTTAAAAAATTTATATTAGGGAACACTGCTGGCTTGAGAACCAAGCCAGTCACGTCCACTGGAGAATTTTTCATTGTTTGGTTACTTTGCATTCCCAGCCTCCATTCTTCCCTCTTCTGATGACAGATCATCACCTTACTGTGGGAACTATTCTTATGTAGCGCATGCAATTTTCATAGGGTTGTCAGTCAGGGTCCTTTGCCCTCCTGTGAGCAAAGGACCCAAATCAGTATAAGCCTGTTCTGTGACCTTTTTGACATGCAAACAAAGAAGCCTGCTGGTAGGGTAGATTAATTCAGAAGATTAAATGAGGACCATGAAGTTTGTTTCCTGAACAGGTATTCACAAAAAAAGGGAAGTACTTGAAGCATCAGCCCAAACACTGCATCTTCTGAAAGCATCCCTAGCTGATTCCAACAGTCGAGATGCTTTGTCCTCTGTGCTTCTATAGTACTTTATACATACTTTCCCCAGAGTGATGATTATCTTATGTAGCAAATATGTGTTTGCATCTCTCCTGCCCACTTAGCAAACTCCATAAGGAGGAGACCTGGGTCTTTAAATCTTTGTGTTTCCAGTACCCAGCATAGTAGGAGATGCATAATAAGCCCTTAATAAATAATTGCTGAATGAACTGAATATTTAAATTCATTTACTTATTGATAAATTCACTCCAAGAAAAATGATTCAGCATCCGGTATGCACTATGGAGGCAGGGGTAGGGATACGAAGATAAGATATGGACTTTTGTTGTCCAGGAAATGGAGACATGCAGAATACTTACTTACTCATCCATACAACAAGTCTTATATGTGTCGTATTGTCTATGACTTAGGCCTCATGAGTAAATATGCACCAGCTATGATGCCAGCATACTTTCAAAGCACCTCATAGGAACAGTCAGAGAAAGCTCCTTGGAGAAGGCAATACCTGAACAGAACCATAAAGAGTTAAGAGATAACTTGATATAGATGCTGAAGATAGGAGTTGGCTGAGGATACAAAGAAATTCCACTGGGCATATTTGGAGTCTCAGATGATATTTTAGACAATAATTTTTGATAGTGCCTATATGTATGACTATGTGATTTTCTTCAGTGTTCATCTACAGGGTCTTAGAAGCCAAGAACGTGGATGGATTTTAACAATGGCCCAAATTAGGGATTTATTGAGTGGATAATAATATAATAATGGTATTGAGTGTGCTCATGAGACAGTGGTTCACACAATCAACTGTTAGGTCCAGCTTGGGTGGGAAACAACAACCAGGAAGTGGGCGACCAAAGATGGAGGGGACCGAAGATGGCGGCTCCATTGATTCAAGGAGCTCACTAAGCTACAGGTATATGTATGTACTGGATATAATGTATCATCTTACATGATCCTTACAACAACCTTAAGAAGGAGACAATTTTATTACCTGCTTTTATTTAAAGTGAAAAGAAATTGTGGTAGAGAAGTCTAGTCACTTACTGAGATTATACACTAAGTAAGTGGTGGAAATGACATTAGGATAGATTCCAGATCACCTGACCCCAGAGCCTAAATTTTAAACTATGTTATGTGGGAACTTTATTAATTCCTAAAAATTGAAAAAAAAACATATTTCTAAAAGTATAGTTACATATAATCAGTACATGTTCTCCCAGAAGTAATGCTAAACGGGCATTCACAAATCCTTGCTTTTATACAGTGTGCTCTTCTTAGTTATCAGGTTGAAGTAGTTGACGTTACTGAAATTTCACCACTTCTGACCTCTAACAACATTTATCATAGTTTAACATAACACATCAATGTTAATGGCATTGTATTCCTGGTCCTCCATTATTCCATTGGTATAAATGGCATTAACGCTTGTTAGGCACATATGTTTGGCCAGGTGACTGTCTTTTGTCCTTTGCATTCTGTTCTTTATAAAGATCTATTTGCACTGGAGACAACTCTAAGAACAACACAGTAGCAAGCCCCTTCTGGTGTGTTCCTTTGAAGGAGGACTTCGGGACCCTTACGGAGCATCTTGTTTGCAGCTGAGAGTCCATTATGTAATTAAGTATGACTTCTTTCTCCTCCGTGCCTTGTGCAATTAGAGAATTTAGGTGAATAAAAATTAGAGTAAGTCCTGGACAACATGGGTCTTGTAATCGATAATTTATTCTGTGTTGGTTATTGAATATCAGACTGTGCAGTTTTAAAGTGACATGAAAAACAGCATTAACTGAAACTTGGGATATTGCTTTGAGATGATCTGAGATAGTGTGATAAATAAAAACACAATAGACAGAGAACATTTTCCTTGGGATATGTTACGTGAAAGAATTTGAATTGATGCAAATAGGTATTGAAAAATGAAACCCTCAATTGCTATTTGTCCCTCATTTATAATTCACACACATCACACAAAAAGAACTGTCAGCATTGGGAAGGAAATAAGTAATATAGCAATAGAAAGGCATCAAATAATTATGAAAACGACCACAGGAAAATCATTTATTCCCTTTGTAAAATGGACTTTTTTCAGTTTGTTGCTTGTTGTAGGCCTGTCACCAAGAGGGACTGACCTAATTCTGTCTTCTTTCTCTTGTCGCCCCTGCTAGAGAGAGGCGGGGGAGAAGCACACTTACTGTGTTAATTAAACTTATTCTTTATCCACTGAGAACTAAAAGAATACTCTTCTCTGTTAATTTTGATTATATACTTTTTCATTATTGCTGTTACTAAAATCCTTCCTCCCAGTTGCATAAGATTTTTGATAAGAGCAATAAAAATATGTGCAAACTGATATTTAAATTAAAAAAAAGTAATTTTCTTAATCCCTAAAGTCTTTCTCCTTGGCTGCAACAACTTGGGATAGTGAACACTGGAATATGTTTCACTTTTTCTTTAAAGATATAATAGACTGTCAAACACTGTAAAAGTTGACCTTGTCTCTCTAATGCAAGATAACCCACTCTTGGGGTCCTAGTCATCTTTTTATACTGATGGGGGTCAATTTTTTTTTTCCCCAGAAGCACTTTTATCTTTTGCTTAAAAGTAGTGCTCTAAAAGCAGTTTAGAATAGCTTAGAACTAGTTAGTCAACTAAAGTAATGAAAACAGATATTTACTGGAACATTATTTTCTTGCATCTAAGGCAAGGGCATGTTGAAGTGCTCTTCTTAAAAGATGGTTTTTCCTTCCAGTGTTACCAAGAAGGGATCATATAATCCATGGACGTGTTTCAGTTGATAAGGTTTTGACAGATGGAGAAATGGGGGAGCTCAGTGAAATAGAGAGACTACTTAAATTTACCCAGCTGGTAAGTGGAAAAGACAGAGATGAAATCCAGGCCTTTTGGCTCTCAGTCTAGCTGTCTTTTTGGTGGACATATCTGATGTGGTTATTTTTGAAGCATGTTACCTTCGCTATCTGCCTGTTGCAGAGACCGCCAAAGAAGGGTCGCCAGTACCCTTAGATTTCATGTTACGTAAGGATAAAGAGCAGTAGCTTTTTTTTCCCTCGCATGTGAAAGATCTTCCAATGAATGTTTGTGGTGACAGGGATTATGTGTCTGTCACTGCTGTCAGGAGGCTTAACCCTCTGTGATCCTGCAGCAGTGACTGCACATTGAGAGCTTTTAGACGGTGTCTTCCTCCCTCAGAGCCAGGACTCCCCGGGGGGAAAGCAGTGGTTGAGCTTTTAGATGACTCCTGGGTGGCAGTTTTGGTTTTTGTTTGCAGTATTATACTTGCTTCTATTTGATGAGTTGCAGAGGTTTTGTTTAAAGGTTTCCTTTACGATACTATTCCTGCTAATCAATTTCTACTTAGTTTTCCTCTCTTGTCAACCTAATTTCCTTTGCATATGAATCAGTAAATCAGTTAACAAATATTTATAAGCATCTATCAAGGGCCACTGTCCATGGATTTCACTGGGGGAAGTATAAATTCTACATTAAATAAAATCAACTCAGCCGTTCTGAAAGTGTGTTCAGAAAGATGTTAGCCAAAAAGAAGTACATAGGCAAATATATTTGTAAAAGTCTGAATTAAATACAGGTAAACTGTATTCTTTCCGGTAGGAGTTTTCAGGGCCTCGAAAATGCTAAATATGAATTGTAATCCTTCCTAGGGGAACATACAGTGCAGTATTTGCCAAATGGGATGGACCACTTGACGCTACTTTATATGAATTAACTTGAAGGATGAACTTTATTTTGAAGACATTTTGGGAAGTGTTCCATAATTTGAGGAGATGTATTTAATACAATAAAACTTTTTTATCAAAATCTCCCTCCATGTGGCTTAAATTCCGTGAACTTTCTTGGAAAAACTTCTTGTGTCTGCAATACTCTGAAATAATCCAGGGGTGTGCAGATTCCTGGGATACATGGCCTTTTCCATGGATAATGTGAGGAAATGGATACTTTTAAGGGAATCAATTTCCAGATCCTCAAGTTTCACGTGTTGCCTCCATCTTCCCCACAAACTGATCAGGGTGAGAATGAGCCTGGTTCTGAAGAATCCCACTTCCTTTCTCAGGATGCCTTCTCTCACCTTACCAAAAAATCCTGGCTCGCAACCATCCAGATCTCTGCCTGGTGCATTGCCATGGAGTGAAAACCTTACTCTACACCCAAACCACGAGATAGGTGCAGTCGTTGGTGGCACTGTCCAAGGGAACGATTTTAATGCCTGTGTGAAAAGTTTCTTTTGCAAGACAGATGTTTTCAATTCAGTAATATTGCAGAAGTATCTAATTGACTAATTGTCTGATAGATCATTAAAAGTAGTTCTGACACGATCGCTGTGTGATCCTTTTAGCAACTACATGGGAAGAGTTGGCGAATTAAATGCCTGAGAAAATCAGACTCCTTCAACTCCCATTCATTTGTTTAGATGAACAATTTTCCCCTGAGCTTAAATCTATGGAAAATGAAAACTAGGAGTGGAATTAGGGCTGAAGCTCATCCTGGTATTTTATTATTTATGGTGATGGTGATGTATGGTACTCATCTTGGATTGTGAACTGCATAAGGGAAAGCCCCAGTCCCAACCATTTAATTGAGATTATTACCAATAATAGTTTATTCATTGTGTTAATAATCATTTATGCTTTAAAAAGTGGAGCCCTGTCATATTTATAATCATAACTCAATACAGAAATAATATTTAATACTTAAAGCCTTCTGGTCACTGCATGGTTAAAAATAATTTACCTTCAATTTATACGCATTTTTGTTGCAGTGAAGTATGGTGCAGTGACTATTAAAGGCTTTCATGCACAAAGTGCCTTTTTTTAGGATAAAATTCTGTGGGGAAATTGGCATGAAAGTAGTTTAAAGGGAATAAAGAATGACAAATTTTAGACTAGAAGAGTGTATTTTATTTATTAAATGAATGGTTATTGTTTTCAACTTTGTGTTTAGATTACTTTGGATAAATTTTACAGAGGCATCTATTAGTTTAATTAAGAAGGGCCATTATTTGTAATTTGCCAGAAATTATACCTTTTGAAATTAGTTATAAACTAGTTTATTTATTCATTTATTTATTTATTGAGATAACATTGGTTTATAACAGTATATATTTCATGTGTACAACGTTATATTTCTGTTTCTATATACACTACAGCATGATCACCACCACAAGTTTAGTTTCCATCCATCACCATATAGTTAACCCCATTTTGCCCTCCCTGCAACCCCTTCCCCTTTGGTAACCACTACTCTGTTCTCTACATGTTTGTTTTTCTTTGGTTTGTTCATTTATTTTGGTTTTTTTGTCTGTTTGTTTTTTATATTTCACATATGAATGAAATCATGGTATTTGTCCTTCTTCGTCTGATTTATTTCACTTAGCATAATACCGTCAGGGTTCCATCATGTTGTTATAAATGGCAAGATTTCATCTTTCTTACGGCTGAGTGGTATTCCGTTGTATAAGGTATACCACACCTTCTTTATCCATTGATGGGCGTCTAGGTTGTTTCCATATCTTGGCCACGTAAATAATGTTGGAATGAACATAGGGGTGCATATATCTTTTTGAATTACTGTTTTCCTATTCTTTGGATAAATACCCAAAAGTGAGATAGCTGGATCATATGGTAGCTCTGTTTTTAGTTTTTGAGAAACCTCCACACTGTTTTCCGCAGGGGCTGCACCGTTTGACATTCCCACCGGCAGTGCACGAGGGTTCTCTTTTCTCCACATCCTTACCAGCACTTGTTATTTCTTGCCTTTTTGATAATAGCAGGCATGAGGTAAAGGTAAAATTTTAGATGTCAAATTACAGATGCACAAGGTTTCCTTTAAGTCTTTTTCATAGAAAAAGGAGCAAAAAATGTTTAAAGACCACTGATTAAAGAATGTTTAAGCCACAATCCATGATTACTATTCTTCCATTATAATCCCCTTATTTTACTATGTGTTTGCAATTTACTCTGTGAAATTTCACTGTTTGGGGACTGTTTTGAGTTGTGATCCGGGTTCTTCAGTATATAAAAAGCTCTCACCTTTGGGTACTCCCAGCCATAACCACTTTTTTAGGATATTCTTCCTTAAACCAGTATTAACATGTGCTTTCCAGGGCAAAATGTTGATCTCTTTCATCCAGTATATGGTAGACATACGTTGCCTTCACTATCATCCCTTGTCTCTGAAAAAGATGTGAAATGGGAAGAGGTAGCTTATGCAAATGTCGTCAGGTTTTTAGAGAATTGAGAGTGAAGTAGGATGTGGCATCAAAGAGAGAACACCAGTGTTTGGAGACTAAGACTCGAGGTGTGTGCAACCTTGGATAAGTTATGCTACTTCCCACAGCATTAACGTTAATGAATTTATCAGTAAGGTCCCTTTCAGCAGCAAGATTTTTTATCTTTTACATTAATTTTTTTTTTATTTTGGTAAGAATACTTAGTAACTGAGACTTACCTTCTTAACAAACTTTAAAGTTTTTATTTTTAAACTTCTCATTTGTGAATAATTTCAGACTTAGAAAAAGTTGCAAAATTAATGTAATGAATTTTCATACACTTTTCATTTAGCTTCCCCAAATGTTAACATCTTATATAACATACTATATTTATAAAAATCAGGAAATTAGATGAGATTATAGTATTAATGTTAAGAGACATTATTCAAATTTTACCAATTGTCCCATTAATGTCCTTTTTTCCCCCAGTCCAGGAGCCAGTCGAGTCTCTTGTTGCATGGAGTTGTCATGTCTCCTTAATCTGGAACAGTTCCTAAATCTTTTAAAAATCTGAACAGTTCCTAAGTCTTTTTTTCTCTTTCATTGCCTTGACTCATTGGAAGAGTGCTGACAAAAATTCTTTCCTTGACCAAACTTCAGTCAGGCTCCCGAGCCTTCTCCCAGGCCCATCTGTGGACCTCCTTATAAAATACAGTTTTAGCCAGAACCCTGCTAAGTTGCTTTAGCAAGAACCTCCCACCTTCTGTATCTGATCAGGTCCCTCATCCCTCACCATTCTGCAGGTCATGTCTGATCACCCTGGTTTGTCTTCAGCAAGAATCCTGTTGGGTCAGTTTCTTTCTAGCAGTTTTGCGTCCACTGACCCCTACCCTGCTCCTTGTTATAAATTCCCACTTGCCCATGAGGTATTGAGAATTGAACCCAATCTTTCTCTACCTCCCTGCAATATCCCACTGCAGTGGAATATACCTATGATTATGGTTCTGAATAAACTCTGACTTACCATCTTTAAAAGTGGCATGAACATTTTTTTTTAACAATACACATTAGTTATTTTGTAGCATAAGTTCGCTGATCTTCATGATCAAATTCAGGTTATGCATTTTTGGACAGAATGTCATAGAAGACGTTGTGTCCTTCTTAGGAAGCATCTGGTATCAATTTGTCTTAGTACCTGAGAGGTTAACGTTGATCACTTGGTTAAGGTACTCTTTGCCAGGTTTCTCCAATGAAAAGATGAATTATTTTGAGTTCTTTATTGAAATAATTTTCCTTTATAAATAAAAGTCCTTCATGTAAACTTCCAACATCCCCCCCCCCTTTTTTTTAACCATCAAAATGTACAGAATCTGAACTTAGGGTAGCTGGTATTCATCTCTGACTTAACATTTCTTTACAAAGAATTGTAAAGTGGAACTTTATTTAGACTTTTCTTGGTGAATCTCTGCCAAACTACAGGCATAAAATTACAGCATGACATTTTGAAGAACTTACTTGGAAAAAATATATAATTCTATATTAAAATAGCTGATCTTCTTCTATTTCCCAATTCAGTATTCTTTAAAAAGTGATTGTTGAATCAGAACTCCTAGGATTAAGTCCCTGCTCTGGCTTTTCTTAGTTTCATGAACTTTCTAAATTTTTGTATTTCGGTTTCCTCTTTTATAAAATAAAAATACTTGACTACATGAGTTAACCTTACAAAGCTCTTACGATGTTCAAAAAAAAAAAAAAGATAACTGTGTAAGTGGCGTGTGCCCTTTTTGGTGTCTGTCTGTCAGCAGCAGGTAAGTTGGGCAAGTACTGCTCAAACGCCCTGTGCATTCTGGGCACCAGAACCTCCCTAGTTTGGGTCATAGATTTAATTTAAATGATATTGGAAGTAAATTTTTAGAATGACCAGAAATGGTTTAGTCAACAGTATTGTAGATTGTCTTTCATGCATCCCCCCCAACAGACTATACTAAATGAAGACATAATCAGCACATTATGCTGACGTTGAAAACAAACTACTCTTCATTAGATATCAGTGGCCAGAAGAAATACCTCTACCCTCTTTAATGTCCTAGGTTGTCATATCAGCTGACAGTGGACTTACTTCCTTATGGCAATTGGTCTGACTGTAGCAGCCCAATGTTTGACCCCTTTAAGGGTCAGCAACTGAAAGTCTACAACTCTAAAAATTGTTTTCCTATTTTTTACTGAACAACTCTTGTAAATATACCAACTCCAGTAGCTGTGGCTCTCCATTTTAAAAAGTGGTTATCAAACTCTCCTCGAGCTGCCCAGGAATCCCCTCCCCCCATCTCCACTGCTATCATGTGCTGCATTTTACTTAGGTGATTGACTTTTATAGATAAACAAATAAGATGTTATCTTAAATGTGCCTTCCCCCATTCCCTCCGAGTTATTTCCTCGTTAGTTATCTCCTGTACTGTTCCTTCATTTATTCATCATTCAACAAGTACTTCTGGAGCTCTTCATATGAGCCAGGCACTGTTTGAGGAGGTAGACACCTCAAGATCTCATGGAACTTAAAGTCAAGTCAACAGATGAAGATAAAACTCTCTCTTGGCTTTTTATGACTTCGCTCTTAAACCATTTCATGCCCATTTCCATGTGCGTTATACAATAAGTGTTGCAAACTATAATGCGTTATAAAAATGGATTATAATTACTGTTGTTGCCTTCACTGTATGGTTACTGTTGAAAAGACACTTGACCCAGGTGATACACAATCAGGTAGTTAGCAACTAGAAGCACTAGTGTACCTTCTGAGTGGCTGTTCTGTATCTCCCACCCCTGCTTACACACTCTGATTCTTGTCTTTAGTCTTTCAGACGCGCTTCCATGCCCATCCCATTTCCCTATTAGGAGACATTTAACAAAGCCTCAGCAGCCGAATGTTGCTATTCAGAAAACATACAGATCATGTTACCTTACAGTTTCACATTGGCTCCTAGAGACGGATGGATCCCATCTGGGCTCGCTCACTTGGTGTTTTTTCGAAGGACCACTTGCTTCATGGGTAGTAGAACACCTTAGATTCTGATTAAGTGAATGATTTTGTGTGTGTGTGTGTGTGTGTGTGTGTGTGATAACCTCTGTCCCTATCATAGTGTCTATAGTGTCTAGAATTTTTCATTCTGTTTAAATAGCTGACAATACATAGATGTAGTCTGAGACTTACTCTATGTCCCTGTCTCTCAGGTGCTCAAGAAAGCCAAGGTTACCTTGGGAACGTGACTCTTGAGCAATTACTTAACACATTTGTCTTCTGAAATTGGTTTTCAAAACCACATTATTTTAAGTGGGAAAAAAAAGATTGAAAAAATAAAGATTGAAGCAGTCATTTACTTTTTTGGTAGAAAAGTACTAATTCCATGTTTTACCGTTTCTGTTTTATGGCCAGTAAAGGCCTCAGTTGAGTAGCACAGGACTGAGATGAGATTCACTTACGAGAACCCAGAACAATCAGTTGATGGTCATTGGATCTAGACCTGTGCTGAACTGTTTATACCTCCCTTTGGGGTTTTGCTTTTGGACTTTTTGCTATCACGTTGTTTATATCACCTAAAATGTTAATAAGATGGCCTCTAGTTGGCAAAAAAAAAAAAAACCCATTGTTGCTATTTTTATATCTGGAATCAAAATCCAGTACACTTAAGTGGGCATGAGTTTTTTTTTAAGCACGTTGATTTTGTGTGTGTGTCTGTGCAGAATGGGGCGGTTGCCATGGCATCTCTGTGCATGATTTCTGTGAAGGTAGTGCTGATTGAATCTATAAAAAGATGAGCACAGAAAAATATGTTTATAGAAGCCATTTTCTGATGAAATTGTTAAAGTGATGCCAATCCGTGTATGTGTTGTGTTTTGTTTCGGTCCACATTCCATTATTACATGTTTCTTAAAATGGTACATTTTTAGATTACTGGGTGGTTGGTTGAATCTTTTACTGATGACTTATTAAATCATGATGGTCACGGGTGTGAGCTGAGACTGGAAGGGAGTTATTTACACAGTTCAGTTTACATGTATTCTTAGCTTTTATGCACATGCTATGTCTCTGAAAAGGTGGGTTTCATCGAATTTTTAGAAATTAAATGAGACATCTGGCTATCTAAAACAAATCTATTATAATTTCATACATGAAGGTGTTTTTTGTTTTTGGTTTTTTTTTTTTTGCAGGGTAAAGCTAATAATCACTTTGCCTGTCCCCCATCATGAGTCTGAATGACAGGCTGAATTACTTTAAGTTTAGTTTTTTGAAAGTCAGAGATTCGACAGAAATCTGTTACTACCTATGGGACCTTCGGAACATCATTCCTTCACTCTGAACCTCAATTTCTTCTGCTCTAAAACTGAGGGGGTTGGCTAGGAAAAGTCTAGATTCCCTTCAGCTGTGAAATATGATTGTGCATGCATGCATACATGTGCATGTGTATGTGCACAAACATATATTGTTACACATCAGATTTGCTTAAAGGGAGGGACCTTTTTTGAAAAGAGCTGGTAGTTCACATTATGTCTATTTCAGCGTAACACAGTTTGTTGAAATTAAGAGAATGGTATTTGGTTTCCATCTCTATTCACAGATTTGTTACGAATTTTAGGGTAAGACACAGTAGAAAGAAAGTTGACATTGAAGTCAGGCAAAATGGATCTGAAACTGAGCTCTGCTACTGATGACTGGAGTATGTGGGACAGACTTGATTTTGAATTTAGATAAAATTTCAGTGCCACGTTAGAAATGATGGCGTATGCTACACACGTTTTCTCTCAGATGAATTGTATAGACTAGAAAATTTGAGAAAGATTTTCAGAAAACAGGATGGATTCACGATGGGGGGTATTCTCAGATACTTGGAACATATATTGAGACTTAGTAATTTATGAATCAAACGTTTTAGCTCCACTAGAAGGGAAACAGTTTTGATCACACAGAAGTGAGCAGGTCAGAAGTTCATCGGAGCATTTACATGTATGTTGAAATAATGCTTGTTGTCTTAAGATTGGGTTCCTGAGAAGCAGACTTGATGAAGGAGGACTGTGCAGGGAAATTTTACTTGGGTGTGCCCTGGAGTGATATACCTGTAAGAAGCAGGAATTGAAGAAGACAGGATGGGACAGAGAGGATCTGACCTGCTCTGTGGATGCAGCTGAGTTCTTAGCTGGTCCTGCAGGTTCTGGAGCTGGGTTGGCCCTTTAGATTTGTCTCAAGTTGAGAAAAAAGGGTTGAGTTTTTATAGTGTGTCATCAACCTGTCATTGACTACGGGTCAGCCTCTGGGAGGCAGTTCCCTGGAGCTGAGAGCAATAACCCAATGAGGAGTGCAGCTGTGAGCCTGCAGCCACCAGTTTTTTCAGCAGCTGGGGATGAGTGCATTGGCCCTGAGGGGGTTCCAGGAGGAGCAAACAGTATCCATTAGGCTTAAGCATGTCCATACTAAGCAAAACTGTATTTTATTAAATGCTTCTTAGAAATGAGTTTTCTTATTAAAGTAAGTTGGGCAAAAGCATGTTCTCCTAGAGAACCATATACCATGTTATCATATTAAAAGTTCTGTTAAGACCTATCCCCCCAAAAATTCGTACAACTGTTCCTCATCTTATTTCACCACCAAATAAAAATTTGCAGAATTAGACTCTATAAAACATTCTTTGAAAAATGTGAATTTATAAATAAATTACTACGGTGCTGGCTTTTTAATAGCGTCAATACTTAGAAAATATTTTGTCATTTAAGTATTAAATATTACACACACGGGCATGCACATGTGTATTTAACATTCTGTCTCTTTGTATCATTCTACCATTTCGTTTCATGAGTTGGATGACTTGGGCTAGTGGAAAAACGACCACCAATCTAAATAAAGTTCAGATTAGCTTTATTCTGTAAGACCTACTCTATCCATTCATACATTCTTTTGTTTACTTTACTATCCATTTATTCAAACAACATTTACGGTGTGTCTGAAAGGCTTCTCTGGAAGCTAGAATATAAACTTCAAGAAAGCAAGATGTTCTTCTAAACGCTAACCACTTGCACTCTCAGTGTCAAGCACAGTGTTTGGCACCACACCAATACTTGTGCAAGGAGTGAAGGCCGAGTGAAAGTAGTTGGCACCGTGCTGGGTACTGGAACACGAAGAGAACACAGATCGTGGTTCCTGCACCGCGGAGGCTCATGTCTCGTGGGAACCTTTGTAACAGTGAAAGATTCAGGATGGAACTTACTATGTAAGTGATTTACAAAAGATTATGTGTGGTAATTCAGAAGAGCTCACACAGATAAAATATGTAGTAGGCAATTCCCTTCTCATGCATAGATAATACTCGAGGCCTTAGAATGATAATCCTTGGATGCTGCTGCTTTGAAACCCTGTGTTAGGGCTGCTAGGAAAGGGCATTGTAGGATGGGAGGGGACGTGGGGTGGGTGGTAGAAATTGGCAGTAGGGATGGGAAAGTGACAAAGTCATATGTCTAATGCTGACCTACAGTCTTTCTAATTCTTTGAGCAAGTAGTTAAATGTGCTGAGAGAACTTAGGGAGAGTGAATTATAAGATTTGGAACTGAGCCTAAACCATAAGATGATAATGGAATTCTTACTATATTTTTCCAACCCTCTGGATAGGTCTAGGGCCAAGCCATGCCAGCACGTCCCCCGGCACAGTGTCTTCCCAAACTGTTGATCTCATCTTCTCTTCGGCTCTTCTTAGAGAGAGATCTCCCTGCCCAGTTCTGGTAAACTCCTCAAAGCCAACAGGATCTTGGCTTTGGGTTGTCAGCAGCCGACACATTCAAAAACAGAGGACTTAAAGGAATGAACACCTGTAGTATGGTCAACCAGGAAATACTCAAAGGTAAACATGAGATGATTGTTTGGCAATAGATCTTTGTATATGAAGAAGTGAAATGAGATAATGGTGATGCTGTTTGGTCTAATCCAGTGCTGTTCACGTGCTCTTAGGTGGAAATTTATGCGCTAGGTTAGAATCTATGTTGGAGGTCTCTTTTGCTCTTTCTGCTTTTTACTAGATCAGGCTGTCTTCTTCAGGCTATTTGATGATATCTGTCTGTCTCTGATTCATAGGAATATTCATGAATATTGAATAAGTAAATTTGAAAATGGGAAGTAAAATATCAGTTCTGTGTCTTTCAGCTTAATTTTTTGCTTTTTATACTGCCTCAGTATATTGAAAAAAATTTTTTCTGACTTGTAAAATTTCTGATTTTTTGTCCTCTTTATTTTTTACTTGTTTGTACTTTTTTCAGTAATAAAGCTACATCTACTCCATTATGATGGCTTCTTTCTCTAAAACAGACTTGAAATTGAGCCTCACAGAATTGAAATTGGACAACACAGTTGACTACTTCTTGACTCCAACTCTCAAACCTCCTGATAGAACTTTTGAATCAGTAAAGATTACTCTGAAGCTCAACATTTCCACACATTTGAATGCACGTAAAAATTCAGTTTCAGGATGAAGTAGTTAAGCATTCTTCATAATAGAAATGAATGATAAATAGAATATAGAATGGAAGTCAAAGAAATCGTGTTGCCTAGTACAAATAAAAATATTTGGCTAACCCAGCTGTGTTCAACACAACATCACTTAAGACTTGGGATGAGAATTTACTGAAGCTTTTCCCTGTGTGCTTTCTTAGTTCCGTTAGTTAGTGAATAGCTAAATCTGAAAAGCTGACACCCTAATTTTCCCTCTGGCTGTCCCTGTAATCTTCTGTCTTTAAACAAGCTCCAACTTAAAAAATAATTCAGCAAAACAGGACTTCTGCAGCCATTTAAAATAAATCTAGACACCCAATTTTTCTTCTCCATGTTGGATATCATTTTGCTCCAGTAAATCTCTGGAAATGACAGTTGTCAGCAGGCATCCATCCTACACTGGCCCTCGTTCATCTCCCACTGCAAACGGAGTTCCAAGTTCCTGTCTGCCCTCTTCCTCCAATCCTGTTCCCTCCATATATCTTTTCCTGGGTCATAACAGAAGGAAAAATGAACAAAGATGATTTAATATCTTCTTTCTCTCTTCTACTTATGACTTAAGAACTAAGTACCCTCTGATCAGAGAAACATTGCTCACCTGACAAAGTGGAATTTCTAAACACTTTTCTCAGAGTGTCTAACTCGATCATATTACCTCCTTTCCTAGTCAATAATTAATTAAAACTGTGAGGCTGATTGTTGAAATGGTAGATGCCCTGCCCTTTTAGAACATCTTGAAAACTGATGATCAGCTACCTTTTCCTGAAACAAACATAATAATTCACAATGTACTTTTAACTGACAGAACAATTCATTAACGATAGTGGGAGATTTTTTATTTTTTTACAGACCCATAATCATGTATCTTTAAATACATTTGTAAGGGAATGGAGTGGGGAGGGTAGAGTGAAACTCTTATCTATCATTTAAACATATCTCAAGTTTTGTCTAATCATGTGATATTGAATAAACACAACACGGTGAATAAAAGACTGAAAACAGTTCTGCTCAGTCTGAAGGTGGTCCACAGGGCAGAGCCAGAGCTTTGGTGCTGCCACCGACTTTCCTTTTCCTGTGAGGCAACCAGTACAGATCAAAAGCGTGGACTTTGAGACCCATTGGCCTTGGTTCAGGTACTGGCTCTGCTGCTTTTTAGCTGTGTGACCTTGGGCAAATTACTTAGTCTCTCTGTGCCTCTTATGAACAGTGGGGATACTCAAAGCACCCACCTCACAGAGTTGTGAGCTCTACATGTGCTAATACACACAGTGCACTGTAAACCATGCTCGGCATGTGCTAAATCCTCTGTACGTGCCCCTCTAACTACCCTCAGGCTTGATTTTAAAATGTAGCAACACTCTATTAGGCGATGGAAACCTGTAATTAAAATCTAGTAAGTCAGGTTTAAACTTTACCCAATATTAATTGTTTTCCTTCTGTTAATACTGACATTTCGTAGCTTGATTTTCTTCCTTGCAATTTAGGACAGAAGTACCTCCTGCTCTGCAGTGCCAGGCAAGGAGAAGTAACTTCCCCCAGTGCCCCCATTTCCTCCTGTCTGTACTTAAGATGAGACTTAGTTTAAGCTGATGCCTCTCAAGGGAGTCTCGGGCTGCAGCTGAGACTCAGTTGCTATTTACAGGATGACCTAGGTTGGTTCTTAGTCCACGTGGATTTGAAGAGCCTGGGAAGTCTAGATCTGCTTTCATAAAAGAGAAACAGTGGGTGCCGGCTCAGAGTCACTGTAAGGATGCTTTCCCATTCCCTTTCTCTCACTGTATTCCTTCAGTGCTCAATCGATCGCTAAAGCTAGGTCACATGGTTTATATTTGGAGGTTTTGCATAAGATTTTCAAACGAATCAGGTGCTGAAAGTCAGCACTGAAAATGTCTTGCCCATGACGTAGATTTAGACAAGCCCAATATAAGTAGACTGTTTCTGAGCTCTTAAAGGTGATGAGGGTGGTGATAATGATGAAGACAATGATGACGGGGATGACAGTAGTAATACCAGTAGGTACCATGGATTGGCTAGACAGCAGACGAGGTGTTTAAACACGTTGAATGATTTAGTCCTCACAACGACCCTATATGGCATTATCCCAATTTTATAAACAAAGAAAAATTAAAGAGGCTAGTGGCTTTCACCAGGTGATACAACCAGTGGATGTTCACCAGCCTCCATTGCGCAGGCTTCTCGGCCAAACAGCGTCACTTTGTCACCCATCTACTAGCCCCTTACGAATTTCTGCTTAGAAATGCCTTCATCTCTCTCAAAATTGAGATACCTCGTCGTCTCCTTTATGTGTCTTTCTTTACTGCTTGCTAGTAAATTCATGTCTCTATAAATTGCCTCTGTTGACTCCCAGGTATTAGGTTATTTGATCCTGCTATTCTAATTTATGCCCTTTCAGGATGCAGCCACAGAAGAAAAAAGACCTTGCGAAGCTCATGCATTTCCAGATGAGTTTATAAATAGAAGCAGCATCATCCAGTCTCTGGAAATAGAGAGACACCAGGAGGGAGGCCGTTTTCAGGCATCTCTTGCCTTGACCAGGTCACTTCTTATTGTCGTCTTCATTGACGAGTGAAGGTAATTGATTCCCTCTGTCTGTTGAAGGTTTACTGGGTGCTGTTTGCTACCCAAAGAAGCAGCAGAGTTCTGTTAGCCTCTGCCCATTCATCTCCTTTTAGTAGCAAGATAAAGCCACACAAGCAGTTTGGAAAAAGACAGTGGAATGAATTTAGCCCAGTTTTATTTGGTTCAACAAACATAAGCAAATGATTATCAGGCTTTAAGTGTGAAATACTATAGAGCACATTTATAGCTTTGGGTCATATTTAACTCAACAGCAGTGATAATAGGAACTCAGTGCAGTCTTACACTGAGTCATGCAATAAGGGGCGTAACTTTATATGTAAGATGTGCACTTAAAAACCAGCAATCATTAAGTCCCAACTACTTTTTTAAAAAGTCAAAACAAGACATTTACTAATAACATTTCCTGGCTTCTCATCCATCTGCAACTTGTGTAGTGCATATTCTTGTACCCTCTTCCACTCTGGACTTATTCGTTGGGGATTCGTGTGAGACAGATAACCGAATTTTCAGAGTCTTCGGACTGTTAGGCACTTGACCTCAGACATTATAATTAATGGGACCATGGCAGCAGAGAAAACAAGAGCTTTAGTGATAAATGGACATGGGTTGGAATCCTAGTCCATGTCTTACTATTTCCTCATCTCTGAAAAATAGACATAAGAACATAAGAATCCCAACCTTTTGTGGTTATTGTAAGGCTTGAGTGAGACGGGATGTGTAATAGCTTAGACTGGTGTCTATATATATATATATGTCTATATATATATATAGACACACACACACACATATATATTGCACCGGGTTTGTGTATATATGTGTGTTTGAGTGTGTGTATGTGTGTGTGTGTGTGTGTGTGTATATATATATATATAGCGCTCAATGAAGGTGTCATCTTTCATTTACCCATCACTGCCCATCTGTCTTCTAAACAAGACCTGAATGTCATAGTCATATGAGAATATAGGTTCCAAAGTTGGAGTCCAGACTTCAAGTTCCTTGTCCACTGCTTACTAACTTTTTCAATCTACAGCAAATGTTTATATCTTTTGAATCTCCAATTTTTTATCTGTAAACTACAATCATAATGGCACCTGTCCTCTAGGGTTGTTTTACATGAGGTAATGCATATAAAATGTCTAACACATACACACTTAATATATGTTTGATATTAACATTATTAATGCACAAGATGTCATTCAAAATGGTCCAGTCTTATAATAATAAGTAATGGCCTCTCATGTGACAAGTACAGTTCTAAGAACTTGACTTTGCATTAAACCATACAGTTCCTGTAGTAACTTGATGAGGTAGGTATTGTTATTTATAAACGTGCCCATTTTCAAGTTGAAAAAAAAATGAGGCCCAAAGAGAATAATTTTCCCAAAGGCTCATAACTAGGAAGTGATAGAACTGGGATTTGAATTCTGGGTGTTAAGTTTCAGGGTCTATATTCTCAGTCATTTGCTCTATCTTATCTGCCTCACATGTTATTTAAAAACAGCTCAGTGAGATAAAAGAAGATGTGGTGTATATATTCACAACAGAACACTACTCAGCCATGAAAAAGAATAAAATAATACCATCTGCAGCAATGTGGACAGACCTGGAGATCATCATTCTAAGTGAAGTAAGCCAGAAAGAAAAAGAAAAATGCCATATATTGCTTGTATACTGAAACTAAAAATGAACTTATCTACAAAACAGAAACAGACTCACAGACTTAGAGAATAAGCTTATGATTACTGGGGGGTAAAGGGATAAATTGGAAATTCAAAAATTGATCCTCTTGGATAGTGATGGAAATGTTAGCTATCTTGATTGTGGTAGTGGTTTTGTAGGTATATACATCTATCAAAATGCATCAAATTGTACATTTGAAATATGTGTAGTTTACCATACAGGAACCATACTAAAATAAAGGTGTTAAAAAAAAAAGGTATTAAAAATGCTTCGGACATGAGGAAAAAAAAACCCGGGTCAGTGAGGTAGGTAGGCAGGCAATGTACCATTGTTTCTGATTTTGTAAAGAAGAAACCCAGGGTCCAAAGGGTCAGACTTGGTGAAGTTGCTTCTCTCAATCCATGAAACAAAGAGTCCAGCCTTCCTTCACAGTTTGCAAAAACCTCTAAGGATTCCTTACCACCTATTTTCTGTGCATTTGGGGAAGAATGGGAAAGAAATTGCCTTGAAGTCTCATGTCTTATTTTAAAAATTCAGCTAGTTTAACATTTTACTCCACAATGTAACTGTTGGTTTGAATATAAAAATTATATTTACAGTTTCTTCATGCTTGAATGTAATGAATACTCCGGGAAGATGTGTCATGTTTTTCCTATGGATTTTGTGTCTACCAGTTCAAGAACTTGGCCTTAAATATAATGAGAGCAATGCTAAATCATAAAACTTCTTGGGCGTCAGTAAGACCCTATATAACTTAATATCAGCATTTTGGACCTCTTTTTTTCTTAATGCTGTAAAGATGTCACCTAATGGTTTACATGAGAGAAGAGCCAAGATAAGCACATTCTCCTGGCAGCCGTCCTGGTGAACAAACAGCTCTTGCACTGGACTCTTGAACCCATACACTGATCGCTGAGAAAAACAATTATTAGCACAATTGGAGTCATTGCTCAAGGCCTCGCTTACGGTGACTTAAAGTAGCCCCAGACTGGTGAGCACATCCTGCCATCATGCTGGACACTGCTTCTTTTCCCCTGGACACTCTAGTGGTGCCAGATAATTGTGGTTCTTCGAGTGCTGTACACTTCTTCCCGCCTCCCACCTTTGCACACGCTGTCCCCTTGCCTTGGAATATCTTTGCCACCTTCAGGATCCAGCGTACATTAATATAGACTCTTTAACCTCCAAATGTTGAATACATTCAAGTGATTCCTAACGGAGATGAGAATGATGGTGGTGATTGAATAAGTCACTATGACAAATGTTTATTGACTGTTGAGTGTCAAATATTATACAGGGGATGTTATCCACATTATAGAACCAGAACCTATAAGCTTTAAATTCAAATTAATAACTATTCAGTATATCTTGTAAACCAGTGACTTCATTAGGTGTTGGGAATACAAACACGAGCAAGATGTTTTCTCTGACTTGGAAAACCTCACAGCTTGTCGGGGGAGCCAAACATACAAACAAAAAACCCACGTTAAAATGTGTTGAGTGATGATATCAGGTAAGGGCATGACAAGTCCTCGATGGGGCAGAGTGGAGGAAGGGTCTAAGAAAACTGTATCATAGATGGATATAAGGACTGGGCCACCGAGGAAGAAGGATGGGTTTGCCACGCAAAAATGTCGAGGAGGACATCCCAGAGGGGGAAAAACAGCCCGGGTATCTTGCAGTTCAGGGCAGGGCCAAGGAAGGGATTTTGTATCAGGAACTAGATTAAGGGGGAAAGAGCACAAGTTAGGACTTTCGGTTTGGGGATTATGCGTCCGTATCTGTGATCAACAGGCAGTGCTGCTGCATCTGCAAGATTAGACACTGGACCACAGTGAGTGGAGCTCAGCTGCTGTGAATATTCACATCTGTCAGGCTTACTCGTCCGCTGTGCAAGAGGCAAATTCTGCTCCCCTTACGATTCCAAGTCTTGCATTTCTGGCTGTTAGTGGCAGAACCTCCACTGTATTTATAACCATAGCTACAGAGGATATAATTGTGACAGAGGATGTAATATATTGTTTTTAGCTTTCCATCCTATCCAGTACAGGGTGAGAAGGACATAAAAGGAGGTGGAAATGGATGCTAAGACTCAATACATACTATGTCACTCACAGAATATACAAAATCTCTCTACACAGAGGAAGTGTCTTCCGTGCATCAGGCACAAAAGACTGGGGATATTAAGATGAATGACATGTGGGCCCTGCCTTCAGGCTGTTCCCTTTGTCAACATAAGAAAAGATGGTTTGAAAGAACATTGTGCTAAGTTAGGGTAGAAAAGTAAAAGCTTTCTTTACAGAGAATAATTCAAACAAAGAAACTGGGGTGGGGGTCATTTGGAGAATTTACCATTCTGTCACCACAGCACCAACAAAAACCTTTCTTCATCTCTTAGCATCAGAGATCCAAACACATCTCTAGTCCGTAAAGCTCTAGGTCTTTAAAAGCAAAAGTATTCGAAAGTGTAATCAATAAGAACTTAGTACATTTTGAACTGAATTTGAACTGAACTCATCAGCTACTTACAGAGAAATGCTGTTTCGTGCCAGGAAGCCTGTTTGGCAGATAGTAACATTGCAAGTAGTGAGAAAACATAAGTCACCTTGAGAGCTGATTGAATATAATCCATGATTAATGGCAAATTTGTGGTCCCTTTAATGACCATAGCTAAATCAAATCAAATT
Source organism: Camelus ferus (assembly GCF_009834535.1). Lineage (NCBI taxonomy): Eukaryota > Metazoa > Chordata > Mammalia > Artiodactyla > Camelidae > Camelus > Camelus ferus. The sequence goes on along the minus strand of NC_045697.1, from coordinate 15,435,228 downwards.
GAACCATAAATTTGTATGCTCTCTGAAATTGGGTCATGGAAAAGTAAGCTTTATGAAGAAGAAAAATCAATTTTGTAATATTACTGTGATCAGATTCATAACTCACAGTTTGGCATTTTTTATTTGAGGAGTTTTGACTACCCTTTTTACATATTCACATGTATTTAATTAAGATGGCAAAGTTGTGTATAGATGTAATCCCAAAGGGCTTTCGTCAACAGCCATACATTTTCTTTTGGTTGATTTTATTTCAGCCACATGCACTAAAATCAGCATGGGTTCAATCATTTAAGAGTAGAGATGCTTTAATTATCATTTTAATGAAAGAAATGAGGAAATGGACTAGCTTAGTTCTCAGTACTGAGGCCTAGTTGAAATTGGTTGAATGGTTTCAGGTCTTCTAGAAGTTTGATGGCGTCTCATGTTTCCATCAGGATTAAACTGAACAAAATGGTAATCACGTTTTGAAAAGTATGCAATTGACATATTGACCCGAGGCCTTATTATCTGCATGGGTAGTGTCTCTGAGGCTGTGGCGTCAATTTCTAGCTGAAATTTAGGAATAGACAAAAATGACCCTTTATAGCCATTTCAGAAAAGAAAAAAAAAGTGGGGACGGTAGATGTGGGGAGAGAGAAGTTTGCAGCCATTGCACCCCTCTGCTGCATGGTTTGATTTCCCCCAAGAGCAGTTGGAATATGCCTGTTCTCACAACTCCCACCTATACCCTAAAATGCTTTCTAGTGACTCCCATGGGCACAGGCAGCAGAGAAAAAGGCCAGATGATCTATCAGTTCTCTTCTAGATTCAGAGGCTGAGTGGAGTCAGCAAAAGAACTGGGGCTTTGAGAGCAGACTGGAAACAAGGAGGTGGGAGCCTGGGTGGGTGAGGGCAGCACACCCAAGTTGTAGACATTCTTCACCTGTCATTGTGGTGAATGGTAGAGAGAAAAACTTACTCCTCTTCAGCCAAACATGATACCAGTTACTCACATTTGACTGAAATCTTAAATAAGTTTGTGGTTAACTTAGGACCACTGTAACTGAAGCTGGTTCAGTAGAGAGAGGAGCACTGGATTGTAACATATCTTTGAAGCAGCAAGGATAATTATTATATGTCATAGAGAAAAGAGTCTTCTGCTTTCTGAGCTAAATCATCGCTCCCCCCTCCCCCGATGAGGGCACGCTCTGGTTGCCACTGTCTCCCTGCTCGTTCTATCTAAAAGACACCAGCGTTCACCAAACTGCTCAACATCCCCAAACTGGAGTTGTTCTTCACACTTCTCTTCTGACCCTCTTCATCCCTTATTTCAGCAATCCCTCAGAGTCTACCTTCAACATGTATCATGGACCCTATCCTTTTGTTCCACCATTACCACCCTCATCCTAGTCCGTGGACTACTGGTTTTGTCAGTGGGCTCCATCAGTGGGCTTTTCTCTGCTCTCTCTTGCCATGAAACCAAAATTTAAATAATATTTCTCCCTGACTCAGAACCCACCAGAGGTTTTTAGTCTCAAGTAAAGTAAAATCATAGGCTTTGCACGCCTCTGGGCTTCCAGGGACTTGCCCCACTTATCTCTTCAGTGCCAGCTCCTACTGCAGTCTCCCTGATACTGACTCCTTCCCCGTTCGTTGAGCGTGACCAGGATGCTCCCCACTCGGAGCCCTTACACTTGATTGTCCCTCTTCCTGGAGTGTAGTTCCCCCAGAAATGTCAAGTCATTCATATCTCTGCTCAAAAATCATCTCCTCAGAGAAGCCTTCCCTGATCTCCTATTTAGTGACCCCCACAACACTCACGATTACTTCCTTACTCTGCTTTTATTAAACCTTATGGCACATAGGTAACTGACTTGACACCATAGCTTTTTTCTTTAATTTAGCACTTTTGCTTATCACTTATAAGCTGCTTCACAGGGGTAAAGACTTCATCTTCACTACCTATAACAGTATGTGTCACACGTTAAGTAATAAATGTTTATTGAATAAAGAAATGTACAACTTTTAACTAAAAATGGAGCCTGTTGCACTACTGTATGTTAACTGCCCAAATTCTCATAAGCAATCAAGTTTCAGAACCATGTCTTAGGTAATAAAGCAAGAAGGGCAATGTATTACATAATCTACCAGCATAATTGAATCATCCCGGTTGTTCCAGTTATACTGAAAAGGCTCCTCTGTGTTTTGACCTCACCAGGGAGGCTTACAATAGCTAGTTTATGTTCATGAAGACACAGAATCTTATCCTCACATAGTCATGCTTTGATCTACTTTGAGCTATTTTGGAAATTAAGTATTATCTTGTATGTTTTCCATAGTTGTCTTTTATTTTTCCCAACTCCAAATATTAGAGATTCTCTAATTTCAGGTCCAATCTGGACTACAGGATTAAATCTTTCCTTTTTTACTTCTTGAAGTAGTACCTTAAGAGTTCATTCTGTTGCAGACAGCTTAAAATAGAGTTACACAGAAGATCACAGCGGCAATCAACTTGAAAACGGTTCTAACCACGGCATAAAGGGAAGAGCGCAGTTCAGAGGAAAACTACCAGAACATAGAAGAGAATTTACTTTCTACAGAGATACATTTTTAGGAACTTCTCTAGCAGGTTCGGGGGATCTGACTGCCTGGCAAAATCCATCACCCCACAGCAAAATTAATCATTCCTAGAGGCAGAAGAGAAAGATAACTTGAATATGGTGATTTTAAGATTCCAAGCATCTTTTCTTTATTATTTTTTTTTCCTTAAAAATTATTTTCACTTTGTGTTTAGGCAGTAAAGACCAGCGCCAACATTTTAATGCAGTGTTGGTGGGAGGAAGTTAAACCGGAAGACCTGGATTTGAAGAATTTGCTTTCTACCTAAAGCTACATGACCTGAAGTAAACTATTCAATGTGGTGGGTGGAGACTCTTGTTTATCACTGTGTCTGTTTGTCCCTCCCTCCTGGGCACACGGCCCATAGGAGCTTATTACAAATGGCCACATGACCGAAGTGTTTGTATGGGTTTCCTAGGACTGGTGTAGCAAAGCGCCAAGAGCAGGGGACTCAAGCAACAGAAACGCATTTTCTTGCTGTGCTGGAGTCTAGAAGTCCAAGATCAAGGTGTTGGCAGGGCTGGTTTCTTAGAAGGCCTCTCTCCTTGGCTGGAAGATGACCATCTTCTCCTTCCTGTGTCTTTACATCATCTTCCTTCTGTGTGTCTCTCTGTCGAAATTTCCTCTTAAAGGTTGGTCACTCATATTGGATTAGGGCCCATCCTGATGACTTTGTTTTGATTTAAAGTCACATTCTGAGGTATTGAGGTTAGGACCTCAACAAATGGATTTTGGAAGGGACACAGTTCAGCCCATAATGCTCACTAGTGGCAAGCAGAAGTGACGGTGTGTGACTTGCATCTCATCTGCTTAAAAGATGTTTGCCCTAGACTTGCCTTTTCTATTCCCTTCACTGCCTAGAAGCAGCAATGAGTGAAATCACCTTGAAGGCCATATGTTGGGTGCCCAGTCATGGGAATTGCTGAGATGTCTTCCTCAGATAGGAGCCTTCATTCTCACCTTGTAATGTGCTTGGAAAGAGAAATAGACTTGACTTTGTTAGTGACACCCGACTTATGTCTGTTTGATAAAGTAACTCATTGTTCACTAAAAACATATTTTTGTCTGAGCCCAACTTTTCTCATCTCAAAAATGGGATTAAGGAACTTGCTCAGACTGTTGTGATAAAAAAATAACATCTCTGTGTAAATGTGCCCAACACAACAATGAAGCTAAAACTATAATGGGAATGATTTTCTGCATTCTACTTGGAGAAAAGCCCTATTGTGTTAATGATGTAAAATTGCATTATAAATTAAAAATCGTCATTCAAATTTAAGAATTTATTGTTATTAACCCCTAAATCACTATACTCATTACGGAATTTAATGACAGGCTTCAAAAGGTCTTTAACAGCAGAATTTTTAGTACATGTGGTTCTCTTCTTCAGAGAGTCCATAGTCTTCATAGGATTTTCAGATGTATTTTTGATTCATCAGTGTTAAGAACCACTGAATTAAAGAACCTTATCAGGCTGGGTAAAATCAGGATCTCTGAGGGTTTAGCTCAAAGGTGGTGCCAACAGATAATACAGCCCTAGAGGATCAGAATGGAAGGACCACCACTGGAGAGCGCTGATAGGAACCCAGGGAAGCCTCACATACTCATTAGGATCCAAGAGAGATGTTAGAGAAAGAGGTGGGTGGAGATGGAGGGATGGATAGATTCTGGGGGAAGCTGCTGTAATTTTCCATCTTTGCCTCAGAGTTTGCTGTCCTACTGGCTTTGATCTCCTCAATCTGGCCTCCGCTCATTTATGTGCTGGATATTATCAAAAAGTTGCTATGAAAGGAATCTAGAGATTTTCTAGTTCAACATCCCCTCGTGCAGGCAATAAAGCTGGGACCGTGGAAGAAAAGGGAAATGTTGTGGCCAGGATCACACAGCTGGTCAGCATAACCAGGCTGGAATCTGGCTCCGCTGTGCTCTGTCCAGCAAACTACATCAATTACAATGTCATTCCCACAGTAGTTAACAGTCCCTGGGGTGAGTGGGGGGAGAATTTCCCACCAATAGGAGACAGCACGGCTCTACCACCTGCTTTCTCCTCCTCCACCTTCTCCTTTTCTGTTTTTATCAAAGTTAAACATGTTTAGAATTTGAAGAGTCAACTAGTGCTACAAGATTGGTTATAAACAACAGCCATTCCCTACCCTCCTGTACTTCATTTCTCTGTGATAGAAACCACTTCCTCTTTTAGCTGATTATTTTGGTATTGTCATTCAGTGCTCTTAGGAGCATATTAAATTACTTTTTTTTTTAAGTTTTGTTGACTTCCCACTTTGAAAGATGAAGTTTCAGCACTCTTTTCCTCCTTACTGCCCTCACCACACATCTTCCTTTTCCTTTTCCCTATCTTTCCAATACCCAGACTTGGAATTTTGGTTCTAGCAATATTCAAAAAATGCATTATTATGACTAGAGGTGCATAAGAGCATGGAATATGGAGCCAAATGCCTGTGTTAAAAGTCCACCTTTATCACTCAACCAGCTGTGTGACCTTGGACAAATGTCCAAGTTCTATGTGCTTGAGTTGCCTCACCCATAACATGGGAAAATGCTAGTACCCACCTCACAAACTCGGTATGAAGATTAAATGATTTAACACATAAAGTTTTTAGAATCATGAGTGCAGTTGACAGTATTGTGTAAATAATTTTTTCAGAGCTGAGCCATGTAATATATGATTACTTTTCCTTTTCTGCAGAGTGTTTCCCCTGTATTAATGCTTGTCTTCTTTTTTCATGTGAGTAATTTAACCCCACATTGTCAAAGTTGTCTGATTCTTCCCTCTTGGCATTTAGATGCATCTCATAGTCTATTGATTTCATCATCCTTAAGAAATCTTTCCTGGGGATTCTGGGACTCCTCCAGTATTTACTGGTCACTTTGCATGTCTGTGTCACACCTGTCATCCTGGGATCGCCTTTCACTTTTGTTCTGGGGATTCTTTTAGCTTCTACCAGTTTCGATCATTCGTTTCCTATATCCGAAGCTTTTCATCTTTCTCTTAGCAAGAGTACATTAAGAGAGAACTTTTTGAAAGCATCCATGTCACAAATGTCTTGATTCTAATCTCACTCTTGATTGATCGTTTGGTTCACTTACATTCTAGGTTGAAAATAATCTCCGCCTAACATTTTGAAGACTTTCCTTAACTGCTTTCAAAGTGCTCCTTTTGAGGAGTCACAGTCTTCTGATTCTGGATTTTGGTTTGTGTGACCTGCTTGTTTTGTCCAGAATCTTGCAGGATCTTCTCTTTTCCCAGGTGTCCCAAAATCTAATGGTGCCGTGCTTGTGCTTTGGTGTTTCTTTTTAATCCGTTTTTTCTGGAAACTAATAGAATATAAACCCAAATATTTCTTTCCGTTCTAGGAAATAATCGTGATGTATGTATGCATATATGTATGTGTTTATTTTGGTAACTTTCTTTCTACATTGTCTTCTCTCTTTCTGGAACTCCAGTTAGTCAGACATGGGAGCACTTAAACTTGTCCTCTAATTTTCTATACTTTTTTGGGGGGGTAGGGGTAAAGAGTCTTGCAACTTTATAAATATTATTTATTCAAGCCATCATATTTTAAATTTCCAAGTACTCATTTTGGTCCCTGTTGCTTTTTGTTTCATTAAATTCTGTTCTTGGTGCCTGGTTACAATATTATTAATTTTTTCTCATAAATGACTGGATTCCACAAAACTGCATTCATCAAAATCTTACTTGGAGGGTAGAAGCCTGACTGCCATCATCCCGAGAGGTGATTGGGAGAAACAGAACAAGGAATCTGGCGTCCACTGTGCCCAAGTCCATGCATTCCTCCTGTTTTCATTGTGGTCCCTCCAACTTCATTTTTACCTGATGTCATCCAGTCCGGGGATATTTTTATTTTGTCATCTCCAAAAAATAAAACTCCAGACTTTGCTAAGGTGGGGGAAGGAAGATGCCTAACAGCCCAGATTAGGGATTGGGAACTGAGGATCTGATAGCTTCAATTTTCTTTTTTTCCACCCCATGACTCACTGCCATGTTTAGGGGTAATTGATACTGCCAGTTCCTGGACCCTTTGGGAACCATTTTGTGACCATTTTTCTTTTTTCCACTTTTCTTTTTCTTATCCATAGAAACTTAGGGGTTAGATGTTTTTTCTTCTTTCTTGTTGTTAGACTGGAGTCTTAGGAGAAAGTAAAGGTGAACTTGAAGCTGCTTCCTGGGGACGAAAAACTAGGGTCATCCTTTGTGGGTAAGCCTACCTGTACAGAGGGGTCAGAATCACCTCTAACTAGCCTTGCCCAGAGGTCAGGCATTCACTGTTTATGTGACTCAGTGAAAGTTTTTCATGTTTTGTTTCCTTGTATATAATAGAGGGCAGTCAATATCTATATATCAGGGAATCTGAGAAAACCAAATGAGGTAGTATGTAAGGTCTTAGCACAGTGTCTGGTACACATTTGGCACTCAACAAGGTCATATGAGGTCATAAAACAATTTTTAAAAGGCAGAGAAAGGTTAGTTCCTCTTCCCTTTTTCTCCTGTACATACAATCCTAAGGACCTATTTCCAAAAACTGCTAAAACTCCCCCTGTAGGATATTCACTTCAGTGTCAGAAAGACTTGTGTTTATACCTGTCTTGTACAGGCTAAGAGTCTCAGTACTTGTAGTGAGGTGAGACTTAGTAACACACAGGCCCAACCTCATAGCTGAACGCCTGGAACTAAGAGTTTATTGTTTGGAACAGACTCCTTCCAATTCCAAGTGGGTTAATAAGAGGCTCGATTAGGAAACAGACTCCCTTCTGGGAAACAGGAGGCTATGAGGCTGCCTGTATTTACATGCCGGTGGAGAGTTTGTATTTTTGTTTTGATTTGTCTAATTAAATTGGAAAGATATTCTTCAGGTGAGGCAGGATTCTGTTTCTTTTCCCCTATTTTGCCTATTGTGGGTGGAGGAATCTTGGTTAGACAACGACAGAGGATTTGAATATCCTTGCCATCTTTCTACATCCAACGAGAAGCCAAGCTTCAAGTTTCAGATCTGTTCTCTGTGAACTTCCCACCTCGCCCTCCTCCAGTCTGAACAATTATCTCTGCCTACCTCCTCATTTGTGGTCTTCCTGCCCCCTCGTCTCTTCTTACCTTGATAAAAAAGATGCTCTTTTCTTCTTCCCACTGGGTGCCTTGGAGTTCCTCCAGTGAATACGTTCATGCAAATATGACAGCAGAGAATATCTTTGTGAATCCAGAGGACTGACCAGGTAGGAGCCAGATCCTCCCTACTCTGTCCTATGTATATTTTATCGACGAACTCAAAGTTTTTGAAACCAAAAATCATATTCATACACATTTATTTTTAAGAATGTTAACTTCTATTTAATCACAACAGTATAATAGGTAAATGGTACCATTAGCCTTTTGCAAACTAAGTCTAGTCAATTGAATTACTGGGCCTAGTTCTCCTCTCCCCATGGTATGGTGGTAGAAGTGTGGTACATTCATACACTTCCTTGGCTTCATGGTGGGTGCAAAGTGTTTCCCCAAACTTTGACTTTGGGCTTGGCCACAGGAATATTAGCGGATGTGTATAATCAGGATTTGAAAACCTGCTACACAGTTGTCTTACCCTCCTGGGCTTCTGCTACTGCCACGAGAAGAAGATATTGCAGGAAGCTCTCCGTTTATCCCCAGCTCAGTCACTCTGGTTGACCTGCAGACTCCCAGACTGACGCGAAACCAGCTCAGCCAACTTTGAGAGGCGTAAGTGAGGAAAAAATGTTGTTGTAAGTTTTTGAGTTTTGTGAGAGTTTGATATGCACCTTTATTGAAAACATTGCAGACTAAAGCTAATAAACTTCTACAATAGTATATATTTTCAGCTGCTAATATGGCAGATAATGTGAATTTATCTCTCAAAAGCTCTCTGTGTTACATGTGCCCAAAGTACTGTGGAGTTCCCTGTCATTGTTATTGAATGATGACACTGTTGAATGACTTTTTTATTTTATGTCTTCTTTTTCTGCTGATCTCTAAGTTCTGTGAAGTTAGCGGTTATGTCTGATTTATTTCTTATTACACCCCAATGACTCTTGTGATACCGAACACATAGAAAGGACTCAATTAATATTAATCAAATGAATGAAAAAAAGAATGAATAAATAAAAACTAGATGGACAGACTCCCAAAATGCAGGAAAGCTATGTATTCCCCCATCAGAAAAATGAACATAAGAATGTACATAAAAACTGGCACATAATAGGGACGAGCACGTAAGATGTTACTATTGCTCAGATTTCTTGCGCTGAATCTTCAGAACTCATAATCAAGATAATGTGGAAGCATTTCAGACCCCAGAGGTTGAAAAGCCCCTAATTTTTGCTGTGGTATTTTAGGAATGGATGTCTATATACATTGGCAAGTCTCAGTAATTTTCCAGGGGACAGGTTATTTGGCCAGATGAGTCATTTTCCCGGTCATGCTGTGTATCCTTCTGTGTGTTGTTTTATCTTTTACTCACCAAGGAGGCTAAGGGATAGAGCAGGAACAAAAGGAAAAGGACTCAAAGGTCAGTTTTCTGAGACCCAGAAGGAGGGATAAAATAGAACCAGAGAAAGTTAACAATACACACCAGTGGTCGGCACTGGGGATGATGTAATGCATCACATCTGGGGACTGGGAAGCTGTGCGCTGTAGAAGAGAGAAGGGGAACCATCGGGCCCCTCCCTGAGGGTATTCGTGTCTGCACAGAAAGTGGGCAGAATGTTCCCATTCTTAATTTTCAGGCTGTGCCTCTTTGAAGCAGGCTATTCCCAGTCACACCGGGAAAACAAAGGCAGCCCAGCAGACTGGCTGGCTGGATTTACGCTGGGGCTGTTTGTTAGAATTAAATCCATTTAAATTTGGACGGATGAGATTGCATATGTGGTTCCACGGAAATGGAGGGATAACTTTAAGCTCGGGTGGGGTGGGGTTGGGGGTGGGAATTCAAATGGGAGATAATGCACTGCAGGCCAGTGGGTGCTTGCTTTCTGAAATCATCTTTTAAGTACGTAATTTGTGGTGAGTCATTTGCTCTTTCCTTTGTAAGTCTCAAAATGAGCTGGTTGGTGGTTTGCTTTTGACTTCTGTGGTTGAGTCTTATGATTTCTCCACTTTTAGACCATCGATTGTGACTTTCAGGGTAACTTGTGTGAGGTGAACAAACAGATGGGGCAGAGGCAACAAAGATGGACACACTGAAACAGGAGAGGTGGTCTGTTCCTAATGGTGTAATTTTAGGCAAGATACTTCTTTTCTCCAGGAAATGCCTTTCTCACCCCTTGAGATAATAACCATCATTACATACATACCTTGTTCCTGTTGAGGTGAGTCTTGATACCATAGGTCCATGGGAACCTCGCCATCTACTGAATAGCAGTGACTGAGACATTCAAACTCATTTATAATTTTAAGCTGTTAGCAAGCCAAAAAAAAAAAAAAAAGAAAAAACCTTTCCCTTTTATCTCAGACACAGAGTGAGAAAATTTATGGAATTGGCTGATGTTCCCAGGTATCCGTAGTTTTCAATGTTGTATTTCATTATGAACAATGGAGTAAAAGCTATATTGAAAACAGCAGCCTTTAATACCTGACACATGCTTCCAACCCAGAAGGTTTATCCACATTTTGTTGAGTTTATAAAACATTCATATTTTATCTCTAGAAAAATTCTCTGAATCTTTTACATAATAATATCTCATTTAAATTCTGTGCCTGACCTTCACATCAGGGTAACACATTTTCCATCAGTCAATTTTCCAAGGACTATATTGTAGTATCAGTCAAGAAAAACTAACAATATTTCATGGAAACCTTTTAAAAATACTTCAAATGCATTGTTGCCTTATTGGACAGACTATTGAATATAAGTTAGTCTTCCCTTAATAACAAATCATTATTCGTATGTTCATAATTATCATAATAGGCAATAAGATAGTATGCCTTTTCCCCAGCTTTATTGCTGATTATCTGCTCTATTTTTTTTTTCTTCTTGTGTATACTTTTCTAGCTAATTTCCTATATGTAGGAAAGGTCAGATGGACAAGTTGTTAGAATGGCTTGTAAATTAAGAGTCAATAGGATATGAATTAAAACCCAAGGGACCTTACAGTAGGAAGGAGCTTTAGAATGCTTCTCTTCGTCTGTGAGATGTTTGTTTTTCGCTTCTTGATTTTTCCAAATCATGTTCTTGATGTGTGGCGTTTGCACTGTACAGGCATGTGTGCACTCCTGCGCATATATGTGCATACAAGTGTGTGTGCGCTCGTTTCTGTGCCTGTGTTCAGGGAGCCAGCACGGTACACGGTCATCTTATCATCTAACAGACCCTGACCAAACCCTGACAATAACTGTGACCTTGTGTGACCAGGTTTCTTTTCTCCCTCAGCCGTATTTCCCTCAGTAGTGAGATGGGAACAGGGGTATTCACTTACAGTACCTAGGACACTTTCTGAGGCTGGAGTTGTGAAAATAGTAATTCCTTTCCTTCTCTTCTTTGTAAAAGTATGGTCTAGTCCTTTCATCCTGTATCTATTACCACGGCTAAAAATATTGAACTTGCTTGCTGTTATCAGTAAAAGTGGCCAAGTGATTTCTTTAGTTGTTATTTTCTGCCAGCTTCTTTGTTTGGACTACTTAGTTCAAGAATTACAAATAGATGGTGTATATGCCACTTCCTTTTCTTCCATAACTGGTAACGATTCTCTTTTCCACTGAGCCAAGAGGAAGCCTTAGGATCCTTCTCAGCGCAGGACCAGTTTCCACAGCCAGTCCACCGGAACTGGCACATGGGATGACACCTGAATCCTTGAGCTACTCACTAGAATGATGATTTCCAAAATCATCATCATTTTTACTGGCATAGAAGCAGGTGAATTGAGAAGTAGACAGTAGAGCTTCCCCTAATGCATCAGTGGGTGGTGGCGAGAGGAAACTCGGGATCTGTTTTGGAACAGAAACATTCCATAGCAGAAGGAGCACCGTGAAGGTCTGATGAACATTTCCCGTGACTCCAGTCAGCAGCCTCAGTCAGGATGCCAAGAAAATAAGGTTGCTCAACCCTGGAGCTGGTTCCAAGTCTATCAGTTCTTCTTATCAGCCCTCATTGTGAAAGGCAGTCCGTTGTCATGTTCATCTCACAATTTAGATGTTTGGGTTTTTTTTTTTTTGATTCCATCATTTCAGATATAATACTGTTCATCTTTCTGTCCAATCTAGCAAACATGTATTAAGCACTTACTATGTATCAAGCACGCAGTTCCTTGTCTATTTGTGAGGCTGTCTCAGCAGTCGAGGTGCTGCTATGTGGTGGGGGTGGGGGGACATGCACCTGCTGACACGTTGGCACTGCCCACCCTGGTGGGTTCTGTGGGAGAGGAGGAATGCAGTCTCACGTGCATTAATTCCTGTACGTGCTCATTCTCCCTGGCCCCTGTTGTCTAGTCATGCCACCCTGCATCTATTGTCAAGCTCATTGCTACTTGAAATACTGAACTTGCTTGCTCTTATACTTAAAAATGGTAAAGTGATTTCTTTAGTTATTTTCTGCTGGTTTGTTTAGACTACTTAGTCTAAGAATTGTGAATACATGATGTATATGCTATCTCTTTTTCTCTTTTTAGGGGGGTTAATAGGCATCTAGGTGGTCTGACTTCCTAAAGAGAATGAACTGAAATGTCTAAATCTTAGCTGCTACCAACTTGTGATTTGCGCTAGCTTAAAACAAATCATCTTCATCAGCATCTCCCGCTTTAGAATGTCAGTCAGCCCTGGAGGCTAAACAGACTCTCTTGAATCTGCAATGTGCCCTTGCGAAATGAGTTCTGTAACTCATTCTTTTGGAATAATCTTTAAATTTATTTGGCAAGCCTGTTATTTCCAGGCTGCGAGCTGAGCACTGGGGGTACAGAGGGAAACAAGATCTATGACTGCCTGCACTGCTCACAGTCCAGGGAGATGACCAACATGTAAATAAGTAATTAGCATAAAGTGGAGGCTCCAGGAGGCCATGGCTTTTGAGTTGATATTGGATGGATGAGCAGACACTCCTCATCAGGTAGAGAAATGGGATGAGGGCATTCCAGGAGAAGGAATTTCAGAAGAAAGGAACAGCAAGTCAGTGAGCATCAGAGTGATTCATGAAGTAACAGGGATGTGAGCTATCTGCTGGGTTAGAGCTTGTGGGGTGGGAAGGAGGGAGATGGTAGGAAGATGGAGGAATGAGTCAACATGGGATTGGACCTGAAGTTCAGGTCATGAGAAGCATTGAACCCATGTCAAGGTGTTTAATTTTTAACCATAGGTAAGGAAGCTGCTCAAAAATTGTTATGGGAATGACATAATACTAATGGTCAGCATTTGAGCATATCTGTATCATGTCAGCTAATCATCGGGAAATGACGTTAAGCTGGTCCTTCTATTATCTCCATTTTACAGGTTATAAAACTGACCTGAGCCTTAGAAAGATTAAGTAATTGTTTTAGATTATAAAACTAGTGAATGTCAGAGCCTGGACATGAACAGTTTTGCTTGTGGGCTCTCAACCTATGAAACGGAAGAAGAAAATACTAGAAACAAGACATTTTAAGGGGACATTGCAGTATTTCAGGCAGAAGATGATGACGGCTGGTGCTGGAGCTGTGGTAGCGTGGATGAGATAAAGGCTCGGGTGTGGTATGTTTTGAGGATAGGTACGCACCTCCCATTCTGGAAGGCACTAAGGAATCACATTCCCTTATTTTAAATTCAGTCCTGTTTAAACTTTAAAGCCCTGTTACCAACTTGACCATCTATTTGGAGATTTGAAAATAGAACATCCAAGGATAAAACTTCAGAACCATTAACGAAAGTTAAAACAAAAATATTGGAGTTAAATTCTAATGCAGAGTTCCAAAATGTTCCGAGAATCCTCAGTGCTGCTGGAATGATGTGTGGTCTGTTAAGTATGGTAATTTTCTCCATTTTTTCATTCAGCAGTCACTTACCGAGAACCTACTTTATTTCAGGCCCTGTGCAAGGTGATGGGGATATGGTTATGGGATATAATTTACAAGAGCCCAGTGGAGAATCTTGTGCCTCAGAATGTAAGCTGTCCATGTTTCTTGGAAAATAATAGTAAAGTAACAGTTCTTATTGAAGTGTGGAGGTGTGATGTTTTTGTTAAAATATTTTTAAAAATTGTTCTCTGAATACCTTCCATTCACACCTCAGATTTCAGGCAGTGTTATTACTAGAAGAAAGGTCCCCAGGATGTTTTTTGCACATTTATCAAAGAACAGATTGTAGCAAAAGACTCTGCTTCTGTGACAATAGCTTTGATTAACACCTATCAAAATAGAACCATCATTTGCTCACTTAAGCATTTGTTAAATAACGCAATCTGCTACTGAATTAGAAGCCAGATGCCTCCATCCCTACACGTGCTGAGAGGGCAGTTGACACCTCCCTCTTTCGCCCCTAGTCAGGAATGGCCTTTGCCTACAGGATGTCTTGGTCCTGTTCCAGCTCAAGATTCTGAGATTCTATAGATTCAGATGTTTTCTGCGGAGTGGCCTGTGGAATTTCAGCTATATCATTCCGTGAATCAAGTACAAGATGGTGTAATGGTGTCCACCAGAATGGTACCCATTAGGAGTGATGCCATTCTCTAGGAAGCCTTCATCGCCCAGGCTAACTCCTGTGTCATTTGCAAAGCAGAGTGAGAATCTGGATCAAGAGGTCATATTGATGGAAAAGACTAGCCCCACGGGATCTCATTACAAGTGGTGCTCAATAGTGGCAGGACTCGGACTCAACGCTAATATTCCTTTTTAGAAGAACCTTAGTTATTAGGTGCTTGATTATACTTGGCTAAAGTCTGCTTGTAATTTTCATTCTGCTTTTGCTCTTTGAAGCCAAACAGAGTAAGTTCGTCATGACTAGATGACTGCCCTCTCCTTTCCATATCAGGTCTTCTTTTTCCTCAATTAAGCAGCCACATTTCCTGCTGTTCTCAAGTGACACCATTTCCGGAGCCCCTCATTATCCTGACCACTTTTCTCTTTACTTGCTCTAATTCTTCAAGGTTCCTCATTAAAATGTGCTACCAGGAACTGAATTCAGCACAGGCTCCTGAAGGAAGTGTGACCTGTAAAAATTACAGGGCCACATTGATTCCTTACTGTTCTGTTCCTGAAATCTGAAATACCCTTTGTTTTTATCTGACAGCCTCACTGACAACTTCTAATAAAGAACCCTCTTCCTTTAGGGCCTTTGAACTTGCCATCCTCACTGCCCGGAAAGCTCTTTCCTCAGGTGTTCATGTGGCCCCTTCCTCGCTTCATCCTCTTCAGATGTCACCTCCTCAGTCACCCCGACTGAAGCCATGTTTCCCCTTTGATTCTCTCACTCCTTACATGGCTTTATTTTTTTTTTTCATACAACTATTATCACCTGATACATAATTATTTTATGTATGAATTGTCTGTCTCCTTCACAAAATGTCTGCTTTATGAGGCATGAGACTGTTTTGTTCTCTGCTGCATATCTTGGGTGCATAAAATATAGAAAACGATAAGTACCTGTTGACTAAATGAAAATTGGATGTGTGATCAGCTACAGTTTCTAGGACCTTTTCTCAGGAAATGCTGTTAGATTTAGTCTCTACCCATTCTTCACTCGGCAAGTAACTTTCTAATTAAAAAGCAGCTCATATTTATTGCACATATTTAAATAATATAGATAAGCCAAAAAACCTATTCAAATTCTCTTATCTACACAGCATTTTAATACATAATCTTCTAGACTTTTCATTCGTATGTGTGAATATATATATATATAAAACTAAAAGGGGATAATCACTCAGATACTTTAACCTGAATTATTTTTACAGTATACTTTCCCTTATCAGAAAATATTCTTACTAAATAAGACCATATAATATTTGGCTGTGCAGGCATATCATAATTTAACATAATTTATTAGCCACTCATCAGTTATTAGAGATGTAAATTATTTCCAATTTATTGTAAACATAACAGAACTACATCAGTGTTATAGCTGAATTATTTCCTTGAAACAAGAAGAACTTACATCAAGCACTATAAAATTATGTAACACTGCTAATAGCTATTATAAACAGAAACATTTAAATTTTAAATATTTGAGAATTTTTTTTGGAGGTGGGGAGAAGTCATACACTACATGAATCACACACCATTTATATAGGAAAAGTATAAACTGACATAGTAGTTCTGAATGATGATTTAATTATACCTACCAAGCAAACAACAAGTCCCCTCTCTTGTCTGTCAAGTTTACAGTTTTTTCCCCTTGGCCATGAAGGAAAAATCAAATACATTTTTAAAAAGTTTTGCTGCTTATGTCCTGTTGAAATTAGTTAGTTAGTTATTTAGTTATTTGAATTCTGAGTCTGTGCCCAACATAAGAGCCACTACTCTTAATTTTGCACATTTGGTAAATAAATCTGAGTCTTTATTTACAATAAATAGATTATAAAGTTTTGGACAGGATAGACCAAACACAGAGTACTGTTGTGAACTATCAGGTGTCTGGTTAAAAGTTTCTTTGTTTTTTATTTTATCTTAATGGAGATTGTAGGCGAGAAATGAAGTGACTCTTAGTAGAGAGCTGCAAAAATTAAAATGAAGAGTTTGTAAAGAAATGTAAAACAAAGTAAAATATAAAGGAAGTCTCAATAGCTAACAATGATCTGTTCCAATGAAGAGAAGTCCCAAGTGTGAGTCAGTATTCAGGCACCCTTCCTGACATTTCTAGATCGTGCCTTCAGCTGCTGAAGGACTTCCTAAGGCAGATACTGACTCGTGTCTCCACCGAGGGCAGAAGACACTCAAAGATTAAGGTTATGGTAAGGAAGGACTCCTTAGGAGCCAGATGTCCAAGTATCAGAATAGTCTAATAATGAAGATTATATAATTCTTATTTTGTCCTTAAGAAATTAAATAAGTTCACTGTAACAGAACTTGTGACTAGATAACCACCCCCGCACTCCCCTCTCCCCGAAAAACAAAAAACAAAAACCCATCGTGGCTTAAAACAGTAATTTGTTATTTCTCGGTCTGTAGGTCTGGATCAAGCTGACTTATATCAGTTGATTTGCTTATGTGCCTACAGGTAGCCCATGGGTTTATTGGGGGCTGACTAGTCTAGGGAGATTCTATGTTGGGGTGATTCCTTTCTACTCCATGTCATCTCCAGCAGGCTAGCTTAGGTCCCTTCTCAAGGAAGAGACAGGGGTGCAAGAGAGGAGCAGAAATACTCAAGCACTTTTCCAAGTTGCTGCCTGCATCATTTCTTAAAGTCCCATTTTCAACTGCAAGTCACATGCCAAGCCAGTCAGTATGCAAGTCAATTACAAAAAGGCACGGATACGGGAAGATGTAAAACCTTGGAGCACTAATGTTTCAGAGTCCTTTACATGAGACTGTTTTAATAAAAGAGTGTCTCCCATAGGCAGACCCCAGTGATTATTAACTATCTCTAATTTGTATAGAACAAGGTACCTTGATGGCTCAGATATAGTCACATCTGAAGGCAGTATGATTGTTTGAGGTGTCATTCAAGTTTATGACTCTATGACAAGACACCTGGACATTACTTTTTTCTTACTGTAGGAGATTGATGAGATTAATATACATCTTTGTATTACAGATATATTTGGGTTCAATTTCAGCCTCTTATGTATAGGTCCATGTTGACAGTAGGAATTTTTAATGCTCTCATTTGATCTTAAATATTAGCCTCTTATATGATATATATATATCATTTCTGTGTTTATTTTACTACATTAGAAGGTAAAAAAGAAAGCTATAGTTGCTTTCAAATACCATTAAATGTACTTCTTCAACTTTCCCTTAATTGTTATATGTGGATCTCGACAGAGGGCAACATCTGCTAAGAATACATCCAGTCTAAAAATAAACGCACAATTCTACATTGGGTGAAAGAAAACCAAAAGGAGATCTATAAATCAAGTGTCTGAAAAGCAGTGTGTTTGGAAAAGGTAAGGAGATAGTTGTTACCTAAACACACTTTTTAATTTTTCCAACACTGATGCAAAAACAAGCTAGTAATATTCCTGGAGAGGTATGTGTATGTGTGTGGGATAAAGAGATTAGTCCCTTCCTCCCTGCTGGGATTTAGTTAAAGAATGGGAGAATTTGACTAGATCACACAGTCATTATTATTAATTTGGAGTTTGTGAAACTGGAGCATTGTTGGTCCCATGAGAGGTGATAAAAGGGTAATTTGTCAGGAGCTCTGGAATACAAAAGGCCTTCTTTAAAGTTGCCTTAGTCTTAGAGTTGCCGTCATGGCTGCCTCCTCTCCTCTCTCCTGGGCATCATGATGATAATTAAAACATGCTCATTGCTTGCTTTTGCCCCTGAAAAAATCCTTTGTGGCAGTCAAGTCCTATAATGTTTGTTATTTTGATTTTACAGGTGAGGAAATGGAAGATTCGATGAGCTTGAGGGCCTTGATCAAGGGACATGGCTAGTTGTGACTCTTCCAGATTCTTCCTCATGGCTTTCCGTCCTGCAGCACACTCTCTCTAGGGGTTCAGGGTCACCATCATCCCACTCTTTCCAAAGGCACATGATTGTCTTCCCTGGCCATTCTAGGGGAGGAAAGTGGAGGTTCAGGAGGAGAATCAAGAGGTGACAAAATCAAGGCAGGAAATTTTATAGGAATTGAAAGTAGGTGGCCTGAGAGCCAGCTGTAGTTCCTTGTTTGACAGCTTCATTTGATGTGTACAGTGTTTTGAAGCACAGTTTGGTGGCTATTTGGTTGCAACACAGCAGATTAGCACCTATGGCGCAGTACTTACCCTTTTATATGTTTATGTTGCTTGTTTGGCTTCTGCAGATATTTGATATTGCAACTCAGAATCTGAATTTAAATTAAGGAATTCAGTAGTGCGTTTTAGAAAGTGGATCAAGAATAACGTATCCCTTCAGGACACAAGAGGTCGCTGGTTCTTGTGACTGGTTGGTCAGTTGGCTGGTGAGTAGCTGAACAGAACTGAAAGCAACTTCTGAGTGAGGAAACTGGGGATGCGCACGGCGCGGCGGAAGCGTCCACTCTGGGCCTGCGCAGAGCCGCCGCGATGCTGGAGTGAGGACGGCGTGGTATTCGGTGCGTGCTCCCATCTCCCTAGAGATCAGAGCTGTTGCAACACACTGTGTTCCCTGAAAACTGGCTCTGGGAGGAGAAACTGTCATCCTAATTATGTCACAGCAATTGAGAACTGTGCTGATGACCAAGGCCAGTAACAGACTCCATCACATGGAGCAGTGTGTCACATTTGATCATGTTTTCATCTTAGTTTTGGGCGTTTTGGGCATTTGAGATGCCCCTTCTCCCAATCCTAGAAGATACTGGGGAAAAATGTATTCTACTTGGCTGAGGGAAAAAGAAAACCTTCCTAATCTTAACCACCTGAAATTTAGACTCTGTTTCAACATCCCGTAGGACAATTTTTGTAGATTATTTTACTGAAAAATAACTACTGGATTCACTAGGAGCAACCACATTTTTCTTCATCTGTAGACTTCACATTGGATACCACCCTCTTCCAAGTCATGGGTGTCTTCCACCCCACTTCATCACTTTATTCCCTTTCTTCCAATCATTGGCTAAGACCACTCAGCTTGTAGTAACTATGCTCTCACTTTCCCTGAACGTAGATCCCCATAGTGATCTGAGAAATCAGAAACCTGGCAGGAGAGCCTGCGAGAAAGTGACTCTGTTGCTAATGACGGATGCTAAGAGCCAGCCCCTGTGCAGAACTTACCATGTGCTCAGCACTATTAGAAGTGGGTTACGGATAGCGAAACCCTCAATCCTCAGAACAATGCTATTCCCAACTTACTACCATTGTCCCCATTTTACAGGAAACCAAGGCACAGAGAGATGAAGTGAGGTATCCAAGTAATAACTGACAAGATTGTCCAGTTAGCAAATGACAAGCCTGGGGTTTAAGCCTGGACTGTCTGTCTCCTGAGCTTCTGGCCTTGACTGTTGAGCCGTTCTTTTTCCCAAGGGGAACTGGACACGTCTCCACGAAGTTCTGCTCTGTGTCCTTGCTCGGGCTTCTCTCTTCCTGGAATGTTCTTCCTCAGGTTCTCTGTCTGCCAAGGTCAAGTTCAATTATCACCTCCTCTGTGAAGCCTTCCTCATAGCTTCTCTGTTCTTTTTGCCTCCCCTTTGTGATAACACTTAACTACTTGGTATTTTTGTCACTATATACTTTTCTCTCTCATCTGAAATATAGCCAGATCTTTGAGGAAGAGGGACATAGTGTCCTTTTTTATATTTGCATATCCGTGGTGACTGGGAGAATGAATGGTACCCAGTAAGGACTCGTATCGTATTGGACATGAATGAATGAAGATGTTTGGAGATTCTTGTAGATAAATAAGAGTAGGTTTTAAGTTTCTTTTAACTCTATATTGTTTAGTGTCAATCTCTGGCCTAATCGGAAGTATTTTTATTAGATATTCATTAGACTCTTTGATGACTCTAGGCATATGGGTCCCTGTTTATTTTAAAGCATTACTGAAATGAGAGAAGAGGTAAGCTTGACTTAGATGAATTTAGGTAGCTTCTTTGATCGCGAGTCTGTTGTTTCTGAATCTTAATTAGCTACATCGCTCAGTAAATCAGTAGTGGCCCGTGGGTTATTAAATGGTAAAATAAATGATTTGGTGTAGTTCCTTTATGAAACTCACAGAGTGCCTACATTTCTCATATTTCATTAGATGACATTATCTTACAATAATTGCTTAATCTGGAATGATGACATTATGTGCAAATTACATGAGACCCCAGCCACTGATGTTTCTCTGAACACTTATGATATTCGACTTCTTTTAATTATTTTCTCTGCACCAGATTGCTCACTGTTTTCTCTGCTGCTGCTCTGGGTATTCATGACTGAACAAATCAATTATGAAAATGGAAGCATGCTTCTTTTGTGCATTGCCTGGATGTCTTAACAATCTCATTATTTGATGAGTGACTTGTAGAAATATTTAACTCACTCTGTTTGACAGATGTCATGTGCTCAACAAGAATAATGAGTGTGCTCTCTGGTACTGAGAGGACTGTGTGTGCAGTGGTTTTACTCTGATTCCAGCACTGCCAGGGGTGAAAGGTGTTTTGGCTCAAAAATTTTGAATTGTTTGACCTGGATAACCAGCTCTACAGAATGCATTTACAAGGTTAAGAAAAAAAAAGATAGATTTGCATCAGGTCAAGGTTAACTGTAGTTGGTATTTGCTCAATAATTCATTCTCTACTGTTCTAAGTTACGATATAATAAATGAACTGCTTGGGGGAGAAAAGGTCAATCCTATATTCAATTTACTGTAGTAGGTGAACTTCCAGTTGGGGACTTAGTTTAAAAAGGATTTTAATAAAGAGAGGTACTTTATAAACATCTTTGCCATCATAGCACGTTGAAGGAATTACAGAATTACTCTAGCCTGTGGGGTTCTTTTAGATTCCAAAAAGAATACTTGAGACATAGACTCAATGACCAGAGGCTTGGTCTTCATCTGTATGCTTGACTTCTGAATCTCGCTTTTATCACCTGCATTTCCAAGAGCCTCTCAAGCATGTGCATCTCTAAGAGTTCCCACAATACTCTGTGGCCAGCGTGTGCTCATTGTACCTTGCTTGAATGGTCTTTTTCTTATACACAGACCCTGCTGGAAGAACCTTAAGGACAGAGGTTGTGTCCTACTAACTTGTATTTGTAGCACCTCGCACAGTGCCTGGGCCATGGTAGCCATTAGGAAATAACTTCAGAATTAATTACTTTATTAATGATAGTAATAATGCCACATGAATGGTAAAAAGCACATTTTATTGACTCATTCTTACTGACTCAGAAAATCCAAGAATTCTAGCTCCTTTCAAATTCAAACCCAGTTTTTCCTGGGAGGACCTCAACGTATTGCATTTAAGCTCCAATCATCTATTTTTCTTCTTCACTGGCCTCTCCATGACTCAACTGATGCCCAAGTCAAGGGCATGTTTTCGATTCTCCCCAAGTCACAAACCATCCAAGTAGTGATGCAAGGCTGTATTTCTGTGGAAAGTTACAGTACTGAAGCCATGCCTCGTCTCTTTGGAAGTGGAAAGAGTATCTCTTTGCTCACTTTGCCATCCTGGAATTAAAGATAAACCAGAACATCTCACATCTTTGGCAAAGTATCCTCCCATCTCACAAAGTTCCCCAGAAGAACAGCTCTTCATCCTTACCTGAAGTTCTTCTCTCCAACCATCTTGGATATGTGTTGATGGTGCTGAGCTGGGTGCTAACATCAGGTTCCAGTTCCATGCTCCATTCTCTACTCCTCCTCTGACCTCATCCCATGCATCAGCTTAAATAGTTCATTTTTATTCGGCCAAAAATGGAGTTTTCATTTCCTTCTTTGCTACTTAATTCTTTCCATCTTTCCTTCTTTTATTCATACATTCTACTCAACACATAGCTATTGGATGAATGTTATGTACCAAGTACTATAATAAATTTTGGGGATAAACTGAAGAACAAAATAGATGAAATTTATGTTCCCATGGAGCTTATAGTTCTATTCACTTGAAGATTCTCAGATACATGTTCATCCTACTTGAGATCTAACTTGGATACATGCTAAGTTCTGAAGCATTATATGTGTTCCTGTCTTTCTTACTAAGACCTTAGCACTCAGAAAACGTCCTCCCTATGTTTTGCTTAATTAGGGAAGGACATACATTATGCAATTTGAGGATTTGTGAACACATTAGGAAGAGGCAGAGAGTAGGAAAGAATGAAGCTAAGTGTAAGGACCTTATTCTGGGCAAAGAAAACAAGAAGAAAGAAGTGTACAGGGAGATAAGAAAGATACTATTTGATTTTCTGTTTAGCAATAACAATCTGAAAATTCCCCAGCAGTAATGATGTCCTGAAAATTCCCAACCAATATGGGAAAGTAGAGGTGGTCTCAGGAACCCAAGAGATAGTGAAGGAGTGGTATGTGGCGGGGGGAGGGAAACACAAACAAAAAATCAAAACTGAAAGAGGTGGACCTCGGAGGTCAACTCCAAGGTAAAGTCAGTTTCTGCATAGAATGATTGATTAAATCTGTCCAAGATCTTACATAGTTGGATGAGCTGTCTGAGGAAGAAGATACACCTAATGGAATGAATTATAATATTTTGCAAACAAAGCCCAAATTAGTGAAATAATTTTGTTAAAAAAAAAAAAACAAACAAAAAACACCAGTACTTGAAAGCAAGATGACTTACTTGCCAACAGTCCCTGTCAATCATGGAGAAATGCCATTTTTGAAGAGTGACTCATTGGGGAGAAAAAAATGTCTTAATAGCTGTGAACAGTTAATAAGAAAGATGATCACCCACGAGCTGACGAGAACTGAAGGCAGGAACTCCAAGAGGAACTTCTTTTTAAAAGTCTTGTTATAACTGCTAACATTTTCCTCTTTTGAAAGCTTCTTGCCCTAATTGAAAGATGGAAAAATCAGTCAGCTAAACTGCAGGAGACAAACCTGAATGACTCCAAGGGTTGAATTTTTCCTACAGTTGACTCTTGGAAACTGCTCGCTTCACTGATCACTCCAAAAAGTAGATGGTGACCCAAGGCTTTGAACCATCCATCAGATTTCCTAATGACCATGTCACCGAAGGGAAGGAAGCATTATGTGAAACTCAGTGCCAAGAATACTCTTTATGCAAATAAAATATATAATCAAGAATAATCGCTTATAGGAAAGCTCTCAGGGTAATATTAATCCCAGAGAAAATTTTATTGGTGCTGTTAAGGAAGATACTTTAAAACAATGCTTTGTTCTAACATTATTCCTTAAATTGTCCCTTTTTGAAAAAGAAAAACATTATATAGTAGAGTTCCTTTACAGATAAGGTACTAGAAAGAATATAGCCCAAATCAATCTTGGGCCCCTACATGACTCAATGTGTAGAATTACAATAAAGAAAGAAATCTCAGCTGCCCAATGGTAATATAAACTCTTCATTGACTTAGCTGAATGTGACAGAGACCAACAGAGCAGTTTTATTCTTTCTCCTATTACTCCTTCATGGTTGCCTAATGGGCTATTTCTTTCCCTGCCCAGGATGAAAACTTAGATATACACCACAGCTTTTCATCCTCTTTAGTTCTAAGAACTATCTCATTTCAGTAAGTAAAATGTCAATTGTCAGTGTAATAATCAAAACTCTGATCTCATAACGCATGTAGAGCTACTCACCTCCCACCAGCTTGCACTTCTTCAGATCTAGAAGCCTCACTGAGGAAGAGGAATGCGGTTGGCTTCTTCCGCCATCTTTGATTATATCCTTGCCTTCTCCGTAGCTGGGTTCAGGGAGACAGGGGAGTAGGAGAGAAGGACCAGAGCCTTCTGTGGCTGGGTAGTCACCATCTGTCACTAGCTTTTCTACATTTCAGGGAGATTAGAATTGACTCATTCTCTCTGGACCTGTACTATGCTTCTCAGAGAGTCTCCTTGTGATGTAGTAAAAAAAAATAAATATTTGGTCTTCTTCCTTGTCCCTGACACATAGCTCCTAAAACCCTCAGAAACTCTGAAATAATGAATGTCCTTCCTATGCTAATGAGATTATGTGATTGGGGACTCCCTAGATAGCTTCAGAGTTGGGGCTGGTTGCCAGATAGACCAAGCCACAATTAGAGAGTTGGAATTTTTAGCTCTAAGAGTGAATTCAATCACCAATGGTCAGTGACTCAATCAAACGTGTTAACTAATGAAACCTTCATAAAAACACCTGAACAACAGAGTTCGAGAACTTCCAGGTTGGTGAAACAGTGAGGTGCTGGAGGGAATGCAAGCCCTGTGCCCAGCTCTCCATACCTCCTCTTCCATTTGACTGTTCCTGAGTGGTATCCCGTATAAGGAAGAAGTCACAGTAAGTAAAGTGCTTTCCTGAGTGCTGTGAGTCATGCTAGTGAATTATCAAACCTGAGGAGGGCTGTCAGAAGCTCTGAATCTGTGGTTGGTTGGGCAGATCTGTGTGTAGCCTGCGCACCCCATTCGTGCCGGCATCAGAAATGGGGGCAGTTTTCTCGGTCTGAGACCTTAGACGCATGGAGTTGAATTGCTGGATTCCCAGAACTGGAGAATGGGTTGCTGGTGTGGAAAGCCCCTCTCATACTTGATGTCAGAAGTTTTGTCAAGGAAAAAACCTCTTCTCATTTATGGTGCCTCATGGATTCTCCCTAACGCAGATCTTTGCAAGCTCTCTCTCTGTCTTCTTTCCTACTTGCTATGACCCTTTCACCCAAGGGACATTGACCAGGCTATTCTAGTTTTCCAGGGCCTGCATGAGTCTCTTCTCTCAGGATGGGCCCCGGGGAGCTGTGTGAACACCCTGAGGCCTGAGCCTTGGCCGAGAGGGGGCTCTTTGCAGGGTCAGGGTGGCTGTGTAGACAGCATGCACGTGAGGTCTTGGGTGTCCGTACACTTGCTTGTGAAGGCCCTCATGGTGCAGGACAGGACCAGGTGTGGAATGACATGGAGACGGGCCGTGGGTCAGGCCCTGACCTGCTCGCCCCTCTCCTACACTGTTCTGGGCCAGAACTTCAAGGAGTCCCTGAATTTTAAATTCAAACCCGGCTTCCCAGGCTTTATATCTGTCAAATTAGGAAAATAGGGTGTGTTTTATTTATCTGCTTTCTGGCTTGATTTATATTTTTTAAATGGAGACCTATGGGATATGGGCCTTCAGTGTGACTCTCAGTGTGACACTCGAGTTTGGGGTGGGCCTGGTAGTAAATGTAAGTTCTGTTTTCTTCTTTAGTTTGGACTTTAAAGATCTTCTGTGAAAGAATCCTACAGAAACTGAACACCAGTCTCACTAAATTATTTTCCTTTGCTCCCTGACTCCATGTAAATAGGCCATAGCAGGTCTCACCTTATAGCTTTTTTTCTATAACACCTTATAATTTCATAATATCACCTAATGTGGCATATGACATACTTATGTATGACATTTATTTTTTATTGCTTGTCTTCCCATCCCCTGCCCACTGTCCTCTACCATCCCTACCTCCATTAGAACCTGCCTTCTGTGAGAATGTCCCAAAGATCAGAACAGTGCTTGGAACATAGTAGGTACATGGTAAATATGTGTTAAATAAATATTTATATACACACGCATATATATGCACATTATATATGAACATAAATAGAGTAAAATGAACATTAGGTACCTATCCTTTAGTTGGTGCAATTTGATGGTGATTGTAATTTATTATCTTTTTACATATCTTACAAATTTTCTATAGTAAATGTATCTGCTGTAATAATAAAATAATACAATGGATATATTCAGTTACAGTGGATCCTCCTTATCCTCGAAAGCTTTTATATTTATTGAATAGTGAATATTATTGTGTACATGTAGTAGATAATGAAACAAAGCTATGATTCTAATAGCTTCAGCCTGTGAAGGATTGGCTATTTCTCACATTCTCCCCAGGACCTTTGTACTTGATGTGATCATGACTGTTTCCCACATGACATAGATTTTTTGTGTTCTGTTCACTACCTCCCTTCTAGATTTGTGTTTGCACCTTAGATGCAGCGACTCTGGCTTGTTATTCTTTGCCTGCCAGCCAAGAGATCAAATATTATAGAACATACCTGCCTTGTGCTCAGGACACAGGCAGGTGTAATATTCAAACCACAATTTCTTGTCAAATACTTAATTTGTGGTCAATTCTCAGTATGAAAAGATGGTTGTCATCTTTTAGAGCATACATATCAAAGGTGTCATGTTTTTAAAAGTTGTCTTAAAATATAAGGGTGATAGCATAGACAATTGCATATGATGTAGTTAAAAGAAAAAGTTCTATATCTTTGGTGACACAGAGCACTTGCATGAATACATTGCTCACAGTTGAAAAGCTGTGACCCTGTGTGTGTGTGCATTGGGGATGGGCAAAGTCACAATTTTGTTTATTTTTGAATGTCAAGTATTGGCCTATTTTGAAACACCCCAGTTTTTGGCACTATTAGAAATAAACAGAAATAAAGAATCATCTGTCTAAATCCAGACCATCTGTCTAAGATGATCACCTGCTCATTTTACCATCATAAGCTAGTAGGTATTTACGATCCACACAACAATTATTTTACTTTAACTGTGATGTTCTAGAGAGATGAAACTGGCTTTATGTTGTCTTCATTTTAGAAACCTAGATATTACAGACTTGCCATTGTTCTTTGAGCTCTTTTGCATTTTTTTAATCTATTGCTTATTCAAGATACAAGAAAAAATATGTTTCAATATGCTTTCCTAATATGCAGGTGAAATTTCTGTATTTCAGAATTCTCAATTCCAGTTTTGATGGAATCTCATAATTCAAAATGAATTGAAAACCAAAGCCCTAGCACATTTTAATCATGTGCAAAATATTATCCAATCTCGTGTTATTCTAGAAAAGTTATAGTGTGAAAAACTTTTTAAGTCTAGCCCACAGATCGCCTCCTGTAGGAAACCGACTGTAACTTCCTCATCTGAAAGAAGTGCGTCTTTTTTAAAAGTCTGTAATATGTGGCCAGGTCTTAAGTAGGTACTGCATGTAGAGTGGAAAGAAGGCACAGTGGTTCCCCTCCTCAGAGAGCTATGTGCAGAGTCAGCAAATATATGTATCCAGACAGACACGCTTTTGAATCACAGAAGTGGATGAGTGTTACGGAAAAACTGACAGGTGGCGCGATCAGTGCTGACACCCAAAGGAGGAGACATTTAAGCTTTTTAGTTGACAGTGTTGGCCTAGCTAAGTGTGGGAGGAGTGAAGCTAAGGGTGAAGGAGGAAGACCTCAGGAAGCCGCATTCGAGGCTGTACGCCCTGATGTCTTGAGGCCTACATTGCTTGGCTGGTTTGAGATTTTGAGAGACGTTCAGTGGGGCTGCCCTATACGGTGAGTGGTTTAGATCTTTTTAGAGCGTTCCAGAGGTAAATCTGTCACGTGCCGTGTTGAGGAACACTGGGAGAGAGACTGAGCCATCTTTTCCTTAGGAGTGTGTGATTGCAGTCCCGTAACTGCATCTTGTTGTGGTGCGTGTAGCTGGAATGGGGGCAGCTCCTTGTAAATGTGTTCCATAAGTCGGTCACATTTATGAATGTTTTCCAGTGCCTGTTATGTGCTTGTGCTGTTTAAGCACTGATGATAATAATACTAACAATAACACCGACAGCTCACAGTTAACCAGTTTTGCTGGGTGCTGTAATAATATTCGTTGCTATCTGTAGCTTTACTATGTGCCAGAAACCATGCTTAGTATTACATTTAGTAACTCTTTTGATCCTTATATCAAACTTATGAGGCAAGTACTCTTCTTCTTACCTCCTTTTTATAGATGAATCAAGTGAAGCACAGAGAGGTTAAGTAATTTCCTCAAGGTCACACAACCTTAGAAAGCAGCAGGGCTGGAATCCCAACTCACACATGCTCTTTCCCGTGCCGCGTTCTTACCTGCTGTGCTGTGTTGCACTGTGACTTACATTTCCAGCTCTAGAGAGGAGAGTGGAAGACACCCGCAAAGCTGACTCTAGCATAAGAAAGAATGACATGCCGTTTATCCTGATTTTGGAAAGGTGGCGAGTAGGCCAGAGGCTCAGGGTGGTAGGAAAGGAATCTGATAATACTGTGTCTTTATAAATAATAATCAGCTCCCAGTGAAAGAGAATTTAAGAAGGGGGCCCAATTGAGAACACCTCCTGGCCAGGAAGTGTCCTAAATCAAGGTCAGACCTTGTAGTGAGGGTGGTATAGCCCTACCCTGCTGCTGGGACTCTGAGGGCGGGGCCCATACGGCCCATACCTCCCACAAGGGAGACACTGAGTAAAGGTGGGTGGGTAATTGGCAGCAAGCAAGCCTTCTCCTTTCTGGATAACTAACTGGATAACAGCCGTGGCACTTCATCTTGCGTGCTGATGGCTGCCCGTGACAGGGATAAGCCAAGACACGGAAGCACCTGCGCTGAGGCCTGAGCTCCGTTATCAACACCATCCTCAGCATCAGCTATAATGTTCACCACGACCAGCCTCCACGGAGCAGTTCACACATTACAGAAGACTTTCCTATGTGTTGTATCTTATTAATGCCTGAAAGGGGGTTTACTTTGCCCTGAGTTTTGTAAAACCTCTTCTGCTTTTGCAAAAACCAATCTGTGTTCATGGTTTAAAAAGTTAAGTGGTACTATTAAGCTTATAATGAAGAAGCAGTGCCCTCACTCCTTCTCCCAATTTCCGTCTTTATAAAAGTAATTAGTTTTAACTTATTTTTAGCTACCGCTTTGGGCATTTAGCCTTGTATATCTAAGTGATCTGCTTACATTGCTATTTCTTGATTTTCCATTTTAAATATTGTCCATTGACTTCTTATAGGAGAAGATGAGGATTTAACTTTTTAATTCCTTCCTCCACACACACTCTCTCACACACACTTCGACTTTTCCCAGCCTGGCAATACAGGTAAAGGATACATTTTGGTTGTATCCATGTCTTTGTTTTATTGCTATGAAACTTACATGTAATTCACAGGTTTCCTGTTTATTGTACTGTGTATGTTATCATGTACCATTCCCTTTCTTGTACAACTCTGCTTGAGTAAATTTTATTTTTCAATTACTTAATTTTCTCTGAATCTAATTCCCAGACTTTTGAACAGAACTTGGAAGTTGTTGTTAATACATTCATATTCATCAATCAGCATATCATTTTTCCCCCAGAGGGTCTCATTCTTGCAACTCTTTACCCCGTTTTCCTCCTTTGAACTGGCTGATGTGTAGGCTTGCTGCGTCTGGGGTCACACCGTCACCTCTGCCTGAGAACCCCCTCTCTTCAAGGTTGGTCACTTCAGTTCTTGAGTCCCACTTACTGATTTGCATCTGTTTTGTGACAGCGCATTCTTTAGTAGCTTCCGCAGAAGAACTGCAGGAAACATTTTTGAGATACTGTTTATTAGTCAGGATGGGCTGTTACGGTTTCTCAACTTCAGCGCTATTGACATTGGGGCAGGTAATTCTCTGCTGAAGGAAGCTGTCTTGTGCGTTGTGGTATTCTGGGCGTCATCCCTGGGCTGTACCCACTAGGTACCAGTAGCACTCAGTTGTGGGAACCAAAGGTATTGCAAGGCATTGCTAAATGTCCCCTGGTGGGTAGCATCAACTCTGGTTGAGAACTATCAGGCTTTGTAAGCCTGTTAACCCCCAAATCTTACTTTGCTTAACCAAACAAATGTTTGTTGCTTGTTCATGGTACCTGTGCAGTGGAGGTGGGCATGTTCATTTATATAATTATTCTGGAACCCAAGATGACAGGCACACTCCCATCTTTTATGATCTTTTATTGGCATAATAATTGTATTCTAAGGTCAAAGGAGCTGAGCGGTTGGGGGAGCAGGGGAATTGTCACTATCTCAGTTCAGAACTGACAAACTTCATTTCTTGTATTCTATTGGCCAGAATTAGTTACATGCCCATTCTTTTTTTTTTTTTTAAACATATCCATTCTTAATTTCAAGGAAGAAAAGAAAAAATGACCTCTACCACATCTTACAATTCTGAAAATGTCTTCATTTTACCTGTATTTAATTAATAGTTGGACTGGATTTAGAATTCTCTGCAAGAAAGCAATTTTGTGGTGTAAATACCATCATTGCACAGATGAAGAAGTACTGTCAGAAAGTTGCAGAACTAGAAAGTAGTAGAACTGAGAATGAACCAATTGCCTGACTTCAAATCAGAAGCAATGCTTTGTGATCACTGCATTCCATTTTATTTTCCTCCTGGGCACACAGATGAACTGCATTTGCCAGCCTCCTTCCATCGGATTTGTCTCTGTGACAATTTTGGCCAGTGGAGTGAAGCAGCAGTGACATACTTCTGGACCATAAAGATATCCTGTGTGCAGTTCTCTATTATTCACTTTCTTTCCTCATGGTGAACCCAGGAGCCATGAGTTGAATGGTGGCATCATAAAATGGAAAGAGCTTGAATCTCTGAATGGTGTTATAAAGAAGAATCCTGCTCCAACCTCACTGGACAGTGAATAATTAAATAATAAACTTTTACATTGTTAAGCCACAGAGGTGTTAATTATTTTACCAGTTAGTGTTATTTCTCCTAAGAGAGAAATGGATACTGGAATAGAGTGCTGTCATGACACAAATTTGAAGTCAGTATCTTTGATTTAGTGGCCAAGAAGCAAGTGGCAAGAAACACATGGCAGAGGTGGAAAGACAGTGACCCATGTTATGTGGTGGCAAAACATTTGTTGAAACGTGTTTCATATAATTAGTTGAAAGATAAGACAGTAAACCTCCAGGGGGGCAGCTTTAGGAAAAGTGATTGAAAAGAGCATTTATGTTCATGTTGTGTTAACAGAGGTGAGAATTTGTCAGCAGAAATGAAAGATATAAAAAGAGCCCAGAAATATGAAATCTTGGAGGATGGAAAAGCCAAATGCTTCTATACCACACTGAGTAGAAGACACAAGATTGGGAATTACTTTGAGCAATTAAATTCTGTAAGGATCCAGCCTTGAGGCAAAGAAAAGGTTAAGGATGTGGTCCATTATAGCCTGATAGCCTCAAGGCAGAAGCCATTCTGTTAAGAGAGAAGCAGGGAGTGACCAAGTCAAATAAAGGAGATTCGAGAGCTATGTGTAAAAGAGAGCTTTTGGATTAAAATTTCCAACAAATTAGGTATCGAAGGGAATAATTCAACATTCTAAAGGCCATGTATAATAAGCCCACAGCTAACTTCATACTCTACTCTGAAAAGCTGAAAGTGTTTCCTCTAAGATCAGGAACAAGACAAAGATGCCCCATCCTGTCACTTCTATTCAATATGGAACTGGAAGTCCTAGTCAGAGCAGTTGGGCAAGAAAAAGAAATCAAAGGCCTCCAAATTGGAAAAGAAGTAAAATTGCCTCTATTTGCAGATGTCATGATATTATATATAGAAACCTGTAAAGACTACACACACATACACACACAATTGTTAGAACTAATAAACAAATTTAGTAAAGTTACATTATACCAAATGAACATACAAAAATCAGTTGCATGTCTTTACACTAACAGCAAACTATCCAAAAAGAAATACCTTCAAAATAGCATCAAAAAAATAAAATACTTAGGAAAAACTTTAACCAAGGAAGTGAAAGATCTGTACATTTAAACAAAAACATTGATGAAAGAAATTGAAAAGACATAAATAAATGGAAGAATATCTTATGTACATGGATTAGAAGAATTGCATTGTTAAGATGCCCAGAGAAATCCCTATTTGGTAGCAATCCCTATCAAAATTCCAGCGGCATTTTTTCACAGGAATAGAAAAAACAGTCCTACAATTCATATGGTACCACAAAAGACCACAAATAGCCAAAGCAATCTTGAGCAAAAAAGAACAAAGTCGAGGTCTTTATACCACTTGATTTCAAAATATACTACAAAGCTTTAGTAATCAAAGCAGCATGGTACTTGTATTAATACAGAAATGTCGATCAATGCTATGGGGTAGAGAGCCCAGAAATAAGTTCACACCTTTATGGTCAATTGATTTTCAACAAAGGTGTCAAAAATACACGATGGGAAAGGATAGTCTCTTCAATAAATGTTAGAAAACTTGCTTTCCACATACAGAACAACAAAATTGGACGCTTATCTCACTCCATACACAAAAATCAATTAATTCAAAATGGATTAAAGACTTAAATGTAAGACCTGAAATCATAAAACTATTAGAAGAAAAATCTTGACATTGGTAGACAATGATTTTTTGGATATGACCCTTAAAGCTTAGGTAACAAAAGCAAAAATAGACAAAAGGGATTGCACCAAACTAAATAGATTCTGCACAGCAAAGGAAACAGTCAACAGAGTGAAGAGACAGCCTATAGAATGGGAAAAAATATTTGCAAACCTTACATATGTACATACATTGATTAATATTCAAAATATATAAGGAATGCAAGCAATTCAATACCAAAAAAATAATAATAACCCAATTATAAAATGGGGAAAGGACCTGAATAAATATTTCTCAAAAGATATACAAATGGCCAATAGATACATGAAAAGATGCTTAACATCACCAATCACCAGAGAAATGCAAATAAAAAAACTGCTATGAGATATGACCTCATACCTGTTAGAATACTAGCATCAAAAGGAAAAGAAAAAGTATACCAAGTGTTAGCAAGGATATATGGATATGCCTCATGTGGGTATGGAATGCCTCATTACTATAGTGATGTCTCACATATTACTTTTGTTTTACAGCTTACAAAATGGGGCATTGGCTCATATCTTTGGAATTCACTGGCTTTCCATATACCCAGTCATCTAGAAGCAACTAAGCATGTTGATTGTCGGAATGAGGTATTGAAATGGGTGACACCACCTTACAGACTAGGATCTCCCGAATCCAAGGAGATGTATTCTTGGAGCTTCTGACTAGTTTATGATTCTCCCATATCTGGAATATAAAGGTCTTGGAATTACAAGCGTGGGAAGGAAATGGCTCCTTCTTCTTCTTCCTAATGGTCTACCTGTATAGTTGTGGTTCCCATCCCTGCAGTGCTTGGATCTGCTAGTTTTGAGGTCTTAGTTTCTAAAAGGGAAAGTATCTAGCAGGTACACACTAAGGGTTACATTGGCTAGACGTTATGGATGTCAGCTAGTCACTTGGGTTATTCATGCCAGTGAACTGACAGTTAAAGGGAGCTACTGTATGTATTGTCTGGGGTGATTAATCATGATCAACAAGGACAAATAAAGTTGCTGTGACACAGCAGGGTTGGGAGGAGATTTTTGGAGTCCAGGGAATTTTATGGGACCCCCCTCTTCATATTTCAATGTCTAGAAATCAAAGTTAATGAAAGACTAAAACAACTCAGTACAGTCAAGGCCACTAATATTCATTCCCTCAGGAATGGAGGTTTGGGTTATTCTATCAAATAAAGAACCATTACCAGCTGGGATTTGGCTGAGCACATAGGGAGGACCATAATAGCTATGTATTTCCTTCCATCCTTCCCTTCCTTCCTTCCTTCCTTCTTTCCCTTCTTTTTCTTCCTCCCTCCCTCCCTCTTCTTAACAATTTCTTCTTTCCCTCCTCATTGTATTAAGGGTGTCGGTGGCAGTTACCTTAAAATGTAGCCTTTAAATTAAAGAGGGGGACTGTAATTGAACTACAAGGGGAATGAATATTATCATCCATAGATGGATACAGTTACTGATAAGGCTTTGAGTTTCCTGGTTTTGTGAGAGGATGGACATGCCATTATTCATATGAGGGATAATTGGATCATATTCAGCCAGAAGAAAGATGTTGTCTTACAGCTTCGAAGTTTAAATATATGTTTAAGGTTATATATGGATGCTGAGTATCCAAAGAGGCAGAAAATGCCCGTATGTTGTTGGATTGTTAGATCTCAGGGCCATTCCTGCCCATTTAAACCCTCCCCCAGATGCAGGATCTAGTTTATAGAATAGATTTGGAAGGCGAGAGGGAAAGATAAACCATTATTCTCTGGCAGCAGCCCCTGGCAGACACATGGCCAGGCAGCAGACATAAAATTTGCAGTGGCTTCCTAGTGAATTCGTGCAAAACACCTGCTTCCATGCTGCAGGCAGTGGAGTTCATTGGTGTCAACTTCCCTGCTTTCCTGTCCTTTCGGAGTTCCTAAAACTCAGCAGTGAGCTTCTTGACCTTTCCTTTCAGTTCTTCCAAAAGTTGGTAAGCATTTAATTTACTGTCTTAATTCTCTTCCTCCTTAAAATAGCTAAAATGATTTCTAGTCTCCTGACCAACTGCTGATAAATATGTTTCTTCCTTTTTTTTCTCCTGTACCACACTACACCTGTGTTGTGTTTAGCCCTGTGGGATATGACTTAGGAAACTCAGTAGACGAAATAGCAGAGCTATATTTGGTAACTACTTGCTATATAGCAAAGCATCCCAAACTGAGTCGCAGTCAACAGCAGCCATTTTATTGTGCTCACAAATTCCATGGGCCAAGAATTTTAACATGACACAACACCATGGCTTGTTTGTGCCATATCACATCTTGGCCCATCTGGGAGGATGCATAATGTGAAAGTAACTCCACAGATGGTTACTGAAATCATGTGAAGGCTTGTTCAGTCATCCTGGCTGGGAGGACTTGAAGACTGCTACTGTGGACTGGAGGCAGCACATGCTTAGCTCTCCCACAGCACGGCGGCCTCAGGGTAGCCGGCCTTCTCACATGGTGGCTCAGGGCTCCAAGCCTGAGCCAGCAAACAAGGTGGGAGCTGCAGCCCCTTTTATGACCCAGCCTCAGAGGTCACACGGGGTTACTTCCACGGAAGTCTCTCAGTCAGTTACAGTCAGAAGGCCATCAAAATCCAAGGGGTGGTGCATAGACGCCCAGCTACATAGGAAGAATTCCCTACATGTTTTAAACCTTCGATACCATCTGACTGAGAAGACAGAACTACTCTTCCTGCCATTGTAGTTCCTCCTACCTGGATGCTCTCTCTCATTATCCAGATCTCAGTGCAAATACCACCCCCACGAGAATGCTGACCTGACACCATATGGATGAAGAGGAATTAAGCACACTGACCATGAAGCCAGCATTGCACTGCAAACCCCAGCTCCACCACATACTAGCCCAGTGCCCACAGCAATTATTTACTCTTTCTGTACTAGAGTGTCTATACCTGTCAGAAGGTGACAGTGATACTTCAGAAGCTTGGTTGAAGACTTGTAGGGGATTGAAGGGTGGCTCTCAGTGAAAGATACTGTCTATCAGGAACCTATGAAATGTGACTTTATTTGGTAAAAGGGTCTTTGCAAGTATAATTAGGTTAAAATCTTGAGATGGGATTACCCTGGATTAGGTTAGGCTCTAAATCCATTAACAAGTGTCTTTATTAGGAGAACAATTGTGGTTGACTTAGTAAGTGCTCTCTGAGTGTTACTTATCTTTACTTAAATTATCTGCCCTTCCATTACTCAATCCCATGACTTTGTTTCATAGTTTCTATAAGTTGTTCAAATTTTATTATTTGTTACCTTACTTTTATATAGAATGTAAGCACCTCAATAGTAGGGTCCTAGTCAGTCTTTTTCACTGTTGTGTCTCCAGTCTTTTAAAACATGGTGGTAGATATTAAGTGATCATTATTCACTGAATAAATGAACAAGTAAATGGATCTGAAAAAAATCACAGAAAAAGTAAATGCTAGACTATATGGACAAATAGGATTTCAGCTGAGAGATGCACAGTATGGTAGAATAGTTTAAATGGCTTCATGAAAGATACTGAACTTGAGGTGGGATTTAAGGACCGTCAAAGTTCAAAGTGGGGAAAGTATATTGAAGGTTGGAAGCAAGTCTTACTCATCTTATATTCCCACTTCACAATATGAGTGTCTGGTACATAAAATATATTTTTTAATCAAATTGAATGTAGGAAAAGTAGGCATTCCACAAAGTACATAGTATGGGTACTATATAGACGGATTCCATGAGGAATAAACATGTAAGTAAAACAGAAACCATTAACATTCTGAACCCATTTGTTTAAATGCAGTAGGACTGAAAATCCTTTTTGTACATAATCTACAATTTCTTTATTACTGATTCCATTTTATTTAGAAGGATCTTCCATTCTCTTGGATATATGCCCAACAGGAAGAAAAATTCCTAATATTTACCAAAACCAGTGCCTACCCCTGATTTGTTGTTATGATGATAGATAGCTCTTCTAGTATTATTAATTTCTGCTTATGAAACTATCACAACTCTCCTCTTTCCCATGCATTAGAAAGAATCTACCCTTAAGTAAATCAGGCTATTTTTCCTTGTCTTTGTTTTTTATAGTTCTCTCTCTTGGTTGCATATACGGTTATTGCTTCATAAGGAAAAACAAACCAAATAGGAACTCCTTCTGTATTTTCTGTCACTCCAAGCTATTCCTTCTCAAAAACTATTTCTTTTTATTAATAGGTGAATGAATTGAACTGATTTTCCAACTCAGTTTCTAAGCATTTTGCCACACACCTAATTTAAATCTTCTTTTATTGTTATGATAGACCAGCAGATCATTTTCCCTTTTTTGTCTCAGTTGTACATTGACCTGTATGAATAAAACTACTTTAAAAAGATGCCTTAACAAGTAATCAGAATTGTAAACATCTTAAATCAACATACACTGAAAAATAACTCTCCAGAAAAGGCAAGCATCTTCCAGAAACACTGTAGTAAAAATGAAATCATAAAAATGTAGACATTGGACTATATAATAAAATATAAATACTTTTGCCTCCTGAATATTTTCTCTATTTTGTTTGTTCATATCTATGATGAAATAATGTTGAATTTTAATGAGAAAGAAAAAAATTACAAGTAATTTAAGTATAGATTACAATAGCATCATTTTTTTGGCCCTAGTTTCATCATCTGTAAAATGGAGATAGTTAATGTGATACTCTCTTGGATCAGTTCACTGACACATGATTTTGTGGGTTTTGTTTTATTTTATCTCACTTCTTGACACTATACTGAGATGAAGATATTTACTAAAAGGAAATGAATAGACATAACATTGAGAAAGAGCTAGTCTAATGATTTGTTTAAAAAAAGAAATTTAAAGGACACTAGCTACGTTTTCCTAAATTGGAAAGAAAACAATGAAACTAGTCTTTATAAGAATCTGCAGAGTGGTTAATCCTTGAGAATTGCTCTGTAGAGCATGAGGCTGCAAGATGGAAATGGATCCTGCAAAGATGCTGCTTTAATTCACTCTGCTGAACAACCTTCACAAAGGGCCAAGGTGGGTCTGCTGGGGCAGGTGGTACCCAAGCTGGACCATAGTGGCAACCTGTAACCAGCAGAGGTGTCACAAGCAGCACACATCTCGCGCGGCGTCTGAGCTTCTTTCCCTCCGGTGCCTACATTTAAGCGCGTCGTGCCCTGGTTCTGTAATTATATGAGATACTCAGACATTTATAGTATTATTATTTTTTCTACCACTGGAGTATTGCTTAGTTGAGTCCTGCATTGCTTATTTAGCTGGAAGCAATGGGGAGCCCCCAGTCCAATATATTATCGGCTGGTTTCAGATTAAATGGTGGATTCTCTTTTGGATGGAACTGCATCTGCTCAGTGAAATTGTAAATGGCTACTTGCCTCTTGGAACTGACTCATTTCTAGCCTGTTTTCCCTATGTCTCCCATAGTAGAACAGTCAGCAATTCAAGGGACAGGGTTATTTGTTCTCTTTTGATTCCTTGGTGTTTCACCTAGCATCTCCCCAGCACACACCTACGGTCCTATTTAAATAACAATTATCCTGCACTGAGTCAGAGCAAATAATAAAGCTTCCTGCAGATTCATTTCAAACCCCAGTGAGCTGGAAGGTCAAAACCTGGGAAATAAAACTAAAAAACAAATAACTCAGTCTCTCCGAAGCTCCCATAACAGCTCATATAGGAGAATGGCAGAAATAGTATCTGAAATATTATTATCACTTCAAACTATTCACTCTTTCACCCTAATTTAGGGAGAGATCTCTTATGAACTCACAGTCAGTCATTCTACCATGATTAAGGAGAGTTGATGAAGCATTAGACTTATTTCCAAATACTTTACCTAAACTAACTCATTTTTTTTTAAATTGACATCTAACTTTTTAAAAAAATTTTAAATTTTATTATTTTATTTTAATTTTTTGTAGGGGGAGGTGATTAAGTTTACTTACTTATTTATTTTTAGAGGAGGTACTGGGGATTGAACCCATGACCTTGTGTATGCTAAGCATGCGCTCTACCACTTGAGCTATACCCTCCCCCCTAAACTAACTCATTTACCACAACACCATGAGGTAGGTAACATTATCTCCATTTTATGAATGAGGAAACAGATGTGTAGAAGTTAGAAACTGGCCCAGAGTCACACAGCTAAGAATGAGACCAGAGAGCTTCGATCCTAGGCAGTTTGGGTCAGAGACTCAAACTCTTGGCAGCTAGGCTCTTCTGACATCTGCTTGTTGAAATATAAATTGAAAGAGCATATTCTGAAGTGTTCTCCCAATTCTGTTCTGATTGGAACATTATGGTAATTTCTCTATTCCCATTATGCCCCTTTCTCTATCCCTGCACCTTGTCTGACATTATGTCCTTAGAAAAAGAGAGCGAGATCTAGGTTACCACATAGGAAGCTCTCCTGGCCATAAAGAAAGAAGAGGGAAACTGGATTCTTGCCTCTCTGGGAGGCTATGGAAGATGAAGGAGGCAAGTTGAGAGAAACAGAGTTGAGCCACTTGTGTCTTAATCTCTCTTTGGACAGAAGTCAGAGATGAGGGGGTAGGTCAGATAAGACGTGGGTAAAGCTAATTGTGGTGGAAATTTGCCCTGCCTCTAGGTAGAAAC
Source organism: Camelus ferus (assembly GCF_009834535.1). NCBI lineage: Eukaryota > Metazoa > Chordata > Mammalia > Artiodactyla > Camelidae > Camelus > Camelus ferus. The sequence goes on along the minus strand of NC_045697.1, from coordinate 15,396,100 downwards.
TTTGGGAGACAAATGTTAGGATCCCTTTGCAGTACCCTGAGGAAACCACATGGTTAGATAGAGTGGGACAGGCTAACTTAATGTTCTCAAATCATAGAAGGAACCCTGAAGTTCCCACAGGCTCCCCTAAGGTTCATGTTGAGGCTGCTGAAAGCTTGATGAAACTGATTATTAGAAGGGTGACCCCTTAAGCAAAGCCAACACTGCAGGAGGACCACCCGAGTCTGGGTGAAAATGCCAGGGATAATGATCCTTGGGGGTCTGCAGGACCAATGAGAATGAAGATGAAGCTGAATCGGCAGCAGGGATCCCCAGGACCTGACCAGGCTGAACAAGAATAACCAAGAGGCCCGTGAACTGCAGACTTTAGCAGCAAATGCCAACAGTCCATCTACAGAGAGGCTCAGATCATGTAAACCCCAGCAGTGCAACGAGGGGCCACCAAGGCACCAGGGGACCCCAATTTTTGCCATTTATTTAATTAGGAAAATTAAGATGAGATTTTAAAAAGCCTTGTGGGTTACATGCAAATGGCACCTTACAAAGAAGTATCTGGAGAAGGGGCCAAATCTGGGGAAAAGAAAGTCATTTTAAAGAGATCAGAGACATTTTAAATTATTCTATTATATCCTGACTGAATTAAAATTAAAGTTTTATTTCCTCCTACTACAGCAGTGGGACTCATGAGGAAGATCAATGAAAAGAAATAACTGCCTTTTCTTCACCCTGATAGAGTGTTTTAAATTTTGATTTGTCTGCAAAATTTTCTTTAAAATTTTCTGCAGGACTCTGGGTCTGCATCAGTCTCTACTGTGTGGGTAGGATGTAAACTTTTAAACTTTTTTTTTTTCTAAGCATGCACATTAGTTTAGAGATTAGTTCCTGCTACAGGTTAAAAGGGTACCATATATCTTCAATCCTCTTAAAGACTGTTCTTAAAAAGTTGGCAAAATTCCCTAAAATATTAAGTAAATGCTAAGCTGATCACATTAGCTAAAACCTCTGAATGTGTACAGCTTAAACCATTGCTAAAAATGAATTGATCTTATTATTATATATTACTTTGGTTATCTCTTGCTGCATAATAAGCTGCCCTAAAATGAATGGCTTAAAATCACAGTGATTTTATTTGCTTACAGTTCTGCGTTTTAAGCTGGGTTCAGGCGGGTAGATTTTCTGCTCTTCTTGCCTCGGCTCGTTACACAGGGCTGCAGGTATCAATGGTCTCCCTTGAAATATGGCTTCCAGTTGGGTTTGGTCCATAGTGGGAACCAGTTCTAGATGGAAGAGAGCGAAAAAAGTGAGGAAGGGGTTGGCTTTTGACCTCAGGCTTTCTCCGTGTGGGACTGCGCTGTGGCCACAGCTCTCATTGAGCAGCCTTCTGCAGTTTCAGCTCTTATCTCTGGGTTCTGGCATTGGTCCCTGTCCCCTCCTTGCACACATTCCAGCTGGAGTTTGGTACTGGTGCTTTGTTGTATTCACCCTGCTTTTTTACCTTCCATTCTGCCTCCATTTTTATAAATTGTTCCTTTGTGAACTTTGTCATTAATAGCCAGTTTTGTGCTCTTTCCCGGCAAGACCTTGACATTTGGTCCTTGTCTTAGTATTGGGAATGTAAAGTGAACCATAAAGATACACTGCCTCCCATTCTCCAGGGCTTTCGTCACACAAAATCCACGCAAGTCAAAGCAAGCAAAGGAGCTTGCATGTTAATGGAGGAAGTCTAACAGAAACAGGATAAACAAACAAAATTCATAGCAATTTAGATAGTGCTTAAATGCTGAGAACAACAAAAACAAATGAATAATGGATGAGAGTTAGAAACTGCCGGAAGAAGGGTTTCAGAACTTTAAAATATTTATATAAGCTAGAATTGAAAATCGTTGAGCAAGGAGCTTTGTCTAGCTTAGTGTTGTCTCCTTAGCTCCTAGAATAGTGCCTGACACACAAAGGGTCCACAGTACATGTTTGTTGAATGAATGAAAAAGTATGAATACAAATGCATTCATGCATGCATCCATTCATTCAAATAGTATTTTTGAATGCCTGCTTTGCTGGACACTCAGGATAATATAAAATGACACAAGTTCTTGCCTTTAAGGAGTTGACAACTGATACCTTTTCCATCCAACAATATTATAATTTCCTTGTGATGGGTTTTACCTCCTGAACTTCTTTTTATTCCCAGCACCTGCTGCACATAACAAAGCAGTGGAAGTAGTCAAAACTCTTGTACGTGAATGAATCAATTGATTTTAACAATAACATAGACTAATTATATTGACTCGTTACAACAAATCAGTGCAAATTTAGTTAAGGGTCTGGCTGGAGCCAGGCTCTCAGTAAGCATTAGGCATGGTCTCTTTCCTTCCCTTGGCATTCATTTCCTCTTTTACTTGATAATTTTCAGCTGCACTTTGTCTATAGGTGGTCGAAATTTGCTCATGTACAGCCTCAGGTTTTATAGCCTCTTACTTTGTAAATGTCTGCAGAAAAATGTTTCTTCCCTAAGAGTGTTAGCCAAGGTTATGGATGTGTCTTTCCTTGGCCCAGCATGGATCACAAGGTAATCTTTGAACCAGCGACTGCAGTCAGAGAGAAGGCAATCTTTGATTAGCCATGCCTGGCTCACACATTACCCCTGGATTCAGTAATAAGGTTCAAACCATTCAAATCACTTGGACTTCAGGAAGGTCCTAAGAAAAATTGGGTTTGTATTACCAAAAAGAGGAATGGATGCTGGTCATACAAAAGCAACAGATGTTCCAGATGCTCTACTAAAAAGCTTTATACTTTACATATTAATGTTCTAGTTAAAGCTCCTAATTTGGACTAACTGGGAGTGGAAATTTTGGCTGAATTCATAGAAACACATTTTAAAAGTTTCTTTCTGTTTCTTTTAAGTAAATTTAGCGTGGGTGTATAACAGAACAAATTCACTAAACATTGCTTCCACTTCTTTGAGGCTAATTGCTGTAAAGAATACATGGAAAGAGATTGTAATTAGCATGTCCTTTATTCCTGTAAGAGAAAGGATGCTTCTAAAGTATTTGAGAATGACTGAAAATGTAGTTCTTTGAGTGGCTTTAAACACTTCACTGCTTTTCTTCTCACACTATTAATTTACTTGGCCAAATTATCACAGATTCTGAATTAATGAGGTGTTAGTACAAATGCAGATGGCATTATCTGGTTAGCTTTAGATAATCCTCAAGGCATAGTGTTCCCTTTACCACTGGGAAAGTTGAGCAAATGTTTGCTGAATCTTTTTAGAGCAAAAGCTTTAAAAATTAGCCCACTTATTTATTTGAATCATGGAAATTTAGTTTGAAACATAGACTTTTCTTTTTTAAACTCAAGACAAAGTAGGTCTTGCTTATTTTATTTTTAGATCTCTTCTTTTAACTGTAGCATTTCCTTTACTGTCACTTGGAATAGTGTATCTCTAAATGTGGTCTGTAATACTGTCATTAAACTGTGGTCCCCCCCCCCCCCAACCACCACAAATGTGCAAGAAACCAAGGCAGAAATTGAAGTATTTAGAAACTTTTATAGCAATTAAATATTTTTGCAACATCCAAGTGCAGTTGTTCTTGTTGGATTGATCTTGTTGAACATGATATATAGACCAGATAGGGTGGTTCTTGAAACTGTGTAACGATTCACACTTGCCATGAACTGCATCCTAATAATGCACAATGGACCACGTTATGTTACCACAATGTTGGACCATGTATCATTTATAAAGGATTAAAAGAAAGAAGGATAACTTGTCTTTTACTTCAGAAAGTCTGAAAAGAACAGTTGTACCAAAAACAATTGTTTGAAAGAATCAGGAAAGCTACCAAAGCAGTGAAGAATTACTCATCCCAAATGTGGAAGAAGATAGTATTATGTAAGGCCTCAAGTCATCCCAGAAATGTTTTATATGCAGTGTTTGGAACACTAAAAATATTATAGAGGCATATGAGGAACAAGACCATCTGATTAAAGACCAAAATAAGCATTACATGATAAAAATAGATTTACTGATAATCTAGATTATGGATTCCTTAGTTATGGAATTTTAAATAACTATGCTTAATATGCTCTAGAAATAAGCTAAAATTAGGAGTTTTGTCAGATCTGGAATGTATTTTATATAAGTACCAAGTGAGAATTATACAACTGAAAGATACAACAACTGTATTAAACATTCAACAAATGGACTTCTTGACAGAAAAAACTAGATAGATAAGATTAGACTCAGAAAGCAAATTAGTGAAATAGAAAAACAGAAATTGGTTCAGGAAGAAAAAAACATACAGAATACAGCAAGGGGAGAGACAGTGTGATAGAAAACATCCCACACAAAATATAAAAACACATGAGATTCAGTGACAGTATCTTAGTACATGTAATTGGAGTCTCAGAAGGAGAGGGGAGAGACTATGAAGCTGAATAATATTTGAAGGTAAAATGGCTGAGAATGTTTCCAAATTGACAAAAGATTTCAAGCCACAGATTCAGGAGATACTATGAATCTTACGCTAGATGAAAATAAAGAAAGCCACACTGAAACTTATCACAAATTGCTGAAAACCAAAAATTTAAGAAAGTCTTCAGAGCATCTAGAAGAAAATAATTTTACCTTCAAAGAGCAACAATTAGACCAACAGCAGATTTCTCAATAGAAGCAACTGATGAAGACAGTGAATGAAATGAAACTTCAAATTGTTAAAACAAACAACCTACTGTTCTGTCCTCGGTGGAAATATTCTGCAAAAATAACAGTGTAAAAAGGAATGTTCAGACAAACAAAAGCTGAGAGGACTTATCAGCAGTATATAACCCCAGAGAAGGTAAGAATATTCTACAGGCAGAAAGAAAATGACCAGGGTTTAAAGCCCAGAGTTGCAGGAAGATCAGAAGCGCCATGTGGATAAGTCTAAATAAATATCGATGGTATAAAATAGTATAAAACAATAGAACTTCCTATGGGGTTTGAGATACATAGTGAATTAAAATAGCAACAGGCATGTTGTAAAAATTGAGAGGAGGGGTACAGATTGAAAGGCCTTTTGCATGTTCACGAAAAGGGAAAAAGTCCTTGTTTACATTAAAATTTGATGAGTCAAGGGCAGTAGTTCTCAACCAAGAGTAATTTTGTCCTCCAGGAAACATTTGGCAATATCTGGAGACATTTTTTATTGTCACAGCAGGAAGGATGTGACTAACTTTCCCTTGGTCGAAGCCAGAGACACTTCTAAAATCTTAGGATGCACAGGAAAGCCTCACATAACAAAGGATTCTCTGGTCCAAATTGTCAATAGTTCTTAGATTGAGAAATCCTGATCTAGAGTTATCACTGAAGTATTGAATAAGAGCGTGATACTCAAGCCAATAAAGGGGAAAAATGGTATAAATAATAAATTCATATTGGAACAAAAAAAAAAAAAGAAAAAAGGACGATAGAACAGGTGGGACAAATGGAAAGTAGGCCAGATGATGGTAAATTTAAAATCAATTCTGTCAGTAATCTCATTAAATATAAATGGACAGATTCTCCAACTTAAAAATGAGCATATTACTGGATAAAATTAACAGCCATGTGCCACTTACAATAAATATATGTTCAGATAAAACAAACACATATTTTTTAAATGTTGAATATATTCCTTGAAAAATAAATGAATTAAAAACCCCCAATTTCAGCAGTTCCCTATTGCTTTCCAGAGGCATTTGTACATAGTATTTTTTACCTCTCTCTCCTTATCCAGACATGTTATTCAAAGCCTTAAAGCCTTTTTGTGCCATGATTGTTGGTAGTAATTGTGGATTCAGTTTTGTGATAGATTATTATCGTCATATCTCACCAGACCATGGACTTCACTAGGGCAGCGATTAGGTTTTCTTTTTATTTTTCTGCTATAAACAAAGCATCTGCCATAGAGCCTGGCATATAGCAAGTATTCTCTGTGTAGAATGATTGAAAATGTTTGTGCCATTTTTTTTACCCCCTGTATTCTCTAACTTTGGGGTCTCAGTTCCCTTTACACTATGAAAAATCATTGAGTATAGCCAGATCTATCAGTAATTTCCATATTAGATGATAAAATTGAGAAATTTTTAAAATACCTTCAATTACTAATTTAAAGTAATAAGCCTACTATACAAGGTAACAAAATTACGTATTATACAAGGTAACAAAATTACATATTATAAAAATAACTTCAAATTTCATGAGAATAGCAGCGTTGTTTACCTTTTTTTTATAAATCTCTTTAATGTCTGGTTTAATAGAAGACAGCTGGATTCTTATAATGGCTTATGTATTGAATCTGTTGCAATATATTATTTTGGTTGAAGTTTGAAGTGTATAAAGAAAATTGTATCTTGTAGAGACATGTAGTTGGAAAAATGAAGAGTACTTTAACAGCCCTTCAGAAAACGCTGGATGTTATTATTTGATGTTACACCGATACTTGATAGGTAGTATTTTCTTAAAGGCTAATTGCATCATGCAATTGGAAAACATATCAATTGCCTCTTCATATTCTGTTATTTTAAAATCTATGCATCTGTTTTGCACTTTGAATAGATCTTCTATCCATGAATGGGTCGTTTGGAAAACAATTCATTGAATCATGGAAGAGCTTTCAAATGTGGGTACATTTCATTGTACAGTACAAAAAAATACACTCATGAATATAAAACCAGTGTCATCAGAATATAATGTGAAGTGATCAAATTTATGATATTAGGTAGAAGTTTCAAATACTCTAATTTTCATTTGAAAGCTCAACTTTTTATCTTTGCAATGATTGTTAACAGTTGTTTTCTTTGAAGTCACAGACTCACTTCATTTTAAGGCAATATCTGCCAGATACTAAAAAGTCTGAATAATCGTAGTTTGTCTGTCAGTCATTTTTTTCAAGGAAAAATGTGTTCTGTGATTAAAAGAAAAATTAAAAAGCAGCTACTTCAGTTTGCAGCTCAAACAACCACACAGATTCTTTTCCTGGAGACGACTGTGTTACTTCTGTGCACAGAAGTACTTTATGCATATTTTCCATTTTGTCAACTGGAAGATTAAAAAGACGTGTATTCAGTGACCAGGATTTAATAAAATTTGAAATTTTAACTATTCTTCAGGGACATTCTTAGAGTAACTGGCTCTTTTTTTTTTTTTTTTCTTTCTTCCTGTGAGTATATGACAGTGAAGAATAGAATTACTAGCTAATACAGTTTGGTGATGTGGCCTTAATTTCTGCCAAGTAATCAACAGTTTTCCCCACCATTGCTTTTGAGCCATTAGTAAAAATGCCAACATAGTATAAGAGATACGTGGTTTTCACCTTCTGAATTCTTTGAAAGAGAGAGTCTTGGGGGCTCCCAGAGTTCTCACAGACCACACTTGGAGAAGCAGTGCTTTGCACCTACATACCCAATGGAACTGTCGAACCGGCTGGCTACTTGTTTCCATACATGCCTCACCTCCACATTTGGGAATGTCTTCATTCAAAATGCTCCCTTCATCTCTGTATTCTTCTTCTTCTTTTTTTTTTTTTGTATATATATATTTTATTGAAATATAGTCAATTTACAATGTGTCAATTTCTGGTGTACAGCATAATGCTTTAGCCATATGTAACATATATATATTCGTTTTCATACTCTTTTTCTCCATAAGTTACTACAAGATATTGAATATAGTCTCCTGTGCTATACAATATGAACTTGTTGTTTATCTATTTTATATATACTACTTAGTATCTGCAAATCTCAAACTCCCAATTTATCCCTTCCCACCCCATTTCCCCACAAACAAAACCATAAGTTTGTTTTCTGTGTCTGTGAGTCTGTTTTTGTTTTGTAAATAAGTTCGTTTGTCTTTTTTTTTTTAGATTCCATATATAAGTGATATCATATGGTATTTTTCTTTCTCTTTCTGGCTTACTTCACTTAGAATGACAATCTCTAGGTCCATCCATGTTGCTGCAGATGGCATTATTTTATTATTTTTTGTGGCTGAATAGTATTCCATTGTGTAAGTATGCTGCAGCTTCTTTATCCAATCATCTGTTGTTGGACATTTAGGTTGGAATTACCTTTGTCTTCTTGATCCTCTCTAAGGTGTGTGTTAGTCAAAAAACCAGATTTGACCTTCAAAATAGATTTGATTACTCCACTCTGAGTCCTGACATTGTTGTGAACATGTGGTATAACTGCACATCATATGGCCTCTAACTGTGCTGTCACCATCGTACTCTGAGTGTTCTAAAGGGAGGGTGCTGTGTACATTTTATCTTTGAAAACTACTGAGTGCCTGAGAAGAGGTTCTGGGTATATTATATAGCCCACATCAATATTTATACATTGAAATGAATTAAATATGATTTTACTAAAACTCATGGAATTATCTCCAGGGGGTTTCACTAATTTTACAAGCCTGCATTTGCTTTAAGATAGCTACTTTTATCATTTATCCTAAATACTAGAATTAAGACTATTAAACTCAGTGACCTGAGTGATTCAATGCCAAGTTTGATGGTTTTCTGAGACTGAATATTCATTCCCTCACTCATTCATTTGTTATTTCTTCATTAGGTTTAATTTTTTTAATGACTTTATTCTTTTAGAGCAGTTTCAGGTTCAGAGTAGAATTGAGCAGAAAATACATAGAGTTCACACATACCCTCCCCACCCACACATATATACTCCTCTACCTTCAACATCCCTCATCAGTGTGGCATATTTGGTACAATCAATGAACCAACATGGGCACATTATTATCAACCAAAGTCCATAGTTTACATTAAGGTTCACTCTTGACATTGTACATTCTGTGGGTTTTGACAAATGCATAATGACATGTAGCTGCCACTGTAGTATCACACAGAATAACTTCATTGCCCTAAACATCCCTTGTGCTCCATCTATTCATTCCTCCCTCCCTCTCCCCAAACCCCTGGAAACCACGATCTTTTTATTGTTTCTGTAGCTGTGCCTTTTCCAGAATGTCATTTGGTTGGAATCATATGGTTTGTAGTCTTTTCAAGCTGGTTTCTTTCATTTAGTAATATGTCTTTTAAGTTTCTTCCATGTCTTTCATGGCTTGATAGATCTTTTTTTTTTTTTTTTGCTACACATATATTTTTAAATTTACATATATGCACTATTCATTGTTTCTAAGAATTTTTAGAGCTTTAGCCTTTTAAATTTACATAGTTATCAAAGGAATAAAGGCAACCACAAAATAATTAATTTAAAAAGATACATACACCTTGCTATTAACAGCAACATTATTTATAATTGCCAAGATACGGAAGCATCCTAAGTGCACATCAAGAGTTGAATAGACAATGAAGATAGAGTATGTATATGCATACTCCATATATATATGGAATACAACTCACCCATAAAAAAGAAGGATATTTTGCCATTTGCAGCCCTTTATTCACTTTTTTTTTTCCACTTCAAAAACCAGAATTTTATAACTGGCAGAGACATTTCCATTACAGCAAAAATAACAAAATACCTAGAAATAAACTTAACCGAGGAGGTTACCTATACTCTGAAGACACAAATGACACAAAGAAAGGGAAAGATTTCTTGTGCTCTTGGATTGGAAGAATCAACACTATCAAAATGACCACACTACCCAAAGCAATCCACAGATCCAGCGCAACCCCCATCCAAATATTTGTGACATTCCTTACAGAACTAGAGCAAACAATTCCAAAATTTATAAGGAACCACAAAAGACCCCAAACAGCCAAAGCAATCTTATGTAGGTCTCTCTTTTTTTTTTCAATTCCTCTTTTTTCTTTTTGTTCTCTTTTTTTATGGTTTGATGACTAGAGAAGGTCCTTTAACGTTTGTCGTAAAGCTGGTTTGGTGGTGCTGAAATCTTTTAGCTTTTGTTTATCTGTGAAGCTTTTGATTTCTCCATCAAGTCTGAATGAGAGCCTTGCTGGATAGAATATTCTGGGTTGTAGGTTTCCCCCTTGTATCACTTTAAATATATCGTGCCACTCCCTTCTGGCCTGTAGAGTTTCTTCTGAAAAATCAGCTGATAACCTTATGGGAGTTCCCTTGTATGTTATTTGTTGCTTTTCTCTTGCTAATTTTAATATTTTCTCCTTATCCTTAATTGTTGTCAATGTGATGACTGTGTGCCTTGGTGTGTTCCTCTTTGGATTGATTCTGTGTGGTACTCTCTGTGCTTCCTGGACTTGAGTGACTGCCAAGTTGGGGAAGTTTTCAGTGATTATCTCTACAAAAATGTTCTCAGATCTTTTCTCTCTCTCTCCTCTTCCTGGGACCCCTAAATACAAATATTAGTGTGTTTCATGTTTTCCAAGAGTTCTCTTAAACTATCCTCATTTCTTTTTATTCTTTTTTCTTTTTTCTGTTCTAAAGTAGTAATTTCCACTAATCTGTCTTCTAGCTCACTGATCCGTTCTTCTGCCTCATTTAGTCTATTCTTGGTTCCTTCTAATGTATTGTTCATTTCAGTGATTTTATTCTTCAGCTCTGTTTGAGTATTCTTTATATTTTCCAGTCCTTTGCTAAAAACTTCACTCTGTGCATCTTTACTCCTCTTGAATTCTCTGAACATCTTGGCCATCGTTACTTTAAAATCTTTCTCAGATAAATTGCCTATCTCCTCATCACTTATTTCTCCTGGGATTTTACCTCATGCCTTGGCCTGGGAGATATTCCTTTGCTGCCTCATATCATCTGTCTTTCTATGTGTTTGTGGATTCTTTCCACAGGCTTTGGGATTATTGTTTTCTTATTTCTAGTATCTGCCCCTGGTGAGTGAGGCTGGACTAGAGGCTTATGCAGGTTTCCTGGCAGGAGGAGCCGATGCCTGCCCACTGCTGGGTGAAGCTTGATCCTGGACCTCTAGTGGGTAAGGCTGTGACTAGAGGCCTTTGTGGCTTAGAAAGTCTGATGATGGCTGTGGCTGTGTTCCCACACACTATGTTTGGCCTGAGGCTTCCCTACAGGCTGTTGGTGGGGCTAGGTCTTGGTACTAATGATCCAGTCAAGATGTCAGCCTCCAGGAAAGCTCATGTAGATGAACACTCCCAGAATGTCTGCCACCAGCTTTTATGTCCCCTGAGTGAGCCACAGCTGTCCCCCACGTCCCCAGGAGACCCTCCAAATCCAGCAGGCAGATCTAGCCCAGATTTCTATGAACTCACTGCCTCTGCCCTTGGGCCTGTTGCACGTGAGTTTCTGTGTAAGCTTCCCAAGTGAATGGAGTCTCCATTTCCCCTAGTCCCATGGGGCTCCCAAAGCCAAGCCTCCTGGCCTTCAAAACCTGGGGTCTCCTTCTCTTCCCAATGCCAGAACCAAGCTGGGGAGCCCCACCTGGGGCTGAGAGCTCTCACTCCTGTGGGAGGGCCTCTTCAACTTAACAAATCTTCAGCTTGTGGTTTGCCCACCCAAGGGGTATGAGGCCCAATTATTATCACAAGCAAGCCCCTCCCACCATCCTGCCGTGGCTCCCTCTTTATGTTTCCTGTTGCAGAAGATCTTTTTTGCTAGGTTCCAGTCTTTTTTTTTTTTTGATGGTTGTTTAGCATTCAGTTGTGGTTTCATTGTAGTTGCGAGGAGAGGCGAGCTCATGGTCCTACCACTCCGCCATCTTGACCGGACACACCATTAGGTTTAATTTTTAAACAAGGATTTATTTAGCACTTAGGATGTCTTAGCCATGGCAGATACAATGAAAACTAAGACACAGTGCCTCATCCAAAGGGCTTATATTCCTTCAGAAACTGTATTATGATCTCCTACTAAGTGTAAGGAGTTCTCTAATCATATACTAGACAGAGTTCCTGCCATCATAATGTATATATGGTGTAATTGAAGAGACATGCACATCAATAAATTAAAATACACTATGTGGGGCACTGTTCCTGAAATAGGAACAGTAGATGGTGGCAGCTCTGAAAGGGAGCACATAATTCTGCCTGGAGAAGTGAATGAAAGCATCACTGTTCAGGTAACATTTGAGCTAGGTTTTAATTAAAAGAATTATGACAGGTGAAGAGGGAGACAAGGACAATTCTTGCAGAGACTAATGATGAAACGTGGAATCATGATAGATGTTATTATGTTTGTGGGATGATTAAAGTATGTAGGATCAGGACCGGAGGACAAATGCAAGAGACTGTTAGGAGAGGAGGTTGGAATATAATTTGGGCTTAGATTGTTCCAGCCCAAGTAAGTCATACTAAGGCGTTTGAATTTTATGAATAAGTATCAGGGATCCAATGCACATTTTAAAGAAGAATAGGGATGTGAAAATACCTCTGGTTTTTTGCTACATCAATCTGATGTAGAAATAATGAGTGTGGGAGGCTAATGCAGACAGAAGGCTAGATAAAGCAACATGGCATAGTTTTAAGTTAGAAATGATGAAGCTGGAACTAACATATTACCAGTAAAAAGTGATGAGAAGGAGCCAGATTTGAGAGATATTTCTGAAGCAAATAGAATTGATGTGACTTGGTGGTTATTTGGATTGTGAGGTAGAGGTAGAAGTGGAGGATAACACGTTTCTACATTGAGGAATTAGGAAAATGGAGGGGTCATTAACCAAGATCAAAGCTGGCAACCGAGATAGGGAGAAAATTTCTATTTTAGATAGAAGTTGGACCTTAGAAACAAAGAGTCCTGTGTCCCAACCCTAGTTGTCCAAACTATCGTGTATGATGTTTTTACTTCATCTATAAAACAGAATATGCTCACTTACAGTAAAGAGTTTTTCCTTGCTCAAGGAGAGGTCTGGCTTTTGTGTCTGGCTCTGGGAGGCAACTTCTGAACCTTTGGAATTTCTCAAGTAACAAGAATGTTTTTGCTATTCATGAAGGGCCCCTTGAATCATACCTGATAGTCTATGTTAAGAAAGTGACTCAGGATAAACCCCTTGGACCACATGGTATATCAACCAATCACACTTATGTAACGATGCCCAAATAAAAATTCTGGACCCTGAAGCTCAGGCGATCGCCCCAGATTGGCAGTATTCCATGCATATTGTCAAGCATGCATGTTAGGAGGGTGAGGCATCCTGAAGACAATGGGAGCTTCACGTTGGGGACCCTCCTAGATCCCACCCTGTGCATCTCATCCTTTGGCTGGTTCTAATTTGTAACCTTTTTTCTGTAATAAATCATATCTGTGAGTCTAATAGCTTTCAGTGAGTTCTGTGAGGCTTTCTAGGCAGTCATCAAACTTGAGGTTGATTTTGGGAAACTCCTAAACTTGCAGTTGGTGTCAGAAATGAGGTTTGTTTCATGTGTTTGGGTAGAGTTGGGGTCAGAAGTCTTGGGCAGACTTGGCAGCCTGGAAAATTGTATCCGTAACCTCATAATTGGCTGAACTCCAGGTACTCACAGACTTGTTGTGAAGATTAACTCATTTATTCTACATATGTTTGCACAAACTATGTAGTAGACATGGTGTTTGGCCCTGGAGACATAGCCCTTATGGACCACAGAACCCAGGATTAAGTGTAGTCAGGTATGTGTAATGGACCAAATGTTTGTATCCCTCCAAAATTCATATGTTAAAATCCTAATCCCCAGTGTGATATTATTAGGAGCTGAGGTCTTTGGGAGGTAACTAGGTCATAAGCCATCATCAGTGGGATTAGTGCCCTTGTAAAAGGGTCCTCAGAGAGCTCTCTCAGCCTCTTTCTGCCATTTGGGAATACAAGATGGCAATCTGCAATCCAGAAGAAAGCTCTCACCAAAACTCAACCATGCTGGTACTCTGGTCTCAGACTTCCAGCTGGCAGAACTGTGAGAAACAAGTTTCTGTTGTTCATAAGCCACCCAGTCCATGGGACTTTGTTACAGCAACCCTTTGGTGTATAACTATAAATATGGGTGCCATCAGCATCTAGATGATATTTGAATACATGAATATGGATGGGGTTTTAGACAGCCCTGGACTCAAGAAACAAAAGGTTTCTTCAAGCTCAAAGGAAAACAAAAGATCTTAGAGTAGCAGAGGCAGATTGTTCCATACCTACTTCTCACCTGGAATTGACAGTGTACAGCTGAAACATTCTATCTGAAGTCATCAAAATAGCAACTTATTCCCAACCGGCTAGGGAAAAGAAACTCAAAATTGATACTTCATTAAAATATTTGCAGCAGACAGGAGAAAAAACGTATACAGAAAGAGAACTCTTCACAAAGAGTTAATAGGAAATTACTTCTTATTTTTTTGATAAACCACACGTCACTAGATTATGACATACTGCAAGTGCAAATACACCTTTGGCCTCAGTGATCTTCTAGAGTGAATGCAAACTCCATTTTTAACATTTGAGGATGGGCATCTTAGCAAGAACACATTTTCGGAATTTGTCAAATGAGCTTTTCTGCTTTGAAAGCACTTTAGCATCCATTTCTGATTGCTTTATAAATGTCATGCACAAAAATAAAAGAAATTATTATGTATTTCATACCCAAAACAGTACAATAAAAAAAAATGCCTAGAGAAAGGAAGGCATGGGCAACACTTTAGGTAAAATTGATTTTTGCAGATGACTTCATGACTGGGAAGAAATTTAATTGTATCCATGCTGTTAGCTCTGTGGTTTCCTAGCACCCATATTGCAAAAGCTTATAATAGGCCTTCAGAGGTCCTTATGCGATGGAGAGAGCTAGCAAGATTTTATTTCTCAAGATGATAAAGCATGTTCTCCGAGTGATTGCTGGGGAAAATAGATAATTGACTAGAGCGACTCGAGTTGGTATTGTCCTTCCCTCCTTGTCTTCATTTGTTCCTCTATTATTAAGTAATATTTCAGCCCCAGCCAACAAGTGACCCAAATATGAAAACACTCTCAGGTTTTGTCTTATGCACAAAACAAAACACCTCTTGACAACTTATCTTTTAGAAAATCAATTGCTGGAGGACAATACTGGCAAAAACCTGTAAATCACTAGATGAAACATCTCTGTCTTTCTGGTGCTGGAAAAGGTAATGATAACGTATATTTTTTAAGAGAAGACTGTGCAATGCAGATTAACCACATTTGCAACAAGCTGAAGCATGACATATGCTAATAAAGACAAAACCACTAGCATTTCCCATTTAATTCAGCTTAGTCCTTAACATCGTCAGGAGCACAGGAAGAGTTTGCAGTGAATTGAAGGTCTCTGCTTTGTTATGTGCCGTCTACTAAACTCTTGAATTGCAGAAATTGTCTTTGTAGGGTTTTCTCTGCTATATGAATTTATACATCTCAATGCACAGATTGGCTGTATTGAACCCAGATGATTAAAAGTAGGCAAATATTTAAAATGCACAGAGTGTTATTAGATTAATGTATTTGTTCAACAAATGTTTATAACGGGATTGTATTAAATTCTACATTGAGAAGACAACTGAAAACCTTAAGTCTGCTAGGATCAGTTTCTCATTGGGGTATGAATTCCCATGGCCTGATTTCATGACCATAGTTGGAGAATTAGAATCAACAGTTGCTAAAAATAACAGTAGTTTCAATTTGAATAGGTACATTTCACTGCATGGATATTATTAAAGCTGATTTTTAATAATTTAAGAAAATTTAAAAAGTACCGTTGATATACTTAATCATTGCTTCTTTTTAGTTTTGATTAACAGATTTTGTTGAAAAGATATATGCTCATGGTAAAAAAAGGAAGAAGAAAAACATAAGCAATGAAAAGGAGGTATCTGTTTTCCCTCGAACCCTCAGATCTCCTGTTCACTTTCAGAGGCCACACTGTCAGTGGTTTATTGTGTCTCCAGAAATATTCTTTGCTTATAAAACCATATATAATACATGTGAGGTCTTTTTAAAGTTTTTATTTTGAAATAATTTTAGATTTACTGAAAAGTTGAAAATATAATGCAGAACATTCATGCATATTTTTTACTAATTTTATCTTATGCTAACAACTTGCAGAAAAATGATACAATTATCACAACTAAAAATTAACATTAGAATAATAATAGTAGTAGTAATAATGAATGATATATTTAAATTTCAGTGACCCCCTGCCCCCAATGTCATTTTTTTCAGGGATCAGGGCACAATCCAAGATCCCATGTTGCTTTTAGTTGTTGTGTCTCCTTAGTCTCCTCCAATCTGGGACAATTCCTCAGTCTTTCTGTTATTAGTTTTGATGAGTACTAGTCAGTTATTTTAGAGAATGTCTTTCAATTTGAGTTCATCTGATGTTTCTCAAGATTAGATTGTATTTATATATTTTTTTCAAGAATACCACATCTGTCTGAATCATGAGATGTACATGATGTGGATATAAGTATCAATGTTATGCACTGATACTATAAAAATTTAATACAGATTTTAATATATTACACACATCACTTTAGTATTTATTTAACTTCGAGAGCATTCCATTTCAGCATACCTTTTTCCTTGATGTCTACATAGTATCTAGTTGCACTGTGGGCTGCAATCAGTCTACTATTGTTGAACATTCAGGTCATTTTTGGTTGGTCATTTTAATTTTAATACTGCCAGAGAGGATATTATTTTAAATGTATTTGTGCATGTTTGTATATATACATGAAGGGTGAATTTCTAGAAGTGGAATTGCCGGGTCAAACTTGATGTGCATATTAATTTTGATGAATTTGACAAGTTTCCCAACAATTTACATGCCCTCCTTAGCCGTGTAGCAGAGGGCTTATTTTCCCTATGCGCTGGCTGACACTTTTTGATCGTTGTCAGTAAGAGAAAAGTGATACTTTATTATGACTTTCATTATTTTTATTATGACTTTCTACTATTATGTCTTATCTGTTAATAAATTATTACAATCTTGTGAGTTTGTTACTCTTGTTCTTTACCCGTTTTGCTATGAGTCACTAGCCTTCTTCATATTAAAGAGTTCTTTAAATAATGATGTAATTAACCCATTGTCATCTAGATGCACATGTTTACCTCAGTATTTCATTTGTGTTTTGACTCTTTGTAGTTCTCTACTTGTGATGCTTTATTGATTCTTTTAATGGCTGATGAATATTTCTCAGTAAAATATCTGAAATGACTGTATAAAGTTACCCATAGTCATAATATCATACAGTTTCTTCCTTTTATATGAATAAAGTTTCTTGTTTAAAGTCCATCATTGAGTTAAAATGTGTAAGATGATTTTAAATGCGTTTTGTGACTTATTTGCTTTTTTTTCTTTTTTGCTTTAAGTCTGAATAGTCATAGCAGTGGCAAAACATCAGTGAAAAGATAACAGCTTTTATCTGTCAAACAGTTTGTCCATTACACCCACGTACACTTTGGGTCAATTTACTTATCATTAGGATTAGCTTTGGTTTCAAATCTGTGCTGTGGAGTGAAATGGAATAATGATTACCTACTTGTACATGTATGTGTGTGTCTACATCTATATATTTAAATATATAAATATTTATGTATTTGTGTTATATTTAAAAGTACAGAAGTCTGAAGTTGACAAATGTTCCCTTATATGAATATCAGATGTTCCCAGTTTGAAAAAGACCAATAATTTTCTCTGGGAAAATATATACTTTAGGACTGATGTGATTACTGCTCAAAAGGAACTAAAGAGGTTTCTTTTCTTTTCTTTTCTTTTCTTTTCTTTTCTTTTCTTTTCTTATCTTATCTTATCTTATCTTATCTTTTCTTTTCTTTTCTGTTTTGCATTCTTCTGAGCTATATGACCTTCCTACATCCCACATTCATCAGAGCTCATTTACTTTTGGTATGACAGCTGCCAGATACAGCTGTGGTGGGTTTCTGAACTTGAGGCCAGGAAGCATTTGGTTATTGAAAGGAAAGATGTGTTGGAACTGCTCGAGTCCTGGACGAGAGTCATTAGATTCAACACTGGACAGTGTCTACCTGGCATGGGAATGTTCACTTCTCATCTCCAGCCTGTACAGCCTCCCTCACAGCTGAAACCCTTGGCGTGCTCCTGCCTGGAGCCCTGTCCTGGGCTCTGGTACAAGTTCTGAGCTTAGACAAGATAGAGTGCTCTAGCTCTGACTCAGTTACTCTCAACCTTGGCTGCAACAGTAGGGTAAGGGAACTAGTATTTGGTACTAAAACCCAGGAAGACAAAGCCTGCCAATTATTCATGGTCTGTAACCAAGAAGGCAGTCAGCACCTCCCAGCCACCTCAGAATATTTGGTTAAACTTGATTTCAACATAACACATGTGGTCTGTGGCAGCAGATAAAATTTCCCAACACTTTTTAGGATATTCTGCCACAGACATCCTCATGCTTCTCTCTGTCCCTACACAGCTGGTTCTGTCCTTTGCCCTGAGAGTATACATTACGAAAAGTCTTTCCTTCACTGGTTCTCAAAGAAACTCACATCAAGCATTTGGTGAGGCTGTGTTGTTTATGGGGAGAGTGTCACTGAGATGAGTCACATAAAGCGCAATTAACCGTCTGATGTACTCATAATAATCCTGTATTTTATACCTTTAAAATTTTCATGAGAAATGACAACTTTAGGCCCAGAAAGGTTAAATACACTGACTGAGGTCGTAAGACTAATAAGTGTCAGAGTCAGTATTAAACTATAACAGACTACCATATATACTATCTGTTACCCTATGTGTCTCTTTCCAATCATCATGTTTCACTATAATGGGACTGAGTAGATGTACATGTATCAATTTATAAAATTAGTTTTGAATAAATGTACAAATGCAATAGCAATCTGGTTATTTATGCAAACAACACTGACACAGACTCTGAACTCTAATGGAAATCTAAGAGACATCATTTTTTGAGCCATTAGTACATACTCCCTAGGCATACAGAGCATTTGTGATAGGTTATATCTTAAAAATGAAAGGGAAAAAAATAAAGATGAACTAGGTCACCATATAAAGAGAGATGTGTTTGAGTATTTTACCAGTCCAAAATCTACTTAATTTATGAAATCTAATAATATTCCAGGTTTAGGTAGAAGCTCTGCCTATTACGTGGCTCGATAAAATATGTCTGTGACTGTCTACCATCATATTGACTCATACATCTCTCCGTGTTAAAATATTTAGAAATTTCATCAGTTTGAGTACTCTGTGTAATTTTCCAACCTTTCTGTCCTTAACTTATTTCTTTGATGAAGTGGTTTTCTCTAGTGTTCCCAAGAAAGTGAAATATTTAATGCTGTTGGTTGATTAATATTATAAACAAATGTAATTTATGTAGAAATGCACCAGCAAATGGTTCCTGTGCTCATCCTTGCATAAACAACGTGCCTGTTCTATTATGGAATTTTACTTTTCTAAACAGAAGGCGCCCTCAGCCATAGACAGCTGTTTCTATAGGATGATAATTAATGTTTTTTCCCCAATATAAGGAATACTTTACATACTTAAATAAAAGATTAGCACAAGGATTCATGATACTTCCTCATTTTAAACCAACTTTACTGAAACACATTAGATATAGATGAGATAATTATACAATCCAGGGATATCCTGCAGAAAAATGTGTGGCCCTTAAAGCAGTAGTTTTCAACCTTAGAATGCATCAAAATCACCTAGAAGGTCTGTTAAAATATTCAGTCTCTAATTTAGTAGGTGTAGGACTAGGCTTGATAATTTAGGTTTTTAGTGATTTCCCAGGTGATTCTGATATTCTTGATCCAGTGACCACACTTTGAGGAACACTGCTGTAAAATAACGGTGCTGTTTTTCACATAAACACATCATATGTCAAACATCCAAATGAATGTCTCTAAAATCATACACTTCTTCTGGTAAAGGGGCTGTGCTTGATAATCTCTGGAAAATTTCTCACTTGAAATTGCCTTGAGGTTCAGTTCATGAACCAGACAAGAAAGCTGTTTCCCTTATTTAAAAGTCACACACTGTATACTGCTTTTTCCTCCCTCTCCTTGTATTTCTGTGGAGGTGGGAGTGTTACTGAAATACACATTCCCCATCTTTCTGTGTACTCCCTCACTCTCCTGCTAGGTCAGCTCAGGTTCTTGGCTCATTTTCAGTTCCAGCATCTTAGCTTGAAACTAGCCAGGTCCGTCTTTAATTGAAGGAGGAAAGAGTAGGGAGTCCCACTTGGGCTCAGGTGGCATTCTGATCACGTTAGATGCTGATGAAGCTGATGTGTTTGATCTCCGTTTAGTTGTAGAACCCTGGAGTGTAACCAGGATGAGTGATTGAATTTAGACATGAAACCCCACCTTGAACCTTGAAGCTGGTACTTCATAGGTTTTAATTGGCCTTTTTAATGGAAAACCAAGAAACTAGCCTTCAGTTTTGTTTCACTTTAAATTTCCCTTCCCAGTGTCCTATGCTGTGTCCCTCTCTACTTTGAGTGAACAATACTCATGTGAGTGTATATGTTCAATTTATAAATTAGTTATTGAAGTCCTGTCGTGCTAAGGTACTATACCAGGTTCTTCAAGAGCTATAAATGAATTTAACATAGTGTGTGCAAAAACACTTATGTTCAGAGAAGAGACCAAGAACAAAAATAATGCTAAAAATTGGTGCTATTGGCAGTGTGAGCAGAGAAATCTGGGGGGAGCGGGGAGATCACATGCAATTGATAAGTTAAAGAAAAGATCTCTGTTCGAGGCAATGGGATGGGCATTGACTGATGGTAAGTCATTGAAAGGATGGGAGCTAGTGGGATTCACAAGGAACCAAGGAAACTATAGACAAAGGTAGAAAGCATGAGACAGATATGAAGGAGTGCTTTTAGGAGAGTAATTTATGTAAGCCCAGTGTAGGCATTAAGGTAAGAAAAGGAGAAAGAAGGCTGGGGGAGTATGTGGTGGGCGAGAAGGAAAGGCTCTACCAGCTGCCAGCCCACATGCCGTGCTGTGAGGGATTTAGTAAAAAGACAGTCTGCAGCTCTCTGCACCTTCAGAGGCTCCTCAGCTGCAGAGAATCACCTTATCCAGGGTCACACCAATGCCCTAGGTCAGTGGGTGGGGGTATACAGATGTGAGATCATTTAAGCTTCATGAGGGACAGATTGGCAATGTTCTCTTGAGAATTCCTTGCTGCCTTGGCTTTGCTTGCTTCACCATTTGACTTCTTCCTCTGCTCCATCCTTCCTCCTTATGAAGATGTTGATCCTTAGCTAACATCTTGTGAACTGATAACCTATGTTGTGGAGGACCTTGAGTTCCAGAGTGAGGTAGATATTTGTACTTAGTTCTGCAGACAGTCAGGAATGACCCGAGTCTATCTTGAAGTCAAGTGATATGCTTGGAGATATATTTTAGGAAAACTAAGTCAGCAAGAGTGTGGGTAGAAGAGATTAAAGGGGAGGAAACTGGAGTAGTGACAAAGGTGAAAATTTTTGCTATAAACAAAGAGGGTGTAATGAAGGCCTGGAAGATGTTCAAGGAAAAACGGAGGTGAGTATGAGAGATACTGAGAAAGAAGAATCTGTGAAACTCAGGAATTGGTTGGATATGATAATGACAGTTGAGGGGTGAGGAAAAGGTGGAAGCCAGGTTTTCTCCAAGATTTTCTACTTGAGGGACTATGAGAATGGTAGGGCCATTAACAAAAATAAGAAAGTCAAAGTAGTATAAGGAATTAGGAAGAAAGATGATCTATGGTTTATGCCTCTTGGTATATTTCTGTAACTCATGTTTCTGCAGGCCTCCTCTGCATTTGGGAATATAAAAGGCATGCTGACAGTCATAACCAGAATTGCAGCACTGGCCCTCCCTAAGTCTCCAGATATTTCTGGGCACCACAAGGTCCTGTCATGTTCAGAAGTAGCCTTTTCATGTTCTAGCACTCTGGCCCTCCAAAGAGAAACACATCCCCCATCCAAGATGCAGAATTCCAGAGCTCTGGATGCTGCAAACCTATCCAGTGGTGCTGATTTGCCATTTTAAACATTGTCATGTATACAGTTCAGTGGCATTATTGTATTCACGGTGTTGTGCAACCATCACCTCTACCTCCCAAACTTTGCTTTTTTAATTAATTTTTTAATTAATTTTAATAGACTTTTTTAGAGCAATTTTAAGTTCATAGCAAAATTGAATGGGAAGTACAAAATGCACATATATTTCCTCTCCCCACATATGCACGGCCTCCCCAACCATCACCATCCCTCACCAGAGTGGTTACAATCTAAATTAACATTGACACATCATTATCCGTAGTTTACAGTAGCTTTCACTCTTGGTCTGTGAGTTTTGACAAATGTATACTGACGTTTATCCATTATTGTAGTATCATGCAGAGCAGTTTCACTGCCTAAAAGTCCTCTGTGCTCCATCTGTTTATCCTTCTTTCTCCCAGAACCTCTGCCAATCACTTGGCTTTTTACTGTTTCCATAGTTTTGCCCCTTCCAGAATGTCATACAGTTTGAATCATACAGTATGTAACCTGTTCAGACTGGCTTTTTTCCCTTAGTAGTATGCATTTAAAGTTCCTCCATGGCTTTTTGTGTCTCACTTCTTTTTAGCACTGACTAATATTCCATCATATGAATGTAACATAGTTCACCTACTGAAGGGCTTCTTGATTGCTTCCAAGTGTTGGCAGTTAGAAACAGAGCAGCTATAAACATCTATGTGTCCAGATTTTTTCTGTAGGCAGAAATTTTCAACTCATTTGGATAAATCCCTGGGAGTGTGTTTTTTGGATCATATGATAAGGGTGTGTTTAGTTTTGTAAGAAAGTGGTAAACTGCCTTCCAAAATGGTTGTACCATTTTGCATCCCCACCAACAATGAATGGGAGTTCCTGTTGCTCCACATCCTTATCAGCTATTGATGTTGTCAGTGTTTTGAATTTTAGGCATTGTAATATGTGTATAGTTATTTTAACTTGTAATTGTTTGATGACACATGATATTGGACATCTTTCTGTGCTTACTTGCCGTCTGTAGGTCTTCTCTGTTGAGGTGTCTCTGTTCAGATCTTTTGCTCATTTTAAAATGGAGTTGTTTATTATTATTATTAGGGAGTTTTAAGGTGACTTTGGACATTTGGATACCAGTCCTTTATCACGTATGTATTTTGCCAGTGTTTCTCCTAATCTATGACTTGGGTCATGTAGCATCTTCTTCACCCACAAATAGAGATTCTATAATCATTATGCGAAAACTTCCCAGCCCCTGGTGACCTCAAATTTACACTCTATTTCTCTTAATTTTCCTATTCTAGGTGTTTCATGGAATTTAGAATCATGTAATATGTGTTCTTTTGTGTCTGGTTTATTTCACTTATCATAATGTTCTTATGGTTGATCCATGTTGAAGCATGTATCATATTGTAATTCATTTTTATGGCATGTAGAGATATAGAGAATTGTATTATCCATTCATCTGTAGATGGACACTTGGATTGTTTACACCTTTGGCTACTGGAAATAATGCTACAGGGAATAATGCTGCCATGAATGTGGAAATGTCTGAGTTCCTCTTTTTAATTCTTTTGGTTATTTACTTAGGAGTAGAATTGCTGAGTCATGGTAATTCTGTGTTTAGCTTTTTGAGAAACTGCCAAACTCTTTTCCACAGAAGCTGCACCATTTTACCGAAATCTTTTTGTTTATTCACGTGAACGTGCTATGATAATACTCTCCCCTCCACTCTGCGGACTCCTTTGTCAGTGTGGACCCTGAAGGAGCATGCTGTAGCCATCGACCTCAAAGGCTCCCTCTTGGCATCTGTCCCTCCATATGTCTCAGACCTAGTTCACAAGACAGTTGGGGAACAATGGCTGGTTTTGAATCAGCCATTTTTGAACTGGTGAACATTCTGATGCTGCTATTTCAAACTAAGTTAGCTTTAATTGTGCTTTTAGGAATATAACTACTTTAATTGACATTTTGTATTCATTTGGTATATTTATTTTCCTGCCTGCTCTAGCAGACCCTCTAAAGCAGTAAGAAAAAGGCAGTGAACAAACTGAAAAAGTTTTTTCAGTTGTGGAGCTTATGGTCCACTATGAGGAGGCAGAAGATAAACACGTTTTTAAAAAAGAGCAAGACAATTTTAGGTTGGGGTTATACTGGAAAGAATGATGCCATAGAGAGAAACTTAGTAAGAAACTCTTATGGATAAGGTAGCCAGTGAACACCTGTCTGAAGTGATTGTTGAAATGAGACTTGAAGGATGCGAGAGGGTCAGCCATGTGAAGAAAAGGTGATAGGAGGGTATTTTGAGGCTTAAAGGGCAGCCAAGGCCAAGTCTTTAAAGTGGGAGAGATCTTGGCATGATGGAGACATGTGAAAGGCAGTGGAGAGAATCACAGTGAACAAATAAAGAGGCACAAAAAGAGTTAGGGAGACATGCAAGAGACCATGTAGCATCAACACCTCAGACTTGGCAGCAGTTTGCAATTCATTCTAAGGCCAAGTAGAAGGTTTGGAGAGGACGATAACCTGATGAAATTCCAATCTGATGTGTTCTCAGTTCTGATTCTTCTTTCTTTATATTCAGGATGCTAGCCATGCCCAGGATGGTCTCACAGTCTGGGACACTCACAGAAGAAGCTCATAGGGCTTTATTTGGCTTTTCTCTCTCCTTTTCCTTGAGAATTGAAAGGGTGTTTGAGGGTGTTGTTCCTGATCCAGTGTCAAAAAAACACTGAAAGTTTGTGGTCTCAGAAATCATTGTGTTCCTTCCCCAGAAGACCTCTTCCACAATTCCAAGGCACTAGAACCAAATAGGACCAATCAGGTTGTCTTTAACATTGATTTCGAATTGGGATTCGGGACTTGTAGCCAACTAGCTGTAAATATGAGTGAGGCTGAGGTGGTGGTGGCCCTGTGTGGTGTATATGTGTATGTGTGTGTATGTCACACACACACATATACATGCTTCTACCTTTAAAAAAAGTAATTATATAATATTATACCAACATCAAGAGAAGTTAAGAAAGAAAATAAAACTATTAGTTTCAATACTTTAATATATTCTTATCATGATATATATATGTATATAGTGATGTATATGAATGGTGTGTGTATATATATATACACACACACACACACATAATTTCAGAGAAGGGAGAGAGAAGGAGTGGAAGGGAGGCAGGGAAGGAAAGAAGAGAAGAGGACGAATGAAATGGTTGGGGCAGAGCCAATGTTGAACGCTAATGAAGGAAAGACTGGGCCCACACTCTTATGTAACCGGCTCCACTTCTCCTTAAAACTGAGGCGGCCTGTCTGCTTTTACTTTTCACGAGCCATCTCTGTGGCTCACCAATAGTTCTGCAGTTTTACTTAAAGTAATTTAGTGGGTTTCTTTTACTTAGTATCTTAAAGGGAAGAGGCCAAGGGAAAAGCATGATTGGAGTGGAATAGCATGAAGGCAGTTTTACTGGGGACATTTTTATGCATAAAACTTAGGCCTTGGCACACTCAGGGGAAAGAAAAAGGAAAGACTGTCATATGGCATCAGCAGGTCCCCGTATTTAGGATTGTCTCCTGCTTAATTCACTGCCTGTCTGAACTCCCCTTTTTTCTGAACATAAATTAGAAAAAGAGACAGAAAACAAAGAGGGGATGAAAGCAAGGTCTCCTCCCTGGCAGGCCTTTGTGTGCCCACGAACAGTCCCTTTTAGTGGCAAGTGCAGCATTTCCCTTCTCTCCTGTGTGCTGCCGTTATGGCACCAAATTGCCACCTGGTGTTCAGGTTACTGCTTTGTGCTCATAGTTGGAACTTACAAGGACTCTATTTTTCATGTTCAGTTTAGAGTTTGAAATGACATGATTCACCTCCCTTTGGAAAAGTTAGAGAACAAAACCTTCCATAATCAGATGACAGATTTGGCTTCTCCCGCGACAGCCCCCTGTTATTCCACGAGTAACGTAAACGGTTCTGTGGCATGTACGCGTGTGACTGCATGTGGCCATTCTTTTTTCATACTTAGAGCCAGAGAAGGAGTCATTGACCCCAACTCTCGGTCCTGAGACATCGTTGTCATGGGAATAACCCGAGCAGGGAGCATTACTGACACTTTGATCTGGAAACAAGATTGATGATAAAGTTATATTGTACAGATGTAAAGGAGATCTGATTTATGGAGCAATTATGTATTTCAGAACGCACGTGCCCTAGGTACAAGGTAACTTGAGTTTGGGGGGAAATCTTACATACATATATTGCTTCTACATTTTAAGAAAGTAATTATATAATGTTACACCAACATCAAGAGAAGTTAAAAAAGAAAGAAAATTACTATTAGTTTCAATACCTTAACAAATTCTTATCACTGTCTGTGTTCTCCGCCAGTAATCGTACAGTAAGATTTTAAAGTTTTTAAGTGAATAGCACACAGCAAATACTTCTTACCATTAGTGTTATGTGTGTGGTTACTTCTTTTTATGTATACAAACTTCATTGAAGTGTCAAATGCAAAGAGAAATGCACAGCTCAAATTTTCTCATGGTAAACTCCCTGTAGCCTGCATTCAGATCAAGAATCAGAATGTTCCCAGCACTCCAGATCCCCCCCTCCCCTCACCACTGTGTCCCTTCCAGGCGCCACGCATGCCCCCAGGGGGTAACCTCTATTCTGACTTCTACTGCCCTTGGTTAATTTCACCTGTATTTGAACTTTGTGTAATGGAAACCACCTAAGGCATACTTTTTGTGTTTGGCTTCTTTTACTCAGTGTTATTTTTGTGGGAGTCATCCATAGTATTGTGTGTCCTTGAGACCTGCTCGTTTTCATTGTTGTATAATATTTCATTGTTTGAGTCAACCATAATTTATTTATCCATTCTAATGTTATTCATTGGACCTATTCTGAGCAAGGCTGCTATGAAAACTCTTGTACATTGTGTGTGATTCTTTTCTCTGTGTGTATACCTCAGTGTGGTTACTTGTAAATAAATTGTGCCTGACTGAAAGATAATGAGATGGTGGAACATATTCCCAGGTTAAATGCCTTTTTTATAAGACGTATCAAAACCCCTTATGTGTTGTTGTAACATTAGATGTGATCACATCCACTACCACCCCCATCCACACAGACACCACTTAGCACAATGACTGCCACATAGACACTTAGTAAAGGTAAATAGAATGGATGGACATACTGAGCTTAACAAAAAAAGGAAGTTTTAAAGGCAAAATATGTGTTTGAAGATTAGCATTTATCTATTTGATATGAAAGCTCTCTTCTAACTGTAATTCTGCAAATTTGGTTGTTTTATCATGAATCCTTTCCAGGTTTCTTCTATCCCTTTGAATGGTAAGTTTGAGGACTAGACACCAGTAGGGGTCTGAGAATACTAGATGCGATTCTTCTCTAGTAAATTTGCCTTTCTAACTTTGCCTAGTAAGTGGTGCCAGTTTGCACTCATCCTTTGTTACTGCATGTGCTCCCTCCCACCTCAGGCAGCATTTGCAACACAAAGTTCATTGCTCTTGAATTTGCAGACGGAGTTTTGATTTGAGTGCCCGCCGCATAAAACAGTATTCGTGCATCTGTCTATTTGGAAAGCTTTCATTAGGAGACTCAACCCCCAAAGCTGGCAAGAAGGGATGGCTGGCTTTCCACATATTGTATATGGATAGCTGACTGAGGCGTCCAAATTTGAAAATTGGCTCCTAGTTTCCTGTGATGTATCATTTTATGAATGGCTCAAAGTCAAGTAAAAGAAGAGATCTTAGGTTCTGTCCCTGGGCTGTCCTGTTTCTTTTGCCATGCTCTTCAAGCCAGCAAAACAAAGTGCTTGTTTCTGCAAGTTGTCCTGTGCAGAATTAGAGCGCCCTCCGTTCCATCAGAACTCAGACTGATAGCTGTCACTCTGTCCTCTACACTCAGGCTCCTGCCTTTTCGGTGGCCTCTCTCACAGTTTTAAATGTGCTTAAAGTAGCTGAGGGACCACAACAGAGCAGGACAGTTGAGCCAGGGTATGACATCAGATGTCTTTTGGGGCCAGGCAGCTGAGAGAAAGGGTGAAACTGTAGAAATAAGCTGAACGGAAGGGCAGGGGCTGTTTCAGGTGGAGAGTGCATGCTTCCCTGAAAGTATGCAAATATGTTAGCGGGGAAAAAAACTTTGATGATCTCCATCCTCATACAGTTTGTGCATGCATGTACCCACGCACGCACGTAGCCAAACATGCACACCATGCACACCATGCACACTCTCACTCATGCCTGAACATGTTTCCTCCAAAACTGCTTTGATTGGAGGAATAAAATAGTTTGCTGCTAGATTGTATTTCCTGGGTGCCATTTTCTTACCCCTATTTAGATCATAAAAGTAGATTTAGCATAGTATTGTTCTGTGGACAGGGATGTTTTGTGTGTGTGTGTGAGAGAGAGAGAGAGAAATTATCATCACACATGTGCCTACAGCTTACATATACATACAAGCATGACTGATCTGAGGGAACTGATCTTAGCAGACAGAGATGGTGACCAATTTTCAAAAGTTGAGCTAGACAGAAAGGGAGAAAAAAAGACGTAAATTAAAGGATAAAATGCATGTAAATGAGTGAGAAATGAAGAAGTTTGCAGGAAGTCTTGATTTTTAAAATCTTACTCTGTTAATTGCTTAAGTCACAACTAAAGATTATGTACTAGCTAATGTAGACAGTGATGACAATGAAGAATATCATTATTTAGGGGAAAAATAAACTGATACAGGTTTTGTTATAACCATTCGGATTGTTCTAGGAAAAGACCTGGATTTTTGTGATGTTATGATATTACTCAGTTTCTACCCTGTCCTGTCTCCATCCACATATATGCTCTCAGCCCCCCTCCCCTTTTTTCTCTCTCATCCCCACTTTTCCTCCAAAACTGCTAGGGTTGGAGAAAGACGATAAAGAGGTAGATTTTAGAGAAGAGTGAGAAGGATTTCAAACTGTTTTAGTTTTCTGGGCCTGATATTATTTCCTGGTTATACACACATCTTATTTCATTATAAAAATTGCATTTCAAAAAATCTCATACCCCCAAGAGCAGTTATTTTAATGTGTTTAATGTACATTATTTAATATGAATGTATTCTGGCCAAGTGCTTTATGCAGGTGTATTTAAGTTTATATGGATTTATATGTAGATCTCTAATTGCTTCTTACTCTTTCCCACTAGACAGCACATTTTAAAGATCAATCTCTGTTGCCGAGTTTATAACTAATTTGCATTTTAAAAAATTAAGGTATAATTGACATCTACTGATTTGTACTTTCTGGGTAATTCTTTGTGATGGGCAACAAGGATTTTTGCCTTTCCTCTCTCCCCATGATGGGCACTCAGGTTACCTCAAATTCTTTACCAATCCAAACAGTGCTTTGAACTGATCTTTATGGAGCTGTGTGAGAATTTTCTTGGGATTATCCATCCTGGACAGGTATCCCGTGACATATATAAATATAAATATAAATATAAATATAAATATAAATATAAATATAAATATAAATATAAGAATATATATGTGTCCAGGTAGTGCCGGATTGCTTTCCAGAATGCCTCCACCAGTCATCACTCTCACTGGCAGTTCATGACAGCCCCCACAACCCTCAGGGACACTGGGCAATCTGTGGCACTCTAATTGTTGCCAGTTTAAAAGATACAATGTGGTATCTCCCTGGTGTCTTTGTTTGCCTTTTCCTGATTGTAATAATTTTGAATATCCTTTCAAATTCTCATGCGCGTTTGTATTTCTTCTGTACACTGCTTGTCTGTTCCCTTGGCCCATTTTCTGCAGTCCTCCAGCTGACGGTAGGAGCTCCCAGCCGGTGCTAGATATTGACACCTTGGTTTAAGACCTTGTGCATTTCATCTTCCTTTCTTTCACTCACTAACCCCTTTGTAAATTTCCTTAATTTTGGTGAGACCAGAATAACGCTCTTTTGTCTCAGACTGTGCTTTTGAAGTTTTGTTGAAGAATCCCTTTAACCCAGTGTGTGCTGGAGAAGGGACAGGGCCTACCTGTGACTCTCGGCAGAGACCTGGAATGTTCTTAGAAATCACCTGTCGTAACAGCCTCATGGCCAGTTCTTCAGTCCATGTAGATGCCTTACTGAAGTCTATACCTTGTCCTCTCCGGTGGTAAATATGCCTGAAATTGGGAATACCAGCCAAATAAGTCTTTTCTCTTTGTGAATGAAATGTTAATGGCTCATCTCTTGGAATTCCTCTTATGCTGTACCTCCATCATCCCTCTCTCCAGGAGCCCCTGTATTTGCACCCAGCAGTCTCATTCACTGAGAAGAACCTTGACCAGGAATGGAGGTGCTTCTGCTGCCTGTGTCCTCTAGGAAATAATAAAAACTGAAAGACATGCAAAAGGTCATTGTTATTTTGCATATACTGCTCATTTGATATTCATAGATTATAATCCTGGCATAATGCAAAAGAGAATGAAACATTTGAATATTCTATTTCTAAATGAAGATTGGGAAAACATAAGCTCATGATGTTTTTCTGAAATTTGAGACTATCTTTAGCTAATTTTTCTGGAGACCAAAATAGCATTCCTTTTCTAGGGCCTGCATGAAATGACTCCTTCAGTTAAGTTCTCGTTTGGCTTTGGGCATCCTAAGTCGGCTGAGGGAAAGATATTTTGCCACATGAGAGCCTAACGCTTGATCGTGAGTCCCAAAGACATGAGATAACATAATTGAATGAAAAATACAGTAACGTAGGCTTAAGGGAGTGTTGCTGCCAATAATATTTTTATATATTCAGAAGTTGCTTCTGCATGAATATTACACTGTTTCATCTGATAGAGATTATTCCTCACACACCTATTACCGTGCAGGTTTTTGGAAGCCTTTTAGTTAGTAAAACTTGAGCTTTTTTTCTTGTATTTATTTTCCGCCTCCTGGACATCTACATTTTACACCCATTTCCTTTTGACTGAGCGTATCACAGGAAGTTATCCCAGTCTGCTGTCTACCGGGGACACTGAATTGTGTTCCTTTATAGCTTTGACTTCCTCTTGAGTTGCTTTGTGGTTATCTTTTCAAGAGTGTCAAAAACACTTTATATTTTTCATTGCATTTCCTAATACCTGTCATGATTAAAGTGTTGGAATGTAAATCTAGAGTTATCAGTTCTACTCAAAATAATTTGGATATATTAAAAACTCTAAATTTAGGTTTGAATCTAATTTTAAAACTTTATTCAAAATATTTTAGAATTTTAATCATTCTTTGATCTAACAGCAGAGATGGCACATTAATTGACACAATGAATATTTAGAAATTAGGATCTTTGTTTCTTCTGGGAAATGAATGTCTTCAATGGACAGGAACACTTGCTAATGTGATATCAAAATTTAAAGTGTATTTTATCACAGTTGGCCCTAACCAGTTGAACTAACAAATTACTATGAATTTTAAGTGGCCCAGTAAACCAGACTCATACTAGACCATATTGAAGATCTTTTTTTGAACAATGAACAATGGAAATTGTTTAGCAAAACATTATAGACTTCTAGACTCATTCTGTGCCATCCAAGTGACTGCTTTCAGTGCTTAATAAGCATAACCACCACAAAATCCCCTTCCTAATTCTTGAAACCCTAGTTTTTCCCTCCTAGTAAACTAAACAGTGGTTTTATTCACTGATGTTCTCTTGCTTGGCAAACAGTGCTTTTTGGCTTTTTGTTTTTATGTTTTTAGCTTTAGCGGTCTTTGTTTCATTTCCTGATACTTCTTAGTCAAGTTATTTTTATAAAACTATAACACAGAAAAATCAATATAATTACCTAAAAAATGTCTTATTTTGATCATAATTAAATACTTCAATTTCTTTTCCAATATTTTCAACCATAATTTTTATCCATATGTTTGTGGGCAATTGATGTTGGAGAATCTTCGGTGGTTGTCTGCTCTGTCACGTCTCCCAACTTCTCTCCCTCTTCTCGCAGGAAACTTCTTAGTGATGAAATTCAGCAGGGCAGCCAATGTGTTGGCACCATTGGCAATGAGGAATTTATAAAGTCCCTTTAAATAATACCACTAAATGATTATAAAAAGTCAGCTGATGAGATTATAAAAGTAGTCAAAATAAGAAAGAAGAGGGAGGGTATAGCTTGGCGGTAGAGTGCACGCTTAGCATGCATGAGGTCCTGGGTTCAATACCCAGTACCTATTAATAAATAGATAGATAGATAAACCTAGTTAATGCCACCCCCAAGAAAAAAAAATAAGAAAGAGAAAGTAAGCATTATGGTAATAAAAGGAATCATGTTTATTGAATACTTTCTGTGGATTGATCATGCTGACTGAAGAAAAGCTTCCTGAAATCAGTTCTTCTAGCAATCCTAGGGAGCAGATGAGGGGACTGAGGATCATGGAAGTGAAGACTAAACCTCTATGCTGAATAATTTTGTGAATGGATTAGGAAGAAGGCCTGAATCCCAAAGCCCTCATTGAATGGCTGCATTTAAAGGCGTAGGGTTACGGGACCTAATGAAACTTACAAGCTTCTACACAGCAAAGGAAACCATAAGTAAAACAAAAAGACAACCTACGGAATGGGAGAAAATTTTTGCAAATGAAACCAACAAAGGCTTGATCTCCAGAATATATAAGCAGCTCATACGACTCAATAAGAAAAAAACAAACAACACAATCCAAAAATGGGCAGAAGACCTAAACAAGCAATTCTCCAAGGAAGACATACAAATGATCAATAGGTGCATGAAAAAATGCTCCATATCACGAATTATCAGAGAAATGCAAATCAAAACTGCAATGAGGTATCACCTCACACCAGTCAGAATGGCCATCATTCAAAAGTCCACAAATGACAAATGCTGGAGAGGCTGTGGAGAAAGGGGAACCCTCCTACACTGTTGGTGGGAATGCAGTTTGGAATGCAGCCACTGTGGAAAACAGTATGGAGATTCCTCAAAAGACTAGGAATAGACTTATGGTATGACCCAGGAATTCCGCTCCTGGGCATATATCCAGAAGGAACCCTACTCCAAAATGACACCTGCACCCCAATGTTCATAGCAGCACTATTTACAATAGCCAAGACATGGAAACAGCCTAAATGTCCATCAACAGATGACTGGATAAAGAAGATGAATATATTTATACAATGGATACTATTCAGCTGTACAAACCGACAACATAACGCCGTTTGCAACAACATGGATGTTCCTGGAGAATGTCATTCTAAGTGAAGTAAGCCAGAAAAAGAAAGAAAAATACCATATGAGATCGCTCATATGTGGAATCTAAAAAAACAAAACAAAACAAAAACCCCCCAAAAAACACATAAATACAAAACAGAAACAGACTCATAGACATAGAATACAAACTTGTGGTTGCCAGAGGGGCACAGGGTGGGAAGGGATAGACTGAGACTTCAAAATGTAGAACAGATAAACAAGATTATACTGTATAGCATGGGGAAATATATACAAGATCTTATGGTAGCTCACAGAGAAAAAAATGTGACAATGAATATATGTATGTTCATGTATAACTGAAAAATTGTGCTCTACACTGGAATTTGACACAACATTGTAAAATGATTATAAATCAATAAAAAATGTTTAAAAAGTCAAAAAATAAAAAAATAAAGTTGTAGAGTTGTGTTACTGACTGAGGGCAGGGATGCTAATTCCTGGTGATGGATCATGCAGGCTTTCACACGGTACCACATCCAAGCTGCTTATCTCCTTGAGAGTATAAACCACACGGACCTCTGAATAAGAGAACCAGTACTGCCAATGCTTGAGAAAGCCTGACACATGAAGAGGGCAGGATGAATTATGGCCCCTGTACATTGTAAGATACTATTGTATTCCTGAAAGAAATGTTCAAGTTATACTTGTTGACTTGAATATGCCTCTACGACTGGTATTGTTAAGTGAGAAAGATAACATGAAGAGTAGTGTTTGTAATTCATATTTTATAAAGCACAACAAATCTCCCTGTATGTGTGCGTAGATAAGAAAATAAGATAAGAAAAGCATAAACGAGGTGCTAACGCGGGTTACCTTAGAGTGATGACTGTGGCTGTCAGGGTGGAGAATGTAGTTGGGGAAGAGGAAATAAAACAAAACTAAGAGAAATTTCTATACAAATAAACAAACCAGAAACAATGAAAGCATCCCAGCTTGTGAAACAACCCCGTTTTTGTAAAAGAATATGTGCAGGTTGTTATGGGCTGAACTGTGTCCTGTGAAATTGATGTGTTGAAGTCCTACACTCCTGTACCTCACAGCGTGACTTTATTTGGAGAGTCTTTATAGAGGTAATCAAATCAAGGTGATTACGGTGGGCAGTAATCCAATACAACTGTGTTCTTATAAACGGCGAAATTTGGGCACAGAAAAGATGGTGCGAAAAGACGCAGGAAGAAGATGGCCGTCTGCAGGCCCGGGGATGCCTGAGGCTAACGGAAGCTAGGAGAGAGGCCTGGGACAAATCCTTCCCTCAGAGCGCTTGGAAGGAACCAGGGTTGCCAACACCTTGAGTTCAGACCTATAGCCCCCAGAACTATGAGACCAAAACATCTGTGATTTAAGCCACCCAGTTTGAGGCATGTTTTTAAGGACAGCCTTAGGAAACTAACCTATGGGTGTATACATTCTAAAGTGATGGAGAAAAAGGTAGTAACTAACCACTTTCATTTGTAGAGATCCTTAGGATATATTGTCAAGCAAAAAAAGGAACGGTATCATGATAATGTGGGTAGTGGGTTTCTATTAAGTTAAAAGGGAGGAAGAGACATCTCTGTAACTTGATGGCAATTGAAGCACCAGCTTTAACACTTATCTATGTGAACGTGGGCAGCTTACATCAGTTTTATCACCTGTTCCATGGGACTAATGATGCCCACATCTTAAGATTGATTGGGGGAATAAATGGCAAAATGATGCATGTAGAGCTCTGAGATCTTCACTGCTGCTCCAGGTCCTCCTGTGTGCTGACTCCTATGTCTAGAAGGTTCTGACACAACTGACGCTTCACCCTATGTGTCACCACCTCTGATTGCCTCTCCTCACCGTTTCCTCTTCATTTTTTTTTTTTTGTGGTCACAAAGCATCCATTTTACCTTACTTATAGCATTTTTCAAAACTCACATTATTTCTTTGATTTCTAGTTTATCTCCTATCCCCTCCCCTCTGCCCCAGTCCACTCACTCCATGAAGGCAAGAATTATTTTTGTCCCGTTCACCACTGACTCTGCAGTGCTGGGAACACTGTCAAGCACCAAGGAGGCAATTGAGAAATATTTGTTGGTAAATCAACTATACTTCAATAAAAAAAGAAATATTTGTTGAATGAATGTCTGAATGAACAAAAGTACTTCGCAGAGTGTTTGTCACATAATAACTACACAGTAAATATTGATGATTTTTTCTTGTTCTTATTATACAAGCAAATGGTCCCCTCAGTGGCATACCATAATCCAGATCTGGAGGAAAAAAAGGGAGGTTACTGTAATTCTCACCATCCTTGTTTCCCCCAGACATAGAGAACATGCTTTCCCTGGCCCAGAGAAGAAATTTGATCTGAGTCTTGTTTTAATTTACTTGAAAGTGTAACATATTCAGGGATCACATTCTACAGAATCTGTTCAAAATTATGATTAAGGACTTCTTAGACAGGCCCACAGCTATCCAGCAGCCCACAGGCACTCTCTCACATATTGTGACCCTACTTGGCCCAGGTAGTTGTCAGAAGCATAATTATGTCTAAATGGAAAATGGGAACCATTGTTCTTCATCCAGAAATGTAACAGCATCCCATCTGGAGCATGATGTGATAGTTGCTGAGAAACAGCACACAGGAGTAACTTTTGAAGAGTTAGCATAAAATCCAGCATGAATGAATAGATCCAGGTAAGCAAATTACAGTGACCCAACGGCAGTTTGTGTGGATTTGTAATCTAATTGGTAGGGAAGGTGTCCTGGATACTGTCACTGGCAGGATGGTGCCGGGGCACAGCGGGTCAGGGCACTCGGTATCAGGCTTTGCAGTCAGTGGTTTTTATTCCTCTTATAATTCATATCAGGCACGCATGACAACTGAGCACATGAACCTGTGTGCTCTGTCACTTTAATACTCCTTGAAGGGGTCAGAAGATGTCAATTTTTTTAAATTTAGGAGGTTGACGGGACCACAGAAATTTAAGATGTTGCTGTTTACTCTCTTTGTATGAACTTCCAGTGATGACAAGTGACTGTGGCATCAGGGACACCTTCTCATTTTTCTAGTTGTTGGAGTTCTTAGTGGGTCTGAGTGAAAACTGTTGCCCTTCAGCTAATGTCCTGCTCATTTGTCTGATTCTGGAAAAATAGACTCTGTCTTGCCCTTCTTCCCTCGGATGCTGCTTTAACAACTTGAAGGTTATAATCATATCCCTGCCTTTCTTCAAGTTACACATCCCAAATGACTTTGCAACATTGATTTCACTGGAAAATAGAGGCTGAATTGGCCCTGGGAGCCGTCAAAGGTTTGAATCCCTTCAGAACCGAAGAGAGGAAAGGGCGAGGCTCACGATATGTGAAGGTAGAGCATTGGACGGAGGGTCCCCTAGTCTATCCTCGAGACGTCTCCATGGATGACTCCACACATCCTTGGATTTTCTCACACCCTCCGTGGGGGCTAGTGCAAGTACTTGTGACAAATTGAGACAGCATGTGAATAGCCACACGTAACTCATTTTCAAATACTTAAAATGTTAATTTATACATCATTCAAACACGTAAGTAGGCATTAGAATTATTAGATGACTTGCTCATTTAATGGGGCAAAGACAGCTGTAAAATTGGCCCTGTGGTCTAAATTTTATTTTTAGTGTACACTTTATGAGGATTCTTGTCATAATTTAACCAGAATTTCCTAAACTATATTCCATGCTACACAAATGAGTTTCAAGATATTAGTAGATATTCTTCCAAAAAAAAAAGGATACCATAAGACTCCAGGGCTCACAGGGTTTCTGATCTTACCTCTCATACCATGTGATGAGTGATATTTTAAAACTAGAGTTAGGTAGAACTGCTATACTATATTACCATCCTAATATGTTCATTCCTTGAAAAGCACATTTTATACAAAGCCTCTGGATGTATGACCTGGGGTTGAGATTATTTTTAGTGGCCATTTAGAATGTAATTTATAAATATTAAATTTATGTATTTAATATTTTCTATACATAATACTGCAAAGCATATTATGCAAAGTTTGTCTTCTTTATTTTTGAATTTGCTTACTACTCATTTCTTTTCATAATTTTAACACCAACTACAATGTTATTATGGTAGTATATTTACTTTTTATTGCTTATTGCATTTGAGGTATGATGATATTTATTAGTTCTTTCTGTTTTGTGCTTTTTAAAATATAATTATCTCATTCCTTAATATAGAATATTTTTCTGTGAATAATTTAAAGCCTTTACACACATGCATGCACTCATTATGAATTAGTGAAACAGTTAAGCACTGAAATGTTAAGGGCAAATACTACTCTCAATAAACCAAAATAGACCAACAAAGTTTTAGAAGAATCTTCTAGGATGTTCTCCCTCTCAGTTTAGCTTCAGTTTACAACAACTAAATGCCTCTGAAGTAAAGCAGATTCCCCAGGAAATGATAAAAAAAAAGAAGCACTTTAGAAATTTAAGTATTAGCTTTTAGATCATTACAGTGTTTATTTAATCAAGACAGTAAGTTGAAAACCCAACTTGGCAACCATGCTCGGCTGACTGCAAAAGTCCTCTTGCTCTTTCCTTGGAGGGTAGGTATTACATAAGCACCCCCAAACAAATGGGTTGCATGCTCCATACTTTGCATTTCCCTTGAACATTGCAGACACATTGGGGTCTATTTATAATGCTGTTTTGGTCGTTTATGCAGCTGGACCATCTTTATGGGAAAACGATCTTACATTGAGATCTTTTGGTGTTTTGGTGTAAAATTACTTTCGAATGCGTTCCAGGATGGGTTTATCATTATTCCACATTCTAAATGTTACACACAGTGATTATGATTCTAAGTTTTGTGTCTAGCTCTGTCCTATGCCCTGCAATAACTAGAAAGACACATGGACACAGTCCACTGCCAGAAAAGAGCCAGTTTATGTGGACTTAGGAGGGTGGTATGAAACACATCTTCACTGCTCCCATGCATCCGTGTCTGTCAACGTATCGGGTGGATGCAGGGAGTCCACCACTGCTTGTTCTCGTCCTGTCTTCCTTTTTGACCTTCCTCCTTGTTTCTGACATCTGCTTACCCTACTGTGTCTACTCAGGTCAGGAAGATTCATTTATCCTCATGCTCAAAGTCAGCAGTGCCACTAATACTGAAATTTTACATCCCACCCTGTGTCCTCATGCCTCTGAGACACACTCATTCACTACGTTCTCAATTGCTCAAAGTCTTCAACATCCTTTAGAGTTTAAGCGCAAACGCTGTGTCTTGCTGAGGCATTATTAGGCTAAAAGACTACCTTTTATCTTTAATGAGATTGTGCAGAAGGGGATGAATGAATCAGAAACTTGTATTGATGTATATAGTAATGTTAATTTAGTAAATATGTGTTTTACCAGGAATATGTGTATATTCACATATATATATCCCCACCTTCAGTTTCCCAGGATTGTGGAAAGAACTATTTGTACTTGTAGTCGAGAGCAGCTTAACCCAATTCACATATCTATGGTCAGGATCCATCTGCTCCCACCATTCTCACCATCAGTCTTGCAGCTAGAGCTAAGGTAATGAACTGTCTCAGTTTGCCCAGGCCTTGGATGGAGAGGGTCCTGGGACACAGAACTTTGAGGGCAAAATTTTGGAGCGTCCTGGTATATCCCAATTTGACTAAGACTGAGAAGGTTCCCAGGAAGTGGGATGTTTGATTGTAAAACTGAGAAAATCCTAGGGAGTGAGTTGGTCACCTTACCTGCCACCGACTTCTGACATCATCCTGGAGGATTTGAGTAAACACATGCTCTAGGACTAGTTGAAACTAGCTTCAGATTACAGTGGGTGGCAAAAGCCTCTTAACTTTCAGGGAATAAAAAGTCCCATTGTGTTACTCCTAGTTGTTGCAACATATATCATCTCCCTATTTTCCTGTGGACAAATTCCCAATTTCTCAATATGGCATATTAAACACTTCACTGTCTGGCTGCCTTCTTCTCTGTCCTTGTCACCCCTGACTTGCTGTATGCTCCAGCCTCACTGAACTTTGGGTCATTCACCTTCAAGCCCTGGAACCTGAGCATACATTATTTTTTCATCCTAGAGTCCTTTTTCTTCCTGCCTCTCCTCCTCCTTTCCTCCATTAACTATACTTACATTGTAAGACAGCTCAAATGTCTTTGCCCCTGAATAACCTTTTCTATCTTCCCAAAGAATAGTTATCTCCCATTTTTGTTGACTGAAATTAAAAAAATAAAACAACAGCAAAAAAATAATTATAATAACCAAGCACTCAGAGTGAGAGCTGTGAGTTTCAGTTTTATTCAGACATTTTACTGAAAACTATAGCCTGGGAGCTGGGAGACAGTCTCTCCGGTAGCTCTGAGGAGCTGCTCTGAAGAGGCAGAGGGAGAAGCCAGTATGCATATGATGTTGGCTAAGGAGTATGTGCAGCCAAGCTTACATTTTGGTGGAAGGTTATTGTTAGTCACAAGGATCAGATACTGTTAATGATTTTAGTGCTCTTCTAAGTATGGAAAGATGCAAGAATTGGGTTCATAATTTTTTTTTTCAGGAAAAACATCTAATTATCTAAGGCCTTGTTGTGCCTGTTTTCCCAAAGCACAGAAAGCCTCATCCTGTTTTTCACCCCAAATTCCTTTCAGGGTGTCCTGTAGGTCAGCAACTGCAGCATCTAGTGACTTGATCCCTGGAGAACTGGGTGGTGGGCCACATTCTTTGTTTTATACCTTTAAGTTCAATGAATCGTCTGTTTCTATCTTAAAAATATAGTTTATCATTTAATCTTTCAAATACGTATAATCAAAATACATCTTCTTTAATAGACTATTTCTCAAAAACAATGATAATGACCTACTTTTCTTTTCCTCTCCAGTACTTAAACTCTTGCCTGGTACACAGTATAATTTGCTGAGTGAATATCTTAGATTGGCATCATTTTTTATTCCTTTTAAACAGATGAGAAAACTGAGGTTTAGAGAAGTCGAACGATTTCCTCTATATCAAGAACTAGGAAGTGACTAAAGCAGAACTAGGACCAGAATCTTCCACCTCTAAATGTCTAAAGACCATGCATTCATTACCACTTCAATTGTACATACTGATTGTCAATAACACACACTCAGTTTTAAAGTGGGGAACTCTTGAAGGGGTCAGGAGAAATATGTTTCAGGAGAATGAGAAAGGAATTCCATATTTTGAGGCAATGATCTGCATGCAACACAACAGAATTCCTCAAAGGGAAAATGGTCAATTTGGATTAGAATGGCATTGCATTAAAACGAGTCATTCTTGTCTGTCTTCCATATTTCATTTAAGCTTAGACTAGACTTGTTGATTTAGGTCACCTGGCTG
This sequence comes from Camelus ferus, assembly GCF_009834535.1. Lineage (NCBI taxonomy): Eukaryota > Metazoa > Chordata > Mammalia > Artiodactyla > Camelidae > Camelus > Camelus ferus. The sequence goes on along the minus strand of NC_045697.1, from coordinate 15,355,626 downwards.
CACCGTAGATTACTTTAACTAGTACATGATATTTCTAAGCAAATCTTAGGATAAACTGAAATAGGATTTTGTTTGCAATGTCTTTTGTGCTCTTCTGATAAATCAGACCATTCAGTTAGCATTCGTTTAAATTAACCTCCATGATTTTGTTATATTTCTATCAGGTTCAGTTTGAAAACATTCCCTAGTTCCTTCAATCAATTTAATTTTCAAAAATTAACTTGAAGATAAAGGTTATGGATGCATAGAGTAACATGGATCTCAAGCCAAGCTTATGAGCTCACATCTTACCTAAACAATCTAGAGAATCTTAAACATTGTCACTCTTTAATATTGAGTTAAAATTAAAAGTCTGGTGGTGAATTTTCCCTACTTTTGACAAAACATCAATGTTCCTAGTTTCGCTGGGGTTTATTCTGTGTGCTTAGAACATATTTCCTGACTTTTTAGATGCTTTGTTTCTCCCACAATTAGAATAACTAAGTACCCAGTTGTCATGGAAATACTTCCTTCTATAAAAATTCTTAAAACAGAAGCTTTTTTGATTTGTCTCTCTTTGCAGAGAAGGCAATTACTACTGCTACCTTTATCCTCCTTTCTTTGTGCTTCTTTTTATATCTCCCAGGACCTTCCAATTCATATTGTTATGTAGCGCTTTTGTGATGCTTGATCTCTGGAAAATGCCTCTTCATTCAAGAGAAGCAGTGATAATATTCAGATGGTGTTCCAAGCTTTTAGTAGTTGACAGTAATCATTGAAAAGGTGCAGATATGTAGCTGAAGCATTGTTAGGCTGGCTGCTTTTAGCTTAATCCAATCTCAGAATATTCTAGTAGTTACTTGGAAATAGACAGTTGTGCTCGCGGAGGAAAATGACGGCGCTTCTGCAGCTGACACCCCTGGGCTGGAAACGCGTCCCACTCATCTCAGTGAGGGGGTTTCGCCCTGTGCTGCTTGGTAGGTCAGTTAATGTATCGCCAGTGCGTTTATCAGGGTAAGCACGTAATAATTCCTGCTTCTATGAAAGGAAACACTAACTGACATTGCATCTTTTTTCTGGGGGCTGAAGTAGGTGGTGCCAAAATGTTGGCCTCTGTGCACTGGTTCAAACTGAGTCTCAGAGACAGAGTTTTGAGTGAAGTAGAAAGGAAACAGCTTTCCTGCTTCGTCAGACAAAGGGGACCACAGTAGGCTAGAGCCTTTAAAACAGTGTGTCCACCAGGGTTGGGGTACGGGGAAGTTTTATGGGAAGGGTCTGGGGTGCGGAGCAGGTGTAAGGATCAGGGTGTGTGGGTCTTAGAGTCTTCCTGTTGCCAAGTCCCACTCAGATACAATTGTGTCTGGCATTGTGCTAATCTTGTGACAGGTCTGTGGGTTTCCCGAGCTCAGATGGTTATTAGAATATGACCTTCCTCCTAGAACAAAGGAGGCTGGGGGTGGGGGGTAGTGAGAATGAGTGTAATGGGAAGGTTAGGGGCTGTTTAGCACAAAAGCAGTTGAGCAAGTTAAACAGAGATGGGGGTTTGTCAGGAAAAAAAAAAAACAAACAAAAAAACAAGTTGCAAGAATTCCAAGTCAGAGTGAATCAGCAAACAGCTTTAGGATCAGGGAAACCATTTCGGAACAGAAGCTAGTTTATTGCTTCACAGGTGAGATGATCTTTGAGAAATGGTAGTTTAGTGATAAAAGCATGGAAATACAGCCTATTGATTTTCCTCTATCATTTATTTAAACACACACACATACGGCATCTACAACATGTGGGCACTGTGCTTGGTGCTGAGAGTTCGATGGTGACATCACAGTGTGAGGCACGGCCCAGCACTGGTTACAGGTACAAGATTTGAAGCCAGACCGTCTGGGTTCAGATCTAAATGTTTTTGTTCTGTGGCTCTGTGGCCTCAGTCTACAATTTCCTCACTTGTAAAATTAAAATTGCACCTACTTTGTAGGGTTGCTTTTGGCGTTGAATGAATTCATATTGTAATTACTTCAGAGCAGTACTGGGAGCATGATAAGCACTCTGTGTTTGTAAAATATAAATAAGACAAAATGTTGAACAAGAGAGACAAAGTTTCTACACTCATGAACTAGTTAATTACTTTGTCAATAATTCTTTGTTGGTTGGTATCACTACCCCAGGCACAGTGTAAGCAGCAAATAAAACATGTCCCCAGGGCAGTTTTTGATCAAATAAATAAGAGAAGAACAAGGGAATAATTGAATGGGAGAGAGAGTTAACTAATGTTGAGATGCTCTCCAGTTAAGCTCTCACAAAATTTCCCCTTGAACTTACCAGTGCCCTTGAAGGGAGGGTGACAGAAGTAGTTTATAATAAATGCACAGAAATATATATATGAATCACTGGGCTGACTTGGCAGAGACAGATACCCGTCGCTCAATGTAATGGATGTCTTCCTAAAGAGGTGTAGATACACTGCGGGTCTTTAAATCAAATTATGTTTCAAATACTCCAGGATAGCATGTCTAAAGGTACCTATGGTGAATCCTTTATAAGGGGACTATCCATTAACTAATTCATTTAACTTTTATATTTTAACTTTTGCATTGGATTTTTAAGTCACATTTTATGTACTAGTTTTTCCTGAAATGTAGATTAAATTTAAAATAATTGCATTTGTTCAAATTTTCTGAGAGCAGGTACTCAGAAAGATAAGTTTATATTATCAATATGAGCACTTGGCATATAAATGCATTCATTCAAAGGTGAACTGTTAAAATGAGTAAATGAATGCAGTAAGTGTCATCTAAAAATATGAAATGTGAAATTTTAGGTTGGGTTATTAAGCAGTAAATTTCTCTTCAAATTAACAATGCCAAAATATTTTATTAAATGTTGTAGAAAGACTCAGAAATAGAAAATATTTTAAGAACTGATCACACGCAAATGCATCATCTTGAAATGATGTGAAGAGATGAATCTAGATGGGAAAGGTTCACGATTCACAGCTGTCCCTGATTTTATTCCCTTCCCTGGGACTATAGTTTCCATCATTTCACAGCACTACTTGGTTATTCAATATCCTAGAGTTATTGCATGAGTGTAGAATATGGCTCCAGATTCCCTTCATGTTGAAGCAAGATCCTAGGAAAAGACTTATGTCCTCATGGAAAGGGAGACCAGGAGCCCTGCAGATAGTCAGGACCTTGAGAGACACTCTGGCATTGAGTGTAGTTTTCAATCCAACAGAATATTCAGTTCTACTTGGTATTTTTCAGTTTCGTAATTCAGCTCTCTTGAGATTCACATGGCAATTTAAACCTTCTCCAAGATTATTGGAACCCTTTTTTCTTACCACTACCTGTCCCCTAGCTCTTGCCATATTTGAGGTCAATAGAAGAGCTCACTCTTACTTCTCAGGAAAAAAAGTAGAAGCCTTCATTTAGAAATCCCCTCAAACGCCTGCTACCAAGACTCAGTGCATGGACACCCTTCAGGTTCTCATTCTTCCTGCTACAATTGTGGTGTCTTTCTGAGGACAAATCTCTATAACTGGGTTACGGATTTTATCTTGATCTCGATTATTCCTTCTCTTTTATGTATCTTTAACTTCTTCTCTACTTGTTTCTTCTCATCAACAGTTAAAGTGATTAAATCTCACCCACGGAAAAAAAGGCAAAGTTTTCTGGACTCCATGTCTATTTCAGCTGCAACTCCTTTGTTCATTGCCAACATAGCCAAGATTCTTTGAATAGTTATATATTCTGTCTTTACTTTCTCTCCATCTTCTCCTCTTGAAGGCAAATATTTTACCCAGCTGCTCTATTAAAATATTCTTTCCAAGGACACTGGTGATGTCCTTGTCACAAATCCAGTGGAAAAATTTTCAGTTTCTACCTTGTTTGATATCCTTGCAGCATGTGACATCATTGACCTCTTCTGAGCACTTCTGTTCTTTTTCTCCTTTCTCTTAAAATCTCCTTAGTTGTTGATATTTCTCTGCTTTTGCCCTTGGCCCTTATTCATTAACGGTAAATATTGACTCTCTCCTGTGTGCCAGGCACTGTCTAGAACCTGCTTCACTTCTTACTCTGTACCCCATCCTTGCTAATGCCAGCCATTGCCATGACTTAAATCATCAGCTATATCCAGTGTTGGTAGAGTTAACAAATAAATATATGACATACTGAAAAACTGATTTGTTGCTTACCTGAAATCCAAATTTAATTGGATGTCATGTGTTTTATTTGGCAACACTAACTACATCAGATGTCAAACTCAAATGCCTTCAGGAGCCAGTTAGCTAAGAAAATGTGTGAAAAAGTAACAGTGGGGATTAGGGTCAACTGAAGAGCGTATGTCCCATCAGAAGACCTTCAAATTCAACTTCTTTCCTGCCATTGCATTTGCCATTGGCAAATACATCAGTTGAAGGGCCACAGGCAATCCAAGGTTACACATTTGAAACGTCTAAAGTCTATATGCTGCTGATTCCTTCCAGTTCTGTGTATACAACTATTTCCTAGATATCGCCACTTGGATGTTCTCCTGGCAACCTAAAATGCACAAAATAAAGTCCCCATGCCATAGCCAGAGTTATCACACTGCAATGCAAATTGGATCATGCCACTTTCAAATTTAAATCTTTAACTGATTCTTCATTGCTTTCAAGATAAAATCAAAAAGTTTTATGTGTCCTCTGGTTACTCGTGTCATCTCTTGTCATTATCTTCCTCATCCCTGCTCCTTGGTGCTCAGACCCTTACCGAACCAACACCACTAGCCAGAACAAGCCGTTTTCTCTCTGGCTTCTGAGACTTTGCAGGCACTCTTCTCTCTACTTGGAGCCCTTTCCTCTGCTCGTGTCTGCACTACCTCTGTTGCCATGTGACTTGCTTGGACCAATGAGATTTGAGCAGGACGGACATATATAAATTCCAGAAAGAAGTGTTAAGGACAGTACATGTTTTGCCATGCCTGCTTTTCTCCACCTCTGTGGTCATAGAAGCATATGTTTTCCTGGCTCCACGGCACACAGGACAGGTAAATGGTGCTTCTCTTGGTTAGTGCCCACACAGGAGCAGCCCCTATTTGAGTGTGCTGTGTCATAGATGATTGTTACAAAATGTTGGTTGTAGGTCACAGATGTCACCTCAAACAACCAGAAAAAAAGGGGAAAAAAGCTTTCTACTTTTCAGTGCACTTAGAAAGTAATAGACTTTATGTATTTTTTCAGAGAGGAGACAGGTGGGTCAGCCTATGTGTTGGTAAAGAGATTTATTTTTGAGCCCAGTCTTTAGGAAAGATGATTTTCTATGTGAACCAAAAAAAGAGAAACTACGCACATTAGGAACCAAAGAAATGTTGATTTATTTGCTTTCCTGTGTTATTTTGAAGGAAAAGATGTTAGAGTAAAATGGGACATTTCATTAATGAAAAGGCATAGCTTGTAATAAACCAGACAAATTCTCATGACAAATACAAGAATTTCCTTATCACAGTTAAGTCCTTTGTATACAGTTTTACCTACAACATTTAATGTTATCAGTTAAGTTATAGTGCTTGACTCATTTATTATCAAGCATTCTTAAATATCCACAATGTGCAGAGAAATATTTCATGAGGACCACATAGTAAGGCAATGCAGACTAAAGACTATTCTGCGATATCCTTTAAAATCCTGATTTCCAATCCCAGCTGTTCACACACACAGATGCTCAGATGCTCAGCCCCACTTTAGACCTGCTAAAATCTTGGTGCTGGGAGCTACTGATTTAAAACTTTTATTCATAAGGGTGGATAATAAGCTTGGGGGCACTGTCATTTCAAGAAAAGATACAATTTAACTATTAAATAACTTTCATTGTCTTTGCATAGTGATGATCTGTGTCAGTTAAAAAATTAAAACAAAGTATAGTCATTCTGTCAATTGAGAAGAGAATTCAACTTTAGTAAAATTCCTGTCTGGGTTGAGGTGTAGAATAAAGAAATGAAACGCAATGAAGGGCTTAATTTAGTCATCATGATGGAGAGTGAGATAGCAATGGGGAAAGAAATTATTTAACAAACCCCAAATTTAGTGACTCTTAAATGAGAATCTGTTGAATGCTAGGCCCTGGATGTGAGCCATAGGGGACCTCAAGTTGAGACAGTGTAGTTTGGCAGTAAACGGACCACATGGGAACCAGAGAGACATGGGTTCAAGTGTCAGTTCTGACTTGCAGGAGGTGCCTGACAGTGTTGAACTTAACCACTGTAGCATTGAGTGTTTGCATCTTTTTGCTGAATGAAATTTCTATCTCATCATACCGCTGTAAAAACCAAATGGTGCAAAGTACACAGCACAGGACCTGGCTCACTTACGAGCTCCAGTTTTATTTAGGATCCAATCCTGAAATAGTCTCATGAAGAAGATGTACATATAAATCAGAGATTTTAATGCAAAATGAGACACCATATTGTATCAGAATACACTGGAGCTGAAAGATGAGATGAGGAGCGTCCAGCTCTGTCACTCACAGGGCAATGCCATCAGATAGGGCACAGAAGGTCAGGTGCCCTTGAAATTTGCGGTAGGCAGGATCCTGGCCCTCCCAAAGGTGCCCGTGTCTTAATCCCAGTAACTTGTAAATATATTACTTTTTATAGCAAAGGAGAATTAAGGTTGCAGATGGAATTAAGGTCGTCAATTAGCTGACACTGAAATAGGGAAATTATGCTGGATTACCTGGGTGGGCCCAGTGTGATCACAAGGATCCTTAAATGTGCAAGAAGGAGGGAGAAGAGTCAGTGTCAGGGTGATTCAATGTGAGATTCAGCTGGGCATTCTTGGTTTTGAATGGACGGAGGCCACAAGCCAAGGAAAGCATGTGGTCTCTAGAAGCTTGAAAAGGCAAGAGAATAGATTCTTCCCTAGACCCTTCAGAAAGGATGGCAGCTTTGCTGACACATTGACTTTAGCTCAGTGAAACGCATTTCAGGCTTCTGACCCCCCCACCCCCACCCCCGAACTGTAAGATAATATATTTGTGTTGGTTTAAGCCATTAGTTTGTGGTAACTTTTTACAGCAGCAGTAGAAAACGAATGCAGAACTAAGTGAACAAGTGGTCAGGGTGGGCACTGGTCCTCACGACTTGGAGAAGACACATACAAGGGTGTGGGGTTGTGAGAGACTGTGGCTGGTGGGACCCATGTTACTTCCACAGGGCCAGTGGATGAGTGTCAGGATGTGACTCCAAAGGGAAGGGAAGAGGACAGATTGTGGGAGGCCACAAACATCCCTCAGAGGAAAGTGGGCTTTATCCTGAAGGCACTAGGGGATCCTTGAAGGGCTTTCATGATGAATGAGATGATAATCCACAAGCGAGAGGAAACTATTGAGAGTGGAAAATTTTAAGTTGCCTCATTAAATGTACCCAAAATAGATCATTATTTCTTTTTGAGGTGTGATCTGAACTATACACTTGTCATAGTTCCTAATTCCAAGGTTTGGTCTCCTGCTGTTTTCTGGGGCGTGTATTCAAATGTTCATTATTCAATACTCTTGCTCCCTTTTTTACCCTCGATGGAGAAGGCATGATCCTAAGGTAGCAGATGCAGTGCAGTGGCATCGTGATGCTGTCTGATTTCCTCCTTTGATGATCAGTTGTTCAGTTGTTGTATTTAGAAGTGGAGTCTTCAGGCTAACCTGCCCCCTGTATGATGCCAAAACGATCCAGCAAAGTCAGCACACGAGCTGACTGCGTCATCAGTTATCTTTTTATTAAAGTGAGACAGCTGTGCATTCTGGTGTAGAAGAAAGGACACCACCAGACACAAATCTTTTTAGTTAAAACATTTTTACTGAGCAGTGATTTTGTGCTAGGTCCTCAGCCTGGAAATGGTTATCTACTGGTGGAAAAAAGGTCCTCCAGGAGACTACTGTTGATTGTGTGTGTGTGTGTGTGTGTGTGTGTGTGTCTTGGGAAGTAGATATTAAACAGATAAATAGTCATAAAATATGGATTTAATGTTTGTGCTAAACACTGGAAAAGAAAGGAACTTACTTAGAGGGAGAGAAATGGGAGGATGGGATGTGTCCTTTATCCTGGGAAGTCAGGAACTTTCTGAGGAAGTGGTACTTGCAGTGAAACTTGAAGGATGGGAAGGGACAACTTCGAAGTAAGGTGCAGAACATTCCTGGCAGAGGGAATATTGTATGGAAGGTCCTGAGGGTGGAAAGAAGGCCGGTGAACTAGGATAAGTCAGGGACAAAGGAACAGGGAACAGACCTTGAGGAAGCGAGGGGGTCAAGTGCCATAGTCCCCTAGACTTGGCTGCACCTGGAGCTAACGGGGCAGTCGTGGTGAAGCTGCTCTGCACTTTTGCTGTTCCCTAAAAGGAATTGATTGAACTTGATGCCTTTCTGACCCTGCAAGAGAATAAGGTATCAATTCCGTTGTCACGTAAAGAATCAAGTGATGAAGGAAAAGCTATTTAGATTATTGAAAATGCCTTTGTTTTTTTTAAAGCAAAAACTTATCGAGGACTTAATTTATGCAGAGTGCCAGGGGGAGCGGGAGGAGAGAAATACATCAGCATCTGCTCTCTGGGCAAGGCTGTTACTTCTCTTCTGTCTCTCATGCCTCTGTAGGCTGGTCGGTGGGAAGGATCCCCAAATACCACCACCCACAGACTGACTTTTAAAGGAGCACTGAGGAGCTCTGTGCAGCTTCTGAATATCTCAAACCTACCCCAAGACCGGAGGATGCTACTTCTGACTTCTTACCCTGCCTCCCCAGAACCCAGATGCCATAGCTCTAGTGTGTCGCCCTGAGCTGGTGCTCAGCATCCCCTTCTCAGGTCACATCAGCAGAGCGGGGAAGGGGAAGGGTGGGAGGGACCAGTCAGCTCAGACGTCAAGCACTCGGCAAGTTTTTTGTGATGTCTGCTGTTGGTAAATGATTGAAAATAACTAGATTTGGCTGGGGGTGAGTTCTGGAGAAAATCATGTGATTCTCTCCAACACCTAAACACGTCTTCAAAAAAGAGAATCTGGATAGTGGGCGGAGAGGCTGCCGACCAGAATGCCTAGAGAGTGTGTGTTCCTTGACATAATGAGGGAGGATTTAGCTCAAGATGATTCTGATGGAAGTGTCAGGATCTGAGGTTCGTCTTTGCCATTCCAGTTCCTGTTGCCCTATTTTCCTCCCAGGCGGCACGTGGCAGGCGGGCGCACCTTCCTCAGCCTCTGTCGGCTAACTTTATTGGAAACAAAGTTTCAAATGGAGCCTCTGTTCCTGCTATTCATTGTGAAATGACTGCCACATGTGGGGAAATTAAGAGTATCATTTCTGTAGCAGTGCTCTCCCTCTGTTCTCATCACCAGGCCCAAAAAAGCTCTTGCTAAATGGATATGAGGTGACATAAGGCGAGGTACGATTAGCCTCCGGGGCTAATGTCCAAACTCTTAGTTCCTAGTTGCTTTTCTTGGCATTTACAGTTCTACTTACTGAACTATAAAATTTCTTATTACATTTTCTTAATTACAAATAACTATGCTTCCAGGGAGGAAAACAGTATTATGAGGGAAATTAAAAGTAAATATATTAGAGGTATCAGAGCAAATGAATGTAAATGAAGGCAACTCCTTTAATTATAATATTATATATGTACATATATCTGTAGTATGCACACATATATAAAACAATGGGATTGATTTGTTTTTAAGAAGAACCAGGAGTAAAACATTACAAAGGCTTCATGCTGCTATTTTGAAGTTCCAGGTTGACCTTGACATCTTGAATTTTATCACCCGATTGATAACTCTGTTAACCTTTTTTTTTTTTTTTTTTTTTGTGATATTTTCCTAGACTTTAAAGCTAGTTGTTACAACTCAGATGCACTTATCCACAGTAAGTTCAGGACCTTCACGCAGAACCAGTAGAACCTCAGTGCAGAACTGAAGAAGGGAGAAAAGCTAGAGTGAAGCAAGTTTGTGTCTCAGGAAACGAAGCCATCGGTTCGGATCCCCAAAACAGTGTTAGAAAAGCCACATAATCAGATCTAACGGGACATGGGCAGCTGGGCCTTGAGTTAGCTTTTGGCATGCTCCTGAGAGTTTTTAGGATGGATTGATACAAAACACCAGGCAAGTAGTAAGATTTGGTAAATCATAGTGTGAGTGTTAATTGTTCTCTTTTTCCAAGGGTTCTGAGCCTGCTCCCCAAGAAATACTGATTTGCATTTAGCCCTGAAGGTAATCTGATCTTTTATACCTTTTGGTGATAGTTCAGGGGATTGTTGTCTTATCTGAGAGGTAAATGAATATATGGGAAGCACAGTGGAATTTGCAGCTAGCCTTTTTTTTTTTTTTTTTTTTTTGAGTGCATTGTAAGAGTCATTTGGTCTATTGGGATGAGGACGGGGCGTGACCTTCCCTGGTAGATAACACATTTTCACTATCATCTAATTTCAGAGAATGCTGAGAACATAATTGTGCTTCTGAAGACAAAATCTTTTCTTCTCTTGAGGAACAGGGATCCGATTTTCCCACTGCTGATCATTTGGGTCAGATGTGATCAAAACTTTTCTGATTGTCCATCAAGTTTCAATGTTGGAGACAAGAAGACAGTGAGGGCAGGGATATAAGGTATATTCTGGGCAGGAACCTGGAGGAAGGATTATAGAGGGAGCATCTGAGTTATGAGGGTCCTGGAAGGTGGTCTGAAAGTTTTGCTGCATAGGCTTGTATCAGAGGAATGAAGAGGACAGATGCTGGGAGCATCACTCTTGAGTTCAAGGGCAGATTCACCTTCTGAACTTCACCCAGGATCTTTGCCCTTCATCCACCTGGGCTTATGAGTGAGAATGTTTACCACATGCATCTAAACCAACTGGGCAGCCACCTCAGGAGAGGCAGTGGGCATCAATGGCTGCTAAAACAGGATAGTCTGAAGTGTCTACCAGTAAGACCAAAGGGAACCCTGAAACTTAGTGGTCAGGGTGTTGCGGAGGGTCACCTGCACGTACGGGTTGAACTGAGCAGGCCTCAGTGGGGGCACTGGGGTTTGAACATCTCTGTTAATTTTTCTTTCTCCTCCCTCAGTAGCTTCGGGAGGTCAGAACTGAACACCTGCCTTCCCTGCTACATCCACAGGTGGTATGCAGATCAGCCTCAGTCATGCTCCAAGGGGGCTTCCAAAGCGTAGTGCGTTCACCCTGTGAAACCAGTGAGGTGTTTTTGACTGTGCACTGTGCCTTGAGGTGTAGCAGAAAGAATAACCCAGAACCAACAACAAACCATTCATCCTTTTACTCAAAAGATTTTTTTGTTGAGTGTCTATTTTGTCCTTGGCACAGAATCTGGCATTAGATACTAATGTGATTCTCAGTCCTGCTGGAGACTATGGTTGTGTGTGTGTTCGGACATGGTCGCCAAACGATTAAACACATGCAAATTGTGTACTTACAATTTATGATAAATCCTGGGTAAAAGAGGAACAAAGAGCTTTGAGAGAGAGAAAGGAGTGAGGCAAAAGGAAGGGTGCATCTCTCTTAACTTTATTCTGGGCCATGAGGAACTGTGCGCCTGTTCCTGTTCGAAGGCTCACATCATGCTTTGGGCTCTCTTGTAATTTTGTACACTGCTGTTCATTATTGGAAAATGACCTTTAATCCCAAGCATGGTTTGTACTCATTTCCAACACTCTAAATCTTTGGCATTTGGGTTAGTTACCGAAAGCAATGATTATGTTTTACTTTTACCATCTGCTTAGTTATTGATCCATGATGACATGCCATTAGCTCAATTTCTATCAATTAAAAAAGTAATGTTCTCCTGCTCACCTAGCATCCCAAATTGTCTCATTAACACTACTCTTCAGATGACACTTATTGTTAGGCCCCCTGGGCTTTTAATTCATTGGACAGATGGATCATTCTAAGTTGTTTGAAGATCTAACGTATAAAAATATGCAGATTACTAGGGTCTTTTTCACACACCATCACATTTAAATCTCACTTCACTGTGGAGAAGACATGCTCTTCCCATCTTATAGATGAGAAAACAGTAAACAAATTTAAACATCAACTGAAAGTTACACAAATACAACTGGCAAATGTAAAAACCCAGCTCATCCAACTCGAGTCACTGATGGTTTCCATGTTGGTCCAGTTTTTTCTGTTATTCCTGCAGGTGAGTTTTCAGGCCCAGCAGCCTCCTCCTTTCACACTTTGATTATTCTTGCCCTGATGTATTTTATTGATGATCTTTAGACTTTTCTGTTTGGACTCATTTTTATTTATGCTCCTCAGCCAGTAGTTCCAGATTATCAACTGCCCAGAGGGGCTGGTGGCGTTGGTAAGATACTTCGTCTCCTGTTACCTCAGTCTTTTCTTCTGTAAAATGGGCATTTGGTAGTACCTTCTTCATATAACTATTATATGAGATAGTTCATGGTACATATAATATATGTTTTTAAAAGTGTCTGCCACATAAGAAGTGTCCAGGGAGAGGGTATAGCTCAAGAGGTTAAGCGTATGCTTAGCACGTACAAGGTCCACGGTTCCAACCCCAGCACCTCCATCGAAAAACTAACTAAATAAATAAACATAATTACCTCCCCCTGCAAAAAAAGAAAAAGAAAAGAATAGAAAAGGGTTTATCTTACTTAAAAAAAAGTGTACAGCAAATGCTAGTTTTTCATCTTTATCTTTCAGCGTTAGAAAGAAACTCATTTTTTCCCCAAACATGGCTTTGCAATGTCTAAATAGTATTAAAAACTCTGTTATTCAAGAAGGAATACTCCATGTTATGGGTTATCTCTTATTCACTACAATCCCTTTACCCTTTAGATGCCATCAAAATGCCTAACCCTCCAAGCACAAGAACTGGGTTGAAAGAAGCTGAGTTGTCCAAAAAAGCTCCAGACTCCTCCTGCCAAAACCTTCAAAACTCTTCTTTTAGAAGGTTTTTCTCAGTCCCTGATTTCCTGTATAAATGAGCTTGTCCCATTCTGAGTAGTTTTAAATGGAGGCTGGATTTAGACTGTTGAACTGGCCCAGTTGTCAACGGCGGGTTTCAGTAACTGCCCTGGCTTGGAAACTGCAGGCAAGAGGCACTGCGCACCATCCATCTCATCTTCCTTTTTCCAGAAAAAATAGGGAGAAGACATCAGTACTCTTTCTTTATCCTAATCCCGTATAAAGCCTCTGACCCTCTTATTATAAAACATCTCCACAAGAGAAGCCAGAAGATGCTTGACTTGCTAAGGTTTAGAATGCCAGCCAGAATTGTAAAGGCAGCAGAGTTGAAACAATTGATTAAAAGGAGCTACTCGGATGAGCAGATACCATTTACTCTTTCCTACCCTCTTTCTTCGTAGGAACTCAACAGAGACTGAACCGTGTAGTCAAGAAAATAAGGTTTGTGAACTTCGGATTTCTGCCTCTGCATGTTGGCTTTGCCAATGATCAGACTTGTAATCTCAAATCACTGCTCTAAACCTGGGTGTCCTCATTTGTCAATTGGAAGGGAACTCTGCTACCTTGGAGGCAGTTAGGCATAATAAAAAGTGCCAATTGCAGAACTTGACATGTGATAGATGCTCAAAGATGGTAGCTCTTATTATCTGGAGCTATCAATTGCGTGTAACTTTAGTCTGCAAAATAAAATGATGTTAATTTTCAAAGAGCAAATCTTAAATATAGGAACAAGGAACTGCTTGTTAATCCTTGCAAGAAGGTCACTAATGATCTCCTGGCTCCTAAATACAATGGATAAATTATTTCAGGGCTCCATGGACTTGACATCTTGTATCTCTTGTTACTGTAGCCACTGCCTCTTTGGAAAATTATCTTTTCTTGGTTTCCATGGCACGGGGCTGGCCAGAATTCTGATAAAATGCATTTGAAAATTGACTCCAATTCTGTGCCCAGTCCCGGGGGCAAACTAATGTGATGATCTACAGGAGGAGTGATAGGGTGGGGGAGATGGAATTAGAAAATGCTCTCTCCTCCCCACCCCACACCTTGTGATTATTTGGGACTTTTTCAGTTTATTGTATAATCAGTTGATATAATTTCCACTGTCTGTCTTTAGCAGTGTGGGTTTTTTGTTTTTTTTTTTTTGTGATTGTGCATAATGATTGAGATATATATATATATTTCCCTGTCTACCTCACAGTGACACAAACTTCCATTCATTAAGAAGCTGCATTTTTCAAGATTGGATTTTTGCACCCCATTCACCATATTCAGCCAGAGTTCAACACTATTTGTATTGTGCAGGGTCCTGCACTAGAATCTTTGCTCATTTTGCACTTCATGATTAGGGGCAAGGGTTCTGGAAACAGATTACCCAGGTTTGAATGCTGGCTTTAACTCCTTGTAACTGTGTGCCTTAATTTTCTCATCTGTAAAATGGGTGTAATAAGAATATTACCCGGTTGGATTGTTGTGACATATGAATTTGTTAAATTATGTGAAGTGTTTTAAAATTGTCCCCAGTATAAAATAAGATGCTAATAAATGCTATTATTAATATTAATATTCCACATATTCTCCCTGGACAATCTTTTCCATACGCAAATGATTTTCATTTACAGATCTGTTTCTTCAACCCAATCCCTCTCTGGAATTCAAGGCTTATTCCCAATTCACAGTGGATATGTTCATTTGGGTGTAGCCCTTTAGGCTTCTCAAACTCAACACACACAAATCAAAAGACACCCTTTCCTTCCCCAAAATGCCTCCACTCTGTGACTTCCCAGTTCAGGTAATGATACCATCATCCAAGCATCTAAACCAAAAACTTGGTGTCATCATGACCCCTTTATCATTTTCTAGTCTTCATGTCCTGTCTACTAAATATCTTTCCTGTGTGCCTTTTCCTCATCCCCACTGGCCTCTATTTTAGCTCAGGCCTTCATACTTTGGTCACTGCAAGATCCTTGCAAATGATCACCCTCCTTGCAGTGTTGCCTGATCTAGTCCTTTCTCTCCATGGCAGCCAGAGTGATGAAGATAAAGCCAGAATCTGAACCTATTAATCGCCGGATTGAACCTTTCAGTGGGCTTCTAATGTCTCTGATTAAAGCCTAAAGCTAGAGCTTGGTTTTCAGAACTTCACAGGACCGCCAAAGTTCCCCTTTCCTGCCCCAGAACTTGGCTGTTGGTGCTGCAGCCCAGGGAGCCATTTGCAGCTCTCTGTACCATTCACTCTCTCAATTCCTAGTGTTTTGCATATGTGACTCTTGTACAGGGAGTGTGCCTGTCCTTTCCTCCTCTTCAGGTAGCTAACTCTTTGTCCCTTTGGATTTGGATTTGGCATTAGTTCCTCTGTGAAAGCTTCTCTAATCCCCAAGAGTGAGTTAGGAGTTCTTCCCAAATCTTCCCACAGCACAGGACTCAGCCCTGTGTGGCAGCTGCGCTACTGTGCAGTGGGTGTCCCCACTGGCTATTGAGCCAGACTGCCTGGTATGAGTCCTGGCTCGGTCACTAGCTTGGTAAGTGTGGACTAGTCCCCTAACCTCTCTGTGCCTCTCAGACGTATTGATAGTACCTCCCTGGTAGGCTGAGAAAGAGGTCATAAACTCTTCCCCTCCCTGTTTATAGCCTTTGTAATTTCCCCGCTTCAAAGGTAGAGGCTTCCTTCACCCCTTGAATCTGAACTGGCTTGGTGACTTGACAAAGCCAATGGGACAGGAGCAAATGTGTCCTCAACAGAGGCTTAAAAAGTGTTGTGCATTGGCACCTACTCTGCAGCTGCTCTTAAGAACTCTGCAACCATCACCAGCTGAACAAATCCAGGCTAGTCTGCTGGAGAGAGGGTCCAGTTATCCCCACAACTCAGCCAACTGCATGCCACGTGAGATGGCTACATCACTGCCAGCGGACCACGGAGGCATGAGAAGCCTGACTGAGCACCACCTAAGCTGGCAGACCACAGAACTGCAAGCTGAATGATTGCTATGTGACGCCACTAAGTTTGAGGGGAGCTTTCTTATATGGCAAAACTGATACATGCTCTTATGGGGTTATGAGGGTTAGATACATTAACACCTGCCTGTGCACTTCCAAAGTGCAACAATTACCTCTTCTTGCTGCAATTGTTTACTTTCTTGTCTGGGGCCACTCCTAGACTGCCAGCTCCTCGAAGGCAGGAGCTTTCCACTTTCTTCCATTACATAACGCAGTGCCTGACTTGATACATGTTGAATGGATGAATAAACACTCTTGAGATTTGGTTGATGAGCAGAGCACCTGCTTATAAGTAAAGAAGTCGGGTTCAGAGATGATGAAGTGTGCCTAGTCATTTGCACATATCCGTCAGTCTGACCTCTGTATATTATTAAGAATATTGAAGTTGATAATATCAACACTAATCTGCTACCAACATTTTCCCAGTATAATCTTATTGCTACTTACGCAGTTATGCTAATTTACCCATCCAAGTATTCCTTTTCCTGGGGGGAAAAGAGATTGTTCAAATAATTTATGAATTTTGTTTCACTAAACTTTGGCTATACATGAATGAATGGAGGAGAGTATTTTGATAGCTATTCTAATTGCTGTGAATAAAATTTAGGTCCTTACCAAAAGTCAATAAAGGAAACAAAATATGAATGACTTGTCATGTCAGATAACCTTGTTCCTCAGTAGTCCAGTCACAGCACAACCTTATCTCTTTATCTACATGTTCTCCAGCCATGCCCTGAAATCTCACTGAATTTGCCAGTTGGTGTTTGCCACCATGATTAGAATGTAACTTTCATCGCATTTCCCCGAACACTTCACATCTGAACGTGCTTGTTTTATAAGCACTCACCATCCCAACATAGTTAGATTTTCATTGTTTGATACCATTTGTTAACCTCACCCATTCAAAAGATTCTGGGCTTCTCAAAATCTAATGGCATTGAGACTTTGAAGGTCCCGCTCAGTCTTCCTTTGTCCTCTCCTTTGTCTATCTGTTGACAGGTTGTTAACTAACACCCAAACTTGAGCATCAACTACTTCAGCTGTTTTGACAAGTGTCATGCAGCATTTTCACTATTCAATTTTGACAGGTTGTCAAACCTACTTTTGAGTTACCCATGCTCAGAACTGTGGCCAGTTTTTTTTTTTTAACCTTAATCCGAAAAAAGTAGATTCTTGTTTTCCCTGTAACATTTCTAACTTACAGAAAGAATTTTAATTTTACTAATACATTTTAAGACAAAAAATTGAACATATGTTAAAAATGTTAATTTTTTGAAAAATCTTAACTATATCAAGTTAAATTCCTTATCAACAATATAATGCAAAAATGTTATAAAATAATAAAATATTATAAAAAGTAAAAACCACACACACGTAAACAAAGAAATGCATTTTTCTCCTTTAATCTGTTTGATTCAGGTATTTGAAAAAAATTAGTTCTTTAGAGTGAAATTCAGTCTTCAGCTATGTCTAACTTTTGATTAAAAAGAGCCCTCTAGAAATAGGTTCACTCAGATACAGTGAAATCATTTTAAAAGTTTCACTCAAACTGCTAATAGATAACCGAGCAGATTCTTACTCAGCAAGAACCCACTTTGTGTCTAAAGGCAGTACAAAGAGCAGTTAAGGAAAATACTAGGATACAAGGTACAAGGTGGTGTGGAACTTAACGAACAGATCCCCCAATTAGAGCACATAGTTTAAATACAGAACCTAGAGATATGGAATTTAGGTAAAGCCTTTCCAGCATTCACTTCCTTAATGATTTAACATTAAGTTGTTGCAGGGCTCCCAGGTTAAATAAGTTTCTATTCCAAAGCAAATCCCCTCATCACCTCTCCTGCCACGTAGAGTGTCGTGGATTTCCTGAAGTCCGCAAGTCAGGGGAAATGCAGCTTAGCGATATAATAACTTTGCATTTATAAATGGACTTATCCTGAGGACGAAGTTGCAAGGCAAATCTGAATTTTGGTGCTGAGAGAATTGCAGTTCATTTGGCAGGACTCCAGCTTATATAAACTTGGCAAGGCTTATAGCACTGAGTGTTGGAGGATGTCAGATGATGAAGGTTTGTGTCCTGGCTGTATCCCATGCTCCTTGTGAAAATTTGAGTAAGTAGCTTACTTTCCATGGGCTTTAGTTTTTTTCATCTGCAAAATGGGGTAATAAAATCTGACCTGTCCACCTTTCAGAGTTGTAAATACCACGCCAGCTACTGAATATAGAAATCCTACAGGAATGTCAGATTTCAGCTTTCTGCCCTAAGATGTTTACCTCATTTTTATCTCATTGTGGCATATTAATGGGAGGATCTCAAGGTAGATTGTTTTCCCTGATTATTATAATTATGAGAGATCAAGAATCGCAAAGCAATTTGGGGGTGTAGTCAGATGATCAAGGCTGTGGGTATTTGCTGCTTGAAACCAAATGAGACAATAAACAATTATATCCATCTGAGTAGAGACTGACACAAAGATTAAGCAGGGTCATCCCACTTGGGGGGAAGTGCAGTGAATTGGTTGTGATTACAGCACCAACCTCCTCTCATGCCCAGGGAGCACTGGGTGCCTCCAAGGAGGCAGTAAACGTAACTGTCTTGATGCACAGTGCCTCATTTTGATATGCATACCTGGAACCACTTGATGATGATATTAAAAAGGGGACACAAATTCTGAATTTCTGAAAAGCTCCTAGATGCCGCAGGTGCTGCTGGACTGCAGACCACACTTCGGTTACCTCTGCTACAGGGTAGTGACTTCTCCAAGTATGGTCTTAGGGTGTCTATTAGTCTGCTGGAGCTACCGTAACAAAATTCCATAGACTGCGTGGCTTAGACAACAGGAATTTATTTTTTCACAGTTCTGGAGACTAGAAGTCCAAGATCAAGGTTAGGGCAGGATTTGGCTTCTGGGGAAGGCTCTCTTCCTGGCTTGCAGACGGTGGCTTTGTCCTCATCTGGCCTTCCCTCTGAGGGATCGCTCTCTCTCCTCCTTTTTATAAGGCCACCAGTTCTATCTGAAACTGTGGACTTTAGTTAATAACAGTGTCTTGTTGGTTCATCTGTAACAAATGTGCCACACTAATGCAAGATGTTAATAACAGGGAAAACTGGGCAGGGGGAGAGGAGGTGTGTGGAAACTGTGTGCTTTTTGCTCAGTTTTTCTGTAAGCCTAAAGCTGCTTTAAAAAAATAAAAATTTTTAGTTAAAAAATAATTAGATCCCAAGACCGTTACCCCAAACTTAGTGAATCTTGGAGGCTGAAGCATAAGTGCTTTCAAATCAGCCCTTGGTGATTCTTGTGTGATCTGTGGTTTCAGAGCCATCAGGTAGCAACTGAAAGCTCTAGTTCTGTGACCAGATAAATGTGGGTTCAAACCTCAGCTGTACCTCTTCACAGCCTGCTGATCTTGGGCTACTTTCCCTCTACTCAGCGTCTCTGACTCTTAGTCTCATTTTAAAGTCAGGATAAGAACACCTCTGTAAAGGGGTTCTTCTGAGTATTAAGTGATACGCTGACGCAGGGTTTTTAACCCAGAGCATGCGTAGTAAGTGCTCAATAAATACTAAATACTAGAATTTTCTTTTATTGATGTTGCTTAAGTTCTGGTGAGCAAGGGAGGGTTGTGCTGAAATGGGAGGGGCTTTCAGCAAGGAAAAGACAATAAAAGTAATAGGCAATAAAAGATCAAGCCAATGAAAAAACTAATCCTGCTTCAACATTCCAGGGTTTATATATAGCTTCTCTTTCGTTACCTGACTTGATCCTGACAGTGACCTTGCAAAGCAGAAATTCCTCTCTGAACAGATGAGGCATGGATGCTTAGAAACAATCAGCAGATTTCGGGAAGGACACAGAGCTGGGAAATGTCAGAGCTCAGAGTCTCTAAATCCTAGTCCAGGGTGATAGTTCAGTGTAGTAATTAAGTTTAAGGGCTCTTGAGTCAGACTGGTGGGTCCCCATCTCAGAAATACTGATTACTGTTGGTGAAAAGTTGGCAAACCAGTTCAACCCCCTGAGTTGTTATATCTTCACTAGTTAAATATGGATGACAACAGTGCTTATCTCTTAGTGTTTTGTAAAGATTAAATAATGTTCATAAAATCTGGGATTAAAGGCTAGCATATGGCGAGTTTACTATGTCTCCATCCATTTTTTAAGATTTCCTTGAGGGGACAGTATGCATTCATGTTACCCAGAGAGTAATAGAGGTTTAGTCATAGAAGATGTAGGAACTCCCGTGCTTATGTCTTGGGGGACTGAAGCGGTGGAGGGGAGCTGGGATTGCTGCAGCTTTTAAGGAGGGGCAGTGGGCTGGCACAATGTGCTGTGGCATTTGAATCTCTTCTGTATAACCATTTGGGACATACGAAGTGCCAATAATATAGTATAAGCAAGGCAGAGTCACTGTGGCCCTTCAGTCCCAATTATCAGAAATGACAGTAAAGGTGGCAGCAAAAAGATGATTTTCCCCGTGATATTTGGCAATGACTGAGGATCCACATAAAGAGGTTCTTTCAGCATAACGAAATTCATTTCATAATAGTCACGATCCCAAGATTGTAAGTATTTTAGAAACAATTTATCACAAAGTTGTTCTTGAGCAGTGTTTACCCGATTTTCTTGCTGTCTTTACTAGCCCAGGGACAAACACCTAGCAGGATCAAAATAGACAGATACTCATTGGATAAAACCTTGAGAAGTGGGTTGGCCCAACAAAATAGTCTGTGTATTTTGCAGATGGAAGAGGAGTTGTATATTATTTCCCACACTGTGAAGGAACGTTGGGCAGACCTGATGCCTTTTCTTCTTTGAGTTCATCATGATAAAATAAGATGATGATGATGACAGCAGACTATCAGGGTAGTATAATGGTAGCTCCCACTGAGCTGTCCCTATATGCCAGGAACCTTGCTGGATGAAGCGTATGTTGCTTCATTTAATCTTTCCAACAGTTAATTGAAGTAGACACCTTTATTGTCTACCTTTCGGAGATGAGAAAGGGAGGTTAAGTTACTAGCCCTTGGACATACAACTAGTAACAGTTGGAAGTGGGATTCTGACCCAGTCTGCTGGACCCGAGTCCACACAGCTTTAGAAGTTATGTGATAGAAAATGATAGAATTTAGAGCTGGACAGGTGTTAGTGATCATCTACAGAGTAAAAGTTATGAGAATGGTTTCTGGAAGGAGTTGCTGCAGAATTACAGATTCCTGTGTGCCAGGCACTGCCCTAAGCCCTTGACATCTATCAATTCCCTTAAATCCTCCTCACAACAAACTAATAAAATAGGTAACATTATTATCCCGTTGTTACAACTGATGTAAATAATTTGCACCAGATCGCAGAATTATATAAGTAGTAAACTAGGATTTTAACCCAGGTGATGATGGTATTCATCTTAACCATGAACTGAAAGGAAAGTAAGAGGCATCACAAGAGATCAAGTGAGTCACTCGTGGGATTCGGATTGGGAAGAAGAGCAAGGAAGTGTCAGCTGAGCCGTTCTTGGAGTAAGGGGCAAGGTTTCAGCTGGTGGAAGTGTCTAAGCGTGGGGGTGGGGCGGCAGGACAGGAAGAATGGATAGTTTTGCAAACACTTGGAAAAGGATTCCATCCAAATCATGGCCAATTGAGCAGCTGAGAGTGGGAGGGAATTTTATTTCGGTTAAAATAGAGAACTGGTCAACTTGACCGTATTTCTCAAAGTATGCTTCGGACACTTGACTCTTGGGGACAGAGAAATCAGCATTTTAATTTTGGTTTTCTCAGGTAGTAACCATGGCTACAAGTGGTTTATTGATTTGTGTTTATCTTTCTAAATGCTCCAGGCTTTGGTTTTGTTAAGAGGGCAAATGACACTGCGTGATGAATGCCCACGGGGGCGGTGAGCGCTGGCTTCCTGTGGAGCTGCCAGGGAGCCCTCAGATAAAACTTTCCCCATGGATGCCTGTCTGAAATGCCTCCCAGACTCCTCCATTCTCTGTCTCCAAGTGGCATCCTCATTTCAGCCTTGCCCCGCACACCTTGGTGTCAATAGCCAGCCTTTCCCGACACCTAGCCAAGTCCCAAGACTGGCTCTGGCTTCAGTTGGGAAAGTTTCCTGTCTAGGAGTTCAGGACTTCCTGGCGCTCTGCCCGGTTCTGGAGAAGGGCATCTCCTTGCACTTGCCTTCTGGTGTCCTTCGAACTCAGCCTAACTTCGTGCAGCAACGTCGCGAGTCTAGCCTTCCGAGTCTGAGGTGCTGGGGGACCCAGCCGCGCGTTCGGTGCGAAGGCGCGGTGCCCTCGAGCCCCTCCGCACAGCCCGGCGCTGCGCGCAGCAAGACGGGGTCTGCGAGGCGCAGCTCACAGCCCGCTGGCAACTCTCGAGTCGCCTCCGGTCTCTTTAGGGTCTGGCTGCTCGGTCGCCAGAGCCCCCGCGCCAGCCCCCCAGCCGGTGACTCGGCAGCAGGTGGCAGGGGCGACGTGAGGGCGGGAGAGGGGAGGGGGCGCCTACTCCGGCTCCAGGCTCCCCGCTCCCTCTCGCAGCCCGCCCGCGCGCCCCCGCCGCCCAGCGCCGCCCAGCGCCCCCGGCGCCCCCCGCCGGCCTCCGCCCGCACCTGCAGCCCGCTCCGCGCGCCTGGCCCGCCGCCACCGCCGCCGCGGCCGACTCTCTCGCTCCCAGCGCGGCGGACGCCCCGGGCCGAGCGGCGAGCGCGCTCCTGTGCCAGACCCATCGCCAGACGCCCCTGGGCCGGTTGACCCTCGAGTACCTCTCCTGCACCCTGCGTCCCCAAAGATGAATGTGAGGAGGGTGGAAAGCATCTCGGCTCAGCTGGAGGAGGCGAGCTCCACAGGCGGTAGGATGCGATAAGCATTGGAGCGGGCGCCCCGCTTCCATCCTCTTTCCCTCGCAAGCTGAGATGGGGACCCCTTCCTCGGCTGGCTGGGGACGCTTGTTGCCTTTGTTGCATGAGAGACCGTCACCTGGGCGGGACTGGGAATGGGAGGTGGCAGCGGCGGGAATGGGGGTGCGAAGGAGAGGGGGTGCATGCGAGGTCCAGGTTGGGGAAGAAGGGATGTTTGAAGTGTGAGTGAAACTCGCCGGTGGCAGGGTCCCCTGCGATCCTGTGCCTACTTTTGCCTTCTCTGAAAATTTCCCGTGGTTGTTTATGCATCCTCCAGACGACTTCAGACCACACACTTCCTTCCCCTAACACCTGGGGGTAAATGAGCTGAAATGGTATTGATCCGCTCCCTCCACGTCGCCTGTATCCTCCCAAGCATTTCTTCATTAAAACTCTATTTTCGTCCCCTGGTAATATACAGGCGGAATGTTTCCCAGGTCAGGTTCTTCAACAGGACCGTGTACCTTGTTTTATTGCCAGCTTCAATTTAGTGTCTTCAGAGGATATGGTCCTCAGTGACACTTGGAAATAATTTATACACAGCACAGCCTTGGAAAGGTAGTCTGCAAGGAGCTTGGCTTTCTGAGAGTATCCTGCATTTTGCGAAAGCAGGGAGAAGACATGTTTTGATCAATTCAGTGGTATCCATAGCGAAATACGGGACAATATCTCCTCCCCTCTCCCTCCACTCCAATAAAGCCTCTTCCGGTTGAATTGGTTTGTTTTCAGGTGGTTTTGATGTGTAGAGTTTTTCAGAGAAGCTGTAAATCGAGTGAAGGTGGTTATAGCGAACCTGAGAGTGATGAAGAGCTGGACCTTTCCCCGATTATGTAAGATGCGGGGTCACACATGGCTACAGCATACTTTGGATTTACGGGATGAAAAACTTGTGCATGAAGGCTGTAAAGTTGCAAGGAAAGAGGCATTTCCACATTCTTCGTGTTTATATCCAGGGAAGTAGAGTGACTTGAACAGCTTGAGTCCATCACTCGAATGTATGGACAGTGAGATACAGACAAGTGCTCTTTCTTACCTTCCCTCCAATAGTTCAGGTTATTGTAACTGGGAGGACTTTAGTCTTATTTGAATGTGAAATTTTAAAGAAAAAGTTATAGGCTGGAAAAAATATGACCATCAAATTTAAAGCCCCAAAGTAGACTTGTAACGATGTTTAGTTCAGGTTTCCCTTGTGACAATAGCTGCTGCTCATTGCAAAGCCAAGTACGTCTAGGATCTATCTTATGGGGGACACTCAGAACCTTTAAGAGATTGAACTTTTCAGAAAGGCAGTTTACATGTAGAGGGCTGAGTAGTTGTTGAGTTCATAGGGTCTCTGTCTTTGTAGTTCCTTTGACTCAGAATAGGGTAAGGAACGAGCTATTTTTTCCAGTACTGCCACTCAGGCACGAGGCAACAGTAGGCACTCAAAAGACAGGGGGGCTGTAGGAGCTTAAGTCTGGGGAACTGGGTGGCTTGCATTGTTTGGCCGCTCAGCGATGGTAGCTTTTTGGCTGGGCCTAGTCTTTAATTGGCCAGATGGGGATTGAGTCAGCATGTCTGGTCTATTCACATATGCCATAGGTGGCCGCAATCTCTACCTGTTGGATAAAATGAGAAAGATGAAAACATGTCTGGGGAGTATGATGTATTAATAAAAAAACTTTTAGTACCGTCTCTAGAATCAGTGTGTGTTCATTGTTCCTTTGGAGAATAGGAAGATGTTGATTTGTATCCTGGCTCAGGTGAGACCAAGAGGGAAGCGTTTCCTGGCTTGATTTGATTTGACACCTGTTTCTTGAATTGTATTCACACATTTTTAGAGTTAATTGTTATATATCAAGACTAAAGAAAGAAGATCTTTGGAACATCTTTTTCTGTTCTTGGTGTAATTGTTTGGAGGTTTATATTAGAAAACCATTCCCAAAGATGTACTATGTTCTCAGCAAACCTAAGCGTTAGTACTTTGGTGATTTGTGCTCAGATACAGGGTAGTCCTTACTAATCCTGCGATGAGAAAAGTGTCATTTTTAAAGGTTTCAACTGTAGTCTCGGTTTTGTTTTAAAACAACAGCTCCTGACTACTTGTTTACTTTCATGTTAAGTGGGACATTTGCATAACTTCTTTTTTAATTGAAGTATTGTTGATTTACAATGTTGTGCTAGTTTCTGGTGATGCTTTTCTCTTGAATATATGCCTCTTGGGTGGAAGTTTATAAAATGATTTCATCGGAATCTAAACGAAATTTAACTGGAGGATCCAACTGAGAGGAATGTATAAAGATGAGAGAGAAACCTAGAATTGGAGAAGTGTGTACGTGTCTCTGTGTTTATTTTATGATGTAACTCTAGAGCCAGAATACTGTGAAAAAGTTGCTTGAGAGACATAGGAGAAAACTACATTAAAGTGAAAGTAGGGAGGGAAATGCAGGAGAGATGGGAGCAGGGTTGAATTGTGTTGCTGAAACTTTATAAAACTATATAGCTAAAAAGTTCTCACTTTTCAACAGGTAATGCATTTAATACGCTAACTGATTAACACCACTTCTAAGTCACTATAGTGGACACTCAGTACTGTGGAGTAGAAAATGGTCATGTTGTTAATGACTGCATACAAGTAGAGAAGTTTTCTTACTGATCATAGTTTGCTCCCCTGCGATAAAATCAAATCTCCTGAGACCAGTGGAGAGACAGAGGGAGATGATAACTCAATAGTGTATTTGAAAGGGAATCAGAAATGAGGTCAGAGGGAAAAAAGACTCACAAAATTATTCACTATGTCCTTAATATGGGCCATCTAACTTAGGAATGGTGGAAGTTATGTGATGTAACCTACAGAAAAGTGGGGAGGGAAGTGTGTTTCAGGAGTTACTGGAGGAGGTCATGGAGAGGACGTGGCCAGCAGGTTGACCCACGAGCTGACCCGGACAATGACAAGCTCTTCACCCCCTCCTCCCCCCTTGGAATGTAAGTTCTGCCTGCTGTTCCCACCACCCGAGCCACCTTCAAGGGCTCAGCCTTGAAAGAGTAATGCGTTGTTGAGATCATCTGCGTGGTACATGTGACTGAACCCAGTTAAGACCTCTCTGTAAACTTTGAAGAATCTGCTGGGTGGGTGTGGAGATCTACTGTCTTGCCATCGCTCAAGACAAGCCTTGTATGTAAGGTCCTTTGCTTATTCGACCTGCCAGTGACCCATCTGGAGTGGTCCACTTCTTTCTTCCCTCCCTCCTTGCCCTCTGGGTATGGGGCTCAGTTTCAAATTTCACATGGGAAGCTCCCGAGTTTGAGAACCAATAGTACAGTGAAAAATACTCTTCATTTGTATATCGTTTGATGGATCTATCATGGCTCCCGCTTAAGTTTTGTGTTTATTGAGGATAAGGCAAACTCAAATTAGTAATTCCACAAGGGCAGTAGTGAAAAGTCTATTTATTCAGAACCCTGGAAAAGCTTTTTATGACACAAGGCATTTCTGTTTTATTTATGTTGTTAAATGTAAGAAGGTTCTAAGCAAATGATATGGTGAAGTGTTAAAATTCAACAACGCTCCTCCCTTTGCTGAATTTTTTTTTCTGGCCAATGCTTATGTAAAGTTTCATGAAATAAGGCTACGGATCGTTTGGAAATTAACAAGCCATGCAAGATAAAAAGTGTGTGCAAGATTTCTACCGAATTGTAGACCAGATAGCGGTTGAATCTTTTAAAGATATATTTCTGGATTTACAGTACATGGTCTTTCTTACTCTTTTTTTTTTTTTGGTCCTTTTATTTGTTTTTCTTGTCATCACTGCTTTTCTAGAACATGGGGATATTATTGCTTTTCAATATTTCATTGCAGAGTGTGCTTGCTTACTTAATAGCCTCTCTTCTTAGGGACTTTCAAGCAGATTAAAGAGAGAAAGGGAGAGAGAGTGTGTGTGTAAGAGAGAGAGATGGATGGAGGAAAGGAGGGATGGGGGTTTAATTTGTTCAATGGCCTTTGCCATCCTTAAAAATATTTTAAAGTTATATAACTACATCTGTCACTACAAGTTTATTCACCCTTGGGCATTAAATCACCTACTTCTTTTTCAAAGCTGTTCATTTGGTTCAAAGTCCTAATAATGGTCTTTTCTCTATTCACATTGTCCTGAACTCGCTGAAGTGCTTCATGCTGTTTATCAACACCCCTTAGAAGACTAGGAACCCTGAGAGCAGAGCTCACCGCTGTGTCCCCAGCATCTGGCATGAAGCCTGACATGTAATATTTGCTCAATGATAGATATTTATTGAATGAAATCTCCTTCCTTGCATTTTGTGACACTGCATTATTCTGTTTCCTCCTCCTCTCAAGTCTCATTTTCTGACCTTTATTTCTCCCTTTGCCCATTTTGTGCAACTTTGCACAAAGTTCTGTCTTCCTTCTCTTCTCTCTGTCTACTCTCTCCTTAATCTAACTGTGGTTTTGATGCATCTTACCTGGATGTGGAGGTCTCCTTAGTCTACAGCTCTGGCCCAGTCCCTTTCCAGAATACCAGATGGACATTTCCATGTCCTCTTGGTCAGACTCATCAGTAAGTTTTACCAGCACCTCTAAGTCAGTGTGTCAGAAAAGACATGTCCTCCTTGCTAAGAACAATTTACTGTCCAAATTTTGATAATGGTGACATCATTTTTTGATGCATGCAGTTAAATAATAAAGCAAAAGTGTTTCCTTCTCTATGGTACTTCTCACCTTGCTTAGTTCCTCCCCTTCCACGTGGAATCAGACACCAAGCTTTATTGCTTTTCTTCTAGCTTTTATGTTTAGCTCCTCCAGTTCCCACTGTATCACTCAAGGTTATATTCTTATTTTCCAGGCCATCATGGTTGTCTTCGATTTACATTAAGTGCCACTCCCTACTCACAACCAAATGAATTTACTAACACCTGATTTGAGTCAGGTCATTCTCCTGTGCAAAATCTTTCAATATTGTCTCCCAGGACTCTTCTACACTTTGACCTGCTAAACTGGACTGTTCCCTAGTCCCCAAACATATCTCATATTGTACCTGCTGCTTAGAATGAACTTCCTGCCCCAGTGTTACCCACTCAGCATTGTTGAGCATTCAGCACTGAACAGTATCCTTCAAGATTCATCTCAAATACAGTATCTTTCTTCATGCAGCCTTAGTGATTCCTCCCTGCCTCCTCCCCAGAGAATTGTGCTTTGAATTTTCATTGGTCATTTTCCTTTTATTTTGACTTATGTCTGAATAACAAGGCACAATAAACTATGAATATTTGTTTTGTTTGCAGTTTTAAATTGTAACTCCTTGATGGTGAGTACCATACGTGAGTTACTAATTTTTGTACCCCTGCTAGTGACTCGCACAATGCTTCACAAAATAGTAGATGCTTAAAAACATAGTTATTGGATTTAAATAAACCACATTGCCCAGTGGTAGACCCACCAAAGACCCATAATTACGATCCACGTTTGATTGCTTGTAAAGCCATCTACTGGAAGCGGCATTCTTTTTTTGGATCTGTCCTTTCCATTTACTGGACCAGGTCTATAAGTATAGCAATATGACACCAAGATAGTCCTCCTCTGAGCTGTGCATGTTCCTGCATCTATAATGCATGGCTATGAGAGTTTACATCAGTTCTGAAAAAGGGCTTAATGAGCAACCGGTGTGTTCTGTGACTCCAGAGCCATAGTCAGTGTCGTCTTTGGATACTGTTCCTACGACTGCCTCATACTTAATACCTTCCAGACCTGTCACCTCCAGGCTCGGTAGTTCAGGTGGCCCCCAGTGAGTGACTGTCACCTCTCCTGGTTCCATTCCCAGAAAAAGAGTGGAAAAATGAGCTAAGTACTCCCTCTGAATCATGACTTTGACGGTTGATACTAGTCTGAGTTTGTGTTACATAGAATGTCTCTTCCTAGCATTTCCCAGTCCAGAGCCTCAGTGGCTGCACCACCATGTCTGTCGCCTGTCGTCGTCGTCGTCGTCATCATCATCATTATCATCATCATCATCATCATCAGTACCCTCATCAGGTGATAAATCCTTTCATTCTAACCACGGCTGTGAAGAGGAATGGAAAAACTAAACAAACAGCCGAGACATCATTCAGTGTACACACATCCATTTCCTTAGATGCCTTTTCTCTCATATCAAACTTTGCAGATTCAGGCTGTGTTGGGAGGAAACTAGAAGAGGGGTGGAATCCAGGGCAGGGCTGAGATGAGGTGAGGTTCAGCTTTTTTCCTCTTACCACTGCAGCTGTCTCCCATCTTGCCCAGTCTCTCCGCTATGGGTGGCTCTCAGATGGACCCATATGCACGTAGCATGAGAAAGTCTGAAAAAGGAGAGTCTCAGTGTTTAAACATCAGAGTCCTCCCTACACTCTGACAACCTAAGGAGTAATTTGAACATAGATACAAATACAGAATTTGCCATATTGAGCACCTGGCCTTCATGCCCATGTTAAGGGCTGATTTTTCTTTCCCGATGAACACAGCCAGTGTGTTTGAATGGCTCTCCCATTGGAAATAGGTTGTCAGTTTAAATACTCCTTGGATGTATTATTGACCTTTTAGAAACTTCTCTCTCCTGCATGTTCCATCTCAGTTGTTTAGGTAAAACAAGTAGTTAACCAATTTTACAACAACAGTGCATACCTTTTTGGTTACCTGAAATTTGCATTGGTTTAGTTAGGGAAGTGTCCGCCCAGGTATTCAGGCAGCATCTGCTCATGAATAGTGAATAAAAAAGTCTCTAGGGAATTAGACCTGGCCTTTTTTTTTTTTTTTTTTTTTTGTAGGCCTTTACTTTAAAAAGGTTTTAGAGGAGAAATAGACTTCATCTCCAGATGTCAACACTTCTTAACAGTGGAAGGATCTTTTGAGTGAAGCAGTTGATTTAAGAAATGACATCTGCCGCCCAACTAGGAATCAAAATCAGATTTGACTGGTAGAGTAGCTACTGCAGTTTAACAGCTATGCATGCTTTCTCTGTTTCTCTCTTTTTCTCGTGTCTTTGCTACAATAGTATCTGTACTTTGTGTTCAGATTCTAAGGTGCCCCCAAGGATGTCCCCAAATATTATTTTTTAAACCAGGGGAGACATGACTTCCAAAAGTCTTCACGAGCTTCATAATAAAATTTGGTGGCAATGGCACATGTGACTGTTAAACTGCTCTACATCTCAGAATGGATATTATGTCAGGGGCTTTATTTTGGGTTGTGACTTTTTGCACTTTAATTGAATTTTCATTAGAATAGCATGAGAAACTACGTATAAAAATGGTCTAGCCCGTACCTTTTATCCATGTTTCGTATGTGGTAAGTGCTCCAGAGATGTGTTGAGTGACTAAAAGTATCTGATGCTGGGGTTATACCCTAAAGATGGAGGTACCCTCTCATGCTCCGATCCATTCCATCGCCGTGGAAATGGATCTGCAGGTCGTCTTCCGGTGTCTGCAGGGAATCTGTGGAAAACCCCAAACCATAATCTAGAAATCACAAACAGA
The DNA here is from genome assembly GCF_009834535.1 of Camelus ferus. NCBI lineage: Eukaryota > Metazoa > Chordata > Mammalia > Artiodactyla > Camelidae > Camelus > Camelus ferus. The sequence continues at coordinate 15,325,317 of NC_045697.1, read as the reverse complement.
CATTTCAAAGATAACCCTGTCAAATCTAGTCCTGAGAACGTGCTTAATTTGGTGGGAAGTCTACTTTGGAGAAATTTTATTTACTTTGGAAAAGTGAGAACATATAGAATAGCCAGTGAGTATAGTACTGCTGTTCCTCCTTCTTCATATATAAGATGGTGGTAGTCATGTCCACTTGTAGGTTACAGGGGTGGATTTTGTAATGATGAAACAAGATTAATCAGCAAATACGCATTTACAGAGAGCTAGTTGGTGCTGGGATGGGGGAGATGTAGAGTCTGCCCTCAGAGACCTTATTGTTTATTCAAGAGATACTTACTGAGTATGCAAGTAGGAGAGAAAATAAATAACTAAACATGTATATTTTAAAATATTCATTACCATAACAGAAGTAAAATGAAGTGGGATGGACGCTGAAAAGCAAGATTACTTCAAGTTGATATTCGTGCCATCCTTTCCAAGTGGACGCAGTGAAAGCGAACAGTGATAGTGAACTTGATCTTTCTCTCTTTGGGATCTTGCAGAATAAAGCTATCCCAAGAGCTGAGCTTAAGAGTCTATATTCTGTCATCCAATTTCTTCCTGTCTTCTGTTTTCCACCTATAATATGGGTTTATGTGTCCATTACTTAAGTATATTGTGATGTTATCGAAGCCATTTTAAAGATTTTTAAAACCTATGATGCTAGGAGTCTGTAAAGAAGTGTACTTTTTTTTCTAAAGCAAACTTGATTTTGAAGCTTGGAGAATACAAGATGAATAGTAACTTCTGTTTAAAGGTAGTCATAAAGGAATTGAAATGCCTAGCTCTCTCTTTGCCAGTTTAAATAATATTCTGGTAAAGGCAGAGGCATTTCAAATCAGTGTAGGATTTTTTAAAAATTAAGTAGAATATAGGTCTAATTTTTAAATTTCGTTTTGTAGAATCAATCATTTATCATAAGGATATTATTAGACCTGATCTAATATTATGAGCACTTGTGAACACCGGATTCTGCTAATCCTTTCTCACATTTTTTTCCAAGAATTCTTCAGACAATCTTGCCATATCATCCGTTTCCCCAAACTCTGTTTAATTTGAGGCCGAGTCTCTTCCTACTGAGATGCACGGTATTACTGCAATCTGATCTCCATTCCCTTTCCTTTCATGGTCCAGTTTCATCACAGTTTCCTGCTGAAGTTGTGATCTCTGAGAGAGCTGGTGCAGGCTCTGAAACACAGGTGCACTACATTAATTGGAAGGTTGTGGGAGGGAAATCTTGGAAGACAAGTATAAAACGATGAGAGTTCAGAACCAGACATCGGAAAACACAGAAAAGGGAAAGTGGAAGCTGCAAAGTATAGCAATATCCAGGGCCATAGAGGGAGGGAATTCTCCTGCCAGGGATTTAGAGAATAAACTCCATTTTTGATGGGAACATTGTAAGACAGTTTTTAAAAAGGCAACACATCTTAAACTGCAAGGCTCAAAGGTAATAAATACTAGCACTTCTGATGTGACTTAAGTGCCAGATTTGCAGTTAAACCATATACACCATCCGAGTAAGGTTGTAGCTGGAGATTCTGAATGAAAATTAATCATTTAGAAGACTAATACTTTCAAAACTGTTGTTCATTTCTCAGGATAAATACTGACAATGCAAAATCTACAAGGAGGATTGAACTGTATATATATATATATATATATATATATATATATATATATATATATATATATATATATATATAATTTTTTTTTTTTAGAAAGAGTGCAATTTAAAGCACACTTTTATTTATCTTGGATCCCTGATCTTGAGATTGTGACTTTTCATAACTCTCCTCAGAATAGAATTTCAGATTTTAATCAGTGACAGTTATAACTTCAGTTTTAATGCAATCTGTGTTCTGATAGTTTTCAAAATAGTTTTGAAGGTGTTATTCAATAGTCATCTATTTAAAACACATTGATCAGTTACCTACTATAGGAGAGAAACTGCTAGTCAGTATTTCAGAGTATAAACAGGCATGTTAGTTGTTTAGGAATTAAGCTTTTAAATCATACCTTTCTTCTCCACCCCAGAATTCGACTTGATCTGAATTGTGTATTGATGAGTAGAGCATGTTGGCTTAGCTCATTTTCAAAGGCATGTGCTAAATACTTTCATGGGACCCTGGGATATGTCCTCATGGAGGAGATCAGAAGCTGCAGCCCTTGTCTCCTGTGAAATAATAAGCTGACAGCACAGAGTAGACCTTCCATAGTCACAGTGTTTGTTACTAAGTGATACTGGTTTCACAGAGTCACATAAAATACAAAACAAACCCTATGTGGGAAAAAACAGCATTAAGTGTAGGCTTGATAATATTGCTACTCTCATATCAGTCAAACGGGAGCCAATTTATTCTTTTGTAAAACATAGTACATATCTATTATTTGCCAACTATTGTTCTAAGTACTAGAATACAGAGATGAAAAATAACCTTTGGGAAACCCTGAATCTAGTTAAAGAGGCAGACATGTGAGATGGTAACTGGAATGTGGAAAGTCCTGTGATAGCACCAAGCACAGAGGGCTTCGGGAAGACAGGTGTGAGTCACCTCATACAGGCTGGATAGGGGGAAAGAGAGCTCCCTAGACTGGATGGGACTGGAGGATGAGAATGAGTTTTCCAGGTAAAGACAGCAGGTGGACAGGGAGAGAGCTGTGGCTGTAAGAGAATGTGGTGGTGTCACCAGGGACAGTGAGAAATCTTGTGTGCAGTTGAAGTGGGGGAGGGTAGAAGGGAACAGGGACATGGGAAGCCGGAGAAGTAGTTGGGGTCAGGATGTGAAGGCAGTGGGGAGCTACTGACAAATTTCAATCAAGAGCAGAGCATGATCACTTCTGCATGTTGGGCAGATATCTGCAGTGATGTGGTGGACAGACCACAAGGGAATGAAAGAGTGGGCAAGGGGAACTGCTGAGGTGGGATTGCAGGTGAGACATATTGAGGATCGTAGTGAAGCACTGGTGAGTGATGGAGAGTAAAGGGTATACGTGAGATAAATAGAGGACAAGACCAACAGGAGCTGATGACAGGTTGTAATTGGGGTTGGAGGAGAAGGAGGAGCCTGGATTGTCTTCTGGATTTCTGGTTTAGGTAACTGGTGGGTGCCATCTATTTACCAAGATGGGAAATAAAGAAGGAGGCTTAGTTGAAAGAAAATGAGATCAATTTTGGGACTATAACATTTAAGGTCTTTAGGGATATCAAAATGGAGTTGTCCAGTAGTTACTGGGCTATATGAATTTGGTACATGAAATTGAGGTCTGATTCTGTAGACAGTGAGGAGCCAGTTGAATTTAGGAAGAGTGACAGAATGAGGAACATAAATTTTGCATAGCTGTGTAGGCTGCATCATTGACAAGGATGTCATTAGGAGGCTGTTGCATTAGTCTAAGCGAGAGAAAACAAACGTTTGAACAGTGGTCGAGGCAGTGGGGATGGAAGGGTGGGATGACTGGGAAGGAGAAGGATGGGGAGATTGGTGATGGGTGTCTCGTGGTGCCATGATGGAGAAGCAGAGAACACAGGCAGACAACAGGTTTTGGAGGGAAGATAACATGTTCACTTTTAGAAATACTGACTTTGATGGGCTAGGGAAGCATCCAGGTCAATCTGTCCCAAACGGGAAATGTATAGTTCAAGTTTAAGTGATTTCAGAGGGGCATAAATTATTAAGCAGTCAGTATTGGGGTGGGTATTAAGGGCAGAGAGATGAATGAGGTATGGATTTACTCTGAAGAAGCTGGCCATCAGACCAAGCTGGGGACTCAAATTTGGGAGTCAACTGCCAAGAGATAAAGGTAATTGAAGACATGAGACTGAATAGGGGACAAAGTCTAGGATTCAAACTATGAAGAATAAGAGTGGAAGATGGATATAAAATCAGGGCAACAGGTTGTAGGGGAGAGGACATTGGAGAGGAGAAGGTTATGGAGGTCAGTGCCTGGCACACAGGTGGCCCTTACTTAGAGCTAGTTAACGGAGCTAACCACTGCAGAACATTAATGGTGGATGAAGAATGAGGTCTAAGACTCCAGGTCAGAGCTAGAGTTTGGATACTGGGTCTGCTACTGTGTGACCTAAGGAAGACACATGGCCTGTCGTAGCTTAGTTTCTTTATGGGTGCCTGGGACCTTCTTGCCCCATATACTCCATTGGCTTGCTCTCTCACTTTTTCAGTTTCCCATTAAAATATTACTTCTCTGATGACTTCATCTAATACAGCAATTCACATACGTCTCCCTCTTCCTTTATCCTGCTTTCCTTTCCTTCATAGATTTTATATTTTATCTTTCAAAGAAAAAAAATACATGTACTTCTATAATGTTATGTATATACATTATAATAATATTTATGTATGTATTATATATGTATATTTATGTTTGTTTATTTTTTACTATCTTCCTATTAAAATTCATTCCAATGTATGTTGAGTGGAAAATCAATGAAGAGAGCCCATTTTGACAGGTTGCACTGAGGATTAACTGAAGTAATGTATGTCCAGTGCTCAGGGCAGTGGCTGACAAATAGTTGGAAACTGATAAGTGTGAGTGGTGGTCATTTTTATAATTATTTTGGCTTGAGGAAAAGCCCTTTCATCCTGAGTCTGGGCTGTCAGGAGAGTGGGGAGGTAGGGAGCGTGGGGGCGGTTAGGCAGGGGCTGGTGTGTGAGGAAGTAGCACTGGCCCTCTGGAAGGGGTAAATCTGCCCTGGGACATGGAAGGGAAGAGAAGGCTCTCCTGGGGTGATCTGCTGAGGGGACCCTGGGGAGGAGCTGCCTGGGAGCTGTGCTTTGAATGGCCAGATGGTTTAGAGAGGTTTCGAGGAAGCATTTTGTGGGTGGCATGAAGGACTTTGCAGGGACAGCAGTTCGACCAGAGTAGAGAATGGTCTGAGAAGTGTTGAGGCTGAGAAGTGAGACTGGGGAGAGACTCAGAACTGTGGATTTTATCCAGTGGGCAAGAAGTCAAGATTTCTGAGAAAGATGATGGTATAATAAAAACAATGCCTTAGGAAGATGTCTCATGCTGCTGAAAAGGGAAGATGAAAGGAGGGGGAGGGTGCAGGGAGAAAGGGCAGTTGAGAAGATGTTGCAGTGGTCCAGACTGTAGGAAGGATTGGCCAGTTCTCGAGGGGTGTCACTGGGGGAGAAAATGAATCTGGCAGATTCTTATGGTGTTATGAGTGGTCTTTGTAACTGACTGAATGTGGGCGTGGAGTTAGGTGGGAGATCAAAGAGCAGTGGGGTCAAGATGGGCACATTAGCAAGTTCCGTGCTCAACTTAGTAAAGGCCTTTGCTTATGGTGAAGGGAAGCTATTATCCAGGAGACAGAAGAAGGAAAGTGTGTGTGTGTGTGTGTGTGTGTGTACAGTCAATAGCACTGAGTGCAACATTGTATCTAGGGCACTAGAGGTCTACCCTGCTAAGAGGGACCCTGGGTAGTCTGGAATATCCTTTTCACTGGTAAGTAACCTGTGGCTCAAGAGGGTTAAGCAGCTCGCCCACAGTCCACAGCTAGTGCTTGGGAGAACAGGGATGTAAACCAAGGCAATGCTAATCAAGGCATTCTGGATCCACAGACTATGTACTCTTGTTTCTCCACTCTCCTGCCTGCACAGGGCAGGGCTGGGGAGGAGGGAGGAGGGGGACTCTGGCCTGGCCTGATATTGTGCTGGGAGGGCTGGGCTCAGCTCAGCAGATACAGTGCTTATTGTCCAGTTCGGTGTTAAAGGGAGTTCAAAGGCAAATGACCTGACAGAGTTCCCTGTGGGTTTCTAGATCACACCCAAGGTAAAGGTCCAAAGCCGGTACCCAGTTCAAATGATGCTGCATGGGAAGAGCCTTGATACCCAGCCTTGTGGTTTGGGAAAAAGAACCATTCATGCTTGGAGGGTTTGGATGAAAGTAACCCGCAGGGCCTCCCTGAGCCTGAGTTAAAGGGCTGGTGGAAGTGACTGGTGTGGACAAGCTAGTGCCAGGTAAGGGTCTGGGGCAGACTGGCCATTGGAAGTGCCATAAACAGGGAAGCTCTTGAAGGATGTTTATTATCCCATGCAAAGATATGATTTTGATTCAGAGAGCATTCTACTTGCACAGCTGCCCTCCCTCCCCTCCTCCCCTCCCTGGACTGCTTGATCCTGCAGCCGCATCTCCCACCCACCCTGTGGACACAGGCAGTCTTGCTAGGACTGTCCAACTGAGAATAAATAACCTTACTGCAAGCAGTAAACTCCAGCCATCTTCCATCCTGCCAGAGTAAGTCATGAATCCTTTTAATACTGTTCCTTAATGAATACAGTTTTAATTAATTGTTTGATATCTGCCAACACAGAGTAAAGAGACTGTACACACTTCCAGGACACACAGGGGCACTCAAATATTTGTTGACCAATGGATAATGAAATGCCTTTAAGTGTACTGATAGAAAAGCAGTCAAATATTGTTATAACTGTTAGGTGAGCCTCATAATTCTGCTGTCATGAAATGCAATAAGCAAGCACTGAGGGAGTTGAAAGAAATTCTGTTTTTTCTCTTTCCTTCCCCTTCTCTTCTCGGGTCTCAGGACACATTTCACTCAACTTCGCTTCAGTCAACACATTTCTTTAGTGTGTATTATAAATCAAACATTGTACCGGGTTTGAGGGATACAGATACCTTCTCCATCTTCACAGATGGCTGGCAAAGAAGAAAGACCTTCAACAATGCATTAGCAGCATGCTGAGAGTTTCAGAACAGTGAGCAAAGGATGCTATAGGAACATATGGGAAAAAACTGAATATGTTTTAGGGGTCAGAAAATAACTTTTAAAGGAAGTATAAATTAAGTTGACACCTAAATGACACTTAGAGGTAGACACAAGAATGGAGAACATACTTGAAGAACTAAAAATGTCCAAAAAGAGAGAGAGAAGGACTAAAGATAAATGCTGAAGAGGCAGATAGGGCCAGATGGTTGAGTTTTATTAAGGATTTGGTCTTTATCCAAAGGGCAATGAGAAGTTATCAGAGATTTTAAGTAGGGAAGCAAAATAGCCAAATAACCACATCTTCTGGCCTTGGTCCATACACTCAGCAAAAAGCATAAGTAGTTATCCCAGTGCCCAGCAAACTGTTGATCATGTCTTTCTGTGATCTGAGATTATTTTCTCATTCTCCCTGTCTTGTTTTCCCTTTGTTTGTTTTTCCATGTACCTTTTGTCTTCTGCCTTGACTAACCTCTGACATCCGATTTTGGTCTGTGATTTAGAACTCATTGCTAGCTATTTATTGTTTAGGTCAGCAGTCTCCAAACTGTTTTGATCTTGTACGCCCAACTATAAAAATATTTTGAGCGTGTACTTTGACTTTTATAGATTTCATCGTAAATTATACACATGTACTTACAGAAGTGTGTGCACTATTGGTAAAGCTTAACTTCTTTCTTTTCTTAGGTAATAAACATGATAAAATACTAATATCAAAACCCAAAGGTATCATCCCAGTGACCTCTAATGAAGGATTTCTATTAATACTTGACTAGTGTAAAGAAAAAAGTCTAACGTACTAGACTTTGCAGCCTGGAACGAAGCAATGTGTGGCAAAGAACCATCTGCAATGTGCCACTTTATCAATGGTTAGCTTCCACACGTATTTTTATGTTCACTTTTACAAATATCAAGTGTTCGGGAGGTAATGCTACCTTGCAACACTGTTATTAACTATTCCTCCTTCCTCAGTGCTTCAGCCCGCTTGCAGCTGTCCCCGTCCCTCCCAACTGAGACATCTTCTGCACTGTTCAGACTCCACTTTGTCCTGATTTGTTTCCAGCATACTCTTCCTGCATTCCGAATTTCCCACTGTTTCATGCATGATGGCTGTCACAATTCCAGAGAAGGCTCAGTCTATCTGTCTACAGATACCCAAAGGGTACATGAGACACACATGAGCTAGTGCCTAATACACTTAAAAAGGCTTTTACCGTACAGGCACTCACATGTGGGCATTTCCTGACTCAACCACAGAGCATTCATCTGTTGTTATTTCTATTTCATGAACCCATGCAGTGTGGGTCTGATGCCTGCTAATTTGTGGGGAACCTGAGTCAACACTGTCTACCCGACTACAATGTGTAATAGCGAACTCTCCAGTGGCAAGGTTCCTACAGGCCTTCACGGGAAGGGAGAGCTTTCATCAAAAAAAAAAAAGGTTGAGCCTTAAGTTTTAAAGATCTATAGTAGTTGTACATTTGCGTGCCTGGTGTTGTGGGGTCGCAAAGAAGCGAATGGTGAGTTTCAGTTGGAGAGGGTGAGCTATGATGACATGCCAAAGCCACTGAAGTACTTTGTGTTAACACTGATTTCGTGATGGCCTTGCTAATGATTTAAACAAAGATCTTCAAATCATGCCTCAGATTTACCGAGTGCAATTTAATCCCCTGGAATTTAGACTCCGTGAGCATAGAGATTGGCTATTTTGTTCACTGTATATCCCATGCACCTTGAACAGGGACTGCCAATAGTAGGCTCTCAAATATTTGTCTCATGAGTCTGCTGCCCACAACCTAGCTTCTATCTGCTGTACATTGAGAGAGAGAACATGTGGACAAGCAACTCTCACACTAGTGTGACTTAAGTGCTAAAATAGAGGCATGTGCCAAGTCCCGTGGGAGCAAAGGTGTGGGAAGGACTACCTGCCAAGGGAAGTTAAGGAACTTTGCTGAGGAAAATGGCATCTCACAGAGCCCTGCAATGTGTTAAGGTTTATCCAGTGGAAGAGAGAGAAAGAGATGCCGAGGTAGGTAGAACAGCCTGTGCCCAGGCTCAGATTTGTGTGCAGAACTCAAACTACATCCAGGGAACGGTGAGAAGGTCCACACATGAATATTGGCAACATGGGAAGATGTGTCCAAAAGTGAGGTTGGAAGGGTGGATGGTGATAGGTTGTTTCAAATCATTGCATTTATGTCTGGCGAGTTTAAATTAAAATCTGCAGGCAGTAGGGAGCTATTGAAGGATATTAAGCAATAATAATATTTTTAGAGGGAAGTGGTGGCGGTAAGTCCACAGAAGTCAAGGGAACTGGTTGGAAAAGTAGGGCAAGCAGTGTGGAATGGGAGACCTGCATTAAAGCAGTGTGGCATGTGGAGAGGAGGTGGTAGGTTCAAGAGAAAGGCAGCAAGTATAACCAGTGAGTCACCAAGCATTAGAATGAGGATCAGAAAAGTAGGAGTCAGGAAGCTATCCACATGCTTAGCTTTAACCTCCAGTGAGAATTCTTGAGGATATGGCTGCTTTGGGATTTAGGCAGTTGAGATACAGGTAGAGAATGTAGGAGAAGCCAGCTGATAATTGAAGGCATGAATCTCCATCTCAGAAGGGGCTAGAGATGCAGATTTAGGAGCCAGCAGATTGCGGAGGGAATCACTTAGGGAGAGGACAGAGCTCAGATTGGCACATGAGGAGGCAGACTAGATTTAAGTGGCTGGACCAGGGAGGAGGCACCAGCCATGGAGTCAGAGATGGATCGTAAAGGGAGGTTGAAGGACTGGCAGCCAAGGGTAGTGGAAGCCAAGGGAAGGAAACTTTTCCAGTACCTGGTCAATTATCTTAAGTGCTTTGCATGGTTAAGTAAAATGAGAACTGCAAGGATTTTGGCCGTTAGGAGGCTGAAGCCATTTAAGTGGGGCAGGAGCCAGGTTGCAGTGGGTTTGGGTGTGAGTGAGGAAACAAAGGAGAGTGAGTGTAGGCAACTCTTCGAAGAAGTTTTGTTGTGGAGGAAAGAGGGTAGAAGGAGCAGTTGCTTGAGGAGGGAGCTGCTGGCAGATTCATTTTGTTAAACAGGAAAAATTTGCGCATGTTTGTGGAGAGCCGTGGCCTGAAAGCACAAGAGAGAGAATCATTCTTCTATTATAGCACCAGTGTGCTTTGTATATGCCATAGAAATTGCTACTGTGCAGTTGTCTATTTACACTTGAACTACTTACAGAAATACAGAAAAGTATAGAGAACACTAAGACCCTGAGGATTTCCTACTTAAAATTGATAGTTAATAATTTTACTAAATACTTGCTTCCAGCCTTCTTTATACAAAAGCACTAAAATGTTAACAATAAAGTTGACAACCATTCTGTCACCGTCTGTGTTCCCTCTCCTAGCTCCTCTTGCCTGCAGTTGCAGCCACTGCCATGAATTTGGTTTGTATCCTTCTGATTTATTTAATATCCTATCTGTACATGTAAATACGTGTGAACCATGTGTCATGTTTCACGTGTGCCTTAGTCCTTTCAGGCTGCTGTAATAAAATGCCACAGACTGGGTAGCTTATGACTAGCAGGAATGTGTTGCTCATGATTCTGGAGGTTTCCAGTCTGAGATCAGACAGCCAGCATGGTCTTGTGAGGGCCCTCTTCTGGGCCATAGACTTACTTTATCCTCACATGGCAGAAGTGGGCTAGGGAGCTCTGTGGGGGTCTCTTATATAAGGGCACTAATTCCATTCATGAGGGCTCCACCCTCATAATGTAATCACCTCCCAAATCCCCACCTGCTGATACCATCACGCTGGGGGAGTTAGGATTTCAGCATATGAATGAGGGTGAGGGGCACAGACATTCAGACTGTGGTAATGCACCTATTGTAAAATTTATACAGGTGGTGTATTTTAAGACTTTACTTGCCTTAGAAACAATGTCTTGTGTCTTGGAGATTTGGCTGCATTGATAAAGAGAGCAGGGTGGTACAGATTCATAATCTTTAGCTTAATTGGGGGGAAGATTATCCCATATAGTTAATACTTCTACAAGAGCCATACACTTTAGGCTCACTTTGTGTTTATGAATGAACAGAAATTAAAAAAAGAAGAACACTAACTAACTTCTGAAATACTGATGTGTCACAAATTCTTCTTTGCTAATTTCTGTGTTCCTTTAGCATTGGGTGGAAATGGTGGCTTGTTTGACTACAGAGTATTTGGTGATATAATTCAGTGTTAAGGATTCTGGAAAACATTTATCTCATTGTCACTTAGACTCTCATTAAAGATATTTTTATGCTGAATGTGGTGAACTGGGTTGTTTTATGCAGTTTAATCTATTTTGTATGTCAGTAATCCACCATAGCTTATATGCAAGACCATTTTTAAGTTTTGCAATCTGTGTGTGAAGTCACTGAACAGTGCCCAAGGGCTCCAGAGAGTGTTTCAGAGAATTAGGTCTTGTTAGGGCAACCTGATTGTATAATTCATCACTGATCCAAACCAGAGGTTTATTCACTAGATCCAAGGAGAAAAGAAAGCTTCAGTATGGTTCAACTAATGTATATTGGATCTCTCCTATGGACTAGGCATTCTTCCAGGTGCTGAGTGGGCGAGGGGGAAAAGGACCCAGAAATGAAGATCATATTCTTGCTACGTTCATTCTACTTGCAGCCTCCATAGGCAGATTGATTGGAGAGGGCTTAATATTTATTTTGTCCCAGTAGGTGTCAGGCCCTGTTTTTGAGTGTACATGTGTAACTGCATCAGAGCTTTACATCCACATCCAGTGAGTAGGTAGAATTAACACTGTTCAACAGATACAGGGACTGAGTCTCAGAAAGGTCAAGCAACATGCTCTAGGTCACACAGCAGGTGTCAGAGCATGTAGATGACAGATTTAGGTCCCTGTCCATCCAACTTCAAGGCCTTTGTTCTTCCTACTTTTCATAGCTATCTACCAAGTTTATATAGAAGACTAACATATCTGCTAAATTAATTAGAAACAAGGTCATGTGAGTTGAATATTAAACATGAAAATTACAAAAAGGAATTTGATCATTGTAGCTAGAGATTTGATCATCTCTAGCTACTACCATAAACATACTATCTTTAAGTATAGTTGGAGTGCTCTAGAATGGGTGTGGCATAGCTGAGGGCAGGCCTTGGGGTTCAGGTATCCAGGAGCTCACACGTTTGCTGTCTTCCTAATTCCTAGGCTTCCTCTCCTCTGCTTTGGTGCTTCTATTCAGTGCATGTTCTTTGCGAGTGACTGAGTGCTGAGAGTGACTCATCTTCCCAGGGAGTTTTAGGAGACTAGGTGGAGGATGCCCCTGGGAGATCTGTTACCTTAGTTTGGCAGGCACAATAATGGGACCTCAAAGACCTGCATGGTTTAGTCTCTGGAACCTGTGACTGTGTTACTGTACAAGGCGAAAGGGACCTTGCAGATGATTGAGTTAAGGACCTGGTTATGGGGGGATTATTCTGGACTGTCAATGGGCCCAGTCTAATACCCGAGTCCTTGAAGGTGGACATCCTTTCCTGGGTCTGGTCGGAAGGACACATCTCTCAGGAAGAATGGTCAGAGGGACACAGAGTTGTTGCTTTGAATATGAATATGGAAGGAGGGGTCCGTCGGTCAAGGAACGTGGGTGGCCTCCAGCAGCTGGAAGAGGCACATGGGTTCTCCCCTGGAGCTTGTAGAAGGGAACCTAGCCCTCCTGGCACTTTGATCTTTGCTCAGTGTCATATGTCTGACCCACCAAACGGTAAGATAGTACGTTTGTGTTTTATGCCACTCAGTTTGTGGTAATTTGTTACAGCAGCTGTACAGAACACATAGGCTTGGTCATATGGTTCTCTGAGTATCTCCTCAATATTCTACAATGATATAAGCAGCATTCATAAAGAACGGGCCTTTTGAAGGGTATATGTTTTCAGAGTGCTTCTCAGCACAGACTCTTAGAAGCAGTCGGTAGGCTTAGCACAGCCTTGATTAGAGAGGTGTGTTCGCTAAACTCAAGCTCTAGGAACACAGATTGTTTGACTTATTCTTCCTGAGTCTCACTGTCCTCACTGGTTAAGTGAAGATTAGTAAGAAGGTTAGGATTGGTAATTTAAAGTGCTTACTCTGGTGCCTGGCACACACTGGCTGTTTAACAAATGGTCATAGAGATGATGAAGATGTTCCAAATGGTTGGATTTCTCTCAGTTATTTAAATGGCAGAATCACCTAGCTTATTAGCATGTACAGCTGGACTCATGGGCAAAGGTATAATTTGTCTCCTGTAAAAGCTAAGCTCCCATCTTCTGAGAAATAGGGGTAAAATCTATAGTAATGGGAGTCAGGCTTATCTGGTATTCATAAGCAAGACTTGGAGAGAGACTGCTTTTATCTGAATCTGAGTGCCATCACTTATTACTTTGTAACTTCATTGTTCTCAGCTGTTAGGGGAATGAATCATAGGAACATCCTAGGACTATTGTATATGTTAGAATTGTTTGAGATAATGCATGGAGATCTTTTACCCATAGAAATTATGCAGTAAGTGTTGGCTATATATAGCTCAAGGAACTTCATGACTATCTTTATTCAATCAAAAATAATAATGTTTAAAACCCTTTTCCAACTTAGAAACTCTTTGGTTGACCACATATCATTTTGCTTTTTCACTATCCAAGGGGTGGGTGGTGAGGAGATTGAAGATCAGTGAGCTAAAGTGACTTGCCCAAGGTCACAGGAAGCAAATGTGGGTTCTAACCCAGTCTTCTAGCTCCAATGCCTCTATTGTCATTTATCAAGTCAACACGTTTCTTGAGCGTGAACTCTGTGCCATGACATTAGACAATTTCCTGGGATGCAACAGTCACGAAGATAGGCGCAGCCTCTCTTATCATGGGACCTTTAAATATATAGGCCTTCAGATTAAAACACATTATGTTCGTGAGTATTACCAAAGAAAGTTTATAACTGTTATTAGAGACCATATCAGGGGAAACCAAACCTTCCTACAAGTTTCTTCCTAAAGAAATAACATTTCATTGGAAGGAGAAGTAAGAGTTAGGTAGACTGAAGGATGGGGAAAAGGAATTCTATGCAGCAGGAATCCCATGAATAAGAGCCTTGAGGCTGAAAACGAAATGATATCTTTGAGGAGTCAAAAAATCCCAATGTGACTGGAGGTGAGTGAGTAAGAGGGAGAGGGTGAAGGATGACTTGAGAGACATTAGAAAAGTGTATCCTAGATATCATTGACCGCCATCTTAAGGACTCAGGGACAGCAGAAGCTACAAAAGGAGTTGCTTGATCAGATTTACATTTAAAAATATAACTAGCAGGGAGGATTAGATTATAGAAGAGTAATACTGTAGGAAGAGGAGCGGAGTGGAGTAGTAGAGAAGAGACCCTGGGGCAGGATCCTGAAGAACTCTTTCCATTATGACTACAGAGGAGGTTGTTTGAAATTATAGCTGATCTACCCCAAATCTCGATTTGTGGAGTCAACACTTATCCTTATGAAATTGATAGAGAGGATGACAGACTTCTTCCTGCAGATAAGAGGAAAAACAATTTTTTTGTTGTTGTTTCTAACCCAAAGGCCTCATCCAAAGACTGCTTAGCTGAATTGTATAAAAATTTATTAATAAACAGAAAGTATCCTCTTTGTCTACAGAAACTATTTGCAGCTATAGAACTGTTCAGTCAGAGGACCTTATTTTATTTTTTTAATTCAACAACAAAACTGACTTTTTCCTGGAGAAAATCTCTATCTACTGATTTTCTGGACATATAACATACTGGCACCAAAAGTTGTTGGTCTGACTGGAAGAATCTACAGTGCACCTGTGGAGGACCTGGTCATCAGTTTACCCTGTGCCTGACTCTCTCCTGTGACACCATGGAAATCAGCGTTTGCTTACAGGCAGAATACTGAAGTTGAGGGAACGGTCATTTCCTCTGGCAGTACCACTGCCATCTATGGGTGTGGATGAGACAAGACATGGAAGGTGAAACCACTGTGCTAAATCATTTAATAATCTAGGTAGGAAGTTGTTAAGACCCCAATACATGAAAAGTTAATCAACAATTCCAGAAGTGGGGAAATAACTTCAAATAACCAGCAGAGGCAGGGAATACTGCTGGCAGTTGGAGAAGGATGAGCTCAAAGAAGATTAGAGTGACTAGAGAGGAAGGCTTAAGAGATGGGCATCTTGAGTTTGAGAACTGTGGCATTTGGATAATAGTAGCATAAGGTACAAGTATTTCAAGTGGGTTGGTAGGTTGAGAAAAGCACATTTGAGAACTAGTGACCACGCCATTCTGTTGGTAGAGGATTAGTAGAATTTCCTTTGGATCAGAAAGTAACGGGAAGTCATGGGCTGCAGGCAGTGGGTGCTGAATGAGCGCATGAGGTGGCAACTGGCAGAGAGTAGGGTAGCAGCTGTGAGAGGAAGAGGAAATTGGGAGAGCAACTATTTCATGGCAGTTTTAGTCAATCTTCACCTTGCATGATGATAAAATAGAATCGAGTGTGATTGAATCACATAAGGCATTTGCAAGTTGTATCCTTGAATTTAGCAAAACTTGACTTTCAGGTTGTATTAACATTATGGCATACAAAAAAAAAATCCCTCCTTCTGTCTTTGTCATGTTTGGGGGTGTCATTAGATGGGGTTGAGAAAGGAAAGCAATGCAGTATTTTCCTGTTTTAGTTTATAGAACTCAGCCTCTGACTCATTGGCATAAAGCAGATGTCACCTTCCCTCTGTACTCATCACTGGTTTTGTTTCTCTCTGCTCCTGACCCCTTTGCACAAGGCAACATTAGTAGGTCTCATGTCATTCTCTACCACTAGATTATGAGTCTGCTGTTTTATTTTTCTTTGTATAGCAGAAACACTTGGCACAGTAAATTTTTCTTGATTGAATGAAGAGAGAATTGGCTCCAAAATGTATTTCCTGATTAATCTTAAAACCATGAAGAATATAACAGAAAATACCTTTTTAAAGGCAGAGGAGCTGAATGGAACTTTAGGAAGAGTTTCCCTAGGACCAATAAACTTCACTGATTAACCAAATATTTATTGAGCATCTGTGGAGTGTCTAGGAAATAGGAACACAGTAATGAGAAAGTCAGACGAGGTCCCTGCTCTCAAGGAGGGGAGAATGTTTTGGAGGAAGCCAGATAATAAATAGGCAAGAAAATATAACAGTACTTGCTGTGAAGGAAGGAAAACAGCGTGATGGACCGAGAGTAACAGGGTGAGTACTTGAGGCTTATTAGGGAAGGAGAAGGCTTCTCTGAAGAGGTGAGCTATCAGCAGAGCCCTGGATTAGAAGAAAATGTCATTTATGTGACTCTCTGAGGGGAAAGCTTTCCAGACAGAAGACGTGGCTTTTGCAAAGATCCAAAAGCAGAGTAGGCTGGGATTGTCCAAAGGTCAGAAAGGAGGACAGAGAAGTTGGAGTGTAGGTAGTCAGGTGGAGAGACTTGAGATGAGTCAGAAATAGGGGTGGGAGCCAGACCATGTGAGGAGGACCTCGGAGGCTAGAAGAAGGCATGTGGCTTTGACTATAAATGTGAGAGGACGCAGTTATGAGGGCTTTATGAAGAGAAGTGACAGGATATAATTTATACTATAAAGAAGAACACTCTGGCCAGTTTATGGGGAATGAATGTTGAGGTAGAGAGACTGGAAGCAGGGAGATGAGGTAGGAGGGGGAGTGGTATCCCAGGCAGGACACGTTTTGGATTTAGGATGTCAATGGAGAGAAGTAGGAGGATTCAGGATCTACTGAGCTAGTAGGGCTGGCCAGACTTGCTGATGAGCTGGTTGTGGGGAATGACGGACAGAGCGGCAACAAGGCTGACTTCTAAGGCATTTGGCCTGAGCTACTGACATGGGTGGTGGTGTTACTTATTGACATGGGGGGGGGAACATGGGGGAGAAGACTGGGGAGGATTGAAAAACGAGGAGTTCAGTTTCAGATATGTTAGGGTTAAGTTACCTCTTAAACATGCGAGTGGAGATTTCAAGGAGGCAGTTGGACATATAACAGGTTTTAGGGTAGAGGTTAGGACTGAAGATACAATTGTTGGAGCCATGTAATATACATGTCTCTGTATAAAATATATATAACATAAATAAATCCCAATTATGACATCAATTATAAACTTGATTTACTTGTTTATATAACAGGAAATGTGGCCTCAGATTTCTCCCATTCTTCTTTTAAACCATCCCCAGCTTGTGGCTTTTCTTATCTTTACATTCATTACTTCATGGTCACAAAACAACTTATACATTTTTTTAAGGTAGAAAAGAAAGAAAAATATTTCCTTTTTTCAAAGTATAGGATTTCCTGTGTACATCCACCCCAGTGAACTCACTCTTTAGGGCTCATCTGGCTGACTAGAGCTACAAGAATGATTGCGAAAGTGGGTATCTATTTGGTAAATGGACACGGGGATGTCATGATTTATCTAGACAGACCAATCATGGTTCATTCTGAGAGCTGGGGGTATTGCCACCTTGAACATCATCATCAGCAAGGAAGAAAGGGGCGCTGGTGGATGAGCAAGCTCATCTTACTGAATGCCATGGTTCATTCGATTCATTCATGGGACTGTCCCACAGTCGTATCAGAACTTCTTTCCAAACATATATTTAACATTGTGGAAACTAGGTGGAATGTTTCCACTCTCTCCTTGTGACCACACTAAGATTCATCCAGTTATATCGGATAAATCCAAGATCTCTAGGTGACTGACTGATGGTCTCCTCAATCATATATGAATATGGAGTTTTATAACTGAGCCACCTAGTGAAAAGTTAACAGCCCCCGATATCCTAATACAATTGGACACTCAGTTAGACTCTTACTTAGCAAAGGAGAGAATGGGAAGAACATAGTCCACAGTCTACAACACACACATCTTGCTGAACAAGGATGGAACTGTTAAGACAAAACTCTTTACTGTGACAGTGAACTAAGTTCTTTAGTTACATCCACTGGACAGTTGAGGTGATCTGTCCATCATTCCCCTTGACCCCTGGTTCTGCCGTATAGGATGCTTTTGGCTTGTATTTCTCCATGGTCCCAACTGAGGTAAGTTGTAGATAAGGATGCCCTTCATGGAACTGTGCAGATGTAACAGCCCAGGTCCCAGGAAGGGAGGTTGAAAGCTAACAGAATTGGGTTAGGGATGGGTGGCTAGTTTTGGGGTTTCCTTGGCAGTATCTTTCCCTCAAATACTTAGTAGGCTTCCCGTCCTTTTTTTTTTTTGCCTAAAAATTTTATGCTCTAATTACAGAGTCAAGTATCTTGCCTGGACTTAGTCTTTAAGTCAAAGTTTCCTTATCTTTTACTTTAATAGCCTCTACCCAGAGAAAATGAAACTAGTTTTAGATGAGATGCACGAGTATTATTTCTGTCTTTGCTGGCAGAGCGTCTTACCATGAAGTGCATGGGTCAGGACTCATTCCCCAGTCGTATAAGTCCTACCTCCTGCTAAGTAAGCTCCAGTTTCCCTAAATCTCTCACTTTATCATGAGGTACACAAGTATACTTTTCCTATCCAGCACAACTCCCAATTATAGGACATACTGTGCCCAAAGTAATTCTTGTATTACAGGTGTCTTCCCTTGATTTTTAGGGTTTTTTTTGTTTTGTTTGTTTGTTTGTTTTTGTTTTGTTTTGTTTTTACTAGGATTTAGGTTCATTTCTCTTAAAGGAGAATCTAAAGGCTGTAAGATGTAGCCAACATACATACTTTTTGCTAACAATACCACTTCAGTGGACATAAGATCTGTATACCAAAGTGAATCAGGTGACAGTTTGGCCACACATTTTGCCACCACCTGATAAGGGTATTAGATGTCCTAGCCTGGACCTCCTGCCTCTCCCCTGTTTTTTATAACCAACTGACTCCATTCAGGTAATTTACATTTTAGTGTCTGTACTTGTACTATGGTTTTTATAAGAACTAAATTCCTTATCAGCTAGTGGTGTTTTCTACCTGTAAGGAATATAGTTTGCTATATCCATCGAATAACAGAATTTGAGGTCATTTTTGGGCAAGGGTTTTATAGTTGACTATGAAGAGAAGCTGTCACAAGACCTCTTGTTTTTGCCAGCCTAGTGCTCATTCATTCTCCTTGAAATTGCAACGTGATTTTACTTGGGGATCTACCTCTCTTTTGGATAGAGTTTTAATAAAACTGTCCTTAGAGATGCTTCATCCTCCCTGGCAAAAAGTGACATCTGGGCTGAGCTATACCAACCAGATGTTGCACCTATGGAACAGGGATTCTAAGTATGACACATGAATATCCCATGTGTTAGAGAAGCCTGAGTTTGCATCTTAGTAGCTCTTTAAAGTAGGTCAGATTCTTAATTTCACTAAGTCTTGGTTTCCTCATGTGAAAAATGGGAGCGATACTGGTTTGGGATGTGTGTGCGTGTGCGTGTGTGTGTGTCTATTTGAACTAAATGAGTAATGCATATAAAGAACCAATGAATGGTAGTCATCACTGTCATGAGTGTCCTGATCACTCCAGTCGGCATGTAGAGAATAGACCACAGGGGAGCAAACCTGCAGGAAAGAAGCCATTTGAAGAGTCTGTTCACTCACAGAATTGAGAAATAGCAGTCCTCAGTTGATAGAGGTGGAGGAGGAAGTGACACAGGACAATTTCGGATGGAGGAAAGAGAATCTCTGGTGTTTAGTTGACTGTTTTGACTCAGAAGATGAAACAGAGGGGAGAGCTTTGATATTGAAGGAACATGAAGGAAAATACTGACTCCTGATTGGTCCCAGTTCCACTCCAGACAGAACTCTGACCAAGACAAGCTGGGTAACAAGTAGGTCATTTGAGTTGTTATTTGTGGATTCTCAAAAACCCAGCTTTTCCCTAAAATAGCATTCACTTTGATTTCCAACACTGTGATCTATGCTAAATGCTGAAAGGTGGTGGGTTTTAAAATAAGAGACTCCATATTCGGGTTTTTCTGTAGGGTTTTTTTGGGGGGTGTGGGAGGGGAGATAGCAGACTCCATATTCTGTATACGACTTCTTTTTAGAGGTAGAATAGGATGTTGATGGACACTGCAGGGATGATGTAAAATATCGATTGTTTCTATTAAAAAAAAAACTGTAATGGGTTAGGGAAACATATAATCATCAAGAATCTCTGCTAAATGAACCCATACTTTAAATAGGCTATGAACAGGCTGATAAGAAGATAAAGAAATGCAGTGTTCCCTGGGAAAAGCAGTCTGAGATTGCTTATGACAGCGAGACTTCTTCCTTTTCCGCAGACATTTTTCTCCAGTATTAATGCTGTTGTACAGAAAGTAACTGAAAAACAAAAGCTAGACCATAGCACTTAACTGAGTTATAATTTTCATAACTAGGTAAGAAATATAGGGGATTTTTATCGGTTAAGTTGGAACTCCGGTAGGGCAGTGCTGGGGAGAGGCAGATATTTTCAAAATCAGATGCAAGCGGTATAGACATGCACATCTTTGCTCTTAAATCCACCTCAGACACAGAGAGAACAGTCTGTCTGCTTGTTATGTTGGCCCTGTGACGATGGAAGGGTATTTAACCCAACCATATGGAGTCAACGCTTCAAGGACACGGAGAATCATACCATCTGAATCAACTAGTAACGAGAAATTCTGTGTCTGGGAATTGTCGGTGTAAAACGGCAGCCAGTGCTGTGGGCAGCGGTCTAATGGGGAACTTCTCTGCAGGGAGACGGATAACAGGAGGCCTTGCACACAGACAAAACAGAACCCACACCTGTGGTTGTTTACCGAGAGCAGACCGGCCCACGGAAAAAGACATCATTAATATGGTGGAAAGCGCCAGCAGCAATTTTAGCAAAATGAAAGAGCCTATAATATGGGAATGCCAAATGGTAGGCTTTGAAATTCAGTGTCTGATAGTAACAAGCTGCAATTTAGAGAAATCGTAGAGGTGGTCTGCAAGCTGTGTACCTGTCACAGCGCGTGGAACGTGGTACGTACTCGGTAAGTGTTTGTAGTATTGAAATCGGTGTATTTATATCATGAGCACAAATTTTTATACCTCTTTCCAAAAAAAGGTAGGAAGGCAGTTTGAGGCTGGAAGAGGATAATCGATAGAAGACAAAATAATAAACAAGGAGGCTGAGAGTCAGAGAGGCTTCCTGGATTTAAATCCTGGCTCCCTAACTATATGACCTGAGTAAGTTACTTCTCTTCTTTGAATTCTTAATTACTGCCAAAGATCTGTAATAATGCTATCTGCCAGAATGATTAAAAACTTCAAATGAGGTACACATGCCAATCATCTTGCATAAAGTCTGGCACATAGTCAAGTCCCAGTAAAGGTTATTCTTTCCTCCTTATAAGTTTCAATTATATGCCACCCTTGCATACCTATTTTGGAGCAGTCTGAACCAGGAGTTGGCAGGTATGCCTCTCTGGCCAATTTTGTCCTGCTTTTTGTAAATAAAATTTTACCAGGACACAGCCATGCTCATTGGTTTATGTATTGTCTGTGTCTGCTCTCCTGTTATAATGGCAGAGTCAAGTAGTTGCAACAAAAAGCATCCTTAGTGCCTTGCAAAGCCCAAAATACTTACTGTCTGGCCCTTTACAGAAAAAGCTCGTCAGTCCCTGGACTAAGGTCAGCATTTTCATAGAATAATCATGATTTTAATAGTCACGATGCAGTTGGGCTTCTTGGTTCTCCTTTCTTCTGTGCATTGTTTTCAAATGCATACCTTTTCAATTCGTATTCTACTTGTATCTTCCAGAACAAGAACCTTTTTATTTTGGCAACTCGACCACTCAGCTTTAAGCTTTGTATGTAGTTTGTTATCCAGTTCCTGTACTTCGCATCCACTCATTCATTCACAAGGATGCCCTCAAGGGCCTACACACAGAATGCTAGACGAGGAAGGTGAGGCCACTGCTGTTGAGCTCAGGGGGGACCCTGCCCATATCTATAAACAAACACATAAACAGAACTGTGAATAAACAAACCTTTGAGAAAATCAGCACATGAATAATTTAAAAGGAAGCTGATTTTAGGGAGCAGTGTGCTGGTGATGTGAAGTCAAGGTGGGCCGAGGATGAGCAGGGAAAGGAAATGACACATAAGCAGAGGCTTGAATGAGAAGGGACAGCTCAGCAAAGACCCTGGGAGAGATCTGTCCAGGCAGAGGGAGCCACTGGAGCAGAGACCACGAGCTGGGAAGGAGCGTGGCACTTACAAGGTCTGAAAGAAAGCTGGTGATGCCAAAACGTATGAGAATGCTGATACACATGAGGGCAGAGAGAAGAAAAGGTGTATTTTAGAGGATGTTGCATATCACGATGTGGCAGGCTGGACTTTTCTCTTCCCACCCCCACCCCTGTGCACACATCCAAGCAGTGATTGAGTTCTGACCATTCTGCATCCTTGACATCTTTCAGATCCACCCGTACACCCTGGTTTTTTCTCCCCCCCCCCATCTTCATAGCCGCCAGCCTCTTACTCCTGCATCACACCCAGTGTTTGCTAATGGACCACCGTGGCTGCCCTCCCTCCAGCCATCCTCCACAATGCTGAGTGCATGATCATTCTAATTCATTCCCCTGCAAAAAGCCTTTCCCTAGCTTTGGCTGGGTCTCTGCTGCCTGGTCTGGTCCCTGCTGGCACTGCTCTGGTCTTCCTTCGCTCTCCATATGGGAACCTTTCAATCAAACCTTCAGAATCTAGTTCCTTTTCCTACATCCAGTTTGTCCACCCCCCTCCCCATTGCCCCCTCCTTCTTTTTGGCCCATTCTTACTCATGCTTCAGTTTAAGCCTGTGTTTTCTCTCCTGAGAAGCCTCCCCTTGCTTTCCAGGTGGATGTAGTGCCCTCTCCGAGCCCCTGCCACACTCCCAGCGGGACCCATCAGCGCTCCCGACGCTCTGACCCTTCACCCTGCCTTCATTATCTTTGTGGCCTTTTTTGCCACCTGACATGTTATGTTTGTCTGGTTACTTCTGTTATCTTTCATCTCTCTTACTAGAATTCTGGCTCTTTGATAGCAGGGATGTGGCTTTTTTCAGTGCTAAGTCGCTTGTACAATTTTTGGCAGGATAAATAGCTCCATAATTTTCGGCTGCATGAATTAATGGTCTAAGACACCATCATCTCCTAGACTACTGCATGGCCCCCACCCTTTCTCTAATCTATTCCCTACATGATGTTCAGAGGGGAATTAAAAAAAATATAGATAGATGGATAGATAGGCAGGCTGTGGACTATCAAATGAAGCTAGTGTTTCTTATTGTAAAGAAGGGAATATGTATTATGTAACAGTAGAATAATATAATATTATATAACATATACAACCTCATATATTATATAAATCTCTCTCTAAAATCACCTTTGCGCAGTCTGTATACCTCTACACTTCATCTTTTTCACTTCTGCTTTGTCTCTAGGCTCTAGTCACACTGGCTGTATGACTAGTCCCTCCAGTCCTTGGCTGTGCCAGGCTCCTTTCAGCCTCAGGATCTTTGCAGATGCAGCAACTTTGGTCTACACGTTGCTGGTCTTGGCATGGCCAGCAACTTCTGTGCTTCTGGCGTCAGCTTATACCCCACTTTCTCAGAGCCCTGTTTCTGTAGAGCCCTACTCCTCCCAGTATGTTCCACTCCTTCATCTGCTTTGTTTCCTTCACAACTCTGCACCCTATTTGACTTTTAAGACTGTGCTTACATGAGTGTTTATTGTCTATTTCCTACACTAGGTTGTAACCTCCTTGAGTGTGTGAACAAAACCACAACTGCTTTCTTGTATTGTATACCCAGTACTTAGCAGTGACTGGTGCATAGCAGGTGCTTAAGCATTTGCTGAATAAATAAATGAATGGAGCGCCTCACACACTACCATAACATCCATCAGATTCACCATTCCCTGGGTTAGGTAATAAACATCTACACTGCAGGGACAATACTGTAATCATCTTTGTGTCCCCAGTGCTCATAATAATATTCAAAACATAGGAGGGACCTGGTAAATATTGATTGTAGATCATAAAACATGACATTGTTGAAAAGTCATGGATGTGCTGGATGAACAGTAGCAGAAGTAATGTTGCAATTGGAGTTAGAGAGAGTCCATTACTAGATGGGGAAAGAATAAAAAATGTCACCACTCATTTCTGGTACCCTAGGAGACCTTTGGGGGTGAGTTGGTGCTTTGCAGAGGCTGTAGAATTACCTAGAGGGAAGTATGCACCTGCAGATGTAAAGAGAATCATCATTTGGAAGAACAAGGACTAGAGAGAGAGCATTTGGGTCAAACAGACAATAACAATAAGGAATCCTGGACTGTACCAGGGGGCACTGGAAGGCTGTGACTGAACTGGGAACCATGACAAGGCTAATGGTTGAATTAAAAGACAGGACCCAGCACTAAATACTAAGGAACCCCACTATTGCTTATGATATTAGGCAGGGATCTGGCAGGCGCACGTGTGCTACAGTTCCAGGCTCAGTGTGCATCGTGCGTGTGATGTGTTTTAACATAAACTCTTACTGACTTTCAGGACTTAGGATAGCTTTTAGAAAGCCACCTCAAAGAGCCAACTTGGTGCGTCTTAGGATTGGAACTGTAAGAGATACCCCCCACCCTCTGTAAAGCTCGGATGGTTTCATTGCATAAGTAGAGATGTTAAGAAGTACTAGTTAGTTAAAATGAGAGAATCCTATAACCGACTGTCTTTTTTTCCTTTAAGCCATTAAAACTTTGTAAACTATATAAATAGATGCCACCCTCTGTACAGAAAACTGGCATCTTGTCTAACTGACAGCTGCTGGAGTGTCTGCAGTAGATGTTAGGGACGGGATGTCATTTTATAAGCCTGCCTTCTTTTCTGAGTCTTTATTTGAAAAGCGGTAGCACCTTAGGAGAGACTATATTTTGAACTACTTTTAAAAAGAAGCCTTTTCAATGTGAAGATATCAAAACTGATTTTTTTTTTTTAAAATCAGTTCTTTGCTTAGTCAAAGCTGTCAACTCATTGCATGCACCAAAAGAACTCTATAAACAGTCAATAAATAATAGGGTTACTTTTCACTTTTATTTTGAATAGGTTTTTTGTTTTTTTTTTTAAAATAGATAGCAGATTTCAGCTAGTCAATAATTAAGGCATCTTATTGGCCGAGCAGGGGCAAGTCATACCAAATGAAGGGCTTCTGCTCTTTAAAAATCACTTCTCACATAACAAATGAGCTTAAAAAAACAAAATCAAGTTCAAATCTGCATAAAATAATAGTTCAGATGACTTTTTTAATCTTCTGAGGAAAAGTAAGTTAAACACAGAAGCTGTAAAGTAAACTGCCGGATAATCAAATTTCATTTGCCTCTTAACTCAGATTGAGCTAGATTAGAGAGTAATGAATAGTCTCCCTTACGTAATTTAGTTCCTTATGGCTTTGATTCTCCCCAGATTGGAGCTGCAGATGAGAGCAGGCATCTGTAGATGTCATGCTTAATCATGGTTGTTTTTAGAAATAAAATCTGTAATTTCAGAATGAAATTTGGGGACATCTCTTGGGCTTCACAAATGGCTCCTAAATAAGACATTTAATTCTATGATGAAACTGGGGACTTGATCTTTAGAAACATCCTGTCTGCTTTGGCTTTATTTTTGGATGATCTTGAAGACATTCAGATTTTCATGAGAAACCATTTAAGCCAGTTGAAGTAAGACGCTCTCCTACGTGTTTCTTGTGTTTTTCCTCTTTAAAAGCTATTTTTTGAGTGTTAGTTTTGAACGTAAATTGACATCACTTAGACCTTCCAGATAACATGTTTGCACTGATGCTGAGCACCAGAGCTGTCTGCTCTGCTGGCCAGAAGGGAAGATTGGACCCCACGTCTCAGCCTTGCCTCCTCCTTCTGGGTGGGATGGATCGGTGTCCGAGCAATGAATTGGAGGGGATGCTGCAGTTCCTCTGCGTTCTCCTGGAGGCTCTGTGCCCTCCCTCTGCCACTGCTTTATGCCATCAGAGTAGAGTCATCTTCATTTCTTTATTCATCAGATATTTACTGAGTACTTACTCTGGGCTAGATATTATAATAGGAGTTGGAAATACAGCGAAATAAGCCTTCGTGCAGCTTCCGTAGAGAAGAAGAGTCAAGACGTGAGAAACAAGGCAGATGAAGAAACAACACGTTTTAGGCCTGGGATGAGTTCTGTGAAATAAATGAGCAGCAGATAGTAAGTGGATTTGAGGAGGATGAGGTTGGCTTTAGAAGGGCTATTGAGATGGGGTTTTTCTCAGGAGGTGACATTCAGGCCAACATCAGAAAGATGAGGAGTCAGTCAAGTAAAGACCTGAGGGAAGAAAGTTCTAGGCAGTGTGACTGAGGAATTTAGAAAAATTTGTTTGGAGGGTGGCAAATGAGAGGGACGATGATGTGAGGTTGGAGGGGGGTAAGGGCCAGTCAGTGCCTTGTAGGGCTCAGCAAGGACTTTCGAGCTTATTCTAAATTTAATAGGGAACCATTTCATTTCTTTGGTATCTGATTCTCTTCTTTTCCCCAATCATAACGTACTTTTATGGCCCATTTTTATGTTCATTTCCTTTCAACAAATAATCACTGAGCATTACACAGAATTCAGCCCTCATGAAGTTTAAGGTCCAGGTGGGGAGATGGACATCAGTCTAACAGCACGTAAGCTAGATTTTATGTGGACTAAAACTCAAGGAAACACCCCCACACACACACAACACACACACTCAAAAATAACATGGGATCAAATATAACTCAGTTGACTTCAGTGCTCTGCCCAGTCTTTATTCTCTGTTTTCAATTCTCAGTCTTTAATTTCTTGGGTAGAACCTCATTAGGACATGACTTATGACTGTTTGGGGCTCTGAGTTCAATCCACTCTGTACTATGTATCTTTCACAGTTTATTTTCTGAATTCTGTGACTGTAGAGGGAAAGTGGAAAGTATTATTTTTTCACTGATTTTATACTGACATGACCCCACTTTGTACATGATTCATGATGACCCCCATTTATTGTATAACGATGGAGACCTGACAGTTCTGAAAGGATAGGCATGTTGACTAGGAAGCCATCACGGGGAAATGAGATCTTGTTGGGGAGCTTGGGGGCAGAACTCCTTAAAGAGGTGAGACCTGAGCTGAGACCTGAAGGAGGATAAGCTTAGCTAAGCCCAGACAGGAGGGGAGAGCGTTCCAGGCAGAGGGAACAGCACATGGGAAGCCGTGTGGCAGGAGGAAGTGAGAGAAGGCCAGGGCAGCTGGAGACAAGTGGACCAGCTGCTGCTCTATACAGGTGGATACAGCAGAACGTCACCCAAGGGACACGTGTGTTTTGTGCAGGTTATCATACATCCTGAATAAAAGAGACATTAAAATAATAGAATTGCCTACCTTGCTTGAGATTCTCTTTCTTTTTTTTATTTCTTTTTTTTTAAATTGAACTATAGTCGGATTACAATGTTGTGTCAATTTCTGGTATACGGCATAATGTTTCAGTTATACATATACATACATGTATTTGTTTTCATATTCTTTTCCATTATAGGTTACTACAGAATATTGAATATAGTTCCTGTGCTGTACAGTAGAAACTTGTTGTTTATTTTATATGTAGTAGTTAGTATCTGCAAATCTCAAACTCCCAATGTATCCCTCCCCACCCCCTTTCCCCAGTAACCATAAGATTGTTTACTATGTCTGCAAGTCTGTTTCTGTTTTGTAGATGAGTTTATTAGTTTCCTCTGTGTTCTTTTTTTTTTTAGATTCGACATATGAGTGATGTAATATGGTATTTTTCTTTCTCTTTCTGGCTTACCTCACTTAGAATGACAGTCTCCAGGTCCATCCATGTTGCTGCAAATGGCATTACTTTATTCTTTTTTATGGCTGAGTAATATTCCATTGTATAAATATACCACAGCTTCTTTATTCAGTCATCTGTTGATGGACATTTAGGTTGTTTCCATGTCTTGGCTATTGTATATAGCGCTGCTATGAACATTGGGGTGCATGTGTCTTTTCAAATTAAAGTTCCCTCTGGATATATGCCCAGGAGTGGGATTGCTGGATCATATGATAAGTCTATTTTTAGTGTTTTGAGGAATCTCCATACTGTTTTCCACAGGGGCTGCACCAAACTGCATTCCCACCATCAGTATAGGAGGGTTCCCTTGTCTCCACACCCTCTCCAGCATCTATTGTTTGTGGACTTTATAATGATGGCCATTCTGACTGGTGTGAAGTGATACCTCATTGTAGTTTTAATTTGCATTCCTCTGATAATTAGTGATATTGAGCATGTTTTCATGTGCCTGTTGGGCATTTGTATATCTTCACTGGAGAAATGCTTAAGACAAGGAGAGACTTTCAGAGCAGGAAAGAGCCATGAGGAAAGAATAATTTAGCCACCTGTAGTAATGGGCAAGAAAGCTTGCACAAGAGCTGAATGACACCTGTCACACACAGTTAATCCAGTATTTTTACCAATACTCCAACCATATACTGGATACAATTTAAACTAGGTTTGTATTTCAGAAGGTTTTTTTCTTTTCTATCTTATATTTACTATAAGACCGGAAAGTTACATGGAAGAACGTGGTAGTTGTCTAAGGAGAGCTTTACACTGAAGAAATATGCTCGCTTCATACACATGAAATTAGCAAGTATTTAAAATCCTGCTTTTGCCAAGTGTTGATGAGGGCTGGGGAAATAGGAACACTGAAACACTATTGCTTGCAGTGTAAATTATTACATCCCTTTCCAAAGCAATTTGGCACCAAAGGATAGAGCAGAAGACACACACACACGCCGCATAACCAAAAAGGTCCATTCCTAAGTAAAAACCTTGGAGTTACTGTTGCAGGTGCGCATCAGAGGTGAGTTTAAGAACATCCATGCTGCGATGTCAATATAAAAAGAGGTGCACAGGCTTGGTAAGCATCACACTTAGACAGCATCAGAAAGGGTCCGTGGACGGCTATAGCAATGTGTGTAAGGTTTTATTTTCCTTAGGCTAGGTGGGAGACACAGAAGTATTTTTTATTTATTATTTTTGTGTGTTTTAAAAATATATATGTAATAAATGAAAGAATGAAATATAAAAACACTGTCACAATGGCACAATCTCAAGAAACGTTCTTTTATTTTTCCAAAAATATTAGAACAATACTGTCTTAGTCCTGTTGAGCTGCTCTAACAAAAATACTGTAGCCTGTGGGTGGCTTAAACACTACTCATTGATGTCTCACAGTTCTGCAGACGGGGAAGGGAGGCCAAGACCTGGCAGTTGCTGGCAGATCCAGTATCTGGTGAAGGCCTGTTTCCGGGTTCCTGTCTTCTCGCTGGGGCGTCACGTGGAGGAAGGGGTGAGGGATCTCTCTGGGGTCTCTCTTACGGACTCCACTCTCACGAACTAATCACTTCCCAAAGGTCCCACTTCCTAATACCATCACATTATGAGGTTGGGACGTCAACACATGCATTTTGGGGAGACACAAGCATTCAGTCCATAACAAATACCTGGAAACACCGATGCAGGTTGTGACTGTTTGGAGACACCCTGACCTTCAGGCTTGTGGTTTCGGGCTTCAGGTCACCATGCCGCACACTTGCAGGGGAGCACCAGCGCACCAAGGTCTCTGCCAGGAGTCAGGAAGCTTTCTCTGTACAAGTCCAGTGTTTCAGTTTCCTGGCTTGCTGTAATAAATTACTGCAAACTTAATGGCTTAAAAAAAGATATTTATTCTTTCACAGTTCTGGAGGCCAGAAATCCAAAATCAAGGTGTCAGCAGGACTCTGCTCCCTCCAGAGGCTCTGAGGGAGAATCCTTGCCTTTTCCAGCTTCTGCTGTCTCCCAGCAAGTCTTTGAATCTCGTGGCACGTGGCCACAAAATTCTAGTTTCTTTCCTCTGTATTAGTACTGCCTTCTCTTCTGTGTATGTCTTATCTCCCTCTGCCTCTCTCATGTAAGGACACTTACCTTGTCATTGAGGGCCCACTCAGATAAACCAGGATAATCTCATTGTTTCAAGATCCTTAACTTAATTACATCTGCAAAGACCTTTTTTCCCCAAATAAGATCACATTCACAGATCAGAGCATGGCTGTGTCTCAGAGTCATTAGCAGACTCCAGCAGCGAGGTGGTAGGTATTTTAGGATCTGTGGCCTGTTTGGTCTCTGTCACAGCTGCTCCATTCTGTCATTGTAGCCTGAAAGTGGCCATAGATGGTACAAAAACAAACAAACTTGCTGTGTTTCACTAAATTTTTATTTACGGAACAGGTGAGGGGCTGGATTTGACTGGGTAGTGATGAAGTTTGCGGTCCTGCTGTTCTGTGAAGATGAGTGCTATATGTAGCTTTAAACTTTTTGTTTGTTTGTTTTTTGCCTTAAACAATAAAGTGTTTATGAACATACATCAGTAAGCGGTGAGATAGGTAGTTTCCTTACTGATGACGTGGAATAGACATAAATCTATCAGGGCAATCCTAAGACAACACAGTAACCACTTCTGCAGGCTGCCAGGAGAACCCAGATCTCTATTAGCCACAGCTGGATCTTGTCTCTGTCTTAAACAACTGGTAGGATTAAATGAGGACTCCCCCCACCCCAATAGGCTTGCATTACTCATAATTCCCTTACGGTATTCGAGAGTAGAGGTCTGCATTCTCTGAGCGTGACTGGGTAACCAACAGGTATTGTGGAGACACGCCACAGGGCAGTGTTGAGACAATCTCTGTTGTAGGTACTTGGCCTGCACCTCGTGGGGCATTTCTGATGGTTCATTACCGATCCCATGCCCTAATGCCAATGAGGTGAGGCTGATGAAGCCACACAGAAATGTAGATTCTGCTTGTTGTGATAAATTTTTAATTTTCTGGGAAGTTCTTTCAAGAGTTTACGAACACCATCCCTAATGTTGAAATCATTCCTTTGTGATAGCTGCACCTTGGAAACACATACGGAAGTTGTGCAAAATGCTACTGACGTGGTAAACTTGGCAGAAGGCTTTTTGAAAGAAAGGAGAGCCTGAAGGGAGCTGCAGTCAGGAGCGAGCCTGTGCCAGCCCCACGTAGAGCCAAAGACCGGCGTCAGCTCAAAGCAGAGCTCAGAGGTATCCCTGTTTCTGAATTGCTGCTTTGTGGGCAGCACGATGTAACCTTGCTTTAAGAGACGCAGCATAGCACCTGTGGGAGAAGACAGGATGACCCAGAGAAGGACATCAGGCAGAGTGGGATGTTAGCATCATTCTAAACCCAAAGTCCAAATGAATATTTGTATGAAAGGAATCCTGCTTAATCATTTCATTTCTGGCAGCTTTGGGGCCACTATGGAAAAATCTAGTTTCTCCTTGGACAGTTTCTTCATTGTGACAATGCTTATGTATAATATTGAAGAGATAAATATCTCTTAAATGAATAGCTAATATTTATTGAACATAACAGTGCTCTAGGTACCATGTTAAAATTTTTGCAAGTAACTTAACTGTGCTTACTTTAACCCTGTGGTTCTCAATGTGAAGGTGAAGGGCAGGCAGCGAATTTGTTCAATGAGGACATTCAGCAGTCTCTGGGGACATATTTTGATGGTTACATATTTTGATTGTGGGGCTGCTCATGGCATCTACTGGGTGGGGCCAGTCATGCTGCTAAACAACCTACAACGCACAGGAAAGACTCCCACTACAAAGAATGATCCGGACTAAATGTGTATATTGCCAAGACAGAGAAACCCCACTCTCACCTAAGAAAGTAAACTGTGTTTCCATCTTCTTGATGAGAACAGAGGCTTGGAAAGTTGATGTCATCTGCTCTAGGTCACCCAGTCTGATTCTGCTGTCTTGACTCAGCTTTTAAGGTAGATTGCTTATCTTTCTCAATGTTTGTGTTCCCCCCAAATTCACATGTTGGAATCCTAGTGCCCAATGTGATGGTGTTAGAAAGTAGGGCCTTTGGAGGTGATTAGGTCATGAGGGTGGAGACCTCAGGAATGAGATTAGTGCCCTTATAAAAACTCCCTGGCCCCTTCCACCATGTGAGACACAGTGAAAAGGTGCCAGCTGTCAACCAGAAACAGGGCCTTTGCCTGACCATGTTGGCACCCTGATCTTAGACTTCTCATCCTCCAGAAGAAATACATTTTTGTTGTTTATAAACTACCTGATCTGTGATATTGTATTACATCAACATGAATGCACTAAGAAATTGCTAGACTTTGAAAAAGGTATTTGGTGAGACACAGGTTCAATGAGCCAGGTTTTGAAAACATGTTCTAACTGACTTCTAAGGAAAGCAAAATTAATATTTGTGGAGCATCCAATTAATATGGTGTTAGATCCTGTTATATCATTGTAAATGGTTCCTTTGGAGTATCATTGTGTCCATCATCTGAAGTAGAAAACTGAGGCCCAGAAATGGTTTAATAACTTATTCAAGGGCATAGTTATGGTAGTGGAAGGGCATGATTTGAATCCAGGTATGTCTTGCTCCAGAATCCAGTTGCTTATCACGGCACAAGAATGGTAAGAGCTGAAACGAGGGAAGAGATTGCAGTTTTTTTCCTTTTCCTACTCAGTGGAAAGTCCTTATGACAGGAGGATTTTAGGCAGTATACAAGATGTCTGCAATTGAGGACCACTCACGGCCTTCTCCATTTCCAGCCTCACACATTGTAATTCCTTAAGGTGCCAGATAGCAGTGACAGCAAAGTCCAGAGTTCTCTATTTTGTTAACCACTAAGTAAGTCCCATTTATTTTAACAAACAGCAGAATATATTTTGAAGAGATGCAACTATGAAATTGTTTAATTGTTAAAATGAAAAGAAAAAAGTATCTGAAGTGTGTTTTGAAAAAATGAGAAGTCTGAAGTTTAGGATAATGAATAAATGTCTATGCTTCAGTAGTGATATGGAATTTATATGACTTGAAAGGGAAACATTTATATAACTTCCTAATGGGTCTGTCATTTATGATTTAATAGCTTTCTCCTATTTAAAAATACATATTTCATTATGGCCTATTATCTTTCCCTTTGTTGATTTGGTACAATTTCTATAATTTACTCTGTATTTAAAAAAGAGTAATAAATGGGTTTAATAATGTCCTTAAGCCTCTTAGCACTTATTTTTTTTTCCCCTTTTCATGGAACTATTAAAAAAAAAATCAGTGCCAGCAGTCTTCCTAAACTGATTTTAAATGGCCATTTCTGTTTGAGCTTTGAAAGGCCAATTAATTTGAAGTGGCAACATTCAGTCCTTTCTGTACTAATCTAATTGGTAGCAGAATTAGTGTAGCAATGAAATCATTTTTTTCCCAGCTGATCAATAGTATTATATCATTGTAATTCCTTTTTGTTTGAAATGGACTTGAATTTCAGTTATTTATTATTTCATTATTCCTAGGTCTATTCTATCTAAAGGGAAGAAAAAAGTGTCCCTCCTATGACCTGCATTACTTGTGTCAAAAGAAAAAAAAATCTCTTGAGAAGTAGGTGACTTCGGGAGTAATGAAATGAGTCATCATTTCACCTACAGTTCTATCAGATTTAAACAAATTGTACATGTTATAGACATAATTAGAGACACTGAATTCAATTTTACTTCTTTCCTCCCTAAAGGGTATTACTTGTTAGCACTGGTAGCTATGTTATAAAGCAGGACCTGAATGAGAGATTAGCTCTCTGATTTCCTTGGTAGCCACGCTCCACCATCTTGCTTAACCATTAGATGTAATGGACAGGGGACCAGTTGGTACCCCTCTTCCCAATTCCTGGTATATGTGGGCTGTGCAGAGGATGCATTACAGCAGTGAATTTGTGAGTTCCATGTGAGCTCATCTTTCTGTGTCCCTCCTCTCCAACGGAGGATCTGGTAGTTTCCCATATGTGATTGAATTCACAGCAGTCCTATTTATATTAAGTCCCTTCCAATCTAAGCTCACCCAGATCCTTCCACCTTAACTGTATTATTCGGTCCACTGATCATAGCTCTCTACTTGATAACTTGGTCCCTGCCCACTTTTCCAATTTTGTCCTCTAACATTGTCCTCCTTGTTCACTTCGTTTCAGCCAACTGGTCTCCCGGGGCTTCACGTTCTTCCAGTCCTGCTTAATGGCCTCCTATTTGCCGTTTCTTTGACCAGAAGTCTCTTCCTTTTACCTCATGAGGTCTGGCTCCCTGTTTTCTGGAATTCAGATGGAACCTCACCTTCCCAAAGAGGCTTTCTGTGCCCATCCCACCTTAAATAGGGGATCCTTTTCCTTCTTTCTCAGGCTACTCTGTTCTCTTATATTATAGCAAATTTGAAGATATGTAATTTTATTTTGTTTCCTTGTTTTATTAAACTTTATTTAACTATAAGGACCATGAGGGCAAAGCTTTGTCTTCTTAATTTAGTTCCACATATCCATATATTACTCTGTTATTAGCTAAGTGCACTGACAAACATTGTGATTTTGTGAATGAGTAAGTGGCTGGTGGCAACCTGCGTATGACTAGGGAGGTACCCTGTGTTCCTAAAGCTGCAGCCACAGGTCTTAAATGACACCACCTGAGCTTTCATTGTGTCTGCTCATTCCTTCCTTCTTTGCTTAAATTTCCCAGATAATTCACATTGCCCAGGCTCCTGTAAAAGCACATGTTCTCCAAGCATTTCAAGGTATAGGTTCAAGTAATAAATTTGGTGACTTAGCAATGACTCAGACACAAATTGTAATGTTCCCCAAAGCCTTTTGTAGTTATGGGTCTATTGAGTTTGTAAAGTAACAGTGGTTAGCTGTATCTGAGACTTCCATGAGACTTTTGGGTAAGTCTTTGGGCAGATCAGTGGGCTCAGGGAAAGGGTGAGGGAAAAGAGAATAGGGGGGCATATTTTGAACATAGAAACTTCCCACGATTTGTCAACCCACATTCTTCAGTTTGTTTTTTTTTAATATCCTCTCTCTTTGAGCTCTTTAATATCCTCTCTCTTTTTTTAAATTGAAGTATAGTCAGTTTACAATGTTGTGTCAATTTCTGGTGTACAGCATAATAGTTCAGTCATACATATGCATACATATATTTGTTTTCATATTCTTTTTCATTATAGGTCACTACAAGATATTGAATATAGTATCCTGTACTATATAGAATAAACGTATTTATATATTTTATATATGTTACTTAGTATATGTAAATCTCGAGCTTCCAATTTATCTCTTCCCACCCCCTTCCCGCCCGGTAACTATAAGGTTATTTTCTGTCTGTGAGTCTGTTTCTGTTTTGTAAAAAAGTTCATTTGTCTTTTTTTTTTTTTTTTTTTTTAGATCTGGGTTTTTCAATGAACTCTTTTTGAAAACAGAGTTTTTTTGAGACAGTACTGGATCAGATTTGCAAATTAAAGCATGAGTATCACTAGGTTTCATTTTACCAGTTTTAACTTCTAGCAATAAACACATTTATCATTGTTCTTATAATAAAAGCAATTTGTTCATTTTTGCATATTTGGGCACTGTAAGTATACAGAAGAGAATAAACAATCACCCATCGTATCAGCCCTCACTTTACCACTGAGAGCATGGACCCTTTCTTGTTCAGCATCCTGTCTCTAGTACCTAAATGGTGTGGGCATGTGACAAGGGTACCATAAACACTGTTGAGTAAATAACCTGTATATTGCCCATGTCAGAAAGTTTATATATTCCTCTTTCTTTATGTATTTATTTATTTTTTAAAATCAATTTTTTTTGGTGGGGGGAGGTAGTTAGGTTTTTATTTAATTTATTTATTTTAATGGAGGTCCTGGGGATTGAACCCAGTACCTCGTGCATGCTAGGCACGTGCTCTACCACTGAGCTATATACCCTCCTCTTTATGTATTTAAATGTACATAATTCAGAGCAGTGGCATGCCTCAGTTGTAGGCATAAGTAGGCAGTGCATTGTCCGTAGAGTTTAATGACAATGATAAAACCAACTAAAAGTGGATTTGCTTTTTATTATCACCGTGCTCGTGCAGTACTAGAAAGCGGCAGTGATGAATAGTTCTCTCCCAGCTAGACCCACTCCCACAGCCCTGCCAGGTGTCCTAACGGTAAAGAGCACACTGTATGTTAAATTTATCCCAAGCAATTTAAGTAACATTTTTATCGTATGCAGTTTCCAACTGAAAACTTTTACAACTTCCGGTGAAAGCACTTGGTCATATATCTCAATAATGTTGAAAGTATTCCTAATCTTTGAATCTCTCTTGTGGGATTCTACCTTAAAAGCAGCGTAAAGTGTAGATGAAAATTTAAGGGAAATGATCCTCATCCTAGTATTATTTATAGCAAAAGTGTAGACATCATCTAAATGTTGACCACTGGAGAAATAAGCTACTTAATCGTGGAACACTCATAAGATGGACTGTGATGCAGGCATTAAAATGACATTTATGCAGGCTTTTAAAATGGTGCTCAGAACATACAGTATTTTTAAGTGGATCTGAACATGAAACACATACTAACTGATCAGAAGTGTTTTCGGTAGAGAACATATAAAACAGAAACACAACAGAGAAAAAATGTATGGTTTTACTGAGAAGGGCAATATTGGAATACGAGAAAGGTACGGATTCTGGCTAGTAGCAGTAACCGTGTTTTCAGTATTTCTGGGACTAAACTTTACATCAGAAATCTAAGCTTAGGATGCAGTTATTATACGTGTAGAATACAGGAAATCCAGTTAGACAAAAGTGTGGAGTTGACTTATAAACAATAAAATGCACTGAGTGAGCCAAATGTGCAGGATTCCTAAGTGCTCAGTCCCTTGATGGCCTGTGTGACTCTCCTCACAAAGGCTATGGCAATTCCAGCCCCAGGGGCCGAATCCACTCCAGCTCCGTGGATTGGTCTTGCTTTGTCCTTTACTGAAGTTGGGAGAGAAGGCCTCTTACTTGGCTAAAGTGAGGGCAGAGGCGAGGGCTCCTCATTCAGGAGCGAATCCGCCCACCACGCTGGCTCTGCCCTATCCATGGGTTTACACCGGCCTTAGCCAGGACACTCTGCTTTTCTACTATTAATACTATTGCCCCCTTTTTTTCCTTTACAATTGAGGTGCCTCAGATTTTTCTGTTTATTTTTCATTCTGACTTATCTTGATGATTCATCTGCAAATTCCCTTAGTGCTAAAATTCTGAACCCAAATTTTCAGAAACGATAGAAATGACTGATTTTTAAATTTTTGATTGAAGTTGTTGATGGACAGGGTTATGTTAGTTTCACACGTACTACATAATCATTTGATATTTGCCCACATTACGAAATGATCACCCTGATAAGTCTAGTAGCCATCTGTTCCCACACAAAGTTACTATAATATTATTAACCATATTTCTTATGCTACATATTACATCTCTGAGACTTATTATTTAACAGAAAGTTTGCATTTCTGAATCCGCTACACCTATTTCACCCTCTACCCCCTTCCTGTCATCCTCCACCCAGCAACCCCCTACACCCTCACTCCCCAACTCCCCCCAACCCTTGGCAACCACTTGTTTGTTCTCTGTGAAGCTGGTTTTATTTTGTTTTGTTTCTTTTGTTTTTCAGATTCCACATATACACATATAATTGAGATCATGTGGTATTTGACATTTCACTTTGTGTAATAACCTCTAGATCCACCCATGTTGTCACAGATGGCAAGAGTTCATTATTTTTGTGGCTGAGTAACACTCCATTGTGTGTGTGTATATATATATATATATATATATATGCCACATCTTCTTTACCCATTCCTTTATCACTGGGCACTTAGGGTGCTTTTATATCTTGGCTATTGTAAATATCGCTGCAGTGATATCTTTTCAAATTAGTGTTTTTGTTTTCTTTGGATAAAAACCCAGAAGTGGACTTGCTGGATCATATGGTAGTTCCATTTATAATTTTTTTGAGGGGCCGCCATACTGTTTTCCATGTTAACTGTACCAATTTACGTTCCCACCGACAGAGCAGTACACATCCTTGCTAACATTTGTTATTTGTTGACTTTCTGATGATAGCCATTCTGAGCGGTGTGTGGTGGTATCTCAGTGTGGTTTTGATTTGCATTTCCCTGGTGGTCTGTGGTGTTGAGCATCTTTTCACGAGTCTGTTGTCCATCTGTATGTCTTTGGAAAAGTGTCTACTCAGGTTCTCTGCACATTTTTTTAACTGGATTGTTTGTTTTATTGATGTTGAGTTGTATGAGTTCTTTGTTATTTTGGATATTAACCCTTTATGAATATATTGTTTGCAAATGCCTTCTCCCATTGAGTAGGCTGTCTTTTTGTTTTGTTGATAGTTTCCTTCTGTGTGCAGAATGTGTTTTGTTTTATGTAATCCCATTTTTTTCCAGCTTTGCTTTTCTTGCCCTTGCCTGAGGAGACATATACAAAAATGTTGCTAAGACTGATGTCAAAGAACCTACTGCCTACGTTTTCTTCTAGGACTCTTATGGTTTCAGGTTTTATATTTAAGCCCTTAATCCATTTTAGGTTTATTTCTGTATGTGGTGTGAGAAAGTAGTTCAGTAAGATGGTTTTACACATAGCTGTCCGTCTCCCCAGCACCGTTTACTGAAGAGGCAGTATTGTATACTTTTACCTCCTTCGTCATTGATTAATTGACCAAAAATGTTTGGGTTAATTTCTGGGCTCTCTATTTTGTTCCGCTGATGCAGTGTGCCTGTTTTTGTTCCAGTAAATACCGTTTTGATGACTAGCTTGGTAGTATAGTTTGAAATCAGGGAGCGTTATACCTCCAACTTTGTTCTTTTTCAAGATTATTTTGGCTATTCAGATTCCATTGTGTTTCCATACAGATTTTAGAAGTATTTGTTCTAGTTTTGTAAAAAACACCGTTGGTATTTTGATAGGGAGTGCATTGATCTTTTCTGTTGTTGAGTCTCTATTTCATTTATCTCTGTTTTCATCTATTATTTCTTTCTATTAAGTTTATATTTTGTTTTTTCTTCTTCTAATTCACTTAGGTGTAAGGTTATTTGAGGTTTTGTTTGTTTGCTTTCTGAGGTAGGCTTCTTTTGCTGTAAACTTCCCTCTCAGAAATGCTTTTGCTGCATCCCACTGATTTTGGAATGTTGTGTTTCCATTTTCACTTGTTTCCAGTATTTTTTATTTCATCCTTGATTTACTCAGTGACCCAAAAGTTGTTTAGTGGCATGTTGTTTAGCCTCCACCAGTTTGTGTTTTTTGAAGTATTTTTCTTGTAGTTGATTTCTAGTCTCACAGAGTTGTGGTTGGACATTACGCTTGATATCATTTCAGTCTTCTTAAATTTACTAAGATTTGTTTTGGCCTAGCACGTGATCTATCCTGGATAATACTGCATGTGCATTTGAAAAGAATATGTAGTCTGCCACTTTTGGATGGAATAATTTATATATATAAGTTACATGTAATAATTTATGTATGTATATATATATGTATCTACAGTTATGATTATCCTTCTGTTTGTGGATTGCTTACCCAAGGCTGTGGGTCTTGACTACACCATGTCTCCACCCGTCCTCACCATCTCATTGTGGTTCCTTCTTTATATGTTTAGTTATATAAAATATTTTATGCTCGTCATCAGGTAGTCATTGTAAGTTGTTCTCTGTAAATATTTGTAATTTTGTTGTGCCTGTGGGAGGATGTGAGCTCAGAGTCTTCTTACTGCACCATCTTGGCCACAACTTACACATTTTTGCATTTCAAATATCAGCTTCATATTTTTCCCACCATTTAAAAAAAACTATTGTTATTAGAAAAACAATCAAAGGATTAATGATCAAATTTGGTTTAAATACTTCTGTTTTTAGTTTATGGGACAGAATAACTATGAACTTCATGTTCCTAGTCTCATCAATGTTCTGAGTGTTTTAACTTGATTATTAGAAGAGCTACATATTTTCCATTATAAGAAATTTTCATAATTCCTCTTTTTTTGTTTTTTTCTTTTAAAAAAAATTTCTTGCCCTCCAAACTCTAAAAGACAGAAAATGTGTCTTTTTTATTTTCATATTTCACACTACAGCATGTTGCCTAGAACTTATTTATAAATGAGTTAAAATAACACTGAATTATGACTAGGATAAAGTTTCAGGAACTTCTTTGTGTTATTTGAGTCTATTTACTCTTTGAGGATTTTTAGAGCAAGGATAAAACTCTGACACTTGGGCTAGAAGAAAGTGAAGTTGAAGATCTTATGGCCAATTAAATTGGTATGTAAATTAGAACCTGGTTTTTAAAGGTATGCTATTCTTTTGCTGTCTTATCAAAATCCTGAAATACTAGAATGTTGGCAAAAGGAAAGAATTATCTTCTTATTCCCAAATCCCTATTTCTACAGTCAACACCTTTACTGACTTTTCTTGAGGATTGTAAATATCCTCTTAAAAATGAAATGTGGTTAAAAGGCATATTGCGCCACTATTTTAAAAGTAAGTCATAGATTTAAAAAATCTTTTATGTAAAGCTTTATATGAAAATATCACATAAGAAATGTGGCAGAAACAGGCTCAGAGATATAGACTACAAACTTATGGTTACCAGGTGGAAAGGGGATGGGAAGGGATAAATTGGGAGTTTGAGATTTGTAGATACTAACTACTACATATAAAGTAGATGAACAACCGGTTTATACTGTATAGCACAGGGAACTATTCAATATCTTGTAGCAACTTATGGTTAAAAAGAATATGAAAACGAATATATGTATGTTCCTATGTGACTGAAGTATTGTACTGTACACCAGAAACTGACACAACATTATAAACTGACTGTACTTCAATAAAAATACATTTTAAAAAAAGAGATGCTGAAGAGTTAAATGGGAAAAAAACAAAGATTCAAATTCTATTTACATGCCAAAAACAGACTCACAGACATAGAAAACAAACTATGGTTACCAAAGGGGAAAGGGAGGGGAGGGATCAATTAGGCGCTGGGGGTTAATAGATAAACAACAAGGACCTATACGTATAGCACGGGGAACTATGTTCAATTTCTTGTAATGACATATAATGGAAAAGAATCTGAAAACAATATATACATATATGTGTATGTATAACTGAATCACTTTGCTGTACATCTGAAACTAACATTGTGGGTCAACTATACTTTTAAAATTTTCTTAAAAAAGAGATGCTGAAGAGTTAAATGCAAGAGAGAGAGTCAGGGTTCAATCTATCTACTACAGACAGGTTGTAAACAAATATGAGCATGCCATTCCATGATTAAAATAATTAAGTGGTTCTCCATTATTCTATGAACCAAGTTTAAAACATTTTACATGATCAAGAGGCCCTGCATTGCTCAGCCCCAGCCGGCTTCATTCACATTAACCTCTGTCATTCTCTTCTTTCTCTCTCTTTGTCTTCCAGCAAGCCAGGTCCTCTTTCATATCCTAGAATGAGACTTGCTACCTCCTACTCCAGGTTCACAGCAAGCACAAGCTGTTTTTTTTGGACTCCCCCCCTCCCCAAACCCCAGCTACATCTGTATGTTTGCATATACTTATTCTTGTCTGGATCCCTCGAACCAGATCCCCTGAGATATAACTCATAGCACCTTGCACTGTTCCTTCAAGTATGCATCACAGTTGTAAATAAATTGTTGTGTTAATGGAGTAATTGTCTATCCTCTCCACAACAGTGTAAATTCTAGGAGGGTAGTGATGGTATCTGGATCATTTCTAACTGTGGTTTTAAATGGTAGGCAAATAGTAAATGCTTGTATGTAAAATGGAGAAAGTTATAGACTTTGTTGGGTAGGAGAATTATAAGGAGGAAATGAGGCCATCTGTGGAAAGGGCTTAACATAGATTAGAACAGACTTGTTTGAAGACACATAGAGCCCTGGATTATTGGTGGAGTTGGCAAAGCTTCACCAGTGCAGACTGGACAGCTTTCCTCCCGATCCTCCTTTTGACCATTTCTCTAAGGATGCCTCGGTGATTCAGAGAAGGCACCGCAGAATGTATTATTAAGCATAGTGCACTTTGATAGAAAAATAGGGAATACCAATCAATCCATCAGTTGATCTGAGCTTTATTGAATGTTGTGGGGTGACAACCAGTTGGAGGAGGACAAGGGGAGGGTCTTTTCCCACTCCCGATCTGAGGGCCGATGTTATGGGCCACTTTCTTTTTTTGTTGCCTTACTCTTTTTTTATTGAAATATATTTGACATATAATATCGTTTCAATTTAAGTTGTGCAACATGGTGATTTGACACATTTGTATATTATGATATGATTGCCATTGTAGTGATAATTAGCTCCTCTGTCATGTCACAT
Organism: Camelus ferus; assembly: GCF_009834535.1. Taxonomy (NCBI): domain Eukaryota; kingdom Metazoa; phylum Chordata; class Mammalia; order Artiodactyla; family Camelidae; genus Camelus; species Camelus ferus. Next base: position 15,283,216 of record NC_045697.1, on the reverse strand, counting down.
AATTATCATTTCTTTTTCATGGTTAGAATAATTAAGATCTAGTGTCTTGGCAAATTTGATGATTATAATACAATATTATATATTTTAGTATACTGTGCATTAGATCTGTAGGACTTATTTACTACTCATTGCAACTTTGTACCTTTAAACCACATCTCTCCTATCCTTCCACTCTCCAGCCCCTGGTAACCACCATTCTACTGTCTATCTTTATTTATGAGTTAGGCTTTTTTAGATTTGACATAAAAGTGATATCATGCCTCACTTTTCATAATGTCTTCAAGGTCCATTCATGTTGGCCCAGATGACAGGATGTTCTTCTCTCTCATGGCTGAATAACAGAATAATAGTCCATTGTGTGTGTGTGTGTGTGTGTGTGTGTATGCACACCACATCTTTTTGTTCATTCATCCATTAATGGGTACTAAAGCTGTTTCCATATCTTGGTTATTGTGAATAATGCAACATGGAAGTGCTTCTATCTCTTCAACATCCTGTTTTCATTTCCTTTGGGAATATATTAATAATTGGAGTTGGGGATCATATAGCAGATCTAATTTTAACTTTCCAACAAACTTTCATATTGTTTTTCATAATGTGCCACTTTCTAGTTGGTGGCCTAGACCTTTGTGATCATGAGAAATTCAGTGTGATCACTTTTTTCTTAGATTCTCACTATCATGACTATATCACTATCAAGACTCTCACTGATGGAATCCGAAAGACAGTAATAATAATTTAACATTTGAGCATTTATGTTATGCGAGGCCCTATTTTAAGTGTCTTACATGTATGAACTTATTTAATTCCCACAGCAATCCTATGAAATAGGATTATTATCATTCCTAATACTGAGACAGAGAGGTTGCCCTGGTTACACAGCTAACAATGGCAGAGCTGGGGTTTGAATTTAGAAAGGGAACCTCGTAGTGGTTCGTGCTTTCATCATGCACTGTGCTGATGGAATTGTTCTAGGGGCAACTCTGTTCGTTGCACTGTCATATCTGTACTCCAACTGCCATTTGAGGGTTTATGCTCTCTCCTTACCACATACCAAGACAGAAGAAATATATGTTGAAATCAGTTGTCTGTCCCAATTTGACTGAAAGTGACCTCATCTCCCTAGGTCTTTGCTCACTCAAGGTCATCCTATTACCAAAGAGAGGAAAGAAAGAGGAAAAAGTCAGGGCCCATTAAGTCTAGCAAGATGTGTATATCAAAGATGTTCCACTAAATTCTCTACCTCCTTTTCTAGTTCAGAATTGTTGTGGTCCCATAGTTGATGGAAAAGACCCTTGCATGGAAAACAAGGGGAGAATGTCAGGGGAAGAAGAGAGAAAAGCAAACATGGGTTAGAGGGCAGCAGTGAGAGGCAGCTGCTAAAATAAGCCGTGGAGGATGGAGAACAGCTCTGCAGGGAGCATTGTCAGACCTGCAGATGACTTCAAGGAACAGCATTTAGGGAGGAGGTTTGAGCACTAAACTATCTAGACATCTAACTCAGCATATTCTCTTTACTAAGTTGTAGAAGGATTTCAGCCCTACACTGTATGAAAGAAAAAAATGAAGGCTTTCTTTGAAAATAAAAAACACCCAAAATAACCTCGGTTGGAAGTGCTAATACCTTAATGTCAAATAACAGGGCAGTACCAAACTTTTATTTAAATTATGTATAAGCGATAAAATAACACTAATCAGAATATGAATTTTTAATGTTCACTGTTGAACATTCTACAGTTCTCTGCATTATGTCTTTGATGACACGATCTGTTGAAAATGGAAAATTTTATATTGTCCTGGTATTATTACTCAGTTACTTCTTTGTCATTTCTGTTTTTCTTCAGTCACAGTCACAAATGATGTACCTATTATTTTTGTGATGCTTTTTGTTTTTAAGATAGCTGGGAGCTGATGAACTACGCTTAATTAAATTACGTTTCTAAGAAAAAAAAATCTAGACAAGTTTCCAAGAAGTTAAATTAATAAGTGGCTTTTCATTTGTTTCATTGTTTTTTTTTAATTAATTCAAATTGTCACCTAGTTGACAAATTCTTCCAGACATATATATAATAAAAGTGTAGGATGTACTAGAATAGATTCTTTTCAGGCTATGAATAATGCTAACCAGGACCCTAAAACAGGAAATAAAGGCAGCACTTAATATGCACACAGCAGCATTAAAAACTCATTTCAGTTGTAATCCACTGCAGCACTATATGTTGGCCTATAAAAAAGGCTTACACGAATATAGCTTTATAGATTCAATGAAGAGTTGTTAGCTTTAACTGCATTTTAACAACTAGACCACATAAAATCTTATGGTCTTATCTTTGGCTGGAGAAAATGATCTAGTCTCAGAATAACTAATCTGTTAAATTCAGTGATTATTTCTTCAGTGCCTCCTGTTGGCGCAGCCCATACACAAGGAACACGCAAATGTTGGATTGCTTTGCTATGAACCCTTTCTTGTGTGTAATGACTTTATCTAAGGAAAAAATTAGAAATTAGGGGAAGAAAAATGAAGTGATTTGAATGTCGTAGAGATTCAAAGAAAAACCTCAAAAAAATTCTAATTTTATGCATTTTACTCTTTGGTGGAAATTGATGTACTTCTTGAAATCTAGCAGTTTTATAAGTAAAGAGCCCTGCTGTTGAAACAACGCACTATTAACAACACAACAAAGATGCCAAAAAAATGTTATCAAACACTGTTCCAACATCTGGTTTTCATTTCATAAGTGGAGGGAAAACAAAACCGAAGCATAAATTGGGTCGTGATTCCTGGCATTCTGCAGTGGCATCTATTTAGAGTTGGGATATTACTGTGAAGATGTTCTGCTCTTGTAAGTCATTTGTGAGTTTTTTACAAATAAAAAAATATTTTGCTTCAGAGTACCTGGTTTAATATGAGGTATCTTTTGACTCATCAGTGCCCTTGTTTGCTGTACAGGTGTTTGTTATTCCACTGCATTAGACTTTCTGAAAATTCCTTGTGTCTGCATAACTTGTGACTGGCAAAATGTAGATGGATTGCACTGGTCCCAGAAATGAGCCTGGAATGGCATATCTATTCACTTTTTTAACTGAAGTATAATCAGTTACAATGTGTCAATTTCTGGTGTACAGAATAATGTCCCAGTCATGTGTGTATGTGTGTATACATATATACACACATATATTTGTTTTCATATTCTTACATTAAAGGTTATTACAAGATATTGAATATAGTTCCCTATGCTGTACAGAAGAAATCTGTTTTTTATCTATCTTTATGTAGTGTTTAACATTTGCAAATCTCATCCCAAATTTATCGCTTCCCACTTCCTTGCCCCAGTAACCATAAGATTGTTCATATTCACTTTTGAAATAAGGATATATTTTCCAAGTTCATGCTCCAAAACTCTTGTCACTTGTGGAGCTTCTGAAACTGGAGATGCATGAGCCTCTCCCCAGATCTAGTGGGTCACAGTCTCTAGGGTGGTGGGACCAGGGCATGTATTTAGCTGTCTTTGTTTATCTCCCTAGGTGAGTCTCACTCACAGCTAGGGTTGCAAACCACTGGCCTAAATAATTGACAGTTGTACAGAACTTTATAAAGCATGTCACAGTTTTTAATCTCATTTAATCTAGTGTGGTGGGCATCATTCTTATTTTATACACAAAGAATTCAAGCTTTGAGAGAGGTTAAGTGATTACTTAATAGTATACATCCTAACTTTAAGTCTAGACTTCTGATATAAAGTCACTGGATTTTTTTTCTCCTTTTGACCTTTTTTTTCCCCTTGGCTTTAATGTACATACAGGAAAAAAAAAATTGGCAATGCCGTTAATGTACAGCCCAGTGAATTTTCACAAACTGAACACACCTGTGTAACCAGCAGCACAGATGCCTTCCTCTGGCCCCCTCCAATCACTGATTACTCTCACCAGTGTAATCTCTATACTGACTCCTCCTGGTGTTGCTGAGATTCATCTACTGTCTGGTGTTTAGATAAATAGAATCACTCAGTTTGTTCTCATTTGTATATCCCTTCTTTTAATGATCATTGCATCTGTGAGATTCGTTCATGTTGTATTGTACAGCAATAATCAATTTACTCTCATTGCTTACGGTGCTTCTTTGTGTGAATATTGGACACTTATCATTCATTCTAGTACTGGTGAAAGTTTCCATAGTTTCAGTTTTTACCTGATGCCAGCAGAACTCGCTCAGCATCCTAGTGCACGTCTTTGGTAAACATGTACGTATTTCTACAGGGTATATACCTAGGAAAGTCCTGAGCATTTCAAGATGTACTTTTTAAGCTGCTAGATGGCAGAAATCTCCTCTAGCTTTTCCCTTCCAAACCTTTCTCTTCTTTTAGTTTATATAATTCTTGCCACCACTCTCAACTGTGTTAATCAAAACCTTTCTGAAATAAGCAAAAGGCAAAATAATTTACTCTAAGATATACCATGTCTATTAATTCCAAATTTCTTTCAAAGGATAGAATCTTGATTTAAAGGGCTAACTTTCTGACTGTGGAATTTCAGGGCCTAAGATAATTACAGGTAGAGCTAAGCAAATGGTTTTCTCTTGTTTGGATACAGTTTTATTTTAAATTTTTTTTTGGACAAAATGTTATGAGGAAACACAAAATGATCAGCTAATTAATTGGCTACTCAGTGAGTAACCGTGGCTTAACCGTGTGTGCTCAGACAGGTTTACTAACTCCTTTAGGTCCCAGCTCTGTTCTACCAAATAACACTGGTCAGAGTGTGTCGACCTGCTCGAAGAGTGTGTTCATACAGCCTCAGTACATCATCAGTGTCCATCTTCCAGGTGTATGATTTCCTGGGGTCCTTTCCTGTGGATGCAAAGGATGCTGTGGGCCTTTTCTATGGATTCTCTTCCATGGACCCTAGATCCTTAGCTTTAAGGTCCGCTGGTGTCATTAAGTCGCATTAAATATTTCCTTGTGTCTTTATCCATGGTAAGATTGTCTGATGGCAGGTGCATAGGTTTTTCAATAGGAAAAGTAGTTACTTCTCTAGGCCTTAGTTTTCTCAAGTATAAAATACGTACAATATTTCCATTGGATTAAATAATAATAATATATATTATGAACCTAATACAAGTATCTGGTGCTGAATAAATGGTATCATTAATAAGTGCTAAAGGTCTGGGACGATGTCTTATTTATCTCTATAATAGTATTTGGTAGGAAGGTGCTTATAAATTTTTAAGGGAATTTAGGACTTATCTAAGTCCTACTGGCTGGTGGATAACATTCTCTTGAAAGAAGAAGCCCCTTTTCTCCCTGGTCCCTTTACCCTTCTGGATGAATACTGAATTACTAAAAAAATACCTATAATAAAATCAGTCTTTAAGCACTCCAAGTCTATTCGCCGTAGGGAGAACATTCTCAGGTAACAGCACCACAGGTGGGGATTCAGGTAGGGTTAGAAGTGCAGAAAGAATTATGTTGAGGATGTAATCATTACAGAGCATAAATTATTTAAATTCAGCTTTGTCCGAATCCTCAGGTCTATCTTTGGTCAAGCATGTTAATAAAACCAACCGAACTATTTTAATTGCTTTTCACCTCCTAGTCCAGGCTTCAGTGTTAGCTATTAATTTACCTCTGAATGATGTGAACTGTCACATATGGCAGATGGATACAGGCCTTCATTTAGGAAGTGGTCATCAATACACATTCACACAGTGAATCCAGATACCATCACCAACACCACTGGCAGTTCTGTCACCAAAAGTACCAACATGTCTACCACGGATGCCTCCATCAATTGCACTACAAATACTGTCAACAATTCCAGCACCACGAATAGTTGCACCACCTAACCCCACCAGCAATTTCATCACCAGCCGCCACCAGCAATTCCAAAACCAATATTCAAACTGACACTAAAGGTCAGTAAATATGCTAGACTCTGGGAGCCCACGTGGGTGAACATGGTCTATGAGTTTACTGAGTACAGAGTTCATTGGAGGAAATGTAAAGTTAGCATTGTTTGATCCTGCTTGGCCCCACACATCCTCCCCCTTGAGAGACCCTGCCACTTTGCTCCTCACACATCTTTTGACAGCCACATTAGCTTGGTCTAAATGCCAAGCTTTTTCCTACTTACATACATTTGCATATGCTGAACCCTCTGCCTGCAGTAGTTTGTCTTTGATCTTTACAAGTTGATATCCTCTTACACTTAAGCTCTTGGCTGAAATGTCACTTCTCAAGAGAAACCTTCTCTCACCTCCACTCTACTTTAGGACAGTAGGGATAATAGTTCTTAATTTGCATAGTTGATCAGCATTTGAGGTAAATGAACATTAAATATCTAGCATGATGCTTGCAGGTAGCTGTTAGTAGCAGTAGAACTGGACAGGTGATCCATTTGACTGGGGATTAGGAACCAAGTTAGATATGAAACCAAAGTCCAGGAGACTAGAAAGACTCACAAGAGAGATAGAAGTTTCAGGTCAGAGATCGGAGGCCAAGCCTGGAACAGTTACATGAGCCACAGAGAGGGAAGCTCTAGACCAGTTCTGAGGCTGGACAGAAGCCATTTAGTAGGTGCTGGAGATTTAAAATAGTGTGGTGGTGCAATGGAACAGAGCATACAAAATATGAAAATAGCAAAGGGGAGGGTATGTAATTAACTATTCTGGTGTGATTGAACCTGAGGGTGGAAACAGTCAGTCGTCGGTGAGAGTGGCTCTTACTGGCCATTATGTGTCATGGCCATTTCGGAAAATCCTGTGTAGCTGTCTGATTTCCTTTTAACTCCTTCTCCTCCTTGGGCTCACAGGCTTTGGGTACAAAGTTATTATGGAAATACGGACTTGAAGTTTTCACTCATCTTTGTTGCACCTGCTTCCTGAGCGTCTAGGCAAAAAGAGTAAGTGTTTGGTCAACAGTTCTATTTTTGTTTCTGTTTTGTTAAAAGATAAAAATTATCCAATATGCTATGCCTAAAATGCCAGAGAGAATATTCCTAAGTAATTATTCTAGTCCACGCCAGTTTCTCTCCTCTTTACTTTAACTTAACCTCTGTATGAGTCAGTTAAACTTCTTTTTGATTTATCCTTGTTCAGAGTTGGTTTAGTGTAGTGGAGTTAAGAGACAAGATTGTGTTGGTTGTGGAGCCAGACCAGTTGGTTTTTGAATCCCAGCTCCAAGTCTTGCTACCTGTTGAGTCAGGAAGGAAAGGCGGCAGGGCACGACCATTGAAAGAATGACACAACCATTGAGAAAAACAGGATACAACAAAAACTGGCTAGAACCAACTAGGCCCAAGATGGCGGAATTTTTGACTTTCAGTAGACCTTGAATCTCATATGCTCTTGTAATGTATTAGCATGCTAAATGGCATACCCACAGATGACATGACAGTTCCAAGGCTGACCATAAAAGGCCAAAAAGTGGGCAGTGGCCCAATTCTAGAAAATCCCTGCCCCTTCCCCCAAATTGTTAGCCCATGAAATTACCCAGCCCATAAGAACTAACCGCTCACCCACATTGGGGCCACTCTCACTTCCCTAGCTGACCCCACCTCCTGGAGCTGTTCTCACTTATGAGACTGACTGCATTCTGTCTATGGAATGTGTATCTCTCTAAATAAACTTGCTTTTACTTTGCTATGGCTTGCTCTTGAATTCTTTCCTGTGTGAAGCCAAGGACCCTCACTTGGTGGGGTTCATCCTAGAGAATCACCTGAGACCTGGGACATGACCATCCTCTTGTGCCCCATTATATTGCAACACTGTGAGATCTTAGATGAGTCACTTAACCTCACTCTGTAAAGTGGTGATGTTATTCGTACCGAATAGTACAAAAGCCATCAAGTATGGCAATAAAATGAAATCCTGCGCATGAATCAGGAGCAGTACCTGGCACATAGGAAGTGCTACACAAATGTGAACTGCCGTGACTGAACAACTAGTAACAAAACACTCAGTAGGGAGCTTTAACATCTTTTTTTTTTTTTTTTTTTTGCTATTGTCCAAAATTTACATATGAAAGTCAAAGAGTAATTGCAAAGATTCTTCTATAAGGTCAGCAACTGTTCAGCAAAATCAACTGGCTTCAGTGAACAGCAGTGTTTTCTTTATGGGTTAGAATATATCAAAGCTGGTTACAACTGCTTTTAAGCTTTTCTATTATATAACTTCATCTGTAATAATAAGTGTGTTAGTTAAGGAAATCATTATTCAGAGGACTTAATCATCTACATGCAAATGAGTTTAGCATAATTTTCTTAAGCACAGTAATCACTAAAGAGAGAATATTCGTTTTCTCTCATAGTCTGTGTGTCTGAAACAATTTAGCAAAGTAAATGGGGGAAGGGAGCAATTCAAAATTTATAATATCTTTGTGGCATCTTTGTATAGTAAAATTCCTTGTCCCCAGGCAATTATCATCTGCTTTTTAAAACAGCATTTCCTATATATTTTGTCTTAAGCATCTGTATTTTTACACAGGAAAGTCAGTTTTCTCTTTTGAAAAAAATATTTTACTTAGGCTTTGTCCTGAAGCTGACAGTTATGTCAAAAACTTGCTACTTTCAGCATATTTCCTTATTGTGACTTCAGCCTTTTCAGTGTCTTTAAACTTTTCTTTTTGTGCATCTTCAGGCTGTCATCATTTAAGCACTCACACCCTATAAAGCAAAAGCATCTATTATAGATATGTCTTACTTTCCTAACATAATGGACATTACAAATATGAAAACATGAAAAAAAGAATATGAGAAAATAGCTAAATATAGTATTTCTTTCGTGCCTTGAGTGCCACAGGCATTGGATGCATTTACTTAACCTTGAACATTACTGATGTTTTAATGTATTTCTTTTTAATTGAAGTATAGTCGGTTTACAATGTTGTGTTAATTTCTGGTGTAATAAATCTATGACATTTGAGATTAATAAATATCATGTTTCTTGATAAGACGTAAAAACCATGATACAACTTTTCAGTGTGGGAAACCTTTGCATTCATGGATTGGGGATTCACAGTTTTGATCTAAGCTTTAGTTAGATCCTGTGCTTCCCCCTCCTTGCCCCCCTTCCCCATTAGGAGCTGGTTATATCTCTGTGACTCTGGCAGAAAGCCCCTTTGTAAGAAAACATTAGGAATAATGTTGAAGAGGGATGTTAAGTACATTTTAGTAACTCACTGAGAAATCTTCCGTGATACAATTAGAAAAATCAAAGGACCTTCAGAAAATGGGTTTGGAGAGAAAATGGGGTATTGTATGAAAATATTTGTGTTGTGTACAAATAATTTCTGAAGACTTGCATTTTTGTTTGCTTTCTGACATCTTTAGAGCTTAACTTCAGTCCAGTATAGATCAACATAGCTTTTCATGGTCACAGTTAATGAGGTTCTTAGCATCAAACTTGGAAAATCACAGTATGTTTTAATAGAATTTCCAAACTGTTATAAAAACACTATTTATTAAACTGCTGGAACCTAACTCATCCCTAAATAGTACTATTATATAACTGCTTACTTATATAATAGTAAGAAAGAGAAGAACCCATGGCCTCATGCACACGGGAAAGGGATTCTAGATTGTTGTGAAAATGAGTAACAGTAACTGAAAACTGCAGATATATTACGAGCTACAAGTTGACAGATCTGCCTTTTAAGAGGTGATGTTTGCCCTCTGAATTTCAGTGCCAGGGTTCCCATCTTCCTGGCAGTCAGGACACAGAGGCACGCTCTGTGCCGATCACTGGGATGCCGGTTAGCACTGTACGGAGGAAGGCATATTTAAAATGTAATATTCTTAGTACTCCGCACAAACTAGCAGTCCTTTTTTTACTGGAAGGAAGTGTTTCCTCCCCGTTAATTATTCCATCAGAATATCCAGCCCTGACATTTAAAGCAAAGCACGGTCAAACTTCCTTTGAAATTTAAAGTTTGTGCTAAATTAGGGTTGTTTGGTGGGAAGTGAGTTTTGCATTTGTTAAGGAGATTTGGTTATAAAAGTTTGATTGACTTAAGGCTCTGGACGTGGGTGAATAGAGCCAGTGGCAAGAATATGAGAAATAAAAATTGGTGGGAAGGTAATTTATTGCCATTTCCTGTAGTTCCTCATCTGAAGGACAAAGAGTTGTGGCTCAGGGGTCAGGAGATAAACTGTTTCTTTTAGGATTTTGTAATAATAATGAAGCAAAATGCTAAGCACTTATTAAATATGGTATCTATATTTTTCTTCATGGAGAGAATGGTGCTGGCTTCTCTTCCTACAGTCAACAGTAACTGCTCAATAAATGAATGTTGAATGGGATTTGGGAAGACTTATAAAATAAGATGGATTCCTCCAAGTATTTCTTCCTTCTGCTCCTGGCTCCCTTTCTTCTCTCTACTTTTGATATTTATTTATCAAACTCAAGTTACATGCCAGGAATTGTATAAGGTGCTGGGGATGCAGTCAATATTGAACAACAAAAAATTGGGCTTTCTCTCATGGAGTGTGTATTCTAATGGACAGAATAGAATAAAAGAAAATAAACATATTAAATAATTACAGATTGTGACAAGTGCCATGAAAGACCCAATCTGGGAGCTGGGTTGGGAAGTAACAGTTGTGGTGGGGAGGATACGGTACTGCAGTCAGCAGAGCATCTCTGAGATGGACACCTGAGGGATGGGCTGGTGTCTGCAGCTGTTGAAAGCTTGCTGGGAGAGGAGTCCAGGAAGAGGGAATGTCGTGGTGATATCACCTTTCAGAATCTGGAAGACAGGTGGTATGGCTGGGAAGTATAGACTGTCCCTGACTTCCAGTGGTTCCCCTTGTGAGTCTGACTTTACCACAGTGAGAAAGGGGTATGCATTTGAAACCATACTTCAGAATTTGAATTTTGGTCTTTTCCCGGGCCAGTGATATGCTGTACAAAACTCTCTCGTGATGCTGTGGTAGCTCCCAGTCAGTCACACGATCACGAGGGTAAGCGACCCCTACGCTTACAGTCATTTGTACCTATGTAGTCATTCTGTTTTTCACTTTCAGTATAGTATTCAGTAAATTGCACAGGATAGTCAACATTTTTTTTTAATAATATACCCTTTGTTTCAGATAATTTTGCCCAACTGTAGGCTAATATAAGTGTTCTGAACACGTTGCTCAGCTAAGCTATGGTGTTTGGTTAGGTTAGTTGTATTCAGTACATTTTCAACTTATGATGGGTTTATCAAGATGTAACTGCATCATTAGTCAAGGGAGAGCTATAGTGAGAAAGCAGGCAGTATCATGTCCTTTTTCCTGATGGTCCCTAGAGACAAATCTGGGAGACAGTGGTTAAAGCCCTCCTCATGGGGCCCACGTTAGTTCCCATGCTGAGTGAGTTTCTGACCTGGCCATCATGACATGCTATCCACTCTTGTTAGCAAACCAACCCAGTGCCCACATCCACCATGTCCTTGGGTAAGGACTTACCAAGGCCAGGTACTATCTTAGGCACTGGGGAAACACCAGACAGGAAGACAGACAAGGCCTGGATTGGGGTGGAGGGGAGGGGGAGAGGGCAGATGATAGAGTAGCAAAGTGAGAGTCAGTGGGAAGTGCCAGGCAGAGATTTGAACAGAGGAGTATGACAGAGGGCCAGTGGAGGGGAGGATCAGAGGAGGTCTCCCTGGGGAGGCGACAGGAATGAAATGAGGAAAAGAGGTGTGATACTGAACGATATCTCAATGTGAGAAGAGCCTGGCAGAAGTCAAGGATCAAGTACACTGGCCGTCAGATGAGTTCTGGTGGGGCTCTCAGTTTCCTGACTACAGATAGTTTTCTAATGTGCTGTCCATTATGAGACAGGCAACATGGAAAGCTTTAGAAATTCAAGACTTGATAATAATGACAATAGTATCTTCGAGTATATAGTTTATGGCAGGTAGTAATAGGGTGAATATTTTTACATGAGTTATGTTCCTTAATGCTCACGACCCTACGAAGTGGATATTCTCTTTAGCTCCCATTTATAAGGGGGGGCATGCCATCTTAGAGCAGGAGAGTGACCTGAGGTCTTCGAGCCTGTGAGTGCAAGGTGCAGGGTTCGTGCCCTGCCAGTCAGGCCCCAACCCCCAGCTGATGGACAGCTGGGCGATACATGACTTTCCTAGGAAGAGTTTCCTTTGTGTTTGATATTTATGTATGTCTTGTTATCTAATGGGACAGAATGCAGAGCTAACTCCCCATCTGTATTTTTGTTTGAGTCTCCAAAATACAGCATTGCCTCTAGGTTGAAAATGTAAAGCCTTGGTACTTTTGGTGTTGCTTTGTGTGGTAGTTATGCTGCTTGCTCATAAGTTCCACTTGGGTGTGTGAATAAAGTATTACAAAGGCAATTAATATTTGGGAAGGGAGGTAAATATGTCAAGATATATGTGCCATAAAATTCCAGATCTAGATTTTGTGTGGAAGTGGTAAGAATTCTTGCTTATTTCTTTTGCTGAATCTGCAGGAAGACAAAGGAATTGTCTTTCTCTTCTTTCCTTCTTTCCTTCCTTCCTTTCTTTCTCCCCTCCTCTCCCCTCCCTCCCTTCCTTCTTTCCTTCCCTCCTTCCTTCTTATTTATTTGTTCAAAATGGCAGCATATAGAGCCCCAGATGGTCATTATATTGGGGAATTATTTACAAATAAATCATTTTTGTTCCCTTCTGAGTTTTCTAAAGGTAATGATCCAGATTTGGGGAACTGCTGGGCCGCTGACCGTGCCCCTGACTCTGACATGGCGCTGGGATGCCGTGGGATGGTTGGGAGCCCTGCCTGATATGGGCGTTCTCCTACCTCAGGAGCAGCCCCAGCTGCACTTTCCTCCCTGGCTCTGCTCCTCCCAAGGCTAAGGGACATTGTACTCAGAACCGAGTGGCTCTCTGAGTACAGTCTTCCTGCATCTGCTGTTTAACCAACACCCACTGTTGAAACGGAGTGTTATGTTGCACAGTGGCTTGGCCTCAAGAGCTGACCAGCATGCTATCAGCAAATGAATGCACAGCATGCTTTATTTGTACTTTGGGGGAAAAAAATGTCTTTCATTGCTACGGGTCTTATTAAGATATTTCTTCCTACATCTCCCACAGATAGGCTACATCCTTTCATATCCTAAATAGCAAATGAAAGAGTGGCTCTCAGCTTGTACTGTCTACAAAGAACAAGGCTTAGACTCTCACTCACCCCGTGTTTGAGTTCCTTCTATACTCCCAGCAAATGGTGATGTGAGCCATCCTTGAATATCTCTAACAGTTGAAATAGTTCATTCCTTCATAGCTTCTTCCAAACAAAGGAGTCTCCACTTAACCATTTGCTTGGGTACCCATACCTCCCGATTCATGCCATCCATTGATCAGTCAGTTGGAAGGTTTTTAATCCGTCAGGTACTGAGCACTTGCTGTGTTCCAGGAATTTTATGAGCCATGGATGCAAAGACAAAAATACCTTGAGAAGATCCACACTCAGTTTTTGATAAACTTATAGTTAAAAAAAAAAAAAAGATACAAAATGTAGACAGTCAGTGACACTGTAGAATGACAGTTGCTGTGATGGAAATACGTACAAAGCTAATTAGGATCATTTGTCTGCCAGCGCAGTGGTCAGAAAAAAAGGACGTTCTTCGCTTTTAGGTAAAACAACACAAGATCAGTGGTTCATCACACATGGCTTTGTGTTTCTGGGGTGTTTAACAATTCCTACATTAGTATACTTTCTCCATTCTAGTCTAATTCCCCTGTCATTTACAAATGTTTTATAGTTTTGTCTCTTTAAAAGTCCTTACTTTTATTGAGCTTATTTGCCTTTTTTTGATGCCGATTTAGTGCTCTAAAAATGTTATTCTTTACACCTACATGGCACAGAAGATTAAAAAAAAAGTCCATGATGAGTCTATTTTCATTTTATTTCAAGATTCTGAATAAGTGCATTAAATTTAAATGAATTTCAGGGAGGAACAAATCAAGTACTTAAACTTTTTGTCAAGCTGTTTGAATACTCATTTTTCCTTTCCCAGCGATGGGCAGGATCTCAGAAGCTCACATGTGTAGCATCTGGTTATTCCCGAAAAGTTCTTGAGACCCTTATTCAGGAAAACCTGTCACTGATGAGGTTTCCCATTCCATTTTGCTCTCGAGTTCTCCAGACCTTTAAATAAAAGTTAAAGCTTCACAAAGTCCATGCTCGTTCAAAGTCCCTCTGCTCTTTTTCTGCAGAAGGCAGGACTCAGCGATTTGAAAGCGACTGCTCTAGGCTGCCTCTTGGCACAATCTCCCAGCTTCTGTCCTAACACTGCCTGGTTTCCTACACTCTTGTGTTTTCTTCCTCTGCCCACGGACTGTCCCCATATCCAGATTCCAAAAGCTCCCCTCTCCTCTTCGCCTTGAAATACACACATTCCATAACTTCTAAATCTACCTCCAAAACATTAAAGACCAAGTAAGCATCAAAATATAAAATTTGCAGAAGTCTTCACATTTCTGTAAAACCATTCTTCTCACTGTTTTCTGCTTTTTGTTCTTGAGTAGCTGTTCAACCCAGGTCTTCCAAATCTGAGTGCTTGTGACATGAGGCAAATTATTCTCTCTGAGCCTTGGTTTTTTTCACCTACAAAGGCGAGGCAGTATTACCCACTGAAATAAGCCAATGTTGTTTAAATACTTAGCACAATGCTTCCCTTCTCATGCTCCTTGTCACTTGAGGTCCATCAATAATTTTAAAAAGAGAAGGTAACTTCTCAGATATGTACTATGCACAGTTAATAGCCCTCACTATCATATGAACAAGGATACTTAATTATAAAGTAGTAGATACAATTTCTGCTTAAGAAATGTTAGTGTATTAGTAGATTCCAATCTGTGTCAGTGGGAATCAGCAGAAACCCTTTCAGAAAGTGTGCAAACACGTGGAAAAGGCTTATTCCTTGCTGTATATATACCTCTGCATGTTCAGGGGATATGAATTTGTAACAAGTGAAGTGGCAGGCGCTGAGATCTAGATAAACAACTGCTGTTGTTTGTTTTATATGAAACTACAGGAAAGTATTGAGCCAAATTTGGGACAAAGCAATTTAGTTCACGCAAAGGTTTTAAAGTTGAATGGTGATGCTTTGGGGAAATTGTCACTAATAGTGGGCTACCTGAAACTCAGCTAAAAACATGTTTAGAAAATTATAGGTATATAAATGAGCTTACATTTTTACTTCTGTTCAGGCAGCTTGCACAAACCCAGACATTGTGCTGCCTAACTCCATATATTACACAGTAATCTGATGATTTAATACTATTTCTCACACCAGAAGCATTAGATCAGGCCAGAAGCCCTTTCAAACCCCAGGATGGTGACCTAGTTATCATAGAGCATTTTCTTGAATGGATTTGAGATTAATGTTTTAGATCCTCATTATTATCATCAGAAAACTTCCCACATAAGGAAGCAGGTATCCTTGGAAAAGGGAGAAGTAGGAATCCACTAGCTGATAAGGGATTTATCTTAATTTTTGCCACTTCTGGCTTACTTTGGTTTTTGGCGAATCCATTTAAGAAGTAAGAGGTTAAAGCTACAGAATCATCGTTAAGGTGCACACATTGACAGCATCCCGGGAGGTGCACCATATTGCAAAGCTTAAGATTTTGGAGACAAATGCAGGTTGAGTTTGGATTCCAGCACATGTCTATTTACTGGGTAAGGTAGGTGGTTGCCAGGTAGAATAATTACAAGAACTACTGCAAGATTGGGATAGATTTTTATATATACCCTCTAGTATGTTCTTATAGGCTTTGTTCTCCCCTCTTTTTTTCTTAGAAATGGACAGCAAGATGACATTTTGTCCAGGAAACTTAAGTCCACTAGGGAACAATGGCTGAGGGACAGGTGTGACTAATCAACACCAAAAATGTTTGATGTCAGTAGGTTTTTAAGGTGAAGAAATAAAAGTAACTAGATAGCTGACTTTGTCATTTTTAAATTAACTAGAGATACAGGCATGCATGCATTGATGACAAGAGTGTAAATTTGGAAAACTGAAGCCTAATTCCTTAAAAATTCCATACCCTTTAGTAATTCTAATTCACTTACAGAGATAATTACATTTTCTCACAATGATTCATAAACAAAGATTTCCATTAGGCTCTTTTTACATAATAGAAAAAAATATGTGGTGAAACATTTTGTGGTCATTAAACACAGTGATTTCAGAGAGTGCTTAACAATACAAAACAATTTCTTAAGACTGTGTCTCTTAAAAAAAGCAAGATAGTCAGCTATACATGAAGTATGATCCAAATTATGCCAAAAAAAGAATATATGAATTATCAAAGGTAGGAAAATAAGCCTCAAATGGCAACACTGGTTGTCTTTGAATAATGGGGTTTTGGTGAGTTCTCTTTATTTTTATTCTTCTGTGTTTGCTAAAGCTTCTACAACGTGCATGGAGTAATTATATGTTCAGAAAAACATTTAAGGAACAAATGAGTCGATCCTTTGAATTCAAGGAAAGCAGTCACCAAGGCGAGTGCAGAAGGGCACAGGACTCTTCCGTCTTCAGCCAGGCTCACCTGCAGGCACAGGACATGCTGGTTGGATCAGCCTCTGATCCAAGAGCAGCATCTCACAAGCCAATGGCATCTGCTGGGAGTGCCCACTGGGGGACACGGCACAGTAGGGTGGACAGACAGTTCTAACATAGGGATTCCTTGGCCTCAGCGTGATTCCTCTGGGCTTCTAATCTCAAGTTCAGCTATGCTTAGAATCTGTTGTGCGTCATGATTAAGAGCTCAGGTTTTCAGACATCTCCACTTCTTGAAGATGTGCAATTTCTTAAAAAGGAGAGTTTATAGCATGACGTAAGGGTCATATTTTTATTTTGTAATACTAGATGCTGCCAAAAAAAGAATATATGAATTATCAATACACTGGGGGAAAGACTACCATAAATAATCATCGGTGATTTTATAAAAGAAAGGGCTCTGTCCCCAAATATAGGCAGCACGTTATAATCTGAGAATAAAAGACAATATTTTAATTGAATAAACATTACTTTATGAAAACCTCACTGTATTTTTCTTTTAGTTTTATTAAAGCTACATGAGTATCATGACGGACCAGCATGAGTCGGGGCTTTGTCACCTAAGGGACCACTAATTAGTACTAGGCTCACTTCTCTGTCATCTCCCCACTGCATTCTAACGATTTTCACCAGCCCTTTCGTAGGAATGAGGACACCGAGGCCCGGGCGGTTTAGAAGGGATGTTAGGCTCGTCTGACCAGACTTTATTATATCATCTATGAGTTCTCTAGATGTTTGTGTTTGTGTTCATGTTGTCCAGAGTGAAAAGAAAATGAAGTAATTGACTTAAATATACCAATTACCTTAGGAGTGACCTCACTTGAAAATAGTGAGTTTGTTAAATAAAAGTGTTGAAAGCTTTGCTCACTGTCATCTTGGGCGTTGCTTGGTTTAGTCAGGAGGGGACCAGGAACGTGAGTCTACAGGGAAGACGTGCTTCTTAAGAGGGTGATGGTGATGAATGGAAAGATGCCAGCCAATGCTGGGAAATGATACAGCTCAATCAGTTATAGGCAGAAGAGCCAATAGCTGTTTCGTACACAGAGACCTTTGAGAAGAGACCACAATGACCTTCTAGACAAAGAGATAAGCTTCCTTGTACCTCATGTCCCCATATTTGAGGCTCTTACCTTTCTACTCTCAGAAAGTACCTCTGTACATTCCTGGCTCATCCTGATTGCTCTGAGGTCTGGCTCTTTGCCTGCAACCCCAGAAAATTCCTTAGTGTCTACTTGAAGGTTGAAGGACTTGGAGATAAATTTGTAGACCTTCCATCTCCTTTCTGGGCCAAGGGTTTACTGCCTAAGAGGCTTCTGTAAAAGGAGAAAGGCCAGAAGTAGAACCAGGACTAGGGAACATCTGGCAACCTCGGAGGAGCTGGGGCATCTGCAGTGGGACTGCTAGTTTGTATTAAAAGTGCATTAAGACAACATTGTAAAATGATTATAAATCAATAAAAAAAAAGTAAAAAAATAATAAAAGTGCATTAAGTACTTTAGGTCAGAATACACGGTGGTTAAGGAAGAGGTAGGCAGGAGGGCAGTCATTACCAGAGAACAAAAAAGAGGGGTAAGATAAATCAGGAAGCCCCCAAATTCTTGTTTGACGGTTGGACTTTAGTTCTGTTTGACACTGAGAAAAGAGGGAATTGGGAGAATAAACCTAAGACACAAAGCACTAAGTTGCTAAGGTAATGTTAAAAGATAACCTGAAACAACACAGAAAACAAGCTTACGGTGACCCGGGGGAAGGGGGTGGGAAGGGATAATAACTGGGAGTTCGAGATTTGTAGATACTGACTAATATATATAAAATAGAAAAACAAGTTTATACTGCATAGGACAGGGAACTATATTTAATATCTTCTAATAGCTTATGGTGAAAAAGAATATGAAAATGAATATACATATATTCATGTATGACTGAAGCATTGTGCTGTACACCAGAAATTGACACAAAATATAAATTGACTATACCTTGAAAAAAATAAATTAAAAAAAACCCTGAAACATATTAAAATTTTAATAGTTTATCTGAACAAAAATAACTTTGTATCAGTCAGCATCTAATCTAGCAGATAAATGGGGGCTCCAAGGAGCTGTACCAGTGAAAGACTTTTATAGGCAGAAGGGAGTAGGAACAAGGAAAGTACACTAGGCACAAAGTGGGCTGGTAGTTGCAAGGTCACACTCCTGTAAGGGATGGCAGGGGGTCTGTCAGGCAGATTACCCAACCAGTGCTCATCAGATGATCAGATGATTCCTGATTGGTTTAAAATTCCATTTCTGGGAGAGCTGAACATTTGTTAAGTTTTAGTTTGGTGACTGTGGGGCTTAGTCTAAGCAACTCCATTTGGGGCCTGTTGTCTTGCTTTTTTTTTTTTTTTTTTTTCACCAGTAACCATCTGCTCCTATTAGGAAGTACCTTATGTATTCCCTTTATATTGTCGATTCTTCCGAACGATTCTAGGATGACCCCAAATGATGGCTCTTGGCATTGTATCATGTTAAATGAGAATAACTCAGTACCTGATTTTAATGGAGCTACTTTTTTTTTTCAGTTTTTTAAAAAATTATTATTGAATTATAGTCAGTTACAATGTTAGTTTCTGGTGTATAGCATAGTGGTTCAGTTATGCATAAATAGATATATATTATTTTTGTATTATTTTTCATTATAGCCATTACAAGGCATTGAATATAGTTCCCTGTGCTATACAGTAGGATCTTGTTATTTATCTACTTTATATATAATAGTATCTGCAAATTTCCCGAACTCCCAATTTTTTAATTTGCTGATTTTGATCTCAGTCAATGTGTTTTTACTGACATTTAATCCTTGTTGATTCAAATCCAGGCAATTGAGTGGTATCTGTTTGAGACTGGCTGGCCACTAACAGATGGGCTGATCTGCACATAGGCTGTTACATCACTACAAATTTGGGTGTGTGCTACTGTTAATAAACTAGATTCAAGCCTCTAGAAGGCAGAACATATTTGCTTTTATATGTATATCAAATAAGTGAATAGTCCTACCATTTTTTCCCTTTGATCTTTCGTTCACTGTTTATGATGAAATACACATTAGAAATTTTAAAAGAGGTTTCGTGCTGTCAGTCACTTAAAAATCCAGTACATTACTTTTTCAAAGACTTTCACGAAGCAGCCTGCTTGAAATCTGTTTTAACTTATTTTTTTAATAGCATTGTATTTTATTCTGTGAAGCAAGGATATATTTGGCTCTAAAATTAATTCCACCTGAACAATTCTTGTTTTTCTTTCCACTCGCGCTGGGAGAGAGGAAGGCTTTCCCTGATTCCCCTCTTTCTGATTGCTGTATTTCATCCTGTAATACTCTGCCTTCAGTGCTGCTTCCATGACAAGGTTTCTTCGCCCGGGGTCCACCAACAGAATTCAGAGATTCAGTACATTTAGATAGGAGAATAAATTATATCTTAATTTTACTAGCTTCTGGCTAACTGAAATTAGCAAGTCCTTTAATTATGAGACTTAAGCCACAGAAGTTACGTGCAACTCATCACCAGTGGATACAGATATAATCATAATATCACATTGCAGTTGTTGCCAGTATGATTAAAACTTACAGTAGTTATTGGACACACTTCTACATATTGATAGTTAACATTTTTATAATAAACTGTATCACTGTATCACAAAATTGTTCTTGAAAATACTTTGATAGCTTTCCCAATGTAATTTGTTCTCTTTATAATCCTGTGTATGTCCTTTTATTCATTTAAAAGCATTGTTGTAAGGAGGAGGTCCATAGGCTTAAATTGGTTTTTCTGAAGTCTCCTTTGTCTATGTAAGCCATAGTTGGAATGTCCTTTACTTATCCTGAAATGCCCATAAATCAGCAAACTTGTATTTTCCTCCAAAATTCTACAATCTAGTATGTTTTCATATTGCATGTGAAGTAAAAGCATTTTTAGTGCCAGTTAGAGAAATGAATCAGACATTAAATTAGCATTTACTGTAATGAAATCAGACCTGTGTAATTACCACAGTGCAATTACACTCATCTGAAAATTTGTTATGTTTCCCTTTTCAGCATCAAATAATCAAAGCTCTTATTCCACCAGGAATGATAAGATGTTCTTTCTCCAAATGCTGAATACGGATGTTGATTTTGTATGACAAAAAGGCTTCTATGACTATTTAATTGATTAAAATATTTATTAAGTGCTTGCAGTATACTAGACACTGTGCAAATATATATTCACTTTTATTGGTCTATGAATGTGTAATACAACACACAGAGTCCTAAATGCAGCTTGCCCAAATCACCATAGAATATTTTAAGGGCAAAAAGCACTATGTGAGAAAACAGATGAAAAACAATAAAGCACAGAAATATGTAATTTTGCATATTTCATTGTCTGAGTTGAATTCCAGAGTTAATCAAATCTTGAGTCTCTGTTGGCTCTTGGCGATTCTGTACCTGATGAAGAGGCAGCTCCACTTGCAATGACTGGCTAACTGGAGCAGGAGTCTCCTACCCCCGCTGTGAGAGATATGATGTCAAATCTTGAGAAAGAGCCTGAACTCAGGTGTCAGATGGACCCAAGTCTGCATCTTGGCTCTTCTACTTCCTAGCCCTGGGTCCATGTTGAAATTACATCTGAGCTTCTGACTGCCTGTCTTGAAAATGAGAATAATAAAATATGACTTGCACAGTGGTTAATGGGAGTTAGGATAGTTACATGGAACATGTCTGCCACAGTTGTCAGGCACATACTGATCACTTAACAAATTTTAATTGTTATTTGTTGTCACAACTCTGCTCAAATATGTCCTTTTTCCAGCAATGAGTTTAAGAATTATGTCAAATCCTAAACTCGTTTACCTCTTACCATGCCCCAGAGGACATGGCACACTCCTTGTCTCAGGGAAATACAATTAAGTTAGAAATTATATTCACATGATTTTATAGACATATAGTTATACATATATACAGTCGGCCTTCAGAAGCTGTAGGCTCTGTATCTGAGAAGTCAACCAACTACAGATTGAGAATATTTTAAAAAAAATGCCAGGAAGTTCCAAAAAGCAAAACTTGAATTTGCCATGCACAAGTAACTATTTACATAGCATCTACATTGTTTTTACAGCTATTTACATGACATTTACATTTATAACTATTTACATAGCATTTACATTGTATTAGATATTGTAAGTAATCCAGAGGTGATTTAAAGCATATGGGAGGTTGTAGGTTATATGCAAATACTGCACCATTTTATATAAGAGACTTGAGCATTTCTTGGATTTT
The DNA here is from genome assembly GCF_009834535.1 of Camelus ferus. NCBI lineage: Eukaryota > Metazoa > Chordata > Mammalia > Artiodactyla > Camelidae > Camelus > Camelus ferus. The sequence goes on along the minus strand of NC_045697.1, from coordinate 15,261,369 downwards.
GGTATCTGAGGGGTTCCTGAAAGCAATGAAAGCTATCCCCCAGGGGTACCAAAGGATGACTGTACATTAGAAATTACATATCTATGTAGATAATTCTAAATCCAGTATATATGTATGGATATTAGAATCAAATGGAAAATACCAAAAGGCAGTAAGAACAAATGCTACATGTTATGGTATATATTTATATCAAATATAATCCTGGCACAAAACAGGGAAGACTTTAATGAAAGCACAACTTACAAATATGTAGGTAAGGTTAAGGGAACCAGCACAGAATGGTGCTGCACTAGAGGGTTAACAAGCGTGGGGAGCCACTACTATGCCGTGAATGGGGAAGGCAGGAAACCTTCCCAGCACCCGGAGAGAGCTGTGGCCATGACTGTAGCACAGCGCCTCCTGTTGGGAGTTTACAGCCTTGTCTAGGGGAGCACAGCCACTCTCCACCACTCTGTGGGAGGGAGCCCGGGGACATGTATCGTAATCTCATCTCTGTCTTCACCAAACCTAAAAAACAACCGAAAGCCAGAGCGCTGAGGAACACAAGTACAGGCAGCCTCATGGGGCAGGATGGAGGGTGGGTCTGAAGTGTCCAACAGAAATTAGCAAAATACTCTAAAAAGCATTTAGAAATTCAGAGGAGGGCGCCATAAATTTAAAATAGTCACAGGACCCTTCCCTGACCATGAAAGCCAGTTCCTATGTATAAGTCCTGCTTTAGACACGTGTGCGTACATTTGAATGTAAGTGTGACATAACCATTCAGCTGTAACAATTCTGCCAAATGATATGTGGTCAGACCTCCCACCCCGCCATCAGATGACCATGGGGTTCCTTTTTGAGGCTGTGCCGTCAGTCATGGTGAATGTGATATAGCTCCACAAAAGCCCTGGATTTTTGCCTTGCAAGTCTCTGGGAAATGTAGAGAGAACTTAGCAAGGAAATTACCTTGGGTGGACAGAGTGAACCAGTGCATGGGAGGTAGACATTTCAACTAACCCGAAAATAGGTCTCAGCCTTGTTTTTCTCCCTGTTCTTAAATAGCCAAGTAATCTGTTCAAAGATACATGCTCTCTGTGGTCCTGCAGCCCGCTGAATCTTTCACTCAGCTGCCGTCGATGACTCGTGCAAGACCTATTCATTTGAAACTTTCTATTGATCTGTTTACTGAATGCAATTCAGGGCTTACTTTTGTGATAGGGATGCTTTCAACAAGGGATTCCTTTGGGTCTCAATTATAATTTTGTTGTGGTAGGTAGGGCTGTTTGTATGTTCAAAAAATTGTCCCCAATGCTTGGTCTTATCATTTTGTGCAATAGAAAACTCAGACTTTCAGCAGTCATTCCGCGAATCACTCATTCAGTCCACATTTCCCCAGTGACCGTCTTGTGCCAGGCGGTAACTGTGGTAGTTATTAAAGATGCATTAGCTAGCTCTTAGAGGGCAAATCTCCTTCATGTCTTTTAATTGTAATGGGCTGATAATCCTGTCTTTGTATTGTTCTCTCCAGGTCACCTCTCCAGCCTAGCTTGGGAACTCTCAGCAGAAGAGAGTTGTGTCTTTGATGAGCACTGTCTGTGGCAGGCGTGCACACAAGAAGTAGCGCTGTAGCTCACCTGGTTGGCCATTGCAACTGTCAGGTGTAGTACCACTTCTTCTCAATGAGAAGAAACATTCGTAGTAACAGACCAGTTCAAGAACATACTACCTTGCACCCAGAAGGCTCCCAAAATCTTTGTTGAATAAATTCATTTAAGGGTTTAAACACTCGAAGGAATTAGCCTTTTTGGATAATGCCATGGTTCTCATTTTCTCTCTTCTTCCTACCTTTGTCATATTTTTAAAAGTGACAGTGAAAAATTTGCATATAAATTGGTGAATACCTTTCTGTGGTTCATACTTCTAAGATTTTCACTAATGGTTTCTGTGAATCCATGTATGGATGGTGAGGCTAATGGAGCATATCTTAAATCATGAATAACTGAGTTTTAAGCTCCAGAACCCTTCCAAGTGGAATCTGAGAGGCAATTGTACATTGAAGAATAAGGTTACATTTCCTATGACAGTTACATGGATGTTGTCTACTGGTGTCATAGAAAAAGTAGATGATACATTTGTCCCTTAGAAATAGTCAAGCTTTACAACTCAGAACAGTTAACAGTTCTTGAAAGATGTTTCTCAGTACCGTATCTTTCCAGTAGCACCTGTCTTGGTGAAATGAATTAAATCATTAGGTGTTAACAGTTGTACTCATGTCCTGAGAGACAAAGATGGAAATAGTGGATGAATCACAGTCATGGAATCCATTTTCTGTTCTTTCTTAAGGTAACTCTACCAAATGTTTCCTAGATTATTTTTTTTCTCTCTCTCTTGCTCCCTTTTTCCCTCCCTCCCTTCCATCTACAAGTGTTCTAAGGCATGAAAACCTCTCATTTCTGTACCACTAGCCTTTGCTTCACTCCTCTATACCTTTACCTGGAATGACGCAAGAGTGTCTTCACACCTCCTGTAAGGGAGAACTTTTCCTTTTTCCCCCTCCAGGTTCTTTGGCTGATCTAATAATTAAATACATAAGACAGATGAACAGGAGAAAAAAAACAAATTTAATTTCATATGTACAGGAGCCCCAAAGATAGAAGACTCACGGGCAAGTCAGCAAGCCGGGTAATTGAGGTGTACCAGCCACCCTGGGCTATATGGGATCAGGCCTGGGGCTCCACAGGGGAGGAGGGAAATCCACAGGTTGATAAGAAGGCAGATGTTTTAATTAGAAGTTTGCCCTACCGTGCAGACAGGTCTTTCAGTTAAGAAGTTATCTCTGGTAATAGCTGTCTTTCTGGTCCAGGCTCCCTTTCTTTTAGGTCATTGAGGGAGAGGTAGAAGTTTTTCTTGAGTCTGCTGGACCTTGATTGCTTTTCAGCTCAGAATAATCTGCGTGCCAAAATGGCACAGTCTGGGGTCGTGAATTCTGTGCGCCCCTGACTGCAGTTGTGGAAACACTTGCTGATTCTGTTTGACCTGTGGACCTCTTCTGCCTTTTGCAAGGATAATCAAAATATTCAGCAGCCCGAGGGGCAGAGGTGTCAGCCTGATGGAAATGGAGGCCGGCCCACCGTGCTGGGGCAGGGGCCTACGAGCCGAGCCGTGGGCATGAACATCAGGCATTCATTCACCTTTTTTATCCAATCATGGGAAATTCCGAGGGAAAAGAAAAAAGTAGGTGGGCTAGAGGGGATTTTATTCTTTGTCTAAGACAGTAGCTACAGAGCAGTTCAGAAATATTTTAACCTCTGGTACAACCTTGTGGATGCTAGCCAGATATCAGCCCTTTCTGATCAGGACCTCCTGGGCCCTGCTAGCTGTCCCCTTCTCCGAGGGCTGCAGAGATTCCCAGGGGACGGGGTTGCAGCTGCAGGACGAGGATTCGCATTGCTTTTCTCCTTCCCCATGTGTTGCGCCGTGTTCTTGTTTCCCCTTCTGTAATTTTTTTCTTTTTAAATTTGGTAAACTGTTACTTATTTTACTAGTGCTTATTCTAATCCAGGCTGTTTACTAATTGCTTTACATGCATCATCTCATTTAATCCTGTCAACGGATTTGAAATGTGGTTACTGTCTCTTACAGGGGAGGAAATGAGTTCCAGAAAGGTTTTTAAGATCTTGGCTTGTCCAAGGACGTACATGGTAGGCCTGGGATGTGAACCTAGATTTGGCCGACTAAAAAGTCCACATATTTACAATGATGACCTATCCAGGCATTTTATCTTTTTAGTTTAAGCACCTTTAGACTGATGTGTTTTCTCTGGAATAGTCCCTGTTGCCTTAATACCAGGCATCATGCTGTGTGTGTGTGTGTGTGTGTGTGTGTGTGTGTGTGTGTGTGTGTGTGATACAGACAGATCTAGATATCTGTATCCATGTATCTATATTTATGTCTGTATCTATATTTATCTAGAGAGAGGCCCACATAGGCCTTGCAGGCCTTGAGTGTGTGGTTCCTGTCCTATAAGAAAAACATAATTTATTCCTGGAGAGGGCTGTTCTCTTATTGGAAAAACACTTTAAAGGGCCCTCGATTACTCGAAGGTGGGCCTCAAGGGCTAGTCTAACAAAGGCAGAATAAGAGGAAATGAGCTGAATTAGTTTGCATGATAAAGTGGCAGTTAATTTAGACTGACTTCCAGCAGTTCAAGAAAAGTGTGGGGCCCTGGAATTTGGAAGGAAGTAGAGGCCCAGAACGGTCTTTAGGATAAAGGCCAAGGCAGCAGGCTGAGATTTAAGGAGGGGGAAGGGGCAGTGAGAGAAAATATCTTAAAGGAGAGAAAGCCTAGAAACTTGAATGTGTCAAAGAATACAGTTTAAGCTGTGTTTAGTTTTGGATTCGATCTCTAGCATCATTTGTTTCCAGCCTTCCGGGGACCGCTGGGTGTCAGATGTGCTGTGGAGAACGGAGGAGGAGGAGCACACGCGGGGGCTTTGCTGAGCGGCCACAGCAAGGGGGTGGTGTGCGGGGTCGGTGAGGGTCCAGCTGGGAGAAGAAACCCGGGGTCAAAAGTGGCAAGAAAATACAGGCTACCTCCCCAAGGAGTGTTCAGAAACAAGAACAGCCGTGCTGGACTTCCTCAGGCAAGCAGGATAGATTCTGAAGTCGTATTACTTAAATTGCTTAGATATTTTAGAAAGCCTGTGACCCCAGATCATGGGAATATATGGGGACACTTATTTAACAGTGTTTTTTCAGTGCTTTGAGGAAACAAAGAATTGCTTCTCTTCAGATTTTTTTTTTTTTATTTTGGAACTCTTACTTTGTTCTCCCAGTCAGAACAGCTTAACAGCTGTTTCTTTTGCTGTCCCCTACTTTTTATAAACACCTTTTGCTCTCAATATGTTGCATAAATATCTGGGCAAAGAAAGATGGGTTCCAGTTGGCTTTGATCATTTTTCTTCACAGCGTTGTGTCCTGGGGGCCTGGGATGGGATCACCTCCTGCTCTATCCTGCTCTGCTTCTGTAAGTATCTTCTAAACCAAGCTCCCTGGGTTGTGTTTCAAGATGGGTTCTCATTATCCCCCAATCAACAGCCAGTTCTTTTCTTTTTTAAGCATCTCAACACATTTGGATTTCCTTGAGGAAACAGAACTAAATTCAGTGATAATGCTCAGCACTTAACAGGGTCCCTGTGAGCCAGACACTGGTTCAGGGCCTGGGTGTTAACCTTCACACCATCACCATGGGGGTGCTATTGTTCTTATTTTTGTTTTATTGATAAACTAAAGGAGTGTGGACAGGAGGTCCTTTGACCAAGAGGTCACAGCAGTGTCAGTGGCGGTTAGGACAGACACTCAGGCGATCATATCCCCTCTAAGCCTGAAGTCACTGAATGCCCATGACAATATCACCTGAAAGAATTCAGAGACTGGACAGGCTCAGTCTTTCCACTGGTTCTCCCAGGGCAGTTCATGATTTCTACAAGGGAGGATGACCTGGGAGAGTTCTTAAAGATTATTTAAGCATTTAAAGATGTAGACCATCTCTGTAAATTAGGAGGTACAAATGCTTTTCTTTCCTTCACTCACTGTGAAGAAAACATGACTCTAAAAAGTTCAGAAAATTCATTTGGGTGAGAAAGCTCAGTTTAGAATGACTATGGCATCAAATCTGAGTGATTCCTAGAATTGTGGTTTCTGCTGCTTGATCTTCACTTAGCTGATTTGGTGAGAGCCATTTTTTCAATGTAGTTGTGTCTTATGCCAAAGGACCCTTCAGCACTGTCAGGGTCGACCGCAGGCTTTATCAGCATCATTGCCTCGGAGCGGCCAGTGCCTGGGTCTGGTGTAAACAGTTGGAAGAACAGTGCTGGTCTGCTGTAGAGGTGGTGTTACACCAATGTGCATGTTTTTGCATTCTAGAGACAAAGAATGTAACAGTGGGGAATTTGCAAATTAACGCTGATCCTAGTGATTTATATCAAGACTTGATGAGACCAGAGGTAGTATGCCTGCTCTCTACAACCCCCACTTCTGATGTGAAAAAATTTTTATAAAAGTGAGGCTCATTCCTGTTTCCAGTTGGATGGGTTATTTAAATGACCCCTTTCGCCACTTTGTGGCACAAAATTCAACAATTTATTACATCTCCATTGTTTGCAATATATCATGGCAAATTGTGATTTAGATTATAGTTAATATAATCTACTGAGGAGGAAAGACACATACGTATATAATTCTGATACAAGTTAGCAATCTAATAATCTTGAAAGCACTGTAATGAAAGATTCCAGGCTGAGCTATAGATGGGGGTGGAATTCGATTGGAATCTTCACTCTGTTTTGGGGGGAACAAATGCAGTTTGACCTGTGCTCCTAGACAGTGTCCTCTTACTGTGACTGTTGCTGTCGTGGAGAGAGGCAGCGTATTCTATACCTTCTTTTCCTTTCCGTTTCTCTGAGCCCTCCTCCTTCTCAGTATCCTGTATGCATTATGCAAGCGGCCGTTCTTACACTTTAAGAATGTTTTAGGGCTCCAACCCTAAAACAGGGGAGATTGATGCCTTTCCTAGTACCCTGACTTCCCATGGCCAGACATGCCTGCGCTTGGGGCCGTCTGTGCTGTGGATGGGAGCGGCGGCTCCCTGGGGGTATCATGGCGAAGGACGGCAGGCTTATTTCTGGTCCTGGAACTGCTTCCTGCTTCTTCCCCTGAATAAACACTCACATATGGCTTGACCCTGATCCCCCTCAGGGAATTAGGGAGAAAGCAATTTATATAACAAATTTCAGTTAGCAGTACTAATGGGGAAGACTTGCTGTGAATTGCCCGAATCCAGAGATGGTTTGCAAACAAAGTCTCAGTTCATTGTATTTGTCCCAGTTTTGATTTAAGCTGCTGATTAACAGTAGTATGTGTTGATACTTGTAGAAAAGCAAATTGTTTCAGTTACCAAGCCTCAGGAATGTAACTCAGAAAGCTTTATTTAAAACCAAAATGCAGCTGTGGCCGTCATTTCAGAAACAATCCTTCTAGTCTCATGGCATTTTTGGTGGGGTTGAGATTTATTTTTTTATCAAATTTGTCAAAGTCACCTTATAGATAGATGCTTAATAGGTTTTATTTTATTTTATTTTTTGTTTTGGTGAGTGTGTGGTTGAAACCTTTCTAGTAATTTTAAATAGTCATTTGTTATAATTTAGTGTGGAATTTAGAATTCGATACATCAAGATGTGAATTTTAGGTTGATCTCTTTTTTTGTTGGGGTTTTTCTTTCTTTTCTTTTTCCTTTCCTTTCCTTCCCTTTCCTTTTCCCTTCCCATCTTCAGTCTTTCTTCCCTCCCTCCATCATTCCCCCTCTCCCTCCCTTCCCCGTCCTTCCTTTGTTTTTCTTGATGATGGACATGATCATAAATAGTAAGTGATTGTGTCTCAATAGGTTAATAAATGATTGAGTCGTCTATTGTTTCTCGTGAGGATCCATCTTTCAGAAGTCAAACAGATGAATCATCATTCTGAAAAGAAATTCATTAGTTATTTAGATTTTTTTTCCTCTTCTCATGAATGAGTGCTGCTTTTATGTGTGACTTAAATTGTTGAAATATGAGACTGCAGAAAAAAAAGAATTAATTTGCAATTATAGCTCCTTGGGATAACGTATGTGGTTCCATCACTAAGTGCTGACTTTTTAAAACCTTTATATCACCCATCCAGTTTGTTTCTTTAAGCATCACCTTAGGAAAGTCAAATTATTAGCATGTGGAATGTGCTAAACTGAATTGTCCCTGCATGCGTCTAGCAGAGAAATCAGCTTCCTGAATTTATGTCTACCAACCAGCCTGCTCCCGCTGCTTTATCTCACTGAAAGATCATTAAAACTACTTTTGTAAACTTACTTTCTTGTGGCTTTGCTGTAAGGACTTGGTGCTCAGCCTGAGGGGGTTCCAGGGACTCCTTCTTTTTAACAAATCTGAAGTCTAGCCACGGCATCCTTTCCCCAACATTTGATATGTGAATAAAAGTCAGCGTATGAAAGGGGAAAAGAAACATTCCTAGTCTCTCGTCTATTAAAAAACATGCCTCTGTTTCTAATACTTCTATTTTCTGGCAACCCAGACATGAGCATGTGTGACAGATGTCCAGTAACCAGAGATTAACCCTGGGATTTCCAGTCTGGCAGTGTTGATACAAGACTCATACATGAGTGTGTTCTCATTGCTTGTTCATATGGGGCATGGTCACACCCATGGTAGACTTTCATAAAGCATGCATGCAAAAATAAGCTTGCCCTAAAAAACACAGTTTTTATGGAAAAGCATGTTTGCATCACTAGGCGCCAAAATAGTTGCTGTGTTGAATATTCTTGATAATAAGGAAAAAATCTGTGTGTGCCTTGCTTACAAACATTTGAGAACATTTTCACTTTGTGTAGAATAGATTGCAGTATTATGCATGGAAGTGAAGTACGAAACAGCTTATATGGAATTCAAACAGTTTAGCCATACCTCATAGTGAGGAAGTATGTTGAATACTATAACCCATCTTTGGATGATTCTATACCAGCAGTGTGAGTCCGTGGGCACATGCAAATATTTATCTGATGTGAATCATGTAACAAAGTCACTACTAGTCTGAGTTTCACAGAATTAATACACTTTTAGCTATGGAAAAACATTTATATATTCAGGTATGTTACAGCAAAATCAAAAACTTACTGCTTTTGCATTTAAAGCAAAATGGAATTATAGTTTGTTTAATATTCACTTTTTTCAAACAAAATTGAGAAATATATAATAAATAAGTCCTTTATTCTGTAAATGTGTTCACAGACCATCTTTAGGCACAATCTCAGAGGCTAATTTCAACTTCCATAGCTAAAAAGAGTGAGTGGAAATGAGGATGTAGTTTCACGTATGGTTGGATCTAGGAGCTCAAACAAAATCATGATTTGTTTTTCTTTCTTTTTTCCTCCTTGCTCTGTCCTACTCTCTCTTCCTTTTCTTTGCTCTCAGATCTACTGCTTTGCTTTGGGACTTGACTGGTTTACCCTACACGGTGGGTAAGATTTTAGCACTCTTAAATTGATCTCATTCCTTTCTTTGTTGTTCAGAAAGGAAAAGTGACATTCTCCTTTCCTATCTATACATCAAAAATATTGGTGGGGACCTGATTATCTTTACTTGGGTAACAGGCCTGCCCTCTTATGGACAAATAAACATTGAGAGGGGATGGTGCATATTTGATTGTTCAGGTATATGTCACGTGCAGGAAGCAGAAATCTGTTGCTGTCTACTACTTCCAGGAATATTTAAAATAGTTTTTCCATCAGGTTCTAACATAGGCCATTTGCAAAACTAAATAGATTCAATCTGTGAGGTTCATAAGCCATTTACATGGATAACACACTCACTAAAAGCTGCCTAGGAATTATATGAAGTTGATTCTGGTTGCCTCTGCTAAAGAATAACTTTTCTTCATAGAGTAATATTTCTTTGGGTGATATTGTCAAAACAGCAATAGAGACACTTTATATTTTTGCTTAAGATACATGCTTGGGAATTCTGCCTTCATTTCATTTATCCATTCATTCAGCACATAGTTCATGAATGCCTGCCATCAGACTGAGAATCACAAGTGAGCAAGACAAACACAGCCTTTACTAAAATGTCACTTTCTCAACAAAACTTTCCTGGCGTCCTCTACTGGCAACCAGGACCCCTCTTCTCTGCCTTTCCCTATGCACCTCTCGTATTCCCTTTCCCTGCTTTTTTTTTTGTCCCCATAGCAGTCACAGCCATCTGATTACATTTTACTTATTTATTCTTCTCTCTCTCGATTAGGAAGATAAGCTCCTTTAGGTCATATATTTATATTTATTTTATCATCGATTATATAGTCAGTGTCTAGGACCCAGTCTGGCACAAAGGAACAATAAATATTGTGTTGAATGAATAGATGGGGTCCTGGCTGTCATCTCCATTCTGTCTCTGTCCCTCACATAGGACACTAGGTGTGCTCACTACTGTGCGTTCTAAACTCTTTCTAAGAAGCAAAATGAAGCAGTCTAAATTCACAGAGGGTGAGGATGGAGATGCTAATTGGCATTAGGTGGTACAAGAGGTCTTGCAGAGGAGGTGACATTTGGACCTGAGTGACCAGAGGGCGTGTGCAGGCCAGTATGTGGGAGAGGAAACGTCACAGTAGAGTGAACAGATGAAAAGGGCTCAGACGTGGGACTGCGTCTGGTCTAGTCAGGGAGTAGCAAGATGGTCAAGGAGGCCAGAGTGGGCAGTAGGGGTGAGAGGAAGACAGACGAGATGGACGGGGTTCAGAGGGAGCCTCGTGGGTAAGATGGAATTTTATTCTGAGTAGGATGAGAAGCAATGTGAGGACTTTTGAGCAGAAAGGTGACACAGTCTGAGCTATGTTTTTAGAAGATTGCTTGGGCTATTGTTTGTCAGCCAAGAAGGAAGATCAGTTGGAGCCCATTGTAAGAATTCAGGTGGAAGCCAGAGGCTTTGGACTAGGTAATAGTGGTGCAGGTGGTAAAAGTAAATTCTGGGCATTTTTCAAAGGTTCGGTCAAAGAAATTTGCTAATGGATTGGATGTGAAATGATAAAAAGAGACATTAAAGATGACTTTAGGGTTTGATTTGACTTTTTAATTTGAATGAGTGTATAAATTCACCAAAGTCTGTTAATCCTTAAAACTAGTGAATTTTGTTCAATTAAAGCCCATTATATAGTTACAAAATCTTTGAGGAAATAAGTTCTACTTTTTAGTATTTGAAATATAAGGAGCATAGCCAAAATGAGCATATATAACTGTTGAGGAGAGAAGATAAATTCTAGAACTTTACGCCTTGAACAATTGATGACAAAATAATCTTTAATATCTTTGTGTGCCTAACATATGCCCTAATTTTGATGATCTTGAGCAGTTTGTTGTGTGTTGGAAAAATATAGTTGTCCTTTGTAGCACTGAGAATTGTAGAATGAGGTAGGAGCTGGCTGGTGGCAGGAACAGGCAACTTAGAGTTTAGGAAGATAGAATGTCAGGATTCTCTATACATAAAAGAAATTAATCAGTTCAAAGATACAGCAAAATAAAATAGTGACTGTAGAACTGTTACATTAGCATCCCAGAACCACATCTATGTCTATATTCGTATGTCCTTAATGGGTTATGTATGTGACTTCAGTTGTGCACAAGGCATCTACCTTGAGATTTAGGGTCTAAATTTCCTTTAAGAACAAAAAAAGTTTTTACCTGATTATTTTTTGATTGTCAGTAGAAATTTCAGAGTATATGACAGCCAATTATCTGAAGTGTGACTGAGATATATCCTCATAGAATTCAAATTCCTTTGTCCAAGGTCCGGATTTCTCTTTAAGCATAATGTAGGTGAGATGAGGTAATCACACTCATTTAGCAAAGAATGGGGGAAAAAAATCAATAACTTACTTAAAATTATAGTTATCTGACATATGAAATATTTTAAACCCTTCTAAATTCTTCATAAAGCTATCTCTTCATCTTAAATATATGAGTTTTATTTTGGACTATGTTTGATGCAACACCCTTTTAATTCATTTTCTTAAACTCCTTTCAGAAACAAACTGATAACTGGACACTCAGAGTTGCAAAAGTAAAGCTCTAGGGATAACTTTAGGTAAATGAAGCACTGTTCTAAGGCGGTAGTTAATCTAATAACACAGTAGAGGCCAATTAAATAAGGAAAATTGGTCCTCAAAGGAACCACAAGACAGTCGTTAATGTGAGTCAGATGTCTCCCTCAGCCATTCTGCCTGCTTGCACAAATTCGTGAAATTTCCTGTCCTTTGCCAGATGTGAAAGGGGGTGACTATTTCAGTAACAGTTTGTCGAGTTATTTGTGTTTGCATAGAGCTAGTTACTCACACATATTCTTTTTGGTCTTACACTCTACGTCTGATAAAGTTTCCTTTTCCAGGGGCAGTGATTTCCAGAATCTCCTTTCTGTCTGATGTTGCTTTGGGGTTGGTTACATGAAACTGGATAATCCTACGTAATCCTATCTCTACTCCTCAAATCCTATAGAGTTTTATTATAATGTTTGTTTTTCTAAATTTTCAGTATTTTCTAATTGCAGTCCTAATAACTATAAACACCTAGTACATTGTAAGAGTATGGCTTAAATGAGACTCTGGTTTCAATTATCAGTTATAATTAATGTCAAACAAATATGTTGTCTTAAAAGTATCATCAGTAGGAGATTCCAGACATTATTACAGGAAGAAAAAGTCTTTTGATTCTGATTTAGGAGGAAAATTTTGAAGCTGTATTAAAAATTTGCTTAAAAAGAATGCTAACAGCAAAGGTATATAAAATTAGTGGTGATAGCAAGTTAACTTGCTTTTAACTTTATTTTAAAATGTCACTTTATTATAAACTAGACTGTATATTAAAAATGCTAATATGCTTCTAAAATTAATTTTTATTATAGTATTATAGCTAACTTTTTGAGTTGACTCCTTCATTGCCTAACCATAATTTATACTTAAATTCTACAGAGAGGGAATGAAATGTAGCAGAAATTGGGCCACTAGAGTTTTAAGTTAAATTCCATTTCAGAGAAATCTAAAAGATTTTCCTTTTTTTTTCATTGTGCTAGTAATCAGTTCAGAAAATGACAAGAAAGTGCTTTTCAGAGTTATCAAGAAATTACATTTTTTCCCCAGCCATTTTTCTTCTCTATTCTTCCTTTATATTTCAAATATCCAATTATAGACGTGGCATTATGATAAAACTTGATAAGATATTAACTAAAATGTTTGTAAAGACAGCCACTCAACTTTACATCCTCAACAAGAACCTGCAGGTAAGTTGAAGCCTGGTTTGGGATTACTGCTCACATGTGGCTCTGAGTGTTAACTAATTCTTATTCTGGCATTCCTACATCTGGTAAGAATCACACTGCAGGTGTTACAGATGACCACTGTCCCCAGGAACCAGCCGGGCTGTGTAAACGAGTTAAGTGTCTCCAGTGATATATCAGCACATAGTAAATGGCCCCACCTCTGGTGACATCAAAACAATAGTGAGTGGAGAAGACTGTGGCGCACAAGACAGCTCCTGTCCTTTCCGATGGGGCGGCCACTACTCAGCTCTGTGGGCTTATGGCCCCTTGGGTAAGATGGCCTAGTGTTGCCAGACCTGTTAAGACAGAAGTCTCATTTTAGTGGAGAATCTCCTGATTTTTCAATGTTGGTAACTAATCTTTAAAGGAAATTATTTGGGCTCGGAAACCTTGTTGAGAATGTTTGAAGGGAAAACCCAACTAAGGTTTTATGGAAACTGAGGTAACTACGTGGGAGATGGTGGGGAGAGGACATGATTGGAGGCAGGAAGGAGGTAAGGACCAGATGGCCAGATGAATGATACTGGTGGCCCATATTGGAGCAGTGAAGATGGTTCTGGAGAAAGAATAAAGAGGTGAGTTGGAGACTTTCAGATGCTAGGACAGGCAGGACCTAGAAGCCAGCTGTGTAGGGATAAGAGTTGGCAGAAGAACTGCAGTTTCAAGTCTCTCTGGGGCCCTAGGAGGAGAAAGTTGCCAGGGCTCAGGTGGAGTGTGCATGTTTGTATCAGTAATCTGAAATCCAATTATCTGCCTTCCGCAAGTGCAGACACCACTTCTGCACACACAGAATAATTATACCATGTATGGGCTCAGTTTTGATTTTTCAATCAGAAGATGCACAGAGACCATTGCTATATTTTCTTGAAAGGTCACGGCTTCAGAGGTTTAGACGCTGGAAAGCAAAGATGAAAATAGAAGCAGAGTGATTTTGTAAAACAGATGGGGGGAAAGCAAATAGAGGTCAGTCTACAGTTGCTGGCAGCAGAGAAGAATGAGAGAAGCAAAGTCAGGGACTAAAATGGTGACCATGTTGCTAGAAAAACAGGAAAGGGGAAATACAGCTGCGAGTCTCCCCATTTTGAGTTAGCTTGATACTGAAAATTGAATAACTGTTAGTCCTCTGTAGAGCTTCCTAGAGAAGTGAATATTCTGTCTGTTGCATAAAGACAAAGTTTAAATTACCTGTGAAGTTGTGGAGGTATGCATTATCTCTATTCAGAGACAAAAATAAGAAGAGTTGGTAGCGGGTGAATGTTAGAACAGGGAATTAAAAACAACAGTCATGTCAATTCAGCCGTATTTACTGGGCGCTGTCAGATACAAGACAAGGCCCTGATGTTTCAATATTAATGAAGACATAGTCCAGGCTCTCAAGGCAGATAAACATTTAAATAATGAATAGCCATAAGGTAGAACAGATACTGTGTTCGCCATTGTAGAGGTCAAGCTTCAGTGTCCAGGGATAGATAATGTAAGCCGGCGCTGTCCAGTGCTGGAAAGAAGAGCCCGGTTTCCAAAAGAGACATCCTGGTTCAACACAACTGCTCAAAATACAGCTTAGAAATCAATTCAGGCAATGATTGGAGATGACTGATGTTTCCCAAAGTGAAAATGTAAAGCAGAAAGAATGGTGTGCTAAAGGTGGAGCCCAGAGAAGATTCTTGAAATCCAGTAAGCAGAGATTTACTAGATCCACACAGGATAAGCAGTACTTTTGTCATTCTTGGCCTGTTCATTGAGGGGCATTTAAGTAGCTGGGGTCAGTAGTCCCCGGAAGGAGGGTAAGGCCAATAAAGATTTGGGCATGATGAAGTTAAATGTGCCATTGAGGGCAAAAGGGGTGCACGCACTGCTCTATAATTAAAATGTAGGATGACCTGGGAAGCAGTTTGAAGTTCAGCATAAGTATACATATTGTGCTGAAACCCCTCCCCTCTGCTGTCACACCTTCTAGGTTTAAATCCAGTTCTGACTCCTTCATGAAGCAAACGGGTTATTAATTCCTCCACTCCTGAGGCCCTCAGGCACTTACGTTCTCTTCCATCCATGACACTTCCTGTTTCACCATCCCGCCTTATCGGCTTGTGTGTATGATGTTTGATTACCAGGGTGATGACTATAGGTGGTCATCCAAACTGAAACATTCGGGGAGTGAAACTGGGAGAGGAGAGTGCTGTTGGTGCTATTAATTGTTACTGAGGGACACCAGCATAACTCGGGACTGTCCTGTGCGGTCCAGGCTCTGTGGTCACTGGACGTATTTCCCTAACTGGGCCCCAGGGTTCTTTGACCTCCACGTGGCCTTGCGCAGAGTAGCATCCAATGACCAGGTGAGATGCCACTGAAAGGACTATGGAGATGATTACATGACCCCAAACTCTTCATCTTTTAGATGAAGAAATGGAGGTCCGGAGAGGTTCTGTGACTTGCCTATGGCTGCACAGCTAGTTCTTAACCTCGCAGGCCCCTTTTCTTCATGCCTGGTACCTTGTCTAACCGATACCACAGACTGGTATCTCTTCTCAGATATTGCCACGTGCATATAGCCTGGTTGATTCATAATGTTGTCTTGCTTCTTTGGCCAGATTTTGATGTTAACTTTTTCTACCTTTTTCTCCCTGGATCCACAGTGACTGATGCTGTGTTGAGCATTTTAAATGCTCAGCAAATGCTAATCAAATTAACAGATGATTATTGAAACACTGATTCTTATCAATGACAAGGGACTTGGAAATAATATAGTCCGATGTGCTCATGAATAGTGAGAATGAAACTCGGAAAGCATCGTGTGATTTGTTCTCAGGTCAGTCAGCTAGTTAGTGATAAACCCAAAGTAAAAAACTCAATTCTTCAGCATCTTATAATTCCCAGACCATTGTTTTCCCTACTGTATCTCACTGTTTCCAAAGTGGGAGGCAGCAAAATTTTAGTGACCTAAAATCTCAAGTGACATCATAATGATTTATATTTTTTCTTGTAGTTTTCCAGATGCTACCTTATGTTCCAGGACCCTCTGCTGCAACCCTTTGAGGCTGGCAAGGCAGCTGAACTGTTTTACAAATTAGGCAATTAGAAGTCAGAATTTAAGGGACTGGGGACCGAAGTGATTCAATTTCCTTGAATACAGAGAACCCAGAGAAACTTGTTCAATCTCAATACGGTCCTTGAAAGAATTTTTTTTTTTTCTAATACAGCAAGATAAAGCTCTGTTAGCAGAGATGTTCTTCAAGGAAGGACTTGGGATTGTATGTTAAAAAAAAAACTCTCCAAGTTTCTCATCACCCAAATTATACTGATTTGCTTTTGCTCTTGTGGGAAATTCTTACAGTATGAAAATTCTGCCTCTTTGTTATTTTAACTAGAAAGGTAAAGAATTTTGAAATCACGTTCTGAGTGGGGTAAGGCAGAGGTATATGATAAAATGTGCAGGATTCCAGTTAAAGATCTAAACAGAAAAATGAAGAAAAATAAAATCTAAAAATCAGTTGCATGCAGAGCCTGGTTGAAGCTTGAATGCTTCAGGTGTGACGCTGAATTACTGAAGTGACTTGCTCTGAGCAGCCTCCAAAGCGCTGGGTTCCCAAGCAGGATTTCAAGGGGGACTTGGTCTCCGTGGGTTGCACACTCTTTCTACTTAGAGAGCATTTAAGCTTATGTGTCCTGTGTTAAAAATATGGACCTAAATCAACCCAATTAACAAATGAAGTTTGCCAGGTTATTTTGTTGTTTTGCTCCATTGAAGCTCCGTTGAGACACTTTCTGATTAAATTAAATGTGAGTGAGAGAAAAGAGTGAGAAGAGGGAAACAGTTACAGCTCTTCCAGAATCTTCGCTCAGTAGATGAACAGCGCTTTTCCTTGGGGGTTTTTTGGGATTGTGAGTTGCCTGATGGAAGGCAGGGGTTGTGCTTTGTTCACAGTGCTTATCTCTAGGACCTCAACAAGGTCAAGGCTTGCAGTGGAACCCAGTAAACACTGACTAAATACACCAGTGAGTTATAGCCTGCAACCTTCCCGAGACGACTCCCTGGTCTTCCTCAGCCAGATGGAAGCCTTCCCTGCAGAGCACCACGCACCTCGCCAGTGACCTTACTGGGTTGTAATGAATTGTCTACATGTTTCTTTCCCACCAGAAAATCAACTTTCAGAAGGCAGGGAGGGACCTTTCATACATATTTTTATATATTTTTTGTCGATTGTGAATCTTTGCCTTTTACTAAAAAGATTAAAGAATGAGTTCCTGGTAGCATTTCCTCCCTAACTCCTGAAGGTAAGGAGGAGGAGAATGATTATTTATAAAAAGCATAATACTTCTATTTAATCATTAAGTGCCATCATTACATACCGAATATTACATAAATATAATGTAATATAAATAGAATATAAATAATAGGCTATAATGGGTTATAAATAGATATAAGAAATCATGTGTATAAAACATACTACAAGTAGTATGTAATTATTACAATATAATATGTAGGGAATAGCAAATAATGGTGAATGTAAAAGTAGGTGCTCTTTTGTTAACACTTGGCCTCTGTTTTCCCCAGTATACTTTATAAAATGTAAAATGACAGACACACAACCAGGACTGAGCTCAGTTAGTTCAGTCTTAAAGCTCTGGATTCAGTCTATTTTGTGTCTTACAGCAAGTTATTTAAACCTCACCAAGACTCAGTCTTCTCTATAGTCTGTAATAATGTCTATAAAATTTATAATCTCGACTTTGCAGATTATTGTAATAATGACAGCTAACATATATTGAGCACCTTCTATGCTCAGAACATCACCATGAACTCTCCACGCTGCCAACCTTGGGGCATAGAGACCATTATCTTTCCCGTGTAACAGGGATGAACCACAGACCTAGAGTGGTCATTTTTAAAAAGGCTAAAACACTTTGTAAACCACATATTGTCTTACACAAAAGTTAAAGAAGTCTTACTGAGAAACATAGAAGCATTTTTGAGGCTCACGCAGACTTCTTTGTTTTTAGTTTTTACGGAATGGAGTTGAGCATAGACCAAGAAACTATTCGTCATGCATTGGAAACAAACCAAAAAAAAAAAAAAAAAAGTATCCTGAATGAGCTGAAAACAACCAAAGAATTGAGGTGTAAATATCTCAGACTCTGTACTGGAGAACCTCAGACATTACAGGGTTGGATCTCACAGTGGGCATGGGTTCCAGGATTGACAGAAGAGGAAGAGAGACATGGGGGGAGGAGCGGGTCCAACATGGTCTATGGGTTTAGAACCTAGTACAGAGTTCCTGGGGACTGTGTACCAGAACACACAGGCTTCGTATTTAGCTGTCCTTATAGACAAGCAAGGCACTGTGATTCTTAGTTTCTAAGTCTGTTGCTTTACATACTGACATCATTAGGAAAAAGGAAAATGTATTCAGGTACAAATTTTGTATCAATGGATGATCACTGGTCTTCTACACAAAGAAACTTGCCTCCCTACCTAAGAGTTTCCATCTCACTCACAAAAATGATCCCAAATCCCACCCATTCAAGGCTCCTTCCTACTGTTTCAGACTCCAGATGAGGTCACAGGATCACAGGGCTCTCCCAGTGTGGATTATCTGGATCAACCTGAAATGAAACAATATTATTTTATATTATTTTTAAAATTAAAAAATAGAAAGACCATAGAATTGAAATTAAATGTGCTCTACAACAAGGTCACTATATCACCCCAGATTACTAACCAATTTAAAAAACTTTTCAATAGTTTCTCTGAGTTGCTGGGATAAGAGGACCCTGCCCAAGGATTTTGCTATTTCTTATTGTTAGTTTGGGAAATACTATTTTGTAAATAAGTCCTAGAGCGCTGCATTGGACAGTGGCCAAATATAAGAATTTCCAATATACCCTTAAATAAATTATTTTATTTAGGCTCTGAAGATATTTGAGGTTTGTAGGTTTTTATTGTTTATTTGACAAAATGTCTCTGTTTTCATTGCTTTCTCTTGAATTTTCTTTTTAAATGTGGTGTCGAAATACTGGATTAGGATTCATAATACGTGAGTTCTAGACCCACTTCTGCCCCTAGTGAGCTTTGTCATTTTTGTCAGGTTGCCTCTCCTCTCTCAGCCTGAATTTTATTTATGTAGCAACCATGCAAGCTTGTCTTATTGTAACCTCTCTCCTTCTAGAGCACACGCACACAGACACACACACGCCATAAATGTGATAATATAGCATTGATTCAGCACTTTGGCAATACCGAATTTGCTTTCTCTGCCTAAAGGTTATAGAAGAGCAGCATCCATCTTCTTGGAAGTTTTCGCATCCATCTAATAGTCTTCTATACTGTTAAAATCATTGTATTAATGACCTAAATTGAATGTAAATTAGGTAAGCACTGCTGTTATTTTATATGGGTACTGCTCTCTGTGATACTGATTAACTTGTCTCTGACAGCAAAATAAAACATGGTAATCAATATTTCCGATTGATTTTTTTTTTCTGCTGGGGTGGTGTGAGTATACACTGATCAACCTGATTTTTACTGCCAATCAGACTGTATGAAGCACAATTTCAATAATTGTTTTCTTTCCGTGTTTCCTCTCTGACGTCCACATTGATTTGCAGGCACATTTTGAAGATGTGCTCTAATAATGGAAAGAGACATGGTTAGATTAGAGAAAAAAACACAGTAGAAATTATGTGCTAACAATGCAGTTCACCTCCATGTTCTTTCTTGACAGCGCCCCTTCTCAAGATGTGCATAATTGATATTGCCACAAGCACTTTCCCATTCTTTCGCACAGCTAAGAGAATAGGGCGGGTTAGCACGCAGAATAAAGACCCTGGACTGAACAATAGAATCCAGCGTGCTTTATTTCATGAAATATTCCATTCATCAGAAATGAATATTTTCATTGTAATTGAATTGAGACAGGCAGGTAGCCTGAGCTTGTTCTTTATTTTGTTTCTCCCAGAAGGGATGATTTCAACAGCTGGTAAAAACTTAATAAAGGATCAGCAAGTGCCAATCAGTTATTCAATCACCATTTTTTTTAAAGGAAACATATGTGCTTCACAGAGTAACCCTTTTCCTCTTATGGCATTGCCTCCTTAGGTAGCCCTCATTTATAGAGCATGTATGTGTTCTTATCACTCTGAGACACTTGCTGGCCAGAGTGAAATGCTTTCCTAGGCACAGTCTGATTCCAGAAGGAATCTCAGGGTTGAGTCCAATAAGGATGCTGATGGGGTAGGCGCCCTCTGAGATTCAGCACAGTGCGTTTACCTGCAACAATGTTCAGGAACCTCTCTGTTGGAAGAATCAGCCCTTCTGGATACTTCAGAGCATTTTTGAGAGTTTCTTCATAATAAAAATGATAATGAGGATGATGATAGATTCTGCTTGTCAAGTACTTTCTGTCCTCACAAATTCTTGCAAGAAAGGTGTTAATATGTCCTTTTTATGAAAGAGTAATCTGACCTTCAGAACATTTAAATGACTTGCTGGAGGTCACACAGCTGGTGAGTGATGCGGCCAGAATGTGAACTCAGCAGTGTTGTCTTACCAATGTGTTCTCCCGGCTTTGTGCTGCTGCCTCTTATTTTCGATTTCAATGTCAGTCTGATCAAGTCTTCCCAAACACCCACACGTGTTGAATCCTTGCACTGAAGGCAGGTGGCGCCATCGGATTTTCATGCAGGACTAGTGCTTCATTTTTCAAGAAGCACAGGAAATTAATCCAGTAAGTGGAATTTGGGAGGCTACTCAAATACCAGAGCTACTGCGGACAGTTCAGCTTTTTAAAGAATCTGGAGTGAGACTTCCCACAAAGTTAAACCTTCAGAATGGTGCCAAACTCAGAAGTAAAACGCAGAAAGACATCTCCTCTGTTGTGATGGTGAATAGACAGAATCAAGTAAAACAGCCAAGGTGAAGTCAGGATCTGAACATTTCAACCAGTATGCTGCAATGATTCCACCATGGACCAAAAAGGAAGATGGGCTTTTATTGCCAGTGAAGGGATAATGGCAAAGGAAAGAAAAAAAAATCTAAGAGAGAAAAAGTGGAGATGAGCATGATCAACAGCAGAGAAAGTGAATGCATGGCTGTGTCAGGAAAGATAAGAGAAGGTGAAGTACGTTGTATAAGAGGTGACGACAAGGCGTCAAGTGACAGCTATTCTAAGAGCAGAGAACAAATTTAAGACTGAGGGAAGGAATCATTCCTGTATTAAAAGAAGGATTAGGGAACAAAGAACAGTTTAATTCTTAGTGATAATATTGTGTATTATTTTCATTATATTTACTCATCATTTCTACATATGATGTGTCATTTAATCCACACAACAGTTCTGTGTAGTAGGTTAATTGGATGCTTCAGTCTCTGTTTTAGAAATACAGAACTCCAGTGTCTGGGAGGCCAAGGGACTCGTCTGCTCTCCTGAGTAAGTGGTGGAGCTGAAACAAGAAAATGTGTTCTGGCTCCATCTAGTTCCCTCTCCCGTGGACTGTGGGGCATCACTGTGTCATGTTAAAAGTACATCTGTCATAGGATGGCTTTGCCACACATGCTTGGGGCATCTAGTTCCCGGACGAGTCTGGTCTTTGTGATTTGAAATAACCATAGGGATAAAGGTACATACAGAGTGAAGCACTGAGTGTATTTCACCTGTTGTATTTTGCTAACCTGGGCTAGTTACGGTGCATTCATTATAGAACAGGGGTCAAGTATGTCACAGGTTTAATTTGAACATCAGTGAGAGTGGAGAGCTGAAAACTTAGTGGCCTTCGCTGTGGACCAGGGAGCCATATTGACTCACCTCTAGCGTATAGAAAGGTAGTATGAACTCCAGTGGTCATCTGTGGTTCCTGTCTGCCCAGGGGCTCTTTCCCTTCTCCTCTTCTTGGTTGTCAATACATAGGTGGAACTGACTCACTTCGCCTCCTCTACCCTTAAGCTATCGGGTTGGTATATGCCACGCCCCTTACTGGGCCAATAGGTGTCTTCCTTGGTTACTTTCTGCCAGGGTAGGTGGAAAAGACCATTGCTTTCCTTGGGTATTGATCTGGGGGATGTGGGTCTGGGGTTGCCAGCTCACGAGGGAGCTGGATAGAAAACTGAGAACAGAGAGCCCCTAACCCCACTGATTGAGCCTCCAAAAAGAACCAGCCGCATCCTTGAACCTCCCTCTTGAGGTAACGAATAAATCCTCAGGCTAATATGCCTTGAGATTTGGCCATTCTGCAAATCAGAGTCATATGCAGATACAGGTGGCTGGTGCATAATGATGACAGTGAGCGCTTAGTGAAATGCATGCTGTACTGTGAAGCATTCTAAGAACTTTGATGCATTAATCGTTTCATTCTGAAAGTCCTAGGAAGTATGTACCATTTTATTTCCATTTTACAAATGAAGAAGCTAAAGCATAGAGAGGTGAGGTGCCTTGCTCTTAGATCAAAGAGATAGGAAGAAGCAGAGCTCAGATTTGAACCCAGAGAGAGAGAGAGAGGTGTTTCTATGCATATATACACTTCGTCTTTATAGGTATATACTTCACCTCTCTGTAATCTGAACATGTTCAGTAAGAATGGAATTAATGTTACAAATTAGGAGATTAATGTTGGTTATGTGCATGGAAAAAAGTATCTTAAATTTTATCCCAGTGTCATGGACAAGAATAGAAATGTCTATTAGAGCTTAAAAAGAAACTATAAATTTATGAATGTTCTGAAAGGGTATAAACAGGAAAATTAAAATGAATCAGTGTAACATTGAAGCATCTCTATTATATGGCATTAAGTCTCTGAAAGAGAAGCTAGTTAACTCATCAAATCTTTTTCAGAAGTAATAAAGTGAAACCAAACAAAAACTTAGAGGCAGCTAGGTATAGGCACGGGAGCACATTTTGTAGAATTATTTTTGAGGGAAACATGACAGTGGCGACGAATCTCTGAACAGATACTGAGAATGGAAATATGTTGTGAGCCAGAACGTATAACCAAGCCATGTACTGGGACATTGCAAAGTTAGAGATGTTATCTCAAAGCTAGACAATGGAAAACACTATATTGGGGACGTTGCAGAAGAACTCCTCAAATATTTTGAAAAATTATCTCTAAACACCATCTAGCCCCTGGGCTACTTTATGTCGATGAACCTGAGTCTGTTTGCAAGGATCCCCGACTCTACGTTATAATTGGTGAATCCTGTGCCAAGATGTATGTGGAATTGAAAGGGTTAACTCACCTCAGACCACTGATATAGGTCGCCATAAAAAATAAATTTTGTTATTTTCAAAAGTGTCAAGATCCTATCGCTTCCTGTTGTATCATGCAAGCAATTGCAAAAAGTGTCGGAAACACTTCTGAAAAATCTCTTCTTACGCTTTTAGAAAAGAAATGTCTTGGAATCATGATTGCGTCTTAGGACTGCAGTAGGCAAATGGGAAAAATCTGACCATCTGTTCTTGTAGGGCTGGTATACTAAGAATATTTTTTGATATTTTTAAATGCTTGGAAAAAACATGAAGAGTAATATTCAATGACTTAAAAATCAGATGAAATTCAAGTTTCGATGTCTGTAAATAGTTATTTGTAATGTAGCCTTAGTCATTAATTCACTTATTGTCTATGGCTTTGTTCGTGCTGTGTCTGCAGATTTGAGTAGAGATCCTATGACCTGCCAAACATGGGATACTTCCTCTCTGATCCTTTACAGAAACAGTTTGTCAACTCTGTCTTAAAATAATAAAGCTATGATCTAGAAGCACTTGCAATGCTCATCCTAGGGAAATAGAGTTAGTGCCTGGAAACAAACAAATGAACTGTCAAATAAATGAGTGTATGTATGTATGTATGTATGTATGTATGTATGTATGTATGTATGTGACTTAACCATCCCACCTGTTGTGTTGATTTTACTTCCTGGATTAAAATCTTAAACCGTGGTTGACTCAAAATATGCAGTGATATTTTAGAAATTTTTTTTTTTCGTGGCAAGTTTATACAATCCTCTGGCAAGTGATGTAGTTGGCTATCAATTTCATTCCCATGTTTTATTTAATAGGAAGACTATGTAAACTGTGTCCTGTCGAAACACGTAGCCTCGTGAAGATAAGGAAAACGTTTCGGTTTTGGAATGAGGTTTTCCTAAAGTGTCTAAGTTAATTTGTAAAATGAACAATTCTTGGATTTCTTTCACCCCATTAACAGATTTGGTAAGGCAGTTAGGATAAAAAAGGTGAATGTCAGCTAGCAAGAATATTATGATTCCTGTGCTCCGTTGTACTGCAGTATAGAAATCACCGATGGATGGTGTGGATATATGATAGAAAAAGAAAAGAATACTCAAAAAAGGACACAGTAACTGTATACTTGGAGTTTACAGGCAGACTTGTTGTGCTTATGCCGTTTGCCTGTCTACAATTACCAACTCACTTGCTTTTCTTATCTCTATATTCTACCCATGTATTTTGTTTCTTTAAAAATATTTGAAGCAGAAAATATGTACAAAATGTGTATCTGATTCTGCACATGGAAGAATGATAATATAATGGTCTGTGTGCCCATCTGTTTTCTCTTTCATTTTTCTCTATGTTCTTAGGAAATACTTTTTCTGTTTTCTATTATAATTGCTTGTGTCCTATATTCCTCCGAGATACTGTGAGTTTCTTCAAGGCATGGTCCTTCACTCATTCTTCTCCACCCACCCTCAACCACCCCCCAGAGTATCTAGTACATTACCTTTAACAAAGCAAGTACTTAAATAAATGTATGTGGAATGAATGAGTGAATGTGCTGCAAGCTCTCTGTGGACAAAAATCACTCATTATCTGTTTCTTATAGTTATTCAACTTAGAGGTATAGAGTAGGCAATTAGCAAATGTTGCAATTGAGTTGAATGAAAAGTCCAGATTTTTTCCATTCAGGTGCACCCCTGAATGTCTGGGTACAAGCCCTGGGAGTTATGAGCTGTATGGGCATTTTCTCCAAAGTAGTAAATATAATAGAGCAGCATCCTGAGAGGTTATTGAAGTGCTCAAGGCTACCATACCCATTTACTGAAGACCTCCAGTTACATACGCTGTAACTGTCCTATTCTTTCTCTCTCTTTCCAGCTATTTCTGTTAATCATGTCAAGTTGGTCTGCATTTTGCTGTTCTCATTACGGGTTTGAAAGTGTCCCTCTGGCTCATGTCATTGGGTGCTTCAGCTCTAGGCTCATCTTTTCTCTTTTCTACTTTCCTGTTCCCCCCACTCCTTTCAGATCTTCTCCCTGTTCTCCTTATGACCCTTCTACACTTCTTGACTTGGCTTTGTTGTCCAGTGAGAACATTCTCCCAAGTTGGCAGTTAACTTTAAACAAACCATGAAAATTTGATTCGCTCGTCTCTATTTCTCTTGGCTACTTTTGCCATTGCTTGCTTTGAGAGGCTATTTTTTTTTCTTTTTTCTTTTCTTACTTTTAATTGCTTCTAAAAGATAAAGCAAAAATAGTAGCAATACATTGTGCATTTGTAGTATATGTAAATCATAAATGATACAGGGAGAAATATTGGGAATATATTGTTATAAGGAAGATCCCTGTAGAATACATGAAGTGATATAATATTTGAAGCTAGACTTTTAAGAAAGATGTAAATTTTGTTTTTTTTTTTAAATTATCGAAGTACAGTCGAGTTACAACATTATATTAGTTTCAGGTGTATAGCAAAGTGAGTCAGAGATATATAATTCAGATTCTTTTCCATTATAGGTTATTACAAGATATTGAATATAGTTCCCTGTCTATACAGTAAATCCTTGTTGTTTATCTATTTTATGTATAGTGTGTGTGTTAATCCTACACTCCTAGGTTATCCCTCCCCCTGAAAGGTTTCTTTTTTTTTTTAAATTCTAATTTGTAGCTGTTCTAAACAGGAAAAGGGGGTGGAAGCTGGCCTCCTCATAAATAAAATAGTACCATGATATGCTGTCTTTACTCTTAGATTGTTACTCAAGAGCGTTTTTATTTTTCAAGGTCAGATAACTAAGTGAATACTGAAAACTTGAGACTTAATTCAGTTATAAGTGACCTATCCTGGTACAATAAACATTTTGATTGAGTGCCTTCATCATACACCACTTTTACACCGCATGTGGAGCATCTTCTTGAAATTCTCACTTGAACATAAATAATTTTGAATTCAGAACTAGAATTTGTATTTTGTGAAAAATATAGAGAAAGTCATATCCAAGGTCCTGGTAGTAGGAATGTTAGGTATAACTAGACCTGTCTATTGTGTATATAAAATTCAATGGGTTGCCAGTCAACTCAAGCTGCAGGTAATATGTAAATAGTTAACTTAAATAACCAGTATGTATTTCCATCTTGTAAACATAACCATTTGACATGGGGAGCGTATTACCTGGAAACTAATTTTGAAGGTAGTTTCTTGGTAGATTAATGTCATCAATACATGTTGGCGCCTCTTTAATGAAGTTTACACTATTATAAGGTTTTAGATTTATACCTTTTAGTGAGGAACTAAATGAGCTTTGACATTAGATCAGGTTCTTATTAGCTGTGCTGTCTAAGCCTTGGTTTCCTCATCCAGGAAACTGAAATACCAGTCTCATAATGCTGATGGAAGATTAAATGAAATAAAGCCCTCGATGAGGTATCTGGAATATAGAAGGTGTTCAAGAAATGGTAATTATTTTTGGAGTTGAGTTTTGTTCTTCCCATTCTTACAATAAATAGCAATAGTTATTATTAAGTGTTGATTTAGATTTCAAAAGATGGTAACTGAAGTGAATAATATTTTATATAATTAAGTGGCATGATTGTATGAATTATGAGACAATATATAAGAACATATTTTGTGGGATTTTGAGGCTATTAGCTTTTTTATGAGGATTTTAATAACATCCACTTTGAAATCATATAAAACAAAAATTTTTCCTTTTGGATAAAAAAAGTTTCTTACTATTAAGACATAGTATGGAACATTAATTTTTATTGAGCACTAATTAAGTGCCAGGGACAATTCTATATACCTTACAGTCAGTTATCTCTAAATCTTCACAAATCTTATGAATTTGGTACTGTGTCTGTCTTCACTTATAGATGAGAAAATTGAAGTACAGAGAGGAGTAGAAATGGCAGAGCCTGGATGGAGGCCTAAGCTTTTATAACTCACAACCCTGCTCTTGTAATCATCGTATAACTCTCCCTCAGTATTAGGGAGAGTCACATTGGAGTAATGAGTCCTATTCAGAGGCAAATCCAGAAATTTGTATTAGGTGAAAATACATACCAGGTTGGAATTGCAACATAGAATGTTTAGAAAAAGTAAAAGCATCTCGGTGGAGCTCCAAACATCTAGTATAAAAGTATTTGCACTTTTAAAAGGCAGGTCAAATTTGTAATGAGGTAAAGTAGGAGAAACCTGTTATCAGAACACATACATGGTAGACATTTGAGAAATTGTTAGTTAACTCTGAATCAGATTTCTACATTATAGCTATTTTTTGAAAGTTATCAAGATATGAATTATTTGAGGGTCTGAATTATCAGATGAGTCATTTTATTGATGAATAATTTATCCCAGCACATTTTCAAAACTGTTTACTTTTTTGGTATACACAGATTCTGCCAAGGTGCATGGTTTCATGTGACTGCTGTCAACTCCTAAGAGAGGAATCCCTAAAAAAGGAGGGGAGTCCCAGTAGTTTCTGACTACACAGGTTTTCCTTAATTTACTGCTGGGAAAAAAAAAAATAACTTTTGACAGCCAGAAGTTATAACAATACTTTTTTTTCCAGAGAATCTTTTTTTAAACACATTTTTTATAGTATGATTCCTGTGCAGTAAATTACACATATTTCAGATGTACAATTTGATGAATTTTGATAGATGTGTACACCACTGAAACCACCGTCAAGATAGCTAACATTTCCATCACTCCCCAGGAGGTGCAGATTTCGAATGACCAATTTATCCCTTCCCATCCCCTCTACACCCTGGTAATCATAAGTTGTTCTCTATGTCTATGAGTCAGTTTCTGTTTTGTAGATAAGTTTGTGTCCTTTTTTTTATTTTAAGATTCTACAAATAAGCACTATCATATGGTATTTTTCTTTCTCTTTCTGTTTCCAGACACTTTTAAGCACAGTGGAAATGGACACTTTTAAAAAAGAAACCATTGTAGCATTTTACATACAACTCACTTATCTTAGAGCTTATTTTTAAAAATCTCAGTCCTGGACTTTTGACAGTGTGGGTATCCATTTATTTTAAGGACTCTTCAGAAAATTTCAAACAACCATTCGACCTATAGATCTCATATGGTTCATTCATATGCATGGAATAATTTTAGGAGCACAGGGATATGTTCCATGAAATTGTATAGCCATCTTGAAATCATTGAAGAATGGCCAGATGGAAGACGTCACTCATGCAGAAATAGAATCTAGAGGCAGACATTCCAGGGTGTGTGAAGGGGAAAAGAGACATGAAGAGGGGGAATATGATGGCAAATCACATTCTATCTCCACATAAGGAAGAATGTTCTCATGATAAGATTCCACCCAAAATAGAATGGATTATCGAAGAAATTAATGAGGGTTTAAAAAGAGACCAATCGACCATTCATTAAGAATAGCATGGAAAGAATTTCTTTCGGGTTGCTGAGTTTGGGTTAAATGATCTGTATGGACCTTGTTAAACGCAATGATCTTAGAATGTAAGATGACAGACTGTTACAACTTTAAAAAACGTTGAGGATCACCGCCTTAGTTCATGAGCATTATACAAATTAAAGAGAGAACATACCTCAGAGGTCTTCCTTTAAAAGGACAGCTTCAGTAGAAACAGTAATTTTCACAGTTATTTAAAATATGTATGAAACAAGCATTTGAGAGACAAATAAAAGGTAATTTATACTGATTTCTTTCATATGCTACCAGGTAGTAACAATTTCAGAGCAAGTGTTTCTCTGTTAGGAAAGTATCTCAATGAGATCAGTTGGTGTGATTGGGTTGTAAGCAATAGACAGTGGTGGTGCATGACATAAGCAATAATGGAATTTGTTGATAAGACAAAGTAGCTCACAGAATTGAAGAAAATTCTGAGACATTGGCTTTGAAAAGGACAAGGACCAAACCTTTGTGAAGATCTGGGTATCAAGAACTCATGTATAGCGTCCCCAGGATGCCATCAGGGAGGTCAGTGCTGGCCATTTCAGATCTTTGTGTCACTCTGCTCAAGTTTCAAATTCTGGTGAAAAGGTTTGAGAGAATATCATTTCAAAGCCTAACCTGGGTCATATGTTCACTCCTTGGCCTAGAAAAGAAAAACTCCCTGACCAACATATTATTCAGTGGTAGGCGTGGGGAGATAGTTTCCCGAGGCAAAATTGCAGAGCCATTTTTAGAAGGAGGAATGCAAGCTGGACAGAGGAAAGCACAGATAGGCACCATGATGAGCCACTCTGGTCCGAGACATGAATTTTTAACTTCTGTTAGCACAGTCACATAGAATGTTCTCTTTTGAGTTGCTGCCTTTGCTTACCATGCCCTAACTTTTCTCTAATACCCTGAACCTGCCCTACAAGTCTACGGTGCATGATGACCTCAAGTTCATGGTTCTTTGGAAAGGTGGAGAAGCAACATGGGGTAAGGTATGGTAACAGTAGAAGAGGGCTCCACAAAAGCCACAAACATTTGTTGGGAAGCAAGCTCCCGACCAGGAAACTAAGCTGTCCTGGAATCTGTGAGAGTGGCAGGATGCAGAGTAGGGAGGGGTAATCTCTACATAATCTGAAATGGAGATTTAAGGCATCTTACGTGCTGACTAACCCACGTGATAGCTCTTTATCCTGCAGCTGCTTTGTCCCACGCCAGACTTGAGTTTGTGCTCAGTACTGGTTTACGTTTTTCAAAGAAGAATGTACTTGTGCAAGAATGTGAGTATTCTCTCTTTTGTAGAAAGATGGAGGAGGTCAGTCGCCTCACGTATGTTATCGTGTAGCCTTCAAATACCTGTTTGGCATTTAGAAAAATTCCTCTAGAAGATTTAGAGGTATGTAACTTCAGATTTTTGTAATAGTCTGGTTGCATCACATGAACTTTATTTTTAAATTTTTAAATTTTTTTATTGAAGTATAGTCAGTTTATAATGTGTCAATTTCTGGTGTACAGCATAATGTTTCAGTCATACATATACACACCTATATTCGTTTTCATATTCTTTTTCGTCATAGGTTATTACAAGATACTGAATATAGTTCCCTGTACTATACAGTAGAAACTTGCCATTTTTCTATTTTATATACAGTAGTTAGTATCTGCAAATTTCGAATTCCCAGTTTATCCCTTTCTACCCCTTCCTCCCTACCCTGTAACCATAAGACTGTTCACTGTGTTTGGCATCACATGACCTTTAATACAGATAAATTATTGTCTAGTTTAAAAAATAGCCTGCAAATTCCAACAGAATATGATGTTACTTATTAGGATTTAATTTTGATTTATTATTCATTCAATTACATTTTCCATGTGAATGTAAGTGCTAGGATATCTACCTAGTTATATATACTGAATAACTTAAATTTAATAAAACAGTGTTGAGGGACTATAACTTTCAAAGAAACAGAGCCTTTTATCTTCCTTTAAACTGTTTGTCATATTGCCTTCTGAAGGATAATTTTGACTTAATTCAAGGAACTCTGTTGAGTCCTTAAAAATAACTTTTTCTCTTGCCTACTATATTTTAAGTAACTTAACTATTTGATGGAAAGGAATTCATATAAAATCATGTACAGCAGTAAATATTGTGCAACTATCGTGGATAATAGGAATGTGAGATATTCAACTGTAATTTTGTTCATACTTTGATCCAGTGTAATGTGGGAAATCATTTTGTAGTCCATTGAGGAAGTACAGAGGTATTTTTTTTAACCTGTGGATACCAAACCCCAAACTGTATTTAAATTACCTCTCTATGGGTATAAATGTTGATACCTTTTTAAACTGGCCAATGGGGAATGGTGGGCAGTTCAGCATAGAAGTTGAGACTGCTGGCTGAACAGTGTTGCAAATGATATCAACATTTGAAGTATAGTCCAATATGAATTCAGAAAAGGGTTGTATGATCATAATATTATGTATCAGGAGATATAAAATGAGGATAAACTAGCAGGTAACCAGAATACATGGACGAAATTCACTAAGGAAGGAATTCCACTCTTACTTAGCTGAGATGAGAAGGTTCTGCATGAGACCCTGCCCTCCCAGGGGAAGGGTCATGTCACGTACCCGTGTGGTACTAGTCCAGGAAGGGGCCTTAGGGATCGCCCACTGCAGTAGCTCCACTTTTACAGTATGAGAGTGTGAACACTTCTTCAAGATAACAGAAATAATGAGGTTGGCATAAAAAGACCCGGCACCCTGGTCTCCTGACTTTTCCTCACGTCACTTTCATGGATTCCTCTTAGTTACTGTTGCTGGTCAGGGGTGGGGGTGAGGATAAAAAGAATTTGCCCCCCACCCCCACCTTTTCTGCCCTCTGGAGCCTGAAAGGACATAATCAAGTGGAATGTCTTCTTTTCCACAGCATAGCAGAAGATGCAGGCCTTATTATCTGGTGTAAAGTATGTGAATTAGAAATTACTTTTTCATCCTTAAATTTTGTATTCAATATTTTATGGCACTTAAGTGAGTAATGAATTATTTTTGTCCTAATTCATTATTTATGGAATGCTTTTAACAAAATTTAATGTAATTCCACAAAATGACAGGCATAGGGAGAAAAATGTGCCTGGAGATAATTGGCCCAGTGCTGCCCAAAAGAATTTAAGACATTCTTTTGGTAGAATAATTGATGGTGTTTCTAAGAAAAGCCTGTTCAGGAGCGGCAGCAGATGATCAACTTTCAGGGTACAGAAATCCAGTGTATAAAATTTTCTTTCTGTCTTTGTGCCATCTCAATTAAATGAATTTACACTTGGGGGCAAGCTTATTTTGAATAATTTCTATGGCTGCATCATAACTGAATTACTTAGTTATGCTTCTGAGCTATAGAGGAGAAAGGGAAAATCTGTGGAAACCCTCAAAGTGGATGGTTGTCAATTTTGGGGGGTCTGTTTGTTATCTTTGCCTTTGTTTCTTGGTATTTATCCCAGCTTGTGTTTGAGCTTCTAAACCTTCCACAAAACCTCTGTGCTTGGGAAAAGATACCTCCCTCCAGCTCCTGGATTAAGGCCATTCGTACATCCGAGGCTCTGACCACAGAGCTATTTTCAGGGCTCTGGAACTAACTGAATCCAGAAAATATGTGTTAGGGTTTTCTGGGAAGAAGTTTCTTTGCTTTTTGACAAGGGACTTTTTATTTCTCTTTCCCATAACATTTCCCTTTTCTTTAGGGAACCGTTCCTTTTACAGCGTGAGATAAGGTGTCATGTAAAAACATTGTGATATTAGAGATCCAGTTAACTGCAAGTTTACCAATAGCCAAGTTTTGTGATTTATTTCAAAATATGTTCCACTGTTTGTTTGTTTTTCCTGGAAATGCGCGCTGAAGTAGAATAAAATGTGCTAAGTGTCAACATCCTTCTCTTGGGTTAAAACTTGGAAAAATAGGACACGTCTTGTCACCGTTGAACACCTGGGTTTTCGCAGCAGGCTGTAGCTCCTCAGTCACGGGTAAGGTGAGGCAGTTATCTCCCTCCTCCTCTTTACTTTCAGGCAGAAGCTGTTGATGTCCAGTAATTGGGTTTTTCCAGGGTGTCTACAGAAGAAAGGACATGTCATCAAGAAGTGCAGCTGAGTCCTTTGGATGCAATTCTCTCTGTAATTTAGATTTTTTTGTTTTGGTATGAAACACCAATACTAAATGATGTATAACCTAAAGATTACCAAGATGAAAACCCATGTATCCACTTTACAGCTCAAAAGGAAAACGTAGCAGGTAATTTAGGAGACCTTTGTGGGGCTCCTGGTTGAGTTTACCACCAGTAACCCCAGAAATTAACCACCACCCTCAATTTTTCCTTGCTTTTCCTTATAGATTCACCACCTATACCTGTATCCCTAAGTAACATATTTTTAGTTTTGCCTGTAGTTGAACTATATAAAATTGAGTTTTACTATATGTATTTTTTGGTGACTGTTTAATTTGCTAAATACTATGTCTTTGAGGTCATTCCATACTGAAGCTGTTACCTGTGGTTCATTCAATTTCAGTATTGAATGGAATAAATATACCTCATTCCATTTATTGATTGATTGATTGATTGATTGATTGATTAAAATTTGGTTTGCTTCTAGTGTTTTTCATTACAAACAGCAAAGAACATTTTCATGCACGTCTCCATGTGTGCAGACATTTCTTTAGAGAAGGGTTACCGGGATATAGAGTATGAAAGTTGAAAACATAATTTGTAATGCTAAAATGTTTTCCCAAGTTGTTGCACCATTTTATTCTCCTCCACCCCTCGATAACTGCTGAAAGCTTGAATTGATTCACACGGTCATTTATGCTTACAGTTGGACACTTAAAAAATTTTAAGATCATTAGTAATTATATGGTAATGTTTCATATTTAAATCGCATTTACCAAATTACTAATGAGATTGGCTGTCTTTTTATCTTTGACAGGCCATTTAAAACCTTTTATTGGGTTTTTATAAGACAAGTTTTGGAGCGGTTTTAGGTTTACAGCAAAATTGAGAGGGAGGTACAAACAGTTCCCATATTCCACCTGTACCCACACATACAGAGCCTCCCCTTTTGTCAACATCACTCAACAGATTAGTACATTACTTTTTTTTTTTTTTTAACCACAGGTGACTCTACATTGACACCTAATTACCCCAGTTCTATAGGTTATACCCTAGAGCTCATACCTGGTGCTGTACATTCTACGGGTCTGGACAAACGTATAATGACACATATCCCTCAGTATGTATCATATGGAGCATTTTCACTGCCCTAAAAGCCCTCTGCACTCTCCCTATTCATCTCTCACCCCTAGCAACCACTGATTGGTTTTTACTGTCTCTATAGCTTTGCCTTTCCCCAAATGTCATAGTGGGACTCCTACAGTATGTAGCCCTCTTGGATTGGCTTCTTTCACTTAGAAGTGTGCACTCAGCTTTTCTCTCTGTCGTTTCATGGATTGATAACTCATTTCTTTTTAGTACTGAATAATACTTCATTGTCTGGATGTACCAAAGTTTATTTATCTTTTCACCTACTGAAATACATCTTGGCTGCTTCCAAGTTTTGGCAGTTATGAATAAAACTGCTATGAACATCCCTGTAGATTTGACTGTACGTGTAAGTTTTCAACTCCTTTGAATAAGTACCAAGGAGTGATTGCTGGATTGTATGGTAAGAGTGTGTTTAGTGAGTAAGAAACTGTCTTTGAGAGTGGCTGTACCATTTTACCATCCCATTAACAATGTATGAGAGTTCCCATTGCTCCACATCCTCACCAGGACTTGGTGATGTCAGTGTTCCAAATTTTGGCCATTCTAATAGGTATATAATAGTATCTTATTGTTGTTTTAATTTGCATTTTCCTGATGACATATGATGTCATCTCTTCATATGCTTATTTCCCACTTGTATACTCTTTTGATGAGATGAATGTTAAGGTCTTTCGCCCATATTTTCATCAGATTGTTGATTTTCTTACTGTTGAGTAGTAAGAGTTCTGTGTATATTTTGGATAACTGTCCATTATCAGATGTATCATTTGCAAATATTTTCTCATAGTTTGTGGCTTGTCTTCTGCTTCTCTTGACATAGTCACTTGCAGAGTGGAAGCTTTTTCATTTTAATGAAGTTCAACGTATTACTTATTTCATTTATGGATCATGTCTTTGGTGGTGTGTTTTAAAAGGGTATCATTATACATATCCCAGGTCATCTAGGTTTTCTCCTATGTTATTTTCCAGGAGTTTAATAATTTTGCATTTTAGATCTGTGATCCATTTTGAGTTTAATGATCCATTTTGAATACATTTTTGTGAAATGTACAATGTCTGTGTTTAGATTTTTTTTCTATGTGGATGTCTGCTTTTTCTAGCACCATTTGTTGAAGAGACTCCCTTTGCTCCATTGTACTATCTTTCTCTTTGCTCCATTGTACTATCTTTGCTCCGTTGTCAAAGGTAAGTGGACTATAATATGGGGGTCTATTTCTGGGTTCTCTATTCTGTTCCATTGATCTATTTGTCTGTTCTTTTTCCAATACCACACTGTTCTGAAGAGTGGTAAGTAAGTCTAAAAGTTAGATAGCATCAGTACTTCAAGTTTTGTTATTCAATTCTGGGTCTTTTTCCTTTCTGTATAAACTTTAGAATCCATTTGTTGATATCCATAAAGTAATTCGCTGGAATTTTTATTGGAATTGCATTGAATCTATAGAGCAAGTTGGGAAGAACAGATATCTTGACAATATTGAGGCTTCCTATCCATGATCATGGCATATCTCTCCATTTGTTTAGTTCTTTGATTTCATTCATCAGAGTTTTGTAGTTTTCCTCATATAGATATTGTGCATATTTCATTAGATTTATACTTAAGGACTTATTTTTTTGGGTGCTAATGTAAATGATGCTGTTTTTAATTTCAAACTCCACTCATTCATTGTTGGTATATAGGAAAGCAGTTGACTTGCACATAGTGATCTTGTATCCTGTAACCTTGCTATAATTGCTTATTAATTCCAAGAATTTTTTTTGTTGATTCTTTAGGAATTTTTACATAGATGATCATATTATCTGCAAAGACAGTTTTGTGCCTGCTTTCCCAATCTGTATACCTTGTATTTGCTTTTCTTGCCTTGTTGCATTAGCAAGAACTGCCAGTAAGATACTGAAAAGGAGTGGTGAAAGGAAACATCCTTGCCTTTGTATCTGACCTTCATGGGAAAGCTTGAATTTTCTCACCATGAAGTATGATGCTAGATGTGGGGATTTTTTGTAGGTTGTCTTTAACAAGTTGAGAAAGTTTCTGTCTTCCTAGTTTATGATATATTTTATCATGAATGAGTGTTGGATTTTGTCAAATGCTTCTTCTCTATCTATTGATATGCTCATGTGAGTTTTCTTTTTTAGTATATTGATGTGATAAATTACATTAACTGATTTTCAAATTTTGAATGAACCAGCCTTGCATATCTGGGTTAAATCTCATGTGCTATAATTCTTTTTATACTTTTTTAGATTTAATTTGCTGACATATTGTTGAGAATTGTCGCATCTATGTTCATGAGAAATACTAGTTTTCTTTTCTCATAGTGTCTTTGTCTGGTTTTAGTATTAGGGTAATACTGGCCTCATAGAATGAGTCTGCTTGTATTCTCCGAGGAGATCGTAGAAAATTGGTATGATGTCTTCCTTAAATGTTTAGTAGAATTCACCAGTGAACTCATCTGAACCTGATGCTTTCTGGGTTTTTTTTTTTTTTTTTTTGAAAATTGTTAATTATTGATTCAATTTCTTTAATGGATACAGGCCTATAAAAATTATTTATTTCCTCTTGTGGGTTGTTTTTCAAT
Organism: Camelus ferus; assembly: GCF_009834535.1. Taxonomy (NCBI): domain Eukaryota; kingdom Metazoa; phylum Chordata; class Mammalia; order Artiodactyla; family Camelidae; genus Camelus; species Camelus ferus. The sequence goes on along the minus strand of NC_045697.1, from coordinate 15,224,958 downwards.
TATTGCTTATCGAGTTTTTCAAAATAGTCAAACATCAGCTTAACTAGCTTTTTGTCATCTCTGATTTATCTTTTCACTCTTTTTAAACTTTTATATAGTAGAATTTATCACTGTCTTTTATGGTTCACACTTTGTTTCTTATTTAAAAAATCTTACTCTAGGTTCATAGTGAAGCTTTTTGTATTTTATTCCTAAAAATTAAAAACAATTTGCCTTTCATATTTATGAATTTGATTCATCTGGAATTTGTTTTGGGTTGAGAGGGTAATTAATTGCCCCAAGACCATCCTTCCTCCTCCAACCCACAAATCCCACCCTGTCTCTGTATAGTGCTGACTGTGTCTTTGAGCTCGCCATGCTATATTCTCTACATCCATGAGCCAGTGCCACAATGCATCAGTTACCATTTCTTTACTTTTTAAAAAATATTTATTTATGGCTTAGAAAATCTTCTACGTCATTCTTTTCAAGAGTCTCGGCTAGTCTTGTCCCTTTTCTTTTCCATATCAGTTTTAGAAGAAGTTTATTAGGTTCCTTGGGAGACACTACTGAGATTTATTGATTTTCCTATATTTGAGCATAGATTCTTCATTTATCGAGGGCTTCATTACCTTTCAACAGTTTTATTTTCTCTATTAAGGCTTTTATATCTTTTGTTAGATTTGCTTCTAGGCATCTTATTGCCTTTCTTGCTAACCTAAAAAGTATCTTTCCTCAATATAGAACTTTTCTGGCTTTGACCAGTTTATATAAATGTAATTAAATTTTTAATTGATTTTGTATCCAATTGTTAAACAAATCTCATATTAATTCTTATTATTTATCTGTGTATTTGTATGTGCGTGCATTCTGTGTACACAAATCACGTGCTAAGTATGTTTCTTAATGAAGACATTATGCCAAGTGAAATATGCTAGATAGAGAAAAACAAATACTGCATGGTATCATTTATGTGGAGAATCTTTTTGAAAAAAGCAGATCTAATAGAAACAGAATAGAATGGTGATGCCAAGGGTGTGGGGAAATAGGGAGATGCTTGTCAAAGGGTACAAACTCTGTTATAAGATGAATATGTTCTGAGGATCTAATATACAGCATGGTGACTATAGTTAATAATATTATATTCTATACTTGAAATTTGCTGAGAGTGGATCTTAAGAGTTCTCACTACACATGAGAAAAGAGTTAACTGTGTGAGGTGATGGATATGTTAATTAACTTGTTCTTGGTAATCATTTCACAGTGTGTATACATATTATATCATCATGTTATATATTTTAATATATACAATTTTATCAGTTTTCCTCAATAAAGCTGGAAGAAAAAGATACATATAAAACAAAAAAGTCCCTTCTAGTCCTAGTTAGCTAGGATGTTGTTGTTGTTGTTGCTCTTTTGATCTTCTCAATTTTATTTCTACTTCTCTTTCCTGCTTTCTATTTTCTTTGAGCTTAATCTGTTGTTCTTGTCCTGACTTTTAAAATTGATGCTTGACTCATTAATTTGAAATTTTTGCAGTCTTTATGTATATACCAGTTAGTTGAATCCCAAGTTTTGGTATCTAGTGTTGGGTTTTAAATATAATCCAATTCCCAATGAGTTCTTTGGCCAAGTGATTTAGTAGTGTTTAAAAATTTCCAAATATATATAATTTTTCTAGTTTTTTTTTTGTTATTTTGTTATTGATTTCTAATCCAATTATTTTGTGATTAGTGAATGTGGTATGTACTATGACACCAATCCTTCAGACACATTGAGAATATGTCTGTGTGTGTGTAACTACTCTATGTGAAAAATATTCTTTTATAATAGATGTGTATGTGTATTTAAGCAGGCTTGTTCACTGTGTTATTTAAATCTTCTATAGCTTTACAAACTTCTGTCTGTCTGATGTTTAAATTTCTGAGGCTCTATGGACTTTTTTAATGTTATCATGTAATTCCACTTATATTTTGCTTTATATGGTATGGGGTTGGTGTTATTAGGGTATATACATATGTTAGAATTGTTTTCCAGGTAAATAGGAAAAATTTATCCTTACATCGTCCTTCTCTTTATCTCTAAAAGTGCTATCTTTTGAGTCTTTTTTGTTTACTAGTAATATAGGCATACCAGTTTTCTTGTGGTTTATGTTTTGCTTTTCAAAATCTCTACTTTCAACCATTTGGTATTATGTTTTAGGTGTATCTTTTATAAGCAGCACATAGCTGGGATTCTTTAATCCATATCTATTTGGTTGCTGAAATATTTGGATTTGTTTCTATATAATTGGTTGTTTTTAAAAGTTCTTTTATTGCTTTCTTTTAGATTTTTCTTTTCATTTTGTTTCCTTTAGCTGTTTGGAAGTTTCACACTGATTTTCCATTCTTCTAGTAGTTACTTTTACACTTTGCCATTCCTAATTAATAAAATCTAAGATTAATAAGTGTGTACCCATCTTTTTTGGGCTACACAAGGATCTAAGGACATCTAATGACCATCATCCCCTTGCAATGTCAGTGCTGTTTTTTCCTCTATTGTCATTTCATCTTACTTTTCCCCATATGTATTTTTGCAGAGTTATGAAAATATTAGCCAACATATTTCTCGTCAGTTCTTATTACATTTCAAAGCTCCCATCTGGTATCATCTGCCTTCATTCTTAATTATATCTATGATTATTTTAGTTAGTTTGTGGTAAACTCTATTTTGAATTTTGTCTGAAATTTCATTGATTCACTTTTGTGTTTGGAGTATATAATTTTACTTTGATTTTTTTTTCCTTATCAGCATTTGGAAGATATTATTTCACACTGCCTTCATTTTACTTAGAAGTCAATCATTATTCTAATTGCTATCCACCTCTAAATGATCTATCCTTTCTTTCTTTCTTCCTGCTTTAAGATCTTGTCATTCTCTTTGATATTCTGTAGGTTCACTATATGTACCTTGGAATAAATTTCAATTTTCAGTTTATATTTTTTACTAGAGTTCAGGATCCATGTCTTTCAACAGTTTTGGTATCTTTTCAAATATTGTTGCTTCTTTATCTCTATTATCTTCTGGAAATTTAATTATGTGTGTGTTAGATCTTCTTACAATACCTTGGTGTATCTTACATGTTTTTCTTATTTCCCATATCTTTGTTTTTCTGTGCTTCAATTAGGGTGAATTCTTTGAAACTACTTCCCAGTTTACAAATTCTAATATTGTGTGTCTGATCTGTTAGTCATTTCATCAAGTAGTAATTTCAATAATTATTTATAGAAATTCCTTTAGATTTTTTTAAATGTACTCAGTTATTTTTAAAATTGAGTTTCTTACTACAAAGTCCTGTTTTAAATTTTAAGTTTTGATGGTATTAATACACATAGTTAGCATTCTGTAGAGATAGTTACTATAAGTGAAGTACTTGTGAGTGTTACTCTACTGTGTTTTTTCCCCCAAACTCTCATTAATGGTGCCTTTTTCCTTGTTTTTAACTTGGAACTGCTTTTTTTACTTAAAATTTTTTATATGGGAATTCTCTGAGGCCAGAGGTTGAAGATGTTTTCCCCTAGAGAAAGTTCTTGTTTGTTATTTCAGACATCAGGGAGTCTACCACACCTGTTAACACTTTAAATTAAATCCTTGGCTTGCTGCTTTTTTGGTGACACAGGAGTGTGAATTTAGACTGTGAATCCGTATGAGGTCCAGCTTGTGTTAGAGAGTCTCAGGAGAGTTTATTTATTTATTTGTTCTCAACACAGTGCCAAATTCACAACAGGCAGGTTTGCCTGTTTTTCCCTTTTTTTGTGGGGGAAGATGATTTCTTCTTCAATTTTATGGTTCTGTGTTTATGCATAGATTTCCTGTCCTCTGTGCTCTGAGTATCCTTTAAAAATGAATCTTAAGTTTTCCAGAATTTGGCAGAAACCCTCAGGATGAAAGCAACCTTTGGTGCTTGATCATCCACTACTTTCTGCTTTAACCATGTTTTTGGCTTCTCTGAAATTCTTTCCTTGTTTCAGTTTATTAGTACATTAAAATGTTTTCAGTATTTTATTAAAGTATTTCTTCTGTAGTGTTAGAGAGTAAAATCTCCCAAGAAGTGCTTATTTATTCCATTTCCTTTGGTTTATTCCTAAGTCTCTTATGTTCCTCCCTTCTTACTTTTTTTCTTACTGTTTGGCTATGGGACTTGAACACAGTTTTATTAATTTTACCTGGAAGGAATTTGAGATGTGCAAATTGTAGCCATTTCTCTTTACAGGATAACTGTAGTTTTTAACTTATTTAGTGTGAAATATCTAAACACAAGTGAAATTTACTTTGTGTTTTAACAGTTTTATTACTTATATACATTTGTGTTATTGACCAATTGGATTATTATTGTAAGATAAAGTCTTAAGTTTACTTTTATGAGGGAATCTATTATACTACCAAAAATAGTGCATGTAAAGAAATATTAACTACACTATGATGTTATTTGAATTCATTTCCATGGTAATTTATTTCCTATATTATTTAGTTCTGTATATTGTAAACATTTCTTTTTCTCTTGTGAAAACAGACTCAAAAAATTGTTTTAAGGCTCCTTCTGCCGTCATTTCTAAATCTTCAGTATTTACTTTAAATCTCAAACATAACCATTTCTACCTGTTATTCACTCAGTTCTCATCATATGCACATGATATATATATATATATATATATATATATATATATATATATATATAATTTAAAAGAAATAAATACGTCTTTTGTTATTTACAGCAGAGTTTTCTTCAATTTACAATTAGTTGAATTTTAGTCAAGTCATTAGACTTTACATTATTTGCAATTTTTTTATCCTTATTTTTTTCGACATGTGGTGCCATCTTTAATATGCCTGAACATTGGTTTACTAAAACAGTCTTATTTCAGTGACCACTCTCTTAATTTCAGTTAAGTCCTATAACTTTTTTCCTAGACTGGTTTGAATAAGTTCTTTAAAAAGACACTTTGTTGACTAGTTCTCTACATGTTGTTGTTGTTGTTGTTGTTGCTGTTCTGTTAATACACGAATATGTTAAGACCAAGGTATCTGGGTGGGAAGAGTCTAGAAAAGAGTCTAAAAGGACTTTAACTAGGATGGTGAACCTTTTATAGAATTATTCTGCCTTTCCAAATATTTCTGGATTCTTACTCATTTAGTAGTAGTCAGTATGAAATCACTGCATTGCTTCAGTTAAGAATCCATACAACTTGTATGCTTCTGGTGGGTTTTCAGAATCACATTGTTCTGTTGGCAGACAAAGTCTCCATACAGCTCTGTCAAAACTGACATTGTAGACTTCAGATGTGTACAGACATTTAGGATAAGACCTAAATGAATTCCAATAGCTTATAAGATTATGTGCTCCATCCACACAACTTTTCTAATTTTCTCTCTTAGCACTTTCCTTTTGGCTCACTAGGTATCAGTCATGCTGGCCTTCTTTTGGAATCTGAAAAGGCCAATGCCATTGCAACTTTAGGTCTTTTGAACTTTCTATCCTCTTTAAAATGTGTATGACTGGCTCCTTTTTTTGTTCAGGCCCTATCTTAAATGTTACCTCCCTAAGAGGCTCCTGATTCTCCATTTAAAGTTTTCTGCCATGATCTTTCATGTTTTTTGGTTTTGTTTTCTTTACAGAACCTATAAATGCTAGTAATTATCTTGTTCTCCTTGTTAAAATATAGTTTCCATTAGAGCTGGACATTTTCTGTCATATTAACTTTAACATCCCCAATACTTAAACATGTACATGGCACAGAGTAGGTGCTCTTATGTCAAATATATCAGTGCATGAGTCTACGTAATGAAATTCTCCTCAACATAATATTATTGTTCTTATAATAGTATGTAGCATTTTATAGTCTTAGTTTTCAAAGCATATTTACATACTTTGTTATTATCTTCAGTCATGTCGGAACCATTCTAATTATCATAAGTGTAATAAAGAAATTTTATATAAAAACAGCCTGATGATAGGATTGTCAAGATACCTTACACAAACATCATAATGAGAAATTTCATGTTCTAGTATAGTTTGCTTCATCCTTTACAAATACCTTTGCTGAGAATGGAAGTGATGTGTGAGGAAGCTGTTACCATGGTAAATTTAGATTTTCAGTAATGAAAGCAAAGTTCCTTTGTAAAAGTCAAACTAAATGTCACAGGTGATTTTCTAGTTGCAAGTTTTTTTATGTTTATTTTTCGAAAGTATTTTTTTTTTTCCTTCCTGCATGTGTAACATCTCTCAGTAGTACTTGTTTAGGTAGGGCAACATGTCTGGAATCTATTGGTCCTATACAAATACGTTTGCCACTTATGTCAGGTCCTGAAATGGAACATTTGAAATAATCCAAGAGTGTGGTAAAATTTCAGCACCACCAAAATTGACTTCAGAAACTTCATCTTCTATTTGTTCTTCTTTTTGTAAGAAGGGATAGATTAGTTAGCTTTTGCTGTGTAATAAACCACCCACAATATTAGTGGCTGAACACAACAGTCATTTATTTACTTGCAAAACTATGGGTTGGCCATTTGGGCAGGGCCCGGTGGGGCAATTCTCCAGGAGTCTCCTGACCTCACTTTTACCAGTGCAGTCAGCTAGGGGCAGGTTGGTACCCGATGGCCTCCTTCACACTGCTGGCTGGTGACTGCAGTGAAGGAAGCAGCTGCGTCTTGTGTCTGTAGTACCTAGCAGGCTAACCCAGGCTTCTTTACACAGTAGTAGCAAGATGGGTCAAGCTCCACTGTACAAGCACTTATCAAGTCTCTGCTTCTGTCATGTTTGCTGCAGTGAAGACCTGATACCAAGAGGTAGAGAATTACATTCCACCCTTTCCTGGAAGGAGCTGCAAAGTCACGCTGTAGAGGGGTGTACCTCTAGGAATGGAAGGAATTGGTGATTTGTGTGTGTGTGTGTGTGTGCGCGTGTGATTTACTAGGAAGAGTTCCTTCAAATCATCTTTTAAAATAAAAATATCACAGAGCAAAGAAATTTCAAAGTTTAATCACTGAATGTTTTTATAACTTTTTAATCTGAATTCCTGAAATAGTACTTTTCAGTGTGGATAAGTGTAAGAAACATATACCCATGGATATCCAAATGCCAGCATTCTTTCCCTATCCTGTTCTGATTCAGCGTACATAGGGTGAGACCCACAAATCACTCTCAGTTTTTTAACTTTCCAGTATATTGTGATGTAGGAGATATAGAAGGACTGCATTTTTCTGAAGACAGACTAGAAATAGTAAGCTTGCCAATGTCTGGACAAGACGTACGAGGCAATCTGTTGAAAGCTTGCATTTCTTTGAAATTCATATTTTATCTGAAAAAAACTGAATCACATAATACATGGTTTTCTTTAACCTCTAACTAAACTCAAGTTAAGCTCCGGTAGGTTAAATTTGTGTTTGCCCTTGTGATAATTTTCTTTCATGTAAATAAACTTAAATAATTTGAAAATATATTATAGATGTGCAATGTGTTGTTATAATTGATAACAAACCTTCTGTGAAGTCAACTCTTACATGGAGCATTTGTCTAAAAAAGTTCTTTCTTATTGATTTTGAACATTGTGGATTTAAGAAAAGGGAGTAGCTGAAATAGTGAAGTAGCAAATTAGATATTTTTTCCAAGTGACATATGTGCTATTTCTCAATAATAAATTAAGAAAAATTATATTTAAGTTCTAACTCTTTCACCAATTATATTATTGATGTGACAGTAATTGGAGAAATATTTTAATAGAACACTTTGTTTTGGTAGTAATTTTATATTTACCTTGTAAATTTGACTTACATCTACTTAAATAGAGGCGAACCATATGCTAGGCAGATAATCTACCACTTTTTAATCCAACACCATGAGAACTAACAGTTTTACCACAGAGCAAACCACTAGATGTATGTATGGTTAGAAAATACCAAGAGACAAATTTATGTATAAAAACACGTGTTTTTGAATAATGTTATCAAAGTGTCTGGGATATAGTACGTTGAGTTTAGCCCCTTGTGTCTATATCTGCTTGTTTGGTTATCGAGTTGAGACTCTGGATTTATGCTTAATAAACTCCCAGGGGGAAGCAGCTCTCTTCCTTCCACCTTCCTGTAGAAAATCACAAGAAGACTTCTGGAGAAAGGTTCTGCCTCGGGAGACTGGCTAATTAAACAGTTTTATTATCATCTAATAAAAATTCTCAGTATGCTGTTTGCCATTTCATTTTCTAAAAGCGTTAAGAAAAATTGAAATATTATTTGTTCTAGCTTATGTCCTGTGAAGATAATATCAGTCTGTCATATGTCCCTTGATGACTCATATGCTTGGATGCCAGGTAGAAATCCTGATGAATTCTTTCATAATCTGGATGTCAAGTCAGTGTCTACTTTATTTCCCTGATTGTAAATTTTTGCTTCCAGAATAAGTGGGGGATCTCTTTCTTTCTCCCTGGTGTTTTATCTTCTAAACAGCCTCAGAGCTGCATTTTTAATTTTTATATACATATGGCCAATGTGCTTCCTTCCAGGAAAATCATGTTAAGATGCGAATGAAGAAAGTCATTATTAAGCACATTTCTTATTTGTTAGTTAGGAAGTAATTCAAAGTCCAAGTAAGAAATGTTGATCTTCCTTTTTTAAGTAAAATTCTCTCATTGTGATATTTTTTTAAAAGATGTTTAATAAGTAAGATTTAAAATTTTACACTTAAATGTTTTTGAATAAGTTTATTTATAATATAAAGCAATGTAACTGCTAAGACTTCAAGTACTTATTTACTCATTCATTCATTTATTCATTCATCTACCTCTTTGTTAAAAACCTATTACGTGGTAGGTAGTAGTGAGGCTGTGATGACTAACAAGAAATTCTGAAATGAAGACATTTCCATTTACATCACCGCATGTGCCACTCTACATGTAAGAGTTTATTCAGAACATTAAAACATTTTCATAATGTTTATTCTCATGTTTTTTAATTTCTCTGAAAAATTTTCAAAATCCTATGTAAAATGAAGTTCCATTAATTGCTATTTAAAGTTTCAAAAGTTTCCTGAACAATTTAAATGGTAGGTAAATTTTTTTAATGGTTTTCTTTCTTTTAAAATGGAGTCCCTTTGACTTCTTTTTCCCCAAGGAATTATGTTATTTTTAATGTTATCCCGTGAAAAATTCAGTGACCTTAAAAGTGTAGTTCATGGAAATTATTCAGGCCTCAGTGATACCTTCAGGGGGATGCTGCTGTCTTACTGATGTCAGAGATTAGAGCTTTTGCAACATTGCAACATTAGAGCTTCAACAACATTGACTTGAAACTCTTGCTTCACAGGTTTGCCAAGACACACAGGACTACTGCCAAAAGGCCAGGTTATCCACAGGTATCTGAACACCTGAATAATAAATCGTGGCCTCTAACCATGCTACAAAGAAAGAATAGCAAGTTTTCCCAAATGAACAATGGCTAACACCGACACCTGCATTTTATGATTAAAAGTCATAAACGAAGACTGTTTTCTCTTAAATGTTAACATGGTCCTTAGAATGAATTACATAACACAGATGAAAATCTGTTTCTGTGTCTTTTCTCACAGTGGATGTGCCTGATGGTCACATATCAGTGATAATAATGTTCAGTTATCAGTGACATTCAGTTAACAGTAACAGGGATTTTGCAGCTGGTGAGTCTCCATCTAGCATGGCCCTATACTGTGGAAATCAGCTGTTTTCTGATAGGTTTATTTGCATTTGAGCAGCCCTGTGAGCATGACCCAAATTTAGATTAAAGAAAAGAAAACCTTTAATGATCATTGAAACCAACTGAAATGTCAGTAAACTTAGAGAAATCCAATTATGATGCAAATGTGAAGTTATCCCCACAACAAAATAAACAAAGCATCTGAACTTTTCTAAAGTCCATTCCAGTTCTAAAATTACATTAGACTAAGATTGGAACTTGACTTTCTGAATTAAATTGAAAGAGAAAGATAGCAGAATTAGTTATCACTCTGGTAGTGATTTGTTTTTCTTGATCAGCTGAATTCAGTGCCCATAATTCTGATAGTTTTATATGGCCTAAATGCTTTTCCAAATTTGTACAGATTCAGTTGCCTCATTCTCAAAAATGTTTCTGGCTGTAGATAAATCAGTTTTGCATGTGGGTTAACATACGTAGGAAATCACGGTTACAGTGTTCGGTGCGTGTGTGTGTCTGTGTGTGCGTATGTATGTACACATATCTCATAATTTAGTGTCATTTAGAGTGATTTCTTGTACTGTATATGACTTATTCCTTGACATTTGATGTGAGCTATATAAGAGAAGAGAAAAAAAGTTAATCCAAAGGGTATCTAATTTTTTATGATCATCTCATATTTTCTTAGTGTTTCTGCCTTCTTTATTTATTTTTTCAACTTTCTAATCCATTCCAACTAATGCAGTGAAACAATTAATTACTTTTAATGGGAAGCCTCTTTTTTTTTTTTTTTATTATTCAAGGGCATTTAGTTAGCTATATCAGTCTTAAATATCTTGCCACTCTCCATCTGGGCACTGCTCCAGGATTGTAAGCCACTAAATATAATGAGCACTGAAGATTAAATGCTAGTTCACAGTGTCCCTAAAAGTGACCAAATCTCATATTGCACATCAAAAATGAGTAACTTAAAATTTTCTTTGTAAAAGTATGTGAACTTCTCTCAGACTTTAGAAGTTTAAATGAATGATTCTATACTTTTATGTGTTATTTTGAAAATTAAACCTCTCTCCCTCTGACTCGCTCCATAGCACCCCCTACACACACATGTAAAGGCTGTCACAAAAATAAGTTAGTTTAAAATTCCTTTCTTTAAAATAAAAATAATTACATAGTTTCCTCCAACACAGCCATGTAGGCATCTGAGGTTCTGTTTCTTTCCTCTATTTAATAAATATTTATCCAGCTGCCACAATACGATGTTGGATAAATAGTGGGAAATAAAGCAATATGGTACTGGCCTTCAGCAAACTTAATGTCTGTTGCAGGAGACATACATGTCAACAAATAAATATCAAATTATAAATGAAAGGGAATAACGAGGCACTGTAAGGAAGAATAAAAGAAGGAATGGTTTCGCATTGACTGGTCATGTAAGACAGCTCTGAGGAAGTGAATATGAAAGTAAGGACAAGAAATCTGCCTTGCAGAGTGTGCTGTGCAGTGTGCTGTAAACTGGTGGGAGAGGGGGGTCTGCCTATTTCCATGAGCTGAAAGAAGGCCAGCAATCAATGGAATGAGCGCTGGCAGATAAGACTTAAGAGAAAAGTAGCTTTCAGAGAGGCTTGGATTTTATTCTAAGTGCCGTAGTGAGCTATTGCAAGATTTTAGCCTCGCCAATTTTAGTGGAAATTAAGCTGTACAGTTCCCTTTTATTTCCTGGAAAATCTTTCTTTATCCTTTTTTCTGGTGGGGGAGGTAATTTATTCATTTTATTTATTTATTTTTAGAGGAAGTATGGGGGATTGAACCCAGGACCTTGTGCACGCTAAGCATGTGCTGTATGTTTTGAGCTATACATCCCCCCCACCTTTTCCTGGAAAATCTTTACTTAAAACTTTATGAAGCATTTTAGAAATCTGGGCATTCATTTTTTATGATTAGCTTTGGTATGAAAGACTAGTCATTCTAGAACCAGTGAGTAGGTGGGTTTCCCATCATTCTGAAAGAGGAAGTTGTCTTTTGCATGCTGGAATGCCCGTTTGGCTAGCTGCAGTAAGACACTAGTTCTGTCCTCATTCCTACTTAACTAGAAATGATGTTTTCACTGGTCCTATAGGATAAATTATCTTGATGATGTAAATCTTGCTTTTGCTTTGAGCATTTGTTTGGTAAAAACTTATGGTGAGATAGTGTTTTTGAGAGAATAATAATTCTAAAATCCAGAAGGGCTCTAGAGATCATAAAACATTTATTTATTTAAGTACTGTCTATTGCAACAGTGTCCAGTAGAAGTTTCTGTGATGATGGAAATGTTCTGTATCTGTCCTGTTCAGTCCAGGAACTGGTTCTCACATGTGGCTTATTGAATATATAAAATTTGGTGAAAGAGACTGAAGAATTGAATTAATAATTTTATTTAATTTTAATTAATTTAAAATTCAAAAGCTTCATGTGAACAACTCAAATCCATTATGTACTTAGTATGGGTTCTCAGTTGGGGCAGGCCAGTGAGAAATACACAGAATCTACTCTCCAAGGATGCACAGACTTACAAATACAAAGATGTACATGTATCTAGAATATAAGACAGAAAGTGAGAAGCACATGAGAATTTTGGGTTTCAGAAGAGGGATTGATGCTTTTTGGTGAGAAACTAAGGAGCAATGGTGGAAGGGATAGCAGTGGTCCTAGGCTTTGAAGGATGGGCAAGGTTGTTAACATACGAAGTTGGAATGAAGGTCATTAAGAGCAAAGGAACCAAGAGGAAAGGAGAAAAAAAGAGTCAACATTAAAGACATGGAAATAATAATGATAATGATGATGATGATGATGATGATGATGATGATGATGATAGCAGCTAGTGTCTATCAAGTGCTTACTATGAGACATTTTTCTGGGAGCTTTACATGTATCAATTAATTACTTCTCTCAATAGCTTTCTAAGTTTAAATGCCATCATTTAATCTCAATTATTATTATCTTCAATCTACAGATAAGGAAACTGGGCTGACAAGGTCAAACACATTTCCCTAGGTCAAGTGGTACTGACAAAGCCAAGATTTGAACTCAGGAAATCTGAGAATCGAGCACAAGGTGCTCCTGATGGAAGCTTGGAGATCAGGTAATAATTAAAGGGATAGGATATGCATAGAGCAGGCAGGCAGATGGGTTCCTCATGAGAAACTCTACATAGAGAGGGTGGCAGCAGGATGAGAAAATAGTAATGGACTTCCCAGGCTGAGGTCAAGGAGAGAACGAAGAAGGGATGTGTACTGGAAGACAGGGTAGGAGGGCGTGTCATGGAGGAGATGTGATCAGCGTACTCTTAAGGACCCCTGGAAGTTGAGAGCTCTTTGACTTGGCTCTGATGACTTCTCTTCAGCCTAAGCCTTTCGATAGACATTTTATCTGGGGGGGAGAGTGGGTCTGTCACCTTTTTGGTTTCTTATTTGCCTCCTCTTCTTTTTGACTGTTCCCTTTCAAAGATGAATTATATTATAGCTTAACTGTTGAGTTACTAAAGTTTAATCAAATGTCTCTGGATGTTCAGAGCTGTGGTCGCTACTAGCTAGAAATAATTAACTGCATGGTTGGTGCTTTGTGTAACATCTTCATACACACTGTGTTACAGTTCATTTTTGTAGTGTCCGTCCAAATGGTGATTTCATTGTTAACTTCTTCTGAACCCACAATTGGTTTCTGTTACAAGCACTCCTAAATGACATCATAATTTTATATTTGATTATGGATGAGCACAAAAGTGTCACATTGTTCCCACCAGCAATAGCTTTGATAGTAGGAACATTTCAGCCTCCCAAAGGACCTGCCTGTGAGAGTCTTCTTCATTAATGAAATCAAGTCACCTGCTACAAAGACAAAACTGTATTTAAGCAGAAAGAACTTTTGATAAAATTCAGTGTTCATTTATGACAAAAACTCTCCAGAAAGGAGCATGGGGGGAACATACCTTAACATAATAGAGACCATATATGGCAAACCCACAGCTAACATCACACTCAATGATGGGAAGCTGAAGCATTCCCTCTAAGACAAGGATGCCCACTCACACCACTTTTATTTAACATAGTTTTGAAAGTCCTAGGCACAGAAATCAGAGAAGAAAAAGAAACAAAAGGAATCCAAATTGGAAAGGAAGAAGTAAGACTGCCACTGTTTGCAGATGACATGATACTATACATAGGAAATCCTAAGGACGCCACCAGAAAACTCCTAGAGCACAGTAATGAATTTGGTGAAGTTATAGGATGCAAAGTTAATATACAGAAACCTGTTGCATTTCTATACACTAACAGTGAATTGTCAGAGAAATTAAGGAAGCGATCCCATTTACCATCTCATCAAAAAGAATAAGCCTACTCAGGGAGACAAAAGACCAGTACTCTGTAAACTATAAGACACTGATGAAAGAAATGGATTTAAAATTTTTTATTTGTAAATACAGCTAATCTACAATTTGTTCTTATGGAAAAACCTAATTAGTACCTACAATTGAGGAGGTATTTCTGGAGACCATACCAGCTGGTAGCCTAGATGGGACAGATGGCCTAACGCTCTTTAATGGAGGGAAGATAGTGTGTTGGTTTGGAGAGATCTGAATAAGAGACTTCATGAACTCTTGTTTTTCAGTTAAATTTCATTTAAAATAATATTTTCATAAGCAGCACTTTCATGAGGATGGAGACTAGCTTTATAAACATCACTTGCAGCCAGCTTTTATCAAATGATGAAAACGATAAAATAGCCGTTTTTTCTATCTCAATGCATACTGTAGCATACTTGTAGCTGTCTGTCTACGTATCCTCAGAAAATGATTGAGCTATGTTTGTTAAGGCTAGCCGTCAGGTGTTTGTTTGTTTGTGTGTTTGTTTTAACCATATTTGAAAGCTCTGAATGTTCTATCACTTAAAGAACTGTTAGAGCTTTCCTGATGTTTACTGACGATGGCACTGGTGATGATGGTGCTGGTAGTGGCAATGATTTCAGTAACAGTGACGTGTCAGTTTATACCATTACAAAGGGTTTTACGTTTGTTAACATATTTATTCCTGACAACTAGCCTTATTGTTTTCCCCATTTTACATTTTTATCATCACTTAACATTGCATGTTTTATTCTCAAAAATCCTTTACTCTCTCCATTTTTACAGATAAGGAGATTGAGGCATCAATACATAAAACAACTTTCCCAAGATCATATAGCTAGTTAGTGCTTGAGACTAGAGTCAATTAGCAGATGGTTCTAGACTCTACACTCTTAACCCATTGTACACTGTGACTATAGGGTTTCTTATGAATGATTAAGTGAATTAATCACATGTATAATTTGTATAATGCTTTATAGTTTACCTAGTACATTTGCTTATATTATCCGACTCCCTGAAACTCTATAGAGTTAGTGAAAAATGGATTTAAGAAAGACTACATGACGGCCAAAGTTTGCACAAGTCACTTTGGTAGAGCTGGAATTCACTCCCTAGTTTTATGGAAACAAGTTCCATGTCAATTTTAAGAGTCTCTGGATATTTAATAGTTTGCTGGGGCAGAACATTGTATCCTGTGGGACTGAACATTGAGGCAGTCACTAAGGGCAGCATATGCCTGGAGGAGACATTACATGTGCTCTTAGTTTGAAGGTGGTGATAGGATTTATGAAGTTTAGATAAATGGTGCCTCAGTTTCCACCTCTCCTTGGAGCTACATCAACCTGAAAAGGCCCCTCTTTATTCTTTTGCTCTTCTTCGGTTTCAGTCAGCTCCGTTAATGCCTGGAGAATATATTAGATTTTACTAAACTTTTTGGTTAGATTTCTGCTTAAGTATCCTTTAGATTAAGGATCCATGGCATTTCATAGAGTCTTAGACTGGAAAAGGTTAGAGTAGGAAGATGTGAATTATAAATCTATGATTCCCTTGAAAACCTGGCTTATTTTCTCTGAGCCTTGCTTTTCTCACCTGTAAAGATGAAATAAATATACTGACGGAGAAGAATTTTCTGGCTATTATGTGAAATGTGTATAAAGCATATAGCACTAGGTCTGGCATATGAGAGGCGCTCAATACATTTGGAAATTATTTTTAGTATTATATTTCATTCAATGGTGACTCAGATCTAGGATGTGAATGATTCTACCTTTATACAGAAACCAGCAAAAGTGATCCGTGAAAGTGTTTCAGGGCGCATTTCCATCTCTGCATTGATTGTTCATAAAGTGAAGGATAAATTAAGTGTCTGAAGGGGGCATTCCCTCCTTGAATTATACTTTACCGCATTTAATTCATTATAGCATATGCGTATGCTCTAGTGGTAATTTTTACATGTTGGAAATGTAGCTCTTATTTATTTTAAAGGGTTTTCATATGCAACGAAAATTATATATTTGTGTTAGTCTACTTGTTTCTCTCCTTAGTACTCTCTATTTATTTATTATTGGTTATCATTGGTGCCAAATCATAAGAGAACTTAACTGGATATGTGTCCTTGAATTGCTATACTTGTGTTAAGTTTCACAGTTTGTGACTGCTGGGCAGATTTCTTGAAAGTGTTTCTCTAGGTGATGCTATGGGCTGAAAATCTTTGTGTCCCTCCAAAATTCGTATGTTGGAACTCGAACCTCCAACGTGAAGGTATTTGGAGATGGGGCCTTTGGGAGGTAATTAGGTCTTGAGGGTGGAGTCTTCATGATAGGCTCAGTGACTTTATAAGAAGAGACTTGAGAGAGTTTGCCTCCTCTTTCTGCTTTTCTCCAGGGGCCTTACTCAAGTGGGCAAGGGTGGAAGGTACTCAGTTCTTCAACATTACGTAAGAGCCTGAGATCTTTCTATGATCTGGTGGTTAATTTTCCATCACAAGATATGATGTTAGCACAAAATTGGGTTTGTATTGATTTTAAGCAAATAAAGAAGTTGAATTTTTTTTTGCAGTTTGTATTTGTGGGCTGAGATGAATTTTCTCCAAGTACAGTGTTTATGTAAACAACTCTTACAGGATCTTGGTATTTAATCCCAAGTCTAACCTGTTGACAGCTGGTAGCTCGTGATATTGTCTTATAGTGTTGTTTAATTTTTCATTATTTGTCTTGTTTTCTGAGCGGATATAAGTCCCTTGAGTACAGGGACCTTGTATTATTTCTTTGCATTCTCTACAGTATCTGGGATATCACTTCAGATATCTGTTCTTAATTCCCACCATTATATCTTTTTCGGGAGAGTATTATAAAAAAAGTCAGTATTCATTATTGATACAATGGTTATTTTCCTGGACTCTTAGAAGACTGATCAGTTAACATTACTCATCTTGAGGGGAAAAATTAAGAAACAAGAGAGTGGGGTAATCTAAAAGTCGATTTCTCTTTCTCTGGAACTAGATGCATAGATGCATTCTTTTTTTTCCTTAGAAAAAGGCAAAGGAATAAGAATGATTTTGAATCTGTTAAAGCTGCATAACATCTATGCTAAGCATAGCTACCAAGAAGGCCCCAGTTTTGTCATTATGAATATACCAATTTTGGGGGGTAGATAGCATGTGGCTATTTATTTTGTTGAGCCAAACAGTGTACATTTTATTCAGCATATCATCGCTTACAAGTGCTTAAGATTAATTTAATTCATGATTACTTAACTGAAAAGTTGATATAACTCTTATCAAACACTAAGAGCATTTGTGGACATTAAGAATTTCTGACCAGTTGCCACCATTAATTGCCTTTTTGTCTCGTTTACAACCAGGACAGGGGCTCCCCCTGAGGCCTTGATTATGTCAGTTGAGACACATTCCACAGCAATATCAGGACATCTCTAAATGTGCCTATTTAAAATTCCTCCAAGCATCGTGCTTATCATATCCTTATCTGGCCATGTCACAGACTCCTGGGTCACATCGTATGTACTACTTTTATTCAGTCTTAGGTGAAGGAAAAGGGGAAAAACAGACCCCAAGGTCGTTTTAGGTCTTCTTCCTGCAGCTTTCCTTTTGGAATCTAGTGTTCTAGTCAAGTAGCTTCCATCCCCACATGAGCCAAAGGCCCAGTGAATCCTGCCCACTTCTCCAGGGTTTTGCTGTGGGTGTGACTGCACAAGTCCTAAAGCAGGATCACAAGAGGGAAGGTTTTATTGAAAACTCCTGGAGAGCATCGTCTTATCCATCTCATTCATTCGTTTAGAAGCTTTCTTTAAAACATGAGCTGTGGTTTCATTAAAGTCTAAAAAAGTTTCCTTCACTATTCCATCCAGTCCCTTACGGAGTACCACGGACATACCCCATGGTGAGTCATCGGTAGGACGATTCACGCAGTAATCAGGTGCTGGGTTTCACTCTTAACCATCTTTCTCTAACTTCGGAGACCGAGGCAGCTTATCTGTGCAGGATTAAATGGCATGTTGGAACTTAGGTTTTTAAAGTATTATAAATCTGAAATGTGTTGCTGTTCATTAAAGGAATCCCCAATTCTCTTATTCTGTATTCTGTGTTACTTTTGTCTGCGTATTTTTGAGCCAGAGGGCTAAGGTTAGGCATGTGATAAATATCCTTCTCTGACTAATAGAAGTGGCACTAATACTTCTTCGTCCCTGTTCCCCTGCCCTGCCTCATGTGGCAAAAGCAAAACGGGAATGGAATGTGTTGCGGCTACAAAAATGTATTTAAATGCCCACAGTTGATATTGGAGGATGGAGGAATCTTCACTTCCCTTCCCCGTTTGCCATGATCATAACTTTCTGAATGTGTTGTACTCAAGGATTTCTTGTTGCTCGGTGTTTGAAGTATAATGGAGTTTATGATTTCCTCTCTTTTGGGAAGACACGGGCCTAACTATTGGCCTATCATCTTTATAGCTCAAACTCTGTTAGGTGAACCCATATCCAGGGTTTATTCTGGACCTATTGGTTCATTGAGGAAACAGAGTTCTTAAAATCTTTGAGCTTTGAAGCCTAGCATTTTGTGTCAGGAATTCTCTTAGTTTCTTTTGGGAGTAGCTCTTCCCTTGAGAAATTCTGGCAGAGCTTTTGTGGTCCCTTTGTTCTTCTAGGGTAGAGTGCAAGACAGGTCATCCCCAAATTTTGGGCAGAACCACCCCGGAAATTACAGATTTAGAGCTAATGGAACTATATTCATGAGAGAGACATGAAAGAGAATAGACTAGAGAGGGAATTCCAAAATTCGAATATTTTCATTAAAATGGACCTGAAAGATTTTTTAAGACTAGCCATTCATCTCATATTTTAGCTGTCTTATGACCTGGGGAAGATGAGTGATGAAGGCAAGTCCTGTTCCATGCTGGGGCGCGACAACATCAAAACTATACCTGAGATTCTGAAACCACTGATTACCATTCATTCTACTCCGTGTTGTATATGTGCCAGAATTCTAGGTGGGAGAATTTTCATTGTGACTAAATTACAATTTTTATTTTACCAAAAATTCTGGACAATCATATGCAATCTAAACCTGTCTTCCAGGGCAATATAATGTTTTATCCTTCCAGTTTTATTCCTAAATTTTATGTAAAGTTCTGCATGCAGATAACTTAGTTACAGAAACAGTGCTGAACCAAGACTCCAATCTGCCATCGTTGTCCTTGATTGAAGATACCCCTGGAGCCAGTGTTTATTTCAGTGAGCAGCAGTTCATGGATGCAACTTGTTGTGTGTATAATGAGGATTAGAAAAGTCAGAAAGTTTGTCTCATTAAGTGGACCACTGAATAATGGAGAATTTAATACCAGTTGGCCAGTGGAGGAACACTGGTGCATATATAGTAATGATATGAGCTATTATTTAATGTTCTCATCAACCTGGAGCCATGGTTTCTTAGCATGATTTCTGGGAATCTCCTCTGTATTGCTAGAAAGAATAAGATGTTGATGAATTAATTAGTAATCATCCAGCTGTGCTAATTATATAAGAGATCTTAATGTGATTTATTGATGTGCATGGAAAGCTGCCCTGGAAAGAACAGCTCCTCTCATGGACTCCCATTTCAGGTGGCCAGGTATCTGGTAACACACAAGGTGTCAGGTGAGTGTAAATGTCATGGAGATGTGTAGGTTGTCTGTTTCAGGACAAACACTGGTCTTTTCATATCTATAGTTTCCTATTCCTCTCTGTTAAATAAAAAGCCGTAGCCCAGTGTATTTTATACCTCTCATGTGTTCTTCCTTTCAGTTTCAAATTCTGATTTTTAAAAAATAATTAGTTGTTTAATGTCTAAATCATCATGAACTTCTAGAAAGAAAGTACTATTGTGCATTTATTCACAGCTGTGTCCTCAGTGCTGAATAGGGTACCTGAGATGACAGGCGGTCCGTACATATTTATCAAATGAATATAACTCAGATAAACATTAATTGATCATCTTCATCATTTGCATGTATTTTAAAGAGATTCTTCTACGTAAAAGCAGTTGGTGCTGGCTCTGGGGACACATTTTAAGTACAATTTCCTCACTTTTCTGTACTTCTGAGCATGTAAGTAACATTAATATAATAACTACATACCATTATTGAAACTTTCAGAGAAATACAAAATTGTTACTGGCAAACTGAAAGAACACAGAATTTTTTTTAGGGGAATAGTGAAGGAAGTACCATGTGAGACGCTATACTGTACTGAATAAAATTGAAAAAGCTCCACTTAGCACCCTGATGTTTCACGATGCAGTATCGGTATTTTGTTTTGCCACCCCGACTTTTGTGGGGTCCTGCCTAAGAAAATATCCACCTACAGCCTCTGTTGTAGCTTCATTTGAGAAAGAGGCCAAAGTGTAAGACTTTGGTAACATTTAGGCATAAGAAGAACAGGGCAAAATTCTTTTCTGCTATGCTTTTTCCTGGCCAACTTGGTCTCTTACTTCCTCTTCTGTATGTCAGAAGAAAACTAAGGTACAGCTTGATATATCTGGCACAAAAGAAGAACTCGCTGGAGGAAAAACAGCCCCATTAATAACCTACCTTCTCAACACATTCATTTCTTCATGCTTAATTCTTAGTACTGAAGCTGCCAGTTATGGAGGGCTTAGTAATTGCCATGCCCTGCATCATGTCCTTTATATGTACTGAGCATAAGCTCAAAACATCGTAGGAAGTGGTGATTTCACTGTTATTTTATAGGTGAATATTAAAGACTGTGAGTTGTCAGCTCAGCTAGGAAGTTCTAGAGCTGGGATTTCAAGCCCAGGGCCTATGGACACCAAGTCCACTGTCTTGGTGGCTGGGGTGGAGTTTGCTTGCTAACCATTCAGGGCTTGGGATCCAGTGTGGCAGGAAGGAGGAGTTTTTCTGCTTCCCATATTCCTCAAAAAACCTCCCTAAAGGGGGAAGCTTTGTGGTGGCAGATAGTAGAGAGAAGTTCTGGATGAAAGGTGTTTTTTAAAGGGTGACACTATACTTTTGCTCAGGCCCCCCATGGCGCCGGCAGGATGGGCAAGTGTTGCTGTCTTCGTACTGCCGGGAAGCTCCGCAGCCACCGGCGAGACCAGAAGTGGAGTGATAAACGGTGCAAGGAAGCCAATTTGGGCACAGCCCTGAAGGCCAACCCTTTCGGAGGCGCTTCTCATGCAAAGGGAATTGTGCTCGAAAAAGTAGGGGTTGAAGCCAAACAGCCAAATTCTGCCATCAGGAAGTGTGTCAGGGTTCAGCTAATCAAGAATGGCAAAAAAAAATCACAGCCTTTCAACCCAATGATGGTTGTTTGAATTTTACTGAGGAAAGTGATAAAGTTCTGGTTGCTGGATTTGGTCACAAAGGTCACGCTGTTGGTGACATTCCTGGAGTCCACCTTAAGGTGGTCAAAGTAGCCAGTGTCTCTCCTTTGGCTTTTATACAAAGGCAGGAAGGAAAGACCAAGACCCTAAGTTTTGATAGTGAAAGCACAAGAGTAATAAATTTTCCATACGCCAAAAAAGAAAAAAAAGAGTGACACTACAGGGAAAAGGGTGAAAAACTTTGGACCCAAGTTAGGTAAACCACAAATCTAGAGTTCCATCAACTTTTGTTTTTTTAACAGCTTTATTGAGCTATAATTTACATACCAGAAAATCCACCCATTGTTAAGTATATATTATTCAAACAGTTTGAGTACTGTAACCATTAAGACACGTGAAAGTCCAGAAGGCCTTGGCCTCTGCTCCTTCCTCTGCCCACCGTACCGCTGTGGGAGGGTCCTCAAAGTGAGATTTTCCTCTCTACCAGAGATTAAGGCCCGTGAAACAATATTTTAAATTTGTGCCTCTTGTCTTCTCCATTAAATTGTATTCCTTCCTCTTTATTCAGGTGAAAATTCTAAATGTGTTCTTAGGTTTCTGCAGTTCAGTTTTCAGTTTATTGCTTACTTGTGTATGGAATGGAGTTCGAATGGGCAAGAATGAAATGATATGTTTAAGAAAGTAAGTGCTCTATAGTTCAATTATTAAAAAAAGAAATTTGAAGTTTTAATCTTGAAAAAAATGTAACATAAAATAATAAAGTCACTTTTAATATTTGTGATAAAAAAAAGTAAGTGCTACTGTGGTAGAGATAATAAAGTCTTTATCAAGTCACAAAATTCTATTATTTAGCTTCTTTTCCTATAAAACCTGGGTGCTTTTACATATGTTGTCATAAGGATATGAAAATAAATTTTGAAAGTCTTTAGAGTCATAGGGTTTTAAAGTGGCAGGAGGCTAAAGTTATCCTCTTGTCTGTTTTTGGCCAGTGAAATATTATTCCCCAAAATGTGAGACTATTGAAGTTCAGAAAGCCTGAATTTATTCATTTATTTTTTCAGCACTTACTTGTTGAGCAACTTCTACATCCAAACCACAGTGTCAGTTATTAGAATTAAAAAAAAAAAAAAAAAACAGAAAACAAAATAACCCCACTCCTGTCGGCTGAGCTAGTCTGGCTGTAACAACAAGTTGATGACGTTTACCCGTTGAGCATGCAGCCCCAATTTCGCAAAGTACCTACATCACACAGAGTCACTGTGTGATCATGATGGAGTGAGTCAAAAACAAGACCACTGCATGATCATGTCTGATGACAAAATAAAATAGCACAACCCAAAGCACAAAAATGGCCAAGCATGCCTGTCTCCCAGCTAATGGGGCACTGGTGTTTCTTTACCAGTTACAGCTTTAACTTCCAAATTGCCACTCTTGCCTCCTAAATAAAAACAGTTCGCATATCCAGCCATCGAATTGCCCTTACTTTCTAACAGCACCCAATCCAGAGCAAAATCACCTTTTCTCGACTCTTCCACAGATCACCCAACACAAACCCAAATTTTATAACGAGCTGCGCATCTCACCCTCTCCTGGGACGCCCACACCCAGGGTTCCACATGGTCGCTGTCTCTTTCCCTGCAGTGAGCCACTCAGTCTGACTTTGCCAGACACTGATCTATCCCTCGGGGTCGTTGGCTGGGGGTGGGTGGGCACTGGCATCAGTGCTGGAGGTAAAACAGGTGTTGTCTCAGCTCATACGGAGTTTTCATTCTTGTCAGTGAGACAGACGTTAATAGCAGTTTGCTAATTAGTGGATAGTTGCCGATGAAATTGATGCTTTGCAGAAAGGAATTTGGCTGGATGTGCAGCAGGGGTCTGGAAGCTTCACTGAGGAAATGTCCCTTGAGCTGAGAGGTGAGAAGGATAATAAGGGGCAGGTGTGAAGGGTCCCAGGCAAGAACTTGAGACCTGGGCGAAGACTAGTAGGAACAAATGGCCTGGAGGAGTCGGCGGGGCGCGCTTAGAGATTCTGTGTTGAGTATTTAGGCCTTTCTTCCAAAGAAAACCATTGAAGGGTCTTGAGGAGGATAATGATGTTAGTGATTGTGCAAACATTTTTGGATGTTGTCTGAAGAAGACATTGGAGAGAATTCACAGTGGATGCAGGGAAGCTGGTTAGGAGGCTTCTTCAAGTAAGAAATAAAGAAAGTGTGGCTTATGACAGAGGAGGTAAAGGTGGAGAGATGTAGACTTGTTTTGGATGAACTTTCTTGTTAAACGAAGTAGCACTGGGTCATGGGTCCGGAGCAGGGTGCTGTGAGGGAGAGGGAGGTATTCTGGCCTGGGCAACTAAAGAGATGGTGCGGTGTCTGTTATTGACTTGATGAATGCTGCATTTATTGACTTTACTAATGTCATAAACTGCTAAATATCACAGCTACATCTCACATCCTCTGCATTCTGGAGCAGGTCTTTCTTCCTTTTACTTTCAACCCTTCTTTGTATTATAAAATGAAATCAAGGGGAAGACGTGGAGCTAGGAGAATTTCCAAACAGATTCGTGGATTGGAGTGCAGCAAACAGAGATGCTGTCTTGAAATATAGCATCATGTTGTGATAATCAATCACGTTTAAAGCTTTTTTTAAAATTTTAATTCTAAGATCAGTCATTTAAAATCTAACTCTCTCAGATTCCCCTGAACAGGAATGGGTTATTATTCTGGAAGTAGAGGTGAGGATGGAAGTCGGAGAGAGGAGATGAGGTTGAGGAAATGTAATTGTATGTATGAAAACCATCTCTTTCTCTTAGATTTCATTAGAATTGGGTCTCTAATTTTTTTTTAAATTAATGAGTCATCCTTTCATTTATCCATTCAACTTGTATCTTCATTCAGAAACATTTTCAGAGTGATTAATTCCCATGTCCTCTGCTAGATATTGAAGATAAATAACAGTGAATGATTGTTTTATACTGCAGAGTATGGTTGGGGAGTCAGAAAACCTAGTTTTAGTCTCAGTTCTGTTTCTATCTTTATGTATGTTTCTTTAAATAATTTATTGTTTCTTTGCCTTTATTTTATTGAGACTATGGGATTAAAAATTATATATCCTGACTACCTCATAGGTATTAACCTTTATTTGGGAAAGCAAAACCAAAAAAAGATGTCCTCCAGTCTGATGGGCACCATTAGGGAGGCAGTGATAGACTCTCAACCTCGGTTTCTTATAAAATGAGAGTAATACCACTGCTTGTCTAACACTCTCAAAAAAATACATGAGATAAGACATGTAAAACTATGTTAAATACTAAATATCCCAGATAATAAATACTAGTCACAGTAAATGCTAAAACATTGAAAAAAGAAATATTTATTAATGAAGAAAGTCATAGGTTTTGGCATTTTGGACACAGTGGACAAATGCTGTCATTTTGATTTGTAACATAAATAGATATCCTTAGGTCTTCGTAGCATGGAATTACAAAAAAATTAGAGTAAAATCAATTCCCACTTAACTAAACATTCTCTCCCCCATGAAAAATTCAGGGTTGTGGCCTCTTTTGTACTCTACCCACTCCACCTGAAATATGCTTTTTAGTGCCTTGAATTCTGTTTGTGTTCTCTGTTCTCCCCACCTCCCCTTTCATTCCTGATGTCTCTGTATAGCTGTTAAGAGTGGTGTCTCGTCACAAGTGTGTCTGCGAGGGCTCTGCTCCCCAGGCCAGCGTCTGCATCCTCGTGTCGCACAGCTGCAGAACACCACCCTTCCTGTGCCAGTTGTCCCCACTCTCCAGAGGTGTCCAGACAGATGTGCTTTATCACTCTGGCCACACGTCTCTTCCTAGGGGCTTCATCATTTCATTGCACAGTTTCTGTAGCCACTCACCTAATTTCCTGCCCCTTCCCTCTCTTACCCCAGACACAAAATAAAAATCGCTTTTGGGAAATAGCAGGTGGTCACTGGCCTCATTTTCCAGTTCACTTACAAACTTGCTCTTCCCTCCTCCTTGCTATTATGTACCTACCACTGCACGTTTATCTACCAACTCTAGAGGTTTCCTTTTTTTTAACCTCGGTTACATATATTTATTTTCTGATAAGTTAAAACTAGATTTTGCATGTCAGAATACTTTCTATTATCAATGTAATGGTAAAAGTGAAGTTGCAAAAATCTGTGTTAGAATATAGTCTTTTCCACTTACTAGTTAGATCATCTGAGGAAAATGCATAAACTTCTCTGCACCTCGGCTTCCCATAAAATGGACATAACACTTCTCTGGGTTTTTCTGAGAAATCAGCGAGAGGGTGTCTTTGAAAGAATCTCGCACACTGCTTTGCCAAGTAACTATTTCAGAGAATGAATGCAATGAAGGGTTTGCCCCAGGTGGACTAAAGAAAGCAGGAGAGGTTTCTTATGAGAAATGTTGGCAAATGTTATTGCTGGAATTCCTTTTAGAAGCTGTATAATGCTTGATTACCTGAGGCATCAAGGAGGGTTTATGTCCTCCATCACAATGTGCGTGTAACGTTTGGGAGTATATTGTATTCAGCTCTGTCTGCAATTTATTTTGGGAAAGATTTGTATGAGGAGTTCTATATTAAAGTAAACAGTATTGAATTTTTCCTTCAATTCCTCTAGGCCCTGCTTTATTACTGGTTTACTTATTTATTTATTTTTTAGATCATTATGTGAACAATGATGAAAGTAAAAACCATTCATTGAAAACAGAGAATTTGGGGAGTGGTTTGTTGGCTTAGGGCAAATAATTCATTTACTTCTTTTGATTGTCAATTTCTATTTTATTTGAAAGTATTTTGCCTTGAAAAATCTCTGTTTTATTTGTTTGTATGTGTGTGTTTTCTTTAGAAATGGTAACTTCATAGTATTTAATTGATCTAATCTGGTTAATATTGTAATCCTTGCTTTGGCCAGTGAAGGAAAGAAAATGATGGTAAAGGCCCTTTTGCTAAACATTCTTAAACCAAATATAAATCTAAAGGGAAGATTATATATAAGAAATGCATTATAGCAAATCTTTAGTTGAAAACATTAAAACCAACAATAAGAGTTGTCAGTTACAGACATAGCATAGCCAAAATTCCTAGTGGTCTAAGATTAATATAGTAAATCTCCTGATTTAAATAATCTCATCATTGATACATAATTTTATTAACGAGCTAGGAGAATGAACACTTTCAGGGGGAAGCAACTCATTTCTAGTTGAGAGATTGGAGAAGGCTCAGGAGTTTTGTCTAAGCTCAGCTGTCACAGATTTGTGCTGTAGAGATTATCTTTAATGCAAATTCTTGTTCAAACTGAGTAGAAAAGGGAAGCTTTTTAGTCTGTTCCATAAAGAACCTCTACTGCAAGACAATTAAAACTACTAGATAACATATGTGGAGTAGCTTTTCAAATGCACTGCTGGGCTGGCAAGAATGCAAGCGAGTCTTCAGAGGCGAAAAGTAAAAAGGAAGCTGAAATCTGGAGATGTAAGAACAGAGTTCTAAAGCTGCCGTGCTCTGTCCTGAGATGAGACGACCTAATTCCTTCATCTCTTCTACACCCAGATGTTTGACAGAATGACACCGACTTATAACTTCTTGTTTGGAGGACCAAGAAGACGACATACCACTTATGTAAATATTACAAAGTAGCAAACGTGCAAAATTGCCCACGATGTAGAACAGGATATAAAGACACTGAAGAATATCCCATTCTGAGGTTCCTTCTCTTTGTAACTGTATATTGCCAATATCTGGGCAATGGCATGGTCCAAGCCTTTTGGTACCAGATTCTCAAATTATAGCATATCAAGTCCAATTTTAGTCACTGAAAATGGAAGGCTTGTCACAAGGTAAATTACTCCTCAGACTGTGGGACAGGATTTTCCACCCCAGGCACAAGTTCCCTCAGAGATTTGTTCTGATATCTCTTGCTGGGTTTAGCATTGCATTTTAATTGTTTGCTGAAATGCTTGTCTTTCCTTACAGAATGTTTCTTGATGACATGTACTCTGTCTGATTCATCTTTGTACTCTCAGATCCAGTGTTTGTAATTTGCATGTTTGTGTATGTTTGTGTGTTAATAAAGAAATTGATAATCACTTTTATATTTAGGAAAGGGAAGGATTGGAAGAAAGAAACCAGGGGAAGAATGGGATTGTGTCTTCATAGAAGTCATCTTTCCAAATGCATATGGCTTTAGATCCGTGTTCGGTCGCTTTGGTAGGTGTTATAACTGAAGGGTTGGCAAGTTTTTTTGTAGGAAGCTAGATGGTAAATGTTTTAGACCTTTGTGGTCATACAGTCCCTGTCACAACTGGTCAACCCTCTCCTGGTAGGATGAAAGCAGACAGATGATAGGTAAGTGAGTGGGCATGGCTATGTTCCAATAACATTTATTTGCAAAAAGAGGCAGCATGTTGAATTTAGCCCCTAGATTGTATTTGCTGATGTCTGTTCTAGAGAGAAGGAAGGGAGGGAGCCTAATCACTTCTGCCACGTGGTGGATATATGATATATGAATCATACTCAAAATTTCAGTGTTCAAAAGTCTTCAGTGGTGTTCTAAGGGCCTGGACATTGAATTGTGCCTTATACTGTCTCCACTTCGTCACCTCCTTTGTACTGGGCCCATCCAACTTTATTTACTGTCCTATTTTTAACATGTTGAAGTCAAAGTTCACCTCTTTACTAGGGAGATCGCTGAGCAATTTGAGAATTAAAATTTAAGTGAATGCTGCTGTTGTGCTATTTTGTTAGCCCTGCCCCTTCCTCTTACAGTCAAGTGTTATGTAACGTTTCCTCTGTCCTCTTTTCGTGGAGGGGTGGGGAGGTAACTTGATTGATGGGTTGATTTTAATAGAGGTTCTGGGGATTGAACCTGGGGCCTCATGCTTGCTAATAAGCCTGCAGTCTACCACTGAGCTGTACCCTCCCCCTCCTTTTTACTCTGGAACATCACTCTTAACCAGTATTAATATTAAAGATATCAAAGCAAATAAAGTAAGCCTTGATGAGCATTTGGGGAAGTGTTCTGCAATTTTAGGAAAATATAAAAAACTTTAAGCGTGTGGAATTTGGCATTATCCATTCCTGGATTCAATTCCTGGCTCTGCCATTTACTAAAAATAAGACCTTGACCGAATTACTTTACCTCTTTAAATCTCAGTTGCTCCATCTGTAAAAGAAGGACAGTGTGGTGACTTAGCATTAGACTGTTGTGAATGCCACAGAGAATTATTCTTGGAAATCGCTTAGCACAGCGCCTGGTCTGTAGGAAGAACTTGGTAAATGTCTCCTATCCTCATGACTGACAGTGTATCATTAATGTACTAAATAGGCTCTTGGTATATTCATGCTTTCAGGACTATAACATTTTGCAATAACAGGTGTTTTTTTTTTGATAAATTGTTATATAAAATCAGTCTCTCTTCTAGAAAGATGTCAGCTTATAGTCCACTAATTAGAACTTTTTGATAGTGTTGTCAAAGATTGGAAGAGAGGAGAAATTTATCATGTGTGGACGAAAAGTCTTCATAGACCAGATAACTAAGTCAAATATACTAGCAGTTTTTAACCCACTTAAAGAACTGATTATTTTGAAGCAGAATCACTTTTGTCCACCCTGATGGCTTGTTTCATATACATTCTAAGCATAA
Source organism: Camelus ferus (assembly GCF_009834535.1). Classification (NCBI taxonomy): domain Eukaryota; kingdom Metazoa; phylum Chordata; class Mammalia; order Artiodactyla; family Camelidae; genus Camelus; species Camelus ferus. The sequence continues at coordinate 15,195,903 of NC_045697.1, read as the reverse complement.
GCAATACAGGGCATTCAGTTAGTTTTTGAGGAAAGCACAAATGTGAGATTGAAACTTAGTGTCAGCTATACATATTCAGAGGCCATTGAAAGTTGATTTTTCTTTACTTTTAAAGTACATTGCCCAAAGGGCCCATTTTTTCCCCTCTCTCACTGCTTGGATAGTAGCTAAAAGAATGGCTTTTTATTTTTGGATAATAAAATATTTGGGATTTTTATTTTTAATCTTCAGTGTATATAAGACATATGCCCAAATCTTACACACGTATACGTCTGCAATGTTTTTGTATGTCTGTACCTTATTTGCTAGAGTTAGAAGTGATCACGTGTGTATAATGTGTCTATTTTTTCATATTTTATGTAGCCAAGTGCAGCATCTGAAAAGGAGGGAAAGAATTACAACTACAAGATACTTTTTGGTGGGCCAGGAGCAGAGGAGAGTCTATAAATATCCCTCTCCTGAAACAAGATTTATATCCTTACATCATAAAATCCTGCTTTTTATCCTGACACTACCCTTCCTCTTACAGTATCTATTGCTTCGTCTGCATTAACCTCATACGCGTAGTGATGATATGAGGAGTGTGTGTGGGAGCCTTACCAGAGGATCACGTGAAACGAGTGCTCATCTCAACTATTGCTGTTAGTTAGTTTCTTCAGTTTCAGTTCATTCTAAGAATCAGAAATCAATATATGCCTTGTCTTACTGTTACATATTTCTCTTGGTGTACAATTTGAAGTTCAGGTAAGGATAAATAATCATAGTGCTCAGACTGTAACCCAATAGAAACGAAGTAAGATGAAAACCAAATACAGTTATGAAACTCTGATAGGGTTGCAGAGAAAGTTGTAAACACTCAAATGTGGAAATCTCCGGGAAGAACGACTACATCATAAGAAATATAAAACCATAGGATATAAATATTGTATAAGAAAAGCAAACAGACCAAGTAGAATGAGCAAATCTTTTTGAGAAAGGAATGAGGTAGCAAGCAAAGATGGGGCAGTAATATAATTCTGGGTAGTGTCGATCAAAGGAGGCTGTTGAGAAGATGGGAAGACAGATGGTCTCTGCGACCAGCGATTGGAGGAAACACTACAGTATCTTCATTCAGAATAAAAATGGAGCTCTTTGCTCAGAGTGTGTGGAAACTTTGTCAATGTCAGAGGAATTCAGTCTAAGGGGAGCATGATAGGCATCAATTACTGATAAAAACTTCTCAGTTTGCCTATTATTTTACAATAGGTCACCCCATCACCTAGAGGGTGACATGTCCACACACTTTGGGGCTTTTCCGGAATATATGATTCTGCCACTCGCAAACCACAGAGTTAAATCATTGCTAAAAACATCAGCCACATAATCACACTTTGATTGTTTATTATTCACACATAAAAAAAGAATATTCCCAACCCATGTTGTAATGATAATGTCATTATCATTGACTAGTAGATATAGATTTATTATTTAAAAAGTAAGAGCCCCATCCACGTATAGTCAGTTGCTTAGAGATGGTTACTTCCTTTCAAAAACTGCAGCTTTTAAAACTGGCTCGTTTTCTCTAAGAGTGCATTCCTCAGCTTCATAATTTACTAGCTTTCCAGAGAGTGAAAGCCTCCAGAGAACTTGTATGACAGATAATTGGGGAAGAGAAAAAAAATGGGTTCATGGAGCTTGTTCCAGGTGACACAAACCAAGTCTCTTGACGTCCTTTGAGAAGTGGGAGTAAAGAATAAAACTTGGTTTAAAATATTTTAATGTTACACCACCTAGGAACTAAACCATAGAGATGTTCGTGTGTGTTGGGTTTTTACTTTTTTTTAAGAAAAGTAAATTCTTGCAGAATTTACTAGAGATTATGCACTTTGTGCTTCCATCTCTTTTTATTCACCTGCTTTAGAGGAAACAGAAAGCAACATAAAATACATATTCTATAGAATGTACACAAGTATGTGGCATCCAAAACAATTCACGTGGGGAGCGTATTTGAAGCTTATCTGGAATTTTCACTTACGTTGACCAAATCCTAAGGAACCCGTTTGTTTTTGAACTTGTTCCATCCTGACAGCCGAGGTTCTATAACGGCATCACATTATTTCATGAGCATTGCTCAGAGCCGGCCAGAAGCAGGCTTTCCCTCAAGGACTGTATTGGTTTGCCAGGCCTGCCGTAACAGCACACCGCAGGCTGGGTGGCTTAGGAACAGGAAGTTTTTGTCCCAGTCATGGAAGCTGGAAGTCCAAGGCCAAGGTGTCAGTAGGCTTGATGTCTTCCGAGGCCTCTCCCCTTGGCTTGCAGATGGAGGCCTTGTCCCTGTGTCCTCACATGGCCTTTCCTCCGTGCTCGAGCATCCCTGGTGCCTTACCTGAGTGTCCTAATTATCCATAAGGACGCCAGTCAGAATGGACTAGGGCCCGTCCGAATGCCTCATTTTGATGTAGCTATCTCCTTAAAAGCACTGCCTCCAAACGCAGTCACATTCTGAGGTCCTAGGGGTTGGGCCTTCAAGTATGAATGGGGCGGGGGGCGAAATTCAGACACTGCCCCGTTTGCTTGGAGTACTTGACAGTCATCCTGAGTTTTGCTGGAGAGAGGAAGGGAAATTGGGATCAGCACTCAGTCTCATATTCCAGGAACCTCCCCCAGAGTTCGAGGCTAAGAGCCTCCACAGAGGGCCACAGTCAGCATTTTGAGCATCCTTTTTGTTGGAGTTCTCTCTCCACTCAGACACCGCACAGGGGTCGCCGAGGCTCACAGGTGCATGTTTCCATGACACGAAACAACTGATCTAAAAGAGACCCATTCAGTCAGCCACTAATGCCTGTGGCTCTTGACATAGAATAAAGTTAAGTAAAATCTGGGGGCATCGCATAAATGCTATCTTCCCCTCTGGTATATTTTCAGGTTTTTAGTTTGCGTAGAGATTGAGCTCAGGCCTGGAAGACAATTTGTACAGAGAGATTTTATATGATTAAATGTTTTTACATAAAGGAAAGATTCAGGTAGTACTGATTTTATTTTTCTCCAACTTTTAAAATTATAAGTTAGGAATTGTACTTTTTTTTGTTTATTTGTTTTTTTCCATTATTGAATAAACTACTTTTTTTTTTAGGAGACCATAACATTGTTGGGTAAGTCCCATGGTACTTCCTGCAGAAGAACTGATACCATTTTATATATACTGGATTTACAGATTTCCATTTATATTTGGTGTAGATTTTTTTCAGGAGCCCATTTTATGCTTTGTTACCTTAAAGGTACAAAGGTACAACCCTACCACTGGCCATCCCCCCTTCAATTTGCTTCTCAGGAATGGAAAATTTCTGCTTCCAAACATGTAAGGTAACAAGTTTCCCTCTCACAGCTGTTGACTCTGAGCCAAAGAATTCTTTGCAAATTTCTTTCACGTACTCGTAGCATTTAGAATAATGCCCTTAACTGTCATATCCAGTTTTCTAGGTTTCAGAAACTATGGTTGCTTCTCATTACTGTAAGTTGAAATCCAGTGGATAATTTCATAAGTCATGGCCCTCTATAATCAAGGATTCTCCTCCACAAACTTAAAGCAGTAGGTAAACCTTCAGATACACTCCATGTCTGTAGCTAGTGAAGTCACAACTGAGTTCCCTCAGGAAGAGAGTCCTTGCTCTTCCTTCTGCTGGCCCCAGCCCAGCCATCAAATCAAGACCTTCCCCACAACCCCCAGCCTTGCTCCTCACTCTTGATCCTGACCTCCTGTCCTGCTTGTTCTCCAAGTAATGAGTGTCCCAACCTTTGGTCATTCATGACCGCTTCCACGATTATTGCCGGTTACACACACCACCTACCCTATTATTTACTTAATAGTTTTCTCTTTCTAAACCATTGTTTAGCTTAATACAGTTATCTATGAAGGCAACTTGAAGTCAGTAGCACACATTTTAAAAAACCTATACCATTTGCCCTGAGTGGAAGTCGATATAAAAATTAACATAATGGAAATTCTTAGGGCTCACTATGTGCCAAGCTCTGGGTTGGTGTCTTCATAGAGCTGCCCTGTATCTCCTCACGGATTCCTTCATTTGGAATCATAACTTCTGAATGAAACATGCATACAACTTCCTTTATAGCTGGAATATTTGTTGTGGGCCTACCACGTTCCAGACACTGGGAATAGCCAGCACAGACACGGTCTGTGTGCTTGTGGCCTATTGAGGGAGAGAAACAAAGCAGATAGATTGAAAATTAAATGAGCCAAATAAAAAAAGAAAGAAAATCGTAAATGCCTTAAAAATAGGATCTAGGGATAAAGAGTGACTAAGACATTGGTGCCATTATTACGTGCATTAAGTGACCTACCCAAGGTCGCACAAGTGGTGAGCAGTGGAGCCGGGTTTCCTCCAGGCATCTTCAGAATGGACAGTGGCTTCTCACTCACTGGAAGGGATCCCAAGATCATATCCGCCGCCTTGGCCCAGATAACTTCCTGTTCTTGTCTTGTTTTCTGGAATAAGCTGAAATTACTAAAAGGAGTGCTTGTAACCCTTCACATCCTTTAGCCTTTTTTTTTCCCTTCTTCAGTCTCTTACATGTATGTTTTGTTCATTTTCCAGTTAACTGAGAAAAATACCAGTCTTCGTAAAATGAAGCATCCCAGAATAGAGATTTTTGTGACTATGCAAGCAAGTGGAGGAATCATACATCCCAGTTGGGTGAATGCAAGAGCTAAGCGTTAGAAGTTATAAATCATGAGGATTGTGATGGTGCAGAATGTCCTTTTAGCTGCTTTTGTCATTAACTTAGATAAATGATGGCTACTCTTAGTAAGTTATGACATTCTGCAAGGCAGGAATTCCACCCTTTAAATATATGCTTAGATTCTTTTAAAGAAATTATAGTGCAGTGATTAAACTGGATTCTGCTGAAGCATCATTCAAGAGAGCAAAGGTGCTTTATCAGTGGAGCATGGATTTTTAGGTTTGAGGATCGTGCCCTCTTCTGGTTATTAACGGTACTTTTGCCTTAAAAAATGTTTTCTATTTTATTTCAAATGAAAATATAATACAAAACCTGTCCTGGAAATCAAATTTTTAAAAATTTCAAGTTGAGCTGTGGAACACAAATTATCGTGAAGTGAGGTTGTGGTGAGGTAAATTCCTCTCCAGTTCTGATGTCTATGAAATTTGAGTGTACTCTGCTAAAACACTAAAGCGAGTGTGTTTAGAGTGTCTTAACATTGAAGTAATTGCTTGTAAATATTTCCAGCATTGATGAAATGTGTTTTTTTATCCACAAGCAATTTTGAAAATGTTTTAAGTTTCGCACACCCTTATCAGGAAATGGTTGTTTAATAATCGGTTATTTCCTGAAAATGAGCATGGTGTTTACTTTGGATCATTTTCATTTTTCTTTCCAGCCTCTCATTCTTTCTTCCCACGACTTAAACCTAATGTGCAGGCAGACTGTACGTTCGTGGTTTCTTCCCAGCCTCCTTTCCTTGGCCCCTCCACGTAATGGCTTTGCCTGGAGCCCTTTCCATGAAATGACATTCAGAGCCGACTTCTCTTGGCAGTTTCATCGCCAAAATAACATTGCCATGCTTTACTTAAGTGTCAGGTGGGTATCGAGACCAAAACTATGAAGAAACCAAATTTCAGTTCTAGAGTCTCCTTCAAATTAATTTACTTTAAACCTAACACAAACTGAATGTGATGTTCATTTTCACAAGTAATTGTTGAAAAGCCAAATTTGGACAGATTGCCTTAGAAATCACGTTATTTAGTAGAAGGGATAACATAAGTTTCCCATAAAGTGATACTGTCTCAGCCCTGATTTTGTTTTAATAAAGGTGAACACAAAAATAATACCTTCTGTTGTGTGTAAAAACAGTGACCTACAAAGAATGAAATCTCTGTATTTATGCAATTTTTAGGAAACTATATGGTATATATACTTTTAAAGTTTTGAAGACGTCAGCGAGCTATGAAAGATATAATCAGTTCTTAGCACAGATACACCAAAGACACTACATAGGCTTAGACAGCCATCTTCTGTGAACCACTTGCTGTACCTAATAATCATATATACATTTAGATTTTTAAAAGAAGTACTTTTTGTGAAGCCAACTGCTGAAACGGTGACCATTCCGCAGACTGGCCTTAGGATGGATGTGCAGCTGTCGCCATCTAGTGGTCATATGCCGGAGATGCGCGCAAAGCAGATTTCCTTTGTGCGGTTGGAGTAGCTCTCTTCTGTTATTTCCTAAGATGGATTGCCATCTGAGATGAAATAGTACGACTGTAATTCATTTATTTTTAAAACTTAAAAATTTCAATCATTTACAAAATAAATGAACATTTTCACAGGCCAAGATAGACTCATTAAAATTTCTCTGTAATAGTACTGTATTTTATTATTTTTTCCTTCCTGTTTTATTGAGAGATAATTGACATAGAGCACTGTATAAGTGTACGGTGTGCAGCATAACGACTTGACTAGTATGCCTCATGAAGTGATCACCACAGTAAGTTTAGTGAGCATCCATCATCACGTACAGATATAAAATTAAAGAAAAAGAAAAAGAATTTTTTTCCTTGTGATGAGAACTCTTTGGACTTACTCTCTTAACAACTTTCATATGTAACACACAGCAGTGTTAATAGTGTTAGTCATGTTGTACATTACATCCCTAGTACTTCTTTATCTTATCATTGGAGGCCTGTACCTTTGACCCCCTATGATTTCATTATTTGCTATCTCCTGTGAAACCTTCCCTATTCCTCCTGGCACAGTTAGTCATTCCTCGCTCTTTGCTGCCATCGTATGCAATTCCTCTGTAGGAATGGCATGTTGTAGAGAAAACTGGGAACTTTGTGGCCAGTTAGCCCTGGGTTCTAATGCCTGCTCTAGCTGTGTGACTGGAGGCAAGACACATAACCTCTCTGAGCCTCAGCTACTCTGTTTTTACAATGACAAAGCCACGAGCATGCCCACTTTAGCAGGCTTTTGTGAATATGGCAGGAGCTTCTGTGGGGCCTGGGAGGGTTACTGATGGTAACTATTTTTACAGTTACTTCTGCATTAACTCTTATTAAAGTACTAAGACATCCGTATTTGTTCCTAGTTTTTTGTTTGTTTGTTTTCCGAATCAGCTGTGAACTCCTTGAGGGGAGACGCTGCCTTAGCCGTCTTGTGTCCTGTACGTCTAGTGACATACCTGGCACAGGGTGAATGTCTGTACAGTGCACACATCTTGTTTTGTCTTGCCAACGAGGCTGTACTTTAATGAGGTCAGGGGCTGGGGATGAGATTTCCTTGGAGCTGACAGGTTAGAGTAGCTGATTAGCATGTGAATGAAGAATCTTTGATTGATGTGCTGAAAATTGTGTGCCCTCTGCTTAGTTATTCAGCTAAGTACTAATGCCATTCAGCTAATTAATGGGTCCCACTTCCAGTATATATCGAACAGCACTCCCAGTTTTGTAATTCATTTTCTATTTCCCATAAAATTTCAACTCCTTGTTTCTGTTATTGGCTGCCTTATCATCACTAATAGTGTTACTCAAATCTATACGATATTCATCTGTGAAAAGTAACACAGTGATTTTTCTTTTCTTCTCCAGCTCTCAGATGTTGAAATGTCCAGTATGGTTTACTTGCAAAAAAGTGAATATCTTCTGGTTGAAATAAGATTGACATGGCTTACTGTGGACTTGTGGGGCTTGACTTGAAATTTCTTTGGGGAAATCTATCCAGTGGCCTGCCTTCAGATTTATAGATGTTTTTCCTCCCTTCTTCATTTGCTAGAGCAAGAGATGTGATCTGAAGGAAGTTTCCATGGCACAGTTGATGGGTGAGTCCCTCCTTTTGCAGTGGCTCCCTCATTCTAAAATTAAATGTAAAAATGAGGCCAGAGAGGCGTGTAGAAGTTTGTTGCTCAGCTCAGGGGACTGTCAGCAGCAGAAACCCTTCCCCCGAGAGTCGCATGTTGTGCTGGGACAGCTGTGGTATCGTTCTGCAGGGACGCCCCTTCATTACCCCTGCCTTCTCTGTCACTTTAAAAGACGTATCTTTCAGAGCTTCCTAGGGCATCTCAGGTTTACCTCTGGTTATTTAAAGATTCTGCAGGAGACGGTATGAACTCTGAAAGTCCTGCCTTTGGTATTTCTGACTTGTAGCTCAACCTCCCCACACTCATTTCAGGGAAATGTTAAAAGAGACAAGGTTCCTGGAAGAGAAGGTTTTTCAGCTGGAGTTTGTTTGACAAAATGGAGTTAAAATGGTAGAGGAGAGTGTAGTTCAGGACGAAGAGCTAATTTGTCCCTACAGGAGGCGGTGCTGATGAACAATTTCTGATTGGGAGAATTAGTCATTTGTTGGGGTTGGAGATTTGGAGATGAGTTGGGAGTTGTTTGATTGACCTCCACTTGGCAGATGTAGTTTTCCAAGTTCCAGGCTAGAGACATAACCCTTATTCTTTCACAGCCATTTTTTGATCACATGAGGCACTCTTTGATAAAGGCTAGAACAGTGACTCTCAACCCTGGTTTTAAGAATCTCAGTCTGGAGCTTAAAACAATAAACAAACACAAGACCTGGACACAACGGCTACACCAGATGAATTAGACTCTCTGGGAGGCACCCACTAGCAGAGCTATAACACGGCAGATCAGACAATAACAAGGATTGGCAAGGACTGGGAGAGATTGGAACCCTCGTGTACTGCTGGTAGGGTTATAAAACGGTGCATCAAGTGTGGGAAAAATCTTGCAGTTTCTCAAAAGGTTAAACATAGAGTTTCCCCATGACCCAGAGATTTCAATCCTAGATCTATAGCAAGGGAAATGAGAAGATAAGCCCACACAAAACCCTGTACATGAATGATAATGGTAGCATTATTCATAATAGCCAGAAAGTGGAAACAACCCAAATGGCCATCAGCAAATGAATGGAAAAATAGAATGTGGCTTTCCCACACAATTACATATTCTTTGTCAATAAAAAGGAAAGGGGGTACCCATTTATGCTGCAACAAAAACTTGTGCTATGTCCAAGAGGCCAGACACAAAAGGCCACATAGTATATGGTTCCATTTATGTGAAATGTCCAGAATCGGCAAATCTATAGAGACAGAAAGTACATGAGTGGTGATTTAGGGCTTGGCGAAAGGGAGGGTTGGGGATGACACATGGTGAGTATGGAGTTTTTTTAGTCATGAAAATGTTCCAAAATTATGGTGATGGCTACACAGCCCTGTAAATATACCAAGTCCACTGAATTGGACACTTTAAATGGGTGAAGTGCATGGTATGTGAATTATATTCCAATAAAGCTGTTAGAAAAAAAAAATCTCTGGATAAGGGGTCTGAGAATCTGTGGCTTTTTTTTTTTTTAAGCTCTCTGGGTGATTCTGATACACAGGAAGAGTCGAAACCTACTAGTTTAGATGGAACAAACAAATCCATCTCCACTACTGTACATACAAATGACCTGTTGTTTGGCAGGGAGCAGGTGGGAGTAGGGGCAGTCAATAATGCACCTTCATGGTTCAAGAACAATTTCATCGTGGCTTTACATCAGCTAGTTTAGCTTAAAAGACCATTTGGATGCAAGAAATGACACTTGGTCGTGAAGGTTTTTGTAAATATTAAATTAACGTCACCTCAGCATTGACTCAAAGATAGTTGATCAAATTTACTCTGGCAAAGAATCGAAAGAAACTAAATTTAGGGCTTGATCATGATGAGACAAATGAAAATCCCTGCGAAGAAGCCACGAGTTGTAGGAGTGACTTGATGAAGAATTCTTCATTTCTCCTGGATGTACTTGGATTTTCATCAGCTCGTTCCAAGTGAAAACGTATCTCTGGGGATAAAGTGTTGTGTTTGGCTTTTTAGTTACACTCTTGAGGTTTTTGACATCTTTTTGTCACATTCCAAACATGCCATTATATCTGGTTTCAAGAAGACATCCTTGTGCAAATGTTTCTGTGTTTGGCAGATTGACATCTTAGAATATGAATGTGTCAAAGATTATCTGACTTTCATAGCATTGTTTTACAACTCCCAGTTTTTATTTAAAATATAAGTATTTATTTATTTTTATCAGAAAATGTTTCCTCTGGGTTAAAGAATACTTTCTTTGGGCATGAAAGAATATACATTTATATTTATATTGGACATTTAAAGGAAAACTTCAACTTTTACTAATGGTTATATGTCAGTTCAGTCAAGCTGTTGAACAAAAATACCATAGGCTGGGTGAGTTATAAACAAAAAAAAGTTTATTTTTCACAGTTTTGGAGACTGAAGTCAAAGTCATTGCACTGGCAGGTTTGGTATCTGGGGAGGACCTGCTTCCTGGTTCATGGACATCTGTCTTCTCAGTATAACCTTACATGACAGAAAAGGCAAGAGAATTTTCCGGGGCCCTTTTTTAGGGGCACTAATCATGAGGGGCTCTGCCCTCGTGATGTAATCACCCAAAGTCCCCCACCTCCTCATACCATCACGTTACAGGGTTAGGATTCAACGTATGAATTTTGAGAGCAACACAAACATTGTCAGTAGCACCACATGAAAGAGGAAAATCATTAAAAAGTATAAATTTTCAGTAACATTATTCAAGAATTAAAGAACTGAAAGGTTAAGAAATAATAAGCCAGTGAAGTTCTGTGTTTGTAATGGATTCATTAAGATACGGAGGCAGAGTGTAAATTTCCCCGCCTGTGAATGATCAGTGGTTTGCTGGTGGCGGGGTGCATAATATGAACCTTGACACAGGGAAGCTTGTGAGTGTCTGTGTACATGTAACTGTGATTAGACATGGCAGATATTTTAGTTCCATTCATTGGTGTGTTTGACAATGTCACTTACCTGCCATCGCATCCTCCTGTAGAAATGGTACAGTGTAATCATAAGTCATAGTATACTTAGTGTAAAAATGTCCGTTTTCAATTCTGTTTCCTCAACGTGGTGTGCTTTTAGAGCATGAGGGTACTTCGATGACTGCTGTGTGTTATTATAGTGATAGCTGACTGTTGATTACTGTTACTGAGCTGGATGAAGTACCATCCAAGTGAGGCAGAAGTGTAAATTCATGGGGAGTTAGAGAGTGAAGACATCTTTGAGATCCTTAACTTGAATTTCTTCATTTTGTACCAGAAGGAAGGGAGACTCAGGAAGGGACACCTACATGATTTTGTGTAGGTCACGGTGTTGCTGGAGCCTCACTGTGTGATTTTTCTGCTTCAGCATATTAGAAATGCAGAAACACTCCATAAAACAAGATGCCTGTTAGAGCAAAATCTGGCATGAAGTGATTGGTAGCTGGCCAGTGTGCTGTCTGCCTGGTGCCCCTTCTCATTTCAGTAACCTCACAATAACAAAGCCTTGCATTTGTTTGTGGTTGAATTTAATGGTAAGTTTTTATTTGATATAAAGTATGCTTTTCGTTTTATGTTGATAGTTGGACAGAGTTTTGAACACGAATATGGGCATGTAATGGGGCAGAGCTAGTCCATTAATAACAAGAGGTTCCTTATAATGACCTCAAACTATTTTGCATTTCAGTGTCATGATTCACGCAGGTGCATAAAAGACAAGTGTCATGGTGTGAGAATGATGTCTAGATTAACCTTTCTTCTCATGCCAGGTAATTATGAATTTCCACAGGGAAAACATCTGGTAAAATCTTTTTGCCTAAGAAAGATGTGAACAATTTCCTTCAGAGTGAAATAGTGACTAATTCCAAGAGAAGGGAAATAATTTCTAAGCATAAAATCGCAGGGATAAAAACATGAAGAAGAAGACAGGTATAACTTGACTAAACCAAAATTTTAAACGTCTATGTGTTAAAAAATACCGTGGATAAAATGAAGTAATATAGGACAGGGGAAAATATTTAGAACATACACGAAAAGGTTTTAACTTTCTTAATTTATTTTTTATTCTGATATAAAGAATGAAATATAAAACCTAGCATAGAAACCAAGGCATTTGGAAGGATAGAAATGGCCAGGAGATGAATGAAAAGAGAACTCCACTGATAATAAAGTAAACACAGATAGTAACAGAGTCCCATTTTTCTTCGCTATCCTATTGGAGTAGTTTTTAAAGTATATAAAAGGAAGTGTTGATGAGAATGTGGAGAGAGTAACACTTTTATAGGAGCGTGAATTGGTATAGACTTCTGGGGTGAACTTGACCCTGTATATTAAAAGCCTTCACATTTCGGTATCTCTAAATTAAGGAGCTATATTTCTAGTAATCTTCTATATAAAAAAAATCAGAGCTAATTCCAAAATTTTTAAGCTAGGGTATTGCTACACCCTCCCCCAAAAATAAAACTAAAGAAACTCAAATGTTCAAAAATAAAGTAACATTTCATGTGATTACATGTGAAGTGGTCACTATAAGAATATTAAATAACGTAAGCTTTGACAGTATGTTTTATGTGAAAAACATCAGATTGCAAGATTGTATGCTTTTAAAGGTTATGTACCTAGATTATCTCTGGGAAGTGGGAATGCAATAATTATTATTTCCTTCTTTGTTTCTTTGTATTTCAATGATTATATGTAAATTTTTAAATGAAAAATAGTGTTATTTAATAATTTCAAGTATGCAGTAAACTTTTCAAAAACCTGTGGGAGTCAGGAATATAAATAAAAGAAACCAATGAAGAGAGGATGTGGATAGATTCTTCACCTATTGAAGTACATTTTGGGGCTTACCAGCAGGTGGCAATAGCAAACAAGCAGTGTTTTAGAAATGCGGGGCAAGGCTGAAATGTTCTTTTTCCAAATGTGCAGGATTATTACTAGTACCAGGGCGATGCTCTGATTTACAGTCATTCATGTACTTAAATCAACATTTTTATTTAAATACGAATGATCAAAAGGAGCATACTAAACACCCTTGGAAAAACATCTAGTACTATTCAGAGGGAGAGCAAAATCTATACTTCACATGGTTACATGTTTATTTTATTACTCCTAGTCAACACAGGATCAATGATTTTTGTATTAAAAATGTGAAGCAAATTCATAATCTTAGGTCTTAAAGTCTCTAAATATGCTTCACAGTCAGTCTAATTATTTAACAAGTATTCTTTTAATCTCAAGTCATAAAATTTAGAAGCCCATAACAGTTGGTTTTTTTTTTTTTAATAACTCCAGGCTTTTAGGAAACACCAAAACACACACGCACACTTCAGTGTGTATTACAATTCCATTTCTAATTCGGCTGATGATTATGTGTCTCTGTTGAGGGCACCCAAAGTTTCTTGCCTGGAGGCTCGGGGGCAGTGATTGGTGGTGTAACTGAGATCAGTTCCCCTATTCTGCATGTCTCTCAGTTTCCCTTTAAGGAATGAGGTGTATTATAACAAGGGTAAATTCTTAGACGTTTTGTCTTTTCCAGTCATCATTCTGATTTCCTTGGCTTGAGCCAGGAGCTCCGTACGTACTAAAATAATACGTAATAAGTCCGTGGTAAATATGCTTTGGTAGTTAGAGCGAGTTGGCATTTGCTTTTATTAAATCATGAGTAGATTACAAATAAATTTCTGATTTAAATTCTGTGTTTCATGGGCTCCTGCTGTATACATTTTTTTCTGTGGCAGGGGAAAATAATGAATATTAATGTTTCGTATATTTCAGAATATATTATTTCATTCTGTAAGTTTGCTCCGATTCCAGACTTGTGAAGTTTTTCATAACTGTTTCTTTTTTATTGGCGTATAGTCGACTTACAATGTTGTGTTAATTTCTGGTGTACAGCATAGTGATTCATTTATATAAATACATTTCTTTCCATATTCTTTTTCATTATAGGCCATTACAAGCTATTGAATATAGTCCCCTGTGCTATACAGTAGGGCCTTGTTGTTTATCTATTTTATATTTGGTAGAATAACTGTATTTTAAAGTTAAAATTAATGTTAACTGAGACCGAGGGGGTTAATAAGCCCAGGGTCCCAGCGGTCGGTCAAAAGGATGGCTCAGTCGGAAATCAGAGCGGCTGCGGTTACCGCCCGGCTCTGAGCCGTCGCGCTCTCTCGCCTTGACCTGCTGCGTGTGCTTCCTCACTCCGTCTCCTCGATTCCACCCTGGCGTCGCTGCCGCTCCACCCTGCAGCTCTCATGTCTCATCCCAGTAGCCTAGGGGCTGTCCTTCAGAATGGAGGTCAGCTCTGCCACACCCCTGCTCCAGACCCTCCCACGGCTCCCTGTCACCCTCTGAATAAAAATCCAACCTTGTCAGCGGGGGGTGCCCGCCCCTGCTCACTCGCCTCGAGTCCCACTGGCTTCCTCGCTCATTCATCCAGCCACTCCCTTCCAGCCCTGTGACCCCTGAAGCCTTCTCCCTGGTCCTCTTCGTCACCTCTTCTCTGGGTCACTGTGCGAAGACCGGTTCTCTGACTCGCTTCCTGTGCTGTTTACTCAGCTTCGGTTTTTTTTTCCCTGCAGCGATCATTGCCTGACACTCGATGCAAAATACATTGTTTCCCCGTGTATTTTCTGTCTCTTTCACTAGACTGCAGTCCCACAAGGGCAGGGTCTTTGTTTTGATCACCACTGTATCTCCGTACCTAAAATAATGCCCAGTAGGTGGTGGACACTGAGTGAATTTTTATCTACGTAAGTGAGTGAATGAAGAAATAAGACCTGCACTTTCTGACTCTCAGTCCGCTACTCCACAGGTCAGTTTCCCAAGGGGCCAAATAAGGTTTTTGTTAAGGGACCACACCCGACTTGGTACGTTAAGAAGTGCCGCTTACTAGCTCTTTGCTGTAAGGGAAGTCAGGGAGACTTCCCCTCTCTCTCCGTTCCTCACTTACAAAATGAGGTAACAGTCATCTTTGTTTTATCTTCCTTATTAAGTTACAAGAAGATCAAAAGGGAAAATATTTTCGTAAGATTTTGCTAAACTGTAAGAAATGAAGCAAAGATTAACTGTTACTTGAGAATTTTAGGTTCACTAATTGGGCACATTTACTGTAGACAGCAGCGATGGCAGTAAAGGAAAGCCTGGGGATATTTATTTTCAGGCCGTGAGGGGGCGAGGAGGGCAGGATTGGAAGCCCGGGATTCTGAAGACAAACGAGCTTGCATGTGAGCCGCTGCTCGGGCCTCTGGCTGCCTGAGTGATTTCGGGCAAATGATTAGAGCTCTCTGGGCCTCAGGTTTTCCTTGTGTAAAATGTCGTAACTGAAACTGCCTTGAGGGTTACTACAGAGATATTAAGTGAGATTAATGAATGTCAAACACGTTGCTTTATTGTTATTGCAAGTGAGATGGCCTGGAATAAATCTTGCAGAGCACAATGATCACATTCTCTCATTCAAAAAAAAAAATGTATTGTTCATACCACCATCTGCTGCATTAGCGGGAGGACACCTGAACTTTCTTGTCCTTCCACTTCCTCCTCTCATTCCCACCGACTCCAAGAACGCTCACCCACAGAGACTTAGTCCCACCTGAAAGCCAGGTGAAGAGAACCTCCATCCTAGACCACAGCTGCTATTACATGTTTATGCCACATGGTGGCACTGTTGCAGCCGGCTCCCTCCTGTCCAAAAGCCGCCTGTTCACTTTGTGTCTTTTCCTAACCAGCTCCCTGCCGTAGCACCCCGGTGCTTGGGCTCAGGGGTGCCAGCTCTCTGTCCTCACACGGAGGATGCTAAGGTCTCTGGATCCTGAGGGACTTCCAGCATTAACCTCAGGTTGTGCTGAAGAATGAGTCCTCGTCCATGACCCCTGAGGCTGTGTCTGAACTTGTTTCGCCATCCAGGGGAGCGATTTCCTCTTTATCAGGCGGACCCTCACTCAGGAATTGCCCACTTGCTCCCCGGTGACCAACTCTGCAGAACAGAGGGTTAGACAGTTTTTGCTACATGACACAGGCATGTGCGTGTGCGGGCGCAGTCACACGCACAGTCACGCACACTCACACTCACTCAGGGTCATTTACCATCGCCTTCTCCCAGAGCAGTGGACGTTCATTTTCATAATTAATAAGGCCTCTCAGGTGACCTTAAAAGATAAAAACGATTAGATTCTCTTGATAGTAAAACAACAGAAACAACATGTCCATCTTAAATTCCTATTAATATTGCTATTTTTTATGATATCACTTATATATGGAATCTAAAAAAAAAATAATGCAAATAAACCTATTTACAAAACAGAAACAGACTCAGGCATAGAAAACAAACTTATGGTTACCAAAGGGGGAGGGGTAGATTAGGAGTTTGGGATTACAATATACAAACTACTATATATAAAATAGATAAACAACAAGGTCCTACTGTAAAGCACAGGGAACTATATTCAGTGTCTTGTAATAAACTGTAAAGGAAAAGAATCCGGAAAAGTGTTGCAGAAAAACATGTTACAGCTCAATGGTGACAGCAACCTGGATCTGGGCGAGAGACCAACACAGCACTCGGAGGATTGGAGAACTCAGGTTTATTACACCAGGGGTCCCAGAGAAGTTAACACTCCAAGCTCTGGACCCTGGCTGTAGGTTTACACAGGCTTTTATAGGCTGCCAGTTTACACTTTGCAACATCATATGCAAATAAGGTATAAAAATTTACTAATTAGGAACAAGCTTTGTAGAAAATGGACCAATCAGGATGGAGAGAAATAACCAATCAGGAGTGAGCTCAGGGAACCAATAGAATTTTAGGGGTGAGTTCCACTTTTCCTAGAAGTAAGCTGTTTCAGAGGCATAAAGTGAGATAGAGCTTCTGGGCCAGGGAACCTGATGGTGCTGGCAGGAGAGTAGTGGCCCTGCCTAGGGGTCCTGCTGGTCTTTTTTATGGGGCTCCCACCTCAAAAGAATATATATGTGTGTGTGTGTGTGTGTGTGTGTGTGTGTGTGTGTGTGTGTGTGTGTGTATAACTGGATATTGTTCTTATTTTGACTATCACAGTGGTAGCCTATATTCTCTGATAGTCACTCAGTTTAATTTGGGGGGAAACGCTCGGCTCCATCACAAGTGGATACAACTGTGATGTGGGTCTCAGAGAGTCATTGCTTGAATATAGAGCTTTTAAGGAAAGAAGCAAAGGTGTTATGAACTGAGCTGCTAGGGCAAACGGCGTCCTTCCCCGGACTGTCGAAAACACCTCTCTTCAACGCCTGTGCTTGTTGCGTTTTCCTGTCCAGCTGGGCTGGGTGGTTGGGGCAGGCCTGGGCTATTACCAGCTCTAAGAAGCACAGGGTGCAGCAGACCCGGCAAAAGAGGACCCTCATCCGAGCATAGGGGGAGACGGCCGCAGAGGTTTCCAAGGCCCAGTCCATTGAGGGCGGGGAGCGAAGACTTCGCTCGTCTTAAAGGGCACATTCGCTATCTCTGGGTTTTCGGGGAGCCGGGTGGTGGTTGGCAGTGGTTTATATATTCAGAGTTCTGATCCTGGACAGACGTGAATAACATCCCCAACTACGGGTACAGATATGCCACACTTCATTTCATTTTTATATAAATACATTTCTGAAAACAAACGTCCCGGTGTCATGATGTAGCCCGAGGCCCTTACCTCTTCTACTTTCTCTCCAAATCAGATGAGCTCATTTATAAACTTTCTCATTGGACATCTCTTGGCCCTCTTCTGAGTTGCAAACTTAGCACATTAATTGGCATGACCTCAGTTTTGCCACCTTTAGCATCGTTGCCTTTTCTCTTCCCTGAACTTCAAAGTTGGTCTGCAGGCTGGTATTATAGCCATGTTGCCCGTCTGCACCCTCTCTTTTCTCCACACAGTTGTCTGAAATCATTTATGTTATCTCTAGCCACTATGGAAGAAAATGCCTGCTTATCTTACGTATATGATTTCCACTTCTGCAGGTCTGTGGAACTTCTGCAATCAATCAAATCTCCTTCTCACTGCTTTCTCTCTATTATTCTGGCTTTACCTACAGAATTATACTGTTCATTACTAAAATATATAATCATATTTAGACCAAGTGATCTAATTGCATACATTTTCTTCTGATCCAGAGTTCCTGGCACTCGGACCATTTCCTAGCAAACCTATCATAACTCACGGGCTGCTTCCAAATTCTGCGTGTTGGCTCAAGGTTCTTCTCAAACCATAAAAAGCAAACTTGAGAATTTTTCCCATTTGAGATAAATCAGAGATTGTTTTTCTTCGTTTTGGCAATCTTCATTTTTCAACAAAAAGAAGGCTGTGTGCATCAAAGCTGAAATGAAAAACTTAGCATCTACTGTAGACAAAGCACATGACATACGTTATTTAATCCTCAGAATAGCCAACGATGCTGGTTCAATTTTCATTATTTCCTTTTGCTTAGAAAATTGAGACTCAGAGAAATAACTTGCCCAAGATTAATCCCCTCAGTAGACAGATCCAAGCCCTTCTGTACCAGCCACTTCCAATTAATGCCCAGGCTCCGAGAAGACGTTCAAAAGTGGTAAATTCATCCTTTCAGACTATCTAAGCCTTTGCTCCACACCCCTGAAAGGACTATTGGTTTTTTAGTGGAATAATATTCAATGGCTGGAGGTCAAAATTTAAACCAGTTCTTTTCATTCACTAAAAAAAAAAAAAAAAAGAAAGAATGATAAACCTTCATTGCGAGAAAAGAGCAAAGCTAAGTGTATTTGTTAGTTTCGACTAGGCTGACCTGGCGGTGTCTTCCGTCTCTGCGGAACCGCGACCACCAGCACCTTGTGTGTAATAAGCCCAGGATGTTGTGTGCTGTTGTGTTAGAGGACCACCCAGCCCTGGGCTTTGTTTATTATGACGCCCAGTCAGCGATGACAGTTAAAATGATAATGGACTTAGACGGATCATTTGGGCAGTGTTCTTCTCATTTCATTTGTGTCAACTCAACCGTGGTTCAAGAATTGTCATCCAGTGAACAAAACTGTGCTTCTTGTGAGGGATGCATTCCAGAGTGTCCTGACAAGGGGACTAGATAAATTATTAAGCATTCACTGTGTACCAAGCACTGCCTCAGACAAGAAGACTTACACCCACTTTGTCACCTGAGGATGATAGACTGTGAACGCTGGAGCACATCTCAAATTATGGCATGAATCCACCCCCTCCAATTCCATCTCTCCCTGTACTCTCTCCCACCTTCCTGGGGTCCCCTAACATATCTCACTTGTGTAGAGACTTTGTGAGCATTCATTCAAAGAAGGAAGAATAATGACTGGGAGAGAGTTTTGATTACTGGTGGAAGAATCTCATTGCGCCAGCCCACTAATAATGCAGGTAGAATGCTGACACGCTGGCCGGTGGATGTCATCTTTATTTATAGTAAACGTTAGTAAAAATCAATTCCACCTGTTTCTTTTTACGTTTAAAAATGTGGCTGGTAGAAGAATTAAAATTACCTAGGCAGTACATATTCCTGTTAGACAGTGTGGCTCTCGTGTACTCCCACCAGTCATTGTAGGGGTGATTGCAGACTTATAATCTATTTTTTACATTTAAGGTTATATAATTAAATGTCTTTCTCAAACCATGGTCTTTTAATCGCTTCATAATTATCCATCCTATGAATGACCAGTGTGTTTATAACCATGACATCCTCTTCTGTCCCCAGGTAGCCATTTAAGTCATTTCCAACTTGCAAAGTAAGGGATTTTTTTTTTTCAATGACTTTGTTTTTAATCAATACCATTTTTCTTTTCCCGCTCCTTCCATTGGAGTAAATTTGGAAAAAGTAAATCTAGAAGAAGTCATTAAAAATTAAATAGCTTTATTATAGGAAGCACTCCCTTTTAATGTCATGATACATAGTTTTTTCCTTTTCATTTTTTGATTTCTTGTTTTACAAACTTGTATGTTGAATTTTCTTTCTTTTTCATTTGAATGTAAGCATGTTATATTTTCCATTTTATTAGAAACTTTTAAAAAGAGAAAGAAAATGAGATCATATAATGGAATACAATGCTTTATTTGAGTGAATATATCATTTTCTTTTTGATTGGCTTTATAGCTTGAATTCAATTTTGAACAATTATATATAATGAATCCTTTTATCTTTCCTCCAAATTTTGGATTATTTCCATTTATTCTGAACAAGCCTCAGATGGGCATTTAAGAAACAAGTATACAAAAAAAAGTCTATGTATCATGTCATGGCTTCAAGTTAGAGGTTATATTGTTGAAAAGTTAGGGGACGCTTTTCACAGTTGAAACAATTCAGACCTCATGCCTCCTAGGTCTCTTTTTTATTTGGCTGTGCTGCCAGCAGAGCAAATACATATTAAAGTCAGTGTCCAAAAGCCCCTCATTTTCCTGTTTATTTAACAAATCTATAATCGTACTTTAATAAAGACATGTATTTAATTGAAGCTTGGATTTAAGCCAATTTCCCCATTATCAGTAGATTTTGTCATTTGTGTGTGGGTGTGGTAAGAGTGTTTTCACCCACTTAAATAGCACATTTCCCACCTGAACTGTTCCTGTGCTGTCGTGCTTTATTATGAATGTCGGCAGAGCACTGAACCATCGCTCACTGTGCCACTAGATTCTAGTCACTGACTTTGGTTAAGTTTGGGCCGTGGACGTGAAATATTAAGCAAGAAGCTTGGGGCAGGGGAGCAGTGGAGCTCAGTTTCAGTGAGGGGAGCCCTGAGGAGTGGAGTGCAGAGCAGGGACGGGTGGAGACGTCATCACTCATATTTATGTTCAGCGTCGCTGCTGCTGGGATGCTGTTCTTGAGTATGAGTGCGGTTTATTGCAGGAGCCGAAGGCCTGTAGTCCTTTCTTTTTCATGTGAGATTTAACAGGATAGTGATGTCTGTGAAAATGGGAAGGAGAACAAAGAAATCAAGAGTAGGAAGCCAGAACGGAGCAGTGTACTGAACTCCAGCAGAGATGAAGGATGAGGATTTGAACCCGTGTTGTAATTCCATTCCTTCCAAGCCCACAGCCCTGTTCTGATGAGTATTTAATAGCAGGTCACAAGGAGTGATGGCAAAAGCATGGATGTGAGGATTCTGGAAACTTAGTTGTCATTCCAGGTCTACTGCTGTGTGACCCCAGGAAAGTACATCCACCTCAGAGGACTTCAGAGACTCCGCAGAGGTCAACTGTAACGTGCAAGGCTGAACCCCGCTCAGAGCTGGTCAGTATACCTTCTATAACAGCACTTAGGAATGACTTCCTAAAATTCAGTGTTTTAGCTGTACTTAGAGTCAGCTCAGGGATCAGAGTGTCCTGATCAATTATTAATGTCTGTGAAAAGTAATGTCGTTACTCTTCTCAGACAAAACCATCTCAGATGACCTTCTAAATTAAATGTTCTATAATTCTGTGACTTCAGAAGATTTGTATGTCCTGCTAATGTAAAACTAAGAAGATTCAATTGAACCCTTTTGTTTTTTTAAAAAATCGGTAATGTATTAAAATTACTTGTGTGATTCGTAAATGACACGTAGTTTAGAGCCAGTGTTGATTGAAGGGCTGTGTGGTGACAGTAAGCCTCGATTTCAGGGAAATGCGCACATCTATCCAAGAGGGCAGAATTATCCAGTGCATGGGTTCTTACTCACTGACTAGATCATTGTGTTAAATAATCATAAACTTAGTGTATTTAATTATCATCATGATTAATCTAATTGATATTTTAAAATCTCCAGAAGTAAGATACAAGAATGCGACACATGATTATTCTTAGGATTGGAAATTTTGCATGGGGACAACTTAGTCCATGGTTTTTTGTAAGTCTGCGGTCCTTTTCTTTCACAGTAGTCTGTGAGCCTTCAGTTATAGTCTATCATGACAGATGTCAAAGCCATAGGTGATAGGAATAATGAAATTTAATGAGTTCTTCTCTGCGCCAGGACTCATTCAACGAGCTTTATATAACTCAGTTGACTTCTACAAGTCTAATAAGTCAGTATTATTATTTTTATTATCATCCTCATCTTATAAATGAGGAAACTGAGGCACAGAAAAGTGACGCAACCTACCCCAGGTCACATGGCTAGCAGACAGCGGAGCTCTTTACCCGGTGGTGACAGCGATGACCATTTTGAGGGTCTCTCGGCACCAGGCACTTGGCCAGAAGCGTTCCATCAGCCATGTTGTTTCAGGTGTGTTTTATGGATGAGATAACTGAGGCTCAGGCTGCCTGAGTAATGAGTCCGCTGTCACCCAGCTAATCAGTCTCAGAGCTGAGAACCTCCAGTTCCAAAAAATGTGATGGGTTCACCACATTAAAGTCCTCCCTTCTGAAGGTCGTTATGCAGCTGTGGATATTGCTTTTGTTAAATCAAAGACGGTAAAGTACACGTACTGAAATCTGGACCTCATTTCTACTCTAGATTTATAGAAATGTTAGATTGCAGAATGTCTGGCAATGCATCCTGAATAAGCGTGTGCCACAGACCTGCAGACATTTGCACCCAGTACAGCGGGCTGGTTATCATCATTTAGGTCAAAACCCATGCGTTTACTTCCTCAGACACTCTGTGATCCCCCTGTGCTATATTTGTAAAGTGCTTCCCAAACATACGCCCTCGCACGTAACCACGCGCACATCTGTAGTTACTCTCTGTTCACCTTACTTTGTTGTACTGTCTTCTGAGCATTTACCACTATTGATACTGCCCAGCTATCCTTTACCAGGAGATGGTTTCATGAGAGCAGAGAGCTTATGTTTTGTTGATCGCTCCATCCCCAGAACCAAGGGCAGTATCTGGCATGCAAAATGCAACCTAAAATTTTTATTGAATGCATGAATTTTGCTTAGTTTTCTTATTAAAAACACCAGTAGCAGCATTTTTTAAAATTGACTGGTTCCCAGTGTGCATTGCTTTCTGTTAAGTACACATTTTCTGAATTTATTTCTAACAGTAAAATTAGGGAGTTGGTCCTACTAGCCTGAGGAAAATAAGACATTCTGAAGTCCAATTACTTGCATAAGGACACACACCTAGTAGTTAAGAACCACAGGCCAACCCACAGAGACCGTTCCCAATCCTGCTCTCCCCTGTGACTGCAAAAAGTCCTGAACACTTTGATCTACTTTTTGGTTGGTTTTCCTAATAAGTTATTTATGTGATTTTATTACTAACTTTATAGATAAGGTGTAAATTCAATCAACATTTATTGAACACACTCTTAGATTGTATGGCAAACATCATTAGTCTCCCTTTACAAGGGGAAAAAGAGAAGTTCCGGTGATGTGGGTCCTGGCAAGTGGTAAATCCACGTTACTAACCCAGGACTGTTGATTCCAAGTCTCCTGCTCATTCTGTGATATACCAGCGAGAAATAGCGTCACCAGCCATGGGTTTCCTTACCATTGTTTCCAATCTGTGTTGAGAGGATGCGTTACATCACAGTAAGTGTTGCGATTCCATTGTCAAGTGCTCTCTTGGGGCAGATAATATTTGAATATAGATTCTTGATAATTATTTACTCCAAATCTATGCATAAGTTGATTTTTTTTTTTTTTTGGCAGAGATCTAATCTATACAAGGAAGTGTCCTGGATGATTTTCTTATACTTGTCCTTCTCTCTCAAAACTCTTTGAGTCTTAGATTTGTGTCCTGTATCCCTAAATGGCAATTGATGAATTTCTGGAGCTCTCATTGATTTCTTTTTGGAATAAAGAATAATTTCAGGAGTAATTCAGAAATACCGTAGCAAATCTGTGCCCCTTTTAAAGAGGTCAAATAATTACTAAACTAATCAACATACATTTGGATTTCTCCTATACAAGAAGGAGGCTGCAGTAGAAAGATATTTCTTACAGTGCTTAGCTCACCTATTTTAAAAGTTATCTATCCAGAAGCATTAAGCAGCAAAACAAACAAAACGCAAAAACAAAAAACAAACCACAGCAATTTAGAGATTCCAAACTGACCAAATAGAAGAGAGACATGTATCTGCGTTTCTCTAGGAATTGGAGAGAAATAGAGAAATACAAATCCATGTTTTCACCTACAGTTTGTCAATTGATATTCCTTTAAGGTCAATTAGAATTGCGGAGTTGTCAAGCAAATATTCTGTTTCTAAACAAGGAGGCAGGCCCATAAAATTAAAAATGTGTTGCATTCCCTAGGCTGTTTTAGAGGTGATAGAACAATTTATAGCTTCTAATACAATCTAAGGGAAAATACAATTTATTGCATCAATTCAACCATAACGTAACAGAAGATCATTACTATCTTGCTATCAGCAACTACAGAAATTGTGAAGAGCTAAACTTCTAAGACCACATCAGAGTGAGGACATTAGTAAATTTTTTTCCTGAGAACTGTATTAATATAAATTCCAACGCTGAATTTCTAGTGACAGTACTTTTATTAAAGATCTTTCATTAACTCCAAATTTTTCACCCAGATATTTGATTAACAGATGATGAGGCAATTTCCCTAAGAACCCTTGGCAAGTTCATCTGTTATGTCCAAATAAATGTTTGGGTGCACCTCCTCCCCCAGCCTGATCAATCTAGCAAATACACTGAAATTTGGAGCATCTTTTGTGGGATTAGAGCATAGCTTCAGATTGTCACAAGCCCCTTGTCCTTCAGTCTCACATGCTCTGGAGAAAGGCTGTCTATTCCTTGGAGGTGCTCAGCTCTGTTTTTATGTGATGCGTTAGTAGGTGAATAACTGAAACTAAATATTATTTCAGTCTCTATACCTAGGATTTATTAGAGTAATGTGACTAATGAGTCACTCATTCAAGTTAAATTTGTGCCAGAAACTTCACATTCATTACGTCATTTCCTTCTGCCAACAACCTTGCTAAGAGGAGGTAGGAGGCAAGCATCATCCCCACTTCACAGACAGGAAAACTGAGGTGGAGCAAATGAACAGATAATTCGTGGCTGAGACATGGTTAACAACCACACTTGACTCTTAAAGTTTTGTTCTTTCCATTTTTCCCTCAACAGTACTTATTTTTATAAGTGTGTCTAAGATGATACCGTCTTAAGTTTTATGCAGAAGCTTTGCAGGACGACGTTTGCAGTTTTGTTGTTGCCTTTTTCTTGTATATTGTTGAGTGGCCTTCCTTCTCTTTACTGTCTTTATCCCATCTTAGGAAGCTGAGGGCTTAGGGAAGTTTCACTGGTTAGACATGTTAAGAAAATGGTTCTTTAAGGGGGCGAATTTAGCACAGTGATCAAGAGGACTGGCTTCCTATTCTGCCAGACCTGGTCTGAGCCCTGGCTTCACTATTGACCAGTTGGGGGAGATGGGGCAAATGTCTTATCCTCCATAAGTATCGGCTTCCCAGTCTGTAAAACTGGAGTAACGGTCATACCTAACGCTGATGGTTATGCGTGCATTCATTCATTCGGCAAATATTCATCGAGCCCTTATTGTGTACCAGATACTCAGTACTGAATTAACTGAGTTGCCTGTCCTGAAGCAGTTTATGTTCTAGCAAGGGAAGACAGATAATAAACTAATAAATAAATCAACCTATGTCAGTACTAAGGGCTCGGTAGAAATATAAGGCAAAGTAAGAGTGATAGTTATAGAGGAGTGGAAAAATGATGAGGCAGGAGGGGTATATTTTATAAGTTGACTAACGAAGCTTCCCTTATAAGATGACAGTTGGGCAGAGACCTGAAAGAAATGTTATTGAAAAAAATCAAAGAAAAAAAAAAAGCTACGCGTGGAGTGTTCTATAAGATGCTGGCTGCAGAAAGTCGCAAACCATCGCTGCATGCTCATTTGATTGGATTTAATTAATTTCTTTTATGTATGCCTTTGTTTTATTGTGCTAAGAACACTTAACATGATATGTACCCTCTTAACAAACTTCTGAGTGTACAATACAGTATTGTTAACTACAGGCACTGTGTTGTACAGCAGATCTGTGTAACTTACTCATCTCACACAACTGAAACTTTATTCTGATAGAGTATCGTTTTCAGTCATTAGAATGCAAGGTCCCTGAGAAGAGGGAACACTCTGTTTTGTTCATTGCTACATCACCAGCACTCACAATGCTTGCACAGATTTTCAGTACAACAAACCTGAGGCTCTTTGAGTCTCTACCTATTTCCCAATGGCTACGGCAGGAGGAGGAGGGAGGGGGTCAGAAGGTACAGGGAAGATGCTGAGAGTGGATCAGGCAGCTCTGAGGTAGCAGTCACCTATCCCACCTCATAAGAATGTCATCAGAGGTATAGACCCAGGTGGTTTGGGGGCATGACCTTGACTCTAGTTTCAGAAAAGACATGATGCTTCAGTAAGAAGTTTCCCTAAAAGGCAGCTGTGTAACCTACAGGAAACAACACCTGGAGACAAGTCCAGGCTCCCCCACTAACCTGGCTGAGGACACAAGGAGGGAAATGTACAATGGAAGATTTAAATGGCATACGCTTCATTCCAGCTCAACTCAGGCATTCCACCCTGACTTGCTGTTAGCCTGCCAGAAATAGCCAAGGCACAT
The DNA here is from genome assembly GCF_009834535.1 of Camelus ferus. Classification (NCBI taxonomy): domain Eukaryota; kingdom Metazoa; phylum Chordata; class Mammalia; order Artiodactyla; family Camelidae; genus Camelus; species Camelus ferus. The sequence continues at coordinate 15,169,515 of NC_045697.1, read as the reverse complement.
TCCTTAGGCCAGAGAGGATCCTCTTTCCTTTTATTCATTCAATTAATATTTACTGGCAAAATGTATGGGTCCAGCCCTTTGACTTGCAGAATACAGAGTTTTTTGCACGGTCAGTTTCTAGTTCCAAACTCTGGGCATCATGCATAAGATCAGGCAGCTTATGCTGTTTAAACGTGGCGGCTGCCACAAGGTCCATGTTATTTTATTTGGTGATACTAAATAGAAGTGATTGCCTCTAAAATAACTTGAGGATAACTAGCATCTTCTGCATCCAGAGACTTTGGCAAAACTGAATGATTTATAAAGCAGTCTCTTAAGTGGATTTGCTTCTGATTTCCATAATGTACTTTTTTTCTGTCCCCCAAGGATCTTAGCTAGTGTGAAAGATCTTTGTAGGTTATGTTAAGTATCAGGAGCTTCCCCACACTACCCTGCACTGTTTAATTGCAGATCTTGGAAACCCTCATTCAAAGATGCCAGATATTTAACTAAATTTCTGGTTCAGTTTTGCTAAATTGCAAACATCTTTGAAAAACTGATAAACAGGAATGAGTCTCCAAATGCCTCTAGAAAGACAAAATGCTTAGGAAAAAAAAATTGAAATCTCTAATTGCAGCAGCGCATTTTATGGTCAATAAAGTATTCAATATGCTATGCAGCAGGGGGGTTTCAACTGAGAGTCAAATAAAAATAACTGTGCGTGTGATAGCTCAATGAAAAGTTTCTTTCTATTCTCAGCAAGAGATAAAAAATCTCAGCTGTTTCCAGCCTGGCATATTTGATGAATTGCTTGCACAAAGAGAATGTGTGGATTTAGTCTAGCTAAAACAAAACAAAACAAAACAAATCCCTGGTAATAGGCTACTAAGGAAAGTTATGTATTTGATTCTAATTGGTTTTGGATTATTTAAATGAAGTCTTCTCTTCAGTATGAGTCTCCACAATCTGACCCCTTTGGTTTTTCTTCCCAGGAAGGAATAGCACTTCTTCCCTCTCTCCCTCCCTTCTTTCCTTCTCTGTTACCCACCCACCCATCCACCCATCCATTTATCCATCCCCTCCTTCCGCTGATATCTCCTAAGCATATACTTGGACCACATTTCAAGGTTTGTGCTAGTCAATATCCCTTTCTTTTAAATTTTTGGTTGGTGGGAGAAAAAAACCCCAGAAAAGCATGAGTAGTCTTGTAGACTCTCCGATGAAGGAGCAGCTAACAGCCTCGGGGAGCTGGCAGCAGCCAGTAGCTTTTCAGATGGGTCCCGAGGGACGAAGAGGATTATGCCACACATAATTTTAGTAGTATTGCCACCTTTTCCTTGAACTTCTCTTACCTGGAGTTCATGAACATCTTTTCATATTGTGATTATGCACATAATTATTGATTGTTCCATCTGATGTTATGTTAATAGTCTTTCTCCCTAAGGCTTCTTATCCTCGTGGCTCTACTTGGTTTTTCTCTCCCCATGTGCAACCTAATTATGATTTCATATGAATTTAAGTGGATTTGTGTATTCTAGTTACCGTAAGAAATCTTGCACACATTACCTGGCAGATGCGAGATGTCCCTTTTTGAGATTAAAAAATAATCAGTTCATTTACTTTTCTTAAAGCTTTTTACAATGAAAATTTCAAACATAAACAAAAGAAAGTGAATTGTATAATAAACCTCATGTACCCTTCACCTAGCTTCCACGATTATCAACACTTTGTGATTATGTTTCATCTATTAATTTATTTGTGGGGTAAGCACTTTTTAAAATAATTCTTATCTTCTTTACATCCTTATATAAGCATCTCCGACTGAAAACATCTTTATACATAAACCTCATGTGTGTTTGTCACATCAGCGCCTAAACAATGTCCTTTTATTGTATTTGGCTGTTATGTTTTCCAAGTCTCTTTTAACATAGAACACTAGTTCCCTTTTCCGTTTTATTCAGGCCTTTGATTTGCTTGAGAAACTTGATGTGTGTTCGGGAAGACATCTTGCACCCTGGATTTGGCTGAGGGCTTCCTCCTGGTGTCTCCACTCACAGCCCCTCTGTTCAGCCTGGCCCCTGTGGAGGCTGGATTAGATCAGGTTCCGTTCAGTTTGCAAAGCCTGGGTAATCAACCAGCCAGAGGTAGAGACATAAGGAAAGTGAAATGCAGTGTGTGCCCCAGAACTGCCATCCAGAAAGTGTCCTCTGTCATTCGCTCTGGGGTAGAGGAGAGGACCCCTTACTCTGTACCAAGGGGCAGCCTTAGGGAGCAAGATGCCTGCAGTCTTTTCTGACTAGGAGGTGGGGTGACTCCAATTAGCTGAGTTTATTTGCTTACTGGGACTGCACATTTGAGACCGAGGCTGAATGATTTGTGGCCTTATAGAAGGAATGGAGTGCTAACATCAGCGATCTGCCTTCTCTGTTCTTCTGCTCACATTTCTAATATACATCAGTGCTGGGCATTTGGAAAATGCAATTTGAAAGGGTAGTAGATTATTAGCCTTCTCAGGACCACCGGATGTTTCTGACTCAATCTTGCACGTCACAGGTGTGCAAGATTAGATGCAAAAACTGTGTATAAAACGTATAGTTTTAATACTTAATACTTGGCCCTTGTCAATGCCGAGTATATGGAAGCATTTGTTTTGAAAACGTATTTATAATTAGCCACTATTCTCAGAGGCTGCCAATGCCTCACTTATTTGCAAGTCAGCCCATCACCAGCCTCAGTCACTGCACCCAGATTCCCGGCACGGCCCCAGACCTGGAGGTTAGGAGGAACAGGTGTGCTGGTGTCAGCTCCGAGCAGGATGGGGAAGATCTCTGGGCTCTGAAATCACTGTGACAATTCCCCTTCATGTTAGCATCATACCTCTTTTTTTCCACTTCTTTCTCTCCTCATTTCCTTGGTTGAATTGGGTCGTGTGGCCCTGGAATATGTGTTTCCATCAGAATTTGATGGAAATTTGATGGAAACACACCCTGTGAGGTGATTTCTGTGCCTACTTCCATATTAGTATCCATGAATTGGGTGTACTTTGGTAAGCCTATAGAATTTCTTTAAATGAAAATGATGGTCATAATCCTTTCATTTATAATATATTTTAGAGTTTATGACATGTATTTGTGTGCTCTGTATCATTTAATTCTTAAACAATTCTGTCATAAACAATAATTTTATACTCAAGAAAGAATGAAGCATGAAGGATTTAAACAACTTAATGACTATAATGAAAAAGGAAATAAACTGGTTTTAATTCCATTGGCTCATTAAAAACTGTTTTAGACACTTTGTGCTGATTTTATGCCTAGATAGATGGGGTATCAGGCTAGAAGACATAGTTTTGCTTCAGGAAACTTAGACTCTGACTATGAAATAGGAAGTGATGGGAGGTGTTCTCAAAGGGGGCAATAGGGAAGAGCAGGAAATCCAGCAAGGACGGGGGGTTCAGGAAGAATCTTGTATTCCAAGCAGGCATGCCCTACTGTTCTCTCTTGTCAAGGGTCTGGAGGGGTGAGCGGACCCAGGCCCTCACTGTGATGGCAACATAGCATGCGGGAGGTCCCTGGTGGGCGATGTAAGTGTAAAAGGAAGCAGAAGTCAAAGAAGTCAAATGATGAAGGCTATCATTAGGTGAATATTGCAATGACCTATCCAAGAGTGGGTGAAGGTCTGAACTACTGGGTGGGGATGGAGAGAAACTCTAGGGGTGGTCAAGTTCTTTTTCATTATAATTACCACCCACTTGCATGTCTCAGGGTGGTGTCTAGTGGGGAGAGGTCAGTAAAGGTCAGAGCAGTGAGGAATTAGCCCTTGCCGTATTGGTCCTCCATTTGAACCTCAAGGACAGCAGGAGAGCAATGACAGCCATCAAAGTCAAAGTAAACTTTCACTGAAGGCCAACAAAGATTCCCAGAGCTCATGACCTGATCTTGACAAAATGGTCCTTGAAGAGAAGGGCTTTGGAGAAATTGCTGTCTGATTGTCTTGATAGTAATGTCATTGATTCCTCATCATCCATTAGGTTCACCATTGACTTCCCATTGGGAATGAACAAAGAGGAACGAGACTTGCTTTCTGCTCTGATGGGAAAGAAAACAGGAACACCAGGAGCCTAGATCATATCCTCCATTTAGTTTTGAAAACATGTTTGGATCACATCAATTCTGAGAGACTGTGTTTGAAGTCATTTGCCTGGTTGATATGTTTATTGCATAAAGTGATTCACAATCAAGAGTTGTAAATTTAATTTTCTGAATAGCACACCTCAGCTGTTAAAGAATTGAGTCATTTAATCTCTTGCATTTTTTAAAAGTAGTATTGAACTGTGGTTATTGCTGAACTAACTGTAATCAGCTTTCTTGCTTTTGATACCATCCATCTGATGCTCTTCTCAAATACACAGGATGCTGTAAAGACCCCGGATCTGGATGTGAACAGCAGGATTCTTTGTTGCTAACTTTTTTTTTTCCATCACCAATGCTAATACTGTCTCACCACAGTCAGGGTCATCTATTAATTTTCTTATTCCAGTTCAGATGACTAAGAGTACAACAAATGATTGTTAATGACAGCACAACAACTCTCAAAATAACTAGCCCTGGTTACTCCCCTTCTGAAATACCCCTAGTAATTCATCTGTCTATGTGATAAATGATTTATATCAGGGCCCAATTCAGTCTTCAGGCGATAAGCCCACCCTTCAGGCAAAAAAAAAAAAAGAGAGATTCTGTAATAGAGAAGGAACTGAAAGGCAAACTAAACATGTACTTGTGTAAATTTGTTTCATATTTTCAATTTTCATACTTCATAAATACACATCTAGTGCAAAGTTGACATTTGCTGTGAACCATTGACAGCAGCAATGAAAATCAATATTTCTGTCCACTTTGTAGTTCAAGTGCTTATTACATAATCATCTCATTTCATCTTGTCTGTGATGCTGTGTGATCGACAGTCTGTCTGCTGGAGTTGGTTAACTCCAGTTTGGAGAGGCGAACTTGATTGCCTGGTAGATAGCTTCCTGGAAGCAGTGCCCTTCACTCCAGCTCTTTCTGTGCTCTTTCCATCACACAGCTCTGTCCTCAATATTTAACGAGAGAGTTTTGGTGAAATGTGGCATTTTTCTCTCTGTAAACCACTGTATTCATTTCCTGGATCTTCCATAGCAAATTACTACAAAGTAGGTAACTTAACACAGCAGACATGTATTTTCCTTCAGTTTTGCAGGCTAGAAGTCCCAAAATCAAGGTTCAGGCAAGGCAAGGATTTCTCTGAAGGCTGCAGGGGAGAATCCTTTCTTGCCTCTTCCAGCTTCTAGTGGCTCCTAGTGGTCCTTGGTTTGTGGCAGCATAACTCCAATCTCTCTGTCTTCACGTGTTGGTTTTTTTTTTTCTTCCTGTGTGTCCACGTGTCCTTTTCTGTTTCTTAAAAAGATGCTCTTGTCTACTCCAGTATGATCTCACCTTGGTCCTTACCTTGATTACATCTGCAAAGACTATTTCCAAATATAGTTACGTTCTCAGGTTCCAGGGATACATATGTTTTGGGGAGGACACTATCCAACTTGTTACAGTTATGTTTCTTATTTCTACTCTAATAGGAAAATTAGAGTGTTGATTAACACTGATACCAAATTAATGAAAATAGTTTGAGTCCTGATATTTTTGATGGTCAATTGATTGCCCAGAGTTTAAAATCTGTGGCTCTTCATGAACTTCAGATTGTGTGTGCTTCGAATCTCTATATTGTACCAAAGAGTAAAGTAAACTTTTCCACTAGTTCTGATGGTGCAGTATTCCATACCCTTCCCTTACGCTGGCACTTGCCATAACTTGCTGTGTATGTCCCTGGTAGTCACAGAGAAAGCCAGCAGATGCTGAGCCCCCTGTTATTGAGATGCCTTCAGAGTTTACAGAACAAGGCTCTGACCCTCAGGCCAATGCAATGGGCATTGTCAGATTGACAGACTGAATAGGGAGTGATCATCAGAGCTCCCTGGAAGGTGAGCTTGATCAACTAATGATTCTTAAGTCCTTGTGATAGGAATCCTTGATTTTTTTCATAGAGTGATCTTTTTTCACTTTATTATGTCTATAGTGATGGGGGCAAAATTAAGGAGGGGTTGGCAATGGGTCATAAGCAAAAGTATCACTCGTATCAACGTAACAATTGGTTAAAACACACATAGTGTTTACTTAAGCAACTGACAAGTTAATCTAAACTTGATAGGATTGTAACTGAACTTCTGCAAATTCAATCCAATTTTACTTAAATTGAAGGGATTATTTTAAATTATAGAAATGAATACATGTTGCATTTTGAAAATTAAAAATATGTAATACCAGAAAGGAAAAACAAATGAAACTTTACTTCTATTACCTAAAGTATTTTAGGTTTATTTCCTGCCTCCTTTTATTCCATGCACCTACTGAACATATTCCTTGCATCCTGCTTTATTTTTTGAAAATAAAATTTTAGCGATTTTATGGTTTTCATGGTCTTCATAAATATCATTTTTGTAGCTGTATACCATCTCATCAAGGATAGATTTTACAGAAGAGTCTCCCCATTGTGAGCGTATAAATTGTTTCAGATAATTTTGGTATTGTGAAGAATGCTCAGATGGATCGTATTTCAGTGCAGATCTCTCCCAGAGGTAACTATGCTGCTCTCCAGGTATATTTTTATTATCGTTTTCTTGGTTACATTGATCCATATTGAGAGCTTAATATTTTTTATATTCCTCATCTATATTGAAAATTCGCTTTCTGAAACCATTTGCCAGTTTACGGTTCCTGTCATAGCATTCAGAGTCCTCACTGAACTGAATCCCTGCCAGCTTTAAAAACACTAACAGCATTTAAATTTTTTTTTTTAAATCATTACTTGTTTGGCAAAAAATAGAATCATATTTTACCTTTAATTAACATTCCTTTACTTATTAGCAAGGGTAACTTTTTAATGTTTTTAGATGATTTTTTAACTGCTTCTATCTGTTATGAGCTGAGTTGTATCCCGCCCCCACACCCCCTCCTCAAATTCCTGTATTGAAGTCCTAACCCCCAGAACCTCAGAATGGAACTGTATTTGGAGGTAGGACCTTTAAAGAGATAATAAGGGAAAATGAGGTCATATGGATGGGCCTTAATTCAGTATGACTGGAGCCCTTATGCAAAGAGATTCAGACACAGACAACAGAAAGACCAAGAGAGAATCATGTGAGGACTTGGGAAGAAGGCGGCCTTCTGTAAGCAAAGGAGAGGGGTCGCAGGAGAAACCAAACCTGCTAGCACTTTGGTCTCAGTCTTCTGGCTTCCGGGACTGGGAGACAGTACATTTCTGCTCCTTAAGCCATCCAGTCTTTAGTGTTTTGTTATGGCACCTCTAGCAAGATAATACAATAAATTGGCAAAATATTGCCAATTTATTTATTAGGGTATTAGAACTTTTCTTAGTAATTTGTACAAGCTCTTTTTATGGTGAACATACTTGATGTTTCCTTTTTTGCATTTTTACACAGTGATTATTTACCTTTGTCACATTTTCTTTCTTTTTTTTTTTTTTTTTTTTTTTTTGCAACACAAGTATATTTACTGTTTTCCCACAATTATTCATCTTTTTCTTTGTGCTTTTCTTCCTTGTACTTCAAAGCTTAGAAAGTCCTTCTCCCTTAGGAGATTTGATGCTCTGTCAGTTCTATTTTTTGTGAGTCTTTCTGTTGACCTGTATAATAAAACTGTTCTCCATGTTTGAGAATGCAGACTCACAAAAGTAGGTGAATTTCAAATCTACAGAGCAAAGCTTTCTTTACGATTTTTATGCCCTGCCCAGTAGCCAGTCATTTTTATTTAAAATGACCCATTTAAGATAGCAGTTATTTTTGGTGGCTTTTACTTCATTTTGAAAACCTGCATTATCCCATGGAACAATAACCTCATTTTTTTTTAAATCTTCAATTTTGTGAAGATCAACAGTTATAAAGACAAAGAACCTCAGAGTGGAGAATGGCTACAGCTCCCTGAAATCTGCCCACTGTCCTTGAAATTCTACTGATATCTTATTTCAAGGGAAGAACTTGTCTCGTAAGATGAAAGAAACAATCCCTTCTATTTTTCCTTGTTTTTACTTGTGATTCTTGTGCTATGACAAAATTTAAAGTCTTCTTTTATGAATCATATTATTCAAAATTTCTGCTTTTTCTTTTCTTTTTTTTCCTCAGAAGATCCTTCTAGAACTTATTTAAAAATCTGTCTCTTTTCTGTAGCTCTATGTTTATTTCATTTAGTTTTGCTCTCGGGCCCATTAAAAAAGCCATCTCTTAAAGGCACTGTTTGTCTTCTCTTTGTTGGTGACGTTCCTTTCAAAATGTAAAACTGTTTTGACTTGTGAGATAGAATTTTCTGACCATTCTGGAATTTCTCCTAAGTTGAACTACCTTATGTTGATGCTAAATAGTAAAAAAAAATATAGTCTGCAAAATTACTTTAAATAAGGATTTGAATGGCCCTCTCTGAAGAGGGAAAAAATATATATTTCCTTTACTTGAAAAGAAATTCAGATATATTTGATATATAACATTGTGTAATTTAATGATCATAGTCATTATTAGATTTATCATCAACTTTAATGTGCATAGTTCTGCAAAATGTTTACTATTAAAGTCAGACCCTAACCTCACATGATTGGAGGTTTAGTGGTGTCTTATTAACAGCCTCTCTCTCTTGGGTTTGAAAACAACTTGAGAGGAGGAATTAAGCCTGGATGTATATTTGTGTGTCCCTCAGTGCTTTGAGGAATGATTTGTACACCATTATCTTGGCAAACCTACCAGTGTGTTTGTGTTTGGCCCTAAGTCTCACGTACCTCAGTTTCATCTTCTCAGCTGGACTTGGGGATTCTGATTCATATTCAGAAAACTCTCAGGAGACTAAGGAAGACAGGGTGGAATACCAATTTCTTACTTTACAGTGAGAAATATAGTTGTCAGATATCACAGTTTTCCATCAACCTTGTCTCCTTTCTGCACGGTAGAACATACACATAGGGAGCCAACTCATACTCAAGAAATTTGCCCGGCAAACATGGAATCAGTGTGAGTGGAATTAACTGTTTGTTTTTCATGCTCAAGGGCCTGACCTAACTGTTTGGAACAACCATCTGCAACACAGGACTGTCCCAGTCAGGGGGTGCCCCCTCCTGTGTAGTGGTTGGTTGGACAACAAAGACACATTGAAACTATCATTTTTGTACGACTCTGCAAAATCATCTGCCTTTTCCTTAATATTTTTATTAGATACAATAATGGCATTTCAATATTCCACTTGAGCTCACAGCAAAAAGAAATGTGACAATGAATATATGTGTATTCATGTATAACCGAAAAATTGTGCTCTACACTGGAATTTGACACAACATTGTAAAATGACTATAACTCAATAAAAAATGTAAAAAAAAAAAGAGTTTCTTATTTATGGAGAAAAAACATTAGTTTTCTCTAAGGTGCCTTTAAATTGGGGTTGATTTTACATTTTAACAACCAGAGTTTTCAAAGTGCTTTTCTTCTAACCAACAGATTGGTACCTATCCTTGTCCATTGCTTTTGTAAAATGGTCCATTTAAAACTAAGATAATAGGGTGACAGTCTGGATTGAGTTAGAGTTTCTAGAATTTTATAGCAAGCAGTGATGAGGCTTAAGAGGTAAAGAAGGCTGGATTCTGTTCTAGCTCACTGCTTTCAAATCTCACTTAGAATCATCCACTCCATCCCAGTGAGGAAGGATTTCTCAAGATGAGGGAGAAGCAGGGCATGCCGTGGATTTCTGGAATATTCAATGTGTCCCTGGGTAGTAATTTCCTGGTATGACAATCCATTCTGTTAATTGCTTCCATCATTCTACTGTAGCTGCAGACCTACTTCTGTCTCCAGCCCATCTACCTTTTCATGTATTAATTTATTTCATGGAAACAAAGAGTATTGCCCACCTTGGTTGGAGGCCTACTTGATATAGCTGCCTTCCCAGTGAATGAAAGCATCTCCTACATAAAAGTGGTGAAAATAAAATTGAGATTCAGAATGTTACAAAACTGTATTACAGAATGATCTTACTTGTGTGAACAAGAATGGATGTACTGGTCACCTTTTAAACTGTCACATTGATGCCCGCATGGGCTAATTTATTTTCTATGCTGCCTTTCTTTGTTGTTGCCACTCAAATCTCTCTCTCTCTTTGGTAATAGCCAACATAATTTTTCAGTCACTGTTCCTTATGTACCTCGTCTGATTAAAATGTTTATTTTAGAGCAATGTAAAACTCTGAGCATATTTTCTTTCCTTTTTTTTTTTTTTTTTTTTTTGGCTATTTGCAAACCTGCAACAGTGAAGCTCGGATTTAATAGTAAATTACTGTTTAAATGTGTGTAAGGAAAACAGATATGTAACACTTGTTGAGTATCTGCTATATGTCAGATTCTCCACTCTATTCATTCCTTATTTTATTTAATCCACAAGATATATGATGAGTTTAACAGTGAACTTAAGTAATTTCCTGAAGGTGCATACGTGATATCATAATGATTTGAATGAAAGTCTATCTGGTTTCAAACCCTGTGATTTTTATCTTTAAACAAATGTACATCCAGTACAATGAAAGCTTCATGAAGGTAGGGTCCCTCTGTAATTATTCACCATTGGACCTCAGATACGTACCAGTTCCCAGTGTATGTGATATGATTAATAATTTTTTGTGGAACGAAAGAAGGAAGAAATGGATAGAAAGTAGAGTGAAGGAAGATGGGAGAGAAGGAAGGAGTAAGGAAGGAAGAATGGTAGGTCTGTGAAAATACTTCTTTGCTTCAAGTAGCTCAAGCATCACTTCTATAGAATATAATGATTTTGTATAATTGCTTAGTGTATATATGTAAATATTTAATCATTTAAAAAGTATTACCATGTATGTGAAAACTTGTGTATATGAATGTGTATATATGTATGTGTGTATATGATGTATATATTATATATAACATGAGTGATATTATATACATATATAGCCTTGAGTATTTGAAAATTTGCTTAACTGTGGTTACTCAAGTGTATGCAATGTCATCTATAATTTTAGACACTCTTGGACTAAACCCATATGCAGAGATTAAAACTGTTTAATGACTGAATGACTATGAAAGCAAATTAAATCAGAAATCCCTGCTTCCTTGTAGATACCATTTTTGCTTTTGCTGTGAATCAACCATTGGATACTTTTGTTTGAGATTTTTGTCTGTTCTTTTTTTTTTTTTTCTCCTTTGTCATAATGCTAGTTAGATTTTAATGAGAGAAACAAAATTGGCTTTGACATAAAGGATCTACTTCAAAGGAGCCAGTCAAGACAAAAAGAAAAACATTTTTGGACACAACCGTATTTTAACAAGTATAGTTTTTTTCACAGGTCATAATGATGTGAGTAGCAGTGGGAGGTTTCCATGCAGATGTAATTCATTTATTTCATGGAAACGTTAGTTCTTTTATAATATAGAGATTCATTTGAAACAATTATAAGCTGTCATATATGTCTTTGGCAAGCAAATTTTTCCATATAAATTTTCCCTATACTTTCTTACAACTATTCTGTAAATAATTTTGTCTAAATTATTTTGAGAAAAATAGAGATGAAACAATCTGAAAGCTGTAAGTGTGAAAAATTGTCCTTTTTGAAACATTGATTCCATTTTCAAACCTTGAAGATAGCTTTTAAAGTTTATATTTTATATTAAAGGCAATTACAGAAAATTTTTATTGTAATATATATTTGACATAAATTTTAGGGCACTTTAAAATTTTGTGGAATCAAGAGGGGGTGAAAAAAAAATACATAGCAAACCCAAGCGTAAAGTAGTTTATTAAGAATGCCATTTTGATCCAGGCTAACATGGGTTCAAGTCCTTGCTCTGTCACTTCCTAACTAGGATTGTTTCCTTTGACAAGTTTGACTTAACTTCTTTCATTTCTTAATTCGATTCAGTCTCTAAAATACTATGAGAATGCACACTTTACATATACTGGATGTTAATCAGATTGTGATTATAAAAAGATCATTGTCAAAGAGCAATGATCACAAATTGGTGATAAAATTGACCCTCTTATAGTAAACACAACATATATCTTAAAATGAATTGATACAATTCTTTATACCAAACCTGAATTTTAGTTTGTTTTCCTATAACAAAGATTCATGGTCTTAGGGTTTATACATTAATAGTTCTTGGGAGACTATTTAAACAGACTTCTGAATATCACAGGAAAGCTCTTTTCTCAGTTTAGAAAACAGACTTAGACATTCGCTTTTCTATGATGAGCAAATTAAACTTAAGGTGTGTAACTTTGTGTATGTATTCTTACCCTGCCTTTCCTTTCTGAGCAAGGTGAGTCGTCTAGTGCTCTGTGTGTCTAAAGTACCTGGGTCAACAGTCTTCTACTGCCTCATCATTTCTTATTGAAATGCGTAGCCTAAGATTTCACTATGAGTTTAATCCAAGCTGAATCAAAGTTATTTGTACTTTTTAATTGTCTTATTCAATAACACCAAGGTAACATGATATTTCTATTCTCCAAGCCCCTTGACTCTTCCTTTTTTATTTAGTGATAGATCATCATATATGTCCACATTTCTAGAGCTGTTGACTACAAATTACTGTCCCAATTCAGCAACCTAGGTGATACATTCTTCTGGAAATTGAGGAGAAAGACAGGACGATGGGGAATCACCAGAGTACAGGGCTGATTTTGATATGTGGAAAACCATCATGACAGATAAATTGGATTTGACTAACCATGAAGAATGAGTGGGCGAGGGTTCCAGTTTCTGCACATCCTGACCAACATATTGTCTTTTGTTTTTTGATACTAGCCTTCCTAATAAATGTAAGGTGATATCTTATTGTGGTTTTGATTTAACTTCCTTGAGGATTACTGACATTGAGCATCTTTTCTTGTAACTATTAACCATTTGTGTGTCTTCCTTGGAGAAATGTCTGTTCAAGTCCTTAGCCCATATTTTACTTGGGTTATTTAAAACATAAGTTATAGGAGTTCCTTAGATATTTTTCAGATCAACCCCTTCCTTATTAGATATATGACTTGCAAATATTTTCTCCCACTCTGTATGTTGCCTTTTCACTCTGTTGCTGGTTTACTTTCTCAAAGAGGTAATAGCACTCATGTTCACTGCAGCACTATTCGCAATAGCCAAGACGCGGAAACAAACTAAATGTCCATTGACAGATAAGTGGATAAGGAAAATGTGATGTACACAAACAATGAAATATTACTGTCCTTTGAAAGAATGAAATATTGCAAGACATGACAGCATGGATGAACCTGGGAACTAAAAGAAGAAGCCAGTCACCTCATGATTCCTCTTACATGAGGCATCTAAAATACTCAGCCTTGTAGGGAGAGAGAGTAGAATGGTGGCTGTCAGTGGCTGGAGGGAGGGGAAATAGTCAGCAGGTATAAAGTTTCAATTATGCAAATGAGAAATTTCTAGAAATCTTCTTTACAACATTGTTATAATAATCTATAGTTAACAAGACTGTGCTGTACACTTAAAAATCTCACATTTAATGTTCTTACCACAATAAAAATAATTTTTAAAAGTATAAAAAGAAATAATAGAAGAGCATTTTTTGATCTAATAGAGTATCCACAGAAACAAATTTTTTAAAAAAATGGGTAGAGTTATTAGAGAAATAAAAATTAGAGACAACAGGGTCAAAGCTTGCATTAATTTGACCAGAACTACTTTGAAAAGCAGGGCATGTGTAAAGCTAAAATACATTCTTAATTGCTCAAACATCAGTGAAGCACAAATCCAGAGCAATGCTATTAAATCTGTACAGTGATGCCTCTTAGCAATTAAAAGATTTTGTTTGAAGGACTCCTCTTAGAAGTCTGAGAGCTGTTTTGTTTCGGTTAATTATTAAATCAGTAGTTTTCCATTTATTTCTAACATGTAGCTAACTAGAGACTTTTATTCTTACCTCTCGCCTAATTGCCTGGAGTGGATGGTCCATTTCATTTAGATAGCTTGAATTCCTCTGCCTCTCCTGTTTCATCTGAAGTGATCATGTTAATTGCATAAGGGTTTCTTTTAAAATCCTATGAGTGGGTTGTAGAAGGAAAAATAAAATCACAGATTTCAAATAACATAACATGTTTTTCTTCTCTCCTCTTTTTATATTCCTTAAATTATTTTTGTGAATATACTTACCTATGCCTTCTAAAATATTAATACAGTTGTTTGATTTAACTTTCAAACCCTTTTTAGCCTTTTATTAATTTTGATATTTAGATTTTATAGAGTAGTTTTCTTCATTTTCTTCCTTTTTATTTGTATTTACATAAGAAAACTTTATTTATGTCACTTGTATTATTTACTGTAAGCAACAGAAATGGGAACCTGAGCTGGAAGGTAACAATGATCACAAGTAACAGCAAAATAAAATCCTGCTTTTTATAGGAGGAAGAAACCTTGTCTTGGCGTTGAGAAATTTGAGCTTAATCTTGTGTTGGCTACTATGGCCTTAATTAAATGTTGGCTACGTGGCCTTAATTAAATCATATTGATTTTTCTGGTCTCTTCGGGTTCAGAAATTATAAAATTTACCTTAAATTGCTTTCCCTTTTCATTGGGTGACCACTTCAAGAAGTATTTTAGCTGAGATCAATGTATGGAAGCATGGATTATGAAAGCAAATTGAGAAATATTAGCAAAAGAATGACTATTTTTCTCAGGCGTGAAAGGTGAGAATGTGGACTTTCGATTTGTGCACATGAGGATAACCTCTTTACTATGACATGACACTCCAGGTAGGTAAATGCCAAGTCCTCAGCCTGAGAAACTCTTGGGATTTGTTACTGACTTGGCCACAGGTCACCAGACATCTGTGGACCTTGGTTTCTGTCCGTCAAGTGAAGGGATTGGAGTAAATGATTAAACTTTTTTTCCTACCTCTGGCAGGAGTCTGAGATACAATCTTAATTAAAATCAGCATCAAGAAAACCAAAAGGAAAGTTCTGCTCTAGTTCATGTTTAGTAAATCAAAGATTAGTTCCTCATACTTGTTTCTTGCAGGCTTTTAACAAGCGCTGTGTGTCAAGCCCTGGGGGTTCAAAACCCAGTCCCAGAAAGCAGAGTCTAGATAGAGAAATGTGCAGAATTGTTTAGAGTGTCATATCATTGCTATCATAGAAGTGTAAGCAAAGTGCCTTTGAAAAATACAGAAAACTCACCCAGTTTGCTTGAGGTTTCACACATGAAATGACATGATAACTAGTACTGGATGTATGAGCATCAGTTTGTCAAGAGGAGGAACTGAGACAAGCATGTCAAGGGCCAAGGTTTGAGTGTTCTGATGCCAGGAAGCTTGTCTGGGAATCTGATTAGCTTTGTGTGATCAGGACATGACTATCAGGATACAGATCATGAGGACTTTTTGAGTATACCATTTTCAACTGTTTAGGTTTCTCTTTTCTAAAATGAGACTATTTTAAAGATGTGTACATAGAACAGTGTTTGGGGCACCTAAGTCTCTGGGTCCAGGACAGACTGAAGGATGCTGAGACGGGCAGCAAGAAGGGAAGTTAGGTGGCTATTGTAGTGGTTCAGGTGAGAGATTAACCGCGGTGTGAACAGAGGCACAATCTGTGGAGGAACTATTTCAAAGAATCCATGATACTCGGCAGTGGTATGAGTCAGGATGATTTGAGTTATGCTGGAATGATGAATAACCTCCAAGTATTATCAGTGGTTTAAAGCAACAAAAGTTTATTTCTCATGCAATATATTCAATTATTTCAAGCGGGAATTTAGAGAGGGACATTCAGATATTCTTTGCTCCTCAAAGTCGTTCAGGGACTTAGAGTGACTGCTTCCATGTTTCCACATCAGTGTTAAACGAACAGGGCAGATCACACACTGTCTCTGAAAGCTTCGATCTGGAAAGCACCCATTTCACTTCTGTACACATCGTATTGGCAAGGTCTAGTCGTTTGGCTGTGCTCAACTTCAAGGGGGCTGCAAAATGTAATCCTATAGGGGCTCTGGAAGTGAGAACTAGTGTTAGATGAACGACTCTTAATCACTATGGTAGCAAGTAATTAGGTTTGGGGAGATAGGAAGAGAGAAGCTAGGACAATTTCAAAGATGTTTCTAGCTTAGACCTTTATATGTGCGGGCTGGTCATCATTCTGTGTGTGATGAGTTTTACTTCACTTTCTCTTTCTCCAGGAATCTCCCCTTGACCATGACTAGGTAGGGGCCTATGTTAGATGTGCTCAGTGGTATCCATGTTTAATAACTGGCTATCTGTGGGCTGGAAAAAACAACAACAACAACAACTCTGGTACCATTTGTTGAATTCCCTGGTGTAAGTACTCCCACCATGGCCAACCTCACGCTACCAACCTGATGCCACTGCACAAAGTTGGTAATAGATGCCCAGGAGCACACCATCATATGGCGTCTCCATCACATGCGTGCTATGGAACTACGTGAGTTCAAGTGCCCAGATAATCATCAGATATAATAAAATAATTAGGAAGAGATTGAGTTTCAAGTATTTATAAACTTTGTTTTAAATATAATTTATTTAATTGAAAGTTTGTCTAATTTAATTTTTAATAATGGCTGGTTTTAGTGACTGGCTTACAAAATTCCTGAAAATCCTGTAGTTGGCTCTCACAAGCGCTCAGGGGCTGGTTCCAGCACACCCTTTGGTGCCTTCTTTTCCTCTGTACTCACACAACACTGTATACTTGTTCCCCTTACTGCTTTTATCAGCTTTATTTTAATTATTCATTTACCCATCTGTGTTCTCCGCTGGACAGTGAGCTCCTCAAGGCAAAGGGCCCTGTCTCACTCTGGAATGAATGCTCTGTGCTTGACATGGTGCTTGGAACACAGAAGAAAGTCTGTACATGCTAGTTGAGATAATGGATTCACCCAGACAGATTTTTCACGAAGTAAGCAGATCAGCGGTTTCTTTTCCACTGACCCTGATTTGCAGGGGCCAAGTCATTTCATTTTATTAAGAAAGAGCCACTCCACACAATTGCTCCGATGTTAAACTCTCCCTACCTGTACATCCTCAGCTGTTTAAAAGCAGTATCTTCAAGCCTGGCTTTGCTCCTTGGGTGAATGCCAGTTTCTCTAGAAAACATCTCAAGGTAAATGTGTGCTCAAGACCTAGACTGTAGCATTAGAAAATTCTGTTGTTCTTTTGGAGTTTTATTCTGACATTTTCTTATGTAAATAATCTGTATATAACCACTGTAAATTTTTGCATCTCCCCAATGAGGTGTTATTAAAAACAGCAATTGTGTCTTAAGCTTTATTCATATCCCTTTAACCTAACACATTACTGGTCATATCATAGTGACGAAAACATTTAAGTTTTGACTGTTTTACTTCTACCTCAAATACCAAGTAAAATGAACTCAAAATGACTTTCTGAAGCTCCGTACATATCTTCTACAGTTTCCATTTTAATGAGTTCGCTGTATCATTATTATAGGAAGGCCATTGTGTTCTATTTTGTAATTAGTAGGTGAAAACCTCATTGTCTTACTGCTTTTGTTTTTAACCTTGATTAACTCAGTACCTTTACGCTGGCTTCAAGTTGTCTTCCCAGTGTACATCCAGCTGGAATCATACTTCAAAGACACCAGGCTGTGACTCAGAGGGCACCGTGTGACAAATTGCAGATCCTTGGTATAGCTAGATTATTAGAATCTTTATCTAAATTGTTTACATGTCAAGCTTCTTTGGTAGCCCAGAATAATTTGGATAAATGAACCTCCCCGCTGATAATTACATTTCCTTAACAATATTTTGGCGTATATACATAAAAGGTAGTAATAGCTTCCACCAGCGCTCTGTCCTGCAGCATGTCAGAGCCCCGGATTCTGATAGCGTCTGACACATATTACGTAAGTCATACATTTCTAGAAGCAGAGCCCTCTGCCAGGTCTTCTCCCAAGTGATTCCGTCTCAAGCTGCAAGGAGTCAAAAATCTGATTATGTCTGCAACTTTCCATGGATGTCATACACATTTATGGGAAAGCCCAAACGTTCTGAATCAGGAATTATCAAATGGAGACTATGAAATAAAATCTCCCCCTTCTCTCCGTTCTCAAGATATTACTGCGCCCCCGGAGAGGTTGTCCCGCCTCCACTCTCCTGACTGAGAATTCCTGCTCTCCTGGCTGTTGAGATACATGGATATTCATGAGCAGGTGTTGTCTCAGGTAGTCAAGGGCAGGAAAATGTGGAAAACAGTATTCTATAGCTCTTTGATAAAACTAATAAAAAGAAAAGTCGTTGACCTACCGGCATGTAAAAACTTATAAAAACTATACTTGCTGTTTGCCATGAACATGCGTTGGTTTCAGGTTCCTACCACTTAACATTCAGCTGTACTGTGGGTTCAAACCCACAGATGTGTTCCCAGAGATGCCCCACAGAACACTACCTTGTGTGTGTGTGTATGGTGGGGAGTGTCTGTACTAATAGAAGTTTGTGAAATTCTGTGCATAATTTATCATTTTAAAAATTTATAATGTATATTGATGTACTTTTAGAGTCTTTGGGAAATCCTCCAGTAAAAAACGTGTGTGTGTGTGTGTGTGTGTGTGTGTGTGTGTGTGTGTGTGTGTGTTTATTCGGACTACTGTTTCCCAAATTCAGTTTACTGTGTGTATCGATTAAGGTTCACTCAGGAAACAGAAACTACCCAGTAATTTGAACTGGGGAATTTATTTGTTATAACAAGATTGATGTAAAAATCAGGATTGGCTCATAAAAAAATAAAGAAAACTACAGAGAGTATGTGCATTGCAGTTATAAGGAGCGGCCGTTGTCCCTGGCAATAAGCGTACCCAAGGGAAGCCGCATCCTCCCTCTCAGGGCTGAGACCCCTGGATCACTGGAGAGGGCACAGCTGTTGGAAGTTAACCATTTTCTTTTGAAACATGTTATCGTTAATATCCATATAGTTTTCAGTATTTTTGGTTAAGTGAAATTGTGTAGAAATAGAATAGAAATAGAAGAGTGGTGTTTTGGGAGTATTTGGAGGTAGGTGTTTTAAAACTTTTTGTTTCAATTTGATTTCTCCCGTGTACTGTCATATGATTTGAACCCTGGTCATGCTCAGAGATTGGGCAGAATCCAGTGGATGAGCTATAACTTTTCAACACCGGTGTCCTCCTTGCCTTGACTTCACTTTGAGAGGTGACTACATTGAGGCAATAATCGCCAAGGCAGGAAGTCCCAGATCAATGCTGGAGT
This sequence comes from Camelus ferus, assembly GCF_009834535.1. Lineage (NCBI taxonomy): Eukaryota > Metazoa > Chordata > Mammalia > Artiodactyla > Camelidae > Camelus > Camelus ferus. The sequence goes on along the minus strand of NC_045697.1, from coordinate 15,150,193 downwards.
GAAACCAGGGAAACAGAGGAAGGAGCCTTCCTAGAGGTGAGCTCTGGGAGGTGCCACTGAGTGGGACCATGCTCCTGAGCTCTGGCTTTGGATGCAGTGCTGGCTTGACTCTAGCCTGCTGTTAAATAGCTAGGTTGACTTTGGGGAGGATTATATATTTTAGGGCTACTATGAGTATAAATTCAAAGATGCAGACCTTCAGAGTAGCCATAAAGAATACAATAGGTAACAATGAGTATTATTTCTCTTCATTCTCACTTCTCTGGAACTGAATTTAGTTACTAAGAAAAGATGAAACAATTACTTAGTATGTTTTGAAATGTATTTTAAAGTCTGAGGCTATTGTTTTAATAAGTTTTCGCATCATTTTCCCTGTAATACATCATTTCATCCTAGAATGTGGCATCGGAATGGTCTTCAGGCATAATCTAATTTATAAATAGAACTGAGTTAAAGTAGAAGAATTCTTTTTACTAGTAGATTTTCCAAGCAATCTCATATCCTACTTTATTATATTCATTTTGCATATGTTACAAAATAGTAAACCAAAGAAGAAAACCAACTTATGCTATAACTAAGAACTAAGCCAAGTTTATATAGCCAAATGTATTTAATTAAATTTATACATATAACATATATACATATGAGTATGGGTATATTAAATATATATAAAATTGGAATTATTGGAATACAATTATTGAGCAACACGGGTTTGAAAAACATATGCAGATTTCTTTTCAGTAGTAAATACTATAATCCTTGATGGTCTATAGTTGGTTGAATCTTCAGACATGGATTCGCAGATACAGAGGAACTACAGATATGGAGGGCTGACTATAAATTAAATATGGATTTTTGACTGCACAAGGCCTCAGGCGTTTAATCCCTACATTGTTCAAGGGTCAACTGTATATATAAGAAATAAAGAAAACTGGACAACTCCTGATTCTGGAGTTTCTTATTAAGTCCTAGGGTCGGCCTTGCCTCTGAAGTGTACTGGTTCAGGTCTGTCGGATCTATTCTTATGTCTGTGTTTATATTGTGACAGAATAAGATGATGATGTGGTGACAGTATTGAATCACATAATTAAGTTAATCATGACTTATGTCCTGGATATTCGAAGCATTGCTGGTTAGAGACTTGTTCCCATAAAGACCTAATAGTTCACATCTTTGGGTTCTGAATATCAGTTCATTTATACTTTTTAGCCTTTAGGATGTCAGGGATGAGGGACCAGTGTGGGAATCAAAAATGACTTGATTCAAGAATAACACAGAGATGAGAATGAGCGTGGCATTGGTAGCACATTATTTTTGCCATATGTTCTTTGAACTTTCTAGTCCATCTGAAATGCCTGTGGTTGCAGTAACCTATTCTTCATATCCTTCCAACATTTTCCTTCCAACTCTTTTCACTCCCTTCCCTTTACCTCTTCCCTCATCTTCCACCATGTTGAAAGTATATTTTTGTGTCTACACATATGAACAGAGATCTGCTACATCTCTTGCAAATAGTAACTCTGTGTGTGTACCTTCTCTTAACGTGTGCAGAAGTTGGATTATACTAGAAGGAAGATTTATAACAAATAATATTGTCTAACAGTGGGACAGGCTCTCTCAGCAATCATGTGGGATTCAGGCATGAGTTTGACGTCCATCCTCGGGATGTATTTCTAAACTGAGTAGGAGAAAGGCCCAGCTGACATATGTTATTCCTTCCACTTACAAGTTTGTGATTCTGAACAGATGCTAATTTCAGAGCAAATCAGAATCAAAACAAAATTTCAGCCGAGCAGGTAACTAGACAATGTCTCCAGCTGTTCTGTGCCTCCCTTTTACCTCCTTGGCCCATACTGTCATCCCAATATCGTGTTTAATTTTTGATTGCCTATGATACTTATTTTCCTTGAGGTATCTTAATGTCTTCCTGTCTCACAGCCTTCATTGCAGAGACCTCAGGCACTGATAAATATGCTATCTTGCTGTCACTGGTGGGATGGAGGGCTCTACCTGAACCTGACTAAAAAGCTGCTTTTTCGCCTGTGTTCATTCATTACTAAACACACAGGAGTGTCAGCTGTGTCGCGACACTGTGCTATGTGGCCATGAAGTTACACACAACAAAGAATTCTTTTCTCCAAGGAATTTATAGTCCAGAGAAAAATATTTTAATTTGATAAATTGTGATACTAAACAGCAAATGTCAGCGGAGAGTTAAGAAGCAGCAGAGCATCCCAGTGTTTAAGAGCTCGGACCGACTCCCCCTTCCTCAGTGTGACAGCCCAGTGATCTTTAGGAGGGCACTTACTGTATTCATTCTGAAATAATCCTATGCCTGTATCTTTAGACTGGATGTTTTTGACATCTGCTCCCAGTAAAAAGGGAGTAACAGGGACTAGATTTACGTCCCAACTGAAACAAGAGAAAGACAAGTAAAACCATAAAATAACTGTTTTTGAGACGTGGGTGATCAGGCTATGAATGGCAGGGGTCCTGAGGGATGGGAAGCAAGCTAGCAGTATCAGCTTCATGGAAAGTTTTCTAAAATGGTTGTATCAATGAATCTTACACCATATATATTTTATGATTTATTAAACTTATACATTAAATACTTCTCAAACAATACTTAACTTTTATAGCACACCACATATTATGCATATGTTTATATATTTTACAGTTTCATAAAATATTCAAATGAAAGAAGAAAATTACTAGTGTGTGAAATATGTATTTCATTTATAAATTAAAACTACTGTCATTTAAAATAGTTTCTTGGTTAAGATCAAAGTTTGCAAAGCTTTCTGATTTCTCTGTATACTTCCAGCAGTTTTCAGTGGAAAGAGCCTTAGGTATACTTTTGCTTTAAAAATCTCTCCATTACTTATCTTTACTCACAGCAGTAAGTGTTTATTTAATTTATTAATTCATTAAAATAAATTAATTAATTTATATAAGGCTGTACTTGTGGCTTCATAGAACATAAAAATCTTTAATCTGCATTAATGTGAGGGGGCATGGTGAAATTCTTATCACAAAAGTCTTACACTTTGCCTATAAGAATTGCTGGTGGAATAATTATATGCTTTCAACAAATTATATTCCCTAGATTAATAGTGGGATCAAAAAGTTTAAAGCAGCATCTCTTCTGAGGAGTCACTGGTGTGTTCCTTGTTCCTTTCTAATTTAGGTTAAGCCTGGCAAATTAAATGCAGAAGTGCCTCTAATAGTGAAATTAAAAGTTTGCGTAGCTATTAAGATGCTGCTGGTCGAAAGCGTGTGACTAATAAAAGGCAGCCAAGATCTCAGATAATTCCTATCCCAGATGCAGATCTACAATTGTTTATTTATTTAAAAAGTGTTTACTGAGGGCCTCACGTGGATTAGGCCCTGTACGAGGTGCTCAGCATATACCTCCAAGCACACAGATAAAAGTCTGTGGGCTCACAGAGCTTAGGTTCCAGAGGGGAGAGGCTGGCAACAAATAAATAAATGCAAGAACCAAGCATGTGTGTTTGTGTGTGTGTGTGTGTGTGTGTGTGTGCACGCGTGCATGGTGTCATATTGCAATATACCATGGAATAAAAGAAAGCAACAAGGAGGATGAGAGTTTGCAGTGCAAGGATTCATTATTAATAGGATTGGGAAAGCCTTGTTGAAAAGTTGACTCCTAGTTGAGATCCGAGGGAGGCAAGACAATAAAACCTAGACATATCCTTAAGAAAGGATTCCAGGCAGAGGGAGCAGCAGAGGCAAGATCCCTGAAACAAGGATCTTGTTTGTTTGTTGTCGTTGTTGTTGTTGTTGTTTTTAAAGGGGCATCACCTCTGTGTGAACCAGAGTGAGCAGGGAGCCAGTAAGCAAGATGTAGTCAGAGAGGAATGGGAGGCAAATGGTGTGGGTGGTTTAAGGATTTTGCCTTTACTATGAATGTGATGGGTAGTCATGGGAGAGACTTGAGTAGAGATGTGGCTTGATCTGGATTTTGTTTTAAAAGAATCACTGTGGCTGGTGGTTTAAGAGTAGACTATAAGTGTTAAAGACAGATGCAGAGACACCAGTTAAGATGCTACTGTAATAAATTTGGAATAAAACATGGCAGTTAGGAGCAAGTGGTAGGAAGGTCTTTACTTTTGAATGTTGAATCAACATCATTTGCTGAAGGATTAGATATGGAATAAGACGAAAAAAGTTTTGTTTTGTTTTAACCTGAGCACCTAGAAAAATGATGTTGGCATGCACAGAGATAGGAAGGACTCTGTGAAACAGCTTTGAGGCAAGAGAAGATTGGGAGTTTGGTTTTAGTTACTTTTGAGATGCCCACTACATATATACTTAGCTATGCTGATGTGTAAGCCTAGAGTTCAGGGAGGAGACTCAGCCTTGAGATTTATATTTGGAATTTGTCAGCATTGTCTGGGATGAGCTGACCTGGGTGGTGAGTATAGACAGAGGAGAGAAGTTCCGAGACTACGACTTGAAAGACTGGAATCTAGGAGACTGAGAGGGTGTGGCCATCAAGTAGGAGCAAAACCAGGAGCAGAGAATCATAGACACCAAAGCATTGGGAAGGAAATGCCTTGGCTCTATTTTGGTTATGTTCAGGATGTGTAGGCTGCCATTTTGCAAAGCATGCTGAACCAAGGCAAATGACCACTAAAAAGAAAAACATTTTTTTAATTGAAGTATAGTCAGTTACAATGTGTCAATATCTGGTATACAGCATAATATCCCAGTTATGCATATATATGTATATATTCATTTTCATATTCTTTTTCAAAAAAGGGTATTACAAGATACTGAATATAGTTCCCTGTGCTATACAGAAGAAATTTGTTTTTTATCTACTTTTATATATAGTGTTTAACATTTGCAAATCTGACTCCCAAATTTATCCCTTCCCCTCCTTTCCTCCAGTAACCATAAGATTGTTTACTATGTCTGTGAGCCTGCATTTGTTTTGTAGATGAGTTCATTAATGTTCTCTTTTCTTTTTTTAGATTCCACATATGAGTGATATATGATATTTTTCTTTCTCTTTCTGTCTTACTTCACTTAGAATGATGATCTCCAGGTCCATCCATGTTGCTGCAAATGGCGTTATTTTATTCTTTTTATTGCTAAGTAGTATTCCACTGTATAAATATACCACAATTTCTTTATCCAGTCATCTGTTGATGGACATTTAAATTGCTTCCATGTCTTGGCTATTGTATATAGTGCTGCTATGAGCATTTTTAATACAGCGTATGCCTCATTTTTTGTGTGTGCTACAGGAGTAGAGTGTTGACAAAAACAAATTTGAGAAATAACAGTTATCAGCTTATCATATTTTTGGCACCATGTAGCACCAAACCCAGTGTATAGATAGATCCTTCTTCCTTAGACATATTGAAAGTGTGGCTTGAGGGAATTAGATTTTACTTCTGGGTAATGAAGGAATGGACTTTCCCCAGCCTTGCCAAAGAGAACATAGAGTTTTATAGCAGTGTTTTAATATATGATTAACAAAATCAGGATTCTCTCATTGATTGATTATCAACGTTGTGTCCCGCAATGTGCTTGCCACCAAATGAACCATGGTGAATAGGATGATTTCTCAGTGTGCAGGCAATTGGGGAGGGAAAAAAACAACTGAACAAGCAATCACAGTGTAGTGTGATAAGTGATTTATTTGTAAAAGCATAAGGAACAAAGGACGTTGATATCAGGGACGTTGAATCTAATCTTAGGGTCTGAGCAAAAACTTCCCTGAAATAGCACTCAAACACTGGCATTAAGTGTCAGTGTTCCCCGGGACCATTTGGATGTATATATTCCTGCTTTCTGAATTCCTGTCTCATGATTTTCCTAAATTTTGCTCTCGGCCATTCCATTGTTTGGCAAAAATATCATTCAGCCTCTTCTGCCTTCTCCGAAGAAAGTCATCTTTCTGCCTAGACCCTTCCACATTTGATGTCTCATATGCTGATTTTTTTCAGCTCCTTAAAATACAGTTTATTAGTAATCATAAGACGGGCTTCTTTGAGACAATGTGAAGGCTGTTTAGCCTGGCTATTGAGGGAACAACTGCTTCATTGCTTGCCCCAGAAGCAAGTCATTTCAGTAATACCATCATATTATTTATCCATGAGGAGTCTGAAAGGAGAAGTAAACATCTCCAGGCTAATGGTATAATGATGTCCTAGCTGCTTTGGATCTAAGCATCAAAATTAATGAAGTTATGGGACAATAATGTTGTTATCCATAGACTTCTTCTTGTATAGTTTGCAGATTTTATGCAAATGAACTTGATAGGAATCAGGCTATTTCCATTTGTGTGCTTTTAACCTGAGTATCGCATTTGTTTGCTCTAAAGTAAGAGAACACATATTGCCAAAGCAGGACCAGTGTTAGATTTCCTTTTGTTTTATTATTCCTAAAAATGTTCAGACTAGAATTTATTTTCTTCCTTTTAAAGTATGATTCCCCCTTTAAGTACAGAAGATCCCTGAATTAATTAGTAATTTAATTTCATATATTTTATTATGCACTGACTGCATGTCAGATGCTTTGCTAATAAATGGAGATCAACAGGTTAGGAAAAACATAATGTCAGAATTTAATGATGAATATTTGACAGTTTTAAGGGGGAAAGAATTATGAAGAAGGAAAATATTGCAAAAGAAAGTACTTTTTGGTGTCTTCTACTTTTACTTATAGAGAAGATAAGATAAAATATCAACATGGGAAGGTTGTTTGTTTTGGCTATACGTATAATCTGTTTACTTCTGATATGCAAAGATTACTGGGTCTTGTCCCAAAGTGGTAACCCTCCACATTTGTCAGTAGGTGGAAGGCTTGTGTCTCCCACTCTGCCAGAGGAAGACAGGTCAGAGATGGCAATTCCATCTTTGAATGTCTCCTGTCTCTTCAAGTGGTCTACTGGTAATTGCTGATTCCATTTTGCCAGCTTTGTAGCTGGTGTTTTTCCTTGCCCTTTTTTACATTGGCTATTTTACGGACGAGTTCTAAGTGTGAATCTGAGATATCCAATTTTTCAGCCAGACTTTAAAACACCAGCTCCAGATTATTATTCATAAACGGTGTGAATATTATGACAAGAAGCCTAAGAAAAAAAGGGAGTTGGAGATTTTTTTCAGATATAGTTCTGAAATATTTACTAAGAAGTCTGATTTTCTGGATCTATGTTTTGATGGAAAATGACTGACTTAAAAGAAACCTACAGTTCCTTAACAATAATATTAGGAAGGAAGGCAGAGGTGTCAAACAAATGCCCAAGATTTAACAGGTTTGGATGCTGAATCAGGTTACATAAATACAGAGATGGAATATTTTGACACCTTGTAGGAACTTTTATGAAGCTAAAATGTGTACAAAGCAGATCCAAAAAGGAAGAAGTAAGGACTGAGAAGAGGAAGCTCAAAAGATACTATAGGGAAAGAACACTAAGTCAGAAATACAAAGACCTTCCTCTGGCTTCTGGTTGTGATGTGGTTGATACCCCACCTGTATGTTGAGGTCTCTTGTAAAGCAGGCTGTGCCACACCCTCTTTGGATCTCTTTACCGAGGCTAAGGTGCTGTCTTATTCTTCACTGAGCAGCAGATATTTAATGTCCACCTTGAAGTCTCCATTGTCTCTTCATTCTGGAGTAAAAATACTGGGAAAATTTATGTGTAAGGTACATACATTTACTAACATAAACCTGAATGCTAAATCCAATAATTTAATAGCAGTTCTTAGACCAAGAGAAGAAAATACTGTATGTTTTCCTAGAACTTTCAAGGTTTGAAGATAACTGAAGACATAAAATGACCCTCACAGAGTTTACACAGGGGAGGCACTGTACAGTGATGAGTTGTTCCACTATATGCAGAAAGGCAGCACTACATTTTATAGTTAAGTTTACCTAAATTCTTTATGTAGTGATACTTCATACCCACTGAATGTCAAGCATGCACCAGAGATCTCACATGCATTATTTATAACTCTTCACAGCACTTTAGGGTTATCTGGGTGATCCTGAGACTGAGAAAGGCCAAGAACATGTTCATAGGGTAAATAATTAGTAAGTTGGAAAGCTGAATTCAAACTCTGACTTCCATGATTCCAAAACCCATTTTCGTATTCCTACATCTCATTGTCTCTCAGGAACCACTTGTAGGATGGAGGTCTGTTACTACCTGGGCTCTGTGATTGTTGGTTCAGGTGTGTCTGATCCAAGAGAAGAGATGCATGGATCCTGAATTCTCAAAGCCATTTACCATCATTTATGTAGGACCTCCTTTGAGTCTTCTCTCCAACGCGTAAGGCACTCACCCTAATGATCTGCCCTAGATCCTGTGTGAAGTTGCATCATTATTCTGGCCCTTCCAGTGTTAGACCTGCCTGTAAAACTTGTTGAACGATACCCTTGGCTCTTTTCCTAAAGATCATAATGCTGTCCCAGCACATTGAGGCCTTAACACTACCACAGAGAAAAGGTCTTAAAAAAGTAAACTCAGGGGAAACTGTGAGTTTTTCATAGTCCAGACTCATTTATATCAAAAGGACCACACCCCAGTAATTTCCCTGGGGAGTCTGTTACATCAAAGTTGATAGAAAGGTTAGGAAGAAAACCCTGCACTTACCTTAGAGAGTAGATTGTGTGTGGCCAATAGTTGATATGTGTAAATTCTCTATGTATGATTGAGATATAGGACACTAAACTTTCTATATGTTGTGAGTTCTTTGTTTTTTTAAACCTTGTCTTCTCCATTTCCCAATACACTGCTTCTCCATTAGCTATACCAACCTCCACACTTCTTCTCTACAGCATTTCAGGTGGGTTGTGAATTACTCGAAAGAGATGATGCATAAATTTACCGGGTAAAAACCTCCCACCTGATTTAACGAGCCATGGACTTGAAACCTTGTTGGAAGTGAGATTACTACACAGAAAAGGAGAGGCAGCAGTGATCATTAGCATGACCTTCTCCAGCAACTCTTGTTCCCTAATTTGGGTCCTGTGGGCCCTGCCTGAGGAGTTTAGGAATTTGAGAAATGGATGAATTTCAGCAATGTGGAAAAAACATTTTCATTGTTGTTTGTTTTTTAGTAAGTGGATCCTGAGGAACTTACACCATCTATGTGAAGTCATGTCCCCTGGAAAATAAATGGGATTGAGGACTAAGGCAGCAAATGACTTGTTAGATCTTTCTATATTGTTTACCTTTGCTATATGAAATATATATAAAGTAAATAAGTAGGTAAATGGGTAGGTATGTGGGTAGGTAGATACTTATATGGATAGATACCTAGGTAGTAATGATCCTTATGGAGCTGCTTTTTGTCTGAAGACACCCCTTTTCTTACATATCACTAACACTGGGAATCCTTACATGGCCTTGTCTCTTGAACATTAAACATACTGACTGCAGATGTATGTGTGGTTCCAATCACTAAAATTATGTTTAATTATTAGTGGCACAAAAATATTACCATAGAATGTGGAAATATCAAAATGTAATACGCACAGTGAAATGGCAACGATATCACATTTTCAGGAGGCGTCACTGAGATACAACAGGCGACATGGGGAGCAAGCGGCGAGAGAGCCACAAACGTGGGGGGCAAGCGGTGGAAAAGCCAAAGTCCATCGTCCTCTCCAGAGTTGGGAAACAGCAGAGCAGCCGCCATGTGATCTTGCCAAATTTGCTTTTATAATTTGAGCTTTTGCTTTTTGTTGTTGGTGGGGATTAGGTATTTATTTATTTGTTTATTTACCTTTAATGGGGATTGAACCCAGGACCTTGTGCACACTAGGCAAGCGCTCTACCACTAAGCTATCCTGTTCCCTCAACTGTAATTTGAGCTGACTTGTGATTTCTCTATTCTCAATTGAAAATTTATGTGGTTGCCCACATAAGTGTCTGGAATTAAATCTGCATAAATTAACTAAAAGCAAAAACACTTTTGGCATCGAAGGAGCACTTGTCATTCAGTCCCCTTCCCTTTGCAGGCACATTTGTGTCTCTTTGTTGAGGCGCTGCTTTTTCTCGCCTCAGAATGTGGGGTTTCCTTGTTTTCTAGCCACTTGCAAAATCCTCCTCATTTCCTGAACTTCAGTGCAAACTCCTTTTAATAAAGCCTGACCTGAACTTATGTTCCCTCCTCGCCTCCCCCGACCTCCCATGCCCCAGACTTGGAGATAATCACCCTGTGATACACTGGGGTGGTTTTCACATCTCTTTTCTCAACTGGGCAATGAGAGCCAAAAATTCAGAGCTGGCTTAGATTCATTTTTACAGCTTTTCCAGCGCCTAGCTGTAGAAGGAATAAGTGAATGGTTTTTCATAAAATACCTCTTGTTTTTACTGGTGAAAAACTGAATAATGAGCTCAGTGGAATAGTAATTTGGATATGACATTTACGATCTTAAGAACTCTAAGGTTTTAAGTGCAGATCAGAAAATGGATACCTTTGGAATAAAATAATCTGCCTCTCTCCACACCTGTGTTGTACTCGCATAAATAAAACACACGGGCAGTGCCTGGAGCATCTGAAAAGATAAGGACTGTCTAAATGCAAAGTCGTGTCTTATGAATATGATTGTAATTCGGAGGAAATTAACTTTAATATGGTCATGTGTATGACTTTATGTTGGTTTATTATTATGGAAGAAGGAAAGAATCGTGTAGACCATGTAAATAATAGTGCTGAGTTTACAACCACGCTTTATCAGTCTAAGAGAAAAAGTGTTATTGGATGTATTCGAGTGATATATGAAGGCCAGAGCTCCACATCATAATGATGAAAACGAAAAGTGTTTGATAATGAGAGGGTGGGTGAATTTTTATGATATTTTTGTTAGTTGATGAAGAACTTCAACTCTGCTGTATACTTGCCCCATGACATTTCTTGTTTGCAAAATCTAAGTGGCTTGTTTATACTTTTTTTTAACTGATTAAAATATGCAAACTGTTTTGTTGTTGTTGTTGTTGGGGGGGGTAATTAGGTTTGTTTATTTTTAGAGGAGGTACTGGGGATTGAACCCAGGACCTCATGCATGCTGAGCACAGTTTCTACCACTTGAGCTATACCCTCTCCCTGTAAACTGGTTTTTTTTTTTTTTAAATTACATTTCTTTTTTTTTTAATTGAGTTATAGTCAGTTTACAATGTTGTGTCAATTTCTGGTGTACAGCACAATTTTTCAGTCATATATGAATGTAGCTGACACTGAACTTTGTAAAGTCTGTCACTAAAGGCAATGCCTAATCTAAAGCTTCCTTTTTACTTGAGGCCTTGTCAATACTTAGTTTCTTTTTGAAAATGTGTTCATTGTTGGAATCTTAGAAAACATGGAAAAACACAAAAAAGAAAATATAAATTATCACAGATCCCCCAAATGCAGAAATAATAATACATAATCTGTTGATGCAGAGAAGGTAAGTAACTTGGCCAATGATACACAGCCAGTAAAAGCAGAGATAAGATGCGAACCCAGGCATCTATACTGTAAATCATTATACTATGCTACCTTCATTGAAAAATTATTTTGTACATAAACGTTGGAGTTAGCTCACTGAACAGTTTAACAAAACATTGAATTTAGGTTCTAAAGTTACATAACAGTTTGAATCATTCCCTTTTACTGTGAAGCATGGTCATTTAAATCTGTGAGAGCACTTTGATAATCGTGGAAAGATTCTGCAAGCTAAAATGAAAAACAAAAGAAAAAAAAAGAGAGAGGGAGAGAGAAAGAAGGAAGGAGAAGGAAGAAAAGAAAGAAAGAAGGAAGGAAGGAAGAAAGGAAAGAAGGAAGGAAGGAACATTCCAGTGTTTGGATATGAAAATCAAGACAGTGGAGTCTGGTTTAAATTTTCTTGACATCTTTTAGCTGTGAGGCTCTACTTGTCTTTGGAAGTTTGAATATTATCTTTTGTTCTCTTAATCATTTTATTCTACTTATATTCTACACGGAGACACTGGGGAAATATATACTGTACTTACTATGGAGAACATGAGCTATTTAAAGTAGCTGATCTAAGGCACGTTTCTTGAGCATAAAAGATGGAGCCCGATTTAAACAGAGCCCCGAAGATTAGAAGGGGACTCTCATCACAGGATCACCGGTTGGTGGATAAGTTGGTGAACAGATGCAGAAAAGGTATCAAGTAGCTGGTCCTCCCACTATTGTTTCTCCTTTTACCTGTCACGTAAGTTTCCTTTCTCCAGTGCACATAGGAGGTCACGGTCCAGTGCTATCTTCTATTGGAACATGGATTTCTAGATGGCTTAGGAAAAGTCACATTCATTGATTTATTCAACAAATGTTTGTTGAACTTTTGCTCTACTAGCTCCATTGAGCTGGTAACACAGAACTTGGCCCTGAGGAAGGACCATATTTTCCCATTTTTATACATCCATTCTCAGCACCATCGCTCCAGGTTCCTACAAGGAGAATGTATAGGTTCTATATGGAGCATCTTTTAACAGCAGCTGAAGCAGCTGCAGGCAGATAATAAATTTAAATGGACTCCCTTATATTTCTTTACGTTCCTCTGAGATGAATGGAGTTCATTTCAGAGTTCCTGGGTATCCAGTATAATTAGGTTTCCCTCTGTCTCCTTTCCTTCTCCTCTCTGACTTCCCCTCTTACATTCTAGCTCATGTATTGAAGATGTATATCTCTTATTGATTTCCAACATTAGGTATAATCAGTAATGATGGGGCTTTCACTACCAAAAAAATTACTTCTTTATTGATCCCTTTCAGGGTAGCAATTGCAAAACTTAATATGTGTCTTTGGCATGTTTTGCTTGTTCAGTTCTTGCCTCTGAGCGCTGTCATCTTGAAAATAAACGCAACGCTCAGCACTGATTATGCTCCAAGAGATGAGAGCCTGAAAAATGCAGATTCTGACATCTAAAATTAAAATTCACTCACCTTGGCGAAGCAGAAGATCCAGGAGGGGTTCCTTGCAAATAGGTTTGCTCATTAAAATAACCACATAATTTTATTTATCCCTTGGTTATATAGTCTTGCCTTTAGAGTGATTCCTCACACTGTTTCAGTTTATCATTCAGAGTTAATGCTCTTGGGTTCCTGTGATCATAAGGATATCTGTGTTTGAAGGAAAAACTTCAAATATTAGCCAAGTAGAAATAACTTTTTAAACGAAATTTTGAATGTGCTTGCTTTGGAAGGGGAGCCCTCCTGGTTTGTATTAAGTATTTTCTTGTGTAGGAACTTCTTAGTATTACCTGGGTTGAAAATGTAATTGTCAGTATTTGCCTTTAAAAACAGTAGTTTTATATGATTCAGTCTAATAGATATAAATATAAATAAATTAATAAATGCACTGTTTAGGGAAGATGATGTTTTAAGGAAGTGTATTTTCCAGATAACTGAAGCTCCCTTCAAGTGTTAGAACTTCTCTGTTAGCCAGAGGAGATGGAACTCTTTCTTTCCACAGTACCTTACTCTTTCCACAGTACCTACTCTCCTCTCTTCTCAAGTAGAGCATCCCTGCTCCTTTCCTGAAGGCTCAAAGTCATTACTGCAAATACTCTGTTCATATTCTAGTGTGATGATGCGGCATTTTCAAAAGTTATGAAGTCTGCAGGGGTATTTCTGTGAATGTGTGCTTGACTTTTATAGATTTTTTTTTTTTCTTTTTGCGCCACTGGTAAACTGCTGTGTCTTACTTCTTTATGTTCCCTCTGTCATGTTGCAATATGGGCAGATTCAGGACAAAAAGGCAAGAAGATGCCAGGACTAGGAGACAACTCGAATTGATCCCAAGTAATGTTGGCGCTACATTACAAGACAAAGAAGCAAACTGATAATCATAGATTCAGAATATAAAACAGAACTTGAAGTGGGAACTGTATTACAGAAGGAATTTTAAGCAGAAATAGGGGACTGGTGTAAGTGAACAGTGATCAAGGGTCTCGAAGTCAAAAAACAAAGGAAGTAAAGATTTAGGTTAATGTGTTAATATGTACTTTCTAATCATCTCAACCCAGTCATAAAAATAAGCAAAGGTAAAATTAGGGACTATTGGCGGCTGCCTCTTTGTCCCAGTCTTAGGCTTCTGATAGAATGTAGGCGCCCCAAAACTTGCAAGATGGGTTTTCCATTGGGAAAAGAGTTCTGACATACCTTAATTCTTGCAAAGAAAAATACTCAGGTTTTCTAGAGGGCCACACAGGGCTCAGAATATTTAACTTACTACTTATAACCTATTAGAACTCAGGAGCTATTTAGTTAACGGGTAGTAAGTTATGATTATGTAATTAATTTTGTCAAAATTATACGTAAAATCTGAGTCACTAGGGGAATCCACAGAGATTTCATTTATCAAGTCATAGTCATAAAACACTGGTCCTCAATGCAGGACAGGGGGTGGGTAGTGATGTTTCTTCTAGGAGACATTAGGAAATATCTGGAGATACTTTTGCTTGTCACAGCTGGGGGAGTATTTCTGACATTTAGCAGGTAGAGATCAGAGATTCTGCTCAGTAGCCTACAGTGCACAGCGAAGTCCCCAACAAAAATTATCTGACCCAAAACAAGGTCAATGTTGAGAAACACTGGCTCAGGAAAACTGAGTATAAGAGAAGAACGTGGGATCAGCAGGCTTCCTTTGATGGCGTTAGAAATACAGGGTGATAGAAACTAAGTAACTCCTGCGTGGTAGTTTTACCTTTGGAGGGACAGTAGGCAAATTGGCCCAGCACAAAACCTTGCTTCACCACCGTTACTGGGGTTTGGAGAGAAGGGATTTCTTAGAAGATATTCGTACACTTACTTGTTCTGAGCTCTTAACAGTCAGTTACCCACGAAGGAGGAATGGCTGTAGTAACTGAGTGACGGCGGTACCTGCTCACCGCCCTTTACTCCTATCAGCAAGTCATCTCAGGAGGCAGGGATGAGTCAGGACCAGCCTTGGAGGTCAGGAAAGTTGAATGGGCTAATCAGACTAGAAGATGGAGGATGTGATTCCAGCTGGCTCTCTTGATGGGATAAGCATGTCTAGCAGAACATCTTATAATTAAGTTCCTTAAATTTACCTAATAATGACTCCTTAGTATAGGATTTCAAGAAATCAGAAGTTTCTGCCTTTCATCAGAACCTCAAGACCATTCCATATTGCCCTCATATGTAGACTGAACTATCTGGCTAGTAGAGTTGGGGTACCCTAGACAGCTGTCTGAACCTCAGAGCTGACCAACAATGATGTGGTTTATTCTTAGCCTTAGCTGCTCCCCATAAAATTTGAGCTCATTATAAAAGAGGTTTCACATGGCTATATTAATAAATTTTGCACACTAAGTCCCTCCTTAGATACCTTAGATAGATCCAGACACCTTAGATAGATCCCAGGTGTCTCCACTTTAATGCTGATCTTAAAAAAATCAGAATTATATCAAAGTAACCTGATTTTACAGTTCCTTCCTTAATAAATGTTTGAATGAATAAGTGAATGAATAATGTAAGAGTCAAGGGAAATATTTTGCCATGATGGCACCAGAACACAAAGAAAATATTAAAAGCCATATTATGAAAACTGTAGATCTTTTTAAGAGGAAAGGAGATTAATTTTTATAAAATAACTTTTCCCAGTTAGTACTTTTTTGACTGATGCAGCTCACCCCCGACATTTGTAGTCCTATCCAGTTTCTAGAGCAGATACAATTCATCTCCTTTTTGGGCTTGATACACAGAAAGCCATAAGATCCAATTCACTTTTGTTAAACTGAATTGAAAATAATTTATCTTGTAGCAGAAATGGCGACAGTACACCATCTAAACAAGGCAAAGGAGCAAAAATGGAGTAGAAGGGATTTTGTTCCATTCACTGAGGAGAATGCTGTCCTCTCATTCATTCTGCAACAAATAAATAGTTTGGCAGTAGATGAAGAAGCATACATCGGTGTGTAGTAACCTGATACTATAAAATATAATACTTTGAAAAGGAAGATGACTAAAAGATGCTATATCAATCATAGGTAATTTTAAAATGTCACTCATAGGTAATTTAAAAAGCTATGGATCAGAAAGTCCTCAAATGCTGCTCCTTTATCTCAGAGAAAATGTGCTGAGTGGTTAATGAAGTTGAGGGGTTTGGGAGAGGTGTCTTAGAAACCTACGCAGTAACATGCCCGAAGCTACCAAGTCATAATCTCTCTTCCGTTTCTTTCTCTCGCCCTCTCCTTTCCTCCCCTCCCCCCTCCAACCCCCTTTTTTGCTTCCCTCCTACCTCTTTTTCTCCTTCTCTCCTCCCTCTTTCTTCTCCATCCTTGCATATGACCCTGTTATCTCTGTCCCATCTTCCTTCCTTCCTTTTCTTGTTCTCTCTTTCCTTCCCTATCCATGCCCAAGATTGCCAGTGGTAAAGAAGGCTCATTGTTATGTTCCTCTCACAAAGACGAGGGAGGTGGGGGGCAGATGAATGAATACCAGGGGAGATGGTAAAGTAGTCAGTATACCCAGAAAGGAAGAAGGGACCATTTTTAGCCTCTGTGAGTGAGAGATTTCCACTAGGAACCATTGAAGGTACAGTCATTTTGACTACAAAATGACTCAGTGACTCATTAATCTCAAGAGAAAGCTTATAATTTTCAGACAGTTATCAAAGGGGACAGTCATATCAAAAAGATGACTAAACATGGCACTAGAATATTTTTTTAGAGCATAATTTGTTATATTCCTCAGATTTCTAGAGGGAAGATTCTGATGAGATAAATTATTTACCCCAATATATCTAGTGTAGAATCACATCTTATTTCTAAACTGGTAGAAACTTTCTAGCATTCAGTGGAAGCTCTGAACTCTTTTGTCAAAAATGTATACATACTCATACCATTTTCCTTTTATAATCTTTTGAAGCCCATCCGTGGATCTGTCCATGCTCTTGGAGTGTGAGGTACAATTATTTTGGTAAGTTTTTCCCATGACTACACAGCCAATGTTTACATGATGAAAGAAAGGATGCAGATATATTCCCGTATTGCTTATAAAATGGTACTAACTCCTATTGTCCAAATAATCACAACAGTATTTAAGAAGATGCTCCTAAGGTATGTAGAGGGATTTCAGATGCTTCCCCCGACTCTGTTTGATATTTGCTTTAAAAGATTTCCTTCTCAATTCTGGATCTAGTAAGACCAGTAGCAGCAGCAACTTCCACTGATGAGCTACCTCCTGTCCACCAGATATTTTCCAGTGTGTTTTATATACATTATGTCATTTAATTCTCATGAGGATTTTATTGGGTAGGTCTACTAGGCATCATTATTTTCCTTACACATGATTAAAATGAAGCATAGACATTTTTTTAATGATCTGGCCAAAATCATGGACAGTAAGTCAGGAGCTGGTCAAAGAAGCTCAGATGGCCCAAGTCCTTGGTTCTCGTTCTTTCCAAGGTGTCCAATGATAAAGTGAATGCCCAGGTGACCTTATCTTCTGAATAAGAATACTAAGAAATAAAAGAAGAGGAGAATGAAGACTAAGTTGGCTGATTGCTGCTATGGCCAGATTTTTTCAGGTCTTTAAATGGAAAAAAAAAAAAGCCCTTAAGTCTCACACAGCAGCAGCAGTCCATGGCACCGTCTACACTATGTGTGTGAGGGCAAACGCTTATGGAAATGAATCTATGTTTCAGCAGGAAAATAAAATGGAGATTC
Source organism: Camelus ferus (assembly GCF_009834535.1). Taxonomy (NCBI): domain Eukaryota; kingdom Metazoa; phylum Chordata; class Mammalia; order Artiodactyla; family Camelidae; genus Camelus; species Camelus ferus. The sequence continues at coordinate 15,132,517 of NC_045697.1, read as the reverse complement.
TAGGCTTATCTCTGAAGAAGGGTGTGGAGAGAGTTTATCTGGGGAGGAGGCTACACAAGAAAATTCTCAGCAATCAATATTGTGTTAAAAAAATCCATCTGCACTCATAGACTGTGGGTAAATCTTCAAAATGTGCCCAGACGCTTATGAGAGAAACAGTTCTTTGCTAAAGGCAAAATTATGAAAACATTGAGAACATGCTTCTCAGACTGATGAAAGATTGGGAAGAATAGGTGTTTCCCCCAAACCTGTTCCACTTACACACAGGAGTTATTATTCTATAAGCGTGATAATATTATTTTCACCTCAGTTGAAAATAAATCCTGCTCAGTTTGCTAAACTCTATATTATAAAATTCCTTAAGTTAAATATGGTATCTAGGTCCCTCTATGAAATTATTTTTCCATCAAAAATTTTCAGAATGGTAAAGATGGTATTGTTCAATAATATGTATTATTTTTATAAGCAATTATATTTCCTTTTGCTTTGAGTGCTTCTCAAACTTAGGGTTTATCTGTTATGGTTTTAATGGCTCCCATGGTAGAAAAGTGGGGTGGAATTCAATGCTCTGACCCAAAGGGGTGACTTACGTGGGTTTTCCGAAGTCCATGGGAAGCAGAGACGTGGGCTATGACGTTCCATAATGCTTCAGAGCATGGATTTGGGCATCAGGCAAATTGTGGAACATATTCAGGATATGATACTTAATATCACAGGAAATTTAGGAGAGTCAGTTATTCTTTCTTATCCTTCATTCACCCATCCTTTTGTGGGGGGAATAAGAAGACCTACCTCAAAATTTCTTGTGAAGATTGGATAACCCAACAAAATTGTTCACCATGGTGCCCTGCCCATAAAGAATGTTCAGTAAATACATATTATTGGTATTTTGCAAGTCTAGAACGTCTAAAGGGAGTTCATATCACAGACTCATTATCTTCCTTTTTGTCTATATGTTACTTTTCTGCAAAAATAATATAAAAACAGCAGAAGGGATTCACGTAAAAAAAACTGCCTACATTTCCCATCACTTAATGAAATGAATGTTTTCTTCTAACCTATATATCTTTCTCATAGATGTATATTAAAATATTTCATATTTTCATACATTTTATAGCTGTATATTCTAGATGTTAGCACTATATCACAAGAGCATTTATTTTGTGGCAGTCTCCTTTTTTCTTATGTTATCTGTGCCCTCCTTCCGATGAAATAGGTCACCATTCTTTGCAAATGAGACACACATACATAGAGAATGTAGTTTTATTTCACAAAAATAGGGTCATACCATATACATATGCATGTCTTTGTAACTTGTTTTCTCACATAACAATATGTCGTGGGCATGTGTCTAAGTAAATGACACAATCTTACAGCAATAAAAGCTCAATATCAGATCATAAGGATGTGTTTATAAGGTTATTTATTGTAGTACTATTTGTGGTAGCAGGACAACTGAAAAATCTTGAATATCTGCCAGTAGGAGTATGGGGAATAGACTGAATTACATCCGTGTTATGGAACATTGTGTGGCTATTTAAAAACATATTTAAAAAATAAATTAAAATAAAGTATAACCTCAAATATATATATAGAGAGAGCTTCTTGTGTAGACATTTGTTAATTAATTAATTAATTAATTGGATTGGATTGGAAAAGAAGGCAAGGGTTACTTAATCCAGTGCCATCATTTTTCAGAAGAGGCAACTGAGACCTGAAGCAACTTGCTCAACTTTGGGCTTGGAGAGATGCAGAATGCCTGCTTGATTCTCGGTCCAGGGCTCACCTTGGTTCAGGGCTCACCTCACAGCCCCCCAACTCCTGCCACATTGGCTGTGAGGTTTTACATGGAGCAGAGGGTCAGCTATGGACAGCTCCGAATATGAATTTGCATCCTGCCTTTAAAAGGCTTTTAGTGTGACTACCGCAGTGAGAGTTTAATAGTGCATTTACTATGCTGGAGAGCGTGTAACATGAAAACTGCATTAGGTGGTTTTCGGTTACAGCACGTAGTTAGTGTCACCCATTGCCACGCATTTGTTCCCTGACTGATTTTCCTGGAGAAGGTCACAGCCCTGTGTTACTTTGCTCTGCACCACCGTGCCAGGATCCTGCATATGTAATCGTGCTGCTCTGATGAGAAGGGGGCGTGGCAGCAAGTTCCCGGGGAGTGTGTGCAGTGTGATCGTCCTCAGACTGCTGTTTGGAAATGAATCCTCAGAGCACACCCAAGGACACTGAAAAGGCACCGAGGATTCTGAGGCATTATTTTCCTTCCACTAGTCAGAACTGAATTTAGGATTGTGAAACAAAGTCCAAGACAAGGCTTTGTTTTCAGCCTAATTTAATATTTTGCTTTATGTGAGTCAAAGCAAGAATTTATAATTTTGGGAGAATGGCAGCAGTTGCGTGTTGTTGTTACATTGCTTCGTTTTCCGTAGTGACGCGCCAATGTGTGCTGTCCTGTCAGTTTCATCTGAAAGTCGCCTGTGCTGGCGGCTCCGGTGGTTTCATAATATGTTGGAGGTAATTATTAGCTGCAGGACTAGAGTATGTGCTGATTTTTTGGCATTTGGCCTGTGGCATTAGTGTAGTTATAAAAGCATCAATGGAAACTTTAGCGGGAACTTTGCAAAAGAGAATCATAACCATGTTTATTATATTAATGAGGGAATATTTTTTGGTGATTATCTAAGGCCATTACATCTAATATTTCTGGCTATTTACCTAAGTGAGAAAGATCCTTTTTTTGCTGAACAAATCAAGAAAATTTCCATTTTAATATCACTGTTATTTCTCATAATCTTTAGTTCTTTGTTTTTGTTTTCAGCTCCGATTTTTTTTTTAATTTGCATCTTCTCTTTAAAAAATGTTTTATGGTAAATAAATAGTGGAAGGCAGTTCAATTTTGAATGGAAAATAGGGCAAAGCCATTTATAACTGAGACAGTGTGACAGCAGCCTTGTAGATCACCTCTGTCTCCTCCAGGAGTTCCATCCATAGTCAGCCTTAACTGTCACTTCTATACGGATGGCTTCCACATGTGACCTTCAGCCTTGACCTTTCTTCTGACTGCTAGATTAACATTTCTAAATGCTCAGTATGTATCTTAACAGCATTGAGAGTTAATTACTGACCTCTGCCTGGTAAGTAGTAGAAACTCAATTAAAATTTTTCTGAATCAACTCTTTCTATGTGTTAGTTGGGATTTAGGGGGAGGCTGGTACATTCATTACTTCTTTCATTTTTTAAAATTATATACTGCCCTTCAATTAGTTACCTCAGACTCAAAATTGTCTTTCCAGGGGTCTCACCTCCCCAGAGGATGAAACAGAAAGTCCTGTGCCTCTTCCTTAAGAAACAAAAACAAGCAAACATTGGTTGAGTTCAGCTTACTCAACTGATGGTAATTATATTAACCAAATTGTACATAGTATGTGATAATTGAAAAAGAAAGACTAATCTTCAAAAACTATACTAGTGGAAGGGAAGAGTATTAGCATGCTGGATCCTAGTTCAGATCATCTGTGCGGCTTCATTGTTTTAAGTACATTGGCTATTCTAGTAAAATATTTTGTCAAGGCACTATCACCATGCCTGTGTGCGCTCATCAGATTTGAATAGACACCACATGGCTGCTTGTAACTGATGACTTCTGCTGGAGCCAAATGAGTAACCTGATTGTTTCAAACCAGCCTGTGGGTTGCCTTTGATATAAGTGAAAATGAAGCTTCCTTCCGCCACTTGTGATTTGTTTCGACATGGAAAGCAGGGGATACATCACCAAGACCACATCCCAGCCTCTCAGCCGCTGCCGGTCGCAGTAGGCTGAAGTACCTGGTGGGTTAGTGAAACATTCATGGAATCTTAACTGTATCGTCTTCAAGCTGCAATTGATTTTTCATTACAAGATGGAGGTTGGCTTAGGTTGCTTTGATTATCAAAATTCTGTGTTTTTGAGAACTCAGGAAATACTAAATTTGTTAGATTTCTTGCCCTAAACCCAAGGATTCTGTGACTGTGTGTTGAAGGTAGGGCCCCCAAAATCTGTCTTTTAAACAGGCATTCCAGGTAGTTCTGTTGACAATTGACCAAAGACCATACTTTGAGAAAAACTGGGGAAGAGTTTGGATAAAATTGAAGTGAGTAAGTTCCAGGGATCTCAATTAAAGTTAAAAAAAAAAAGTATATAAACACTTTAAAATTGCTAGATCCTTGTGCGATATTGTTTTTATGCTCCCAATAATCACACGTGTTTTTTCAGGCAGGGGATTGCAAGGCTGCTGAAGAGTAAAATGAGTTTGAGTAAAGACAAATAGCTTGATGTTTAATTCCAGCGCTAGATTAGAACCCAGTTCCTTACTCTGTATAGCCCATCAGAAAGTGGAGGAAAATCTGTCACAAAGAAAATAAGCTAATATAAATTGTTTTCAGCCTAATTTGGTGGAAACATGGGCCCTGGGACACATCAGGCCCTCCTTTTAATAATCTGGGGGTAAGTCTGTGACTGGGAAGGGGGCAGCTTTCTTCCTGCTGGTACCTCTCAGTCTACCCTCTTCGCAAGTTCTTCATGCTGTCGTGGAAGGAAATCCATGTCCATGTCCGTGATCTGAGCCCTGTCTCTGCTTGTCAGACTCTTTAATGTGTTTTTATTTTCTTCTAATTATAGCACATGCATCTGACTCTGACTTTCAGGGCTCTCCTTCAGCAAAACACATCTGTTTCCAGCTACCATAACAATAATGATTAGGCTTTTGGATGGGGCTCCCAGTGGGTGGGGCCCCATTATCGGGGTTCTCAGCTCTTGGTGACACGTGTTTTCAATGGACAGTTTCCCTGTGACATACACTGTATCGTAAACAAGTTCTACTTACCCCTGAATTCTTATATATGAGTAACTATGGCTCTCCCTGTTAAAAACAAAGCAAAAAATAGGTAGAACTTCATCTTCTAGGAAAATGTTCACTTTTTCTGCTCTCTAGTTTTCTTTTTCCTCATAATTTGTATTAAATACATACTTGTATGGATCTATTTGCTTGTGAGTGTATTATCTCACCTCCTTGATGCCAATAGGAATACAGAATTCTCATATCTATCAATAGTTTTGGTCTCATTGTTTGATATTAAATTATGGATGATTTAATGAATCATTGCATTATATAGGTGTTACTTAGAATACTAATTGTTTGTTTTTTTGGTTGATTTAGACATAGACACATGGAATGGGGACTTCTCGCACCTTGCTTTGTATCCCCAAGGGTGTTTCCAAAGTTGATGCAAAAGTTATTAATGTGTTGGTATGCTCTTTATTCATTGAAGTAGGCAAATGGTGGTGTTTCTGGAATAATAATGGACGTGGCATTGGGACATTCCTCTCTAATGGACACCAGCTAGTCTGATATTTTATCAAGACCCACTTTCAAAACCTGTGACTTTGCCGCAAGGCTCTGCTCTGCTTCTCTCTGCAGCCCCATGGTGAGCTATTTTTAAGCTGCACATGTTTAATTTTGCAACTTGTGACAATTTGAAAAGCATAACAATGTCTGTTTCCACTGAGACACACTGAATACAGGAAAATGTATTGAGAGGAGCAGCATTTGGGGGAAAGCTCCATTGTGGCAAGAGCCTTCTTGGGAAATCACTGGGTTCTTTCTTCCTTGAAGGAAAGCCAACATTCTTCCCTTAATTGATAAGTCATGTTTATTTTTCTATTCTAAGGAACAATGAGGGTGACTCAAGTGTGTTTAAGAACTGCTTTACCTGGACTTGGACTTCTCAAGAAGAGCTGATCAGAAAAAAAATAAAATAAAATTCCAAAAGAGAAATACACCTGGAAATGAGCCTGCACTTTTCACATTCCCCTGTAACTTACTTAACAAGACCAGTGGTTTCCTGTGGAGTCACCCCCATCATGGGACCTTTGGTTCTTACTGATGTGCAAGTTTGCCTTTAAATTAAATTTAGCTATCACTGTACTGCAGGAAACTTTAGTAGTTTCATGCACTAAAAGTGCTAACACTAGTCTGTGGATAAAGAAGAAGTGGTATATTTATACAATGGAATACTATTCAGCCACAAAAACCGACAACATAACACTGTTTGCAGCAACATGGATATTCCTGGAGAATGTCATTCTAAGTGAAGTAAGCCAGAAAGAGAAAGAAAAATACCATATGAGATCGCTCATATGTGGAATCTAAAAAAAAACCCAAAACAAAACATAAATACAAAACAGAAACAGACTCATAGACATAGAATACAAACTTGTGTATTTTGCCCAAGGGGGCAGGGGTTGGGAAGGGACAGACCAGGATTTCAAAATGTAAAACAGATGAACAAGATTATACTATATAGCACAGGGAAGTGTATACAAGATTTTGTGGTAGCTCACAGCGAAAAAAAAGATGTGACAGTGAATATATGTATGTTCACGTATAACTGAAAAATTGTGCTCTACAATGGAATTTGACACAACATTGTAAAATGACTAAAACTCAATTGAAAAATTTTTAAAAATACAATATAAAATAAATCCTAGATCTAGGAGAGAATTTAAAAAAAACTGCTAACTAGTCTGTTCATCTAGAAAACCCTTGAGCTCTGGAGAGCTATTGTAAAGCTCACTCACATTTCTTTGTGAATGGCAGTAACTTTTACTCAAGCACTTCTGAAACGTTGAGGACATCTGTTATTTTTGAACACGCAACCTTGATTGTTGATATTATGGGAGTTAATGGTTATATTAATGCAAATTAGCTGATAATTAAGAGCTTTTTCCTTCTCTAATGCTCTGTGACATTTTATATTTATCTTCCTATTTATGTTTTGTATGTTCCTGAGGATAACATTAAGCAACAATATTTTCCCCTACACATCCCCCAGCAGTAAATAGATACAGGCAATGGGTTCACCAACACAATTGGTGATTTGTAGTTGCTTTTCCTAGAGAAAAGATTAGTCAGATTGATGCTCTGGGCTTCAGCATCAAAAATGAGCCTTTACAGAGGGCTGACTTCAAGAAAGTTCTCCAGTAGAATGATTTATAGTCTTGACCGACCATTCAGAGACTACAGAAAGATGCACGTACTGAGAATGTTCCCATGTGTGTACTCTAGGTCTCCTCGTGGCTCGCTCCTGCGTCCCCTTCAAATCTTTGCTTACATATCACCTCAGTGAGGACTTCTCTGATCACCCCATTTTACTTGCATCATCATCCCCTCCCATCCATTTAGCATATTCACTTCTCCTGGCCCCGTTCTATTGTCTTTGTCCTCCCTTTATATTATAAGCTCCATGAATCACTGGTTTTTGTCTGTTTGGTTCACTTGTGTATATTCAGAACCTAAAGTTATAATACATAGTAGGTGCTAAAAAGTACTTAATTTTTCTATTTCTTTAATTTTTAAGTAAACTTTTTATTTTGAGATAATTGTAGATTCACATGCAATTGTAAGAAATGATACAAAGAGATTCATGGTAAAGTATTTGGTTTCCCCCAGTGGTAACATCTTACAAAAATACTGCTGTATATAAAATAGATTAACAACAAGGTCTTACTGTATAGCATAGGGAACTATATTCAATACTCTGTAATGGCCTATAATGAAAAAGAATATGAAAAGGAATAGACACACACACACACACACACACACACACACACGTGAATAACTATGCTATACACCAAAAATTAACACAACACCATAAATCAACTATACTTCAATTGAAAGAAAAACTAGTAGTATCACAACTAGGGTATTGACACCAATATAGTCAATGTCAGTTGACAACCAAGGATCTAGCATGCTGCACTTTTGTAGCTACATTTACTTCCCTCTGGCCCCACCCTTTCCTTAATCTTAGGCATCCATTAATCTGTTGTCTATTTTTATAATTTTGTCATTTCAAGAATGTTATATAGGTGAAATCATGCAATATGTGACCTTTTTCAATTGGCTTTTTTTCACTCCAAATAATCCCCTTGAGATTCATCCAGGTTGTGGATATCAATAGTCTGTTCCTTTTTTCTTGCTAGTATGGATGTCCCACTGTTTGCTTAACTATTCACTCCTTCAAGAATGTCTAGGTTGTTTCCAGTTTGGGGCTGTTACAGGCAAAAATACTATAAATGCTGGACATGTATTTTCATTTCTCTGGGATAAGAGCTCAGGAGTACAACTGCTGGGTTAAATGGTTGATGTATGTTTAGAATTCGTTTAAAAAGTTCCCACGCTATTTTTTCAAAGTGGCTGTACCATTTTAGACTTCCACCAGCAATATACGAATGGTCCAGTTTCTCTGCATCCTCACCAACCTTTGGTCTGAACACTAATTTTTCATTTTAGCCATTCTAATAGATGTATAGTGATACCTTATTGTAGTTTTATTTTGTACTTCAGTAATGATTAATGGTATCAAGTATCTTTGATATGCTTTGTTGCCATTTGCATATCTTATTTTGTGAAATGTCTTCGTGTCTTTTGTTCATGTTCTAATTGGATTGTGTGCTTTTTACTATTTTTTGTAAGTTCTTTACATATTCTGGATACTAGTCTTTTGTCAGATATGTGGTTTGTAAATATTTCCTTCCACTCTATAGCTTGTTTTCATCCTCTTAACAGGGTCTTTGATGAGTGAGAGTTTTTAAATTTGATGACATCCAACTTAGCAATTTCTCTTTTGTAAGTAATGCTTTTGGTGTCAAGTCTGAAAAATCTTTACCTACCCTCAAATGGTAGAGATTTTCTCCTATTTTTTAAAGCTTTTATAATTTTACATTTAATTCTATGATCCATTGTGAACTAATAATATATGTATAAGGTATGAGATCTTGGTGAAGGTTGTTTTTGACTATAAATGTCCAATAGCCCAAGAACCACCTGCTGAAAGACTCTGTTTTCTCCATTGAATTTCTCTTGGCATCTTTTGTCAAAAATCAGTTGTGATAATTGTGTGGATCTCTTTTTAGGTTTTCTGTTCTGTCCCACTGAACTATGCGCCCATCTTTCTACCAATGCCACAGTCTTGAAACCACGTAACTCTCGAAATCAGGTAGAATTATTTCAAGACTTAATCTTCTTTTCAAAATCGTTTCAGCTATTCTAGTTCCTTTGTCTCTCCCTATAATCCACATAATCTTTTCTATATTTAAAAAATAATCTTGGTCAGATTTAGATTGGAATTGTGTTAAACCTGTATATCAATTTAGGGACCATTGGCATCTTTACTATGCTGAGTATTCCGATATATGAACACAGAGTATCTCCATTGACTTAAATCTTCTTTTATTTCCTTCATCAGAGGTTTTTGTCATTTTCAGCATACAAATTTCATATATATTTTATTAGATTTAAACCTAGGTATTCAGTTTTTGAGCAATTGTGAATGATACTGTGTTTTAATTTTCAGTGTCCTGTTTATTGCTAGCACAGCGGACTCTTAGTAGTACAAGTGAAGTCAGTTTAGCTAGTATCATCGGTGACCTTGCTGAACTCACCATTAATTCTAGGAGGTTTTGTTTTTTGTTTTTTGTTTTAGTTTTTTTGAATTTTCTACATAGACAACCATGTCATCCTCAAATAGGAGAATTTTATTTTCTTTTTTACAATCTGTATGTTGTTAACTTCCTTTCTTACCTATTGCACTGATAATACTTCCAACACTAGATTGAATAATACTGGTCAAAGCAGGCGTTCTTTCTTGCCTTGTTACTGATCTTTGGGTGAAACCATTCAGTTTCTCACCACTAAGTATAATATTACCAGTAGGTTTTTGTAGATATGCTTTATTGAGCTGAGAAAGTTGCCCTCTATTCCTATCTCACTGATTTTTTTTTAATATGACTGCATGTTGAATTTGTCATATATTTTTTTCTGAATCAATAGATATTATTATGTGATTCTTTTTCTTCAGCTGTTACTATGGTAGGTTACTTTGATTGGGTTTTCCATATCAAGTCAGTCTACAGCCTTATGGCCTTCAACTGAACCCCACCTGGTTGTGGTACATAATCCTTTTTATATATTGCTGAATTTTTTGTTAATGTTTGTTAAGGATTTTTTGAGTCTATATTATATAGTGAGAGATCTTTGTTCATAGTTTAGTTTTTTGGTGTTGTCTTTATTAGGGTAATACCGTGTTCACAAAAGGAGTGTGGAAGTGTTACCTCCCTTCTGTTTTCTTGAAGGTATTGTGAGGGATTGATATAAATTTGTCTTCATGTATTTGGTAGACTTCTCCAATGAAATCATATAGCCTGAAGATTTCTTCTTTTGAGAAGTTTTAAAATCGTAAATTCAATTTATTTAACAATTATAAAGATGTCCAAATTATCTATTTCATGTTTGGTAGAGTTTTTAAAGAATTGATCCATTTCATCTAAATTGTCAAATTTATGTCTATAGAGTTCTCTATCATATTGTCTTATTATCCTTTGATATCTGCAGCTTCTATAATGATATCATCCTTTTAAATAGGTATTTTTAAATGAATTACTTAAAATATATATATCTTGAATTTGAATACATTAAAATATCTTAATTCTAGTATGTCCAAAGTAGAATTTTTAATTTTCTTAACTCCCATAGTCTACCCATAGTGTTGCTATTTTACCAATTCATTCATCTAATTGTTCAAGCCCTAAACTAAGTTATTCTTAATTCTTCTCTTTCCCTCATTCCGAACTCTACAAATTCTGTTTCAAAATATATCCAGAAATCCAACCACATCTCCTTCCACTCCAAGCCATGCCACCATCATTTCTCTTCTGGATCACTGTGATGTTCCTCATATGTGTTCCTTCTTCCAGTCTTACTCCCCTCCACTTCATCCTTTATATAGCTGACAGATCATATAACTTTCTCGTTTCCTGGAGTGACTTTCCAGTACACATAGACTAAATCCAAATTCCTCACCCTGGCTATAAAGCCCTATATACTAGTAGATCCTGGCTCGTAGCCCCCATCTTCCTCTATGAAATCATCTCCTTAAGCTCTCCTGACTCAGTACACTTCTGCAGCCATACCTTTCTTTCTGTTTCTTGAGGATGCCAAGCTCTTTTCCATCTTGGAGTGTTGGCACAAGCTTTTCACTCTGCCCGACATGCTCTTTCTCAGACATCTCATAGTTGATGGTTGGCTCCTTCTTGTAATTTATATCCCAGATTAACTGTCTTTTTAAGAAATCTTTTCACTAGCTGTTCAACCTGTTCATTTTCTATTCTATCAACCTGGTTTTAGTAGTCTCCATAGCACTTATTCAAAGTGATATTTTCTTATTTACTCTGCTAATTTATTGTTTTCAAATCCGAGACGTAGGCTCCAGGAACACAGGGGCTTTGCCTTTCTTGGTTACTGCTGTATCTCCAGGACCTGGAACCCTGAATGGAACACAACAAATGCTAAGTACATAATTTTTGCATAAATGAATGGAATTGCTGTGCTTAATGTCAGCTACATCATATCTTATTTTACTTTCCATCAAAGGAACAAAATGTCCTGTTACCTTTTTATAGACAAGAAAGTAGGGCTTTCAAATAATCAGTCCCAACTATTCTAGTGTATTTCTGCCTATTTTGAACTGAGTCAGAGTTGTCATCACTCACAGCAAATGCATGGGAGCAAGAACTTTAAAACATATATTGCTAACCTTTATGTATAAACCTTTTCTGTTTGTTTGTTTTAATCTCAGAGACTTTCAACTAAAGCTCTGAAAAATTCCTGGAAAGCATGCTCCATTATCCCATTCAGATGATTATACCAGTGAGTCTGGTGAGAATCTGGGAGGGTTAGAGAGAAGAGTGAGTTGCTGCTAAATCTGTTTGTCCACGATTCCAGGAGTGCTTCTTTCTTTATTGTAAAAGAACATCATTCCACGCATAGTGTTGTTGAGAAATATTCGTTCCAACCAGAATTGTTATAATTGTCAGAAAAAAAAAAAAGATCTGTCTAGGTATTTAAAATATGGAGGACGTACATCAATATATACTAAATCTCTGGGAGGTAATGTTTATATATATATGCAAAACAGGCAAAAACAAATACATAAACAAACACTCTGAATATAAATTAGAGGGAGACAAATCCTTGAAACTGCCCAAGGCACTCAAGAATGGAAAAAAATAAATAAATAAAATAAACCTAAAAGTGCACCTTCCGAGAAGGCAAGCCTGTATTTACCTAGCTTTTATAGCAACTGCCTACCTCTGTAACTCTGTCTTTAATAGAAAAGCACTTTGTGAGAATTGCAAACTCTCTCAGTTGTTCACTATTAACTTAAAATAAGTCAACTGGTAAGGAGCTACAGGTTGCACTTTGCCTTTTAGAAATACGAAGAAACTGAGGCAGCTCTTTCTCTTAGGATAATGCAGTTAAGTTAGTTTTGGAGCTCTGTTGCCTGGAGGCAAATTATAGGGGCTTAAGAGTTGTGGTTTTTCAGGCTACTGTATTTTAAAGGAGACAGTAATTTTTCCCCCCTACTTTCCAAACACCTGCGCCTGGACAGTGCAGAAAAACACAGCCAAATTTGGAGAACAGCTTATTTTCCACTTCTGTGCCCATGAAGTGGAATATATTTATCTGTGACAAAAGAGCATTGCCTGTGTTTGGTGGTAAATCTCCAGCTCTGTTTGTCTACAAGCAGGGTCCGCTTCTCAAATGAGCCTTTTCACCATTTAGGCTTCCTGAGTCTGATTAACACCACCAGGGAGTTGTCTGGTGTCTGACCTTGAACAGCATGCTTTCCTACTTGCCTTTTTTGGCAGTGGAGTGGGGAAATCATTTTGTGCAGCCTTGGCTCCTGAGATTCCTCCCCAGCAGGCTTGATTGCATTAGCAGGCTCCTTTTATTGGTATCCAAAAGGTTCCAGCCCCAGTGACCTGTCATCTGTCCCCTCACCTGCTTACATGCTGATTCATTGATGAGCTGGCATTGCAGGCCCCGCCTCCCTCTGAATGGTCTGTGAGGTTGAGATCGCTCCTGGAGAGGGATGCTGAGCTGAACCACAGTGGGTTACTACAAGTGTGAAGCAGCAGCCTATCTGTTGCCACAGAAGAACTTGGTGACCGTACCGAGCCGCAGCCCTTTCTCGGCACCCTGTTACTATTCTGTCTGTATCCGGCTTGTCTAGCTTTTTAAAGGAATTTCTGATTCAGGCACTAACAGCTAATTCCACAGGAGTTGTAAGGCAGCCTGTGACACAAACTGAGAAAGAACTTTCCCCTCAGAGACTGTCTTTTTTTTTTTTTTTTTTTTTTTTTTTTTTTTACTGGCAAAGACTTCTGGCTCTCCTCAGAGGAATACCTTGTTGCTTAAGATGAGTGGCTGTAGAAAACGGTGTAAACGTGAAATATTGAAATTTGCCCAGTACCTTCTCAGACTATTAACAGGTTCTCTTCATACAGGTAATGAATTTTTTTTTTAAATAGAGGCTGGTGGAGTATATAGTACCGAAGTTGAAATGGAATAGGAAAGGCTCACTATTTCTGTGTCGTGTTTATTTTTAATGTTGTCAATAAAATACAGTAGTGTGTGCTGAGATCCACGTTTCTAAAAATGTGTGCAGTGCAGCTGTAATTTGGGGAGAGAACTGGATTCTGTGGATGTATCTTTTATGTCTTTTTGGCAGTGCCGTTGTTAAATGTGCCTCAATCGAAGGAGGCAGTGTCTGCAGAGTAGAAAGATTTTTTAAAAATGCATGATTGTGTGAGGGTTTTTTTTCCCCTCTCTCCCGCTTGCTGCAGTTTGCTGGAAAATCACAAAGCTGTTCTTCCTGCAGGTATTTAGAAATTCTCTAGAACTCTTTGATCATTATAATCCATAGATTATTTCCGGTATTTGATTCTAGAACTTAACAGTGAAAGAGTTAAGAACATTTCTTTTGGATTTCTGAATTCCTTGCAGAATGTGAGCAAAATATGAAAACAGCTGAAGAGCATAATGTCCATGAGAGCTTTGATATTTGTTTCATTGCAGTGGATTTTAATGTTTAACAATTTGCATGATTGAAATAGAAACTCTATTTAAATCTAAGTGTTGATAGAAAGAAAATATTTTTAAGACGTTCCAAAATTATGAGGCTAAACCAGCAGTTTTGCTGCCCGTGAAATTCCTAGGCAATGCAGTCTTTAAGATAGTGACAGGTGGGACCAAAACTACTTTGACTCTGATAATAGGCATTTTTAATGGACTATCAAACTTCTGAGAGGCAAATCTTGGTTGATATAATACTACACTTTGATTCTGACCGACGAATTATTGATAGCTTTATTTTTTTCAACTTAAATTTGTCTTCTTCAATCTAAATTATGAGAAAGAAGAGTTAGAAGAGAAACCTCTACACTATGATGCAAGGTTGAGAGATGAATTTGAGGGACATTTTCTTTAGGAAGTAAACTCTTGATGGTGAAGAGCAGAACTGCATATATGATTATGTTGACAAGCAGATTAGGAAAAACAGCTTCAAGGGAATAACTGTAAAAATCAAATGATTTATTAGAGCATTATTAAGTATTAATAAAGACATTAATAGGACTGTTATCGGATGCTAATCTTTAAGCAGTGCAAATTGTGGTGGCTTTTGATGCTTTTAAGAATAATCATTGAGAATCCGTATCTGACTTTTGTTAACCTGGAGCTCCATTGTATTTTTCACCCAGTTTTTACACTTCTAAACTTAGTCCCAATATGACTTTGCTGTATCATGTCAATTGTGATCAATAATACCAGTATGATATTTGCATGAAACATTCAATTAAGGATGGTGTGTCATTTATAATATCATATTTTATTGGGCAACTCTCAGTAGATGATCTTTTATCTTGCTATGAAATTAGAGAAATATTTTTAAAAGAAAGCTTTCTATGAGGTTTCCATGGTAGTCTGTATTTTTCTCTTTAATAAGGCAATTTTAAGATTCTACCTATTTCTTACTGGATTTGGGTTCAGTGCTCTGCCCTTTTTTTTGCTCAGTCTATTTGTGTATAGGTTTCAGAAACTTCTGATTTCAAAGAATTTTATGGGGATGATAAACAGTTTCGAAGTCATAAACCATAAGCATTGACTCCAAAATGTGATGGTTTGCTAATAATGACTGCAAGATAATTTATAATATGAAATTTACGGAAAGCTAGGATAGCAGAAATATTTTAAGCCTTATTTAATGCATATTTAGAAATCAATATAGGTAGGATTCCTTCTTTTCATGTTGAACCACAGGAGAGAAAAATAAGGGCTTTGAGAAATAGGACAGAGTATTATAAAGTAGTAGATAGATTTATAACTTGGGAAATGTGATTACAGCAACTTGTTTCTTGTAAAAATTCTTTTCGGCTCAGTCTCTAATGCTAAATGTTGTAAAAATCCAGCCGGAATCTTTACAACTGCTCAAAATGCAACTTGGAAAAGCCAGCTTGTGCACTTACTAGGTGCTGTGATAGTATAGACTGTTCATATTGCAGAATCTAATGTAAATTCATTAGAGCACTTTCAAGTCCCTTAGCTAGTAATTAATGAAGAAGTAGGAAGCAGAGTTGAATTAGTTTAAAAAATTTGCTTTAAGGTTGGATATATGCAAGCAGCTGCTAATTGAATCCTGAACAATCAGCGTATGTCTTTGTAGTTATCAAAAATTTAAAACAATATGAATATGCCTTGGATGATGTTTTTTGTTTTATCATTTTACCAACAAGCCCTTTATCTTCACTTTTTCAATGAAACATGTGATCTAAGGAAATAGTGATTTTGTTTTACACTTGAAAACAAGTTATTTCTGAAACACATAATCTGTATGGCTGGCAGTTCCCTTTCATTTGATACCAGAATGCCCATGGCTTTACACAAACAGAAGATTTGAAGTGCAAAGAAATTTTCATGGGCACAAACTCCCCTTTGATGTGTCTTATTAGTGTTATCACACATTAGAGGAAAGCAGTTTTCTTTCCTGGGAGCTTTTCATACAAGTTTTGGCAATGACTAGGATTGCTTATAAATAAATAATTTAAAATCAGTGATTTTTCTAAAATAATCTTTATGTTTGAGAGTGCAAATTCAGTGGTAAAGATTTGTCCAGATAAAACAAGATACCTTCATTTTACCAGGAACTTTTTATATATTTTTCTCATGGCAAATCATTTTTCAAAGAGTGGATTTTACGAACACATATATTGGCCTTATGTATCATGAAAATATATCAGCATTTTAAAAGATTCTTTGGTAATAATAAACCTCAGAAATCCATATGCAAACATAATAAGTCAGTGGCAACCACGTGCAATATGTGGTGTCATGCGACACAGGATCAGTTATCCTAATTCCTTCTCAATTTGAGACCTACATCTTCTTGTGCCACATTCTATTCAAATCTAGATGGGGCTCATGGTAACCAATATATTCTTGTACATTTGAAACAATGGAGATGCTTTATGGGAATTGTAATATGACGTTAGTAGTATGAGACTTATTCTATTGATGGACAATTTGTGAACTATAGGAACTTACAGGACACGCTGTCGTATAAATCACTGACCCATTTAAAAGGCTCAAAGCTGTGACAGATACCAAATTTTAAACTGTTTCTTCTTTACGTGTGAAATTTAGTATTGGAATGTTTTGTGGTACTTTTTGAGAGGTTGTTTAGACATTTATCAATTCTCTGTTCATAGTTTTCTTGAAACATCAAGACCTGAACATTTTCCTGTTAGTCCCAAAACATATGTCTGAGGGGCTGTTGCCTGGAGCTCTGTTGCAGACTTCAAGACTGCAAGCCACAGGTGTGGCGAAGTTCAGCGCTCCACCTGGGAAACGGAAGCAATTCAAAGCAGAACATTCTGTTAAGCATTGAATTGGTGTTTAACTAGTGGGTTGGAGTACTTCAGATTTAATAAAATTGTATTATTAAAAGCATGACATTAGCATTCATCGTTTCATCGAGTAGAATTTTAGAGAGAGAGAGAGAGAGCGAGAGCATTTGTTTCCCAAATTTGCATTGAGTTAACTTCCAGTGTTATCAGTATTGAAGTGAGTGTAGATCAAGCCATTCACGAGCTGGTGATATAAAGATTTAGATATTTCTTTTTATGTTGCATTTTTAAAGTGTGAATAGAAAATAAAGGGGGATGCTTAGCAAAATAAGAGACTTAAGAAAGCCTGTTTCTCACGCCATGCAGTTCTTTTTTCTGCCTCTTCTTTCCCCCCTGATTACACATCCCACCACGTTTTCTATTCCCTCTGACATCCTCTTCTGTCCCTCATCTCTGCCACATCTAAATACAGGGCAGATACACCTCATGCAAAAGATGTGTTCCTGAAGACCTCACATCATTAAAAATCCACAAAACTCAGGTTTCATCCTAGCAAAAGATGACCAGAGTTTTTATTTCCCAGTTCACGTGGCCCTGCCATGTGAAATGGAATAAACAGTTTATCATCACTTGGCCTGCCAGCTCTGAAATGATGCTCTTCTTGATTACATTTTTATTTTTTAATTCATTCAGACTTGGCTGATAAAGGGAGATCGTATTTCTTACAGCACTGTGTAAAATGTGCATTATTGAAATGCGCATAAGATGCCACCAGGTTATGCTCAGTTTTCTTGTGCTTCTCCCGTTGAAACCTGCCCTCAGATAAGAGAGCAAAAGATGTTGTTTATTCTTGACTACCAAGGAATATGTAATTGCGTTGGTTTTCCCAGAAGAGTTTACATTTTAAACTTTCTCAGAAAAATGATTTTGGCCTCGATGAATGAACTTGACTTTGCATTCAGGAGTGAAGGGCTATTTTGAGAGATTCAGCATCTTGCCTAATCTCAGCTGCCAGTGCTGCCCAGTTTGGTTAGAGGGTCCCTAGGCTCACTGGGCAAAACACCCGTGTGTGTGGATTCCTGGTTGCCTCTTTCATTTCAGAAGAAAATCTGCACATTAATGTTTAATAGCCTTGTACTTTGTGTTCTTTACCACATAATTCATATATTAGGTGAACATGTAGGGCTTAAAGACTCTTCCAGAGAGGAGATTGTTTTGATCATTGTGAGAACTTCAAAGTAGTGGCAATCTGATATCATGTCTTCGTCATGTTAAACTCTTAAAACTCATTTCTTGACTGATTGACAAAATTAATCATGTGGTCTCGAAGGAAGAGCTAATATTCATTGGAGAGGCTGTGTTTGCCCCATTTGGTTAAGGTAATCAGCGATTTCTTAGCAGAAACTTCAACAGTTACACATCAGTGCTTCATTTAAATATGCAAAGAAATATTAACATTTCACCATACAGCACAGAGGTAGCGGAGGATATTATACATTGATTGCGATATGTATCAGTTATGTTCCTGGCAGGAAGGAGATCTCAGGAAAATCATTTAATAAAGGGACTGTACATGGGAAAGGGTAAGGAAATCAAGAGGAGGTAAGGTAAGGTCTAGTAACAGGAGAGCGCCGAAGGAGCCAGGGGTGAGAACCATTTCTGAAGCCTGGAGAGGGAACCTGTATGCAGAAGGCTGCTTGACAGGCAAGGTGGCCTTTAGTCCAGGGACACAGCCAACCCATGGGGACCTGACAAGAAGGAAGCTCAGGCAAAAAAAAAAAAAAAAAAAAAGGAAATTGCTGGCCTCTCCTTCCCAACCTCAGATTTTTTGCTAGTGTTTCCACACGCTGACCCTATCCTAGAAGCCAGTGGGAAAGCTACTCTAAGTAAGAGAAGGATGCTCATGACCCTATTTATTATTTTATATTCACCCCCTCCCACTCACAAGGCTTTCTTTGTTTAAAATTACTGGCGTTGGTCACAGTTGCTTGCCCTCAAAAGATACTGAAAGCGGCACAAGCAGGCTACTCATAGCCCTGGGGTGACTCCTAGGGCGCCTGTCATTCTACCCCATCTTTCAACATCGTTGTTTATCTTTTACTTTGACCACATAGCTTCTGTTCAGAATTTCTCTGTGATTCTTAAACTTTATAAGGAAAAGAAACCTACACCTTCAAACAAATGGACTCTGTTTTTGAGGCGATGTCACTGTCACATTAAATGGCACGTGGAAACAAGGTGATGCTTGTTGTAGAGGTAGGTGGCATTGCCACCCAGGATGATCTGGTTGTGGCCTGTGCTTGCTGAGTCTGGTGATGGACTGCTTTTGAAAAATTACATTTTCTCTTCAAGCTACTTTTTCCAACATTGGGATACAATGTGGTTTGGGGGGAAGGAGCCAGGATCGGAGGAGCTGCCCTTTACTTGTGGGAAAAAAGCAAAATCCATCTGGCCATGATTGAAATCAGCATTAATATATGTCTTTTGCAGTGTATGGCAAACAGTTTGACAAACAAACGAGTTTTGATCAAGTCTCTGCAAACCGTAGGTCTGTGCCTAACAGGTCTCCATTTCTTCTGCCTGACAGAGGTGCTGCCGTGCCATCAGAACATCTCAGGATGTTCTTCCCAGGGGGCTCATGTTCACTCTTTTTTTTTTCAAAAAGGTGAAAGGACTCTATAGCAGATCAACATATAATACTGGCTAAGGAGGGCTAACGAATTGTTATTTTCAGGGAGAATGAGTCGGAGAACTGAATGAGTGGCCGGGATGGGAGGAGGAGGACTGTGCCGAGTTTTGTGTGAAGGAGCAAACTTGTGAAAGGCGTTCCATCATTTGACATCCTTCTTTATGCGTCTCATGTCTGGCTCACTATCTAGCTCTGTTTTGCTTCCTGTAGTGTCCTTTCGTCACAGTCTTAATGCCCGTAATATAAATATATGACATTAAAAACAAAGGCAAACAATTCTGAGAATGTGTTCCAGGAGAGCTGCACTTTCTGCTCAGCCTCCAGCTATGCTTCCAGAGAGCAACGCCTTGCACAGAAAAAGAGTTAGGAGCCTTGTGTTGGAATTCTAGCTCTGTCCTTAATTCTACAATTGTGAAAATCACCCAGGCGCTCTGAGCAAAATGGGGGTTTTCTTCCACATATTTCTGTGCCTGGCAAACATTCAACAAATGAGTAACTTCTGTCATTATGACTGAGCTAATATCTGTAGGATGTTCTGGTTTTTTTTTTTTTTTTAAATACATTTTCCCTAAAGCTAATTGGATACCTAATCATTATATGCTTCCTGGTAATTAGGAATAGTTAGAAAGTAACATATATAAATGACTGCAATTTTCAAACTCTTTTGTCTTTTATTATGTTAGTTTTCAATAACAATAATTGCCATTTATTCATTGAACTAAAGTGTATTAAGTGGTTGTTAAAGGCTGAACTTGTGGTTTTGTAAGCTATTTCTTCATGATCCCTTCCTGCCCCACGTTCCTCTGCCTGGAGCAAATAAATGCAAAATAGTCAACTCAACAAGCCAACATGTGCTAAGTTTTCCAAAAGCAGAGGGTAGCTTTCTCTTGTGGTTTTAGCCAAAGAGAGGTGAGGACAATGGGCAACCCAGATGAGGCAATAAGCCTTTAAAATATGTGCCTCTGAAAAAAATTAGGGAGAGAGAATCTGGCAAGAGGGAAGGAAGGTGAGAACGTGGCTGGGAGAGAGAGGATCAGTGGGATTATTTGTAGGAGAAGGAAATTTTGCTAAAACGCTGAATTGCTGCAGAAACTACCAGCAAAGCCCACCAGAAGGTCCTGTTCCTTGTCCAGAAAAGTGCTTCTGTGGCTTACTGAGCAGTCACATAGTGACTGTTACAGTTAAGCACCTGTCTTCACTTTCTGATGTTCTTTTATTTCATTCCTTTTTGAACTCTCACACTCCAAGTTGCCTGTCTCCTATTGTTCAGCATTCAATTACTCATCAACTCTGTATTATTTAACAGATTCAGGTTTTAAGACTTGTATCTCAGATAGATCAGAATCTTCTAAGCGCATGAAAGTATTTAATTCTCCAGTTTTACCTAGCACAGTGTTTACTGTGTATCTGTTCAAAAATATAGATTTGTGGGAGGATATTATAAGTAAGGATCAGTTTCTTTCTCCATATAATTTAGTGTGTTCCTTTCTGACTCACGTTACCAGTCTTAGATTATACCGCTTGAGCATCCCATGGGGAAGCCATCCTAAGGTGCCAAATCTCGGGTGTGGCGAGACTAAGATATAAAACTAGATTAGTCAGAATCCAAGCTGTGTGTTTGTTTCACGACACAGTTCTCCCTCCTCAAACTCAGACTAAGTCTGAAGAGCTTGTGATAACTTTAATTCTCAGCTCAAACATCATTTTATGAAGCTGCTTGCTGACCATCCAATCCAAAATAGCCCCTCTCATAATGACTTTCTTTTAATCAGCTTTCTGAAATGTCTTTTATAGATAAGGTGGCCAAAACTGGGGCACTTTTGAGAGCTACAAGGAGGTAATCTTAATAATCACAGCAGAAATACAGGCATAAACCAAGACTGTCCCAGACATACTAAGATATATGGTCACCTTATCCACAGAAATTACCATGATCTGAAATAATTTAGTGGGGAGGGTATATAGCTCAGTGGTAGAGCACATGCTTAGCATGTGCAAGGTCCTGGGTTCAATCCCCAGCACCTCCATTAAAAAATAAATAAATGAACCAAATTACCCCCCCCCCCAAATTTGGAAAAATAATTTAGATTATTTATAGGTGTCTATAAAACTGGGATGTGAACTTCTTTTTAAGGATCATGTTTGTGTTGTTCATTATTGTACTCCAGTGTTTAGACCATGCCTAGTGCACAGTAAATGTTTACTAAGTAGTTATTGGATGTTTGACTAAATTGCACAGCAGTGCTTTTTAAGGGACAGAGCTACATCTCCTGCCTCTGTTTCACTACATGTCTCCCCCAAAGTCGGTAGCCTTGTGACTGTTTGCCTGTATCATTCCTTCTGATCTTGGCCGCGTCAGCTACTCACTGGTTCTAATCTCTGCTGTGGTTCTGCTGCTGTCTTATCTCTGCCCAGTACTTCTTCCCATTATAGAAACTGTGTAGATAATCCGGAGCCCTGGAAGTCTGAATTCTCTCTACTTGTGCACAGAGGAATTGTAACTATCCATTTTAAAATAGAGGTAGGTGTGGTATATTTTCTCATTTGTTTCAAAAGGCACATATCCGGTGAATGATTTACGTGTAAAGTTCTATGTGTTTGTATTTTCTCATTTTTCTACAATGAACATCATACATGTATAATGATTACATTTTCATGTTTTTAAAATGATAGTGTAGACAGGTATAGGTTCTTTCAGTCTTTAACTATGGTAAACCTTCTGGAAAAAGATACCACCTTGGCTGTACTGTAATTTTAAGTATGTATAATATATACAATCAGGATTTAAACTTGATATATCCGCAGTTTTCTTCCCCAGCTTGCATACCCCTTTGAGAAAGTTTTAAGTTCCCCTAGCTCAGTATTATCACCTTTACACTGGGAAGATTTCCATTTTGCAAGGTAACCAGGTTAGGATGAGAAGTTTAAAGCCTGCCAAAGAGTCATGTTCCTCTTCTATGATGCACCCTTAAAATACTGGAGCCTGTTTTATTACTTATATGTGAGTTCTCTAACCATTTTATAATTCTCTGAGCCAAACAAAAGTCAAAAGTCTTCAAAGAGCCATGAAGCCAGTTCTATAAACTGGCTTTTAGAATGTTAAAGATCAGGTTTTATGCTGTGTCTGCTAAAGATCCCCAAGGGAAACCAGACAGCCAACTGCTGGGCATATACCCAGATACATGCAAATGTGTCTTTCAGTGATGCCCTCCTCGCTCATGTCCAAGGAAAGGCATAGTCTGTGGTCTTGGAAGGTTGAGAAGCTTGTTCATCATCAAAATAGTGAAAATACACAGCATAACGACAATAATGAAAGCAAGGCTACGTAGATTATGTTATTTATATAAATAGTTGTGTTGGGTATGCCATTGTATCATAGACATGCAAAATCTCAATGGATCATAGCAATTATTTGGTCTGACTTCTTTATTTTCAGAAGAGAATATTGAAGACTGAGTTACTCAAGTGATTTTATCAAGATCATGAGAGGTGGTTAGTCCTATTACTAGTCCATTACGCTACCATTCCAGAAGACGTTGTTCTCACAACCTTACATTGTAGTAAGTGCCTGTGGTGGTGGCTTGGTCTGATAAAAATACCTGGTCTTGGCAGCCAAGAAGACCTGAACTTAAATCTTAGCACCATTGTATTTTAGCCAGTGACCTTGGGCAAGTTTACATTCTTCCCATACCTGTTTCTTCATCAGAAAAATTAACTGATCCCAATTAAATATTAAAAAATACTTTTTCAAGCCAGTATGTTTAATGATAGCAGTTGGGATCAGTACTCATTCGGGTAGTCCTAAGCCCTGTTTTGGGCACTGATAAATCAGTGCTAAGTGTAGCCAACACCATTCAGTTGTTTTGGAGTCCTCAGGAAAGGTCACAGTGTGTTCAGTTCATATCAATTTAAAATTTTCAAACAACAAATAGAATATGTAACTCAAAAATATCCTTCAAAAATGGTGAAATTTAAAATCTGTATACTTGAAGGATTGTACTTAATTATGCTTTAATGCTCTCTTATTAAAAAAAACCTTCTACCTAAAAATGTCATATTACTTATATATTGCTCCAATACGTGGAGCAAGGATATTTTTGCTAAAAATTTATGAGTCTAAAGCCCTTACATTTTTAAAAATCAATAGTTAAATAAAGGGTTTTTTTTTTTCCCCTCACCAAAGGATAAAGTTAATAACTGTTCTGTCTTACCTATTTCCTGGAGAACAAAGTATAATAGAATTAAACAACAACAATGCAAAGTAGAAATGATCTATTTCAGAAGTCAATATTAAGAACCTGCTAATTTCTTAAATTCTTTATGAAATATCATAGGAGATGAGAGGTATGCATAGATTAAAATCCTATCTTTAGGAAGGTCAGATTTATTTAATGTAATTCATTAATTTATGCTTTGAGACTTCAGTTATTACTGATAAAATATGCTCAACCTGGAGAAGTATTTTATTGTGAAATATGAATTTTAAAAATTTCAGTCATTATGTAAATTTGAAGAATACACAATGACTACATTCTCAAGAGTTTAGAATAAGAAAAGCATTCATTGGAAATATGAAGTCAGCCCATTCAAGCCTCTAAGAGTTTAGGTAAATTGTGTGTCTTTCTCTTTGTTTCATTTAATGTGATACTGAAGTTTTTATATCAAAGTAAGCTTTTTGTTTTCCTTTTTACTTGTGCAACTGTATGTTTCAGACCTTGACCTCTAGTAATAGACCCGTGTTTGAAACCTGGCTTCATCACTGATTAGCAGTATGACCTTGGGCAAGTCTGTGCCTCTCTTAGGCAGTGGTGGTAGTTGAGCTGGGTTTTAGTAGCTGTAGGTTTAGAGATGCTGCACTGGCAATCGAACCATCCAGAAAGAACACAGACACAGAGGAGGAGATGTGTAGAGGTAATGCATTGTTAGGTTCCATCTGTTTAGCAGGTATTTGTGGAGTACCTACCCTCTTGATAGGCACTGTTCTGGAGACATGGAGCACATCAGTAAGCAAAAGGTCACTGCACACATGCAGTGGGGGATTGGATAATCGTCATGCTAAGTTGGTTAATTAAGTAGTATGTTAGTGGCTGATAAGTGCTCTGGGTCAAATAGAACAGGGTACGTGGGTTTGGGAGGGCTTTGGGAGTTGGGGTATGTGTCAGCTTACTGGAGCTTCTATAACAAAATACCACAGATCTGATGCCTTAAACAACAAATTTATTTTCTCACAGCTCTGGAGGTTGGAAGGCGATAAGATCAAGGTGTTGGCACATTTGGTTTCTTTTGAGGATGCTCTCCTTGGCTTATAGATAGCCACCTTCTCACTGTGTCCTCACATGGCTGTTTTTGCTCTGTGAAGACATGCCTCTGAGATCTTCCCATGTGTCCAAATTTCCTCTTTTTATAAAGATACTAGTCAGACTGTATTAGGCACCCCACCACCACCACTGTAATGGCCTTGTTTAACTGGATCACCTCTTTGAAGACCTTATCTACAAATGCAGTCACGTTCTGAAGTGCTGGGGGCTAGGGTTCCAGTGTATCAATTTTAGGAGAACATAGCCAGCCCCTAACAGGTGGTTAAAATTTAAATAAAGGGATCATGATAGACTTCTTGAGAGAATTATGTTAGATCAAAGTCTTGATGCAAGCAAGAGGGTGAGGAAACATATGGGTAAACAAGTTCCAGACAGAGAGACCAGCCAGTGCAAAGACACCACCCCGCTCCAGGCAGGCTTGTGTTCAGTGTGTTCAGGGAACAGAAAACAGGTTAGTTAGCTGGAGCAGAGCAAAACCAAAGGGAGTCATTGGAGTCATGGGAGATAAAGGCAGAGAACAAAAAAGACCAGAATGTATAAGGCTTTATTAGGCCATGGTGAAGGCCTGAACATTTGCTCTGAGTGAAACTGAGAGCCGTTGCAAGGGTCTACGCAGGAGTTAAATGCAATCATGCTAATCACTGGCTGCTCTTTTGGGATGTACGGTAGAGTAGGAGTCTGCAAACTATAGCCCATGGACCAAGTCCAGCCCCTTGCCTGTTCTTGTATGGTCCATTAACTAAGAATTGTTTCTACATTGTCAAGTGATTGAAAAAACATCACAAGAAGAATAGTATTTCATGACCCAGGAAAACTAAATGAAATTCAAATTTAGTGTCCAAAATCTTGCTTATTCATCATGTGACACCTACGGCTGTTTTTGCTTTTCAACGGCAGAGCTGAGTAGTTGTCGGGGAAACTTCTAGGCCTGCAAAACCTAAGATGTTTACCATCTGAGCCTTCTGGAATAAGTCTCTGACCCCTGCAAGAGAGGGTTAGGGGCAGAAACAGGAGGGAAGTGGTCAGGGATGGAAACAGGGTGGCGGCTCCACTTAGGATTGTGGCAGTGGGGGCCACAGTGGGAGTTAGACAGCAGTGGAGCAGATTGTATGGGAGAAATGATTGGGAGTGTGGACTGGGGAGAATTTGTAGGGCTGGAGTGCACTGCAGTGAAACAGGGTATCCTGCAGGCCTCGGAACAGGGATGTGCCACCACTCCAGCAATGTTTTAGGAAGCCTGATTGGCAGGAGATGGTGACAGGGAACTGACTGCAATGCTAAAGTCAAGAGGGCCTGGTGGGTCTGGAAATGGAGAGACAAGGACAATAAAAAGGTAGATTCAAGTGCACACTGAACACATTGAGCAGCTTTTCCACTTTCTGTGCCAGAGAGGAACCTTCTGTGATAATATAGCAGTTTTCAAACAACTTTAAAAATAACCTGAAGTGCAAGAATACTAGTATTCTAATTATATGCACTTTGAGTTAAAATAGAGTTCTTCAACGGAATCAGGCCAGATGCCTTTTACAATTTAGGGCTTTGGGTGTGTGATATTGGAAATATGAAGACCATCAGTCATCCATGAGTGGCCCGAGGAACTCCCAATCTGGATTTCCAGCTGATTTGATTAGCATTTATTGGTCAAATGCAAAAATCTTTAACTTGGCATTTCTGTTCTGCTCTGTGAGCTACTTTTATAATCTATATCCTCAGCCTTAGTTTTAAAGTACTTCTATAGATATCCGTTATCTTTGCAAAGATACTTGAGTCATGTTTTTTCCAATATGTATTTTGGAAGACTGGTGGATGGAAAAGACATTTAACTCAATTTTATGATTTCCTTAAATCATCTCAATTGTTTACATTCACAGAGAATTTTGCTTTTTCCTTAAAAAATAACCCTTTTTTGTTATAAAGTGTGATTGCAGTATTAATTATATAATCATAGCTGGAATATTTAAAGAAATACTCAGTATCTCACATATCAGATCCCAAGTTATACAAGTTTGCTTGGTAACATGTATTTTCCAACTTTAAAACAGTCCTGTCTTTCCAAATGCAAGTGATCATAAGTAAGGCTAAAACGCAAAACACTCCAAATATAGGAAGGACAGAGTGGACTAAAATCTTATAAATCTTTAAGAAAGAAAGAGTCACATAGCATAAAATAGACCTCAGACTCAGAGATGATTTATTTATGTATGAAGGAGTACAACGCTCCTTGAATGAATATATTTCTGTTGACAGAGTCTTTCAGATATAGCTGTGTTCTGAATTCGGACCAGTTAAAAGAAGCATGAAATATCTCTGCTGCAATGAGGAGGGGAAAGCAGGATCTCTTGCTTATCTAAAAATAATCATGCTTTACCAAGAACAGAGAGGAGATTGAGTGTCCTCACTAAGATTTCCAATAGAAAAGTCATTTCTGGACAAGGTTTAAGGATAACTTATGATGTGACTTTGGAAATGCCACTCCTACATTTACAGACAGATAATTGAGTTAGGGAGATGATAAAACTCATTTTATATTCTCTGGCTTATCTTTGTTAAAAGGAGGATTCTTACTATGTCTCAGAAGTTCCCTAACTATGAGAACTAACAGCTGAAATTGTCACAAACGTTGATAATGAAAAGAGATGGTGAAGACAGTGAGCTCAGAGCCTAGAAATGAGAGGCATTGCCTTTTCAACCCACTCCTATCATTTTGCAAAGGAACCCAAGTCCTCAGGAGGCCTAGTTCATTGAGTGCCATGATGCTTGGCATGGTCATCTCAGTATATCTTTGTTCTTGGACTAGATTTACCTGACAATTTGGTGGCCATGCTCAGGCTAGAACCCAGTTCTCAGGCTAATAATGCCTTTCTCCTTCTGTGGAGTCCAGATTACAAGCCCTCCGGTGTGTGATGCTCACATTGGTAGAGGTAAGCTGACTTTATGTGACGCTCAAACTTGGCATTAAAGAGCAGTTGGATCCCATACTGAGGAAGTAGCCCTTTTATGTTTTCTTTTGGCCTTTTGATGGCATCAGTGGACGTCCTTCATTTACTGTAAATATATCTTTATCACCACACAATACCCTGTAACTGTCCAGTTTTGACACAAGAGCAAGACAAGAGGATAAATCTAAACTTTGAGAACATACCCTCATTTTGTTTAGAATGTATTTTTATGATTTTCTTCCATTTATGGCAAAATAATAAATGTTTATGAGAATCAAATTTGTATTTTAAAATACATTTATTTAACCAAAACTGATTTATTTTTAAAACATCAATGCAGAGGCTACACAGATATAATAGAACTTGTGAAGGAGGTGGTAGGTGGGACACAGATGCTGCATAACCCTGAGTGGGGTCCACAGACGACCGAGTTTCAGAGACATTTCTCTAGACCTGACCAAGGCTATCGTATCTGGAGATGCAAGTGGTACCGTATAGGATGGAAGCCCCTGGAATAAGAGCCAGAAGACATGTTCTAGTTTTTGATTTATTAGGTGGGGGTACTCAATCCAAGCTTCATTTCTCAAAGGAACGATAAAGAAGATTACATTTGGAAACAGCTAAGTGTACTGCGGCTCTAGCTCTAAAATAATTTGCAAAAGTGATAATACTGCTGTCTTTAAGATGTAATATTCAAAACAATTAAGGAACATTACCCACTCATCATAACCATTAGGGACTAAATTGCCCCAATAATCACAGTGCACTATTACTACTTCAAAGTTGCCTTTACTCAGAAGTATACAGATCAGTTTAACCTTCCAGAAAGCTCATTTGAATTAGATACAGAGAAAGCCCACACCCATGACCCTGTAGAAGAGGGAGAGAAGTGCCTGGGTTTGCAAACACAGACCCACGCACACATACACTGGTTCTTGCCTGCTCCGTGAACTTCCATGTCCGCCAGCGCCACGTTTCTGGTTTTTACTCTAAGAAAAGATTTAACAAAAAGCTGTTAAGCATTACATTAACTTTGCTGACAAGTCGTTACTATCCTTCATTCTAAATCTGATTTTTTGGTAGAATTTTTAATGCTAGAGTGTTTAAAAGATTGAGTCTGCAGATAGGACACAATTTTATCTTCATTTCTGCTTTCAAACAATCCCTGCAAGACATAAGAATATGCTGGTGTCTTTGAGTCTGAAAATGAGTTGGGATTTTTAAAACCATGTATAAAAGCATGTGTACAGTAATTTGTCAGTTAACTTCCATGAAAACTTCAACTAGTTCTTCAGTAACATTGACTACAAGTCAGTCAAGCAGAAATGATGGGCTAAATAATGATTAGATGGTGTTTAATACTTATGCTGAAATCAGCTGTTTAAAAATAAAACTAAAATTGGCTATTTACTTGGAATAACATAGGGATGTAGTTCATTACCCATTATCATTAGCTTGTTCAGTATGTACAGTTCATCAGTATTATACTAATTGCTAACTCAAGATTAGAATGATGGTTTTAAAGATAGTAAATTGAATGACACTTCTCAAATAGGAAATGTTTACATGTTTTAAAATTTTTTCCCGGATGTATAAGCTAAATTTTTAGAATGTAGGGTTTGGAATAAAGTCCAATTATATTGTTATATTAAATAGAGAGTTTTCTCTCTCTCTCTCTTTTTTTTTTTTTTGGATCTTCTGTTTTTAAAAAGATTCTTATTATTACAATCTATTTGAATTAACTTTATGTCATTATTAAGCACTGTATTTTATTTATATTTTTGATTATTAAAAATAAATTCTGTAACTATTACAATTTATTCAAGATTAAGCTAGTTGGTGTCAGAATGGAAGTTGGTAATCTTAATCAACTAAGGGAACCAAGAGGATTAAAGAAAATAAAGTGGAATAACATGCATTTCTGAGTCATATGAGTATATACTCAGTAATTGTGGCCATAGGCAGGCAGTTTAAACTCTGTTATTTCCTACTTCATAGACTGGTTTTATTTGTGGAAAGCATTTTACCACTTGAGAGGTGCTGTGTAAATGCTACTGGCCTCCAGTGATTCCCCACCTCAAGTCGTCCCCTCCCATCATGTACCAGGGTTGATCTGTGTGACCATTAAAATA
Source organism: Camelus ferus (assembly GCF_009834535.1). NCBI lineage: Eukaryota > Metazoa > Chordata > Mammalia > Artiodactyla > Camelidae > Camelus > Camelus ferus. Next base: position 15,102,647 of record NC_045697.1, on the reverse strand, counting down.
CAGAAGACATGATGGTATGTCACAAGATTAGGTTATAAAAGATACTGTGCCTTTCATTGACATCACTCTCAGGCTCTGTTGGATCACTCCGGGAAGCCAGTGGCCATGCAATGAGGCCAGTCTGTGGAAAAATACATGCGGTGAGGAGGTGAGGCCTCCTGTCGGTAACCATGTTAGTGCACCGTCGTGGAAGCAGGGCCTTTGGCTTCGTCAGAACTTCAAATGCCTGCAGCCCTATGTCTTGACTGCAACCTTGTGAAAGACCCTAGGCCAGAACCACCCAATGACTCTACTTCCAAACTCCTGACCCACTAGAAATTGCGCAATAAATGTTTACTGTTTTAATCCACTAAATTTAAGGGCAGTTCGTCACATAGTGATAGATAGCTGGGACATTGTTGTTGTCCCAAAAGTCACCTACCCCTCCCTCTAACCTTTAAAGGATCCTTGCGGTATAAGAACAAGACAGAAATAAATTACAAAACAAATGTACTTACCAACAAATATATGCTAGGCACTTAAAAACAAAACGTGTATTTAATATACACTGACCTTTTTTTTTCTCCTCAAGTGATAAGTAAAATGTGATCAGAAGGTTACGGACTTCTGGTTAAAGTCCCCAGCAGTTCTAGGAATGGGTGCTTTCAGTCTTCTTCTCAAGGGAGGAAACCACAATTGGCAGAGGTTAAGGAGGGATCACAGGGCAGATGTGCTACAGAGAAAGTGTCTTAAATCAGATCTCTCGTATCGTATCCCTGCTTTGCATGCCAAGTAAGTGTCAATCAAGCTCTTAGAGAAAGTCTGTGAAGTACAGGGCTGTACTGCAGGGTTCTTAGTACATCCAGGAGAATGTATTTTATTTACTTCAAATTCAGGACTGGGCTCCAAGGGAATGTGTTTGCTTGAAGTCTGATCTTAGTAAGAGGGGCATTACTAGGGCATCATTCAATTTCATAAGTATCTAACTTTTTCCCTGGGAATCATTAGACGTTTAAAATGAATGCTTACCCTTGTAAGCTATTTGGGTTTTTTCCTGCCCCTCCCACCCAAAATGTGCGTTGCAGCATAGGTACCAGGCTGGTACTTTGTGTAGAGCTCAAAGCATGGTAACACCCCTGCTCCTGAGCTATGTTAGCAGAAGGGGATCCATAAATCATATAAATCCATTGATAGCAAGAGAAAAATGATGAAGTATATAGCCAAGAGGAAAACTAGATTCTGCTGACAGTTGAAATGTGCTGAAGGTTCTGTGAAGCTGAGAAAATATAGGAATATAGAAAATAACTCTAAATGAGCCAATGGTGGGAACTGTCTACAAAGCTACTTGGCCTCCATTGTAATTCTAAAGCAGGCCCAAATCACCTTGTGAAGGGAATTGTATCAGGCACCCATGCGAGAGGAACAGTCCTCCAAAAAACAGGCTATAGGTTTCTGAAAAATTGGCCTGGTATCGCTCATGGCAGTTTAGAGTCGGCTAGATTCTCCTCAGACGTGGCTGGCTGTACTTGAAAAATATTTGCTTGTCTTCACAGCCAGCCATTCTTTTTAGATTTGGGAAATTCAGTAAGCTCTGACTGTTCATATTTCTGTATCTTTGTGACACATTTTGTGGTTTCTAAATTAGTTTTATGAGGCATGTGACAAAAATAAAATCAAAGTCTGTTGAACACTTATGGTGCTCAGTCAACTCTGAATATGACCTGTAAGAAGCAGAGTAGAAACAAAATGGCACTGAGTAACCCATTTTTATTAAAAGAAAAAAATGATTAAAACAGTGGCAAACGTAACAAGCTACTAAATTAAAAAAAAAAAAACAACTTTTCATTCATAAGAATCTGTCTACTTATCATTTGATCAGATGGGGTTGAGGTGCAAAAATTTAAGTTAAGTGTGATTGATTTTATTCTTCAAGTTTAATGGAAGTTCTATTTCAGCATTAACTAATATATACGATGTGTTACAGTTTCATCATTTCAGATGTATGCCTTGTTCAGCTTGGTTGCAAATCCTAAGTGAAGATAATTTATTTTACTATCAATGAAAAAAATTGGAGTCTTTATCAGTCATGCATATTTTCTGCAGAAAACTAACAAATATTTCAGCATAGACAGATCCTGTCATGGAAGATTAGAAGACATATTTGAAATAAAAATTATTTAAAGTAAGATTGTCATGAAAAGTTTAGTATCTTCTGAGTTATAATAAATTATCCCTAAAAAGAAACCCTGGATTACAGACAACACTGGCAGTGCGCGCCCTGGACAAGAACAGGCAGAGGTGACTCTTCTGCTCATAGGTTTTACTTTGAAAATCTCCGTCTTTACCCAAATAGATCCTTTTTCCATAGCATAGAACAAAAAAGGGCAAGAGATTGCACCCTGAATGCTTTTCAACTTGGGGTTCATGTTTATGAAAAGGTCCATATTTAGCAAAAGAATAGTGGTGAGATTAGGGTAATGGAGTGAAAATAAGTCCCATAAAAATGTAACAATGTTAACCTCTCTTGGACTTGGTTTCTTCCTCAGTAAACAGCATAATGGGCAGGAATATGGACCCTGGGCCAGACTGCCTAAATTCAAAATCTGTTTTTGTAACCAGTTACAAAATTTAATGTCTCTGTGCCTCAGTTTCTTCATCTGTAAAATGGGAACAGTAATAGCCTTTATCTCATAATGCTATTATGAGAATTAAGTGGCTAATAATAGAAAATGCCTTAAACCATGCTTGCTTCATAGTAAGCATTACATGAGTGTTTGTTAAGGGATTCATGTGGGATGATGACATAAAAAGAAAAAAAAAACTCTTGACATAAAGCAGGTGCTTAAGCAAAATGGGTCTCTCTCTCCTTCCCTCCCCCCACCACTCTTTCCCTCTCTCTATCTCTCCGTGTGTGTGTGTGTGTGTGTGTGTGTGTGTGTGTTGTGTGTGTGTGTGTGTGTGTTGTGTGTGTGGTGTGTGTGTGTGTTTGTGTGGGGGGGGGAGAGAAATATATATGTATGTGTATGAAAAAAAAAAAGAGTTTATTAGTCTAGACTTGAAATTAGCTCCCAAATCAAACCAGATTAGCAGACTTTCTAAAGCTCCCCCTCTGCTATCTGCTCACTGTATTGGTCAGAAACACGTTCTTCTTCGGCTGTCAGAGGTTAGTAGGCCCAGACAGATTCCTCAGAAAAGGGTGTTATTTCGACCATGCTTTTGCTTAATATTTTAGAACCAGCACTGCGCACCTTGAAAGGTGATATCTTTAGTTACATTGTCCTTTGATTCATTTTAGGTGTGTTTTGACAAAAATGACCATGTAACCACCTGGCCTTTCAAAATAGGTTATTTATTATTATATTTTTCCAGGCTCATTCTTCTTTCACCATATGGAAACAGTGGGACGCCCACTGACTCATGTCTGAAGTGGTTCACTGTGGTCAACCATAGTGGTACTGTTGATTATCTGCCTTACAAGTTAACAAAAAAAGTGTAGAAATAGATACAAAACATACTCCTGAATTTGTGTGTTTGTTTATTATACATATAACTAATCTACTAAAACATTGTGTATATTATAAAACATATAAAAATTAAAATGTAAAATATTGAGATGATATTAAATATTTTAATATTTTAATTAACAAAACTCAACTTTCTTGCTCTTATTAAAATGTTAGAATAATATGTATATCATTATGGTATTTCTTCAGATATTATAATAGCAGGATATTTATAATAACTTTAGTGAGAATAATATAATTATACCTTCTTAATTATTTTTGAAAATCTTGATGTTGTTTTGTTGTTTTTCCTATATTTTAGTTACAAGCTTAGTTTTAAGTTCACTATATTGTATGCTTGCTTTTAACAATTAAAAAATTTCTCACATCAAAATGAAAGCACATCATAGCTTCCATTTACTGTATCATAATATGTATTTTCCCTTTCCCCCCGCCATCACACAGCAGTTATTCAAAGTCCACATAATGTATTTAAGGTGCAGTTCATTTTTAAGAAACAGAATGTAACTCTGATATCCACTGCATCTTGACAATTTCACATTACTAGGCACTCATGTCTGATCTGAGTATGTCATCTCCTTGACCTGCTATCTGATTGAAATCGAGGTCTCGCCAAGGAGCAGAAGAGTCACCTCTGCCATGTTCGTGTCTTGGATGTGCGTTATGAGTATTGTTTGCAACCCAAGCCTTCTTTTTACGAATCATTTATTTCTGTTATCTCTTTTGTGAGTGGGAATTGGAATGGAGTAACGCCCAGTAGTGTGCTATATAAAGCTACCTAACCAGACATACACGAACTAGAAGACCTTGCAGTATGTTGAGTGTGAATTTCTGTGTGATGGTGCCTGACTGCCCATTCTGTGCCACTATCGAATTTTCTCTCCTGTCGGGTACTTCTGCATTTTAGTGACATGCAGTCAATGTGCCCACTAAGAGTTAGTGCAGCTTAATTCTCTCTTAAAAATAAATATAAGCTTTATTGACTAATATTTAATAATGTTTTCTTCCCACACCCATCGTGGAGACTATCAATTTATGGAATAAGGAAGCAGTAATTGTCATCTCATCTTTTGGTGGAATAGCACTTACCTGTGCTGTGCACATAGGCAATCATCATGGATTTGAAATTTTAGTACAGAAACATAAAATCTACTCTTTTCATAGTGCTGTTGTGGTATTCTAGCTTGGCTCTTTCTCCAGGGTCCTCCCTCATGCACCTCAGCCCCAAGACCAGGACCAGAAGCCCAGCAAGGCTAGTGATTACAAACTATGTCTTTAGTCCTAGCAGAGCATACAGGAGATTTCCAATAGGTGGTTTCTGAGTTATGGAATATGTGCAATCAAGAGTAGAGATGGTTAAGGCTGCAGAGAAATGTGTAGTGTCCCCACGGACAAGTGTGAAAAGTGAGATGAGCAAGAATTTCATGAAGGGCTTGCTAAGGTCTGAATGTTTGTGTCTCTGCCTAATTTATGTTCAAACCCTAATGACCAATGTGATGGCATTAAGAGGTGGAGCCTTGGAAGATGTCTAGATCTTGAGGGTGTGAAATTAACACCCTCATAAAGGAGACCATGCAGAGCTCCTAACCCTTTCCATGTGAAGCACCGTCTGTGAACCAGGAAGTGAGCCCTTGCTGGTCGCCACACCGAATCTGCCAACACCAAATCTCGGATTTCCCAGCCTCCAGAACTGAGAAATAAAATGTTTATGGTTTATCAGCCACCCATTCTGTGGTATTTTGTTGTAGCATCTCAGATTGGCTAAGACAGGTCCATGAAACCATGCAAACTTTCTGCAGCTTTTCCTTTTCATGTCCTACCATCTCTTCATTCCATGGGACATTGGAAGGAAGGTCTCATTATTGTTTTTTTTATATAAAAGACAGCTTCAGCATTTTCAAGTAATGTCTGTAAAACTGCTCTGAGGAAGTGCCATGTGAAACACAGAGATTAGTATGGTTAATTTAATGCAGTAAGCTTAGAGTCTTTATAAGATACCATCTCCTTTTGAACTTTATGTTCAAATCAGTAGAGACCAGAGCAGTTTTTCTGAAGAATATTAACTTTGCTACTTCATATGTTAAGCAAATAGAAAAGCCAGAGAAAATACAAATACTTAGGCTCTAACATTGGCATAAATTACACTGATATATGGGAAAGTAGGCCTTCTTTTATTTGTTTTTCTCATAAACTGCTGGGGAAATTGGATGAACCTGCTCTACAGATAATGGATAGAATAATGTGGAGAGATGATCCGTTGCAGTGATGCATTTGCAAATGTTCTAATGAGGTAAAGATCCAGCTCAATTGATGACACAGAGAAGACAAAAGTTATCATGGACAAAGTACCATCTATCTCGTCGTCAAGCTGTTCCTCTGAATCAGAGAAAGGCAGTGTTACCTCAGCACATTATGCTCTCATCTTAAAAAAAGTAACAAAGCTGAGACATTCCAATTTTATTTTTATGCATTCCCTTTGAAAAGTAATCTCTTATTTTGGCTCCAATAGAATATTTGAGAAGACTGTAGTATTCTTCTATTGACAGGAACAAAAGCAGCGCAGTTAGAGAAATGCTTGGAGCAAAATGGCGGTCAGAGAAAATAAAGAGGTTTTTGTCAATGATTTTTTTTGATAGTATTTAAGTCTTTTACTATGTAAATTTTAATAAACTTATCTTTTATCTGTGTTTTACTACAGCTAATACTTAAAATTGGCTTTTACCCTCCTCGATCTACAACAATTGAAAATGACAAAAGACCAAAAGGAACTCCATGTATGGTCCAGGGATGGATGAGGACCTCGAGGGATATATATAGTTTGCTGCAGCTGAGCCTGCAAGCGGGAAATAAAGACCTGGGTAACTGAGGGTCTTCTGCATCCGTCATAGTTTGGCATCCTTGCACAGGTTTTGCTAAATGGCTGATATGCCTTTATGAGTTACCTCCTTGCCCACTGCAAACAACACCTCATATTGCTCTTAAAAGAATTTCCATTGTATGAAGGGCCATCTGGCCATGTGCCTGTTTTCCTAGTGGATGCTCCCTTTTAAATTTCCATATCTGCAATTCTTCTTTGAGCCACGACATGTTTTTGGCTTTCATGTCAATAAGCTTCTACAAAAAATGCATGTATGTTTGTTTAAAACACGGGGAGCAGGGGGTTGATGGAAAAAGGAGTAGTGACCATTCCTCAGCTTTTCCTTACTTCTTTCCAAGTTTGTAGTTTTATTTGAGAGTTCGGTTCATAACTACGTACCACTTACTACAATATTTTCACCTACACATTTGTCTTCTATGAATTCTCTGCCCACTATCCCTGACTTTTGAGTGAAAAGGAGGGTTAACGAGAGCAAATCTTCTATCTTACCCAGAGAGGTTCTGGACATGAGAGAGTACTACAGAAGTTCATAAAAATTTCACTTAAGATCTCTTACCTGAATTTTGACAGTACACTGGCTAATCAGAGAACCAGTAGTAAGTTTTTCAGAATGATTTTCCCTTTCTGAAAAATAACAATAATGGTAATTGACTGAGGGCTCACTGTGTGCCAGTCACTGTGCTGGTCCTTTATATATACTATTTTATTTCATCTTCACCAAAAATTACTATATGGGAGCCATTAATAGCCAGCTATAGAAGAAGGAATTTAGCATCAGTGTGTTTAAGTCAGGACCTTCCAAAGTCTGGAAGGCTAAGTCATGTTTACTTTTTTTTGGACTCTTGGAATATTAAAAATTAAAGTACCAAATAAGGTCACAAAAATTATTGTGATAATTTTGAAACCACATATGGAACGAAATAAAATTTTTAACACAAAAACGATGCAATAAAGTTGGTCTAATGCACAAAATCTTCACAGCCTGTATATTTTAAAAATTAATCCACAGTGTGTTATAGACGGCATAGCTAGATGAAGGAACACGACTTACATTTATGGTATGAATGCCATTCTTTAGTCTCTTGTGTGTATCTCTGGGAAGCAGCGGAGACACAGGGGATTACGCAACCTGCCCATCACCACACAGCTAGGAGATAACAAGGCCAAGAGATGAACTTAGGTGTCTGACCCCAGCATCTATGCTTTAAAAGGGCTATTTCCCTAGGTAAGCCTACACTTGAACTTTTTTACTCACCATAAGCCACTTCTAGCTTTGAAATAGCGGGAAGATGAGAAGAAATATTTATTTGGCTGAAATATATTATGAGAGCAAGTACATTCTCAGGTTCCTACTGTCCTCGTCCCTGTTTGAATGGTACCAGGTCACAGGGTGTGTTCCTTTTGGCGGGCTCTGCTTTCATGCACAGGTGCGCCTCCTGAGGGTGACCGGCGCACACAGTGGCAGTGGGGGCTAGGAGAACCAACAGTGGGCTTGGGTTCCAATCTCAGCACTGATGTTTTTACCTACAAAATAGTGGTGTTGTGGGAAGGACATTTCAGAAGCCGTATAAATGTTTCTAACACGGGGACTTCTGTGTATTAGACGTCAGACTTTTCTGGAATGGATTCAGTCCGAGGAGGTCCCAAAGTATGTGTAGAAGTACCTGAAGGGAGGTTAGTGGGTTCTAAAGGACCTTTTGGAAATAAGCAGTCTTGTAGTCAATTCTAAGGTATTAGGCCTTAGCACAGGCAAGGTCATGATCACAGGTTCAAGGTCCTTTTGAGTCAATTAGCAACACCTAGAAGCTACTTGCAGGGCTAGTCCTGTGCAGTCAAAGGCATGCAGAAAGGAGGTACAACAGCCGTTACTGAATCCTGGCTGGTCTCTGCGCCGAGAGTAGACATCTGCCATCACTGTGCCCCCAAACTCTTACATCTTCCCTTCCCCACCCACCACTGTGGGCCAGGGTCCGACTTTCGTAGTTGAGAGACTATCATAAAATTCCACCTTATGCTTTGGAAAAAGGGGTTTTAAAAAAAAAAGGAAGGTGGCAGTCACCTTGAAATGATATACGTTTTAATGTCATCCATGTATACTGCCTGTTCCTAAAAGGATCGAGAATGAAAGTAAGTTAGAAACGAGTATTGGCAAGGACTACATTAACAGTTTAAAAGCTCATTTAAAATCATTTTATAAGTCTTGTTGAGAAGAATTGCTTTTTTTTCCCCCTGATAGTTCTAAAATAGCCCTCACTTTGGGGTCTTAACCTTTTCCTACTTGCCTGCCCCAAATAAGATTGTTTTGAAACATCTTCTGAGTAAATAGCTGTTACAGCAACATTTTAAAAATAGTCAATATTTCTATTTTCCATAGAGTGTAAGTTATCAATGGAAAATATATCAATTTTGTGTTTGATTTCCTTTTTCAAGTAACCCTTGGACCAAATTATTAGAGCTGCTGTCGAAGTTTCCCTTTGGAAAATAGAAAATACTGGGGGATGTTGGAGTAACTTTCTTTCCTATTTCTCCTGCTATTTTTTTCAGATGTAACAAACACTTATTTGCAATAACAGCTTGAGTTTTTTCCTTGGTTAATATTTTAGTCCTTCTGTTGGCTCCGTGTATGGGATCTGTGGTTTTTAAGAGTGAACACATATAACTGCCAAGCTGTTACAATCTTTTTTATATAGAAACAATTACTTTAGACCACAAACCAAAATTATATGAAGATAATGTTACATGGGAGGCTCAAGTAGCAAGAAATAGGGTCCTAATTAATGCTGCTTTTGTGCTATTATTTTTCTGGGTAGATTACATAATGCTACATTTATAACAGGAGACGAGTTCCCAATGTGGTTTAGCAAGTCAGTTTATGGGCAGATGTTATGGTGTGCCATCTTTCAGGCCAGCGGGAGACATTTATTTTATTCCGTGGTGTTAGTGGTCAGGGAAGGATATCTGTTGTGGATTTTGACAAGAGAAACACTACATACTCAGATAGTAAACCGTATAACTTTGGAAAATTTTTATGATTAAAATAAAAAACAAAAAAATGACCATGTAGAAGAAATAAAGAGAAATTGTATTTTCCATTACTGGAAAAGGTTTTAACAAAAATATGAAGCCTGTGAAGCCAGAAATACCTCAGGGCACTCCCACCTCTGCTTTCTGTCCCTTAAAACTTCAGGATGAAGGTGACAGGGTGTTTAAGATACCAGAAATGGTCACACTCTGGCTCATATCCATCGGTCCAAGAGGTGAGAGGAAGGCCCATCACACTTCTGAAAAAGAGCTTTGGACTCAGCCCTGTCTCTGAAGTGCCTGCAGACTACTTGGGTTGGATTGTACACCCCCTACCCGGGGCTGAGAGTTCTCCTTCACAGCTAGAACGTTCTCCTTACTCAGTTTAGATCTAAGACATTTTTTTTCCCTTGAGAAATAAAGGCTTTTAGTAATTTCTTACAGCAAAATTGTTTGATATTTTTTCCTTTGCCTTTTGGCACTGGTTTAAGGTCACTGCAGGTCTGCTGTTTTATTTTTTATTTGTTACTTGCCTCAACATTTCATGGATATCAGTTGGAAAATAAGGAAAAAAGAATCTATTAGGTGAGGGTACTAGAAAAGGGTGGTGGTTGCAGTCAGAGAGTAACTTTTTTGTTTGGAATCTTCTATCTTGTGGATATATTAGTTATGATGTGTCAATTTGGTGAGTTACTCTGAGCCACAGGACTCCCATGGGAAAGACAGATTTGATAACAATTATCTCCCAGAATTGGGTTGCAACACAATTTAGAAAGTGAGAATGCTATGTAAATGAGAACTTAAGTATCATTGTTATGTTTTCATCACTACAACCACTACTGGAAAATTGAACGAGATTATAAGAATAGCCCGTATTTGGACCCCTGGTTAGGGATAGCTCTCACAAGTTAGGATAGTGGGTGGAAAGCCCCAAGTCCCCTGAGCCGATTCTGACCTCCATGTCGGAGCTGGCCATGCTAGCCTCTTTCCTTCTGCTGAGTTGTTTTTTTCTGTTTTTAATTGCAGAAGCAAGGCACACCAATTCACTATTGAAATTCCTCTGAGCTACACTTCCTCTAATCTTCTCCAGCTGTCCTCTGTGACCCACAATCCCACATCTTCAGGGAAAATTCGAAAAGATGTGTTGGTAAATCAGTAGAAAGTTAAATATGTTATGTATTCTGCTTGATGTGAAATGCTCCTTAATATAGAACTTACTTTAGATGGGAGGTAAGGAGTTACATAAAAGTCTAAAAGATGCAGAAAAATCGTAACACAGTTCATTTAACCAAAGTTTATTGAATGTTTCTTATGTGCAGGGCATTTGAAGTAGGTAATTTAAGAGACATGCAGAAAATAACATGTCTGTCCCTGCCTTCCATAGCCTTGCGTCTAGATGAGGGAAGTAAGAGGTGTATATAAAGGTATGTACAAGTATTGTATTTAGTATGATGTAGAGGGGTAGTGAGGATATTTCTTAGTGAAAAAATTAGAGGACTTTTACTAAACGATCCATTTTAGATGAGCCTTATATGATGAGTAAAGTATTGAAAGGTAGAGCTACAGGAGTACTAGTTAAGGGACTGGCCCAAGAAAAAAATCTGCTGGCGGGAAAGGAGATACAGGAAATGGTTGTTAGCCTGAAGCTGGCATAGGGAGTACATATAGGGTGAAAGGGAATGAAAAATCTCTCCTTGGTTTTTTTTTTTTCTTAAACTAGATTACCCTCATTAATTTCCTAATTGAATACTACCTCTTATTAGTCAGTTATCTATTATCACTGGTTTACCAATATAGAAACCAGGGCCCAAGGAGATAATTAACTCTTTGGAAACAAAGAGCTAGCAAGTAACAGGACTTGAAACCAGGTTTTCTTCTGTTAAGGGTAATCATACTCTTTCTACCATAGAGTGTCAACAGTAACAATAATGAATTTTGTGATTTACTGAGTACCTACTGTGTGCCACAGTTTTCATTTTTCTTAATCCTAGGAAGTACCTAAACTGTAGCAATTATTATCTGAACAGTCATATGAGGAAATTAGTTTGGGAAATTTATTTGGTGTATAAAAATAATGGAAGTTAAGGTTGAGAAAGAGTAATAGAGATAGAAATGGGTTGAGTTGCGATACCAGGCAAAAGAGTCCATTTTACATAAAAACTAATAAGGTGACCGTTAAATATATTAGTCTAAAAATGCATGATTTGGATCATGCTTAAAGAAGATTCATCTGCCAGCTCTATCAGGACTAAATGAAGAAATGAGACATGCTGAGTAACATTTTTTAAATGGATTAATATTCAAAGTATGCAAATAGCTTTTTTTTAAAAAAAAAAAACACCTTTATTGTGGTATGGTTGCTGTACAGTAAACTACACATATTTCAGGTGTACAAGTTGATGAATTTTGATAGGTGTCTACACCAATGAAACCACTACCACAATCAAGATAGTTAACATTTCTATCACTCCCCCAAAGGTGCAATTTTCAAATTCCCAAAGAACTTTTAAAACTCAACAATAAGAAAACAAACAACCTGATTAAAAAATGGACCAAAGATCATAACAGATACCTCACCAAAGAAGATACATAGATGGCAAATAAGCATGTGAAAAAATACCCTGTATCTTATGTCGGGGAAATGCAAATTAACACTACAGTGTGATAGATACCACTACACACCTATTAGAATGGCCAAAATCTGGAACACTGACCGTATCAAGTGCTGATGAGAATGTGGAGCAACGCTGATTTGTTGCTGGTGGGAATGCAAAATGGTACAGGCACTGTGGAAGACAGTTTGGTAGTTTCTTACAAAACTAAACGTACTCTTACCACACTAGTCAGCAGTCGTGCTCCTTGGTATCTACCCAAAGGAATTAAAAACTTATGTCTATATAAAACGCTTAACTTGGACGTTTTTAGCTGCTGCTTTATAAATGCCAAAACTTGGAAGCAATCCAAGTATCCTCCAGTAGATGAATGGATACGCAAACTGTGGCACACCCAGATAATGGAGCACTATTCAGAACTAAAAGTAAATGAGCTATCAAGTAATGAAAAGACATGGAGGAATTGAAAATGTGTATTACTAAGTGAAAGAAGCCAATCTAAAAAGGCTATATACTGTATGATTTTAACTATATGACCTTCTGGAAAAGGCAAAACTGTGGAATCAGTAGAAAGGTCAGTATTGCCAGGGTTTGGGGAATAAGGGAGGGATGAAGAGGCAAAGCACAGAGAATTTTTAGGGCAGTTGAAATGCTTTGTATGGCACCATAATGATAGATATGTGTGCATCTGTCCAAACACACAGAATGTACAACACCAGAAGTAAACTGTAATGTAAATTATGGACTTTGGGTGATTATGATGTATCATTATAGGTTCATCAAATGCACCACAACAAATGGACCACTCTGGTGAGGGCTGTTGATAATGAGGGAGGCCATGCATATGGGGGTGGGGAGTATATGGGAAATCTATGTATTTTCCCCTCAATTTTGCTGTAAACCAAAAATTGTTCTAAAATTTATTTTGATTTTAAAAAATTGGAATAAAAAAGTGATGATTGAATGTTGGATGGAGCCAAATTTCAGTCACTACTCAGGTTTTTAATATGTTTAAGAAAAACCATCATTTTTAACATGGTTAGACAATGAAATGCTCCAGTAAAGTAAATACATGCACTAAAATGCCGATCATACACAGATCACCAGATTGTAAAGAAAATATAGTGCCTAATTTCCTCTATAACCAGTTTTTGAGTGCAAATTACATGCAAATTACTCTGAGTTTAGAGTGTGATAAGATACCTGGCCTCCTGAGAATGTACGATCTTAGCATTCCCAAAAATTTGACTTGTTGTTTTTGTTTTTACTTTGTAGTTTTTTTAATTTTTGGTGAAGTATGGTCAGTTACAATGTGTCAATTTCTGGTTATAGCATAATATTTCCATAATACATATATATGTGTATATGTGTGTATATATATTCACATACACATATATTCATTTTCATATTCTTTTCCATTAGAGGTTACTATAAGATACTGAATATAGTTCCCTGTGCTATAGAAGAAATTTGGTTTTTTAATCTATTTTTTATATAGTAGTTAATATTTACAAATCTCGAACTCTCAATTTATCCCTTCCCACCCCTTTCCCCTTCCCTCGGGTAACCATAAGTTTGTTTACTATGTCTGCAAGTCTGTTTCTGTTTTGTAGATAAGTTCTTAGTTCATTAGTGTCTTCTTATTTATTTTCTTTCTTTTTTTTTAGATTCTACATATGAGTGATATCATATGGTATTTTTCTTTTTCTTTCTGGCTTACTTCAGTTAAAATGACAATCTCCAGATCCATCCATGTTGCTACAAATGGCATTATTTTATTCATTTATGGCTGAATAGTATTCCATTTATATATATACCAAAGCTTCTTTATCCCGTCATCTATTGATGGACATTTAGATTGCTTCCATGTTTTGACTATTGTAAATAGTGCTGCTGTGAACATTGGGGTACATGTATCTTTTTGAATTAGAGTTCCCTCCAGATATATGCCCAGGAGTTGGATTGCTGGATATAGTAAGTCTATTTTTAGTTTTCTGAGGAATCTCCAAACTGTTTTCCATAATGGTTGCACCAAACTACATTTCCACCAAGAGTGTGGGAGGTTCCCTTTTCTCCACCCCACCTCCAGCATTTATTGTTCGTGGAATTTTGAAAGATGGCCATTCTGACTGGTGTGAAAAGTTTGACTTGTGATATCCATTTCTTTATTTCAAGTATATGGTAGGCTCTCAATAAAAGTCATTGTTTGAATAAATCAGTGAGTGAGTGTATCAGTCAATCACTGATTCTTATGATTATCATTTGCTGAATAGCCATGTTTTATTGTCAATGGTATTATCAGCTTATGATGATGAGGTATCACCATACCTTGGAACATAAATATATTATTATCATTCCAATTCATGACAATTATATTTTAGACAATTTTGTTTTATATTTCTTTAGTTATCAAACTAATTAAATGTATTCATAAAATATTCAATGGTGGATTTTTAAAAAATTATTTTTCACTATAGGAAATGTTATTATAATGAGTTTCTAGTGTATTATACCAATGAAATAAATGGTCAAGCTTCATAAAGTCTTAAATTTGACTTAACGTTAAGTCAGCAGTATTTTTAAACTATTTAAAAAAGTAAACCACCATATAGATCAGTAGTTCAGGCCAAAATGTCAAGCCGATTCCTTTTTTACTTATGTTCATATGAAAAATTAATATTAAACATTCATATTAAATGCAGCATCCAAAACATTTTTTATCATATCTTAGTTACTTTTCTCAGTGAAAAGTGAAGAGTTCACCTATATAGGTTTTATTCCATTTCTTAAACCCACTCTTTATTATATTAAACCACCCAATTGATTGCCGAGCAGCTAGAACTAAATTTTTCTCAAATAGATTTTCAGGTGAAATATGTGAGGCTAATCTAATAATCAATGGAGTACTTTGTGAACTGCATATAAATTATACATATTATTTCAAGAGGCTTTGAACTGGTTTGTGTACTAATTCAGCTTTGTCAGTAGGATACATTTGCAAACTGAGAGTTGCAATTCTGTTACATTACCAACCTCTTATTGGAGAACACTTACAGAATCATCAAAGTCCTACAACTGAAGGTTTAGACCGTTGTCATTTCCCAAGGGAGACAGAGGTCATGGTGCAAGACAGAAGGAACGTGGGACTTTTACCCTCAGTCTAGTGCTCATGACACTCTGCTGCTCACCCCTCCCGCTTCCCCGCCAAGACTAAAGTATGTCACATTAAGAATATACATTATGCGATACTCTGGAGCTCTGTTGTGTCTGCCTGTCTCTAATACAGCACTGGTCACATTATTTAAGACAAAATGGTGAATTCTTCAAGTTAAATATGCAGTCAAGTTACCTCCCATAAAAGTAAGTGCATTTAATGAGACCTTTAAACATTTGCTTCTGGAAAGCTTATATGGTAGTTAGAGGATTTTCCTTGTTTTCAATATTTATCTGTATGCTTGTGTATCTTAAGTAAGATGATATTTAAAGAATATGAAAAGGAATATATGTGTGTATATGGATGACTGAAACATCATGCCGTACATCAGAAATTGATGCAGTACTGTAAACTGACTGTACTTGAATTTAAAAAGATATTTGGTTCATTGATAATACTGAGTTGTGGATTTATCAAACTTCAGATTATAGGCAAATGCAAGCCAAGAGAGTTTCCAGTAGATCTCAGTAGATTTCACAGGCTTCTGCACCAAAGCTCACATATTGACTCATAGAAAGAGCCCCACTCAGAGTCCAGTTATCCTCTTGTTACAGATAGGTCTTAAAGATATATTTCTCTACTTCTGATCCTGTAGACCAGAAAAAAAATTACAGAGTAAAAGAACATTAATAATACTAATTTTACATAATAGGGATAATTCTAATTATAATAATTATCCAATAGTGAGTATCTGCATACCAGTCATAAGCCAAGCACTATCCCAGGTGTATTTCTAGTCCTCACATCAACTTTACAGCCTGAGAATTGTATCTTGATTTTAGAGATAAGGAGGCAAGGCTTAGATATCTTTTGCCTTGCTTGAGATTAATCACAAAGTGTGGAGTGTGGAAAGGGAGTTTATCTGGCACCAGACCTGTAGATCTGTTATTACAGCAAAGTAGGTACCAGAAAATACTAAACCAACAGAGGTAGCAACCTAGTGCTCAGGAGCTGCCTTGATTTTCTTTAATTAAAAAAATATTATTGTAAGAGAACTAAAAAGCAAATGGTCACAGAGCAGGACTGGGAAGACAGTATTGCTTTCTGCCACTGCTACATGTCTGCTCAGTGTGGTTCATATTTATCTGCTATTATTCATATTATTATTCATAATACGAGCTGACACTCGTTGAGCTAGATCAGGGAAGGCTTCCTGAAGGAACGGAAATAGTAGCAGTGACCTGAGTGATTAATCGGTCAATTGTAAAGGGCAGGGGAGACAGGAGACAGGGAAACAGTGATTGGGGCAGTGTTCTGAGTGCAGAGAACAGCTTGAGCAAGGGCACAGATACAAGAGACTGCCATGAGTTAAACTGTGTCTCCCTCAAATCCTACGTTGAAGTCCTAACTCTCAGTTCCTCAGAACGTGACCATATTTGGAAAGAGGTTTGTTACAGATATGATTTAGCTAAGCTGAGGTCATACCAGAGTAGGGAGGGCCACTTATCTAATATGACTGGTATCCTTATAAAAAGGAGCACTTTGGACAGAGACTTGAGAACGCCATGTGAAGGCAAGGATAAAGGCGATGCGTCTACACGCCAAGTAACGCGAAAGGTTGCCAGCCAACCACCAGAAGGTGGGGGGAAACATGGAACAGACTCTCACTCACAGCCCTCAGAAGGCATCAGATCTGCTGATGTCTTGATCTTGGACTTGTAGCTTCCAGAATTGTGAGACTACAAATTTCTGTTCTTTAAGCCACACTGTTGGTTATGGTAACTCCAGCAAACTCATAGAGAGGCTAAGGCATGACTCTCAGTCATTAGTAAAAGGCAAACTATCCTCTAAGCACATCATGGAGCTGCAAGTTTTTCACTATGAGCTGTTAAGTTCAGTTAATAACGAACGATTTCACTGTGTCATTTCGTTGTTCAATAAATAAGTGTTTAGTATCTATGATGTTTCAGTTTCTGTAGGCTAGTGGTCCAAAGCTTGGGGCTGTCCACAAAATTATGAGTTAAGACCCCATTTTAGGATGTAGATTTTGGAAAATATTCTGCCCTCTAGCATATCAGTGTCCTCATCAACTTCCCCAGGGAGAGGGGATTCAATAAGGTTACAGTATAACATGTTTAATGGATTGTATGTTTCATAGCAAGCACCCTGTAATAGAGCTGTATTATTGTTATTGCTGTTTTTGTTATTTTGTTATTGGTATTAGGGGAAATGCTCATTTTTCAACCCCTCCCTTTAGACTCCCGGCCTCTTCCTGCCTGTGAGATACGTTGGCAGTTTCTGGCTCTGTTCCCTGGCTCCTCATTTCTGGGTTTTGATGGGGCATGATGATCAGATGGCCATGATTAGTTCTTTGGCGTGCATTTCAGATTATCTATTAAGTAGCCATCTCCTCAGCCACTGAGGCATATGGTCAGCACTTCCAGGGCTTAAAATAAATCTGCATCTTAACATGTGGGATTTTATTATGCAAAAGAGAGCCCACATGGGGTCTAATCTTGTTATTTGTTATACTGGGCACGTCCATGTGTGCATTCTGGAGACAATCACGCATTAGGTCCTGGGCCTTCCATTTCACAACATTGCTTAGAAATTCTGGGTGAGAACCTCCTAGCAAGTAGCATCAGCCCTGAACCGTGCAAGGTGCAGGACAGGAGAGAAGGGTGAGGAGCAATTTTCCCTTCCTTCTTTTGCATACTAATCATTCAGTTTTTGTTTTTTCAATCAGGCATTTATTTGGCAACTACTATGCATTAGCTGTTTCCCTGGGTACATGGGTGGTGGTAAACAAGATGGCACAGCCCTGGATGCAAGGTGCTTGTTAGAAGAGATTACTCTTTAATTCTGATTAGAAAAAAAGTACCCCCTTTCTCTGTCCCAGGATGCCCACCATTGCAAGTAGAGGGTGGAATGGATTTCAGATTGCATCCTCTTGACTAAGTGCCACTGGATGGGGCACATCATCAAGACAATTGACAATTACTAAAGAGCATCCTCAGCAGATAACAAACAAGGTGACTAACAATGTAATGCTCTGAGGCTGCTTGGTTTGGGGGGTGGGGTGGGGACACGTGTATGTGCTGGAGGAGTTTATTAAATTTCAGTCTGTACCCTCTAACTATAAATCGACTGTTTCTTTTGTGAATAGGTAGAAACTAGTGATTTATCCAGCATTTGGTTGAGCAGATATTCTAGGTTTTACATTTTAAAACTAGCTCTTCTTTATTCTAAGATCTTTTTCCAGCATTACTGTTCTAGAATATTAGTAGAAGAGATTAATGGCAAATAAGAGATTTGTTTGTAGAAATTAGCTCGAGTGTTTTCCTATATTAATAGAAACATATATGAGTTTCCAAAATGGAATTTGCATTTTTTTTCAGGTGTGGCATGTCATCTAAGCTCATAAATAGTGCAAAAGGTAAAAAATAACAGCACCAAAAATTCAGACTCTGGAGACAGAGAATTGGATTTGGATTCTAATTGCAGTTCCTCCACCTACTTGTTTTGTTACTTTGGGCAAGTTACTAATCCTTTAGAGGGCTTGTAATAATACTTCATTCTTCAGGCGTTGGGAGGATTAAAGGAGATAATGCAAGTGAAGTGTTAAGCACAGCCCACACACGTAGTAAATATTCAGTAAGTGGTAGCTGTTGTAGTTGATGCTCCTGGTACTTTTTAAAATTCAAAAGGATATGCAACGTGTAAACTAGCATTACGTCTATCAGGACAGTGGATTCTCCACTTATCTACATAGAAATAGATGTGTTTATAAACCCGTTATTTTGCACCTGCACAATTAAACACATGTTTATTTCTATGGCATTGTAAAAATAATTTTGGCTAACACACAGATGACTGCTCCACCCTATCCTGTGTGCTCCCTGTTAAGTAACTCACAGCATCCTCATAATAATCCTGTGGGTAGATTCTATTATAAACATTTGGCAGATGAGAAAACTGAGGGTTGAAGGTGAGAACACATAGCTAGTAAGCTGCAGAGGTGGAATTTCAACCCAGACAATCTACTCCAGCTCTGTTCTTAACAGCATTGGTATTCTGAATTTCAATGGTAAACAGGTTAATGTATATATACACAAACACACACATTACAATATACAAATGTGTGTGTACTTCCTAAAGAAGTGAATGCATCATGATTTTGTAGACTGTATCTTCCTCTGTGATGCTCTTGAGGTCTATAGCCACACTCACACTTTTCTGTTTGTGGTTCCCTTTTCCCTCGCAGGCTGATTGAATTATACCGCACATCGTATGCAAAATAAGATGCTAAATCGAAACTCTCTGTGTTGCCCAGCAATGGATGATTACTCCACAGTGCTTGACATTGTGCTTAAGCATATCCTTAGGCGTTATTCTCCTTGTTTACTTCCTCTCACCCTGACTCAAGTCACTTGTACAGTGGTTCTATATCCAATTATGTGTCATCGAGTGGCAGAAGGAGGGCATTAATATGGATTAGCTATATTCTGCAAGCTCTTTGGTGATCTTTGCCCTTCAGTGCTGAGTAAACTGATGTGTCCATTAGAAACTTGTGCCTGGCTGCCTTCATCAGAAATCCCACTATTGTAGCTTAACCAAAGAGGCATCTCCTTTTCTCACAATTCAGGAAGAACAGGAGCACGCTGTCCAGTATTAGTGCAGCAGATTCTCAGGTCCTCAGTGTCCCAGGCTTCTTATGTCCTCCATACTGCCATCCTTAGTTTGTGTCTTTTCTCTTCTAGCTTATGCCTCAAAGTCACAAAGTGGCTGTTCCACCTCCTACCTCACATCCCCATGCCACACGGGGAAATCCCAGGTACTTACCTCTACATCTCTGGGACAGAACTATACCACACGGGATGGTGGATCTATGAAGATAGCACATTGTTCCCCCAGACAAAATCCACAGACAAAAGTTCTGTTGGTCAGCAGCATAAATTGGGCAGCTGGCGGTGTCTGCTGTACTGAAATTCACACTGCAAAAATGATTCACTGCCAAGGCAGATGTGATATTTAAGGAATTCATATTTCCAAAGTGCCTACTGTGGCCTTAGAGGCATGGAGTAATGAGGAGCACAATTCTCTTTCTGTAAGAAAACTTACCACCCAGAAGATTAGACGGGTGTGCAAGCAAATGACTACAAAGTGCTGGAGCTTTGAGATATCAGTGGTAGGGCCAAGACGTACCAGCTGAAGTTCTAGATAGCATTAAGAGGAATCTGAACAATTAATGGTCGTAATAATGACCGATTTTTTTTACATGTTAACGAAGCCAGGCATTTAAAATATTTGTGTATATATAATCTCACATACATATATAAATACATGCAAAACATAATAGATAGAAATTATGTATGTATATATACATTTGGATATCTCACATCAACCTGATATGTTCTTATCCTTCTATTTACAGTCAAAGTCATGTGTGGCAAATGAAGTTGAATAGCTTTCCCAAGGTCATATAGCTAGTAAGCTAGAGAGCTGGGATTCAAACCCAGGTAGTCTGCAACCGGAGTCCTTTTAATTTACAATCTATGGTGAGGGCACTGAGGATGCTCCATTTGCCTATTTGTTGTTGTTGTTGTTGTTGTTGTTGTTGTTGTTGTTGTTGTTGTTATTGCTGTGCTTTGTTTTGGTTTTGCAAGAAAAAAGATCCAAAATTCCTTTAGATACTGCTGATGGTGTTGAACCTCGGACTCATTCAGCATTCATACGTTGGCCATACCCATGATTGTCAGGCTTTAGGTTGTTCACCCAGTTGCACAGATGGACACATACTGGAATCTTTTCATTTAGGGAATGTTAAATTACAAATATTAACATTTCTCTGTAATGAGATTGAACACTTTTTTTTAACCATGTCATTCCTTGGTCAAAATATCTTGTTTTAACCCTGACTTTTAGCTCAGATCCTGTCTTCAGTCATGGGAATATTCATATTTCCAGAGATGCTCTCTCCCTGCCTTTTCTGGACAGCCCTCCTGGAGATAACAGCTTACTTGCCTTGGCTCATGCCTTAGTTTCTTGATGCTCCCTTCAATGCCTTACGTAGTAGACATAATTCTAAGATGACCTCCCCAAAGACCCACACCCTCATATAATATCCTCCCCTTGATTGTGAGAGCAACCTGTGCTCAAGATATGGTATCACAATATCAGTCTCATAATTAGGTTTTGTTATTTGGCACAGTTACCTTTAAGAAAAATTAGGTTTGGTGGACTTGACCTAATTGAGCTAACCTTTAAAGATCAAAGCTCTTTCTGGCCACAGAGATTCAAATGTGAGAGCAAATCAACAGAAGGGAGATTCTTCATTGCTGGCTTTAAAGATGGACGGGGCACATGGCAAGGAACCATGGATGGCTTCACGTTGCTGAGAGTGGCCCCATGCTGACAGCCAGCAATGAAATAGAGACCTCAGTATGCAAGGAATCCAGTTCTGCTACAACTGCCTGAGCTTACATAAGGACCTCAGCCTACAGATGGGAAGACAGTCTGGCTGACACTATGATTTTGGCCCTGTGAGACAATTAGCAGAGAACTCAGTTATTCTGTGCCTGGACCCCTGACCCACGGAGATGGAGAGATAACAAATTCATGTTTTTTTAAGCTACTAAGGTTTACATAATTTGTTACGCAGCAAAAGGTAGCTAGTACACCCTGACCTTGGTTTCAGATGTTTAACTCTTCTGCCCTGACTGCAGCTGTGCACAAGTAGAGTAACTCGCCCAGGTCGTTCATACTAGACACATTACCATCAATGTGAGAAATAAGGGCCCAAATGGTAAATATTTTTATTTTTGTTATCCTACTGTGTACTAGAAAGATTTTACCAGTGTTTTCCCATATCACATACCTTTTAAAACCCCCTACTATGACTACCAAAAGATAAAAACTAAACACCATATGATACACTGATTAAAAGTCACAGTTCAGTGGAGCAATGACAAAGTCAAAGGTGAAGGAAAATTTTTTAAATGCAAAATTGGTTAGACCATGCGCTGAGGGCTGTTCTACACAGTGAGCAACACAAACTGATGCTCTTTTTCTTGCTGGGTGAAGTACAGACCCGGGGAGTGGGTTAGGACAGAAAATGCTTTTTCTGTTGGTTTCTGCTGCAAGTCCAGTACTCTAGCAATCTATTTTAGTCTTCATTAACATACGAAGATTGAGTTCAGGGTTAAAACATGGTAGGCATCATTTGTCTGGAACACACAATGGTTCTGTATGGGGATGGAAAGGCTAAAGACTTGTGGTTGTGTGCATTTTTGGTAACTGTTTGCAAACTTGGAATAAGGCACCTGCCTGCAATAAAATATGACCCTCACTCACTCTTGTAAATTGCTTTTGCCCATTCACATTTAGAGGTCATTAATCTTGTTTCCCTGTATGGATGGACATTCAGCACATTTTCCACAATTGATTCAGCTCTATAGTTCAGAGTGGTATAAAAATTCACAAAGTGCAGTTGGAGAAAAATGTCACAAGGGTACAAATAAGAAGGGCTATTCTTTATCTTACTTACAGAAAAACATAGGCATTTGCAAAAGGTGCTGTGAAAAGGATCAAAGGAACAAGACATAAATAGCCAATGGGTGATCAGAAATTCTTAGCCTTGAAGGGACTTGTTAAGGCCTACACAGCATAGGAACTCCTTTTTACCCTAAAATTAAGGAAACAGTCCTATAGAATATGCTTGAAAACATCCTGAATGTGGGGGAACTGATGAGCTTATAGGACATCCCATTCTTTCCATGGTTTCTTTATCACAGAGAGAGATGCTAACTTTGAACATACTTACATTGTAGTTGTCATACTTTGTTATATTTCTTTCTGATTTTTATCTCTTTCTTGAATCTTCACTAAATAGCATTATATGTTGAATGTTTGTAGGCACTTAGCGTATTTTTATTGAATGTCAGTTTCAATGAAGTCATGGCTCTGTTGATGAGAATTCTAGGTACGGACTCCTTATCACTCACATGACTGTGAGAATGATGATAAGAAATTAGTTCTGTGTGCATGGCTCAGGTACTAATATTCTTTGCATGATCCTTCCTCTCTGATGCTTTTCCTCCAAGTCATTCCAATACAGTTTGACGATTATTTCTCCAATATACCTGACTGCCAATCAGAAATAAATGTGAGTTATGATATCTGATCACTTAGAAGCAAAAAGTGTTTCACCCTTAAATCTAAGCCATAAAGCCAGAGGGACTTAACCTCCTGCTCTTCTTTATTGTCCATCTACATTGATTGAGAATGTTAAGCCATTACTGAGTCAATATTGAACAAAAGCTAGAGTATATTAATTACAACTAAAGTAGCATTTCATAAAGTGTTTAATCAGGAGGAAGGAAATACATGTCATTGAGCAAACGCAAGGGAATCTGAAATCACATCATAATCAAATGAGTAAATATTTGACTTTCTGTGACATCCCAGGGCCTGTCTTTGCTGACGTACATGGAAAATAAATGTGATAAATACGCAGAATCCCCTCCTCTAGGCGGCCTTAGTTTGCTGCTGCAGAGTTAGGACAGTTCATGATTACCATGATTTTCTCTTGAAATGGTCTATGTGTAAACTGAAATGTTGGCAAATGATTTTCAGCCAGTTTTTATTTTCTGTTGAATCTGTCTCTAATCGCTGAAATTGACATGAACGATAAGCTTGACACATTTGTATTTCAGAACCTGGAAATATGGAGGTGTGCCTGGTAGCCCCTTCCACTTCAGGTAGGGTGTAACCATGTCTGTAAACAGCATCTCCCCTATGATTTACAAAGTAGAAAACTTGCTAAACACTTTCTAAAGCACCTCACATAGCCTCAGAATCTGTAGCATGTTCAATACAAGTTCTAACCACCTCTCTACATGTTTACATTCTCATTTTGGATAATAAATTAGGACGTGAGGTGCATACAAAAACTGTGGCATTGCAGCCTAATGGAATGGCTTGAAGAATTAATCACTTGGAATATATTTTTATATAGTAGTCTTCAATTTTCAGGGATTTTTCAAGGATGGGGGATAAGGAGATCAATGTATTCAGCTGTTGTTTGAAAGTAGTTATTGGTGTGGCAGGATATCAGCCGAGGGAGAGGCCTGAGGAACAGAGATGACACTTTTCTGTTAGCCCGGGTATGGCTGAGTGGGGTACACAACTGAGGGCCAGCGCGCAAATGCTGAGAACAATAGAGAGCTTTTTAGTCTATGTGCAGGGGAAGATGGGGACTAACAGGGAGACGAAGGACCAACAGGAAGATGGGGACACTGATCACTAGAACTGAGATCTTAAAGAGGAATTTGACTAATTGTTCTTTTCTGTGGTATGTAATGTCGAATTAATTTTCTTCATAAGTTTTTCAGTTAACTGTCCACTTCATGATAGTAATTTGTAAGACTAATCTTTTTGAGGAAATAGACTGAAATGAGGATTATGGTCTCAGGCAGGTACAGAGTAAAGGTCTATGGGAAGTGCCCACCCTTACTTACCCCACCACCCCACCCAAATCAGGCTCACGTGTGGGCCTCATATTTGGAGAAGGATAGGAAAAACATATGGAAATTTAAAAAAAAATAGTTATGAACATTTTATTCTTATGGGAAAAAATTATGGGAAGCTGTTTTCCTGGAGAATTCTGGAAACATTTGCATGTGTTAGTATTCTTCAAAGAGAAGTATGTGTGTATGTGTGTATTGTGCTTTCCAGGAGATTAGTAAATATGGTATGATCGTTAAAACTAGGATATGATTAAGGTATAAACTAATTCTAATAGCACCTTAGAAATAAATTGAAAGAGTTAATATTAGATGTATATTTTTAAAAAGCAAAATTTAATTTATGTTTTAGAATATACTGTACATTTCTGGAGCATCTGTAAATCACTCTTCTTTTCATTTTTTTTGTTTTATTTTCCTCAAAACTTGTTAGTACTTTTGACTCTAAACAAAGAAGAGTGGGAAGAAGAAGTTGGGGGGAAAATAAAATTGCAAATTTAACCTTGACCATCTCATGTGAGGTTGTGCCTTTTGAAGAATGTTTCCCAAATTTGCTGATTAGTGAGAGAATAAAGTTGTTTACGTTTAATGAAATGGGTAATAGAATGATGATTGATTTATCACAATTATAATCAGTGGCTTGTGGTAGGTAACCTTATATATAGTGGTGGAGGGAGTACCATACAAAAAGAGAGCGAGTGGGGCCGCGTGTGGGCAATGGAGATTATGTCCCATATCCTATCACCACGTCCTCTGCTCTTGCATTTACTGTGTTGCTAGGACAGGGCTGCATACCTGGGTTCTTCAACGGCTATTAAATTGAAAATGTTAGTACAAAAACATTTAAGAACTATTTTATTAAAGTAGTGTCAGAAGAAAAAAGAACATCTAATTGGAAATCTAAAGTTCTGTTTGTGGATTATTCCTGCAGTATTCAACGTAGGGATTCAATACCTCTACTCTAATAATGCTACAGATCTACTAAGTGTTTCTTCTTCCTTCTTACTTATGCCAAGCAGCGCAGCAACATCCACTCATTAATGAGATGGACAGGACTTTAGAAGAGATGGACTTAGCTGGAGTAGGAGGGCACGTTTAATAAGAGAGCAGGGAAGAAATGTGATTGGGTAGGATGCTATTCTGGGCAGTTGGAACTGGATTAGCAGCTCATCAGACTGGAGTTCAGTTCAGTATGGGTAGTATTTTAGAGTCTACTGTGTCTTTGGAGTCTATTATGCACAAGTCCCATTAGGGGATTACAACGTGGTCTTTACTCTGTAATAGATTACCACCTTGATGGAGAAATCAAGGAAAACAGTAGATTAGGGTGACAAAGCACATGAAATGCACACTGCTTACTAGAATTCAAACAAGGTTATTTTATAAGGCTACAAGAATGAGAAAAGGCTTCATGGAGTGAAGTGAGATATGGCAAATTCTTAGAGATTGAATGATGTTGCAACAGATAGTGATTAAGAAAGGGCATTTGAAGTAATGTGGACATGGACTGCAAAGCCACAGAAGAAGGGTTTTCATGCAAAATGTGTGACCAAATTATCTGAATTAATCCTCTAACTGTGGAGTCTTCTGTTCTTAGCACTCAGTGGCAAAGTAATTCGTAGCTGTGATCTTTACTACCCATGGCAGGAGGAGGCAGTCTCTGTTTTTGAAGAAGGCATGTTGGCGCACATAAGTCCCAACTGAACGGATCATCCCAGGCAGAAGTGAAATTGTAACGGACAGGCTTGGGCGTTTGTTCTGGAGTTGAGAACAGCATGGGGTAAAAGGGCAGATTTAAGTTCTCAGACTGGAATCTGTCTCACAGAAGAGCACAGCCAGAATAGGTCTGCTGATCCCATCCTGGGAGCTGTTGGGCTCTGTTTTGATTCCAGCTAGCCTTCCTGTGGACACAACAGCATTTCAGGGGTTTTGTAACAAGAACAAAGTGCACTAGTATCCTCAGAACTCCATTTTTTTTTTTTTCAGGTGGTTGTTTGTTTTTTGCCTTTAGAATAGCAGGTAGTGTTGTACGCTGGTAAAAATCATAGGTTTTGGTACCAGGCTGTTCTGGGTATGAGTTTGGCCTCGACTTTTCAGAATCCATATGACTTTGGCAAGGTACTAAGTGAATTTGATGGCCAAAATTTCATGACTTAAATGAGGATAATATGGTGTATGCCTAATTAGGAAACTTTATTAACAAGCTAATACAATGGTTAAAGCCACAGGATTGAGAACTAGTCTCTGGTTTGAATTTCAGTTCTACTGCTTAATAAGTGTATGTGACTTAGGCAGTTTATTTAACCTCTTTGTCTCTTTATCTCCAAGATGGGGGCAATAATGCTATAACCTCATATGGCTATCTTGAAGATTAAATTTATTGGTATTTTTAATATACTTAGAAAACTGCCTGGCTTATTGTAAATATCATATGCATGCTTATCATGCAAAAGATTATTTAATAATTATTAATTATTATGACTTTAAGGATTGTTTTTGGTGGTTAAAGAAGGTAATATTAATATAATGTCTGGCATATAGTAACATTCAATGAAAATTACCTCTGATACTCCAGGAAAACTTTAATATTTAACTCAAATATTCTCTGAGTCCACGGCCTCAGGAAGCTATTAGTAAATAATTACAAATTGAGGTACTTAGCAAAATGAATTGTCTCAACCAATTTATATCTGGTCATTGTATTCTTATTCCTAGTAGAATCTTTAGATGTTTAAGGAAAATATAATGAATCGCAGAGAGTTCAGAAATCAAAAAAAAATATTTCACAAACTGCAGATTATCATTCCATTTTAAAAACCAAAAAATAAAAACAAAACAAAACAAAACAAAACCAAAAGAACAACACCCTAACACCCAGATAGATTATTAAATCTACTAAAACAACCCTGGTGGGCTCTGCTTAAGCGTTCAGTCTCTATTAAGGCCCAGTAATAAGCCAAAGGCTGTTTATCCAAAGAAGAGGCATTATCTGTGGAGGAGAGCTGACTCTGCTCCAAAATCCTAAGGGCCTGTGCTACAGCTCACCTATAGGTCCTGCCAAAAGCTCCAGGCAGCATCCCTGTCTGCAATGACACTTTATGCACCACTGAATCTGCTGGGTC
Organism: Camelus ferus; assembly: GCF_009834535.1. Classification (NCBI taxonomy): domain Eukaryota; kingdom Metazoa; phylum Chordata; class Mammalia; order Artiodactyla; family Camelidae; genus Camelus; species Camelus ferus. The sequence goes on along the minus strand of NC_045697.1, from coordinate 15,074,833 downwards.
ATATAGCCCTAGTGGCAGAGCAGCTTATGCGTATGCCTGGACCTATTGTAAAACCTTCTCTTGCTCTGGGCCCCAGTCAGAACTAGCAGGTCGTTCAGTAAATGAGCCAGAGTAACACACACAAAGCAGGACTACGCTACCTCCATAATGCAAAAAGGCTCCCTAGGCAGTTCAGGGAATTAGAAAGAGCTCTGTTTGGTTGGGTGATTAAAACATGGATCAAAAAGTGGCCACAATGAATTAACTTAAAATGCTGGGCCTGCTCTGATATATTATGGAGGAGGGGATTCAAAGGTTCAGGAAGGTAGAAATGTTAAAGTGGATTTATAAGCGAGGTCTGTGCACGCATCCCAGGAGGGTGCAGAGGACACAGCTTTCACCATGCCTGTGAGAATTAATTTGTGAGGGGAGCACCAACAGCCTTGTAGAGCTCTCTGACCACTTTTCTCTGTGGGATAGAAAACAACGGGAACTTCTGCCACTGAATTGGGAAACCACAATCCAGCGGGTGTAACTGGATCCCAGAGTGATAGAGGCAAATGGTAGCACTCAGTGGCGCAAGGCAGGGTATGGGTAGCGTAATGGCAATTGGAGTCAAAGCAGCAATCGGCATAGTCAGACTCACACAGATCCATACGGCATTGGCTAACTGATCTCGGTGTACGTACAAGTTAGAAGGTGGGAAGCCTACTAAATTCTTACTTGATCTCTATAAGTGGAAGAGTTCTAGGACAAGTGAACAAGAGTCTAACCTGAACCATAACAGAGTCATGGCCCCTCCATCAACTCCCAGACTTGAGCCAGTTTACAGACTCAGAACCCCTTGAATGAAGGGGAGACTGGGTCCTCTTGAGAAAGCACTCAGGGGTGCTACCCAAAATGTAAGCTGTTGATCTTTCTCCCATCCTTTCCCATAGTGGCCTGTGGCCTTTTACCAGGGTGACTATGCAGTGGGGAAAGGAAGCAATCTTTCAGGGATTACTGGCTGCTGGCTAAGAGCTGAAACTAGTTCTGGGAGACCCAAAATGTCTCTGTGGTCCACCAGTCAGAAGAGGGGCTTGTGATGAATGCAGTTCTCACTGAGGTCCATCTCACAGTGGGTCCAGTTGGCCCTGGAACCCATCTTGTGCTTATTTCCCCGGGTCCAGAATATATAATTGGCATAGGCATACTCAGCAACTGGCAAAATCCCCAGATTTGAATAAAATGCTCTGTTTAATCCTCAAAGAACCCACAAACTAAGAAATGAGACAGGCATCTTTCCATCTATATATAATAGGACACACAGTGTTTCAAAGTATATTGAATTCTCAAATTTCTTATAAAATTTCCTAAAATTTGGTTATGTTATCTTTGAAACAAGGAATTTTATTTGTGATTTATCGATATTCATGTCAGATTGATATTTCATTGTTTGAAGTTCTGCTAGTTTATGAAGGAGAGTTCTAGAGTTTTGAGATACAGTGTAAAAACATTTGATGGGAAGGTAATTAATTATCTTCAACATTATTTAATGACACAGATTGACTCTTTTCACTGACAATTACATATATTTGTTGATTCTCAATTTCTTAGGAGTTTCCTGTCCTATTGTTGTGCTTCAGTTTTATCATTGCTGTCTTGCAGCTCTGTAATTAGTTTTGCTGGTAGTTTTCTTCAATTGAACAGTTAAATGTGATTTGAAGTTAATGTGATTAAGTCTAATGGATTGCATTTCCTGCCGTCTTTGATTGGCAGTGTAGAGAAGTCGGAGCAAATGCAGTTGAAAGAATTCAATCATTTCATACCCTGGAGAATCTTGAACATCTAAGTCTTCTTATTTCCTCATTTCTTGGCAGTAGTTCCATCAAGCACTTTAAATTCATGTCCAGATTTATATCATTTTTAAACCAAATTAATCAGCAAAATAATTTATATTACTGGTCTAACAAGTCCCATATAATTATTTTTCCTTTTCTTAAAGATAATTCTTCACTCACAATTAACCAGTACATCAGTGAGTTTAGGTTTTTCTGTTGTTTTTTTTTTTTAAGGTTATCAGAACACACCTGGAATACCCTATAAGCTCTTGCTTTGCTACATTATCAAGTGACTTATTTTTGTTGGGCCAAAAAGAGTTTCCCTGGAGGATCCTTCTTTCAAGACTAGTTAAACTGTGTCTCTGTCTCACGTGTTCACACAATCAGACATCCAGGCTAGAGCAGAGAAAATATGTGTAGATGTGTGTCTAGATGGAACGTTTTTATGAAATGTACATCATTCCTTGCAGCAGATTTGTTTGTCTGTCAAAACCTCAATTACAACAAACTAGAATGGAGTTTCCAAAAAAACAGAGTGCGAAAATTGAAATCTCTGGTGCCCAGGGAATGTCAGTTGTCTGGAACCATGCTTGTATTTGTAGACGAGGTTGCCAAGATCATGTTGCAGTTTGCCTTGTAGGTTGAGCTTTCACTAGTGTAGTAAGAATATGGAAACATTAGAAATGGCGGGATGTTACCACACTTGCTCTCTTTTTCATGGTTACATGATTTTTATTTCCAAAGGATGCCTAAAAAATAGAACAGCTTGCACCAGCTACAGCCAGAAAAAAAAAAAATCTTTGAACCTGGGCAGTGCATTGAATGCCATCTGAAGCTGACCCAAATCTAGAACACATGCAGAGTTGCTTTTAAATTGCCTTTAACTCCATGCTGACTGTCCCTTGGGTTGCTGATGAACATCCTTGGTCTTAATTTGATCCTGATTAGGAAATTTATTGTACAAGTATCCATCAAGACGAATGCAGTTCTGCTCTCTATAAAACGTTTATTCTTTAGACAGCAGTTCCTTTGGCAATTGAAATGGACCTCTTAGTTCAGCTAAATTATCATTAGCATCTTTTGAACCTTCACAGGCCTTGGTGTGTTATATTGCCTTACTGTTTGGGGAATTGAATCGGATGAAGAGAAGAAAATGAAAAATGTGAATTTCACTGTCTTGTTTTAACCCCTGATTGGTGGAGAGGAAAGAATATGGGCATTAAAATGAACAGACACTGTGGAATGGTAGTTAACAAGCTTGGAATTCTGGCATGAGAGTCACGGTTTGAATCACTGTTCAACCATTTACTATCTGTGTGATAAGGCAACTTCCTAAACAACTCTAAATTTGTGTTTTATCATTTTTTAAGTGAGTAAAATATCAAGACCTATTTTGTAGAGTTGCGGGGCATATTTAGTGACACAGTCCATGTAAGCTGCTTAGCACAGTGTTTGTCATGTCTCAAATCCATGTGAGCAATTATTTATGCTTTTTGAATCTCAGTTCTAGCAGTTACTAGCAGAGTTACCTTTCCCAAAGTATTTACTCTTTCACACCTTTTTCCTCAGTTTTAAAATGAAAATAAGGATGTCCAACCTAGAAAACTATGGAGGATTAAAACTAGTATAAACTGCCATGTGTTTGACATTTAGTTGCTGACTGATACATACAAGCTTGCCCCCCTCTTACTGCCACTCCCAGGGACAACAACAAAATACTAATGACAGCAACTCTTATTAGATGCTTCCCATGTGTCAGTCACTGTGTATGGTACACAAAGATAGTTACTGATTATTGTGTTTGTACTAAAGTGATGTCATAAATCAGTGACTGGCCTGGATTCACAACTTTATCAAATATCTTGATTGCTATTGCTTTGTGTTAAACAGTTTGTAGCTTTTGCTTTGGACCCATGTATAATGGTCCCCATTATATATTTTCTTATTGGCCCGCCATGAAGAAATTAGTTTTCTCTTTGCTATCCAGCTTCTGCTGGAAGAAAAAGTAAGATCTTTTCTAAAGACATGACTGAGGTTATGCACCTTTTGGGGTTCTTAGGTAAACTTTCTACCTGCACGGAGGGAGCTCTTAAGCAGACCCTGGAGAGTTTCAAAGAGAATGTTAGTGTTGCATCTCATTGTCTGCTGCTCAGCAGGAGAAAGTGTGGACCCCACACCAGGTGTCTAAGTAAAATCTACATGTTTCACTTTCTAGTGCTTTCTGGGTCCTTACAGCTTTTTAAGTAGGAAAAATACTCATATATTAAATCCTTATGGATAAGTCATTTTTTTGAAGATTTTCAAGTAATAGTTTTAGGAAAATATTACTTTCTCATTTCTTGACAATACTTCTTTCAAGGACTTGGAATTCAAGTCCAAATTTATATCAGATTATTTTAAAACCCAATTAACCAACAGCATAATGTGTTAAAAAGAAGCACAGTCCAGTGATTGATTTCCTTTCAGCCTCCATTCTTTTCCAGAACTCTGGGCTGTCTGTGTGGATGGAAAACAATGGATTGATTTAATGTATCTGGGCACTTAACACAGAACTTTAATAAGAATGTCGAGAATTGCCATTAGAGGAGATGCTGCCATTCATTTGCTCATTTCCTATGAGCGGAAAATCTATTACAGTGATTTGAGTAAGTTTTGATGAAGTATGAAGAGGCACTGGATTCTGTGACCTCCTTGTTGGGTCAAGGTACCCATTTGCCAGAACAATTTATTTTAAAATAACTTTATATGTGTGTCATGTTGCTTTGACAAAAGAAGGTGGAATTTTAGATTACTAATTTTCTCAGCCTTAGCTTTCTAAGGTTTTAGAGAAGCGGGATAAAAGTGAATAAAATCTGTAACCTGGACTATTGTATATTCTGAAGTTTTGCTTTTTATTTTTGGATATAGCACACTGGTTGCTGTTCTTACCAATGTGCTTCAAAATGGAAATCATTAATTTATTACAAGGTGTGCATTACTTTAAAGGTAGTATGATATAGTGGTAATGACACTTGATTCAGAGTTGGTAAACCACGTCTTTACCACTTTGTGAATTTAGAGAAGTAATTTTCTCCCTCTGAGATCCTATAGCTTTTTCTTACAAATGAGATAATTTAGGTAGATCACCTCTGTGTCTCCTGAAGTTCTAGAATTCTAAAAATCTATTTGTCTTTTTTTATCTTTTTGAAGGCATAGCTTTATATCACAAGGCTTTTAAATAACTCTCACCCGAATAAATGATGAGTGATAACTCTGAAGACTGTATCTTTATTTCTACGTTGTTTATGTATCAACGTTCATGGTGGCCTTAGGGGAGTCACTTACCTTTCCCAGGTTTGCACAATCTGAAGGTAAAAATGAGGAATTTGAATAATGTGGTATCCAAAGATCCTTCTAGTCTAACATTTTCTGTTTCTAGAGTATATTTATTGCAATCATATAATGTGTGTGGTTCTCAGTATTGTAGGAGATACAAAGTAGAAAAGATATGACATCTGCCCTGGAGAAAGTTTTTAACTCCCATTGAATGAGGCTTGTGATGTTTCAGTCTACTGGGTCGGCTGGGATAAAAATACCATAGACTGAGTGGCCTATAAACAACTGGAATTTATTTCTCACAGTCCTGGAGCCTGGAAATTCAAGATCGATGCACTCACAGGTTTCATGTCTGGCTGAGAGCCCTTCCAGGTTCATGGAACCTGTCTTCTCGCTGTATCCTCAAGTGGTGAAGGTGAAGCAATCTCTTGATGGTCTCTTTTTTGAGGGCACTAATCCCATTCATAAGGGCTTTACTCTCATGACCTAATCATCTCCCAAAGACTGAATCTCCAAATACAATCACTTTGGGGGAGTAGGTTTTGACATGAATGGGGGGCAGGGCACAAACATTCAGTCTATAGTCCATGGGGTTTGTGAAACCATTAAAATTATGTGTAAAGTGTTTGCTTGTGCTCACTTTTTTTGGAGAAAAGTGTCTGTAGCTTTCATAAAATTGTTGAGTAATACATAATGAATAAAATTGGAGATGCTAGTATCAGAAATCTAGTGCAGTGAATCTTAGAATGTGATCAGTGAGGGGCGTGCAGCCCCCTGAGATGCTTTCAGGTGGTTCAAGAAGTGAAACCTACTTTTAAAGTAACACTCAAGTGATATTTTCCCTTTTCATTTCCATTCATTAATGAGTGCACACATTTCTCTAGAAGCTCCATGATATGTGGTATCATAACAGATTAAATGTAGAAGCGTACGAGAATCCAGTTATCTTCCATTAAGCCAGACACTAGTTGCAAAAATGTGAAACAATGTCATTCTTCTCACAATTTTTTTTAATTTTGAAAAATACAGTTACGTTTTCAAAAAGATACTTACATGAACACAGAATAAGCTTATTATTATTATTTTGAAATTAATATGTATCCTTTAAAATTCTCAGTTTAAATTTTAATACACTAAATGTCAACTGATAAAGCCCACATAAACAAAAGCTCTTTAAAGTCCTCAATAACTTTTAAGGCAGAGTCAGGGGCTCCTGTGACTAAAATGAGTGAGAAATGCTGACCTAGTGCCTCATTAAAGTAAATTAATCTTTAGTAGTAAACAGAGCCTTCCTTGTTGTTATGTTTACCCAAAGAGATTTATGTCTCCCTCTCCTAATTATCAAAGTAGGTGTTCATGTCAGCAGGGTAACACTCTAACACGTGGTTATTCTAGGACTCAAGCAAATAATGTGATTTTGCCATCTTCAATACTTGCCTCTCAAATTGGTCCAGGAAGAGTCTAATCTCCCAGTCATTCTGGAAAAGGGAATGGTTACAGAGGAATAGAAGTGGGAAATTGTTACCACAGAGAGACCCAACAGTGACACTTACTGTGTTCACTCGTATACCGTTGGCTAGAACTCAGTTTCGTAGCCAAAGCCAACTGCCTGAAGGCTGGGAAGTGTAGCCCAGCCATGTGTCCAGGAAGGAAAAAAAAAAATCTTCAGGAAGAGTTAGAAATATCTTCCATACCTTAATTTTAATCTAGATCCTCCATGTACTCGCTGGGTAGACATGGGCCAATTACATGGCTACTCAGTCTTAGTTTTCTCATATGTCAAGTAGGTATAATAAACTTACGACTTCAGAAGGTTTTCGTGAGGGAGCTTGTACGAAAGAGCTTTAAAAATGAGAGGTATAAAGTTATCAAATAACTATCTGTAAGATTTTTTTAAAAGGTCTGTAACCCCCAGAATGTTAAATCAGTCTGCTGGAGGAATGTAGTCTTTAGAAATTGACATAAAAGTTGTGCTAACAATAACCACAGTAAAGGATCATGTGTGCCATGAGGGCAGTTTTTAGGGCTTTCATGGAAGCTCTTGAGTTAGATGTTCTTTAAGGATGCTCGCAAAATATCTAACTGATATCTCTTTGCTCTGGAACTCTGGCGCCTTTTCTAGATAACCTTCTTATGGCACTTGCCTGACCTTCATGTACTGGAGAATCTTCTTATCTGCCTCTCTCCTTAGCTTTTAGCTCCCATTAGCTCCATGAAAACAGAATTTCTGTCTTACTCTACTTGTACGTCTTGGATTTCGCGTGATGCCTGGCCCATTTAAAGCCCTTGGGTGGATATTTATTGAATGGATAGCACTTTGTGTCAATAAGAGAAATTGCTTGAAAGGAAAAGAGAAGGTTATTATAAGAGGAGAGTTAAGAGTCTGTGATAAAAGAGCCTTTGTGAAGTTTGAAGTATAGGCTGGTAGGTAACTAAAGCGTAGCGATGGCATACAGGGAATACATAACATAGGAACAGAGTTGAATTGATCTGGTCTGACCCGGATTGAGGAGACATTATGAGAGGAAGTAGCAAAGGGTTTTGCACACAGTGGAATTGTGAAAACTGTTTAAAGAAATACTAGCATTAGGAGAATAGAAAAAGTCAGTTTATGAGGAGTTTCTAGAACAAACTACGTCCAGTTTTCCATTTGGAGTACTTGTATGATGGTATAGACATGTCCAAGTTTGCATCTTAAATCTTCAGTTACTTTTGATTTACCTCTTGAATCTAAGAAAACAATTTCTTTGCAAAGTCTCTATTTGATAGGTCATCTTAGCTAATGTTTACATAACTACTCTATTTTTAATAAAATATTATTATTTAAATAAACAGAGAATAAATAGATAATGCTCTCCTAGGCATAATAAAAGTGAATCGGGGGATTCTAATATATAAAATTGAAAGGAAATGGCGTCATCAGACATGCTTGTGGGGTTTTTGTTGTTGTTAAAAATACCAGTAATCCAATGGCTTATATTTGAATTGTTAACTTGTCTCTTATTCAATCTACGCATACTTATTGAGTGTTTACTATAAGGCAGATTTTATACTGAATTATAGAGCTATGAAGATAAATACAATAAAGCTCGTACCTTTAGGAAGGTCATGTTTTGGTAGGAGAGACAGATATGTGACAGACGAACGCATACCTTGTATTGTGAGCAGTAAGGGAAGAGTTCATGAGCCACAGAAGTAGTACATTTACCTTCCTGAAGACAGCGAGGGTGACTTCACAGGGTAATATTACAGCACACTTTGAAGGCTGGGTAGAGAGTCACCAGGTGAACTAGGGACTGAAGACATTTCAGAATGAACAGGCTGCATGGAAAAAGACATGTGAGTGTGAAACAGCACACTGTGTTCAGGGCACCATAGGGATTTGTTATTTCTGAAAGGTAGAAGCCACGCCAAGAAATTTGGGCTCCTTCTTGCAGGTACATGAAGCCTAGTAAGGAAGCAGATGTTTACTGGATGAATGAAGAGGGTATAACTGAAGGATTTTAAATAGGAAAGGTTTACAGTCATATTTGTTTGTTTCTTAATCACTGAGTCTGCCATGAGGGATGTTTTTAAAAAAAATTTTTTTAATTGAAGTACAGTCAGTTATAATGTGTCAATTTTTGGTGTACAGCACAATGTCAAAGAGGGAGGTTTGAGGGACCTCAGTAAGGAAATGATCGCAATGATCCAGAAACTTGAAAATTTGAAACTAAACCAACAGAGTTAGGGGAAGGAGAAGTAAGTCCAGTGCTTGGCACAGGGTAAGCAATCAGTACAAGTTATAATGAAGATTCAGCAGTGGGAAGATGGATATGGTGATGTTAGAGAAGAAGATGGGAGCTTGAAAGGTATTTAAAATATGTATATTTTTCTGACATCACAACATTAGTAACCTTCGTGTAGTAACTGCCCACAAGTATAGTGTGTGCTCTGCCAGACAGGACTCAGAACAGAAATGTTTTTCTCTAAATTGTCTGTAAGTATCCAGTTGTTTCCAAATTTAAAGGAGTTTTTTTTTTAAGTTTCTCATGATACCACTACTCCCATTCAATTTTATTGTCTCCTAAAAGGACACCTTAGCATTTTCTGCTAATTATGATGTGGTTGCAAAACCCTATAGTGTCCCTGGTTTATTTAGACTAATATTACTGGCAATGAATTGGACTCTAGCAAGACATCAAATAAGACCAATTCACATTAAATTGCCTACAACTGACAGCCTCTTGTTGCTTTGAAGGTTGTTAGTATTATTGCTTCCTTAAAGAGCCATGAAACGACACTAGTTAATTCCCCCAGATAATTTTCTTGTATATTACCCTTGGTGATGCAGTACAATCAGTTACATCTGATAGAGCTGATCATTGATTTATTATTCTGGGGTGCTTAAACTCAAAAGTCACATTGTGACAACTATTGATACAATATACCTTCCTTGAAAATAAATTCTCTATTTCTAGCCCAGGCTTCTCTTTTGCACCACTCCGGGGGCCGGCTCTCCTGATAAATCCCTCTAGCATCTTAGCTCTCCTGAGTCACTTAGTTTTCTGATCTGTAACCTGCTTAACATGTTGGGGAAGCATTGAGGAAGTGAAATTTTATTCCCTCAGGTCAAGTGGAACTCGAATCTTTTAATTTTTATAAGTCTGTACTTCAGGTTTTCTCAAAGAGCACATATTCCTGCAATGCTTGTATAACTAAAAACTGTGTACCCTTTTAAATAAGATAGTTTATATGAAAATGTACTGTGAGTTTGCAAGTGCTAGTCAAATGTAAGTGGGTAATAATGTAATTATTACAGCATCAAGTTCAGTGGTGATTTGGTATAGTAGAATTTTCTGTTTACTTAAAGATGTTACTCTTGTGTGACTCATTATGTTGGTAGGGAGACATTTGCTTCTGTTCTATTGTACTAGAAATTACCTTAAACACAGGAGCACAGTGAATATTAGTAAAAGAGATAAATATAACTATTGTTAGCCTACGAGGATATCAGCTGCCAGGCACTTACAAAATTTGCAAGATGATATTTCTTTACAGGGAATGGAATGTTTTCGATGGAAATTTAAAAACCTGTCTGCAGAGATTCTTTTGCTCTCAACCACTTTACTGCCTCTATTCTTGTGGGTGCCTGGGCTTCCATGCTTATTTTAAAGTTCCTACTCATTTCTTGGTTTGTATATTGGGCCATGTATCAAGCTGGGACTCAGACACATTGAGGAACACCAACCAGGCCATGTTTTTGAGACACTCGTGATTTTGCAGGGGATATAGCCAAGCAAAGTGATGATTGCAACTGAACAGGACAGCAGTATGCACAGGACATTGGATAATCACAGACCAGGAACACACCTACTCTCAGCTCATTGAATTGTGGTTGACAGTCAGAATTTAGAATTTTGGAGATGAAGAAGCAGGCTGAAAGGAAGTAAAGTGCATCCATTGGGGAACTATCTTTTTCTTAAAAAGCACGAAGAAGCCATGCATTTAATAATGAATTTGAAATGAAGTAAAGTGAGCAATACTTACAGAGGAAACCAGGCCCATGCAACTTATAATAAACCAATATATAGCATCCTTATGTAAAATATATCTATTTTGGGTGGAAAAGCTCAGCCCAAGTCAGTTAAACAAGCATTACTGCATACATATTCTTTCCCGTCGGATCTTTGAAAGTTGAGTAAATTTCATTCTTTGCATAATTCTGAAAGCTTTTCCTCCCAAGAACCATTTCCTCTCAACTTTTACTATATAAATGTACTTTTCCTAAGCCATTATCATGTTCTGAAAAGGTTTTATTAACGACCAACGTTTATTAGACTCAACAGTAATCCAGGCAAGCAAATTATCCTGTTCTTAAAGCTAAGGGCCGAAATGAAATAAGCTTTGGAGTGAAAAGATCAACATACAGGAGGCCTAAAGTAAATTCCATAAACCACAATTCTTTTTATATTATGTTTTTGCAAATATTTTATAGGAAATTCCTTGAGAGTAATTGCATTTTTTTCCAGGCAGACTCTTTCTCTTGTTTTCCTCTCAGATTAATAAGGGTAAAACTTAGAAATAATTTCACAAAATCAGAAATAACTGAGCATAACTCAGATTAATGTTGTCAGAAAACAATCAACAGCTGATACATTGAGTAACTGCTACATATTTAGCACTGACTTAATTATGCTTAAAGATAAATGAAAAGTAAGAGTCAGTGTGTATGTGTGTGTGTGTGTGTGTGTGTGTATGAGAGATGGGGGAAAAGAAGGGGGAAAGGAGGAACAGTGAGTTTGGGACTGAGGGAAAAAAGAGGTCAGGTATGGGAGGCAAAAATAAAAAACAAAAACAAGAACAACTTCAGTTTCTAAGCAAGAGCCAGACTGCCTAGTGATGATTGAAGCATAAAAATACTGAAAGGTCTAGGTGAATAGGTGTGGGCTAAAGCAACTGGAAAAGTTTATTTCACGAAGGTGGAGATTTTGGAGGTTGCACACAAAACTGGTTGAGAAATGTGAAAATCTAGGATGCGTTTTCCAACAGTTCTATAACAAACCTTTTCTGAAGTGGAAAATAAAATTGGAATTCAGCCTTCAGTCGCCAGCTTAGGGTAATAGCATTCAGTCCTGCCTGAATCCCTGAACCCATTGTGGGGTTAAAAATAACATTCGAGGGGCAATAGAGAAGGGAGCTGACGATGGGTAGGAAAGGGCTTTATATAGTTAATGCAGTATTGGTGGGACTTAAAAGTGAAGACCGTTTGTAAGACACTATACAATAGTGTCTAGAACCTGGAAGAGTGTGGTCTGGGGAAAAGGAAAAGAGAACCCAGTTTTGGAAAGGCACGGGAAAAATATGGAAGCTGTGGAAAGGCTTTGAATGAGGCAGGAAAATGGAGCATGCATGAATCCCCTTGTGCAGGTCCTAGTTCCTGAAAGGTCGTCAATTCTGAAGACCCAAGAAGTTTAGGCAGAGAAAGGTTATCTGCACAGCTTGGTACCACCATTGGTGAAGACTTTGACTGAGATGAGATTAGCTAAGACCAAGTACTTAGTACTTCTCTTTTAGTCTGCTCAGTAGTTGTAACGAAATACCATAGACTGGGTGAATTAAACGCAGACATCTATTTCTCACAGTTTGGGAGGCTTGGAAGTTCAAAATCAAGGTGCTGGAGGAAAGTTTCTTCTCTTGAAGTGTCTTCTCTTGGCTTGCAGGAGGCCACCCTCCCGCTGTGTGCTCACATGGCCTCTTCTCTGTGTTTGCAGGAGGAAAGCTAGCTCTCTGCTGTCTCCTCTTATCAGGGCACTAATATCCTCATGAGGCTCTCACCCCTGACATCATCTAACCCTAATCATTTCCCAAAGGCTTCATCTCCCTACACCACAATATCAGGGTTTAGAGCCTCAGTATGTGACTTTTTATGGGGACACAAATATTCAGTCCATAACGATTTCCTTCCTTAGGTAATCGACCCTGGAAAGGACCTTTTGAAAGTGGGCCTTCCTGAGGTTGCCAGGTAAAATACAGAACACCTGGTTAAATTTGAATGTCACATCATTCGTAAATGATGTTTTAGTATAAATATGCCCCATGCAATCTTCGGAACACACTTGTGTTAAAAAAGCATTTGTTGTTTATCTGAAAATAGAATTTAACTAGGCAGCTTATTTTTTTTGTTTGCTATATCTGTCAACCTTAGCCCCTCATTTATGGGTCAAAGGCTTTTGCTGGCCTCATCAGTCAATTATTCATTCCAGACAGAGAGGGCTGAGTGAACAGACTGACAGCGATGATCTCTCGGCTTTCTACATTGATGTTTGGATATTGTGATGATTGGCTGTGTCACAGGGACAGTAATTTTTCAGTGTCGGGTATTGACTGTCAATGATACCCATTATTTCCTCTGTCAATTTAGACTTTGGAGTGCTTGAAGGTTTTGCTTTAAGGACATCTCACTGAAAGGCATGTCAAAGCTACTGATCTGTCTTACACTTAAACTGACCAAAGGAGAGTCCAAGCCTTTGTTTAGAGCCTCCTTTGTCAAGGTCACTGGTAGTTCATGCCCTGGGTGGATGGCTCAGGTAGCTTCTCACATTTCCCTGAGAGAAGGCTCTGAATTAGGGCAAGAGCACGTGGGGTTTTAAGAGGACGGGGTTTTAAATCCAGGTTCCAGGATGGCTGTCTTTCTGCATGAACTTGGGAGCATTATTAACCTTACCAAGCTTCAGCTTCTACAATTCCCCAAATGGGATAAAATCCCTAGATTTTAGTAATGGGTTAACAGTAATAACTGACATCCTGGTAGCCCCTACTATGTGACAACCTTGGCAATTTATTAACTTACTTAACACCCCGTGGAGACTGGTACTATAATTATCTGAATTTTATGGGTGTGGAAGGTACAGAGCAGGTAAGTAGTAGTACAGTTTCATAGATATTGTTTAATGTATATTATTTTTATCTTTATCATCATCATGATTTTAAGTGCTTAGCAAAGGAGAACCAACAAAGCCACGATCATTAAAACTCATTTTGTCCCTGAAAACACTGTTGATTTGCTGCAATAATAATTTGGAGCCTCAAATCATTTTGGTTAAAAAAAAAATATATTGAGCCCTGTCTAATGTGAGCATGACTTAATTGCCACATTCTGTCAGTTACTTTGTCACAAAGTTAGGAAACTTTGGAATAAGCGGGAGGGAAATTCTAGTCTCAGTTTCAGTACATTCAAGTTTTAATGAAGTAATTGGCATGTTAGTCATTTGAAGCCTGTAAGAGAACATATTAAGTGGGATGAATAAGAGGTGAAAAAGAAAGTTGACATTCAATTTACAACGTGAGAAGGCCTTCTACTTTAGCATTCCTCTTCAGTTATTGAAACACAATGCTTGTTTTCAGCGTTTACGCTTTTAGTTATAAACAGAGGAAAAAACCTATTCATTATTTTCTAAGAATCTAATGAAACATGATTTTATTTCCAAAGATTTGGGTACTGAAATTTTAAGATTAAATTTTATGGCTGTTAAAATATGAAATGTAACTATTTGGTCATGTCAGATGATGTATGTTCAACTGACAATTTTAGCAAAATCCTATAGCAAATTAAAGATAGGTGAATGTCTTAGACCATCAGGATACGATTTTTTAAAAACACCATAGATTGGGTGGCTTAAATGACAAACATTTATTTCTGACAGTTCCAGGGGCTGGGAAGTCCAAGATCAAGGTGCTGGTAGATTCAGTGTCTGGTGAGAATGTGCTTTCTGGTTCATAGAAGGCCATTTTCTCACCGACCACACATGATGGATAGGGCAGGAGAGCTCCCTGGGGTCTCTTTTACAAGGGCACTGATCCCATTTGTGAGGGCTCCACTCTCATGACCTAATCACTCCCCAAAGTCCTGCCACCTAACACCATCATGTTGTGGTTTAGGTTTTAACATTCGAATATTTGCGGGGAGGACACAAACATTCAGTCTGTAGCAGTAAATAAATCAACGTGAGTCATAGAATCATCCAATCCCAGATTAAGAATGAATGTTAAAGATCATCTGTTTGGCACCACTTATTTTTTGGAGGGGGGAGAGCAAGAAACGGAATTACAAAAGTCCACAAGTGATAAATGCTGGAGAGGATGAGGAGAAAAGGGAACCCTCATACACTGCTGGTGGGAATGTAGTTTGGTGTAGCCTTTATGGAAAACAGTATGGAGATTTTTCAAAAACTAAAAATAGACTTACCATATGCTCCAGCAATCCCACTCCTGGATATATATCCAGAGGGAACTCTAATTCTAAAAGATACATGTACCCCAATGTTCATAGCAGCACTGTATACACTAGTCAAGGCATGAAACCAACCTAAATATCCATCAACAGATAATTGGATAAAGAAGTTGTAGTATATTTGTACAATGGAATACTACTCAGCCATAAAAAGAATAAAATAATGCCATTTGCAGCAACATGGATGGACCTAGAGATCGTCATTCTAAGTCAAGTAAACCAGAAAGAGAAAGAAAAATACCATATGATGTCACCCATATGTGGAATCTAAAAAAAAAAGAAAAAGAAAAAGACACTATGAACTCATCTATAAAACAGAAACAGACTTGCAGACATAGTAAACAATCTTATGGTTACTGGGGAAAGGGGGTGGGAAGAGATAAATTTGGGAGTTTGAGATTTACAAATGTTGGCTACTATGTATAAAAATAGATCTTTAAAAAAGTTTTGGCTGTATAGCACAGGGAACTATGTTCAATATCTTGTAATAACCTTTAATAAAAAAATGAAAATGAACACATGCATGTATATGCATGACTGGGACATTGTACTGTACATCAGAAATTGACACATTGTAACTGATAGTACTTCAATTAAAAAAACAAAAGGAAGTGAATTATATTAGAGTGGAAATTTAAAGTGCTATTCCATTTAATCTTTGTTGAGTATTTACTATTTGTAAAATATTGAACTTTATAGATCACAAATATGAAAGGTGAACAGGTCATTTTCTTTTCCCCCAAAGGTATATTCTCCTTTCATATAAAGCATGTCTTTCGTTTAATACCTTTTCTAACCCACTGAGTGATGCCATTCACTGTCTTACTTTTTCACTTGGTATATGTTGTAATTCATCATCTGTAAGCCACTCACAATTTCTGAATCCGTTTTCCTAATCTTTAAAACAAAGACCCATGCTGTCTAATTTAGAATGTTTATGATTTTGTGATTTCAAACAAATCACTAGAAATATCTAGCTGAAAATGTGCTGGGAACCGTAGTACTGCATACAACATAATGGAGCATTTACTGCTAGTATTATATTCGGCTAACCTCAAAGCTTCCTTAATCCATTTGAATTATTATAGACAACCTATCATATTGAATGTTAAATATTTGTATAAAAATGTGAAGGGTTCCATATTTTCAATTATTGTATTTGAAAATTTCCTAAATGAGGGCAACAGAAATATAAAATACAAGTCACATTCAGAAATTGATTTGAATTTTCTAAGTGGAACCTGTCCTGACAATTCAGGTGTTAACTCAGCAAGTCTCCAGTAGGGATATTCAGGTCACTCCTTCCTTGACACAGATTATTTTCAAGCTGCTTTTTGAACTTGATGCCTCCTAGCCAGGCTTTTACTGGTATCTTAAAAATTATAAAAAGGCAGAATTAGGTACTTTCATAAATAATGTCTCTTTTTTCCCACTATAAACCCTGTGTTCCTTTATATGCAGGAGTCATGCTCTGGTCATATAATAAACATAAAAATCAACAGACATTATGAAAACATTTTTTATTTCATAAGAAGCTCTGCACAGTGACTCAAAGGCATAGCTCTCCCTCACTAATGACTGGAAAATAAGGGATATGTTCCCTTTTTGTAATAATACTTTAGTGACTCAGAGATTTTACTAGGAAAAGAAAACTCATATATTTAATAAACTTGCTTTTTTTTTAAGGTGGAGTTGTGGGAAAGGGGGGCAAGATGTTGAGAAACACATGGAAGACCTGATTGAAAATATCGATCAATAATGGCCTCAATTAACTTATTTGTAAGGTGCTTTTTTTCTTACCCCAGAGATAAAAATGAGGAGCAGTTTTGCTCAAGTCATTAAGAGATGAATAGCAGGCAGTTTTTAATTATACACAATTTGTACATCTGCAAATAATTGCTTGGAAATTGCTACCTGGGTGATAGTAGTTGACAGAAAGCTACCAGGCAGGGAACACATCTTTAATACGAGTAATGGATACAAGACCTTCTTGACCTGCGTGAAGACAGCAAAACAGAGCAAGAAATGCAGCAACACTCACAGCAGAGGGGCATGATTTCCTGGCTTCCAAATCTTTGGGGTGCTGGTTGCCACCGACAGCCCGTAATTAAGATGAGAAACCCTTCAGGGTCTTCTTAGATGTGTGCCTTTTGCCGTTTTTATGGGGGTTTATATCCTTTTACTTCTTTCTAACTAATTTTTATGCCTGTTTCCCAGTAGAAGAGAAGTACTTGCATTAACCTCAGAACATTCCTTAGTATTGACAGTGGCTCAGGGCAAATCAAGCAGCAATTTCCTTGGCATGATGTGACCCTAGGGGGCCAGCTTTAGGCCTCTGTGCCCTGGAGGATTGGATCTTATGGAAAACTAGCTTAGGCCTTGTTGTCTGTTGTGAAAACCAGCTTAAGCCTTTTAGTCTGTTAGTAAAAGTTTTAGGATGGCAAAATTATGGCACATTCTCATATGAAAAGTTCCCTCCAGGGTTGGAAGCGGCTGCAGACTTACCTGGAGAGTCTGGACCGCATGAAGTGTTTCTGTAGCGGATGCAGACTGATCTCCCAGGCCTGCGGACATCTATTGTTTGTCTGGAATGGTGTTTTGCCTTTTTAAGTTGAATCTGAATGCTTTGGTTGGAACATGACTGCTGTCTGCCACAGCTCTGAAACGCCCCATGCACTGCTTTTCCCTGGGCCCATTTCACATTCCCTGTATTTCCAATTTTATACTGTGAGTCTTGGTCAGATTTTCTGTTTAGAGCCTGGAATATCTGCATAAATAGAGAAAATTAGAAGTTTCTTAGTTAAACCACTCGAGTTAGGCTCTCAGGGAAGCAGTGTTCAGCAGCCAGAGAGTTGGCAGATCATCAGAGGAGTTACGGAGAGCATTGATGGTATGGGTCATAAGCTGGCCCTGAAAGATAAGGGGTCAAGGTTTTATATCCAGGCCATTAAGGACTCCGAGCCCAAAACCTTGGCCGAGTGAGTGGACAATAAATATAGGGACTAGAGGAACTAGATCTAGGGACTAGTTGGAACACCTGATTAGGGCTAGTTAGCCAAGCAAATCTTTATAACTATTAGTCATTAACGCTAGTTTTCACTGTTTTTTTCTTCTGTTCAAATAAAAGCATTTGAGCGTAGCTTCAGAAAGAAGGTCAAAGGTTCTAAAAACCTTTTTTTCTATAGCCTACCTTGTTTTTCACTTACCTGTCCTTTATGTATGATTTCTTACTTACTTCTGCTTTTTACACTTTTAATCTTCACAGTATTTTTTTTTAAACCCACTTCTGATTCCTTCTACTGGTTTCTTCCCCTGATCTTTGGAAATGATTATTGATACGCCCAGCACGCTGCCCCTCCAGCCTAGAATGCATATTGCCTGCCTTTCGTTACTCAAAAAACCCCAAGCACTACACTCTTTATATCACTGCATTTCATTCCTGCCATAGTCTCAGGAAGTAGGTGCTGTCATACCCATTTTACAGATGACAAGAATGAATCTCACAGAACTGTAATTTTATAAATGTGCTGTAAACAAATTTTATAATTCATGGTAAAGGGCCCAAAGTGACACACCTGATTTGAACTCTCACCTTCTGGCCCCAAAGTTGTCATCTTTTTCGGGTGCTGCCTCCTGATTCTACGCAGCCTCTTCAAGACCAAATCAGTCATTCTGAACTCCTAAAGCGTGAATATGTCTGTCTATTATGGCACTTACTATTTCACGGTATCGTTGATGTATTGCAGGCTGCATCCTCCACCAGACTGTGAAACGCTTGAGACAGTGGCTGTGACTTACTCATTTTAGTATCCTCTGTACTGGGTGAAGTCCTCATTCCTGAGTCCAGGCTTAATTCTTGAATAGATATTGAATGATACGAATCTATGTATTTGATTAAAATAATCAACAGAAAGAGGCCTTGGGACCCAGGCCTTATTTGGTTTATTTCAGGCATAAGTCACCTGGGGTGGTTACTTTCCTTCTCTGAGTGTTCATGATCTGAACAAATCCAGACAGAAGTAATCAGCAGAGCTGCCGTTAGAATTTGGACTGTCTGGTCACGTGTCTTGTGAAGTGTGCAATACAGGTTAACAACTTGGCTATGATCAAAGCATACGTAAATAATAAACACTGATTATTGTTTTTCCTACTCCGCTTGCTCTAAATCAATGGTACTGCCATATTTAATATCTGTTTAATCAAGCACTAATTTTTTGAAAAACTACTTTTACATTGAAATATTTAATTGGATGCTAATTTGCAATTTTTTTCTCCTTGTTTTTAAAATGTAGAGTGCATCAATATTACCTTTTTTAATTTCTGACTTAAGAAATGAATATCCAAGCATTAAACGTAGGATGCCTGGTGCAGTGGATCTAGTCCTAGACTAGGTGGATGGGGAACAGGAGACTTAGTGATGGAGAGTTGAGGCCTGAGGGCTTGGTCCCAACTCTGCTCTCTGGTCTGCTTACCTGCTAGATCAATGTTTCCTAAATGTCAGTAATTTTTGTACCATCTTCATATCCTGGATAGATCTAAGGACTGCTTTTATACTAGTTGTTTCCTTTAAACAGACATGAAATCAATCAACCTTTTTTTTTTTTTAAACGTACATTCTCTTAAACAACAGTATCTGTGAAATCACAGGCTGGAATTGCTATTTCTTCATGACACATCTGTATGGAATTTGGTGAAACTACCCACCCAGACTAGGAGTAGTAACTTTTTGAGTCTTTTGCTTACCTCCTGAATTACTTACAAACTGCTTTTGTAAGTAATTACAAATTACTTACTGCTTACAAACTGAATTAACACACATGTAAAACAAATACATTCCTATTAAAATCAACTTTTAACAGAGTACGTTACTCCCTGGAAACATCCAGTGGACCCCCAATGTCACCCAGTCCATCGTGATTTGGAAAATTCTGGACAAGTTGTCTCTTCTGAAGTCCCTTCTGTATTTTAACTTCTATAAAAGTTTTGTTGTTTAAAATATATATATATATCTTCTTACTGATCATCGGGTAATCCAAGCTCACAGAGGCCTGAAGGGCCAGATGACCTTTTGAGTTTGGATTAGTAAAACTTTGCTAATGACAAAAAGTTTGAAACAAATGATCAGAAGTCAAGGTGGGGGCTCCTCTTCTTGCCTGGAGAAGTTTGGAATAGTGCCCACCTAGGAAGAAGAGGATATCAGTTTCTGAACAAGTTTATTCAGACAAAGGAGGATGGAATAAAATATTACCTAATCCTAACATCACAGAAGTTTGTTTTTTTTTTTAATGGAAAACCTGTCATAAATACAAATACTCAATTAAAGAGGAATAAGAGACATTAAAGTGAAAAGCCGGAAAATCATAGTGAGCTTTGGAGAAGAATAATTATTCCACAATTTGCTTATTTATGATACAATGATAGTTTATTATTTAAGCTTCCAAAAAGAAATTATGGTGGCATGTGATTTAGAAATAAGGCTATAGCCCGCTAGGGAAATTAAAGGAAAGTATATTTCTACCAAGGAAAAATGCAGCAATAATTGTCATATTTATAATAGCATGTTGATTTTTCCCTCACTGACATAGAGTTTAAACTCATTTTTGTTGCCATCTTATTTTCTGAAACTAAGGCTCATTTCATTGCGATTTTCATAGCAGAGGGAATACAGAGTGATGTGTATTTAAGAACATATTCAATATTATAGTTGAAGATTATATTAAAGAATAACTATTCCTATTTTGTAATGTAAAGCCATATTAAAAAAAGAAATAATGCACATTTTTTTATGTTTATCATAAAAAAGGTACATGATATAAACGTACAAACTCGAAAGTAACTATGAATGCAGCTTCATTTGCCTTTCTAATGGGTCTGTTCATGCAGAGATAACATAAACCGTCGTTACGGGCATCCCACATCATCCTCAGCCCAAGAATATTTCTAAGAGCCTGTGTCACTTTCATACTTCAGTTGATTTATTTAAAAATATATCGGGACGCTGTTAGGGGATGAATTTTATCCCCCAGAAAGATATGTTGAAGTCCTGACTGCCAGGACCTCAGAATGTGATCTTATTTGAAATAGGGTCATTAATTACTTAGGCTAACTAATTCGATGTAACTAAGGTGTTAAGATGAGCTCATTTTGAAGTAGGATGGGCCCTTAATCCAATGTGACTGGTGTCCTTATAAGAAGAGAAGAGACACAGACAGAGACGCACAGGAAGGACATCACGTGATGATGGAGATGGAGACTGAAGGGCCGGAAAGCACGGAACAGCACAGGTTGTCAGAAACCCACCAGAATCTAGGAAGAGGCCAGGAAGGATTCTCCCCTACAGGTTTCAGAGGGAGCATGGCCCTGCTAACACCTTGATCTCAGACCTCTAGCCTCCAGAAAATACATTTCTGTTCTTTTAAGCCACCGTTTTGCCCTAATTTGTTAGTTCAGCCTGAGGAAACTGATACAGGCAGGGACAACATATCCAGGAACGACTGTAGACATTTGACGTACATCAGTAAACCATACAGACTAAGATTTCTGCCTTGATATGGTTTATATTCTCAAGAGGGAAGGAAAACAAGTAAATTGGACAGTATGTTCAATGGTAATGAGTATCAGTATTGCAAAGGACAGGTGGATGGAAGGGGAAGGATAGAAGGTTACAGTGGAAAATGTGCCCAGATAAAAGTAACATTTGGGCAAAATTTGAAGATGGGGAAAGTGTAAAATACTTGGGAAAAACATTCCCAGGAGCAGGAAGCCCCAAGTGCAAAGCCTTAGGGCTGGAACCTGCCCGGTCTGTTGGAGGAACAGCCAGAAGTCACGATGGCCCTAGTGAGCCCCTAGTAAGCCAGAGGGAGAATAAAAGGAGCCGAGTTTAGGGGAGTAATAGAGGAACCAGTCTTCCAGGGCCTTGCATGGTTTTATTGTTAAATGAAATGAGGAGCCACTGAAGGTTAAAAAAGCAAGGACATGACATGTCTTGACCTACTTTGTTTTTTTTAATCGGCAAGGAAATAAGAAAGCTTTCTTTAGTTACAAGTAGAATGGTTGTCTGCATAAAAAATCCTAAGGCATGTTCAAAGTTACTACAGAAAAATCTATTTTATTTCTATTTACAAACCAGAAATATATGAAAAATTAAGTCTAAAATATGTTGCAATAACAACAAAACATAGTCTAAAAATACATTTCAAGATTCAAGATTACCGTGTTTAATACTTATATAATATTGCAGAAAGAAATTAAATGAGACCAAAATAAATAGAGATATATCATGGGTTGAAAGCTGTCCATTATCCTTCATTTATAAATTCAACACATTCTGAACAAAAATGTCACCCGGCATTTTTATAGAAATTGAAAAACTGATTAAAAAGAGAATTAAATTTGGAAGACTTTCACTATCTCATTTTAGGACTTAATATAAAGGTATATGAAGTTATTACGGTACTGAAAAAAGTACAGGTAATTTATTCAGTGGCACAGAGTTCTGAAATAGACTTACACAAATACTGTTGATTTCTCTTTACAAAGATATGAAATCAATTCAAATGTGGAAAACTGCATTTTCAACAAATGGCATTAAAATTACTGGATACATTTAAAGACTAAAAAAGGAAAAATGTGGAGTTTTTTAAACTTTTTTATTGAAGTATTGTCAGTTGCAATGTGTCAATTTCTAGTGTACAGCATAATGTTTCAGTCGTACATATATATACACATATTTGTTTTCATATTCTTTTTCGTTATAGGTTACTACAAGATATTGAATATAGTTCCCTGTGCTATACAGAAGAAACTGGTTGTTTGTCTATTTTTAAAAGAATCACATTTGGCCTGTGTTCACAATTGACTGTAAAGGGTATGGGCAGGAGCCAGAAAACCAATTCCTAGGCTATTTCAACAGTTCAGACAAGAGACCATGCTTAGACCAGGGTGATGGCATTGGAGGGGTAAACAGTGGTTGGGTTATAGAGAGAGCTAACAAGATTTCCTGGCACATGGGATATGGGGTAGGAACAAAAGAAGGGGGTTAAAGATAACGCCTAGATTTCTGTCCTCTAGAAGAATGGAATTGTTGTCATCTAAAATGTGCAGGCAGACTGGGGGGTCGGGGCCAGGGACACCTTGCCTTTTGGAGATGTACTTTATCTACTTCATTTCCTAATTCTTACTCCTCAGTTCCTTTTTGTGTTTAAAATATAGTCTGTTTCAATGTTTAGTATCTAGATTTGTTACTTTCATATGATGTCTGTTTTTTTAAATGAGACTTTATGTTTTTAGAGTAATTTTAAGTTTACAGAAAAATTGAGATGAAGGTACAGAGAATTCCCATGTATCCCCTATATCCACTCAAGCATAGCCTCCCTCCTCCATTTTCAACATCCCTCACCAGAGTGGTACACTTGTTATAAGTGATGAACATACACTGACATATCATAATCACCCAAAGCCCACAGTTTACATTATGGCTTCCTCTTGGTGTTGTATATTCTATAGGTTTAGACAAATGTGTAATAACATAAACCCATCATTATGGTATCATATAGTATATTTTCACTGCCCTAAAAATCCTCTGTGCTTTATGTATTCATTCCGCCACCTACTCCCTATCTGCAACCCTAGAAACCTCTGATTTTTTTTTTACTGTCATCATCGTTTGCCTTTCCCAGAATGTCGTGTAGTTGGAATCATACAGTTTGTAGTCTTTCAGATTGGCTTCTTTCACTTAGTCACATGCATTTAAGGTTCCTCCACGTCTTCATGATTTGATGGTAGCCCGTTTCTTTTCAGCACTGAATGACAGTCCATTGTCTGAATGTATCACAGTTTGTTTATCCTGTCACCTCCTGAAGTGCATCCTGGTTGCTTCCAAGTTTTGGCGATTATGAGTAAAGTTATAAGCATCTGCATTCAAGTTTTTGTGTGGACTTGTGTTTTTAACATAATTGCTGGATCTATGACAAGAAAATGTATTGGAAGAAACGTTTTTCTCATTTTATAAGAAACCACCAAACTGCCTTCCACACTGGCTGTGACATTTTGCTTACTTACTCCCAATGAATGGGAGTTTCTGCTAGGACTGGGGGTTATCTGTGTTCCAGATTTTGGCCTTTTTAATTTGTGTGTGTGGTATCTCACTGTTTAAACTTACATTTCCCTGATGACATGTAATGTGTAGAATATTTTCAAATGCTTATTTGCCAGTTATAGATCTTCTTTGATGAGATGTGTGTTTAGGGTCTTTGTCCTGTTTTTTAATCAAGTTGCTTTCTTATTGTTGAGTTTAAGAAATTTTGTACATTTTGAACAGTTCTTTATCAGATGTGTCTTTGGCAAATGTCCTCTCACTGTGTGGTTTGTCTTTTAATTCTCTTGACATTGTCTTTCAAAGAGCCAAGTTTCTAGTTGAATGAATTCTAGCTTGTCAATTATTTTTTTCATGAATCTTGCTTTCGGTGTTGTACTAAAAAGTCATCACCATACCAAGAGTCATCTAGGTTTTGTCCTGTGTTATCTTCTAGGAGCTCTGTAGTTTGCTATTTTACATTTAGGGTTTTTTTTTTTTTTATCCCTTTTGAGTGAAGAGTATAAGGTCTGTTTCTAGATTCATTTTTTGAATGTGGTTGTTAAGTTGTTCCATCACCATTTGTTGAAAAGACTGCTGCTCCATTGTGTTGATTTAGCTCCTTTGTCAAAGATCAATTGGCTTTATTTATGTGGGTCTATTTCTGGGCTCTCTACTCTGTTCCAATGATCCATTTGTCTGTCCGTTGACTAATACAACACTGTCTCGATGACTGTAGCTGTACATTAAGTCTTGAAGTTGATAGTGTCACTCCTCCAACTTTGTTCTTCTCCTTCAATGTTGCATTGGTTGTTTGGAGTCTTTCACACCTTCATATAAACTTTAGAATCAATTTTTTGATACACAGAAAATGACTTGCTGGGATTTTTATTGTGATTGCATTGAATCTATAGATTAAATAGGGAAGAACTGAAATCTTGATAATATTGAGTCTTCTTGTTCACATTGAGTAACTCTTCATTTATTTAGTTCTTCTTTGATTTCAATCCTCAGAATTTTGTAGTTTTCTTCATATAGATCTTGTACACATTTTGTTGGAGTTATACTAAGTATTTCTTTGGTCGGGGTGCTGAATGTAGACAGTATTGTGCTTTTAATTTCAAATTCTACGTATTCACTGGTGGTGTATAGAAAAGTGATAGACTTTTGTATATTAATCTTATATCCTGAAAGCTTTCTATAATTGTTTATTAGTTCCAGTAATTTTTGTTTGGTTTTTTTTGTTTTTCATTTATTAGGATTTTCTATATACATGATAATGCCAACTGTGAACAAAGAAAGACTTACCTCTTCATTTGCAATCTGTATACCTTTTATTTCTTTTTATCATTTGATTGCAGTAGCTACAATTTTCAGTATGATGTTTAAAGAACTGGTGCGAGGGGACATTCTTTTCTTGTACATAATCTTAGACGGAAAATTTCAAGTTTCTCATCATTAAGTATGATGTGAGCTATAGGTTTTTTGTAGATAATCTTTGTCAATTTGAGAAAGTCTCTGTCTATCCCTGGTTACTGGGAATATTGTCCTGGGTATTGGATTTTGTCATATGCTTTTTCTGCATTTATTGATATGATCCTGTGGGTTTCTTTTTAGGGTTTTGATGTGATGGGTTGTATTAATTGATGTTTAAGTTTTGAAGTAGCCTTGCATGCCTCAGATAAATCCCACTTGGGCTTGGTGTATAATTCTTTTTATAAATTGATTTGATTTGCTGACATTTTGTTGAGGATTTTGTACCAATGTTCATGAGAGAGATTGGTCTGTAGTTTGCTTTTCTTGTAATACATTTGTCTGGTTTTGATCCTTAGGGTAATGTTGGCCTCATGGAATGAGTTAGGAAGTATTCCCTCTGTTTCTAAGATGGCTATCTTTAATGTCATTACTTTTACTTTATCTTACTCTGGTCATTCTTTTTTTTTCTTTTTCCTTTTCCTTCCTTTTTCTTTTCCATAATTTCAATTTTCAAATATTTTTCCTCCCTCCATCTTTTTCTCCTTCCTTTTTTCATTCCTTCTTTCTACCTACATTACTCTTAAGTTCCTAGTTTTAAAGTACCTAGTTGATAACAAGGGAACCCCGTCCCATGGAGGTGGCCACACTCAGGAGACAACAGCCTAATTCTCTCTATTTCTATGAACAATACAGGTGTGCTCCACTTCAGAGAGATGTAGGCTGGTTTTTCAGTCTGCCAGATGTATATTAAAATCAATAGTTATATCTCTTTAAGACCAGTTGGCTCCATGGCATTTGCTTCTCAGTGATTTAGACTCCTTACCCTCAATATGCCCATAGCTATCCATCCTAAGAATGACTCTAACATGTGAGCTTTTTTGATGAGGTTTAGTAATACATATCTGTATGTATAATGGATTTAGATTTCACACAGTTAAGTGTTTTCCCCCCTTTATGTCTGTAGCTGGGAGGGTAAAAATAGTCACTAAAGAAGGTGGGAGTACATCCATTTTCTGTCAACAGTAGTAAGAGTTGCTTGTAAGCTGGTGAGCTTGTCTGACCAGAACACGTTCTGCCGGCGTGGTTTTATACCCTGGCAGGTTGTGTATCATATGCCTCAACAGTTGCATCCCTCATGTCAAGGAGAGTTCTGTCTGCATGGATACAAAGTCACACTCTAATAATCTTTTTAGTTTGTGTTTATTCTATTCAGCTCAAGGCTGAATTAATTTTCTCTGAACAGCAGGAGAAATGAAAGTGTCAGTGGGGCCCTAGCTGGATCCACTGACAAATGGATGAATTGGTTTTCATAGAATGTTCCTCCAGAGACAGATGTAAATATGTCCATGAATGTTCCTCACTATGTACATTTATGAAAACACCCAGGTCATATTTAATGGTAGTACTTGGGCAACACTAAGGGATTTCAAGAGATTATTTCAGAGTTAGAGTATATTAGCTTATTAGTTATCTATTACTATGTAACAAATTACCTCAAAATTTAGGGTCTCAAAGCAGCATAAGCATTTATTATCTCATAGCTTCTGTGGATGAGGAATCCTGGAGCTTAGCTGTTTTCTGGCCTGGGATTCCTCAGGTTATGACCATTTCAAGGTTTGACAGAGTCTGGAACATCCTCCATCAATGTAGCTCATTCATATGGTAAGTGAGTGACGCTGGTTGTTGGCAGGGGGCCTCAGTTCCTCTCCTGTGTGACACTCTCCACAGAGCTGCTTGAGGGTCCTCAGGAATGGTTACTGGCTCCACCCACAGAGGATGATCCAAGATGAAAAACAAGGCTGAAGCTGCAAGGTCTTGCATGGCCTTGCCTCTGAAGCGCACACTCATGTCTACAACATACTGTTGGTTAGCATACCTCAGCCCTATCCAAGACGGCAGACGCCTGTGAGTATTGGGAGGCTGACGCACTGGGCGCCCTGACTGCACCTGTCTACCTATACGGATATAGGATATACTCGATTGAGAAAGAAATCTTAATTAGTCCTCATTTTACAGCCTGGTGGAGTAGTCCCTGAGCCCATAGGCACTCAAGATGAAAGTGATGAAAACAAGGTCTGGGAACATTAAAATGAGCCTTATTCCCCCTAAAGATCCTTGAACAGGTAACTTAAGTGTTCTTTGCTTGCCATTTTTTTAAAACTGAGGACAATATTACCTCTGCTAGGAGGCTTTCGTGATACTGCCAAAGCAAGACACACTGCTTCTGTTTTTCTTAATATCCTTTACATGGTGCTCATTCTGATTTGCACTTACCATTTATTATGATTTGTATTGTGATTACTCTTTCCTCTATCAAGCTGTGGGGCTTGGAGCCATTGGCTTTGATAAAAAGTGATGGTAATACTGAATGCTTTGCTGAGTTAATCAGCTTTGATGTTGCACGTCCCTTTCTGCCCCGTCTGTACAATGAATAATTGATCTGTCAAACATAATACTCAGCTTTTCATTAAACAGCCATAGCGTACTAGATGTCTATTTAAAATATGCCGATATGGCTTAATTGTTTCCATCAGATACTTTTTATCTCTTTAGTTAAATTAAGTGTTCACCACAGACAATCCAAAAAGTCAGCCTCCAGCTTTGAAATTTTATGATTCGGTGACAACAGAGTTCAGTCCAAATCTGTGCATCATCAATATGCTAGTTTTCTGCACAAAAACTGTTTGTTGTGTTTTCACTTTTAGGGCATATTATGGAATACAACGCAGTTCCATTCATTTAGTGCACATAATATTTCAACCAGGCTCAATCCTGACAACCAATTTCAGCCTAAAACAAAACAAAACAGAGAAAAGTGTTAGTTTTAAAAAAATGAATCTTTTTTTTTTTCTCTCACCAAATAAATAGAAGGCCAGTGGAATGTTTACTTCTAACTTTGAGTTGGCAGGCCTGTATCATACATTTGGAAGAGTTATTTTTTAAAAGTAATAATATCACCGC
Source organism: Camelus ferus (assembly GCF_009834535.1). Taxonomy (NCBI): domain Eukaryota; kingdom Metazoa; phylum Chordata; class Mammalia; order Artiodactyla; family Camelidae; genus Camelus; species Camelus ferus. Next base: position 15,046,437 of record NC_045697.1, on the reverse strand, counting down.
TCTCCTCAGTGAATGGCAGTTCCAAAGGCTCTCTAATGACTAAGCAAAGGTTAAAGCACTGAGCAAAGGCAAAGCATGCAGTTTCTCCAAGTTTCTTTTTCTAAGAAAGCAAACAGTGGTCCTGATCTTCATGTTACATGTAATGCTTGGAGGCATTAGATTCTTCAGTTCTTGTTCTTCCATCTCCCTAACAATATGCTGAGGCATGAAGCGGTCCACCCAAAGCCCAGTGACATTGAGGAATGTTATTTCCCAAGAAAAATATGTGGTGCATCTACATGGCTGTTCTTGAGATTACAGAAGGAAGAGTTAGAGCACCTCCTGATATGGAAAATAAAAAAAAGCTTAAACCAGGTAAAGATATAGAGAGTGATATTAGGGACTATATATTTATCTTGGTCAATAATGCTAAGAGGCCACAGCGGTACCCTGTTCATTCCTTCATTGTTCATTTACATAAATGACTTCATATTCCTATTGGTATTTCATGTATTCTTAATATACATATTTGATGTCACATGGATAAAATCCCTCATGTGATGATTTTCCCCTCTGTGTCGTAGACTGGATTGTGTTCTCCCCTCCAAACTTCATATGTTGAAGTTCCAATCCCGCTCCCCCATACTGCAGAGTAGAACCACATTTGGAGACAGGATCTTTACAGAAGTCATTAAAGGGTTGTTAGAGTATTGTCACTGGTGTCCTTATAAGAAAAGGAAATTTGGACACAGATATGTCCAGAGGGAAGATGATGGGAAGACTCAGGGAGAAGACAGACCTCTAGAGCCAGGGAGAAGTCTGGAACAGATCCTTCCTTCATGGTCCTCAGAAGGAACTAATTCTACTGTTCCCTTGATCCTGGAACTTCTAGCCTCGAGAACTGTGGGGAAATAAATTTCTGGTGGTGAAGCCACTCAATTTGTGGCACTTTGTTACGGCAGCCCTAACCAGCTACTAATATACTGTGCTTTTAAATCGCTACATTCTCTCAGACAAAATCTCCAATGGATGTAATACACTTTTCACATTCATTTCCCTCCTCATGCAGCCATCTTATACCAATCTTTGTCTCACATCCTTTTACTATCCTTGTATCTGCAGTGTTAAGACAGGAACCCCATTCTACAAAAACTTGCAGATTTCCCTAAGAGTATGACTCATCATAACTTGTAACAAAAAAGCAGTTTGCAGTCCAAGTGTTTTTATAATCTAGAGGAAATCCATAGTTTAGCCATGGTGGTATCTATTCAGTATATTTTACGTGCAGGGTTTAACAGGTACTGCCTGGTTCCTGCACACCACGCACAATGCATGCCAACACTCTTGGCGTGATGTGAGGACTCGTAAGCATGGGATAATCTTTCAGGTTGGATAGTTTTGGATTTAAAGTCCACCTCCAGGAGCACCAAGATGTTTACCTAACTCCTATGAATCTCCGTCTCTTCATATTTACAATAAGCATGATAAAATCTGTATTACAGAGATTTTTCAAGTATTAGGTATCATGACCGCAAGATTCCTTAGATGAGTGCAGTTTGGGCACATAGTAGGGCGCTCACTGCATGTCTTCCTCGTCCTTGCTTCAGTTTGTAGGCCAGCATAACTCACTGATTACTTTTCTACAGTTACCATCCCTAACTGGCCAGTGACAATATTTTGATTAGATAATGTTCCCCCTTCCCTATTTTACCCTGAGGATATCTTGTTAAGAAATCTCCTTGTCCCTTTGAGTGTATATTGCTCTAGTTTTTCCAGATCACTTTAAAATCTAGTCCTGTTTCATTTACTATTAACATATTTTCCTATCTTCAGAGAACCCTGAATTAATAAGTCTGTCTTCTCCTTGTTATTCTAATCTTTGATTAAAAACAGATGTACAGATATTCTTTATTTTGTACAGAACCATGCTAACTGAGACTTGTGCAAAATTAGGAATTGGTCGAAATGAATGTTTCAATCAATACAGTGTTGATGCTGTGCAGAGAGACGGCTACCTGTAACTCTGTGGGGAAAATCAAAGAGCTACGCCTCTGTTTATTTCACCCTGTTGGGGCTGACCAATTGATAATATAGGTGTGCCTGATTTAAATGTAAACACCCATACATGTTTTTAAGTATATTTTTGTCCAAAATATATTTTCTCAACACTCGTAACCATATATTTCTCTTTTATTTAATTAAAATGATTTCCCTTACCCATTCCCCTTTATCCTGCTAAATTGCCTGCATATCTCAAAGCTCAAATTAAATGTAATCTTGTGGATGTCTTTTCTTTAATTCACCCAGGAAAGCCAGTTTATCTCTCATCACTTCTCCCCGTACTTTGTGTACTTCTTAATATGGATTAAACAGATGGCCTTTGGCTAGGTCAGTGATGAGGCCAGGCTTTGGCTGTCAGAAAGCACCACCAGTCCCAGTCTGTGTGCTCTGCAGTGAACTGACTTCAATTGCTACATTCTTGGGGTATAACTTAGCTGTCAAAGGCTATTCAGGGATGTGGAAAGAGATGCCAAGACATATGCTATGGTTTTCATTGAGAACTTGGGTCTCTGTGGGGAAGAATTAGAACCAAAAAGATGAGACATATGCAGACCTAATGCACTGGGTGGGGGAGTGGGGGCAATGCTTGACTGAATAATGGTCCCCAGCAATATCTATTCTTTAATCTCTAGATTTTGTGAATATGTTACATTACTGTTCAAAGGACTTTGCAATTGTGAGTAAGGTTATGGACCTTGATGTGTAAAGATTGTCCTGAATTATACTGGCAGGTCCAGTGCAATCACACAAATCCTTAGAAGTGGAAGAGGAAGGCAGAAGAGTCAGAGATGTGAGAAGGACTCAACTTGCCACTTCTGCCTTTGAAGATGGAAGAAGTAGCCATATATCAAGGAATGAAGGCAGTTTCTACACTCTGAGAATGGCCCTCAGCTTTCAGCCAGCAAGAAAACAGGACCTCAGTCCTACAACCATGAGGAACCACAAGGCAACAGCCTGAATGAGCAAGGAAAAGGATTTTTCTCTAGAGCCTCTAGAAAGTCATGCAGCCTCACTGACACCTTGATTTCAGCCTTGTGAGATTGTCAATAGACTCAGCTGAGCCTCCTGGACTTGTGACCTATGGAAAATGTGAGACAGTAAATTAGCGTCTCTTTAAGCTGCCAAGTTTGGGGTAATCTGTAATGGTGATGATAGAAAACTGATACAGGAGCAGAGCAGGGAAAGCACATAATGAAGACCACCGTGGGAAAAAACATAATTTCCTCATGAGAAACGTACCTGCAATGTAAAAGCCTGGCAGAGTGGGCTACTTGGAGCATCCAAGCCTGAATTAGAACCTGGAAAGGGCTTTGGGCACCTTGCAAAACTGTGTACAGCGTCTCCACTTCCAAGTTCTCAGAAGCCTGTTTATCATGTGAGGAGGATGTCCGTAGGGCAGTGGAGATCATTGTTATCAGCTCTGCTGTGGGGATACTCTGAAAAATCCAGGACCAGCACAGGATTTCTTATGCCTTAGAGGACAGGCAGGCAGCTGCTTGGTTGAGAGGCTGGCAGCTGCTTGTGCAGTACCCTGGGGGCAGCTGGGTGCCAACTTCTCAATGGAGAAGAAGGACTAAGAAAACCAGCTGAGCTTGAGCTGCACAAGGCAATCTGCTTGTCTGTGTGAAGCCCTCTGTGCACAGGAGTTCCCAGAGTGAATGGATGGCTCAGGGGGTCCTGGGAACAAATCAGGTCTTTGCTAATTATGTCCACAGATGCTTAGAATGTTGACGTGCGAGAAAGCACTATAAATGTCTCTTCTCTCCGCTTATGATCAAGTCCCCTTTCTAGGTCTGAAGACTTTAGACATTCACTATATGTAATGATTCTGCCCATTTTTTGGAGAAGTAAATGGACATAAGAGGTGTTAAGTTTAACAGAGCACTTATTTTGTAATGGTCTAAGCACATTTCATCGATGAGCTCATTTCATCCTTACAAGAACCGTCTTAGATAGACACTGTTAGTTGCATTTTATAAATGAAGAAACTGAGGCATGGAGAGGCTGTTCATTAACTCACAGTTGCACACCTAGTTATGTGGTGGCATCAGGATTGAATCTAGACCAGACGACTCCAGACATCATGTTTCTCACAGCTGCTATGGCAGACTAAAGACATCTTCAAATGTCCGCATTCTAAGCCCTGGAACCTATGAATGTATTATGTTACATGGCAAAAAATAACTGAGGTTGTTGATCAGCTGACGTTAAAATAGGGAGATTTCCCTGGAATATCTATGTGGGCCCAATGTTATGATAAGAGTCCTAAAAAGTAGAAGAGGAAGACAGAGGAGAAGTTTGGAGTAAAGTGATGGGGGAAGAACTCACTCCGCCATTTCTGGCTTTAAAGGTCAAGGCAGAGAGCAAGTCAAAGAATACAGCTAGTGGCTAAAGAAAATCAAAGAAAGGGGTTCTCCTCTAGAAAAGAGCGCAGCCCTGTTGACACTTCTACTTCAGTCCAGTGAAACCCACATTAGGCCTGATCTGTAGAATCCTAAGGTAATAAATTTGTGTTGGTTGAAGCCACTGAGTTTGTGGTAATTTGTTACAGCAGCAATGGAAAACTAATACACTTGCTAACTGCTGCTCTCAAGTCATTTGTTTCTGAAAAAGAAAACTCCCCTAACCTCCACCAATATCAAGGCTTGTTCAATGTGTCATGCTTGGTGCACGTATGGAGTCTCAAGATTTCTACTGCAACCCCCAATCAAATATCATGATTTAGAAATCAGTTATGAAGTTGCCACATCTCGGGTTATCCCCACTCCGAGTCCCCACATCTGGATGACCATGGCCAATCCACCATCCAGATAATATTTTCTTTGGCTATTCATGCATGATTTTAATTCCCCCATAAACTTGCCCAAAGTACTGGTTTTAATGTGTGAGGCATATCTCATTCTTTTCTATGTATTTTGTTGCCCAAAGAGGAGGTAATGGAAGATAAAGGAAACAGACTGGGCAGCATTTCTAGGACATCAGAGAGGTAGCTTCCTCTGGCTGGGAGAAGACTCACTCACCTTCCACCCACTCGTAGCCACCGCCTTCCCACCATTGTTACTTGGTGGTAATGGTGGCAGGGGTTAGGTAACTATCTTTGTTACATTTTTGGTGGGGAAGTGAGCATCTTTGTTTTCAAGTGAAAACAAATTTGTACTGGTTTTTGTTTTGTTTTTTGTTTGTTTGAGGGGGGAGATAATTAGGTAATTAATTCATTAATTTTTTTAATGGAGGTACTGGGGCTTGAACTCAGGACCTTGTGCATGCTAAGCATGTGCTTTACCATTAAGCTATACTGGCTTTTAAAGTCAGTAAAGTAAGCATTTTAAAAGGTAGTATTATAAATAGAGTGTATTGATCATATCCTGGAAGCTTTTGTCCATGGCCCATGGCAGAGTAGGGCACGGGACTGAATCGCGTTAAGACCCTCCATGAGAACTCAGTTCTAAAATTCACTTGCCTCATTTACTGCCTTTGACTGACTTACTCTAGGGAAGAGCCTCTAGCATCCGGGGAAAGCTTACTGACCCTCTGAGCCTTATTGCTTGCCTCTCCCAGCCTGCCATTTTAAACACAGCACAGACCAACAGAGTAAATGAGGACCCGACAAATCCGTTATTTCTGACAAATGTGTCTGCAGTGAACCAGATGGCATCGTCCCTTGGAGGGGTTGGTGTTTCTGTTTATGATGTACCTGGTCTCTTGGTCTCAACTTCTGAGCCCTAGGCAGATAGTTTTTCCTCATTTCAATCAAAACTACATTTACCTTCCAGTGTTCAGCCCACCTAAAAGCCCACCAAGGGAGACTTAATATTCTGTCCCCAGAAACATTCTTGTGTCCTTTAAAATTCAGAGAATGCCACAGGCACAACACTTAGGCTAAGCTAACTGGATTACAGTATCTGTTTGCACTGGAAATGTTCTGACACAATTGGAGATCTGGAGTAAAGTAATTTGACCGCTTTGAGGCTTCTGAAATAATTGATCAAAGTGAAAGCTGTTTCCACTCAGCTTCTTTGCTTTTCTGAGTTTATCTTCCAATCTCTTTGTCCCACAGTGACTTTCAAAGGAGCTGCATGAATTTGTCTAAATTTAGGGCAGCAGAAGGAATATCAAAATGCATCTTAATTTCTTGAGACAAAAATAGCATCCAGTTTCTATTTTTCAAAGGTATTCCTTGTGAAAGTTAGGTTTGCTTTAAATCTAGCCAGTGTATGAAAATCTACATTGGAATAAGAGATAAAAGAGCGTCATTATTTACTGTTGAAAAAGGAGTCCAATAACAAATAGACCTTCAGTTTAATTTGGTTTGCTAAATTCCAGTTGTACCTGATATTTGAAGAGAAACATTTTTGTGATAAACAAGATAAAGGTGGTATTGCTGCTTATTGCTGGATTGCAAAGTTTTTGCATTTTACTCTGAAATCACACAACTCTTGAGTAAAAATTCTGGTTCCCAGAACGATTCGATGTGTAAACTTGAGCACGTTACTTGAACTCTTTTTTTTCCCCTCTTGTTTCTACATTTATAAGTAAAGGGAGTAAGAAAACTGTCTTATTAAATTATATATTTATATTTATATATACTATATTTTTATATTATGTATACACACACACACACACACAGCACTTGGCCCACTATCTAGCACAGAATGAGAACAATAAGTAACAGCTACAATCAACGTAGTTGTTATTTAAAATAACGGAGAGTAGAAAGGCACTTAGCGCTCTTAAGGTTCTGGGCAGGTTAACTGACTCGAGGCAAAGACTCCCCTTCTGTACCATAGCGATAGATAATATTATTTCATTAGCCTCAATTATGTGCAGTAATAGAAGCTATCTAATTTTAAAAGTGATATATTTTACTTCATTTTTTAGATAAGTGACTCAGCCTAACTTTTCTGCACTAAATAATTATTGTGAAGCCAAAAAACTAAACCTTGGTAATCAGTGAACAACAACAACAACAAAAAATGCACTTAGGTTTCCGTCTATTGCAATAAGTCTACTAAAGTTTCAACCTAAAAGCACGTATTTTTGTAAATTACTTAATTTCACATTTTAAGTTTTAATACAAGACTATCACTTCAATAGACCAAATTCTTTTCACCATTTCAAGGAGATAAGTTTATCTAAATGTGCAAAATTATTAGACATAAAGATCAATTGTATAATTTTAAGTACTATAATCTTGATTTTAAATCCTTTTACTTTTGTATCTTCTTTGAGATTGAAAAATATATTCCTAGTCAGAGAGACAATTATCATTTCTCTTCTCTGGAGTTATTTTCTATCACTGCTATTTAATTCTAATTCTCTTAGGGTTGGACAGTGAGTGTCTACTCAAGCAGTTGCCTTCCCAATTATACTGTGGTTGAATCCAGTGATTTTAGCTCAGCTGGCAGGGTACTGGAGCTGCAGATGTCATGGGCTTCAAAATGTTTAAAAAGAGGTTGACTTCTTAGTTCACATAATGTACTTCTCCACCTGCTCTCAGCCTCTAATTAGGTAAATCATTTGATTGGATTTTATAGTTTCTTCTTTCATTTCATTTTGGGTCTTGCATTTTACTTTCTTTCTCCCTCCCTCTCTCCCTTCCTCCCCACCACCTCCTTCCCTTCCCCTTTCCTCCTTCCTACCTTCCTTCCTTCCTTTCTTCCTTCCTTGTCTTTCCTATTTCTATCACACATTCTTATAGATATTGAAAATATCTGAATGAATTTCAGTTATCTCTATGGCTTTATCTAACTTGCAGATATAACTCCAAGGTCATTTTGCTGACACAGTGGCATGATTCAAACCACAGAATTCAGAAAACTAAAGAAACTGCAGAAGTTAGTAAATAAATGCCCAAATAAGCTTACCCATCCATTTAATGAGGGGTGATAAAGGATTTTTTAAAGCTCTTTGGCAGTACCAACAGAAGAGAGACTTGATCATGAGTCTCTTTAGAGTTGTTAAAGTTGTTTTTTCCTGAAAATAAATATATTAAATGCAGCTGCCAAAAAGAAAAGATAATTGAAAATGAATAGATATGTAGATGCAAGAGTACACTTAACATTTGTAGGAATGCACATAAACATAGACATTATGTCTCGCCCAGTAATGGGTTTCATGAAATTTTAGGTGGAAGAGTTGAAATCCAGTGTTTAGTCCCCCACTGAATCTTTTTTGTAATTTATTCAATTAAGAAGTATTGTAAAGTCCCTTCTATGGACTAAGTATTATGTATCAATTGATTCTTACTCTTCCTTCTTCCTCCTAAACTTACCAATTTAGAAAAGTATATACATTTGTAAATCAGAAGGATGCGTAAGCTACAACCAATTGTAGAATCAGTAGCAAATGATCAAATATGTTTGAAAATATATTTTAAATAATATAATGAGGATCAGTTATATATAATTTCCTTAAGTGAGTGTACTTGAGGGTGAGCCATGCTTTACATATCTGTGTATCTTTATAATAAAAGCAGACACACACCTCAACACACACACACACACACACAGAGACATTAAATTCAGCTTATTTATTAATTTTAGGAGTGTACCACTCTGATCATCACCGTTGTCACAACATCTGACCTGCCCTGTGGTATAGATCATGGCAGCAAATTTGTTGTGCTATGCAGAGGAGACTGCATGAGAGGATGAGAGATGAACAAGACACAATCTTTACTACAGGGTGTTCTAGTTCGGAAGAAGGGCATGCAAACAATTATGAAACAGTGTGATGCCATTACAAGGACAGGGACCACATACAGCAGAGCCAAAGTTGGGTGTGATCAACTGTTTGGGGTTAAGAGTGGATATCCCAGCAGAAGGGCTGTTGAAACCAAGAACCGAGGTGTGACCAAGAGCCAGTCAAGTCATCAGTGGCCAGGTTGGAGAACCATATTCCGAACAGAACATATACGAAGTCATTGAGACATTCAACAAAAGCTTATAGAGCTAGTATTTGTGTGTGGTAAGCTTACAATCAAGTGCATAAATAAATTAGTAAACTAATTAATTAAGGGTGTTTTTCCATAGTGAGAAATGCCAAAAGAAAAATAAATTAATGTAATGTAAAGTTACTTTGAGTACAGCTCACATTTGCTGGTGTGGCCAAGGAAAGCTTCTCTGATAAAGTGACAGCTGAAACCTGCTTAAGTGGAAACCAGCCATGCCTATGTGTGGAGGAAAAGCTACGGGAAGGTTCCAAGTGCAAAGTCCCTAAAGCAGAAATGAACTTGGCTTACTTGAGGATCAGAAAGAAGGTCGGTTCGGTTGGAGTGATTTGAATGAGTGGGAGAATGGGAAGAGGAGGGCAGAGAGTAGGCAGGAGTCAGGTCATTGAGGGCCTTATAGACCAAATGATGGAGTATGGATTTTTTTTAATCCAGGTGCAGCCACTGTTGAACCAAGCAAAGGACTGGCATAATCTAATTATGTTTTTAAAATTCACTTTGGGGGTTGAGTGGTAAATATATTTAGGCGGTGAGAAGGAATAAAGTAAAGGGTCCTGTCGAGGGTCAAAGAAACATGATGGTGGTTTGAATTGGAATAGTAGAGGCCAGAAGCATTTGGGCCACTTCAAGTATTTTTTATGGCTGGATTTTTGTGTATTTAATATATATATAAGGAACAAAATGGATATTGGTTTGGAAAACAAGTTGGCAGGGTCTCAGTTATAAATTCATTTTTCAATGGTATGGATGTTGAAATGTGTTCTTTTGGCAATATGGAAATATTCAGGTGTCTTAAGGAGGAAAGGAGAGTCCAGCGTCATGAGACGTGGGTTTTATAACACCATTCAGGCTGCACTATGGAGAAGGAATTTGGAGGGGGAATATGGGAGCCAGGAAGACCAGAGAGAACCCCATGGCACTGCTGCTTGAGAAATCCTGAGGGTTTAAATTAAGGAATGTGTGCAAGCATAAAGTAGAAGGGACGGATTTAAAACCGTACAGAGTCAACGTCAGTTTGGTGAGTGAGTGGATGCTGGGCATAAGGAAAAGTAAGAACTCCACAACGGCACCTGGGTTTTGTTCTGTTTGTTTGGCATTAGTGATTGGATGCACAATGGCACAATTAAATAAGATTTTAAAATCTCAGGAAGGGAGTCAGGTTTGAGGTGCTGATATGCTGAGTGTAGAAACTGAGTGGACGGCAGGAATTCCAAGGGGGGATGAGATGTCCACTAGCCAATAGACGTGCAAGGAGACACAATGCACACCTGGGAATACAGGACGTTGGTGGATCTGAGCAGGAACTTGGAAGCAAGGGCTCATGGTGGGAACGGAGTGGAGCATGTGCTAGTCCGGAGGGAGTCTATTCAGATACCACACTATGAAGAGTAGCTCACAACCTCGTAGAAATAAAAAAGTGTTATTTGGACGTGCAGGGCCTGAGTGTTTTTCCAGTACTTGGGCAAGAATCTACGCAAGGCTGGAAAGCCAGACGAACCTTCAAAGTTAATAATTCAGAAGGTTTGGGAAGCATTGGTCAAAACTTACATTGTTCCGGTCGAGAATCCAAGTACAAAATGCATAAGGTTGCCGTAAGCTGGTTTTGAGTCAACACCTTTTCTCTGCCTGAATTCTTTTGTATTCTTTTCCTGCATCAGGGAGGAAGCATGACCAGGCCAAGCTCTCCCAGTGGACTGAATGGGAGAACTGGGTTAGCAGACAGAGCAAAGGAATGAATACATGTAGTTTCACCAGTTCTGTTTAGATCAATATTTTTTTGAATGTCATCTCAGGGCCACCTAAAACAGAATCACTAGGAATTTGTGTTAAAAAAAAAATTAGTAGACTCCTAAATCCTACTCAGATCTACTCAAAATCTCTAGGAATGGAGATATTTTTCTTTTCTAATCAAGTCATATATTTAGTAATCTCTAGACCCTCCTTTGAGTTTGCTCCCTTTTGTGTTGTTTAGCTCAAAATCCTGACTTCTTAAAGCCAGGTCTCCTGGCATCTGGAACAGTTCACCTTTGGTAGGTAAATGAGGTCAGTGAGCATAGCAATCAGCTTGGCCAGAGCAAGTCTGCTCAGAATACTGAACTCATATCTAAAAGCCAGAACCGCACTAATGAAATCTAAACCCTAGATCACATTTTTATAGAAGCAGCACCCGAGGGAGGTTGTGGAAATGTCTGCTGTTTCTGTTCTTCAGCTCTGCCACCCTAGCTGGTTGTTGTGACTGTGTTTTGTTCATGAGTTTTTCTCTGCTCTTGTTTGCATATTAAAAAAATCAATATACTGTGGTACTAAGTTTAGTCTATGACACCTATTAAGTACTTAATACATGGTTGCCGCAATCATTTCTTCTTTCCTATTATTGTTATTATTTGCATTTTTTTTCCTCAGGGGAAGTTGTAAAATTGGAAAGTAATTTTAAAAACTTCTGAAATTAAAGTACCATACAAATAATAAATCATAATTACAATAGAAACTTTATTTAAAAAGCCCTCTTGACTACTCTCCCTTTCTAAGAAAGGAAATTATAGATAAAAGATTGTACAGAACTGAAACATAATTTTAAAAAAAGGTGTATTAATTTCTAATTGTATTATTTGTCTTAACATGTGAACAGGGAATGCATATCCAAAACAGGACCTAGGAGGTATCAGAACAATCCCTAAAGGGTCCCTATCCTCACATAGAAGCTGATTGAAAAGAGGGGCAATTATATTACAAGGATGCTAAAATCAAGATTTGAAGAATGTTGACAGAGAAACAATATTCCAGGCCTGGGGCTGCAGGGCTGGTGTAGTTAATCAAATACATCAGCCTCATAAATTCTGATGTGTTCTGAGATCGCTGTCCCCTGAAGAGAAGTCTAATAAACCCAATGTAATGTGTCTTCCAGGAGCCATAATGTGGCTCTGTTTGATAGAAAATCAGCTAGGAGGATGTTTGCACTTGGGTGGAGGAACTATGGGAAGTGATGAGAGGAAGTGAAAAATCCATAAACTGGATGACTTACGGGGTCCCACTGGTGTATGAATGAAGAAGAACAAGGGCACCGATGGGTAGATCTCGCAAATATTTAATGTGCTCAGTTAAACCTTTTTAACTAAAAATGTCTCCGATCTGCCTTTTGGGTGGGGGTGAGACAGTGTCTAAACAAAGGAGATAAAAGCAAAAACAGCACCTTTAGAATTAGAGAGGCTCCATACTAACTATTGTATGTAAAATAGATTAACAGCAGGCTCATACTATACAGCACAGGGAACTATATTCAGTGTCTTGTAGTCACCTACGGTGGAAAAGAATATGAAAGCAAATATGTGTATGTTCATGCATGACTGAAGCACTATGCTGTACACTAGAAATTGACACAACATTGTAAACTGACTATACTTATACACACACACACACACACACACATACACACATAGAGCATTAGAGAGGCTCCATGACATATTAGAGAGGTGATTTTCTCACCATCGTGTCCCCATCATTCCAGTACATTGATAAACCCCAGGTCAGATCTGGCCTGCCACCTGCCTTTGTAAATAAAGTTTTATTGGCACCAGTCACTCTTTCTTTGACATATTGGCTACAGAACCCTGACCCTACAACTGCAAAGTTGAGTCCTTGCAACAGAAACAGTATGGCTTGCTAAGGTGAACATACTTGTTATCTGGCACCTCACAGCAAAAGTTTCCAGCCCCTGATCTTGTAGACAGCCTGGCATGGAATAAGAGTTCAGTACGTCTTTAATGGACTTGGAATTTATACCATCTATATAACCTTGGGCAAGTTGGTTAATCTCCCCCAGACTCAGTTTTCCCCAGTGCTAAAATGGATACAATCATACCAATCTTGGAAAATTCCAGCATACTGTTTAGAATCTGGTTTACCGTTAAAAATAGTATTTCATTCTTCCTCCTCCTATCTCTTTCACTTAATGTTAGCAGGTGCTGCTTTAATCCAGAATAGTCAGTGCCATGCTAACTGGTAATTTTACAGCTTTCTACTTTTTCGGATGTACAGGCATAATTTACTCTCCCAACTGAATCAGTGGTTTATAATTATGACTGTCCTGAATCAAGCTACGTTTTTCTCCTTTTCTCTTTACTTGTCCTCTTTCTCTCCTCTTTTAGCTAAATGTTTGTTTTCACATACATCAAATAAGTCTTTTTTTTTTTAATTTTTATATTTACCACATGGAGTCTAATTCATTTCATTTCTTCTGAAAGACATAATATCATAAAAGCCTCTAATGTCTGGTTGCCTTGCTGTTGAAGCAACAGAAGTAATAAAGGGTATTTTTTTTTTTAAGAAAAGTCCTTCAACTTTTTATTTTTGAGTAGTAACAGAGATTAATTTTTTTTTTTTTAAGAACATCTCCTCAGCCCCCTCTAATCTGCTGGGAGAAAGGAAACTCTAACTGGGTGAATACAGTAGACCCACGCTGAGCCCCAAGTGAGGTGTGGACACTGAAGGGACCAGTCAAAAGTTTTTACCCTTTGAGAAAGTCTGTGGACTAACGGGAAGTGCCCTCTGATGGCAGACGTGGCCCTCACTTCATCTCTCTGAGAGAAGCCCAGTGTTCCCCCGTGCCAATCGGAAGCAGGCCCTCTCCCTAGAGGGTTGCCCTGAGTCATTCATGAGCAATATTTTATCAACGGTGGTGTAGGTGGAATGGCTTTGCATTCACCCCCCCTCCCCAATCATGTTTCACTTGGCACAATGTTTCTTTAGACACTTCTTTTCTTCTTAGCTCCTCAGACCCAGTCCCACAGGCTCCCTGTTGCTAGTGAGCCTTCCCCCATCCACTGTCTCTCCACCTCTTCAGCTGCTGTTTTCTCCTCTCCAATCAGCCTGGAACTCCGTTGTTCATTGCTTTACAATATCTTGGTCCATCCTCAGCCTCCAGCTCCATACCTGGTACCTCCCATTTCTTTTTGGTACTGTCTTAAATAAGGGTTTTACTGAGGGTGAAGATGCAGTTTTGCTAAGCAAACAAAAGACTGTCCCCTGATTAGGCTCCATCTCTCTAACACAGAGTAATTCAGGGTTATAAATAGCAGCGATACAAAAGCTTTGTTCTTCTTTCCTGGCTCAGAGCCAGGTCGAGGCAGCTTTGTTTGGCTTTTATTTATTTATTTTTTTCTTTTTCCTTCCCAGAGGGGTGGATGGGGCTGGAGGATTTCAAAACCATCACACATATTTGATATGGCTAAGACTTTAGCAACATTTCAAGTTAAATGAGACAGTCTTTATCCCAGGAAAGCAGGACAGCTCTTAAAAGCAATAGAATGTAATAATGTAATTTTGTAAAAATGTAATTTTAACAGGTGTCACCATTTATTGAGTCAATAGATTCCTGGTATTACACATAGGAAGTGTTAGTAAAATTGCTTTCAAAAGACACTTATGGTTTACTTAAATATTTGCCCGTTAAGAATTCATCCAAACACTTGGAAGATTTTAGTGTAATATTGCAAAATGTAAATATTAATTGAACTACTATGATTATGATTTACAGTATAACAGAACCAGCCTGTTTTCATTTGAAACTCTGTGAGATATAAACCTTAAACAATGAGCAGAAAATGAGAGCTGGGCAATTAGGAAAGTTGGGCCAATGAAACATGTCGGCAGTACCAAAACCAATTAGCTATCTCCTAGTAACAGTTTTGTATTTGGGGCTTTGTTGAGCCAGCGGTCTGGGGTACCTCCTCAGTGCTTCAGCACAAGTTCTTCTTGGAAAGCTGGAGATTTCAAGTGGACCCCGCAGCTGCCTCATTCCCTAGAGGCTCCTGAGGATTCTGTTATGGACCACCTGGGACAGGGTTGAGACCCATTGCTGAGTGCAGTGGCCAGCACGTAGTGGGTTCTCAATATTTTCTGGGAGAATAGATGATACAAATATTCCACATTGAAACCTTAAGGTCTTCTACTTCCATTGTGCAATTGTACACACCTTTAAATTTTAAAATTGCATAGTCATTAAAGTCATGAACCTTGAAGCCAGATGACCTGGGCTTAACTCCCAACTCCAACATTTTCAGTTATTTTTTTGTGGGAAAGTTGATTACCTACTCGTGTCTCAGTTTATCCACCTATAAAATGGTAACAATAATAGTATCTACTTCATTGGATTGTTGTGAGGGTGCAGTGAAGTAATATGTGGTGAGTGCTTAGAAGAGTTCCAGGCCCACAGTAAGACCATAAATGCTGTCATTATGTTCTGTGTTCTCTAACCCACGTTATGAAGGTATTAATCAGAATAGGATAGACCGAACTATATCCCAAATTAGCCCTGAAGTTCTTCAAAGCAACAGAAGTTTAATTCTCACTCGTGGCCCATATTCTGTGGTGGTCAGTTGGGAGCTGAATCCCATACAATCATCTGTCAACCCGGGCTGATGACTCTTTGTCCACTTTGAAACAGCACAGTCTAGAACATGTGGCTTCTTCAGTCATCTGGACAAGAAAGAATTTGCTGGAAAGTCTCCCACCCGTAATTTAAATACATTTGCCTGGAAATTAGCAAGTCCTATTTCTGCTCATAGCTTGATGGGCACAGTTAGTTGCGTGCCCCCTCCTCCTTGTCCAGGGTACCTTATGAATACTCAGTGAGCCGACTGGTCGATATCATCGCTCCAGTGAATAAACTCCCTCCGTGAATTGTGTGTAGCTCTACTGCTGATCTCTTAAGAATTGTGGCTTATTCATCTTTACATCATCTACAAAGCCTAAATACTGTTCACAGTAGGTGCCCAATAAATGTTTGTGAAAGAAAGAAGGGAGGAGGAAAACGAGGGGGTTAAGTTGAATCTTTGAGAACTCAGCAGCTGGAGGAAGTTCTGTGCAAGCATCAGAACATTGAAAAACAAAACAAAATAGCAGCAACAAAACCCTGAGCCTTAGAAAACAGTTAACTGTGTTTAAAAGATGGACTGACCTTATCTGAACAGAAAACTCAGAGGGTGAGTATTGTCAGCCCACATTTGACGTACTTGACTCAGGAATGAATCTGTTGCGTAAACCAAAACGCATCTATGAGCAGATGAGAAGAGCAGTGATATTTTTTTCTGTAATTGAAGCTAAAGATCGTCCTCTGAACATTCATTACTTTCAGATTAATGTTGTGTTATTTTTCTTTCTGTTCTTGTTCAGTTTCACTTAAGACTCTTTTGTTCCATAAATGGATTATCCTTCAAAACCTAAAATTGTCTCATACCAAAAGCCTGAATTAGGCATTATTTTTACTCTTCCCTTCTTCTGTAAGAGAAGATGAGCAGAGACGTGGAGTTGGGAAGAATTAAGGAGGAATTGAAATAGTGGTTAATATCAATCTAAACTATGTTCACTGAGCTAGATATCGCCTTAGTCAAAACCCAAAATCTATTCAAAGTTAAAATCCAATGAAAATAAAACTATTTAGAATCTAGAATTCCTCATTCAGCCTTATTTTTCCTCCCTTATTTGTAAACTTAGAAAACTGCCATATAGTTAGTGGAACACCTATTATCCAATCGCAATTAGATACAAGGGAAAAAAAGGAAATTAAGAGGTGTAAGCTCTACTCCGTGAATATGGTACATGAAGGCTGTTTAGCATAGTGGTAAAAGCAAAGCTTCTAGATCTAAATTATCTGAGTTCACGTTGGAACTTTCGTGCTTATTAGCTATGTTACCTTTTGCGGCTTGCCTAACCTCTTTCTGCCTCAGTTTATTTATCTCTAAAACAGGGAAGCAGTAATGCTTACCTCAGTGTTACGTGATGGTTAAATGGGTTATTATATAAAGTGCTTATTCCAGTTTCTGGTACACAGTGATCAGTAAGTGTTTGCTATGATTACTGGATGCTTAACCATGTGGTTGACACAGATTATCACATTTTATCCCAGATTTTGGAGGGTAGGCATTTTACTCAAGGTCAAACAGATAGGAAAATGTGCCTGGCAAAATTAAAGCCCAGCATTGTCCATTCCAGAGCCTTGTGGTGAGCCAGGGACCTTGGTGCTAATGAGAAGGGCGAGAAAGAAGTCAGGAGTATTGACCTCTGGGACTATCTTTTTTTTAAAAATAAACTTGATTTTTAGAGCATCTTTAGGTTCACAGCAAAGTTGAGGGGACCTTACAGAGAGTTCCCATAGATCCTTTACCCCCCCCCCCCCCAATGTGCAACCTCTCCTCCTATCAACATCCCCCACCAGCGTAGTACAGTTGTTACAATTGGTGAACCTACATTGATGCATCCTTATCACTAAGTCCATCGTTTACATTAGGATTCACTCTTGGTGCTGTACATTGCCTGGGCTTGGACCAATATTATGACATGCATCCATCACTATGGTATCATACAGAGTATTTTCACTGCCCTAAAAATCCTCTGTGCTCTACCTATTCATCCACCACCTGAGCAGCCCCTGGCAACCACTCATCTTTTTACTGTCTCCATAATTTCACATTTTCCAGAATGTCATATAGTTGGAATCACATACAGTAGTAGCCTTTTCAAGTTGGCTTCTTTCACTTAGTAATATGCATTTTCATTTCTTTCATGGCTTTTTGTGGCATAATAACTCATTTTCTTTTAGCACTGAAAATATTCCATTGTCTAAATGTATCAGTCTATTTATCCATTCATCTACTGAAGGGCATCTTGATTGCTTCCAAGTTTCGGCAACCATGAATAAAGCTGCTCTAAACATCCATGTGCAGGTGGGCAAAAGTTTTCAATGTACTGGATCATATGGTAAGAGTATGTTTAGTTTTGTAAGAAATCATCAGGAATGAATGTGAGTTCCTGTTGCTCCACATCCTTGCCGGTATTTGTTGTTGTCAGTGTCTTGGATTTTGACCATTCTAAGTGGTGTGTAGTAATATCTCATTTTTGTTTTAATTAAAGACATATGATATTGAACATCCTTTTATATGGTCATTTGCCCTTCATTATCTTTAAATTCTATTTCCAAACCTACGTGGAGACTATCTTTTGTGGGACAACGCACGTTTGTTTTGTGGCTTCCTAGCATTTATGTGCTTTTTTTTGTGACGGTACGCTGAAAACATCCCTTCTCAATGTGCAGACCCTAGGTTTCAGGTGGAGGTGATTAGGTCCCTCCCCTTATTCTGGGAGCGGAGCAAAGAAGAGAAGCCTGGCCAGAGGATTGAATCCTCTGGTCACAGTAGTTGCTTCAGGAATGGACACTTGATTCTTGCGGCCAATGACATGAATGTTGTCAGGAGAACAGGTTCGCTTTCTTGCTGAACTTGAACTGGGAGAATATAAGTTGAGAGCTGCAACAGTCAACTTTCCCTTAAGAGATGAGAGGGAGGAAATACTTGGAGCTCATTTAGTCCAGCTGTGGCATCTGACAAGTTTATCGAGTGGTTTATGCTACTTCCACTCTCATTATTGCCTTGATTCTTACCTTTTGTTTACAAGCCGACCTTCCCATCAAACCAGGGTACTATACAAATTCCAATTTATTTTCTATTAGCTAGCCAGTCTGTTACTATGGTGGGCAACTAAAGACACCTGATAAAGTGCATGTGAAATATCACATTTCAACTGGTCTCTATTTTAGATGAGAACTAGTCTTTTAGAAGAGATCTGACAATTGCCACACTTGCTGAGTAGAAAAATATTCAATGCGGAGTTCTTGACCAAAAACAATGGATTTCAATTTTGCATGACTACACATACTTTTCTGCATTCAGACTTTGATTGTATTGCAGTTGCCCCATTGGTGAGGTAGTTTTAAAAGTGATAAGCCCTGAAGGAGATAGCCAATGAGTGTTTCATTAGTAGAATACTAGGCAAAAATAAGCATCCTTACTAATGCTATAGTTCTTGAAACTGAAAAAAAAAATGTCCTTAGTTTAAAACTTTATTAACATGAACTTTTGCAGAAGACATTCTGTCTGGACAGTTTCCTCCAGGATATTCTCTTGGCTAAGAGGCAGCAAGCCTGGCTGGGGATGGAGGAGACAGACAGTTCTCATTTCATTAGGTATTTATGCAGTGGTTATCATGGTAGCAGCCAACTCATTACAAAACAGGGCACATCAAATTAGTCTGAGTCAATGAGGCTCCAGTGACAAGATACTCCAGGGGGGAAATCAGGCATCAGGGAAGAACTTTTAGATGACAGCTTTTATTGTTACTCCAAGGAAGAGGGAAGAGAAGAAGCACCTTTTCATCATCCCCAAAACTCAACCTGTACCCTATCTGAGTTCCCCAAAGATTCCATAATCTGCTGCCAGGTGAATTGAAGGGGTAAAATGAGCCTCTTCCTTTCTTAGTAGTAAAACGTGCGCCAAGTGTATGGGATACTCATCAGAGAATGAAGTATTGACATAGAGATCGTGATCATGCTGTATAAGAGAATTTTGCCCACGTGTCCATTTGGACTCAGCATTTCAGTTTCCAAGGACACAAATTCACCATTTCCATTGCAACTTCCTTCCTTTCGGTCCAAAGACAATCTCATGGCTTTTACCATGTTATTCTTGCCAAAGCCATTTGTGAGTAGTGGTGAAGTCAGAGTGGTAAGGATATGTCACATTTAGCTCCTCAAACTGGCCCTTTCCCTTTCATTTATCAGGTTAGTGGTTCTCAACACTAGCCACTGGTTAGAAGTGGTTTGCAACTGGGACGTTGGTATCATGATAAAAGCTCCCCAAAGGATGCTATTAGCATCCAACATTGAGCACCACTAATCTATAGTTACTCTACCTGTAGCACTAGTCCATATTATTAAACATTTACTATTAATTTTACTAAGGGATTTTCAAAAGTTATCAGTGCAATCATTATATTATGGGCAACTTCCTACAACTATGATTTATGCTCCAAGTCAAGATTAAGATGATGTTTTACCACTCACTGGCTGATCTCAATGAGATGTGAAAACCACGTGGCAGGTTCATGATCATGCACATCCTTATTCTGAAACTGTACTTGTAATACATACACTGAAAGATGAGCTGTGTGGAAGCTTTATAGCTCACCGTCTGCAGCATGCTTGAGTCTGAATATTATTGCTAACAAAATTCTCTTAATTACACAAAGCATTGAGAGAGATATATTCTTAAAATAGTAAACCTGTCCAAATATGAGAGCTTGCTTCATAAGTCAGAGCTAGGGAACAAAAACAAATTTGGAATGGGAACGTAATGAAGACCTAGATATGAATATAATTCCAGTGAGGAATCACAAGACCGTAAATTGTTTACCATTTATGAGAACTTTCAGGTAGATCAGACTATAAATTTAGAAACTTAGTTTAAAAAGCACAAAGTGTTGTATAGGCAAAAATGCATTGAAGAGTTTTTTAAAGTATATTCATGAAAGCAATCTACTTTATTACAAATATTGTCTTGCCCTAGAGACACTTAGAATTGTGCGTGTGTGTTCTAATACACTATAACCTCTGAATGTGAAAAGAAGAGATCAGGTGTAATTATACGCCTGTGACCTTAGGCATTTTCAAGCCCAAATCTTCATAAAATATAGGTACGTCTTTTATAGCATTCAAAACGGGCCAATAAACCTCTAATAGAAGAGAGGAGGAAGAAGAACTCCAAATATAAAACCTTACTGTGACCTTATAAAGCCCAGTCAGGTGGGACAAATAAGGAATTCTGTGCAATATATACATGGATCCGGAACCTACAAGGTTCCTCGCACTTAACTGGATGTCATAATGTACGTACTCAGCTCCAGCAAGCCACCCAGCATTGGTCCCATCTGGTGTAGCTTGTTTCTTTACCAATAGTTGGTCAGACTTATATTCATAATTCATTCCCTCTAATATTTCCATATGTATGATGTTCTATAAATAGAAATTATTTTAAGTGAATGTAGTCCTAATTTCCAATTAAATGCTAAGCACCACAGGAGCAGAAATGGTACACTCTCTTGTTCTAATTACTTTCCTCTTCTCCAAATAATTGGTGCCTGTAATTGTGATTGACTTGCCTTTTGATTCTGTTTATGGTTAGTTCTTATAGGCAGAAATATTAAATTTTTACGTAGACAATTCTATTATCTTTTTTAAAAAAACCTCTTGTGATTTCTTTCATTCCTTTTAAGCTTAGGGAGCATTTTTTTTCCTTCCTGAGATCAAATTAAATATTCACCCATATTTTTCTGTTTTGACTGGTTGGTTGATTGATTGATTGATTGCATTTTACTGTTCCTCTTTCTCTTTTTTTTTTTTTTTTTTTTGATTGTAGTATAGTCAGTTTACAATGTGTCAATTTCTGGTGTACAGCATAATGTTTCAGTCATATATATACATATATATATATTCCTTTTCATATTCTTTTTCATTATAGGTTACTATAAGATATTGAATATAGTTCCCTGTGCTATACAGTATAAACTTGTTGTTTGTCTGTTTTATTTATAGTAGTTTTCTTTCCAGATCACATAAATCTTTTCGCCTTTTACTCTTTCTCCTTTTTCATTCTTCTGCCCTCCCCATCATAATTTCCAACCCTGGTTTGCATTGACTAAAGCCTCACTCTCTGCCAGATATGGCCCTAAGCACCT
The DNA here is from genome assembly GCF_009834535.1 of Camelus ferus. Classification (NCBI taxonomy): domain Eukaryota; kingdom Metazoa; phylum Chordata; class Mammalia; order Artiodactyla; family Camelidae; genus Camelus; species Camelus ferus. The sequence goes on along the minus strand of NC_045697.1, from coordinate 15,024,887 downwards.
TGCATTCAGTCTAGTCTTCTCAGCAACCCTGAGGGTTGATACTAGTATTGTTCTAATAAAGGTTAAGCTTTGCCCAAGGTTATGGAGTAATTAATCATATGTTTTCCAACCCAAAGCTTTTGCTCAGAACCATTATGCATCTTTTCTTGTTGTTGTTGTTTTTTTTTTCCCCGTCTATTGAATTGAATCATCTTGCAACCTTGACTGATAGCTCATTTAAAAGGTATTGAATTGTTTTTTCTCATATCTCTAAAATAGTATCATAACATGGTATAGCTCTGAGGATTCAGGGAGGCAGTGCAACCTACAGCCCAGAACACAGCTTCACTCACAGAACAAATAGAGCTGCCTCTGTTCCTTCACATTGTTCCTGTGGAGTTCGTCTGGGTCCCAAGAAACCTGACATCATGTTTTTCAAGTTACTGGTGTTATTTCCCTTTCAGCTGGTCCACAAGCCTCATTCCTTATCCTCCAACAGAGCACACACATATACTAAGTAAGCAAATTGTTGGCTAATAGATTTTTAAAGTGTTTTTGAACACAAATGCTTCCTGTTTTACGTTGATAACACTAGAAACAAGGATTCTTTAGCTAGAAAGAACAGTCTCAATCATGGCTTACTCAGTGATGGTTCCTTGCCTTATTTCTCTTTTGGTTGACATGGTTTTAGTACCGCTGTGGAACAACAATTTTCAAAACCTCCATGACTCAGAGAATTGGACAAAATGCCCTGTTTCAGGTCTTAGCATAGTTCCACTGAAGGGCATGTGTCTGTCTTGAGGTTTCAAAAAAATGTCCTCTTCAGTAAGACTTGGAAACTTTCCTCAGCTGGTTCGAGTGTGCTGTGGAGCAGAGGCGAGGGTGGGAGAAACAACCTGGCGTGGAGACTGATGCAGATCTGCAGTGCTGAAGGGGACCGGCAGGGATGTGATGAATCACTTGATGAGGACGAGGTTAGCCATGTTTATGCCAGTTCTGGACACCAGAGTGGCAAGAGTGATACAGACAGCAAGCTCTGAATAGAGAATTCTAATTAAGGGTAAGAAAGGAACGGAACACTGACAGATTGTCAGCGCACAAGCCTGGTGCCCTGACTGCAAAACCACCAGAGGCTCCTACTCTGCCTTTGCCCTTTCCTGGATAACAAATGTGTCTCATTTTTAATTCCTGCAATTTTAGGGTAAGCAGCATGGGCATTCAGCCTAGTCGTGGCTGCTTAAGTAAAAGATTCCATTCTTGAATTTATAGTGCCAGTGTGTTTATACAAGCACTCGCTTTGTTCTTTGCCCCAGTAGCTGTGGAATAGAGGGACATTTTTTTTCCACTTTATAAAAACAGCAAAAATTATTTAAATTGCAAGCTGAATATATGCAACGTGGCATTTTAGAGAGGGGTAAAAAGGTGTTGGAAAGTGATGGGATATGATTGCTGAGACTCTTCGGAGGTTATAATATGGAGATTTCAATAAACTCATGTGTTTTTCCTTCCTACTCATCTCATTTCATTGGACGTCCCATGCAGCTGTGAGATCGTCTCTTTGAAGAGGAACTACGAAGCTTCCTAATCATGGATTGTTATTTTTTCCTTCCCCCGTCGAAAAAGCAAAACAATTTTGTGAAGTCAACTCTTTCAATAATTTCTTTCTTGCCAGATCCTAAACAGAGTTGAAAATTATTAATTGTGCCTGCATGGTTGCATTTCTGGCAGAATTATAATTATACCTTTTTCAATGAGATAGAAGATTGAGGTGCAACTTTGTTATAAGCATGTGCATTATAATGAGGATGAACTCAAGGGTGTGGTTGGATTCAGGAATTCCTAGAATACAAACAACCATAAATGACATTATTGCGTGCTCCATTCCAAAGATGCCATAATATCTAAGTTCTTCTTTTTGCCTAATCATGATTATCAACCCTAACACAGCTATCTGGGCCTTTTCAAACTCCAGTCAATCAATCATTATCACCCTTTGTCTAAGGAAAACCAGGTGAAAAATTAAATGAAAAAGTCAACATCTTTTGCAGTAGAATACAGTACATGGCCACAGTGGTTCTGAGCTGAGCAATATCCAGTAGGATAGTGGGGTTACTTTCCTTAATTGAATTACTTTCCAGTATTGAATACTATTTTTCTTTATATAGCTTAAAATGTAATGATCTCACGTTGAGGTGAGGTTATTTCCTTTGTAAGTATAACCTTACTGATACAATAGTCTAAATGTTAGGTAGTTCCCTTCTCGACAAAATGATAAACTAATACCATCTAGTGTGCACTGAGGACAGCAATAATCCATTGGGCTTACATATTAGTGGAACTTAAGAGCTATGACAGACCATGGAATTTAAGGTTGTTTTGAATTTGTGTGTTTCTGTGTGATACAACTTGAGTATATGGTCAAATACATTCTCTAAACCTTTTGTCTTCTACCCTTCTTTTTATTTCTTCTTTTCTTTTTTCTTTCTTTCCTTCCTTCCTTCCTTCCTTCATACGGAATATTTGCCAACAGAGCCAGCCTCATGGGTGTGCAGTCTGTCCACGCTCAGAAGGGCCTGGTATTTGTTTTAATGCACTGGTGTCACTGTCTTGGAATTATCAATGCTTTTTAAACAAGGTAGCCTGCCATTTCATTCTGCCGAGGGCTCAGCAAGTTCGGTAGCTATTTCTGCTTACCAAATCAAGTCCAAGTCCTCTTACTGACAAACAGTTGTTTGCTGATAGCCATGCCTTTCCTCCCTCTCCACCCCTCTCTGAAATGCTTTAGAACAGGGCTTCATCCTTTTCCAGCTAGACTGAGGAGGGCCCCAGCTGTCTTGCTCTCCTACCTGACGGCCATCACCCCCTGCCCCTACCTTTAACTCATTTGGCACATGGGACCTGACCAAACCCTAAGTACTTCTTTTTCTACCACATTACTTTCATACTCAAAAAATCTCAACAGCATTGGGTTTAAATTTTGCCTAATCTGCAAACAGTAATCTGTCCCTATGTTCTGATTAACCCTTTCTTAATTCCTCCTGCTCCCCAAAGCTTTATTTGTAATCTATGTAACATTAGCAATTCACTAGAACATAAGTATTTTATAAAATGTCTTACTATTTTTAGCATCTTTGGGAAATCAATTTGTTAATTCAACCCTTCACCTATTTAACCACTGTTTATTAGACATGCCCTCTTTGACAACCACTGTGCTAGGAATGGCAGCAATAGAATGGAGACTAGACCATCCTTGGCCCCTGTCCTCATGTAACTCACAGTACAAAAGAAGATGGACTAGGGAGTCCAGTGACCCCCTCCTTGGGTTTAACTGATTTTCTAGAGCATCTCACAGAACCCAGAGAAACATTTTACTTACTGGACCACCAGTTTATTATAAATGGACATAACTCAGGAAGAGCCAGAGAAGAGATGTATAAGGAAAAGTATGTGAGAAAGAGTGTGGAACCCCTCTGCTCATCCAGAGAGCCACTCTGCCGTGTCTTCACCAGCCCAGAGGCTCTCTGAACCTCGTCCTTTGGGTTTTTATGAAAACTTCACTACATTGTCATGATAGATGGAATCGGTGGCCATTGGTGGTTAAGTCAGCTTCTATCTCCTCACCCCTCTTCAAGGTCAGAGGGATGAAACAGAAATTTCTAACTTTCTAGTTAGGAGGTTGGTTCTCCTGGCAACCAGCCCCCATCTTTAGGTGTAGTTTCCAAGTAACCTCATTAATATAACAAAAAAAACACCTTTACTGCTCTCACCATTTAAAGAGAATTCCAAGGGTTTTCAGAGCTCTGTGCCAGAAATGGGGACAAAGACCAAATATATATATTTCTTACTATAAGTCACAATATCATAGTAGGTAGTAATTTCAAGTTGAGAACAAGGATAATTTTGTTGATGAGTGAACATCGTTTGACTCCTGACTAGTATGAATAATACTACAGCTTTTGCTTTGCGTTGTAAATAATGATGGAAAACATACCTCATGGGAACTACTACTTTAAAACAATAAGGCTGAGACCTGATGGCTTATACCAATTAAAAATAGCTTGAGTTCTGAATACCACATGCGTAAATGATGGTTACTTGTTTTCTTTTTCGATATTAAGGAATAATCCAAGGATTATTTTAACATCAGAAGAACCATATGTTTATAAATGTACTTGAAAGCTAAATATATTTTCTCTTCAGTTGTAAAGAAATGTTATCAAAGTGGCTAATGCTTTAGGCTCCATATTATTAGGGGTTTTTTTGAGCCTTCTCTCTGTTCTTTGTTAACAGTCTCCAATAAGTTGATCACTATCAAAGGGGAGAGCTCATGTCTTGAAGCTTTTCTTCTTAGAGGCCATTTAATTAGTTCTTGTCACACCTTCTTTCGACTTTTTTTTCTCCATCTCCCTATCAGTTTCATGATCTCAGTGCTGTTTCTAACTCTTATCACCTTCGTGCTCACATACTCACGCAAAGTGAGGCTCCTGGAGGGGCAACTGCATGGAATGGTTTATGCACTTACGTTTTGGAACTCCTGCTTCACCTCTTTTATTCATTTATTTATTCAACACTTATTTTCTGAGCACCTGTCAGGAGCCAGACACAGGGTATAGAGAGATAAATAAAATCCACCATTTCTCTTCTCATGGAACATGTGTTCTTACACGAATAAAAACAGGTCTTGGAGATTAACAGCACATTACTATATATAAAAATCGATTAAAAAAACAAGGTCCCAATGTATAGCACAGGGAACTATATTCAATTTCTTGCGATAAATAATGGAAAAGAATCTGGAAAGAAAAAATTCATATTATGTATGCATAACTGAATCACTTTGCTGTGCACATGAAACTAACATTGTAAATCAACTACACGTTAATAAAATTTTTGAAAAGAATATGGACTGTTTGAATTAAAATTATACAGATAAATATTAACAATTGGAAATGTGCTGCAAATGAAAACTACAAGATGCTGCTAGAACAGGTCAAGTTCTTAATTTCCCCACCTCAGTCCCATCATTCATGCAAGGGAGACACTGATACTTACCTCATTGCAGACATAACTAAATGACACGATGTGGGTGAAGGTTTAGTACAGTTTCACAAATGTGCATTATCTTTAATCAATGTTATTGTTCTTCATAAAAGTGATTTCTTCATCAAAAAGCTGGAGACTCTCTTTTTAGGTAAATGTTAATTTAATCAATAATTATTCAATGGTAAACATTCAATTAAGTCATAATCATGATCCATTGCAGCCTTTCAAACTGACATTCATAAGCAATATTTCTTTCTTATGTGTCTGTGTTCCATTATCTCAAAGTTTTGCTTTCCCTCCAGCACCTTCATTTCATAAAAATAATAGTCAATAAATTAAGCTTCTTGGAAGTTCCTTTTATAATTTCTGGAATAATGGGCTTTATACACTAGTACTTTTATTACATGTTCAAGCACCATTGTTTTTATGAGAAAGGCTTCCTATAATATATGTGTACTGATGAGTTTTCAAGTATATTTTCCACTTTTCCTGACAACCTACCAGCGTGGTGTTTAAAGAGCAAAGAGGAAGCATCACACCTGCCAGAATCAACAGTTCTTCCTTATGATACAGTGAAATACAGTGCGGTTCCTTTCAGTTGTTTGTACTTCATTTCAGTTGTGTAAGTGCTGTTTGTTTTACTTTATGAAAGCAATTTATGACTTGATAATAAACTTTTAAGGTAAAATTTTCTTTTATACGTAATTGGAATCAGCTAAGAAAGCCCTGATGATTCCATTCATTCAGTGAAGCCCAGTGGGTAAGATCTGCTCCACTGACTTGGAGGTGAGCATGTAGCGTGCCTTCTGTGAGTGTCGGCTTCCTCACCCCTCGTGGAGAATGGAGGTGAGACTAGCAACTGCCTTGCAGCGTTGTCATGAGAAATTTGCCAGTTGATACATGTGGAATACTTGAGCAGGGCCTGGCACGTGGTAGGCACTCAGTGCACATTTGCTATTATGTTGTGTACTCCAGGAATATTCATGAAGCACCTGGGTTTGCTGAGTCCTGTGCCAAGTGTAAGGATTCAGTATGTGAAGCTTTTGTGCAAGAGCTGTTTCGACCCTTGAGCCACTTGCCTTCTCCAGCCTGGTTTGTTTTCTTCTTAAAGATGAAATAAAATGAAACTCAGTCGATCATGGGAAACGGTCAGTCTTGCTTGGGGGAGGTGATGCAGCTTGCTTTCTACCGAAGTTCCAACGCATTCAATACATCATTTCATCTTTCCTTCAAATTCCTACCTCACTGTCTCATCACTAGCAGTCTTCCTCCCTTCCTCACTCCCTCCCTCCTTCTTTCCCTCTTCCTTTCCTTTGCTTTCTTTCTTTCCTTTTTCCCTTTCTTTTCTTTTTTGCAGTTTTGTTCCTTCCAATTTGTTATCCCTGCAGCAAAGTGTAGTGGAAAGAAACAAAACTTTGAAGGCTGACAGACCTTGGATGGAATCTAGGATCTGCCCCTACTAGCTGTGTGACCTGGAACAAGGTGGTCTCTGAACCTAAGCCTTGTTCTGTCTGAATTGGGCAGGAGGTCAGCTAATTGGTTATTTTTGAGGATCAGTAATAATTGTAGGTGCTCAATAAATGGTATTTATTGTTAATTCAGGCCATTTACTGTCTAAATTATGCAAATTGTCATTTAATCATGTTCTGCCTTGTTATTTGATTACATCTCTTATGTGGGTATATTGATTTGGATTTTAAGTTTCTTGAAAGCAGATTCTGTTATGGCATGTGTGTTCTTCATGACCACAGTAACTTGGAGCGAATGCACGGTATACTTCAAGTTGATGTGAGTAGCCCTCTATAAACTAAACAAACATTTACAAACCAATTACATGTTTGAAAACAGATTTTATTTTTTAAAGGTAAACACACTTTTTAGGTGTAACATCTAACTATCCTAAGAGGAGGAGTATACTCATTTAACCTTATTCTCACTAAAGTCTAAGTGGTAGTGGGGGAAAAGAAAATGAAAAGTGAGAGTAATGAATTATCCTCCAGCCGCCGGCTAACCAAGGGGTATGTAGCTTGCTCGGCAGTAAACCCCTGTTTAATTGTTTGTATAAATCGTATGTCAGTATCATTTATGATAAGTCCAGTGACTGGCCGGGTGTCTACCAGGCATCGTGGAGACCCCGGTGATATGAGGACGAGTGAGATATATTTTGGGTTTATAAATGGACAAATGCAGAAAAAGAATAGAAATTTAACTCCACAAAAATCATCTTACTGTGAAGAACTTAAGGAACTCTTCAGTGTCATGATAGCACAATCTCTGTCTTTCTTAAGTTCGTAAAATCAAAATCAAAAGTTCGGAAAATATACTTGAAAACTCATCAGTACACATATATTATAGGAAGCCTTTCTCATAAAAACAATGGTGCTTGAACATGTAATAAAAGTACTAGTGTATAAAGCCCATTATTCCAGAAATTATAAAAGGAACTTCCAAGAAGCTTAATTTATTGACTATTATTTTTATGAAATGAAGGTGCTGGAGGGAAAGCAAAACTTTGAGATAATGGAACACAGACACATAAGAAAGAAATATTGCTTATGAATGTCAGTTTGAAAGGCTGCAATGGATCATGATTATGACTTAATTGAATGTTTACCATTGAATATGGGGGGGGAAATGAGGGGGGAAAAAAAGCATTTTTTATAATGGGCTTTGTTCATTATTTCAGCTGTGAACATTTGTCTTTTATGTATAAGTTCATGTTAAAATTGCATTAAAATAATACATCATAATTTTAAATGCTGATGTTAAAATGGTTTCTTTAATATAATTTATTTTACGGAAGGCTATGCATATATTCCTAGCGTTGTACCAAGTAGCTAGTCCCTAAGTTTATGACTGTTTTCACCCTTAACAGCTACTGGTTATTGGGTAGTTATTCTATGCCAGGTCCTGGCATAACTGTTTTATATGTGCTGCCTTATTTATGGCATCTCTTCTACCTGTTAAGTAGATATTGTTGTCCTTATTTTACGCATGAGGATCCTGACGCACAGAAAGCCTAATTTTCCAAAATCTCAAAGCTAGAAAATAATTGTGTTGGCATTTGAACTCAGACTTTCAAACTTCAGGTTTATCACATTCTAAAATCCGTGGCTCCTAATTCTGCAGTACTATCTTTAATGAATGTGCTTATAAATTGTTCACAGTGTTTGATTTGTAAACTCAGTTTTTAAAGATGATGGAGATGCCTTAGAATTCACTCTTGGTTATTCTGAGGGCAGCTTTTCTTCAAAGGGAAATATCTTCAAAGGAGAAAAGAAAACGCCACAGGTGTGTGCACGTGTCTGATTTTGTGGACGAATTCTCTCTCACTGGGTGGAATTAGGGAGTTACAGATTTCTAGTTAAGTGCCCGATTTAGGACAATTCCTAGTATTTTGTGAGAAATTCTCAAGGGTACCCTGGTTTCTCTGAAATGACAGAGAAGGAAGGACAATGAGGTTCTCTGAAACCAAGAACACCGTGATCTGGGGAGGGATATTTACATCCCTTTTAACGTAACTGATCCTCTTTCTTCTCCTCCTTCCCCAAAGACCACACTCATCATGGTTGAATGACTCTCTAAATGTAAAGTGGAAACTTTGCAGCTCTCTCAGGAGTGTTATATTTTTATACCAGGTGCCCTATTTGCATTCTTTGCATCTTGTATTCATAGATTATTTACAAAATGGAGACATGGATTTGTGTTGGAAATGTTTTCCTTTGAAAATGTATCTCTGTGGAGAAATATTTTCATCCAGCAAACGGAAAATCATTATCCTAATATTTATACAAAAATTCCTGGCAACAGAAATTTTCAAACTCGTATTTTTGTGCTGTTCTTGGTGCATAATATATTCAGCAATGATAAATGAAATTCCTCTTTCTGTGAGGATGGAGCACTCCTCATTTAAATGGATGTACCATTACCTTTTAAAGTCTAAATTATATACATTTCCACTAGTGAATTAGTAAATTTAGGTAACAAAATCACCAACTTATGCAGTCCTGAGTCTTATTACACTCCAGTTCCCACCATATTAAACTATTTACCTCATTTCAAAAGTGAAAATGAGGCAAAATACGTGGTTTTCTTTCTGGTCACTGAGTCCTAAACAGAGTCACCAAGTCTAGTGGCCACATGGGCCCTAGAGCTCTGAGGTTTGGGTGTCATCCTGTCCAGTGCTTCTCTAGACATTTTTGATTCTCACCTAGTAATAAATTTCACATTATAATCCAGTGTACAAATGCACACACAGACACGGGTAGACACACACAAGTACACACTAACTGTAATGAGAGGTTTCGAAAATAACCTTTATCTTTACCATATGTGATGCGCTCTGCTGTTATCTGGTCTGTTCCGTTCCCTTCCATTCTATTCTTTCTTCTTTTATTTTTAAGTCTCATCCTGACTCATCATTAAATTAATTTCATGACCCATTAGTGGATCAGGGCCTAAAGCTTGAAAAACACTATGTGTAAATAGTGGGTAATCCTGAGATGTGAATAAACAGAATGACATGATCACAAAATTTTGATCTCAAGTGTTTAAGATGTTCAGATTGAAGGATGTTCAGATCCAAGAGAGATGAGGAGGGTCTGAACCAACCAAATAATGATGAAAGTCAACATTAATTGAATAATTTCTTGCTGAATGCCCTATGAAAAACTTAGCTTTAACTGCATTCTATCATTTCTATCATTTAAGCCCCTAAACAGTTGTGTATGTAATAAGTGTTATTTCTTATCCCTGTTTTATAAGTGTAAGAGCTGAGGCTTTGGAAATACTTTTCTTAAGTTCATATAGTTTATATTTGGCAAAGCCAGAATTTGAACGTAAATTTACATGACTAGGCCCAAGTTCTCATACATTCTGTTCCTATATCCTTTCCCCTCAAAAATATTGTGTCTTTTATTGTGCATAGCTCAGTACATTTTGTCACGGATCAGTAACATACATCTGAAGAAATGTCTGTCATCTCTCCCAGATTTCTCAGGGAAAGGGACCATGGACTTTTTCTAACAAGAAAGATATTTTGAATCTAGAATTGTGAATGAGTCAAGTCGTCAGTTCCCTTGAAAAATCACAAAATAAACTTCCTTCAGGTCTTTTATTATGCCGTTCTTGTACCAAGGTGCTTGTTTTTATTTGTTAGGGAGATAATGATGTTTCATGTAAACATTTCAGAAACAGGTATCATTTTCTCTGCAGGTCTGTTCTTAATGTCATCATTCAGGATCACAAAGTGAAGCACAGAAAATAAAATAAATTGAACGTGCACTAGGATTTCTAAATTGAGCTCCAGTTGAGTGTCAGTTCTCGTGGATAAACTCTTCGCACATTCATTGAACTTGGTCATTTGCCCTCAGAAGGGGTGACACATCCTTATAAAAGAACAGATGTTACCCGCTTGCCTTTTCTCTCTCTCTGTCTTCACTGTGATTCTCAGGAAAGGAAATCCAATTTCTGTACCATATCTTTAATGGCTCCTCCTGACAGTGTGTAAAGTACTTGCTGACACAATGGCCAAGTTGATTTTCTAGAGGAAAGAAAGGCAGGTTGGGAGCTCACCATCCTTTATGGAGTGATATTCTTTAAATGTGTTCTCGACAACTGCAAGAGGACAAGTGTGGGGAACTGCTGAAAATGAGCGCTTGTAAACATTTGTTTACTTTGCATGAGGCATTTTACATAATTCCGTAGAGGAGTGTCTGTTCCACGCCACCCTAGGGTAAAGATAGTTTTTATTCAGTAATATGTATTAGCTTATCTTTTAAAAATAATTTCTAGCTAATATTAAACAATCCCATCAAGACATAATTCTTCATTTCATAGAGAACTACTTTAAAAAATATCTTAAACAGAACTTTCTGATACAAAAAAAGGCTGGTTTTAAAACAAGACTTCTAGAGTTAAATGTAGTTTTTGTTGCCTTTTAAGAGTATAACCTTGGATGTGGTGTTTAAATTTTCTGAGCTGAGGTGTCTTTCTGTGCAACATAGGGCAATAATACTTAAAGGCAGTACTGTGGGTGTTAAGTGAGATAAATAAGACCAAAAAGAGTTCCTGGCTCAAGGTCAAGGCTCAATAAAGATTTATTCTCTTTTGTTTCCAAACATTGTGAACTCATATATTGAAAACTCCTGCACTTTTTAAGTTACCTAGAAAAAATTCAGTGGTAAAAAAGATATTACTACTCTATCACACCAATAAAAATATTTTATTACAGCATATATCTGGGTGCTTATTATTATAATTGGAAACGATATATTTAGTTGTATTTAGGGGTCAGTTGATAGTTCTTATTGTAAAACATAATGATTCTCAGCCTATCTAAGAGTTCCTGTATCAAAAACTACAAGGGTTATTGTATTGTGTCCAAGTTAACTAAAAAAATTATTTTTCAAAAGTAATTTTCCTGGGGCTATATATTCTGGTTCTGCTACATGAGTCAGGATAGATGGAAACATTTAGTCAAATTAAGTTTTTATCTCTAGGCTGAAAGGCAGTTTATGGAGAATAATAACCAGAATGGCATTGTATTCAACGTGTATTGAATTATCCATTGACTTTGAGAACATAGTAAGTACCAGTAGAGTTTGCCTGCGGTATAGTTTGAGGGCCTTCAGCAGTGAAAAGCAAGGTGGTTGAGTGTAGTTGATTCTAGTGGGTAACTGCATGCAAAATTCTGAGCTTGGAATTATGATAACAAATATTCCATGGGAATTCAGGATATGTAGATACTAACTACTATATATAGAATAGATAAACAGCAAGGTCCTACTGTCTAGCACAGGGAACTATATTCAATACCTTGTAATGGCCTATAATAAAAAAGAATATGAAAAGGAATATATATATATATATATATATATATATATATATATATATGTAAATCACTATGCTGTACACCAGAAATTAATACAACATTGTAAATCGACTGTCCTTTAATTAAGAAATAGAAATCCATGGGAGGATAAACAAGTACATGAAGGAATATATGTAAGTCAATTAAAACAAATTAATAGGCTGCATAGCAAGTAAGATATGAATAAATAAGATGAAATCAATATTTAACATGGCACAAAGGACTCTGAATGGGAGCAAGGCACGCAGAAGAATGCAAATGATATTCTTCATATATTCTTCCGGGATGAAATCAATTTAATGTGTCAACTTTCCTCCCAAGTAGTCTTCTTCCTTTTGGACACACTCACAGGCTCATCTTGTACTTCTGCTGTGTTCAGACAGCACTGTGGCTTTAAGTCTGTTTTTCTGCATTCCCAGAAAATCTAAGCCCCTGTGTTCTGGCATAGTGCTGCTGTGACCATGGCTGATGGTGTGCCTAGGGAAGCTGTCATAAGCAGCGAAGCAGAGCGCTGGATTTCCATGCTTCTTGAGTTTCCACCTCATAAAAGATATTTTACATGAAACAGCCTTAAATCAGTTGATCCTTTAGAATCTCTGATGTAGAACTTTTTAAGTTGGAGAAGGAAGAAACATAAAACCGTAGGCTTCTATATGCAGAAACAAACGTTCGTGAGTAGTAGCATTTATTTATTGACTCAGTAAGTCATTCTATGGATATTTATTGAGCACCTGCAATATGCAAAACAGTGATATCCTCAAGTCAATGTGCAAGGTAAACATACTTCAAGAAGGTGCAACATTACAGACAGAGAAATGCCTCTGAATTAGGCCAGTGTGGGATGTATCACCTCCGTGCTAGAAAAAGATCCCTGTTTCTTTGGTTGACTAAAAGGTGAAGTCATTGGCTTGTCCTTGGTTGCCAAGAGGTAGGAAAAATACACAACATTAAAGACTGGAATCATACTCTGGACTGGAAGATGCGCACATCTGTGAGGTCACAGAAGTTGAGATGACACGGGCAAGCCACAGAGTCACCTCCCTCTCTCTCATTTATTTACTCGTGGTCATTCACTTAATGAGTAGAATGGTGTGTTGAAGAATTTGCCATATTTAAAGACTTTCATTTGCTCTCTTACTTTCTGTCTCTTCCTTTTTTCTTTTTCTTTCTTTCCTCTTTGACTCTCTCCCTCTGTCATATATACATATAAAATTGCATGACCCCAGATCATTAAAGCTCTTAAAATCTACGCATTCTTTATGAATTGACATTTAAAGAGATTCCTGTGGCTCTCCTTCTTGGAGTCAGGGGTTTTCCAGACATGGTAAACTGCTTGGACTGAAGTCCCATGGTAGCATCCAGAGAAGCATATTCAAGGCACAAGGAAACATCTTTTAGCTAATGGGGTTGTGTTAGTTTGTAACGCAGGTTACGACTAGACGGATAAGTTGGCATGAGTTTTAGGGTGGAATTTATTAAACCAAAGAAAAAATAGGCAAAACCACAGTAGGTATGCAGCTGATTTTTTATTGAAGTTAGCCATAAAACTAATGTTTTAGAAAAAAAGTATGCTCGATAAATTCTAAATTCTATTGCTATTATCAAAATCATTAAATGATAATGGGGCAATCGTAAACTAAAAATAAAATACAATAGTATTTTAATTAACCTAATTAAATCTGCAGTGGTTAAGATTTTAAGTGTTTCAATTGAGTATAATCTCTGAAGAAATTAGCATATTAATGTAAGATAATTATAATCATAGCACTTCAAGTGTTATTAATTCAAAGGTTAGAGAAAAACGCATTATTAAAGAAAGTAGTAATTCGATAAAATGAATAATCAAAATTAAATAAAAACTTTGAAGTGTTCTAAAAATTTTTTAATTTTGATAAATTACTAATCAGAGACTTATAATTCATCTCTGAGATATATTTCCAGAAACAACTTTGGGCAGAATTTGAAATAATTCTGAGTGCATTAAGCAATTTTAGGACTTTGATTTTTAGTCCGTGTCCATGCAGTTTCTACTTTGGTATTCAAAATTTTTCAAGGATTTTGGATTATTTTCAGTCAGGAGACATCCATAGCCTAAGAAAATTGGCCAGTCCCTGTGAACGATAAACGCAAAAATTTCAGTGATTTAACCAAGTAGAAGTTTATTCTCTTGCTTATCTATAGACCAAAGATATACCTAATTAAAATGCTCTCCTCCAAGCAGTGGCCCAGGGATCCCAGCTCCTTCTCTCTTGTGGCTTCATCATCTTCAAAAAATGATGGCCAAGGCCATTCTGGAGTTCACCTGCATTGGAAGATCACTTCTAGATTTTTATGAGCCTTTCTGAAAGTGGCATACGTCATATCCACTCACATTCCCTTGGCCAGAATTCAGTAATGTGGCCACTTCTAGAAGTCTGGTAAATGTACGCTAGCTCCATGCACAGAAGGAAGAAAAGACAGGCCTGGTGCAGAGCTTGCCAGGGTCATCTGCTCATTCTGAGGAAGGAAGGGAACTCAAGTACATGAAACCTACACATTCCAAGTAGGTGGGGCTCATCGACACGTTCACTCTCATTATGTCATTTAATCTTCACTACTAACATACAAAGTGGGCAACAGCCCAAGAAATTCTTTTGTGGCACTTATTTAAACATTTAAAAACAAGAATTTAGTTTGAGGTCTATCATATTTCCTCTTGAGGTCTAGGAGCCGCATGGGCTTTACAGCCTGACAGTCTCGATTTGCAACCCCAGTTCTGCTGTATACTACTTGTATGAATATATTAACTGAAAATATCAATTAACCTATTTAAGTTTTAATATTTTCACTGACAAACTAACAATATTTACATTCATTTTCCATTTTTCCTGGCACAGACTAAGTGTTCAATAAATAGAAACTAGCATTTTTAAAAAATTATATAATTTGTGATATATTTCATACTATCAAAGCCACGTATACCTATTCTATGATTGATTAATGAAATAAATTTGGCTTGCTATAAACTATGACATGAAGATTGTAATATAAAATGTGCTTTAAATATTTGACAATAGGTATCAGTATAGGACAATGACTCTAGGGACTGTTTGAATGTAGTCCCTTTTGGAAATGGCAATTAAATTGTGTACATAATAGAAAACTTAATGTATGTTATGCCTGAATAACTGCTTAGAAGTTAAGCTGCAGGGAAAAAAGGAAAGAAAAAAGAAAGCAAGGCATTGGACATTATTGTCTTTCAATAACCAGATTGTTTTTTGGGTATAAGAAAGCATAGGGAGATATATTTTCCTTCTTAGGTTCTTGAAAATCTGACCTCTAATGTAGAAATTATTGAGTTTAGTTCAAAACACAGTAAGTGATTTTTGCCCTTAACTTTCCTATCTCAAGAATTCCAAGCGATCTCTGACTCTTAATTCAATAAACATTAAATCTGTAACCTCTCATCTACTTGTTCAGGTGACTCCTAATTCAAGCCCCATGGCTGGCAAACGATCACCTCCATGACTTACCTCCCTGCAGTTAGCTTGAGGGCAATGCCAGCTCTACCACAGGTGCCAGACTAAATGTAAAATACTTACTGATTATGCAGTGTTTATCAAAGTCTTTTGTACAAAGGATAAGGGAAATTATTCTAGAAGATTCAAAGACAAGCTTTCTTAACGGTCGTATTTAATACAATACATGGATGGTATCATTCCATTAGTTCATGGATATTGTTACATAAGGCAATGCTATATAAAGAGTGAACTGATATAAAATAGATCTAAAGTTATTCAGTTAAAAATAGTAGAGCTAATTCACAGAATTCTCAGAATTGTCAAAAGTTTAAAGCAGTACTAAAAATGCTGAAGTAAGGTAAACACAAGAAGAAGAGAGTGGATAGACAGGGTGTTAAGGCTTCATTCTTCAAAGAAGAGACATTTCTTTCTGTTTCCATCTGCAAATCCAGTCTTATCTTCTGTTATTCTCCAGCTATTTTGTTCAGTTTCTCAAGTACGTATTCAGCCTTAGGCTCCTGGTTTGAGTGTTCACCTTCAATAACTAAAGATGATCACTCTCCTTCAAATCTTGTTGCTTCTTTCTCTAATTTTTTTAACTCCTACTAGGACTTCAGAATTTTATTTTATTTGTAGTCCCATTTAAATTAAATTCTACCGAGTATATAAGGGTTCTGTGTTCTCTAAAGAAAAGGAGAACCACCTTCTTTTCAAATGCCTGTGAAACGTTTATAAGACTGACCATTTTGAGGCCTACAGAAAAAACCTAGGTAGATTATTAAACATATAAATAATGTAGACAACATTTTCTGGTCTTTATATAGTAAAGTTGAAAATTAAAGCAAAACTGAAAAGCAAAAGTCAGTATAACCTGGAGACTTCAAAATCCTTTCTTAAACTCACATTGATCAAAATGGAAATGAAAACAAAATTGTAAATTTCTAGTGAATCATAATTTGAAAGACACCAAATGAGATTTTTCCTAAAATCTAGGGTATCAGTTGTGGGTTGCAGGGTTACTTTATGTCCATTAAGTAGAAGGTTTCTGCCAATAAACTATGGTAACTCTTTTTTTTTTTTTAATTCCTTATTTCTTCCACTGTGCCGCCAAGTGCATCACTTAAGAGAGTGGTCCTCTGTTATCTCTGAAATTTTCTTCCAAGCCATTGACACTTATTTGAAAGTGTTGTTTTCTTAATCTTCTTAGAAGGTGTCTATAGAATATTTTCGGTTGGCAACATGAAGGTGTTCAAAACGGGAACTAAACTCAGCTCTTCAGCACCAGTCATGCACGTAGCTCAGCTGGAGTGGTGCCAGTAGGAACAGCCTGCCCGAGGCTCTGCATCCTCTGAGACTGACGACTGTGTCAGGGCTGCAGCCTGGCTGATATCCCCTGGAGTCTGATCCAAGTGGAGCTTAGTGTGCTAGGAGATGCGTATGTTCACCCTTTGATGAAGGCGTCTCTTGATTCTAAGAAGTGCTACTAGTTGAAGTGACCTTAAAAAGTGTGTCTCAGAATTGATGAGACATGGATTTAGAGAGTAGGGGGCCCAACTAAGGCATTGCACTAGGGAAGTGTAAGCACAGGCTTAAATACTTGCATTCATAAAATGTGAATAATTAAATGAATCTATCCAGGATCCAAATGTTAAAAAAAAAAAAAGAAATAAAATGAACCTAAGAAAAGAAAGATGGAATTTAATAGGAAAAAACTCAAAAATCAATGATTTAGAAATCAGAAAAATAGAAGACCTAACATAAATACAAAACATAGTTCTTTGGGAAAAATAAATGTAAATATATATCTAAGCTACTTAGTAAGGGGAGAAAAGGGGGTGGCATGAAGACAGAAAATGAGAAATAATAAGGGAGAAGTAGCAACAGATAAAGAGAAATGAAGAGAAGTTGTTTCCCTCAGTCGTAAAGGGGGATAATTAATTCATGCTTATCCACGGGACTTCAGTGGATTAGAGTTAATACATTTAAAGGCTTCGATCCTGTCCCTGGCACGTAGGAGGCATGCAGATCATGGCAAACACTGCGGCTGCTGGTGTTGTTTGTATTCCTGTTATGCTGCTGCCAGCACCACCACTGGTACCAGGACTCCTGCTGACTTCCTACTATTATTGCCACAGCTAAACAGTGATGATGATGACAACTTGTCCAGGATGCTCCTGGGACATCTGAGATGGACACCTAACCCAATGGAGAGGTCAGGGAAGACTTGCTGAAGAGAAGAGGACCAAATTGAATCTTGAAGTACAGCTAAGAAATGGAGGAAAGGAAAGGAAAGGAGAGAAAAGAGTGCACAAAGGCACAGCAGGATGAGAAATCTCGGTGCACCCATCCATTTTTCAATACTGTTGTTAGTATAAATTATGTATGGGAGTTAAAGGGAAAGTTGTAAGAAATGAAGTGTATGTATGAATTCGGATGCATTTATTAAGTCGTTAAGACCCATTTTGGCAAAATTGTTTTATTGTGGTTTTCTTGGCTTAGCTACATGATATCCTATACTGAGTTTTAAAATAATTTGTCCTGAGTGCATGCTTTAAATATCTTTTTGCCCTAGAGTTTGAATACATTGCAGAGTAAATAAAAGAAACCATGGTGAATTTACTTTAAAGTCTTCATGCAGAACAAACCAAGGTTTGCTGATGTATCTAAAAATAGAAAAATACAGGCATCAAATTTTGCTAAAATAAGAGATTCATTCTGGATATAACACATCATACTTCCAGAACCCACATTTGCCAGAAAATTTGACAATTAGCTGGCTCCTTTAGCAATAGGTGAAGTTGTTTTAGAGTATGAGTGTGTGCTTAGAAATAATCTAGCTATTTCAAATAGAAGGATTTCCAGCAATCAAGATGGGAGTTATAGCAGTTTGTTATAGTAATTACTAATTTAGGCAGTTCTAGATTAAAATTCTCTTTCTACATCTTATTTATTACATCTATAATATCAATGTCTCTATACATCTAAAATACCTATATTTTAGGAAAGTTACTTTATATCTCTAAGATTCAGTTTCTGTATCAATAAAATAGTGCACCATACACTATTCCATAAGTTTGAGGTGATAATGGGGTGTTAAGCAAAACCCTCAGCACAGTGCTAGATGGGTGTTATTAGGATTATTATGGTAGCTTCCCTTTTTCTAAATCATTTTGCATTTGTATGCAAACTCCCCATTGAGCCTTAAACATTCCAAAATTCACAAGCTCTGGATTTTCTCTTAGTCAGTGCAATTAGACCTCTTGAGTGCCCCTGGGCACCTTCCAACTCTGGGCAATAAGTGGCCCTTCTGTAAGCCAGATGAGTTTTAATTTACCCGCCTGCTCAGCGCTCCCTTCCTCCTCCCACATTCTGCAGTGAAACCAGTGGATGTGTGCCTCTGCTGATCGGCTTGGCTTAACACTTGCATAATATCTTGGCGAGAAAAGACGGTGCACCTGCTGCTTATTGATGTGGTGGTTTTGTCTACTGTGTTTGTATGTGTAAGATGAAGCGCCAAGCCATTAAGGCTTAGGAAATAGAGCAACTGTAGCCCATACGTTTGCATTTCTGAGTTTAATCATCCTTTCTTCAGAACAACTGTGATCGGGTCTATGTGGGTGTGCGGGCAGACCGGTAATCTGCACATATGTTAAAACAGCTAGGGCTCCCTCGCTCAGACGTGTCCTCTGGGAACCTCTTCTTGCCCTCTCCTGTTTATGGGCTTTATATTACCACATTCTCGTCACCATCACTCAGCCTGTCATCTCAGAGGACTGCGACCAACCTTAAAAAGTGAGAGGGAGGGGAAGTACTACTCAGAGGGGACTGTAAATGAGCTGAGCAGAGAACTTGGAGAGATGGCTCAAGCTGCCAGTACTTACGTGGTACTTACGTCTTGAAATGACCTTGCTGACTAGAATATTTTGAAAGAATGTGTGAGTCCATATGACTTTTCTGAAATGTCATAGAGTGCAGTGGCTAAGAGAAAGGGATCTGGAGTCGGACTGGTTTTGAATCCGGGGTCAGCCACTTATAATCAACGTGACCTTGACCAAATAACTTATCATCTCTGATCTTCAGTTTCTTCCCATGTAAAGGAGGGGTCATTATACATACTCCATAGTGTTGTCTGGAGGATTTGATGTGATATAAGGAAAGTGCTCAATTCTTGCAACATAGTTAAGTACTAAATAAACAGTGTAACAATGGTAATGGAAATGATGGTGACGATGATGTTAGTGACAATAAAATTGTAAGTATGACTATTAGGAAAAGTAAGTCTATCCTATGAAGTTTTCTAAATTAATTCTGCTAACCCACTGACAGATTTATATGCAGACCCATTTTCAAAAACGCTGAAGATTAACCACGTTTTGTTGGGTCATATGTACTTCCCTCTTATCGGTGTCCCAGGCTGTCTAGAATACAGTTCTAGGCTTCTATCCTCCCTTTTTAGTCTGATTTCCGACTGTTCCCTCATGCACACTTGTTACTCAAATTAAATAGTCCACAAGTAACTATTATCTATTTTGCTCACTTTGCTATCTCCAGCACTGAGACCCATTCCTGACACACATCAGAGGATCAGAATTGACTGCCCCCTTCCTTAGCTTCTGATGGTTTACTTGCAGTTTTTGACATTTCTTGACTAATGGGAGCATCACCCAGTTCTCAGCCTTTCTCCTCTATGTTCTCCCCGCGTGTGCATTTCTGTCCACATTTCTCCTTTTTACAAGGATGCCAGTTGTATTGGATTAGGGGCTCACTTTACTCCAGTATAACCTCATCTTAACTAATTATGTCTGCAATGAGCCTATTTCCAAAGAAGATCATATTCTAAGAAGCTGAAGGTGAGGACTTCAACATATGAATTTGATGGGGGGGGGGGACAACACAAATTCAACTCATAAAAAGTTACTTCTAAAAAATTGAAACCATGACTATTAAATTCACACAAGTCTACCATATTATGATACCACGTGAATTGTCTCTCCTCCCCAGGGAGCTAGGCTTTAAAGTATTGTAACATTATTTCTCACTCACTGCCTGCCCTCTCAGGGCATCTCACCCTGGGAGAGCATTTGTTGAGTTGAAAGCTGCTTAGCAGTACTTGCTGTGGCTGTGATGTATGCCATTCATTGTCAAGAACTAGCCTGTGTCCCCTTCTAGTTTATAAACTGTTTGAAAATAAGGATCATATCTTTCTTCCCTACTGGTACCTAGAAAAATATAGGGTTTTAAGATACCCCATGACTGATCACTCGAGTTTATGTGATAGTGGCTCATTCCTCATGCTACTCAAGATTATCATGACCACAAATGTAACTTTTTCCCTCATCCATTCTTCAATGTATGTTAGACTGTTGAGGGCAGGGAATAAAAAAGTACTGATTTTACGGTTATATTCTCCTCCAGTCTTTTATACTACTTACGCATTTTATTTAGCTTTACTTTCCCAAGCTCTAAACATATGGCTATCTATACTATATATTAATTAGTTTTGGTTGCACACATCAGCAAATCCAAGTGACGTTAGCTGACTTAAATTAGTGTTATATTTTTATTGTGCACACTAAGGTCTGCAGTAGGCTGACTCAGGCTGATGTGGAAGAGGCAAGCCCATTCTTTTTGTCCTACAAGGATTAGTATGTCTTTCCCTTCTTGAGCTACGGTCCGTACAGATACAAGCCAAAAAAACAAGAAGGAATAGGGAGAGGGGAAAAGGGCTCAATTTCCACAAAGTCTAGCCTCCTTTAAAGTGTTTCCCCAGATGCCCCGCCCAGTTACTTCCATTTATATCTCACTGACTACTCCTAGTTTCATTAGAGAATGGAAAAAAATCAGCTACCTTCCAGTCTTAATAAAATCAAGGTTCTCTTCTTAAAGTGGAAATAAGGATAGGTATTGTGTAGGTAATTAACTATTTATGTTGCAGCGATTATAGGAGATAATTAATAAATGTTTGTTGTTCACAATTGAATTTTTAAGTTTTGATTTTTAAAAACTATAACAGGAGATGCCAGTTTTCTATACTGATAGTCATCATGATATTAAGGGGGTAGTTGGTAAGTCTGGCAGTTCCTGATTGATTTGCACAAATCTGACATTACATAATTTGGAGGCATTTTTGATACATTATCTTTTGCAGTTTTTCTTCACATTTCTATGTCTGCGAGGCTACGTTTGTGGATTCCTTGATGTTGCAGTCATAAAATCTGACTCTACTCTAGCAACCAGTGTCTACCTGTTTTCTCAGTAGGCTTAAGTCTCTTAATCCACCTAAAAAAGGAGGCTCTAGGTCTATTTATGCAGCTTACTGGGTTATTTGAAGGGTCAGCAAGAAAAAGGATTTGAGGGTTTTTTGAATAAGTTTTATTATACAAATCTTGCTAACCATGACTTAATACCACTATACGTGGATGACTGTATGAATCTAGAGTTGGGCTGTAAAAGTTATCACATATTTAATTGTAGAACATTAATTAAGTGCTAAAATAACTCATAATTCTTAAAAATGGTAGAAAAACAGTTTGAGTTAAACAGGCATATTTTACATTCAAGAAATGTATATAACAAACAGTCCAGCTTTTTGCTAATATGTATTGGGCTAGGGGTCAAGGAAGAGTGGGAAGAAGGCTAATAGAACTGCAGATAATCACACCTTCTCTGTATAATTCTTGGTTCCCCTCTATTTCATTACATGCATACTTTTTTTTGGGGGGGGGCAATTGGGTTTTTATTTATTTAGTTAGTTAGTTAATGAAGGAACTGGGGATCGAACCCAGGACCTTGTGCGTGCTAAGCACTCATTGTACCACTGAGCTATACCTCCCCCTAGACTTTTTTTTTTTTTTTTTTTTTTTTGGAGGTGGGTAGGTAATTAGGGTTTTTTTTTTTAAGTTTTTTTTTTTTTAATGGAGGTACTGGGGATTAAACCCAAGATCATGGACATGCCAAGAACACACTCTACTACTGAGTTATACCCTTCCCCCATGCCAACTTTTTAGGACTAGAAATCTTAACATTCTCTTCTTTCTCTTGCCTCATATCCAGTCACCAATCTGTGTTGATTCTTTCCCCAAATACCTCTCAGTGTTGCTTCTTCCTTTTTACCACTGTCTTGAATCAGTCCGTCCATCATCTTTCGTCTGGAGACTGTGACACTGGTGCCCTAACTGGGCTCTTTGCTGCCAGTCTCTCCCTAGACCAATCCATCCCTCATGCTGTTGCCAACATAACTTAAAAATACTTTTTGTTTTGTTTTTTTCCAGTCTATTTTTCTGGCACAGGAGTCCTCTCACAGTCTAAAGATCAATTATATCTATCATTTCATCTCTTTACCCTTCCCTCTATGTGACTGCTGCTCCAGTGATTCCTAATGTCTTTTAATCCTTAAAATCTTTTGCTTGCTCCCACATCAGATACTATCCTCTCTCCTAGAGCATCCTAGTCTCCTTCATGCTGTCCGATAGAGAATTCTACTTGGATACCCAGATTCACCTGAAATGTCACTCTTCTGTGAAGCTTTTATTAATTTGCTTGGACAGGATTAGTTACAAGTTTTCCCCATGTTCTTAGCCTATTTTATATTCTAGGAATCTCTTTAGAGTTCTGTCTACACCTCATTATCTTGTGGGCTTCTCAAGAGTAGGGACTTTACCTTACACACACTGTGTTTCCTTTTTTCTCCCCAGTACACAATACAGTGCCTGACACATGGAGCATGCTAAATGATTACTGAATAGCTATGAACCTGTAGCGAATGGTATTGATTGCAAATCAATGCCTTTAGTGTGTATTGTAGGAGATGATACTGATGTGGACATAAAACATGATAGTCTATACATCACAAAGTTTTTGGAGTGCTGATATTCCAGGTTCAAGGCTAGGCAGTTCACATGTTTATATTTATGAAAGCTTCAAACTATTCTATGATATTTTTATCTCCACTTTATGCTGCTTGCTTCAGGTCACATGACTAGCAAGTAGAGTTATGAGTTTCCCCTATGTTTGTCTGAATTAAAGCTCATGCTTTTAATAAATACACTCTGGTGCCTCCCTTATAAAACTGTGGGCAGGTGTGGGAATGGGCAGGAAGCTGAGGGTGAGAAGGGCAGATGGAGGACTCCCCAAATACCTATGATTCAAGGGGCATGTGGACAGGGAGCCATATGCTCATCCTCCTCCAAGACGTGTGTTTTTCCAACTAAATTAAATATGTAGTCTTTTGAGCAGTAGGTCACTGGAGAGCTGGGCAGGTGCAGATGAGTACTCATTTCTGAACCCTGATTTCTGATTAAATCCACTGAGTAGGGTCACTCTTGCAGCTTGCTACTTCTCATTTGGGAGCAAGCACCCTATCTCTGCACCCATCAATCGGCCATATGAAATAGGAGTGTAAAAATATTTTAAATTATGAAATAAAATGAACCACAATCCTCTTCCCAGAGAGTATCATGGGGCAGGATGTAGTGGAAAGGCTGCCATGTTTTTGTTACTCAGTTGGTTCCTATTTCTTTTCTTTCTTTTTTTTAAGAAGAAATGAAACAGATCGAATTGCAAAAAAAAAAAAATGATCTTAGATCCAAGTAATTCTTGATTTCCTTTCAATTTTCCAAACTATCAGTGAACATAATTGCAATAATAGTCATATCACAACATTGAGATCCTGGATGGAAAAACAGTGTCTTAGATATATCAGCTGTTCAGTAAAGGGTATTTGATTGTTCTTATCCTCCTCCTTCCCCTCCTCCTCTTCTTTCAAAAGCTTTAGGTGATCCCCACTGTTGACTAAAGGGGTGCCATGTATGTTGTGTTATCAAAACAGGTGATAGATAATCCTGTTCTTTCAAACCATTGACCTCCTCCCCCACCTGCCTTGTGTCTTCTCATCTGAAATCCAGGTCCTAGTATTTCCCAAGACCCATTTCACATACTGTCACTTTATTTTCTCTTCTTATCCCTCATTTTAGTCAAAATCATCTTTCTCCCCATCTGAACTCCCATAGCATTTGAACTAAACTCTTCTTATAGCAGTTGGTATAATTTATATATTTCTCCCATTGTCCACTTTGGGGTTTTTTTCTTTTCCAAATCATCTCTATGTTTGGTAGTTTCTCATTAAATATTTGATTAGTCAGTGATGGACAGGTCCAGACATTAATTTGGCATTTTGTCATTTTCATTGCCTTTCTTATTTATTATCCCATTTGGTTCTCATATTGATTGAGGGGAGATCTGTAAAGCAGTTTGGATATAGTAAGGCACAGAGAGGTTAAGCAGTATGTCAGAAGTCACACAGCAAAGTAGTTACAGACCTTTAATAAAATTTGGTTTTTCAGATTCTCTTTCCAGTGCATATTCCATTATCCTGTCTGTCCTATCTGGAGAAATACTTCAAACACAAAGTACAAAGCATTAGGTTGGTGGAAGACATCTTGAGTTTGGATCAGTATTTAATATATTGATTTCTTCTACCAACATATACTAAAATGTTGGTGACAAAATAGATCTGCCTTTAAAAGAATCTGTTAATTATTAGCATTGCAAAATTATGGCCCTACAGAAACTGATCCTTTGAAGTGAAAACTGGTTATTTTAACATCTCTATTCATTGACTCAAATATATTTAAGATATCAGACTGACCAACAAAGAAGTAATATTTTTAAAATCCAGTAAAATCTAGCAGATATTAATAAGAAGTTACAATTTCAAATGCATTACCCTTGTAAGATAAATCAAAGGTAACAGTAATTAAGATAATTGCAAGAGATATTTTGGGTTCTGTGTATTTGCGCAAGGGTTGAGAGGTGGAATATAAATGTGAAAGTATTTTTGTTCACTTTGGTATCTTGAGTTTGGAATAATTTTTAGACTACAACATTTTTTCCTGCTGAGTTAAAATCTGAAATTCGGTGCAACCTTATCTCTGTACATGCACATAGTCTCAGATTTTAAAACAAAATACTGAAAACTGGATTTGTTATTGTTGTCAGCCTTGTATAAAATATGAAGTTCACAATATGATTTTGTGTATTTTTCTGTGTTGGTTAGGAAAAGTTGTCTCATTTCTATTCGATACACAATAAACGTGATTCATTATTTGGGTCTGATATTAAAAGTTATCAAGTCATCATTAAATCCTCAAATATTACATGTCATTTTCTTGGAGAAATTTAGGCACAAATGTTTACTAAAAGTAAACAATTAATATTCCTCTAGTTAGAAGTGATCCCAAGCCATCCCAAGAGGTGGAGGAACCATTTAAATGTAATGTGCACATACATTCATTCTTGGTAATGGCTCTCTAATATCAGTGGTGAAAGGCTTATCCACCTCTGTAAATTAAATCTTATGATAGCCACTTAAATTCTAATCATTCATTCTGACTCTCCTAAAATCGCTTATATGCTTCAGTAATACTTTGACAGTCTTACATATCCCAGGGTTCAGCAACTTTTCAACAAGAGTATATTAAAGATTCACTTTATTTCTTTTGCATACAAAAATGACTTTTCCACAGTAGTTTCCATGGTGAATGAACTGGCTAATTTTGTGTGGTTAGAAGAGCAGGAGAGGACATATAGGGAGAAAGAAAGAAAGGGAAAGACTTTACAGTAGGTGACCAGAGGGGTTTTCACAAAATTGGATAGTTTCAGGAAAAGTCCTTGGATTCCATCAGACTGGTCAGACACTAGTCAGCGTGTGTTCACTGCTAAACTAACCACCCCCTTGGAGTTCTCATCCACCAGTCATACGTTTGCCCCTCCAGCCAAGGGATGGGACCTTCCTTATACATGAGCCGTGTGGAAGGCAGCATGATACTCCTTTAAAAAGCAGGGATGGGCTCTGTTACCAAAAACGTGACGTGAGGCAGGCTGACATAAAAGATTAAATTATGTGCTGTGTGTGACACGCTTTATACCACTCCTAGTTAGTGGTGAGTGCTCAGTTATTGGCACCCATTAGAATCCTTTCCTTAGTGATGGTGGTAAATTATACAGTCGCCTTTATCTTTGTTTTGTTAACGGTTTTGGTGCTGATGTTTTGGCCGCGATACATAGCGTGCATCAAACTGGCACAGTCTGATGAGGAAACCCAGTGGAGTCACTGATGTTCACCAGAGTTTAAGTGATCAGGATTAGAAGGACACGTCCCATGAGTTGTTTCTGAGATCACTTTTGAGGGATAAGTTCTTTTTAGTCTTTGGTCTAAGGAATTGGTCAAGCAGACTTTCCCATCTCAGTGGTTCTAAGGAAGTTGTGGTTCTCTCCCTTCTCTGTTTAATCTTCAGTGGATTCTCCCTTTCACTCTCTTGTTTTTTCCTTCCTATCAGGAAAGGATGCAGAAACAGAAACCTTTTCCTAGTGCTTGTTGTTCGCTTTGGACAATGGGTGACAAACGGATACTTCACTCTTCTTTCTGTCCCCACGGATCATCCAGGAGGTCCTGAGGACACTGAAACTCCCCTAATGCAAAACTCCCCTAATCTGTATTTCCCCATTTGCTCCAGTGCACATAACTAGTAAGTGTGCAATCCAGACTCCAGCTGTGGCAAAGTAGAACACTCCATGTAATGAGTTCTATTATTTTTCCCCATGCAATTTAATAGACCAGTAACTTTAATAACAACAACAAAAAATGTTTCCAAGACAAATCAAAATGTGGTTCTAATTGTATTGCTTGTTTTTCTTTTTCCAGCATTGATTTTTTTTCCCTTTTAATTCTGTAGTATAATCTATTTATTATCAGTAAGAACAAGGCTTCATTGTTCATTTGTGGAGGCATCAACCTAAACATGCCACAGCAACACCCAGTTTTGTCCTTGTTGGCCGAACCTTCCTAGAGGGTTACAAATTTAATGCTTGGTATCGTCTGTGAATAATCATAAAAAGAAATAGCTAAAATTTATCAACCTCTTCAAAGGGCCAGAATCAAGTCAATCAGTGAAGTAAATAAGCCTAAAATGGTATCCTTGCCCATGCATTAAATAATATTAGATGATACCTTATCATTTTCTAGACATTAACATTGCTATAGTATCCCATGAATGAGAGCTGTATTTGCTGAGTTCCTCAAATAAAATAAAATGCCTTCTCAAGCTATAAAAGAAGTTGCTTTACATTAATGCAGTATACTTACTGCAGACTTAACTAAGGTTATTTGGTACTAAGTGGTACTGTTATTTGGCTTTCAGTAATTTTGAGTCTGTGGTTTTGTAAAATGAGCTGTATTTGTGCATATTTAATCTTTAGAACTTTGATCTATAATAGGCACTTATGTATTTATGGATATATTTTAAATTTTAATAATTCTCAATTGCAAAACAGCTACGGTCCATTTGCTGCAACAGCCTCTAATCAGAGTTACAGTAAACATGACAAGCCAGTGGTCAGAAAATCAAATGCAGAGTTCATTTTACAATTGGAATAGCCCAATGGGACATGGCCTTAAGGTCAGGACATTGTACATCAGGCCACACCAAGTGAAACAAAGTTCAGCTTAGGCCCTTGGGAAGTATCATTGGAAGCCTATTTGCATTTACATTATTTGCTTATGTTTAGAATATGCATAAATTAACTCCCAAAGGGGAGGAAACAAATTGCTATACACAAAGTGAGAATGAAATATTCTCAAAGGAGCAGCATCTGATTAAGAAGGAAAAAGTCAAAGTAAAGTGAAATAAAGCAAGTGATGGGATAAATCAAGTAAGAGAAAAAAAATTCCATGATACATGAAGAAATGAAATAAAAAGTTATCCCCCAATGGAACTAAACTGCTGAAATTATTTCCTTCTGCAAACTTAGGTATTACTAGTTTGGGAAAATAAGAGAAAGAGTGGATTATTAAGAGTGGACACTAATGAACTCATCTAGAAAACAGAAACAGACTCGCAGACATAATAAACAATCTTATGGTTACTGGGGGAAAAGGGGTGGGAAGGGATAAACTTGAGAGTTTGAGATTTGCAAAGGTTAACCACTATATATAAAAGTATTTTTAAAACACCAGATTTCTTCTGTATAGCACTGGGAACTATATTCTACATTTTGTAATAACCTTTAATGAAAAAGAATATGAAAACAAATGTATGTATGTATATGCATGACTGGGACATTATGCTGTACGCCAGAAATTGACAACTGACATTGTAACTGACTATACTTCAATACAAATAAACAAATAATTTTTTTTAAATGCAAGGCGTGGAAGAGATTTCCCAACCTATGTGTGCAAAAAGAAGAGTAGAAGTAGATATAGGTCATAGGATCTGAATTTCAGATCCATCTCTGCCCCTGATCTTTTATGTAACCATGGATGATTTAAGTGTTTTTCTTTTTCATGTTCTTGGTTTTTTCATTAGTAAGGTGGAGTTGATACTCCCTCTGTCTACCCTACAAGGATATGGTCCGCTCTGCTCCTTCTCTTCTTACAGGACCCAGTAAGTTACCACCTTCTCTGTGAAGTGACTTTCTTGGCAGAGTCATTGTTTCTTTTCTTTCATCAACACTGATGAGATTTCCATCACACCATGGGATCAGTCACGTGCCTCGTTCCCCTCTTGTGTGCTTTGAGCTCGAGGGGCAGCTGCCATCAGTTATTTCTTGAATAAATCTGGGTATGAGTAATTAGTATATACACATACACAGTGAATAAATATATACTTTGAATTTCCAGTGCCTACCACAGACCTTGACAAATGGTGGGTCTACAATATATTGCCAAATACATTTTAAAAAGAGTGCTTGGAAATCATTTAGAACTAAACAATTCAGTGTCCTCATTCAAATAGTGAAAGATTTGGATTGAATGACCGACCTCTGAGTTCCCTTTTATCATTCTTCAAAAGTAGTTGCTAATTATTTTTATAATTATTTCTCACCATTAATTTGCTAATGATTAGGACTACATACTGTTCTAAGGCTTTATATTCATTCCATTTTGCCATAAATAGACCTATTTAGGTAGCTTTTATTACCCCACTTTTTACAGGTGAGAAAACAGAGGCTTAGAAAACTTGATTGTCTTACTCAAAGCAGATGGCAGGGCTTCTGTGTAAATTAAGGTCCCCCTGATTCCAAAGCCAGTTCTCTCATCCACTAGGTAAAAAGGGTCAGAGAAAGATCCTTACAGGTGTGGATTGAGAGTAATTTGATTGACTCAGTGAAATCCGTTGCACAGAGTGAGTAGGACTAGGAAGTCACATCAAAGAATAAATGGCCAAAGTAAGAACTACTCATGCCACTCGCAAGCTGTTTACTTCTTTTTAATCGCCACAGTCTTAACATTGTAACATCCAGTGAAGCATGATCTGTAAAGTCTTTACTCCGTGTTCTGATTAATTTATTATGATGGCCTGTCTCTAAAGAGGCAGGAGATCATTGTTTTCCTTTAATCATCACTTTTGGTTTTGGTATCTAAATAAATGGTGTTGATGTCCCTAGTTTTTGCACCTGGGTATCTCTTTTTAAAGTCACCTCGTAAGGCAGCGCTCCCTAATGAGGCTAGCAATGTTTGGTTTGTATTACTTTGGTAAATTGATGTCCTGAAAAACACAGACCGCATCTCATTTAAGGTAACAGGCTCAGTGCCTGTGAAAGCTGATCTGTAGCACAGCCCTTGGATGCAGTTATGCGAAGTTTCTGGCCACAGATACTTCTTTAGCTACATTTAAATTAAGAAAGCATCAGAGCCACCTCCCCCGCATAGTAGCTTCTATTCTGACTCTCAGCCAGGAACTTCAGCATTAGCGTTCACACCCTTTCCCCTGTCTTCTCACCCACGAGCCCCGTGTGCACTTCTTTATTGCTGGACCAGCACCTGACCACTGTGGAGGAAGAATCCTCGTTCCTTCCTTGGTCCCTTGGTTTTTTCCATATGGTCCCTAGTTTTATTAATATGTAATTGGCATATAATACTGCATTAGTTTAAGGTGTACATCATAATGATCAGATGTATGTATATAATGCAAAATAATTACCAGATACGTTTAGGTTACATCCATCACTCACACCGTTAACAGCGTTCTTTTTTTCTTGTGATGAGGATTCAAGATTTGCTCTCTTAGCAACGTTCAAGTATACAACACAGTACTATTAACTATAGCAGGCTGGGCATTACATCTTCAGAACTTATAATTACACCTTTGTATCTTTTGTCGACATTTATTCATATCCCCCCACTGCATTTTCTATAGTTACAAAACCAGGAAGGAAAGCAGACTCACTATGGCCTAAATTTGATCATTTATTTGGGAAACATTTGACTTTTGATATTTTTCTATAACCATATTAAAGACTAAGTATATGTAGTGGTGATTTTCTTTTTTTTTTTTCTTTTCTATTTTTTCCCAATATTGCGTTTTAGTGTCCTGATCTTTCTTGACATCTTAATGGCTGTGAAATAATGCAATTCTGGTAATATCCGTGGTAAAGCTAGCCAAGGTAATTACATCAATGTTGTCACAGTATAATTTACACTGTGTGCCTTTTCTATGGTGTGTATTAAGTCTAGGAAGGTCTATTACTATAGGGCGCTAAAATTTCCATCAGCAGAGCATTCCCAAATATTTATCCAGGGGAAAAATAATAAAGCATTCGTGTGGTCAAACATATGCAGGAAGTGTTGTGTACTCCACTCGCTTCCAGAAGATATGTAATGCATATCTTTCTGTCTAGATGCTCAGGCTAACTGGATCTAGTCAATATTTATATAAAGGAAGGCATTTTTCAAACATGAAAGAGAAGTCCATCTGGAACGTGTCTTATTCCCAACAATAACTGAGAATGCATGTTGTCTACAATGGTTCAGGTGTCTTTTTCCTTTGGGACAATACACCCATTTGGGTTCTGTGTTCATTTCCACAACCACCATGCTTTAACACAATTGCACATACTCAGCTTTAGAGTTTTCATGAGACAAAGTTTGATCAGGAGAATCTGAGAATTCATCAAAAAATAGAATGTTTCCAAAGACCCCATTTCCCAGGAAGTACCACTGAAGGCCACAGCTGGTGCGTCCATTCATACCAGGGTAACTGAAGGGAGCAGAGTCTTTTCACTGCTTTTGTATGTGTGGGTGGCGGGGGAGGTGTATGGTTCACAGATTTTACTGATTATTCGGAACTCATGTGCATGAAAATACAGCACAGCTCAGTGAGCTCAGTACAGGACAGGGATGGAAGACAGCAGCTCCCTGCGATGCAGATTCAGCTGCTCTGTTACAATGATTTGGTGGGTGTCCCCGGACAGGTTAATGCAGCTTACTTTGGCTTTGTTATCTCAAACTTAATGTAGGGAAAACACCTACCACTCGTCTGCTTTTTGAGGCATTTGCAATTTCAGAACAACAGGCTCATACCTCAGAGCAATTCTAGTGAATTATTGGAAAATGTTTAGATTGTATCCTGGTACCAACCTTCTACAAATTCACTAAACACCAGAAGAGAGTCTATGTTTAATTAAATAATGGGATGGAATAAATAAATACAGGCAAAATCAGATTAAATAAGACCAAGATTCACTCACACATTTACCAGACATTTATTCGGCACCCATTGTGCAATGTGCTAGTTTCTAGGACTCCATAGATGAGTAAGACACTGATGTGGGGAGGCAGGCTTGTAGACAGACGCTGATGGGGCAGTGAAGGAAGTGCTCAGGGGAATAGGTGCCCTGGAGCGTGGAGGGAGGGTGAGTGGCCTTTGACCAACCACCGCAGAGGGAGGAGACACACAGGGGAAGGGCATGTAGACAGAAGGAATCGTTTATGCAAACGCATGACATGTTCAGTGAAGCACAAGATGATGAAAAGACATTGTAGGAAATTCTGAATTTAGTTTTAATATTGGCAAAGAATTGCTCCTGGAGTGTTATCTTATTATTAGAGCTAATTATTTGAGAACGTAACTATTGGAATGTTTAGACCTATTTCTAGGGTTTGATTTAAAATAGAATGTCTGCCTTAAAGATGAAGAGTCTCTGCTGCTCTCAGTCTTGTCTTGCTCCCCATCAAACTTGTGCAAAATCCTCCTCATGACCTGTATGTTTTTTAGCTTAGGCTGCTGTAACAAAAATATCACAGACTGGGTGACTTATCAACAACAGAAACTTATTTCTCATAGCTCTGGAGGCTAGAAGTCGAAGATCAGGGTGCCAGCATGGCCAGGTTCTGGTGAGAGTCCTCTTCTGTGTTGCAGATGACTGTCTTCTCGTTGTGACCTCTTGTGGTGGGGGGCAGGGACAAGAAGGAAGCTCTCTCATGTCTCTTCTCATAAGGCCACTAATCCCACTCCTGAGGGCTCCACCCTGATGAACTAATTACCTCCCCAAAGCCCTACCTCCTAATAGCATCACATTGGGGATTAGGATTTCAACATACCAGTTTGGGGAGGACACAAACGTTCAATTCATAGTAACCCCCTCATCTGTTTCCCTACTGCCCTGCTCCCTCACTGTGCCTCCAGCCACCCCAACTCTGGGTTTTCCTGTCTGCTTGCATTTGCTGCTTGCTCTGCCTAGAACACATGTCCTCCATTTCTTTGCTTGTCTTACTCTCTCCTGGTGTCATTTAGCTCTTGACTCAGATGTCACCTTTGGAAGACCTTTACTCAAAAAGCATCCCCTATTCATCCTTAACTCTCATTCTTGTAGCCCTGTCACTACCTGGCATTACGTAATACATTCATTTCTATTCTTCACATCTGGGTTGTATTGTGATTCCCCCAAAGATGTGCCAATCTCCTAGCCCCGGGGAACCTATGAGTATAACCTTATTTGGAAAAGGGGTCTTTGCAGATGTAATTGAGGTTAGGATTTTGGGATGGAATCATCCTGGACTTCGGGTGGGCCCTAAATCCAATGATAAGTGTCTTTATACATAAAGAAGAAAGAGGGAGAAGGGAGAGTGAGTGGACTAGTGTTAGTATAGTGGACTCTTGGGCCCTATACTAATGATGATGGTAATAATAATGAAGGCTCATATTAACACACAAAGACATTTCCTTTCATTCTCTGCTTTAACAACCACAGATAGTCAATTATTATGACCCCATTTTATAAGTGACTAAACTGAAGCTCAGAAACATCTCAACAACATGCCCTGAGATCAGATACCTCCTATGGTCCTTCCTCAGGCAGAATAGGGGTCTCAGGTGGAACCCCTGCATCTCTGAAGTCCCCACTCTGTCTCGGTGCTATGCCCTCAAGCATCATTGACATCAGTCGGAGGAAAAATGAACTTCCAGGGGGACGTAAGATATGCAGATATTACAGTAGGTGTTTTCATACACACTATCTTAGTTCTCTCCATGTGTCTGCAAGGCTGCTGTTGTCGGCTTCAGTTTACAGATATACAAGTGGAGGGGAACACAAAACCAGAGAGGGATGACAGCATTTCGAAGTTGCCGTGATTGACTCAAGTTCCCGATCTTTCCACATGAAACAACTGTCAGACTACACAGCTCTGCGCTCACAATAAGTTATTTCAACTCTTTTATGCCCCATCTTGAGCTTCCAAGGGTTACTTCCGACAGTTCTGCAACTACGCGGCACTGACTGGCCCTTTGCATCAGTGCTCTCTGCCCTGGTAAGAAAGGCTTTATTTTCCCCGCATCACCACCTAGTATTTATTCCCCAGGAGGCTGAGCCCCTTGCTGCTTTCTTTTCTCAGGACAGCAGAGGGGGATGTGAGCTGGGAAGCTGAAAAGCCACCTTTGGCATTTAGAGGCTCGTCCACATCCTACTCTAACTCGGCAGAAACTTTATTTTGATTGTGTGTTTTGCTCCCAGATCCCCTTTATTTTCTGACTCTGCTTCTTCATAGATTTGTGAACCCCAGGAGGCCTGGGAATAGTGTTCCACAGCCAGATAAGCTACTATAAGGAAAGGTCAGTCTGCCAAGAGAAGCCTAAAAAATGAGGTATTTAAAAAACAGGCTTCGCTGCGGCAAGTTCAGCCAGCACTCTGTCCTCTGCATCGTCCTCAGCCTCGCCTCACTTTGAACATAAAAGTGTTCACAGTCCTAGAGACATGCAAATTGTGTGGCTGTATCTGATCAGAGTGTGGGCAAGAGATATTCCACAGGCAGGGATTTCCTATGCTTTGTAATAACAGAAGAAAATAGCTCAGTGATCCCTGCCCACTATTTATTCAGTTTTGGAATGATCAATTTTTAGATGCTTAAAATAGTTCCTCTAATGCAAGATTGGTAAACGACCTCAATCCACTAAGTTAACTTTTAAAGAGAAAAGACTCATGTCGTTTATCATTATTACTTGGCAAATTCATTTTTTACCTGTATTTCTGTTGTATCCAGTCATGTCCTAACTGAATAAATTTAATCAGCACGTGCAGGGGAGGATCTTGTGTGTGTGTGTGTGTGTGTGTGTGTGTGTGTGTGTGTGTGTGTTGAAGAAATTGTCACTAAATGGTAAAATTGGAGGCTTATTCTTCTGAGTGGAATTTTGGAAACCAAATATTGAATTGACCTTTCCTGATCACACAATTCACTAACAGTTTTACCAACATGAATTCCGTACCTACTAGCTGTAAAAATAAGAATACCTATTTTGTAATATATAGGCTTTTAAAAAAATCTCTCCCCTGTCTTTCTCAATGTACACAATAACCCAGTGAACAGACAGAACTGGACAAGTTTAAGCCACTTGAACTAGCCTGGAGTACCTGAGTGCTTTGACTGCATCTGAAGTATCTCTTAACCGTCATCTTTTCTCAGAGCCCAGTATTTCTTCCATTCCTTCATTCTGATTGCTACCTCTGGTCTTTAAGGATGCAGTTGCCATTTAGGGAGGAAAGAAGACAAAAAATTCTCAGGCCAGTGAAAGGAACTAAGGTGTAAATATCCAGCGTGTGCCAGGCAAGGCTAGATATTTTGTATATGCTACTTAATCCTCATGAAAAATCCTACTGTTGTGCCCTCTCCGAGAGAGGAACTGAGAACTCTAAAAGCTCCACAATTAACAGCTTTTGGCAGAGTTGTATCCTTTCCATTGAATGAATAATAATTAATTTTTTATCAGGCTGTCAAGGGTGTTTAGTCTTTTGGTTACAGTTCACAGCACTAAGACACATTGGGCTGTCACATTTCTATGAGCTGTAGCCAACTCCTGAGATCATTTAATAATTCAGTGTGGAAAGTTCTTAGCATCATAACGGCAAGGCGATGTGAGCCTGGCTATGGATTTGGTACAGGTAGAAGTGATGATTATTCAGTGTGGGAAAATCTATCATTAAAAGCTGGAAGGACCAAAGAGTTCTAATTAGACATCTGTCAACTGTATCATTTGCCTCATTGCATTCCTCTTGAATAATCTAAGTATGTTTATATGTTTTCCTAATATAACCATGTCCTCGTAAAAAATTTTTAGGATTTGAAGAGAAGAAGTAAAAAATAATTTTTCAGTTTTGTATAGCAATTAAGGGAAACATTTCTATACATAGCAATTTATTTATAAATATCACACATTTATTCATATATGTCATGTATATGTAAAAACTATGGCTCACATTTGCCGTGGTTTTTCAGGATTTTTTGCTTCTGGTTTTTAATGTTTTCAGGAGTGTATTTGGGTTGTAACACTGGCTGAATATGCAGTGATTGACCATAAGTGACCCTCTAAAGCACTTTAAAGTGTGGTAATGCATCTGCTTGTGGAAAGGGACAGGGGAGGGTGTCTTTGGGACTTGACATAGCACTGTGGGTTTCTGGCTCAGAAAGATTGAGAACTGTATTTTCTTTTTAATAATTTTGTTTCTGGTGTAACTTTGGAAATTTCTCTGTCAAAAATCATACTAATTAAATAAATACAGGACATAGTTCTCCTGGACTTCCCTGTTGTGCCCAAGGTAGTTTACCATGTAGGTAACCACATACAACTTTACTTTTCCATTGGAATTTGTAAGAATACATGTCTGAGATCAGGTCTGTGAGTAGGGGAATTAAATGGTCAAGAGTGTTGACCCATTGGAAACAGATGTAATGACGGACTTTAAGGAATTGTGTGAAATAAGCAGTATCTGTAACAGAGAAGTGGTTTTCACAGCAGCTGAACAGGTTCATTGAAGGCAGAGTGAGGTTAGGGACAGATGAACTAGTGAAGACAAATTTTCAGTGAGGTCAGGAATGGAATTCAGCATATTCTCATGCACTCAAGTCTTATTTTTTGTGAGAATGGGATTTACAGTAGTCATCTCAGATGCGGAAACTGGCTCCTTCCCGTGTTCATTAGTAATTTAATTAACGTTAGGCTGATCACATTTTCTGGCACTTACTTCAAAGGGTAATTTTACAGTCATCTGGCCAGCAGTTAACTCCTTTCTCCTATCGGCTATGCAAGAAGGGAGAACGTATGTGTTCTCTCCAACCATGTCTATGATTGACCTCGAAGACCTTGTGAAGAAATCCACGGAGAAATTTGCAAGACTGTTTTGTGAGCAGCCTCTCTTCCCTGCAGAGTTTTCTCATAGCAGACGGGTTTAAGGAAACGTATGCTCTAAAACACTGTGAATTTCAATCAGTGAAGATGGATGGCTGCCATTAGGAACTGAGCTGCTGTTGCTGGACACTATCTAATGTGTGGTTAGCTTGCCTTTATTGAAATAAATACAGCCAAGTAGATCTGCCTCTAATGTAGGGACCTACAGATTGTCAGCAGTGGAAAGGTCCTCTGAAGTCATCTAGCTCAGCTTCCAGATACAACCGATGGGCAAAGATAGCTCCCTGGGGACGCTGCTCGTGTGTCCAAGGTCACTCTGGAATCCTGATGTCTTCAAGTCTATTTCATTTAGGACTTCCTTTCCAAAAAGGGAGAAATTCTAGTGTTCAAATCCAGGCTCATTTATTGCTGGAGCAAGTCCCTTAACTTCTTTAT
This sequence comes from Camelus ferus, assembly GCF_009834535.1. NCBI lineage: Eukaryota > Metazoa > Chordata > Mammalia > Artiodactyla > Camelidae > Camelus > Camelus ferus. The sequence continues at coordinate 14,987,604 of NC_045697.1, read as the reverse complement.
GTTTCAGTTTTTCATCAATAATAGAAGATACTAATAATATATAAGGCATTTCACTTTTGTAAGGAGTAAAATGAGTTACTATGTGTCTGGCAAAGAGTAAACATCATAAAATTATGACTGTTTTGGTGTTTGTGATTAGCATCTGGTGTTGGAAGAATGAATGTTATTGCATTACATTTTTCTAGATCATTGGTTTTCAACTGGGGGTGATTTTGTCCCTAGGGAATATTTGGCCAAGTATGGAGACATTTTGGGTTGTCATAGCTCCAGGTTAGAGGGTGCTTCTGACATCTAATATGTAGAAGTCAGGGATGCTGCTGAACATCTTACAATGAGCAGGTCAGCCCCCTACAACAAAGAATTATGCAGCCCAAAATGTACACAGTGCTGAGGGTGAGAAGCCCTTCTCTAGATTGAAAAGTAAACCATTTGAATCTAGAATATGAATTAAAATTGAGTTTAAAAAGAAAAACGATGGTGCCTAAATAATAATTTTATAAAATTATGGGAGAGGTTTTCTTAGTTTCAGTCACATGTCGTTGCCTGCATACTGTTGCTATTTGTGAAGGACTGTATGGGGGCTGTATTCACTCATTACACCACCCCCTCATTCTGCTCAGTAGTTGGTTGTTATGATTTCCACAGCTTGAAACCATCCAAGTTTTTATCACCCAAAAGTTTGTAAGAATGTATATCTTTTCAGCACTTTATGTATTGATTATTCATGTGGATTATATCATGTTGCCAGTCACTGTTTTTGATTTCATAGTGAGTAGGAGAAGAAATCTTATGGTCAGAAGTCTTTATAGACAGTGATGTGCTTTTACAACTGTGAAAGTAGAAGAAGGCTTTCCCATCCATTTAAATTTATTTTAGTAGTGTTTTTAAGTGTTCTTTCTGCCTCGGTATTTCTCTTTTTCTTTTGATGCTATTTTGATGCAAGGGGACCGATGTGACCTTGATGTAATCTGCAAGTATTTTTCTCTTATTTATAAAAATCAAACATCTCACAAAATCAGATGTAATATAGATCTAGAATATTTAGAAGGTTATAGCCTTCTCAAAAGGCAGTTTTCTACATATGCCTGTTTAGAGAGTTATAAGATCCTTTTAAAATTATGAATAAGCAGGCAACTACAGTGGCTGCTAGTCCAACAAGGAGAAATAACATTTCTGGCTGCACTGTTGTTACATTTTACTGTGAACAAAATTATCATGTAAGGACTTCTTTAAATATAAATTTTAGCATAAAATTATCTACCAAAGAGAGCAGTTTTTTAAGTGTGATACACTGTTGAAAAAACACTACATATACACACAGGCATGTGCTATACACACACACACACACACACACAGACATACATTATATATAGAGAGAGAGAATATAAATATGTATATATTTAACTGAATCTGATTTAAATCAAAATCTGTATCTCTAGATTTTTTCCTCCCTTTCTCATTTCTATTAGTCAACTATCGCTGGAACAATGCTGTGTAACAAAGCATCCTCTACTCAATAGGCTTGCAACAACACACAGGCAGGTCTGCAGTTAATTGGTTTGGCTGATTGAGACGAGGTTCAGTGGGGAGACTTAGCTGATCAGCAAGTCATGTCAGTTCTGCTCCATATTGATGTGTCCTAATTTGCAGTTTGAAGGGGCTTGGTCTTGTCATAGCAGGTCACCAGAGCATGAGAGGGAAGCCAAACCTCAAATCCATTTACACCCCATTGTCATACCATATTCGCTAGAGTCCTGTCGACCAAATCCAGACACATGACCAAGGAACTAAAAATGTATTTTTCCCATCTTGAGAAAGGAAGGAGGATTAGAGTAGATATTTGTTCAAAAATATTTCCAACTCTCACACTGTCGCCTTATTTTAAGGTAAGGGTAAGTTATGTCTTTTTCCTGGAGTTATATTTTCAGTCTCCTCCCACCCCCAGAATTGAGGCAAGTTACCAGAAAAGCAAGCCCAGATCTGTGCAGCATCATTCAGCGAGATACTCTATAGCACACATCTCTGTTTTTCCACTCTTATAATGATATGTTAATATATGCACGGATATGGTTAATTTGTTTGAGACAATAATTTAATTATAGACTCAAACATTCCACAGCATAAACAACTTAACAGGGAAGGAAGACATAAGAATGGCTCAAAACTTCAGATTTGGTACCAGAGTGTAATTATGAAATGACATGCCAATTAGGAGATGCAAATAACTTTTAAGAAAAACAAACATTTTAGAAGTTTCATGTCTTCCGTAGAGAGCATACATTAGCAAACCAGAGGGGAGAAAGAATATGCAGAGTATGTGGGGTCATGACAGACTTGTTTTTCTTTTTCTCCCTCTCTTCTGCTCTATCAAATTATCTCTCTTCGTCTCTTGGTCTCTCTCTGATTTATTTCCTTAGCTTTATATGGACCAGGGTTCAAGCTCCCTGTGAAAGAGTCATCTTTGATTCCCCTTGACTTGGATTGCACGTGCAATATGAAGTCATGTTACTCCAATAGAAAGTGGTAGGCAGAATTCTAAGAATGGCCCTCAATGACCTTCACCCTTATATAATCCCCTCCTCTTTGAGCGTGGATAGAATCTTTGAATATGTTGAAATATCATTCCTGTGATTATATTCTGTTGCATATCAGAGTTGACGTTTTGGGAGATTATCTGTGTGTGCTTAATCTAATCACTTAATTCCTTAAAAGTGTAGAGTTGCCTCCAACTGGTGGCAGAAGAACAAGCCAGAGAGATTAGAAGCATGAAAAATATTGTGTACTGTTGACAATTTGAAAAAGGGAGGGGGTGTTATGTGAGAAGACAGTTTCTAGGAGAAGACCAGCCTGAGAAGAAACTGACAGCCAGGAAAGAGGTGGGGACCTCAGACCTATAACCACAAGGAACTGGATTGTTTCAACAATTTGAATGAACTTGGATGTGGGTTAGTCCCTAGAACTTCTAGGAGTCCAGCCTACTGATACTTAGATTCTAGCCTTGTGAGATCCTCAGTAGAAAACCCAGCCAAGCCTGCTTAGACTTCTTACTTGCAGAACTGTGAAATAATAAATGGATAATGCTATCAGTTGCTAAGTTTTTGGTAATTGATTATGCAATGATATAAATTAAATACAGTGTCTCAAATTGTTTGTGTGTGTGTGTGTGTGCATTTCTCACAAGGCTGACTCTAAGTTAGTGGTACCCTCTTTATATGTCAAAGCTGACACATTAGCTCTGAGAATTCAAATTACATAAACTTTGATAGATCTCTGTTTTTGAATTGGCCTTGGAGTTTACTTAAGTCATTTAATCTTACTATCATGCAGAAGCAGATTTAGGTTTTGTGGGGTCTTGAGTTTATATAGTTTGGTGATACCCTTTAAGAGAAAGGTTATATGATTAAAATAAAAACTAAGTGTAAAGTGAATATTTATTTAGGAAGAGAAATTATACATTTCAAAATTATGAATTTTAGGAAGATGACAAATGACATAAATATGAAAAAATTAAAATAGTAACATACTTTAAAATATATTCAGTGCTTTATAAACCTGTGTAATACTTTTCCAAATTCTGGCTTTTATGCCATTTTTTGTATCATTTTATAGACAGGAAAGAAGGATAATTCAGGCTTATAGCAGAATTGACTGAAGTTAACTTTTTATTACAGGTAGGAAAGCTTGCTTTCACTTAACAACTCGTTATTTGCAATATTATATGTATTTTTAGGGTTATTATCAGACAGAAAAATGTCTTTTGATTTTCTTTCATAAAATAAGTTTTAACATTTTGTGATTTTTCAAACTTTATTGTTCAGTAATCTTGAGTCACCATTGAATTGACAGTATTCATTACCAGTTTATCATTGATATCATTTTACTATTATATTAAAAGGTTGTTATTTTCATCAATATCGATGTTTTCTGATCATTTCACATTATTTCAACATGAAACTTAAATCTTTTTTCCAATGTATTTATTTGATCCGTTACTCATTCCTTTTTACTACTTGGTTATCAATCCAAGAGCTTACTCATTATTTCACATCAAATCTCTTCTTCTAAAGATTAGTCCTTTTGATGTAATTTGAGTATTTTGGTTTTTTTTTCTTGGTGTTGTTACAATTTGCTTCTTCATGTCAAAGTAATTTCTAAGTTGATAGTTTCATTTTTCACTTCTGTCACTTTTGTTTTATATTGCATTTTTTTATCTAAATTTCCTCTCATTTTTAATGTCATTTTATAAATGACAATAAGGTAATTTCACATATATCTAAACAGAAGTCTATATTTCTGTTTTATTGAAATGTGCTATAACATGTTTTTAGTTGCAATTAAAATGGCATATTTTGACTTTCTCAAGCTTTTGAATATTTTACAAGCGTGTTTTTATTCAAGTTTTTCTTGCAACTCATTGGAAATATATTTTTGATGCCTAAAATATCTTTGACTTCAGGTTGCAAATTTCAGGGCCTGAACAGCTATGTAATGAGCAGTCCACCCACTGTCCTCAGACTGTCAGGGTTGGGGACTGCCCGAGATATTCACTGGTCGCTTTTGGGTCACCTTTGGGTCATGACATCCGGTGAGTTCATGTATTAGGTAGTATTCCCATCTGTGGAAGCCATTCCTACCCGAGGAAAGCCATCCGTAACTTGACTGTACATAAAAAGGTTCCTTAACTACATAAATAAAGCTAAACTTTCCCTTAGCTAGAGCCTAAAAATTCTAGTCTGAGAGTCATGAGAGAAAGTGGGCCATAGAAAAGTTGGAGTGGAGAGGGACAGAAGTGCTAACTAATTGCATTTAAACTATCCTACTTTTTAAATATTAGGAAAGAATGTGACTATGAACATGTTTGCAGACCTCTGGATGGAAGAAACGTCCAAAGATGGGGCCTAAGCCCTAAGCTTCCTTGGCCTCATTGTAAATCAGACTCTGCAGGTGGCTGTAACATTTGTTAAATGTTACCTTTGGATTTTTTTTTTTTTTTTTTTTTTGCAGTGAACCCTTTACCCCTCCCATGAACACCCTCTACATAGTCAGGTTACAGGTAGAGCCTGAGTAACAAGCTGAAGTGCAGGAAGAGAACAAATGTTCCTTCAGGGAAAAGAAAGACTAGGAAAGAAAGAAAGAAAGGGTTATCAGCCCAGGAATTCTAATAATTAGAATAAGACTAAAGCACAATTAATCAGATCACAGGGTGGGGACCCTAACAGACTGTGGCACCAAGTCAGGTTGGTATTGATGCCTCAAGTGGTTTTGAAATGTCTGAGTCTTGGACTGAAATCCTTTCATCTCTTTGTCTATGGTCATAAGTGATAATTAAAAAATTTCTGGTCTACCCAGGCAATAGAAATAAAAGCAAAAATAAACAAATGGGACCTAACTAAACTTATAAGCTCTTGCACAACAAAGGAAACCATAAGCAAAACAAAAAAACAACCTATCAAATGGGAGAAAATATTTGCAAATTATGTGACTGACAAAGGTTTAATTTCCAGAATATATAAACAGCTCATAAAACTTAGTAACAAAAAAACAAATAACCTGATCCAAAAATGGGCAGCGGACCTAAACAAGCAATTCTCTAATGAAGACATACAAATGGCCAGTGGGCACATGGAAAAATGCTCAATATCACTAATTATCAGAGAAATGAAAATCAAAACTACAATGAGATATCACCTCACACCAGTCAGAATGGCCATCGTTAAAAATTCACAAAAGATAAATGCTGGAAAGGCTGTGGAGAAGAGGGAACCCTCCTATACTGCTAGCAGGAATGTATTTGGGTGCAGCCACTATGGAAAACAGTATGGAGATTCCTCAAAAAACTAAAAATAGACTTAGCATATGATCCAGCAATCCTACTCCTGAGCATATATCTGGAGGGAACTCTAATTTGAAAAGACACCTGTACCCCAGTGTTCATAGCAGCACTATTTACAATAGCCAAGACATGGAAACAACCTAAATGTCCATCGATAGATGACTGGATTAAGAAGCTGTGGTATATTTATACAATGGAATACTACTCAGCCATAAAAAAGAATAAAATAATGTCATTTGCAGCAACATGGATGGACCTGGAGATTGTCATTCTAAGTGAAGTAAGCCAGAAAGAGAACGAAAAATAGCATATGATATCACTTATATGCAGAATCTATAAAAAGAAAAAAAGAGGACAGTAATGAACTCATCCACAAAACAAACAGACTTGCATTCATAGTAAACAGTCTTATGGTTACTGAGGGAAACAGGATGGAGAGGGATAAATTTGGGAGTTTGAGATTTGCAAATATTAGCTACTATATATAAAAATAGATTTAAAAAAAGTTTTCTTCCGTAGCACAGGGAATTCAGTATCTTGTAATAACCTATAATGAAAAAGAACATGAAAACGAATATATGTATGTATATGTATGACTGAAACGTTATGCTGTACACCAGAGATTAACACAACATTGTAAACTGGCTATATTTCAATAAAAAAGAATGCCAAAAAAGAAGAAAAAACTAGGCATCAAAAGATTTGTACCCATGCTCATATAGAATTTTTGTTTTCATTGTTTTAAAAAAATTATCAAAACGCAAAGTATGTTAAAACATTATGAGACTCCAAAAACAAAAACAAAAACAAAAACAAAAGCAAGAACAAAAACAAAAAACCCCTGAAACCTAGGCCAAGTGGCCTCTATAGAAAGATTGCAAAGACCTCTTAACACTTAACACGCACTGTAGAGCCATTCCACTGATTGAATGTGTCCTATGGGACGATAATACATATTGTATTCTTTAAACGTTAGATCTGTAGTCATAAACATTTGGTAAGCAATGGATTAAACAAGGTTAAACTAGTTTTTCTTCCTATAAGACTTAAACCTTTAATACGCTATTAAGATTTGTAGATGTCTGAGAGCAGTCAATTCTCATTATCTGTGGCAGTTGTGTTCTGTAGAATCATTGTGAATACTGAATTAACAAGTATTGGGCCATTGTTCCTAGAGAAAATCTGGGGTTAGGTTCCTGTGAGCCTCTGGTCATATTTTCACCAACTAATCCATCAGTATCTTAGTATTATGTGTACTTCTGTTTAAAGACCTCCTCTTTTTAATATACAGTTGACCTTTGAACAACACAGTGGTTAAGAATGCTGAACCCCACATAGTCAAAAATCCTAGTACCTTATAGTTGACCCAATCAATATCAGTGATTTTTCTGTATCTGCAGTTCCATGTGTGTGATTCAACCAACCTTGGATCATGTAGCCCTCTAGTATTTACTATTGAAAAAAATTGCATATAAGTGGACCTGCACAGTTCAAACCTGTGTTGTTCAAGGGTTAACTGTATGTTGTTGGTTTTTTAACATTGAACTCACAGGCAACAACCCTATGCCTCATGTTTGAATGAAGCTTATCTAATGCTCCCTTTTTCTCCATAAGGCACAGTGTCTTGTGCTTAGGTCGCTAGATAGCACTTCAGTACTGTGTATGGGGCTGCTTTAAACAGCAAAATCACCAACATAAATGACAAAATATGGAAAACATGGCCCTAAAAACTGTGAAAAGGACACGTTTACAGTTTGAGAGCTGAATTGAAACAAGAAGGCAGAATGTCACCTTTCTCCAAGTCAGCTAGGAATGTGCACATCAGGTGACTCAGATTTTTTGGTGCTTACACATGTACAAATCTGTGAATGACCTCATAGCACCATAAGTATCAATATGGAGATTACAGCTAAATTTTAGCAAGTGGTTTCATTTACAAGTACAGAACCTGTGAATAATGAGAACCAACAGTATAACTTAATGACATTTATGTATTTACTTAATCATTCATTCAACATTCAATGAATATTTATCGGGAGCCTCCTGTGTGTTGGGAATTGTCCATTTCCTAAGAGTCAGGAGTTAGGGAAAAAACATCATCCTTGCCTCCATGAAATGGACAATTTAGTATGGATTAGAACCAGCATTAGATAAAATCCTCTCCTGTTCTCTTGTGCCGACTGAAATAAATGCGCAGCCTGAAAGCCAAGAGTTATGTTTTATTTGGCGGGAGGACTTGAGCCGGGATGACAGCCTCTCAGATCACTCTGAGGGACTGCTCTGAAGAGGTAGAGGAGGAGCTAGGATATATAGGAGCTTTACAACAAAGACCAGGTAGTTGGAACGTTAAAAGATTACTTGTTATCTAAAGAAAACCATGCATCTCAAGTTGAAGAATTTAGTGCTTTTGTATGTATAGGAGGAAGCAAACATTTGGGCTCACTGAATTCATTCCTTTGACAAGCACCTAGCTATCTAGGGCCAATGTCCTGTCCTTTCTTATTCTGAGTCCCCTCAGAGGGCACCATTGTGAGTGGCTGCAGAGGCCGGGCTGCAGGCCTGTCCTCACTGAGGGGGTGGCGGCAGCCGCTGATGACTTGGTTTCAGCATTTTTTGTTTACTGATACGGTTGCAGTTATTTTCGTTCACACTTGACAAAGTACATTTTGAACCCACATGCAAATAATTTTGTACTTGGGAGCTTGGTGGATCTAGGATGCAAAAACATTTCCTTGATAACTTTGAGGACAATGGTCGCTCTAAGCTAAGCTTGCCACTATGGGCAAGAGCTATCTAATGTTCTGCAGTATGAGATGGTTTTGCCTTACATCAGGTTTACCCAAATCTGTCTCTTTCCATCAGAGATACTAATCAATTTTAACTTTAAAAAATAAAACAGAATCTCTGACTCACTTACTTTTGGAAACTCTGATTTAAGTTTCCTTTAATGCAGGGCTTTTCAACGCTTTCATATGCTAAAGAACATCATGAATTTTCTGGTGGGTGATAGAGAATGCAGTTTCTGAAATTTATTTGACCACAATCTGTTCTGGGGGGAGGGTGGCAGTTGGATGTGCAAAAACCAGCTCCTCAAGACACTGACACCCAAAGTTTCCCTGGAGCACTCTCAGAGGCGGTCAGATCTGTGGCTGTCATCCAGGAGCCTCTCTTGTATCCTGTTCTGGAACATACTACCTTCAGGGTCTCCAAGTTTTCTTCTTCCTGTGCTCCAAGCTTCTCTTGATGGTTAGTGCTTTGTTTACATCATGTTTATATCAGAAGGGCCTTGATTTCTGGAAGGCACCTCTGGTGGACGCCAAAACTTCTTTCCTTGAGTTTAGACTTCTGATTATCCCTAATAAGAGAGCAGCCTCTTTCTTGTTCATACTCACCTGATGTGAGCCTCGATGTCAGAGTGTCCGAAGCATCCACGTGCAGCAACTTTAGCTGTGGCTCAGTGTTGGAAAACTGCTGCTTGAACGCTGTGTACCTGTGATGTTGTCTATTTTTGTTATTAAAGGTCATCATGTGGCAGTGTGATTTTAACTACAAAATGTAAGACTTCTTCTTATCTTATTTGGCCATGTGTCTGTTCTATAAAAGCAAAAAAAAAAAAAAAAAGAAAGAAAGAAAAAAGATTCCTCTCGTGATAACACATGCCCTTGGATTTGTGTGAAAATATATTTGGGAAGGCAAGGTGGTTTAGCAGAAGAAGCACTGAGATTTTCAAATCTGATGACCTAATTAAGTCAAAGGCCCAGCATTTCTATTTGTTATAATAGTGTATTATTATGTACACAAATTATTGAAACTCTGTGCACCTCGATTTTATCATATGTAAATTGGCAAAATTGCCAATAGGATTCTTAAAAAGCATGTAGAAAGGTGTCTGGTAGAACTTCTGAAAAAGAATAGGCGCTCAGTGCATGTTAGCTCAATTCAGACATTAAAATTTCAGTGAAACTCTTTCCATTTTCTGTAAGGTCTCATATAAATGTATAAACAAAGTCATGGAGCATTATGCACAAGTAAAATTTTTTCTTAATTTACAGCACCAAGGAAATCAATATTAAGAATATGAAGAACCCCTGAATCCATTCATTATTTTTGTCCTTCCTTCCTTCCTTCCTTCCTTCCTTCCTTCCTCCCTCCCTCCCTCCCTCTTTCTTTCTCTCTTTCCTCCCCTCTCCCTTCCTTTCTCTCAATGGAGCATTTTCTGCTGATTCTTGTAATTTAGGAAGAATGAAATTTTATAAAGACCACCTTATAAAATGGGATCCCCAAGTTTGACAAAAGACACTTCAGCTGCTGTGATGGAAGACGTGGAACTGTAAAGTGTGGGAGGCCCGCTGCATTAGCGGGAGTCCAGGTAGTTTTTCTATGCACTGGATGGATTTGGAAAGCTATTTGTTTAAAAGCTATTTGTTTTTATGCATTGGATGGATTTTAAAAGCTATAGTTTTACGATAATGGTTTTGTGGTTTTAGTCTTGCCACGTTCGCATAGGGCACACACACTGGCATTGTAGAAGCTTGAGTGAGACTGTGAGTAATGAGGAAGATAGAAAGAAAGAACGGCCTGTGGCTCTTTAGGAGAGAAGTAATAGGCTAGAGCTAAAAGAAAGTGGGCCTCGTTTGCCCTCCTGCTCCACACCTACCCGCGAGGATATGGGCCTCGAAAGCCAGGCTCATATTCCCACTGGTCCCTACTCTCAACACAGAGCGTGGTGCCTTGTATGCTGTAGGTGCGTATTTATGGATGAAGTTATTAGTTTCCTAGGGCTGCTGTAACAAAGTACCATAAACTGTGTGACTTAAAACAACAGAAATGAATTATCTCACCATTCTGGAAGCTAGACATCCAAAATCAAGGTGTTGGCAGGGCCATACTGCCCCTGAAGGCTCTGAGGAAGATCCTTCCCTTGACTCTTCAAGCTTCGGGTGGTTGAGGACAATCCTTGGCATTCTTTGGTTTATAAACGCATCACTCCATTGTCTGTCTCCTCGTGGCCTTCTTTTTTGTGTGTCTGTTTCTGTGTCCAAATTTCCCTCTTCCTCTAAGGACTCCAGTCTTACTGGATTTAGGGCCCATTCTAACCCAGCATGACCTTGTCCTAACTTGATTATATCTATAAAGACCCTATTTACAAATAAGATCACGTTCACAGGTTCCAGGTGGACATGAATTTTTTAGGCAATACTATTCAACCCTGTACAGATAGTGATTTTTGTTTGTTTGGTTTTGGCTTCTGCAGTGTGCCAAGAGCTATACCAGACACACAAAAATTGATAAGCTTATGTGCTTTAGAATACAAATGTTTAAAAGTTTCCTACTGCTCTTTTGGTATCATGAACTTTAAAGCATAAGCGATATTCAGTGTGTTCTGTTCTATGGTGTAGCACATTTACCCACCATTACTGTCCAGAAGCTGCCGTTAGGCACCACATTAAAAGCAGCCTTCAACAGTATACTGTCCAGTGAACGTTGACGTCTAAAATACAAGTTTGAAAATGACAGCAAAAGTTTTGAGTAGTTTTTACACTGGCAAGAACCTTGATCTACCACACAGTTTGGGAAATAAAAGAGTATCTGAAATATCTATGCCAATTTAATCCTCAGTGAGTGGTGCCCAAAGAGCAGACTCTGGTTTTTCAGTAAATGGACAGGAAGTGTGATCGTGAGGAAATGAAACTGTTGTGTGGATGTACAGAAATTCTCTCTCATTGCTATATCGCCTCAGTGTAATTTCACAGTTGTTTCTTTAAGTGGTACATATTTGAGGGGAAGAAATGGACATAAGATGGTGCAGTAGAAGAAAACATAGATTATGCATTAGGGCTTCCTGTCCAGTGCTGAGACTTACTAACTTTGAATAAATTACTTATCTAGTTTTTGTTTCGTTTGCTTTATTTTTAATATAGAGAAGCAGTAGTCTCTTCTTGGAGTGTTATACAGATTAAATGAGGTAATAACATAGCAGCTACATAGAGAGTCTTCTTTCTTTTACCTTTTGGTTATTTGTTATCATTTGTTGCAATCAAACTTAAAATACAAGGTAAAACAAAACAATACTGAGAACGTAGAATTAGCAGATGCAGCAATACATCAGAATTTGTACACCATGTGAACTTGTAACATTGCCTAGCTTGCAAAATCTCAAATATTCAGCTTCAGCAAGACATCAGCAGCTGGGCCCATGGGTTTTAGCACTTATGCTCTTCTGGCCCAGTTTTCTCTTCTTGACTTCCTGGAATTAAATGAAGCATCTGGAAGCCAATGACATCTCCCCACCTGAGCCTCCCTTGCTCTCCCAGTGCCTAATTCGTGTGAGCTTGTTTGAGTGAGAGTGCCCAGGAATCACTATCAGGCAGGTGAAGGAAAGCCCCTGGCACCATCATTGGGCATAATGACTAGTCCAGCAGCTTGAAAAAGACAGAGGCTAAGAGTCACTGAGGGAGAGTATTTGGAAACTGGTGTACCAGCTCCAAAGAGCCAGGGTTTTAGGGATGAGGTAGCATCCAGGAGCAGACATTTTAAAAATGATACAAATGAATTTATTTACAAGCCAGAGATAAACTCATAGACATAGAAAACAAACTATGATTACCAAAAGGGGAAAGAGTGAGGAGAAGGGGTAAATAGAAGTTTGAGATTAACATATACACACTACTATATATAAAATAGATAAACAACAAGGACCTACCTTATAGCACAGGGAACTCTATTCAATATCTTATAATAAGCTATAATGGAGAAGACTGCAAAACAATAGATGTATGTATATGTATAATTGAATCACGTTGCTGTACACCTGGAGCTAACACAATATTGTAAATCAACTATACTTAAATTAAAAAAAAAAACACACGAAGCAAAAATGGATGGAAACTTAAAAAAAACACCCCAGGGATTGTTAATTTAGATAATATATATGCTTATCTTTGAGAAACTCTAGAATAAAAGCAAAAATAATGTATAGTCAGAGAATGAGGAACCCAGAGACTGGAATATATTCCCCAAAGTAACAGCATGAAGTGTTGAGCACATTTTGTTTCTCCAATCAATTCATATGGAAATATAGATTTTAAATACAGAATTAATGAAAATAGGGTCTTTTCAAACTCTACAGAAATTAAGCAGGGTGTTTCAGAAAAGTAGAGTCTAGAATTCCTACAACTAAAATGATACTTGCATTCTGTTTTTCCTAGCTATCATGGTACTTTACAGAAAGGAGGGGTTGGCAAAAATGACAGAGAAACATGACTGGTATAAAATCTAACAGTGATGGCTTAGCACTTTCAGAGGAAAAGAGAGCTTTGATTTAAGACTGTAGACTCTGAGTCTTAATTTTATAGATTATTGGAAATATATCTTGAAAAATGTCTTATTGTACCCTCACAAATGAAGTTCCCAAGAATGAAATCTTCTAAGTAGTCTTGTCTAGCAATAGGAAGACTCTTGTAGCCAAATCTTGTTTTAGAGCCAGGGGTATTCAAGTTATTTTATGATGCATTCCAGTTCACAGATTGAGATATGTTGTAAACTACTTTGTTTTGTAAACAAAGATTAATTTATCTATTATCTATTGAATGAAGCTTGGTCAGCCTGAGAGCTCCTTGAGAGCAAAACCGAATCATTTTCATCTTTGTAGCAGCAACTGCGTCTTTCTTAGAGACTAAATTGGGATAAGTAATCAATACATTTGAATGGAATACATTTGAATGGAATGGACTGGAATATAAAGGAATAGAGTGGAATGGAAAGGGATGAAATGGATGGAATGTGGAGTAGAAAAAGATGGAATGAAGTGAGTGGATGCACCAGAGTTTTGACTCAGATCAGTTCTGGATGAATTGATGGCATATGCCTCAGGGCCATAAAGATGAGGAGGACCAGACTATGCTCAAGGATACTTCACTCAACTTCTGCGCTCATTTTCAACTCTGCCTGCAGTACAGCACCATACTCTGCTGGTCCTGGTCTGCCTCTGAGGTCCCAGATAGGAAGTTGCTCAGTTGGCTCCATGGTTCTCTTGTCAGGAAATGTGCTCTGGGACAGTAATGTCCTGCAGGCAGGCATCTAGCAGTCACTTTAACAGTCAGGGTACATTATGAAGCACTGTAAGAGCTAAAAATGAAGAGGGAAGCTGTAGTTACCAATGTCACCATTCTGTCCCCATCTCACATTATTCCTTTAAAAAGCACCATTGTGCAGTTGTCAGGAGTATGTGCTTAACATCAGAATATCTCGTTTTTAATGTAGGCTCTACCACCATCACTGTGAACTCAGGTAAGTTATTCAAGTTCATCCAACCTTTATTTCCTCACCTGTAAAATGAGGATAACAGTACCTACAGCAAAACATTGTTAAAATTAAATGAAAATAAAATCCATATAAAGCCCTTTGCAAAATCCCTTTTCATGTTACATGTTATATTAATGTTAGTAATTATTTAAAGGTCAAGATGTTACTGATATGATATTTCAGTGCAGTTTAGTGTTTCTAAAGATAACATGGAACTCTTTATATTCCAAAACCACAAGGTATCTGTCTTCACAGAAATAATTCAAGGTAATATTCTGTACATGATTACTATAAACACTGCTTGCATAGTGACTCCTCTTCCTTTTTCCCCCTCAACCACTGGGGTTTAAAAGAAAATTTAACATCAATTTTTAAAAAAGGGTTTGGTTTCAATTTAAGCCAGAACTTTTGTGATTACGGAAAATCTAGGAAATGCTGTCCACAGGACTGTGCGAAGTGCTTATAAGCCATCAGCCATTAATTTTCATAGACTATCCAGTAGGTACTATTCCTATTTTATAGATGAGGAGACTGAGTCACAGAGATGGTAAATAATTTACCTAGATTCACATATTTAGTTAGTGATAAAGCCGTAATTCAAACTCAGCAGTTTCGACTCAAAGATCATACTCGACTACTATTCTGTACCACTGTTGTCATCATTTAAGGAGCTTTAGGCTTTCTTTGGTTTTCATAAAGCTTTCTAAAGGAGTCATCTTCTTATGTCTGATGTGTCCACTTTCATGACTTTCCAAAGCTCAGTGGCTATCCAGAGCATCTGTTTCACTATGTCTTTTTCTTGTAACTTCTCAACACTTTGTGAAAATTGTTCCAGCTTTTATTTATTTTACATCACTTTTGTCTGTCCAACATCAATTTTTTAAATAAGTCAGTTTTCTAGGATTCACTGAGGAAGAATAAATGAAATACCTAGTTAACATAGTACCTATAATAAATGAGGCACTTATTAAAATATTTATCTGGTTTATCTTTATTGTCTATCCATACTAAACTCCAACTTAATTTCAGTACATTTGACAGATATGCACTACTATATACAAAATAGATTAAAAAAACAAGGACCTACTGTATAGCACAGAGAACTTTATTCAATATCTTATAATAATTTATAAAAGAAAAGAATCTGAAAAAGAACGTATGTGTGTGTGTGTGTAACTGAATCCCTTTGTTATATACCTGAAACTAACACAGTGTTGTAAATACTTCAAGTAAAAAAATTTTTTAAAACATGGCTTTTCTCCAGAAAGTCGTTATTGATCATCTTATCTTCCCATTGGATATTAAATTTGGGCTTGAATATAACAGATGAAAATGGTCTAAAACAGGATAGGGCAATTAAGCCAGTTAGCAGTCAGGACAAGCTGGACCACATTTTGATGTCATCCTGTATTTGCCTGTTTCATCCTTTAAAAATCAGTTAATCCATAAAGCAAAACAAGCAATTTGCTTTTAGCCCTATTAACAATACATTCATAAAAGAGGAAGACTTTGGACAACAAACAAAGCTGGAATGAGTGGTGCAAACATTTGGTAGCCACCTGGTGAGTTGGAACAAGCATAATCTTTGGAGACAGACACACTTGAGTTGGGATCCTGGATCTCACCTATGTTGCTTTGAGACTTTGCACGTTATCTACCTTTGCTAGCTGTAGTTTATCAGAAAGAGGAGAGGCTTGGATAGGGTGACAAATATTTTCTAATTTGCTTGAGTCTTTTCTGGTTTTACTACTGAAAGTCCTACATCCCAGGAAACCCCTCTGTACCAAATAGTGATGGTTGATCACCCTGCAAAAATGTGAGGATTTAGTCAGATGGTAGTTGTGAAATGCCTGTAAACTGGGCTTTGAATGAATTGTAGGTATTATATTAATGATGTTGGTCTTGGAAACATTCTGTTTTAAGTTAGGTTCCACAGAATCAGACTCTTGTGCAGGTGGCTTATTGTTAGGGTGCTCAGGTAGACACAGGAGGGAGTGAGGAGGCAGAGTAGGATAAGGCTAGATTAAGGTGTCAGCCCAGCTGAAGTTTAGCCTCAGCCTGATTCTATGGAAAATTCTGGCTTGTATGTGGCATGGCAGATGGCACCACAGAGTTGCCTCACTTTGGGGGAAGGGGGCTGGCCATTTGTTTGTTGCATCATTTAGCCACTGGCCGTAGGCTACGACAGTTGGGCGTTTCCAAGCAAAGGCAGTTCTTGGGAGAGACTCACAGCTGTGCACTGCTAAGAACAACACTGTGCACTAAGAATGGGCGCCCCAGACTGTGGAGGGGGTCTGAGCAGGTGCCACCAGTGTCTTCTACAACTGCTCAAGAGTTTCCTGAAAGATCATTCTAGCAGTCAGTTTAAATGAGGGAGCCTGCATTCATAATATGTCACTACTAAATGGCTTTTGTTTTGATACATAGCTGTCCAGCTATCTTCCTGATTTACAGAACTTTAACAGAACATTTATGGAACATTATTGATTAGTCATCTAGAGGGGATTTTAAACTCCTTCGGAAGATGGTACTATATAGTTATAAATATTGTTGGTTCTCTCTGGCAGGTGTAGAGGAGAATTCTTCTCTTTTCCCTTAATTTATTAGCTTTCAATAGGACATCTAACACTTGAGATACAAAATAGAAAAGCAATAAAGTTGATTTTTAAATCTTGGATGATATAATATGTTAAAGTCCTGTAATTTAAAACAAATGTCAAGGTTAAGTAGAATGCATCTTCTCCAGAGATCCATATAATTTAGAAAATGTTTTAATTAGTCAGCAGGCTTAACACTGCTGATTGCCCATCAGCAACTAGGAAAAAAAAGAAACAAAAACACTTACAGACAAAGTGCTAAATTAGCTTGTTCACAAGTTGATACACAGGGACTGATTTTAACCTCCTCAGATTTAGAGATTTTTCCAAAAAGACAGTCATATTAATTATTGAAAATTTCAGTAGAGAACGTATCTACTGACTTGTAAGAACGGAGATATCCAGTTTATGTTTCTAATATTACCTTCCATCTTATGTGTTTCCTAATTTCATTTTTGACATGCACAAAAAAGGAGTGCATTCAACTCGAAATGATTTTATATTTTTATTAAAATAGTATTTCATTATAAGAGAAAGTCATGTGTTTTAAGTATGGGAAAAAAAAATCACATAAGTATAAACGTTATGAACCTCACCACAAAATGAGATGGTTGCATGGATTTGTTTTTAAAGTGCAGTTACAAAAAGCCACCTGGTACTGCGGCACTCATGAGAGAGAAATATTTTTGTTATTGGTCTTGTATAAAATAATTATCCTAAAAAATTCCTTTGCAGTAGGGGAAAAAATCTATTTTTTTTCTTTTTTTTTTAATAAATGCACATCTGTCTCTTTGTACCTACATATTTATATAAACATATTCCTATTTCAATATCACAGTGATTTCATATTGCAGTTGAATGTGCCAGGACTCAAAGTCTATCAACACGTTAGAAATACTCAAAGGATACTTATGCGCTAAACACCAAGAGGGTTGCTGAAAATAGAGGTGTACCCTTCATTTTTAACTTACCTCGTATAATAATTGTCTATATCAAGTTTTGAAAAAAAGTAAGAATTTCTCATACTATGACTTGTACGTTATATTATTGCTGACTATTAACTACTTGATATATTTCTATCTAAAATAGAATAAAATCATGTATTTAATAATATATTTTAATACAACATTTAGAAAATAAAGAGACAGAGAAAAATCCCACCTCACACCATACCTGTCTTTTAATTTTTTACCCCATTGCCATCATTATTTTTTCCATATGCAAGATTCTTGCCCTCTTCTGACTTTACAGTAATAGCAAGTTAAACACAAAAAGCAAAAAACAGTGGTCTTCAAGACCACTTTCTAATTTCCCTTCTCTTTATCCTCTAATTCTAGATGAGGCAAGGCAAGCAGGTTGGTATTCACTTGGGAGCCTCGGATAACGAGCTAGAAGAGCAGGTTGTCTCCAGACTCTGTCAAAAACCATAGAACCAGCTTCTTCCTTCTGCCAGTGGTTATTGCAGCTCAGAGGGAACATGCTTTGACAGGAACCTTCAGAAATCACATTTTTAAGGATTTCAACCTCAACTTTTAGACTTTAGACCTGAACGCATACCTACCTTGTAGCCTCTGGGAAACCATCTCTGGGGTCTTTGCTTATACCCAGGGCACATGGCCCAGTTTCTTCTCAATGAGTGTAACTCATGACTTACCCTCTGATGACCTGTCCTGCTGTCTTCAATCTGCAGAGACTTGGTTTCTGTCATGTTTAGCCTGGTCCTTAAAAATTATCCAAACTTATTTACTGAATGAATAAACAAATTGATGAATCTACTTATCTTATTGTGACATTTTAATTACCTTAAAATCTTTTGATAACCCTTTATTTCATGATCTAGAATTAGCCTACCCAATGAGTCCTATGTAGCTTTTAAGACATTTGTAAAGAAATGGGAGGTCCTGTGTTCCGTGTATCCCCCATGCATTAATTCATTATACCAACAATTATTGGGCCTCTCTAGTTCCTCCCTTTACTTCATGTCAGCACTATATAGTAGGTATGCCAAGTGGTTTTGAAATTTAGAGTTTCTTTTTCAGATGTTATTGGAAAAAACATGTAATTTATAACCATGTGTTAGGAGTATGCAATGTTCATGTTCCACTGCCAATTTTTCCTTTATAAAGTTAATAAAATTTTCATAAAACACTTTTAAAATATCAACAATTATTTTACCAAATTGTCACCAAATTGTTGCTAATATCTGAAAATATTATTGTGCTAAGTTGTACTATATTCATTCAGACTAAAGTACCTGATCCTAGATATTGATATATCACAATATGTAAAGAAAAGGCAAAGGCAAATATTTAAAGAATGAAAACCTTAAAAATAGTTACTAACCAAAGGTGAATTATAAACAAAATACCATAATTAAATAATGCAATCATGTTTGTGACATTGCGGTCAGTTTCAGGTCTGTGTAGGACTCAGACCTGCATGTAGGATGTATGACCTCAGAGCCCAAGGTGCATTATGTATTTGCCAGGAGATTTTTTTATACCAAAGATTACAATGAGAAAAATGATGGCTCCAGAATACTCTTTGAGGTATCTCAGTGCCTCATCCAAACTGAGTCTTAGAGAGGTCAAGGAACTTGGCCTTTGCCACATACGATTTATTCGTCTGAAAAATGAAGATGGTAATAACACCTCATCTTGGAGCTGGGAGAATTAAATGAGCTCAGCTGTAGACAGGGCATTGCACATTGTCTGATATCTAGTAAGTGATCAATATGTGCTGGTTATTAATTATTGCATAGTGGAATGATTAAATAAAAGCCTTTGGAGTTTCCTGACAATTGTGAATTGTGAATTCAGCAAAGCTCAGTCGTCTCTGCTCACTGAACATGATCAAAGTGTAAGTTTCCAGGACATGCCATGATTCATTTAATGTCTAGAAAGACCAGACACCCTCAGATTCACAAAGCAATAACAGTCTTGTCTTTTATCTCGTAACACCTGGGATCATGCATCAGAGACCATAATGTTGATGATAATACCTCTCTTGGCAGTTGTTTCCAAATCTTTCCACTTAGAACCCTACAAAGGAATCTAAGGATTTACTACTTCCCAGGGTAACATTAAAAAGTGTAACAAGCCTGGAAGGAGATCTGAGAATATTTCATTATAACAAACCTCATTCAAGAGACTATAAGAAAATGAAAAGACCAGGAAGATTGATTCCTATGAAATTAAAGAGCTCATGCCATTAGTCCCAGCTTTCAGTCACCCCTCTCATCTCAAACTGAGTTCTCTCAGTTATGGTGTAGACTTTTTTAGTTCCTGAACTAATCTTAAAGACACGTGCTTTAACCACTGTCTCAAACTGGTATTCTTGATGCTCTATGTCCCATCTGCAGGTGACCTGTGGACACTGGAATTTTAAGGAGCTTTAGCGTATTTTGCACCGTTTCCCCCTCCACTGTGTGTGCAGTGATAGGTTTTATCACTTCTCTTCCCATCCCAAGACAGACTATGACCTAAACCTAGTCCATATGTCTGCAGTAAGGGTCAGCAATCAATGATTGTGGACTTTTGATTCTTCCTTCTGTCCCCGCCTGTTTGGTTTTCATCAAAGCAATCTCCAAATAGTTACTGCAGTGTATCTTCTTCCAATTCTAGGCAGGAGGAAAGAATAAAAGCCATATGAAGTAAAACCTATGAAAATACAGCCTAATTTTTGCAGAAATCCTAAGCAGAGTCTACTTCTCATTGGCCAGAGCAGTGCCACATGACCACTTGTGAGGGCAGCTGGAACAGACACCTAGTGTAGCTGGCATCTTTCCCACATTCCCAAAACTGAGCTCTGGTTTCTAGGGAGGAGAACCAAAAATGCATTCTGAGTTGCCAACAAAGACTATATAATCATTCAAAAAAAATTTTTTTATTTGAGCTACAGATGAGTTGCTAAGTGAAGACCAGGAGAAATGCAGAGTTGATGGTTTAATCTGAAGAACCACTGATCTGGGATCAGTGAGAGCAATGGCCTGTAATCACTGGGGACAACAGAGAGTGCCGTTCAATTAAGCACTTCCATTAGTCATTTATAAAATTAATCCTTAGTACTTGATGATAATGTATTAAAATTAAGTGCTGATTAGGGCTGACCCCATAGCAGTTTCTTCAGAAAATTAAAAAGAAAAGTTATTTTTTAGGCAATGTTTTGGCTTCTATTGATGAGATTTGAACCTAGGAAGATACTTTCAGGGAACAGCAGATGTAAATAGGAGCAGGAAGTGGCTGGCCCCTGGGGGTACAGGAGTTAAAGGCAATGTAAACCTCACTAACTGTGACTAATTAGAAATGCAGATTGATTTCGAGAAGTCTGATTTTACAATATTTGATGTGATTGTCCTGCTTTCCCATTTTTTGAGTATACAGATTTGGTTTTAAAATCTGACAGAGCAGAAATTTTCAAGGCAGTATGAACGATTTCTATTTTATCCATTACAATTTTCCTCTAAAACTGATAAGAAAACATGTTGACCACCTACTATGTGCCAGCTACTGTGGTAGGTTCTTTCTATCCATCACATATTTCTCTTTCATAGTAGTCCTGTAGGATAGGTTTTATCTCAATTTCACCAGTTAAAAGCCTGAACATCATAGGGTCACCCTACTGGAACTATCAGGGCTAGGATTTTAACCAGTTCTCTGCTGCCCAAGCCCACACCTGCTCCATGACACTGCATCACCTTCTATGAGCTGCAGTGTAATATATGCCAAGAAGTCCATTACTCCATGTGGTAGGAAGCATTGATTCTTCTGTCTTTTTCTTATCTCTCTCTCTCTCTCTCTTTTTTTCTTTTTAATTAATACTACATAGGGTAAGGAGGTGAGGATAGAGGAATATCAGAATAAGTGAGGCACTATCTTAGAAAGTTCTTTTCTGTTTTGTGTTTATTTTTAGTACGCTCAGCATATTACCTTACACACGTTTATCATTACCTTGGGAAGTATATATTCATTTACTACCATTGACGGAAATTTTACTTAGAAGGAAACTGCAGCCTAGGCATTTTCTGAATGCCACAATCCTCTAAAGAATGGCATCTTAATTAATGAGGTTCAATATTCTGTAGACCAAATTCTGTCATCTAAGTTATACAAATGCATGTAGGAAAAGCATAAAGCAGCTTTGTCCTGTCCCCTGAAAATACATTAAAAAGAACCCCTTTGTGATTTGGTGTGGGTTATACACAATAAGAAAAAAGCATCTCTCAAAGGTGCTAGATCATTTTGCTGAAATGCATCTGATAATAGAAGAGTGAGTTGCTAACATTTTGTGGGCAGCTTGGGGTCCTCTGTGTATCCTTTGATAGCATTTCTTTGAAAAGTGTTGATGTTTGTAGAAAATCCATAGAGTTGAAAACCAGATTGTAAGTTTAGTCTCTGTAAATAGGACCTCCATCATACTAGAATATGATCTAGCCCTAGATCTCATAGAAATCTTATTCATATTTTTGTTCCATGTGGTATGATGCTTGGGATAATAAGCAATTAAGAACTGTTAAAATGAACTAAAGTTATATGTTCAAATCCCAGAAAGGCACATAACTTCAATTTTATTATATACAGATACTTATTTATATATTTGTCTATGTCTTCATCCTTCCACACACACATTTATTGACCTATATATCCATCAATCCAAGAAATGTGCCATTAAAGAAAATTCTGGTTAATTTCTTGATTTTGTAATATAAGAAGGCCTTATTTTTCTTTGTAGCAATACCATTTATAAATTTAATATAATTTAATTTTCAAATCAAGAACAACCCCTTTCTGATTAGTTATGATTATAAAGATTAAACAGGAAATAATTACTGCTGATTTACTAAAATATGTCACAATGACTTGAAGATTGAATTGCTGTTAATTAATTCAATTGTATAGAGTTTCCTCACTCAAGAAGCAGAGAGTCATGTTTTCCGATTCTTTGCTACACTTCTAAATCCCTGATTTAGGGCAACCACAAGCATAGGAACATGCTTTTCACAACAATAATCATTATTCTAGTGATAATGTGAACATTTGTATTCTAAATTGTTTTAAGGAAAAAAGGACAACCTTCTAAGTCCTGGGAAATGAGGTGATTTTACATCAATGAGTAACTATCTAGGATATTAGTTATTTTGTGAGGCATTTTTCATTTTTTAGAAAATGTTACAGAGATTTGGGAAGTGGTTGGATATTTTCCTTTAAGTTAAAAATGTAAGCCTCTCTGCTCTTCCTTCACATTTGAGTTCATGAATAGTAGAACATACATATTTTATTTCTCCAGTATCTATGATAATATTGGACATAATATAATAACTCAAAAGTTAATTCAGCACTTATCTATGGAACACCTAAAAGGTGTCCAACTATTATTAGGCATTTTAAAGAATACAGAGCTAAAGTTAGGACTTTCGAATCCTAGAATCTTTCTGTATCATTGGAAAAACAAGATACACAAAACAAATTGATGTAATGGCATGAATATTTTTCCATATACTCTGTAAGATTTATATGTAGTTATACAATTAGGAAGAGAAGTTTCCTTCGAGATATTTTTGGGGGTTAAGTTACTCCTTCTTTTGATAAGTAGTTCTATGTTGATGTTCTCTTTGCTGGTGATGATTTGTCAGCTGGGGCATGGAAATCCACAAAGCTAGCAGAAGGGAAAGATGGATATTTGATGGTTTCTAGATGGATTGCTACTGCTTTTTTGGAAAACAGTCTTCCAGAGGGCAAGGACATATCGCTAACTTAGTAAAGTGCCTTTCTGCACACATATGATGAATTCATGGTTGTTTAGTTCAGTTAAGATAGAAGTCATTTATGGATTCAACAAGTATGTATTGACTTTGTTATGTGTTGGGCTTGTGCTTGGTACCAAGGAATCCATGGACAGGCAAACCAACATCTTTGTTTCCATGGAGCGTACAATCTGGTGATGGAGACAGACAGCAAGTAGTTCAAGAAATAAGTGATAGAAAAATATGGGATGCTATGAGACTGACGGGGGGCTTACTTAGAAGGTTTCTCTGAAAAGGTGATATTTAAAATGAAGCCCAGGAAATGTAAAAGTGTTAAGTATGTGAAGAATGGGAAGACAGAGGAATAACAGGTATAAAAGCCAAAAAATGGAAAAGAACTTGAGATGTTCACAGAATTGGAAGAAGGAGAAAAAAGTCACAGTGGCTATAGCATAAGTCAGAAAGTATCACACAAAGTTTGAGGAAAAGTCAGGTGCATGGTGCATTTTATAGTTGTGTGAAGATCTTGGGGTGTGTGTCCAAAAGGGCTATCAGTAAATAGCTCTTATCCCTTATCTGAACCTGAACAAAGAGATGACATGTTAGGGTGAACGGGGAAGCCAAACCATCTGCTCAGTGTGGGAGCAAAATGGTCCCAGCTCGGGAACACAAAAAGATGGACACTACCAATCCATTCACAAGAAGAATGGGACCAAGGCAGGCCTAGCTGAGGGGCAGGTGAGACGAGGACCAAGCACAGCACAGCCTGCCAACTAGGTCTTCCAAGCTCGCCATCAGATGTGTTTCACACCTTTTCAGTTAAGGAGCGGGGAAGGACCAGACTCACACCACACCTGAGTCTCTCACAGGAAGGAAACATTCTGATGGTAAAGAAACGTGGCAGGAATAATATAAAATTTGGATGTTGTCTAAATCCACCTTAAGGTTTTAAGGGAGATATACATGATCCAATGCATATCTGTTGTGAAAAGAGTACATTTGATCCTTGAGTAATGCAGGGGTTGGTGGCCCTGACACTCCCACTGTCAAAAATCTGAGTGTAACTTGTAGTTGGCCCTCTGTATCCGTGGTTCCTCCATATCATGACAGATTGTGTAGTATTGTATTCTTTACTATGGAAAAAAATCTGCATATAAGTGGACCCATGCAGTTCAAACTAGTGTTGTTCAAGGGTCAGCTGTACTTCAGGGGCTCAATATAATTATGCCGGAAAGAGGAAGATCCTAAATATTATTTAGAACTAAATCATATCAAATCACCATTATCAATGCAATTTTATATTTAATATAGCATATGACAGTGAAAAGAGTAAAAAAGAAAACTTATAGAATTAGAGAATTAATCACTTCTAGCAACAGAGGCACTGACATATTAAAAAAAAAAAAAGACCACAGAAGTAAAGATCAAAAGCAAAATACCTTGTACTATGTGCATTGCCTGATGTTCCGGGTGTTTAACAAATATTAACTCACTTAATGCACTTATAACCTACTGAGGTTAGAATTATGATTTTTCACCCCCACTTTAGAGATGAAGAGCTCAAACATTAGAAGATTTGAGAGTTTCGTCTGAGGTCAAACAGGTAGTAACGAGCAGAGGTAGGATATTTGGTTTTAACTGCTCTGCTACAGGTGAATAGGTTGGGGATGAGGATGTAAGGATGAGATTGCATTTTCTTTGTCTTAATTTTTGTTTTGCTGCTTTGGGTAGAAAGAACTAGTCATAACAAGAACATACTGTGATGGAGGAACATGAATTTTGCTATATTCATAATTGCTTAATAACATTGTCTCATCATACTGTTCATTAGAAAAAAATTGTGAAGAGGTTTTAAAACAATGCCTACTGTGACTTTTTTCTGGAGTTTCTGAAGAGTTAAATGTAACTCCTTAGTCAGTTGGCTTGGGGGCATGACAATGTGTAGACTGAAGTAAAATATCCTAATGCCTATTATATTAAAATAGTCTTTTATTTTACAATCACCTGTCAACTCATTTGCCTCTGTTAATGTAGCTTTAACTATGACAGACACGGGTTGAAGTAATTAGTGTTTAAAATGTCTCTGGAAATTGTGCTATGTTTTCCCCATCACCCCCTAGAGAAGGTAGATGAGTTGATACACTGTCTTGAAAGACAGCAGGCTTCTAAGAGCTATTTGATGGCCCACTGTTTTTTATTGTAATGTTCTCTACAGGTGTGTGGGTTTTTTTTTTGTTTTGTTTTTTGTTTTGCAATTCACATGTGCTTTCCAGATTGTCTGGAACCTCTAAAAAAGACACATCATTGAGACAACTTCCGTCCACTTCATGGGTGGAAATTACGCTGGCTGCTAGGAAGAGAATGCTGGAAGGTGGTGAAGAGTGAAAGTGGTGGGAGCACTTGATAAACTATTTCAGTAGCCCAGACAAGAAATGATGGTGCCTCAAATAGTAGAATCAAGATATATTTTTGATAAGCACGCTAAGACTTGTCTATAGATTGAGCAATGCAAGAAAGGACCAAATCCAGAATTTGGCCACTTAGAATTATTGGCTGGTCTGTTCTAACCACATGGACACCTTACAGGGGGTTCTATTGTGTAATTTCAGATACAAGCCTATTAGAACCTCATTTCTGATATAGATAAAAGACCAGTACACTTTCTGAAAAAAATCTTTGTAGCCCCTATAAGGATATTTAGAATCTCTTCTTGAAGGCAAATAAACACTGTCTTTAGCTGGTACTTTGCCAAGTTTAACTCCTAAGGACCAATGCTCCAGCAAAAGAAACAGTGTTTATCTCATCAGACATAGGACCACTCCCAAGCATTATTGGACCTGGTCAAGCACCCTGCTGGTGGAGCCATTGGAAATGCTGTCTACTAACAGGTTCCTTTCATAGCCTGTCTTTCCACCCTCTGCAGTGAGGGTACATTTTGTCAGGTCCTTTCTGCATCAGAGGCCTCAAGGAGTAGAGAGACTGAGAGCTGATCGTGAACTAAGGGCCATGGGGACTGATTCCTCTGCTCTTACCTCCTCTGCTCACCCTCGCCTGCTACCCCCACTGCTGTGTCCCTGCCACAGAGGTGCTGTTCAGTCTATTTGTGTTTTCTTGATGACTAGAGAGGGTTAAGTTCTCCTTGTGCTACACAGAAAACGCAGTGGTTCATCTTAATGTCTTAGAACTGATTGCAGAGAAAAAGAAAGAATAAATGGAGGAAAGCACTTTCCTTTAACTTACTCCTCGGAGCATTGTTGGGCTTGAATCCTAAGTGCTCACGCTTGTTTATGCATTTGCCCAAGCCACTTAACTGGTTCCGTGGAAAGTCAATGAATATTTGATGGAGTGAGTGGGTGTGCTGTATTTGATTGTAATGAAAATGCAGAGAAGAGGCACTGTGGAAACGTGTGGGAGAGTGGAATAGGCACAGGATTTGGAATAAAAAAAGACCTGAGTTGGGAAGTCCCATTTTTATATCTTACGAGCTATATGACCTTGGGCCAGGCTCTAAACTTCCCAAAGCTTTAGTTGTCCTGTGTGTGAGATGGGACTAGTAATGCCTAGTCATTGAATCTTGAGTGGAATAAATAGAATATGTCTGTGTTGAGCGTATAGCAGACCCCACAATAAATGGTAGGAGTTGTAACAGAAGTCTCATATTTTGAATCTTCTCTAGTGGGTCACAGAAGCCTATGGAAGCAGACTGTAACTATAAAGTGATGTATACTAGTGGTGACATTGCATTCACATCACTGGGTGTTTCTTCAACCTTTGTTGAGGGAAACTTGAACTTACCTACAGTGTTCTTCATTTCAGCGAATACTCACTGAATGTCCATCAGTATGGCAGCAACAGGGTTAAGTACTATAGGTAAAAAAATAGTAAGACAAGATTCTTGACCCTGAAGGAGGGTAGGAACAAAACCCATATCCTGTAAGATAAAAATCAGTGAAAAATAGAAACTTAACCAGTTTATTGAAAAGCCTCAATTCTTTGGAGCATAAATGTGAAATGACCTTTTTTTTTCAGCAACCACCTCATTTTAATATGCCCCACGTCTTGCCCCTTAATGACATCTTGGGAATCTTCTAGAATTTTTTTGATCAATTTCAGCTATTAAAGTTTAGTACTTTGAAACTTCTTTTCACATGTTTGGTTCAAAACTCTCTACCTCCCCTCCCCTTTCTTTTATGACCTAGCTCCTCCAGTATGTGAGGCAGCATGAGGGGGAGAGAAAAAGGATTCACTCCTGTGTTTTATTTGGAGAGAAAGTCCCTAATTCCACTGGGATGTAGCTGTTTCTGAGTGTGTGGCGCTCATGGTCTTCCTCGGTGTTGATATTCAGCTTCCGTGGCCCTGTGTCCCGTGAGAACTCGTCACCTCTGGGAGACTAGTCCACTGGCCAGGCAGCCCTGGAACCTTCATTACCCTTCACGTGGAGTCATGGACATCCTGTGAGTGTCCCATGGACTTAGGATAAGCTGCACCCACTTTCCCCTAGACACACTGCACCACATTATTTGTACACGCAGGCTGCTCTACCGATTCTTCAGTTTTCGTCATTCTCCAGACTTCAACCAGGCATCAGTCTCTATCATCATGTCTCTTCCTAAACTCCAGCTCTTCCCAGGCACAGATCACCAGGCTCTTCTCTGATTTGCTGGCAGTATCAAGGTGGGCCTGGGGGTTCCGCACCCAAACAGCCTGCAGCAGGAGAAACAGATGCAAGTCTTCCCTTCTTATGGCCACCCCAGATATTGCCTAGTGACTCATGGTGTCACCTACCAATTTAGTTTGAAGGGTTGTGGGAGATAAGAGGGAAGAAACCCTACCAATCTTGCCTCTTCTTTCTTTCCCCCCAGGTCCTCTCATCAGTTTTCAGTGGGTAGAAGTGGAGGAGGCATTGCTGTTGGTGGGACCTGTTCTGCTCTTTTGGAATGCACACGTGGTGCCATCTGACCCGTTGGAGTTGAGTTACTTAACACTCTGACTCAGCTTTGGGCTATAAGAAGAGACTCAACATCATAGAGCAGATACCAGTATCATTCTCTACGGCAATGAAGGGGGAAATGACTCATTTTTCAGAAGCTACTTAGGAAGGTTCCTCAGTTCCTCTCATACCTACTCCCTTGCTTCACATAGCACCTTGGCAAAAGTTAGAGCTCATCGTAGGTTTCTTTGATTGACAATTTTCATTCATAGCTGCTCTCTTGATTTGTTTCTTTACATCTCACACGACAGTCATGTGTTGAGCTGCTGCTCTGTGCAGCTGGTCTGCAAGAAGATGGCAGCACAGCACACTGGAGAGCAGGACTGATGCAGCCCAGCAGAAGCACCTGCCACCCAGACCAAACCAAGTCAAGGAGTTTACGGGGATCTCCTTTAAGGCAGTGATGGTGAAGCGGGGACCCAGAGGACAAGCGAAAGCTAGTGAGACGCAGAAGGGAAATAACAGCTTCTAGACAAAAGAAGGGGCATGTTCAAGCCACTGAAAGAGATTTAGGATGGGTGGAATAGTCCAGAGAGTGAGTTATACTAGGTAATACTGGAAAAATAGGTACTGGATAAAGAAAATAAGACCTCATAGATCATGTTTAGAATGGAGGTAAGAATGAATGAATGAGTAAAAAAGGAATGAACAATCTTACTTCAGGCACAAAGCTCTCGCAAAAGGACAGACAGGTCAGGCTTGGATAGTGATGCTTCCAATGGGAAGGGGTGATCAGCCTACTTCCTCTACCTTCTCCATGTAGGATGTGAGGATGGACATTTGGGAATAAATAAATGAAAAGGGGCTGATGGGCAGATAGCCTTTCCTTTATTTATTGTTTTTAAACTTTTTAGCTATAACTTAATGGTCATTCCTATTATCTATCCCTCCTTTTACTTTAATATTTCTTCCTATTTCTTTGTGTCTCACCCCTTCTTTACCCCTCCAGTGACCCTGTGCTAATTGGGTTTGCTTATCCACAAATGTAATTTTAATTCTTTTGAGGAAAGAAAAGCCATAGTCATTTAGTGACTATTTTTCCCATTAGGGCTGTCTTTGTAGGCTCCACATTCTCCATGGAAACACACACTTGGCTTGAAGTGCTGATGTTTTATTGTGTGGATATCAATAATCTGATGATGTCTTTTCTGAAATATCTGGCCTTTTCCTCTGTGTGCCATGGAGGAAAACATTAGGCTTGTAGCAATCCAACTGCCTTGAATTAGTGACAACGTGCTTTTCTCTGCTGAACTGAAAATGTTTATACCTTGGGAAATATAACTGAAGACATCATGTCACTGTCATTTTTGAAGACACGAATACAGCTTAGGGACAATATCAAATGGACCCATGCAAATCACTCACGTGGTTTGTTCTCAGGTTATGCCAGGGAAATGGCATTATACATAGGATGCGTCTTACAGTTGAGATTTTTCTGGCTTCACAGGTCGGACAGTCTCGCATTAGAAATATTGAGTGACAGCACATGGCTAATACCTTCACTTTTCTCAGGGACTTTATTATCCCCTGTGATTTATGAAGCTTCTTTGTTGAGAGGACCTATGTCTCTTTCCTGAAAGGAAACCAGACTTGGATCTGTTTGCAATTCTTAACCTTTTATTTTCTCAGTTATGGGGTGCCCCTTTTGCATCTTTACTAAACTTGTTAGTCAATCAAGCTTTCCTAAATCTTTCTCCTACCTTCATGTCTCACAGATAGATAGACCTGGCAGAATGGACTAAAGTTTTTCTGTACTATTGTTCAAGCCAAAGATTTGGCTTCATTTTATTCCTTTTCTGAATATCTCAGTGGGCTCTAACTAAAAACAGCCGAGTGGCAAAGTTGAGTAAGTCGTTAACAGAGTGAAATGATTAAGACGATCATAAAAATGTCCTGGGCACTTAGTGAATGCCATGTAAAAGCTAAATGGTTTGCCTATGTTATGCTCTTCAATTTGATGCAGGAAAATGGATGTGGGTTGTGAGCAGGGCTGTGTCCCAGATCCCTGGAACATGCCCCACCAGGTGTGGGTCCTTGGCTTTCGCAGGAAAGAATTCAAGTGTGAGCCACAGTTGAGTAAAGGTAGATTTATTTAGAGAGATACACACCGCATAGAGTGTAAGGGAAGAGAAAGGCAAGGAAACAGGTGTGGGAATTGGGTGCTCAGGTTAAGGTAAAAGTAGGTGCAAACTCCACAGACAGAGTGAGGGCCGTCTCTGGAGAGGAGGGAGCAAAAAAGGGCACCAGGCGTGGTGTCGCCAGTTTTTATGGGCTCAGTAGCTTCATACACCTACAGGTGGGACCATTCCAACTGCCCTGGGGAAGGGGCTGGGATTCCCAGGAATTGGGCCACCTCCCATTCTTTGGCCTTTTGCGGTTATCCTTGGGGCTGTCATGGTGCCTGTGATCATGTTATCTATCACGCTGTTATAATGAGCATATAATGACGCTCAAGGTCTACTAGAAGTCAAACCTCTTAATCCTCAAGGCCAACTGGGAGTTGAATCTTCCACCATTTTGGTGAATCTTCCACCATTTTGGTGTTAAATTGCTGTATCATTCCTTGAATGGCTGTCCCCTGCCCCCTTCCCTCCTGTCTCAAATTCTCACAACAACCATTGGGATAAATACTATTGGTGGATAAAGAAGTGGGCTCAAATTTGTTAAATAAATTGAACAAAATCCCGTAGATATTAAGAAACAGATCTAGGATTCAAACCTGTGTTTTTCTGATTCCATTATCCCAGTGATAAAGGATTCATCAGTGTATTATATAGGCCCCTCAATATTGTTTTCATTTAAAATAGGTCTGTAAGTTTGAAAAAATGCTTTATCCTATACTACTTTTTACAAAACAAGATTGTAGGCCTGATCTTTCTCCTATTCGCTGTGTGGTACTGGATGTAGCACCGAAACTCTCTGGATCTCACTTCCTTGGCAGAAAGCATCAAAGATTTGATGCCTCTTTTAAAAATAAATGACTCTTTAAATAATAACATTAGTAATTGATGATTATATTTATACACTTTATTTCATTAGTATGAGATTGATAGCTTTTGTAATTACAAAGTGCTTATTACAGGATTTGAGTATGAGACAGACACAAAATATTCTAATGAGAAAGACACAAAATATGAAAATGCCTCCATATATCTGAAAATATGGACATTCCAAGGAAAGTTAATTCCTCCTTATTTTATATTTATGCTGTTTTGTGGTACTTATTTATCCATCGCTGTCACCAAGGCAAACTCTTGATAAGGCAAAGATGAGTTTGTTGTGTCCCCTAGTGCGGGAGAAGTCCACTTTGGAATATCTGGGTCAGTGTCTCTGAAGACAGACAAGGTCAGATTTCATTGAGAATTTTAAGTTTGATGTAAGGTGGCTCTTTCAATGAGAGGCTTTGGTTACGGTTGAGTAAGGATCACTACTCATCTGTCCAGGACTGATGGAAACAGCAAACCAAGATGTTGAGGTAAGGGTTTGTATGGTCTCAGGGTGCAAACTGTCAGTTAATGCCTCCTGGTGAAGAGCTGATGGGAACTTCAGGAAGTTCCTGTAATGAGCTATCAAGTTGTTTGCCTGAACAAGAGTCTCCTGGAAGAGTAAAGGGATGCTAATGAAGACAGAACAGTCATGTTAATGCAGGCAGTATTCATCCCCAGTGCTAAAGAATGAGCTCGCCCACTGCGGGGCTGCCTCCTGGCCATCTGTGTTTCTCCACCTGGAGCAGAGTAGTGCCACGGTAGTGGAGGTGGGGAGGTGATGGCGGCAGTGGGATAAATGGGAACACTAGAATGGCTTTTATCTACTCCCCACTTGCCAGATGCACTCCTGCACACTTCCTGGTGAATTATCTCATCTGCTGTTCGTAACAACCTTACTTTCCTTTCACTGATTTGTCATAAAGAGAGATTGTTTTCATTGTTTGAGAAAAAGTTTGTTACAATTAATTGGACTGTCTTTCAATCGATTTATATCATGTAAATCAGCCTACTGTGTTTACCTTTATTCATTCCAACACAAATATTAACATTTCCAACAGATTTTGCCAACTAAAAGCTAAGGGGAACTTCATCCCTCAGTGAAGTTGGTGGGTGAGTTAGAGTAAACTCAAGAAGCTCGTTAACCAATATTTTCTTCTGTCAGAGTTTTAAGCACAGAAAAATCGATTGTGACTTGATCCCCATCCATATCTCTGCTGAGAGCAACTCTGTGACCTTGGGTCTCCCTGAATCAGACTCTTGAATGAATTTTCTCCCCAACACTGATGGCTTTTCCAACTTTTAAGTCTCTGCTGCCACACTGTGGGGAAACATAGAATAATACATTAGCGTAGATGAGTTTTGACATCTTTTGTCATTCACAGCGCCTCAAATTCAATTTAAAAAATAGCATAAAAGTAAGAAAGCTTTCAGACGAAGGATGATGTTAAGTGACGTCATTACAGACTGAGGGAGCGATGGCACTATTATTAATAAGGTTGCTTTACTGACTACTTGGGTAATGAGCTCAGTTCAAAATGTAGTCACTTTAAGAGAGGCAGCCCTGTGTAGCGAAACAAATGTGAGCTTCCAGTTCCAACTGTACCAAGGGTACAGACTTTCTTCCTCATTCCCTTGCAATTTTTCTTCTTCCCATCCTTCTTTTTTTTTTTCTTTCCTCCTTGCACTAAAATTGATTGAGAATCTACTACCCCGTTTCAGATAGTATAATGAATGTTATTAATACAGAATCAAATTAGGTATTCTCTCAAAATTTCAATGGGGATGCTCTTTAGTGATAAAGAAAGGTATATGCAATGAAAATTAGAATATAAAGAAGGTTTGAGAGAGTTAAGCACAAGAAGTCATGAGACTATAAAAAAGCAGCTTTCAAAGCCAGGTTTTGAATTATTTGCAGCAAAATTCTGACACGTTATTTTCTGGGAGTCAGAAATCCCATATTCCCATGACTGTGGCGGCTACTGTCTGCAGATACTCTGAGCTCCCACTGTTCTCCTTATAGTGAGAGCGCTCTTCTGCCATCTTTGTTGGAAGGCAATTGGAACGGATAGAGAGTAAGTCAAGTTATGATCAAACAGAGCCTTCCTCTACAGCTTAGTCAATCCCATTTCAAAGGAGTTGAAAGAGCTTTAGACAGAAAGGTGGAGATCTTTTCAATCTTCTTTAGAAATACGCTTTTTTATATGCGTACATTTTATCATCTATATAATGCAATGTTGATATTCATCTAGTTTTAAGCATCTCTAGGAAACAACACCCAAGAATGGGGACATCCACCAACGTTTAAAAATAGAATGTAAATAAATAAAATATTACCTCAAGGAACATACAAAATGGCCTTAACATATTGAACCTCAACTCTTCCTTTAGGTCATAAAAGTGGTAGCTATACCCTAAAAATGACTGTTACTTATTGTTTCTTTAATATACTGTTTCCTAGAAATACCCACATCGAATTTAAGGCTTAACAAACCTGGGAAGCAAGCGTTTAGTGTCCATATTAGTTGGGGAGATTGAAGGAAGAGTGTGAATTAATATTTGTTAAGTGGATATTATGTGCAGCCATGTGCCAGACAGTTTATATCCACTCGTTTACTTAAACACTCAAAAAAAAAGAAGGTTGATAATTAGCTCCATTTCAGAGATGAGGAAACTGAGGTTCAGGGAGTGTAAGCAAATTGCTTCAGGTCTCATGACTAGTAAATGGCAGGACCTGGATAAAACCAGACCCATGTTGTTCCATTCGACCATCAGAACCAAAAGGAAGCATTTAAAAATCTACATCCAAATGAGAATGTGTGTTATCTAAATCTACCTAAGTTTATTTTTTTAAGAGTAATATGGTGTCAGTAATAAGAGGAGGATAAGTATGAAGGCTTTGCTTTAAATCACATGAAAATGTATTTGCTTATCTTTGAAATGCACAATTTTTTATTAAGTACATTTTAAATTAAGCCTTCTTCTTGGAAGTGAAAGAAAACTGTTAGCTAATTTAAAAGTCAGGAATGCAAGGAGTTCTTTTGAAGTACAGGTTTTCAGAGCCAAAATTCATAAACATCAGTTCAACGGGAAAATCAAGTCAAGTCATTTAAATGCTGAGTCTTTTCATAATGTGAGCCAGACTGTTGCCATTTTTAAATACAAGTGAAATTTACAGTCCAGTGGAAATAGAAACAAACAAACAAAGAAAAAAAAGAAAAAAGCAGAAGGAGGGGAGAGTCTAACTTAGCAGCTTGATTTGGGCTTAAAGACAAAATCCAGCCTCCTTGGATAAAAAGGTAGGAATGTGCTACGCGGTTGTTAGGGCGAGGATGTGAGGTTGAGCTGGATGAGGATGAGGCTGGTGGATGGTCCCTGGACAGAACCTCACTTTCCTCATCTGTTCTTGGGATAGTAATAGTGCCAGGATGTAACACTACTGTGAGCATTCAGCAAAGTTATATATATGTAAAACTCTCAATCCACTGAATGCCCTTAGCACATAGAACCTACCTGGTAAAGGTTCATCTTTATTATCATCCCTACAGACAATAATGGTATTGAGTAGACATGGTGCAAGTTATGGTACTATCATACCAAGTCTCCAGGAGCAGGTTTATATCATAATAGGTGTGTGACCTTCGAGAGTAACTTAATCATTTAAGGTTCAGTTTCCATATCTGTAAAAGGGGAAATATTAATCATATCTAAGCACAAGCTGCTTTGGTCGTCATATGAAAGAATGTTTGTGAAAGGCCTTCTTGAAAGACTACTAAAATGCTGGTAATCATCATCATCTCTGTCTATTTCTTCTAGTTTTCATAGAAGTCTCATCTTAAATCCATTCATGAGTCAGATTAATGGTAATAATAATCTCAACAATATCACAGTAATATAAAATATACTTACTCGCTGACTATCTTTTCTAGCTCTCTTCCAGGAATACTGAGCTAAGAGGGGGAAAACTCTGATCAGATGATAACTCGGGCTCTGAGGGAAGGACATCCAGATTTATATTGACTGGAGAGAAGGAAGATGAGGGTTAGCTTCCCTGCTGTGTATATTAGGAACCTATTTAGCTGCAAGTAATAGCATTCAACTAACAGTGACTTAAGTTAACGAGCTAATATTTTCTTATATAACAGGTTTAGAGGGAGATAGTTTCTGACTCCTGAATCAGCTCACAGCAGTGAGACTGAGAATTTCTCTAGTCCTCTGCCCACAGTTCTCATGCCCATGATTGTTGCCTCGTGGTGGCAGACAGCTGCAGCAGCCCGTTATCCATGTTCAAGGATGGAAGAAGGGGAAATAAATGGTACCAGCCCATACCTGTCCCTTAGGAAGAGAGAGAAAGCTTTCCCAGAATCTCCCGGCAAACTTTCTATTATATCTCAAAGGCCAGAGTGTGTCAGATGGCTACTGCTGGCTGCAATCAACACTGGGAAAATGTATACTTAATTAGGTACAAGACTACTCCTAGTAACAGGGAATATGGAACAATGACTGGATGCAGCTAGCAGTACCTGTCACAGTGCCATTCTCAGAGCTGGCAGAGGAGGGACCATTCCCAATTAGAGGTGTAGGAACTCTGCAGCATAGTAAGCATGATGGTGTTTCCAATAACCTTATGTTATTTGTGAGTGTGTTTTTGGGATGAGATAGAAAGGACATAATAGAATAGATAGAGTTTGAAAGAATTTTGAATTAGTTAGAGGAATGGAGAGAGAAATTTGCTTTAAGTAAAAGTTACCTTGTAAACTATTTCTGTTGTAATAGGAAAAAATAATACATCTAATTTTCAAGTGCCTAGTGAAAATATCACATTATTCCTAATTCAAGTTTTTTTGCTAGAAAAATAGACGCTATCTACTCTGCTCTCCTGGGCAGCTGTTATAACGTTCAGATACTGTGTTAAGTGTTCAAATTGTAAGTGAAAAAGAAATTTGGCTAAGAAACTATAGTTCTGAACAAGTGATTTAAACATCCTTAACTTTTAGGAAGAAAAGGAGATACAGTTAGATGTAATCTATCAGGTGAAATGAAACACATTATAGAAAGTAGTTCCTCAGAAATTTTAAAACTTGATAGCCTTGTACATAAACTGGGCCTGATAAACTTCAAAATATCTGTTCGAAGAGAACTGGGATTTACCTGATTTTTAGTATCGCTGGTTTCTTATAAGAGGAGGCTTTTTATCCCATTAGCTCATCATAACTATCTTTGTAGAATTTGAAATCCTCATAACAATGGAACATTGTGCTGTAAGATTAAACTGCATCGTTTTAAGAACTTTTAGTTTATTCAAGAACAGTATTTGGCTCCAGCGCCACCCAGTGACAAATCTAAAAATTGCATGCTATTGAGTCGACCTCTTAGACTTAACATTTTTCTAATACACAGGCCATTGACCATGTGCTTAAAACATGGCTAGTTCTAATTGAGATTTGCTGTAAGTGTAAATACACATTGGATGACATTAATGCATGTTAAAATGTTCATATTTAGACATATTTGGTTAAAGAAAATATATCGTTCATTTGTATATTTTTTATTATTTTTCATGTGATTATTAGAAAATTTTAGATTTACTCATAGTTTGCATTATATTTCTGTGACACAGTGCTCACTTAGAGACTTAATTGGGTAGTTTTGCCCAGAGAGGTCATTTGGCAAAAGTATAGAGGTAAACCATCTAAATTTATTCAAAAGAACGTGTTGGATCATGAATAGAAGAGATGGTGATAAATATATCCAGGTTTCCTTCATATGTACAATTCTGGTCATGGGAAATGAATTATATTATTACGCTTAATTACTCTTAAGGTGCCTGTATTGAGAATTCACTGGGTTTGGACATTGTTTTAAGGACCCTGCATGCATTTACTCACGGAATCTGCACAAAAATTCTGTAATGCAATTACTGTTATTTTCCTGGCTTTACACACAACCGAGTGAAGCCCTGAGAGCTGAATGCCTTGGCCAAGGTCACATGGCGTGAGATCTGAAGACAGTCTGGCTCTGGAGTCTACATTTCCTGTCCTCCTCCTGAAGACAAAATGTGGATGAAAAAATAAAAACCACATTGGCCACAGGGAAACTGCTTTAAGCACATGTTCACCCCAATGATAGAAAGTAGTCCCAGATTGTTGCCAACTTTCTAGATATTGCCTGTTCTTATTAATAACATTCACATATGTTTATTAGCAATAGAGTCATTTTTAAATGCTATATTTCAGGTAATCCAGAGGTCATTTAGCATCCCCTGCAATCGGGAGATGCCATGAGGATCCTAAGATGAATAAGACCAACGATTTGCCTCTCAGGTGCTCAGAGTTGGGGCAAATTGGATCCATGAACACATAATATAGATAAAGCACACAGAAGGAAAGCCTCCAAAGGAGATAGAATTTAAGCAGAATTTGTAGGAAAGCTAGGATTTGTCAGGCAGAAAAGAGAGGGAATCCAGAGGTCCCATGCAGAGGGGACAGCTTGGGCAAAGTTTCATAATCATGAAACAGCATGACCTGCAGAAAGCTAGAAACAGATCAGTAGTGCATGAGTTTACAGTTGTGGGGAGAGGTCAGGGTGTCAGTCTCACGGGCCAGTCACGAAGATCTTTTTCATCCCCAGGCTCAACTCAGAAATGTGCCAGCTTGCCAACCTGAGTATGAGAAAATGATTTTGTAGGGGAGTTGATAAGTTCTAAGTTTGATTTGATCTAATTTTTTTTCACTTTAATATTGCAATTTTATGTGATAAGATGAGTGCCCTGGGTGAAAAAAATCTATGAAACTAAAGTCACAGAAGTAGTTTAAGAACATGTCTTTCTAAACTTGGAAAGCTCTCCAGGCCCTGTGAAGATCAAATGAACTCATACATATGACATTGCTTTGAAAACAGCCCAGTGCCATGTAGATGTGAGTTTTATGATTATTGTCACCTGGGAGTTGAATCAATCAGGCCATTTAAAGATCTAGGGTACCATTATTTTAAAGACAAACCTTTTGGATACCCTTTTGATTAGTTCTTTAGTGAATATTTTTTAAAAAATCTTATGGGCTGCATCACTACAAGGCTGATAGATTTTCTTTGAGGATTTTTGAGGTCATGACAAACTGGTACATTGATTTTGACTAAAATGCAAAGTCAATTGGTAAAACGGTCAAAATGCATATATGTGTGTGCAGACCGAGACTAATTAAAAAATAATTTCAGTTTGGTCTTGTTCATGTTATTTTTTAAAGATCTTAGTAAGTATCAGGACTATGACATGACAGTATCCAATGTGAGCCTCCACAGTCATTTTAATTTCACCTTGAGGAACTAGGGAGACTCAGTATATACTTTCCTCAAACTGAGTGAGGGATAGATTGCCTCCCTAAATAGAGAAAGGCCCCTCATGTAGACCAGCAACATAGAGACAGGTCTCCAGTTCTGTCTGTCGTCCCAACGGCACTGGCCCAGTGCTGAGTACAAACACGTGCAAAATATGATGGTGGGTGAATTGAATCACCCCAGTGATGTTTAAAACGCAGATCTTTGAATCCTTAGAACCAGATAATGAGAATCTGTGGGGTTGGGGCATGGGACTTAGTATTTTAAACAAACGTCCTAGATGATTTTAACGTGTTCTAAATTTTGAGAGGCTTAGGACCTGAAGATTGTTATTCTAAGTGAAATAAGCCAGAAAGAGAAAGAAGAAAACCATATGATATCACTTATATGGGGAATCTAAAAAAAAGACAAACAAACTTATTTACAGAACAGAAACAGACTCACAGACATTGAAAACAAACTTAATGGTTACCATGGGGGGAAAGGTGTAGGAAGGGATAAATTGGGAGTTCAAGATTTGCAGGTACTAATATATTTGAAATAGATAAACAAGTTCATACTGTACAGCACAGGGAACTATATTCAATATCTTACAGTAACTTATGGTAAGAAAGAATATGAAAATGAATGTATATATGTTCATGTGTGACTGAAGCATTATGCTGTACACCAGAAATTGACACAGCATAGTAAACTGACTCTCTCTCTCTCTATGTGTGTGTGTGTGTGTGTGTGTGTGTGTGTGTGTGTGTATATATATATATATATATATATATGTATATATATATATATGTATAATGAAATATAGAAGCAGTATACTTTTTAAAATGTTGTCATAAACCCAAGGTAAGTCAGGAGGCTGGAATTTTATCATATTAAATAAGTCCCAGTTTTCCAGACCACATCAATTTCATGCCTGCATAATGAGACAACTGGTATATGTGACTGTAAAATCACTCTCAATAATAAAGAACAGGTGTTTATCCAGTAGAACTGGTAAATATAAGTTCCACAAACTGTGGATATACATTTCCTGTGAAAAATTAGGATGTGTTAGCAGCTCTGTGATTTTACATGGAGTCCTGATGTTCCTCTCAGGGTCAGCTAAGGGTTACAGTGAGCCCTTTGTTAAGTGCAAAATGTGGTCAGGTTTGTGCCTTCTAGTCTAAATTATGCCAACTTGCAAGGCTTTTTAATAAGAAAAATGAATTTTCTCATTAAAGATAAAGGTCTCATTTCTGATTTCATAATTTATTCCTGAAAGAGACAGTATTGGAGAAAAGAAACAGTGAAATAAAGAGAGAAACTTTTGGCAGAAGGAAAGAGTATCTTGGACTCAGGGAACGTTGAAGAGGAAATCATGTATAAATCAGAAGATCTGAGGTTTTTTTTTTTTTAAGTTGTAAAATTTGAAAAAAAATTTCTTCTCACTCAAAAACTGAGATCCTGGTATTTATATGTTTTGGGGGGAAAAAACTGGCAATGGCAAAGAACTGCCTGATAATTTCTCATTTGTGATAATTGTTCAGCTTCAATTCATTTAGGGAAGATCTAACCTATTTTATGTCTGGCGATTAATTCTTTCATAAAAAGAGAACTGCCCCCTCACTCCAATTTTCTCATTCTAGAGCAGGCTGTTAATTAGGGGGAAAATGCTAATTTCCATTTTCCTATTACCATTTTGAACATGTATCAGACCTTGAAATAGGGATGAATGTGCCCTGTTTTCAGCTTCATTTTGACAGGAAAGGGATCTGGGCTACTACAGTGTTATCATTTTCATAAAGAAAATGTCTCTTTTATGCTGCCTTCCTAATTTTGAACCTCAGTTTGGGAATCCAGGGAGAACTGGGTAGATACCATACTTAAGAGTTATAATCTTCAGCAAGTGATCTGCCTAAGACTATTTGTGTGTGTGTGTGTGTGTGTTATACAGAATGCTCTCATTTATCTGTGTATCTATCTAGAGAGACAAAGTGACAGAGAGAGACAAAGACAGTTATTTTTAAAATTCAGCAAGGGAAAATCTGAACCTAATATAAAGAAAGGAGGAAGCTGCAAATACTGCAGCAGTGCTGATAGCAGTATTTAAGCTTATTTAATCTAGATGTTCACGGAAAATAGGTCTACATGGTAGGTAATTGTGTGTAGGCTGCCTCTCCCAGAGCAGCACATTTTTGCATTTCCAAAACATGAAATATGAAGATCAGAGCACTTAGTTGCAGCAGAGTTGAAGACCATTGCCATCTAGGACTAGGGGGACTGCTGAAGACCTCTGAGAGGTGCAAAACCTTTCAGTTCATTTCGCCAGACTGTTTTTCATTCCTTTTTTTAATTCCCAAACGGGAAATTGAGGAATGTTTAACATGTAAGGCTCACGGGAGAAATTGAGACGTCTGAATCATGAATGAGAACTTTGTGGATGTGATGGTGACTGTCTTCTTTCAAATAAAACCAAGGAGACGAATTAAAGGTAAGGACATAGTACTATGTTCTTTTTCAACTGTGATTTCTGTAACTTTTTTTTTACATGTGTAAAGTCGTGAGAAGTTACTTGTTTAAAGATTCTTTAAATTGTGATTTGCTCAAGTTAGGGCAAGGGGCATGCATGTGGTGTGTGTGCTAGGGTGACAGGGATCTAATAATAAATTCTGTAGTCAGTATCCACGGATACTAATTTAAGGCAGTAAGGCAGTTGTCAAACTAAATATTTTTTCACACTTAAATATTGTCACTGACTCAGGCATAATTTCATGATTAACTATAAAGCCTTAACATCTTGGGAAGGCAAGAGAACATGAAGTTGTGTGGCAAGAATGTAAAGAATGCAAAATACCTTGACTTATAAGAAATTCAGAAGTTCGAGATTAGAGGTCTCACCTAAATGTTATGCTACTATCCTCGTACTTGTGCTTTAAAGACTTTTCTTTACTTGGAACTATATTAACAAAGATTTGAACATGGAGTGTCTTCAAAGTGAAAAAGATGAAGCTAAGAAAAATGAGAATCACCTTACACATTGAGATGGGACAAAAGGTGTGACTAGTGTCATCGTCATTTGGGAGTCATGATATAATT
The DNA here is from genome assembly GCF_009834535.1 of Camelus ferus. NCBI lineage: Eukaryota > Metazoa > Chordata > Mammalia > Artiodactyla > Camelidae > Camelus > Camelus ferus. Next base: position 14,945,741 of record NC_045697.1, on the reverse strand, counting down.
TTCAACTCTGCATAGTCAATGGTTTTAACCTGAGTTCCATAAATTTAATCAGTTTTAATTTGACAAGGTCTCCAATAAAATTTTAAGCCTGAATAATGAGCTCAGATGAGACTTACAGGCATTTTCCATGGGATTCATTAGAGTAATTTTATGGTTGAGTTTGAACAAAAATAAACACAAATACATTCATTTCCTCAGTTCCTTTTTCATACATTAAAACAGGATTTAATACTGGGATAAACTTATACATTTCTAATAAGTCAATGCCCTTAAACTTCCATGCACTTTTCAGTAAAAAAAAGAGTAATGATTTAATTCTATATTTATTCCATATCCTATGTCTAATTTAAGCCCTCTGGGGCAAAGATAATTTTTAATGTTTTTTGATTGGTTTGTTTTGGTTTTTGTTGACTGCATATTGAATGTTGAGTTTATTGCCTTTTTTATTTTAAAAATGCACATCACTGCAAATCTGTGAGGCTACAGGGGTTTGATAAAAGGCAACTCACATGTCAGTTGACAGCCCTTTTGCCCACTGAGCTGACATCCTCCTGACTGAATTCTGGCTGCTTCTCGAAAATGTGCAGGTCAGGTCAGATCAACAACAGGTCAATCTCTTGATGACCCATGGAGTTCCAGATGCTGCTCTGCCTTTGAGCTAAGTCAGGGGTATTGATCGTCATTGCTCCTCCAGTTAGGTGGTCCCTTTTGCTGGTAGAGTTGAGTGTCTTATTTAAGCCACAGAACTCTCAAAGCGCACCGAGGACTGTGAGACTGTGTGCAGGCTGCCCTGCAGAGGGCGATCTACAGTGGAGCCCCTTCTCTCTGCGAGGGATGAGGGATGTCTCTCTCTTTTTATTTTTATTTATTTTTTAATAAATAAGTAAGCCTCCAGGAAGTAGTTTAAGTTGAAGTTGCTAAACATCAAATAAACCGATGAGTGGTAACTTCAGAAAATAGCACCAGGTCACTTGGCTCCTGACTCAGTTCTATCACCTGGGCACACCTCAAATTAAGGTGACAAGTCAAATTGTGCCCTGGTAGTTTCCATGATGGTCTCTGAGACACACGCATGTCCAAGATGAACACAAAGACATGAGCCCTTTAGAAATAGTGGGACTATAGAGATTGATGCTTAAGCGCCTCTTAGTCGGTTTTATTTGCTGTCGTTGGAGTTGTGGCAGCCCTTTTATTTTACTCCCTACATGCTGGGGTTTATAAAGGAATCCAGTATTATCGACTTTGTATATGAATTTGAATTTCTGAGTATGTCAAATACATTTTACCAAGTCATAAATTACTGTCTGTGTTCCTGGATACTTCATTTTCCAAAATTATAAGGATAAAACCTGCTTTGTGAATATTCATTTTGTGTGTGTGTGTGTGTGTGTGTGTGTGTGTGTGTGTATGTGTGTGTGTGAGAAAGAGAGAGAGACTGGAAGTCAAGAACCAGCCTAATATATTGTATAGTACTTGGAAGATAAATCAGCTTTTTAAAGTAACGGTTACATCCATCAACTCTGAAATCAAAGTGTCTATGCATAAATTATAATGTTCTATTTCAAAGTGACTGTTTAATCATCAGTTTTAATATGTTTTTTTAAAGTGAAATACTTTCATCACACTGTACATCTGCTGGTAGAATCCCTCTGTGTCCTCAAAGACACGAGATTCCTTATGCTATAGCCAAATTACTCCGCATTTTACATAAACTTACATGTCATGTATTTGTCAAATAGGTATACTCCTGAGAGATTTCTATGAAGGAAAAAAAGGAAACTACTTTATTCAACTTTTTTGCCAATAATTTCTTAGATCTTTTAAGTACATCCTTTATGCTATCATATAGTTCCATTAGTTTTGAGTTGTTATCAATGCTTATGTTGTATTTTTCACAACTTCTTAAATTAAAATAGAGTTGATTCACAATATTCTACTTGTTTTAGGTGTACAATATAGTGATTCAATATTTTTATAGATTATACTCCAAAGTTATCATAAAATATTGGCTTTGTTCCCTGCACTGTACAATATATCCTTGACTTTAAATGATATATGTGGAAGATATTTTAATAAAGAACATTATAATATCGTGTAGCCTTGTAAGTAAGCCAGTTCATCATGGGAACAGTGATTGTATCGCTCAAGCAGCAAAGAAAATCAGTTGCCCTTTTCCTGGTTGTGAGTTTTCCAGCTGGGTTAGGTTTCTCATTTCCTTGTGAATCAGAGTCACTGTTCACTCTTCCATAATGTAATGTACTTTGTGCTTCGTTATGAGACAGAGGTGTGTGATCCACTTTACTAGCACACCCACCACTCATCTCTAGCACCTCTCATCAGCACAGTTCTTTTTCCTTGATTGATGTCAACAGTCTGTGTCCTCAAGTTGTTGTAACAAGAGACTAAGTGTGGAAAAAAAAAAAAAAACAACTGTCCAATGAGAGGTATTTACATTTACCTCTTGTCCAACTGCCTGTCTCTTTACTATTCCCACCCCCACCAACCAGTTAAATTGGTTAAATGTATCAGTGTATCTCTCTGCTGATCATGATCTTGCTTAGTTATCCAACAATCCATTCATCCATTGATTTATTTGATGATTTATTTAATTAATGCAATTATTCATCTGGTTCAATAGAAATGTTAAATTATAAGAAAAACATAAATTAAAATAATAAAGCAAAACCTGAAAAAGGGACAAGAAAAATATTCAAAAGTGAAGTAACACTAACAGAAAAAGAGTGATAAGTAGCACAGAGTAAGGTCTTGAGCTGTTCTTAGGGCTGATGTCCATATTTGTCTCTGAAGTATCTTCTGGCCAAAGACAATTGCATAGTTGTTAGTATCCCAAAGGAAAAAGTAGTAGTTCTTTGGGGGCAACCAAAATTTCTCACAACAGTTAATTCAAGGAATTAAAAAAATTTTTTACCTGCATATAGACAGCCTGTACCTTCAGTTGCAGATTTGAAAATTCTGTTTCCATCAACGAATGATATTCAGGTGAATTTATTCCTGCAGTATCTCACTCTGCTAGTAAAGTTTTAAATTTGTAAAAATCTGTAGTCCCTACCCCCTCTTTTAAAGTCAAGATTTGAAGTGAGGGCTTTCTGAAAGATTGTGGCAATTCAAGAATCATTTGCTTAGATACTACTACTTAACCAACATTATAGTAGACACTGGGGACGTAAAGACAGAGCTTGCGACGTCCAAAGAATTTTTATATACTATGCAGAATTTTCCACCAGAGTGCTGTGATCAGATGGATTAGCTATAGATGTGTCATCCACTCTTTTGAGTCAGGCCCCAATAAGGGTCCTTCTGCTCGTGTCGCTTGTGCCAATAAAACGAGACTGAGTTCGGTTTAGAAGTAAAGGGAAACTTTGTTCTTGGATCACAGAATGGAGAGATGCCAGCTTGGGCTCCAGAGCACAGGCTCTCCTCTCCCCTTAGTCCCGGGGCGGGGCTGCTTGACAGGGATCTGTCTCCGGGGAGGGGGCGGGGCTTCTCCCGGGCTGGCGCAGGCGCAGCTCAGCGCTCCAGGTCACGGTGCCCCGCGCAGTCTCTGTGCACACTGCCCGCCGCCGCCATCTTGGATTGCGGCGTCTGGCACCCCGGGCGCTTTTGTCCCCGGCCCCGCGGAGCCGAGGTGTCCGTGAGGCCCCAGTGCACCAGGAACTCTGATCTGAAAGGCCAGGGGCAAGGCTTCCTCCCTCCGTACCCTACGAGCAAGTGACACGAGACTGAGCACAACGGAAAAGGGGGAAAAAAAGGTTAGACTTTATTCTACTACCCAGATTACATTTTTAATTCCTGTGAATTGTTAATGGACTTTGCTGTTGACAGATGGACGACAAGCTTTTGTTGTTGCAATTATTTATTTTAGAATAACTTGTGTCGTAACTTACCAATTCAGGATAGTTGTATAAAGTTTCCTTTGAAATGTATGTAAGCGAAATTGTGAGTTGATTTAGAGAAAGGTATCCAATACAGAAAAGGTTTAAGAGGCAGCGGCGTTGGTTTTGGAGGTGGTGTAACTAATGGCATCGTTTGGGGCATATTCTTGTAGAAGGCTGTGAAAGACTTATAACAGTGGAAAGGATTTACTGTAACAATGGAGGTGTGGACTTGATGTGGCTTTAATGAAAAGGTGAGAGTGAAAACTGGGTGGAGTGAGGGAAGTTCCCAGAAAGACACCCTAAGCCAGGGCTTGACAGGTGTGGGAGTTCATCCTTTGGACAGGGGGATGCATTTGAGCTGAAAGGTAGTGGTACTAAAGCCTGAGGTGTGAAGCTGCATGATTAACAATCTGTAAGTAATTTGATAAGGACAGAAAACAAGAGTCACATGGAAATGTCAGAGGGATAATTACTGAGACAGCTCTTACTGAAGGCTGCCTATGAGCCTAGCACTATTCTGCAGACTTTCTGTTTACAGATCCTTTCATCTTACAGCAGTCATTCGAGGTGTGCATTTTCAGGCAATTTCATTGCCCTGCTCCAGGGGGTGCTGTTTGCATCATACTTCATGTGAGTGGCGCTCCATATAATTTTACATATGTTTTATAGATGAGAAAACTTCAGCACAAGGCAGTTAAATAACTTGTCCAATATCACAGAGTTGTGCATATGAAGGCTAGATTTTTAACTCGACTAGTTTACTTTAGCTAAAGGAGAGATGACCCCTTCTACATGCCCATGAGATGGAGACTGGACATTATCCTCCAGACACTGGGATCTGAAATATTATGATAGGGGTTGCAATGATCAGATTGGTACTTAGAAATCTATTGCTGGCTGCAGCATGTTGAGAAGATTGAATGAGGTTGAGCCTGGAAGCAGGGAGGCCAGTCATGTTGGATCAGTCAAGAGCTGATAAAGGTCAAACCAAGATCAAGATGGCGATACTGGTTTGGAGTGTGTCAGGTGTCTGTCCCCTTGCTAGAGTTGGGCTAGACACTTTTTTACTCTCAGGGCTTAAGAAGCCAAACTTTCTGAATCTATGTCCCCAGGCTGAGCTGTCCCACTGGACCCTGCAACAAAGGAAGAAAGTAGTTGACACACTCTTGTCACACGTCCCTGATTTGGTCCCATGATTTTTCTTTGTTGATTCTCAGCAACGTTGGTCAGCCTATCTCCAGTAACGAGACACCTCTTCCTTCCCTGTTTCTCTGATAAGCTGTGGTCTCACTCCCAATCTCCTGAGCTCCTTCTACAGAGGTAAACTTTCATTTGAAGTGGGATCCAAAGTTAATGGATGGTGTGATAGCATAAAAAACAAACAAAGCAACTTTTCTTGCTTGTTCATTTTTATTTTGGCTTGTAGTATCTTTTTGTATTAGCTTGTAACATATGAAAACATTAATTTATCTTAGAAGTATCTCTCAAAGAGTGGCCCTAGGACACCTGCATCAAAATCAGCCCCTGGGTTTAAACCATGCAGATTACTGGGCCCCACCCACAGACCTCTGGAATGAGAATCTGAGGATGTGAGCTAGAATTTGCTATTTAACTGGCGCCCCCAGTTATTTCTGATGTCGACAGTCAACAGACTCCACTTTGAGAAAGACTACTCTAGGACCTAGCAGTACTGAAACAATATTTTGACTGAATTAACTCCCTTTCTTTTAACTCTAATTTTGTGTAGCTCGTGCTATCTCTTGTGGAAGATATAGGAAATAAATTAGGTCAATTTGTTTAAGTGGCCTCAGTACTAATCATCAGAACTGGTGGAGAATGAGGTCTCTCTACAGGGGAAAATGCAAAGGGTGTGTTGAGTTCTGGATTGTTTAGGGATCCAGACTGTACCACCACCAGCAACAAAAAAACTCAGTGTTTAAAAATGTTGCCACTCTTATAAATTAGATGATGGATTTCTTGAATATGTGTAAGCACATTTGACTGTCCTTTATGATTGGATTACCACATTCTTTTGATTCTTGTTTTGTGGTTGGCTTTATTCCTTTGATAACTGTGTAAGTTTAAAAAGCAAAAGCTCTAATCTGTTCTTAGAAAAACAATGATCAGTACATGTAAACTAAAAAAAGTGCAGAATATTGTGTATATATATGTATTTACATGCAATATAATGTATATGTGCAAACTATAAAAAGTCTACCTAATAAAACTGAAAAAGGAAAAAAATTACAATTAAAAAAGCAAAGAAGAGAAAACATTTCCAAGTAAAATAAAAATAGTTCCTCATCTACCTTTAACCTCCCCCACTCACTGGTCTTAGCAACCAACTGTAAACATTGAAAATCACCCATCAAAATGCATGTTCAATTTGAAATCAGACAGCCTTACTAGTTGCCTATATGTGGAAGTCTGTCTGCCTTTGTAATGAAATTAATTCCTTATGAGAAAAAAAAAATGTTACCACTCAAAATACTCACCACAAAATCCTAAACCTCCTCATCATTCAACTTCATCTGGAGTCTTAACCTAGTATTCTGGGGTTGTTTCCATATTCTTATTTAATCTAATCTCCTACTTTCCCCCAGCCTCACAGAGTCTTCCACAGCAACCACTGGACTGCAGTCTGTCCTTGGCAAAGTCCCTTAAGTCCACGCTTCTTAATGTTCCTTTGAGCTTCTCCCCCAGTCTTGTCAGATAGTGTTGTCCTTCACCCCTCTCCACTGATACCACAGAACCAGTAGAGGGAGTTAAGTGTCTTCTTTCACTTTGATTGCTGCTTTAGAATTCTGTCCCTTTCTCCTTCCAGAAAAACTCCAGTTGCAGTGAAACACTTATAAGTTGAGCCCCTCTTCTCCAAGTATGGGATCCTGACCTTGTTGGAGAGGGCACTGTGGTGATTCTAGGGAAAACCATAATGAGGAGGTGTCTAATATTAGAGGCACTCTACTATAAAACTGCCTGAGAGAGGCGCTTGAGGGAGCTGCTGGCTGCTGTGCCCAAAAGGAGATGGTTCTGGAGAAATCATGTGCACTGTGGAATTCTGCCGAGTACGCACACCACAACCAAGAAGGAAAACCCCTTCTTGTAATGCCTACTCAGTGCCCTCTGCTAACTGAGCTTAACATCCAGCCAGCTGGCAAAGAAATACTGTTTACAGGGATTAGCTTCATTTTCAAATATCACTAAAGAAGGATAGATAAAGAGTTGAAAGTCAATAAATCAGTAACCAGCATACACACACATACACACACACACACATTGCGGTTTTAAAAGCATATTGAAGATTTACAGCTTGCTCTAGTATCTTTTGCTAATGTCTCTCCTTGGCTACTTTTTAATTTTTTTTTTTAACTCAACTTTTCTTCCAGAATACATTACTGTGTCAGGCTCAAAATTATATTCCTCTGGGAAATTTTAATTTTGAATTGTGTCGCACCTATAAGTTAATTTGGAAAAATTTGTTAACTTTGCCATATTCACTTTCCAAACAAGTACATAACATGCTGTTTTTTAAAATTAAAAAAAATGTTTTATGTCTTACTAAACTTTTATTGAAATTTATTTCCTATAGAAGACTTTCGGATTTCTAGTTAGGCCTAGTCCTAAATGTTATTTTAAATGTTAATTAATTAACATTATTATTGACTAATTTTAAATGTTATGATTGATATTGGTGGTAATGCAGTTTTGCATTAGATGTTCCCCGCATTGTATTTTCTATCTTGTTGTCATTGGTATTTAGAAGATTATTCATTTTTAAAGTCAGTCCCTTATGACTTCTAATAGATTTCCAGTTAATTCTCCTCAATTTTTAAGGCCAAAACTCAAATTAATTAAAAATAATTGCATCTCCTATTTGTCATCCCATGAATATTTAACACTGAGGTAGTTGAATTGGCATCACCCAGCTATGGGGCAGAGTCTCATCCCAGCTCGGTCACTTACAAGATGTTTGATGATCTGGACCAATTTATTGAGTTGCTATTTCATCATCTGTGACACTGGGGAGTAGTTCTCTCTACCTCATATAATCGTTATAAGGATTAAAGGAGATAACGATTGTAAAATCCTTCATACAAAGCATATGATAAATGTCCTCTTTAAATATTTAATAGAGAGTAGAATGAACCTTTTTCTGTTATCTTTATATCTGGGCTCTAGCTGTAGTGCCAGGCACCAGCTTGCTGAGAGGCTGCCTCCGTGGTCATTTGAACTCCCATATACCCTATTAAAAAAAAAAAGCCAAAAGTCTTTGGTAGATGGAATTTGTTACTGTGGTAGTGAGTCTTAGATCTACTCAGACAGGCCCTTGTCTTTTCTCCTACCCTTTATAAATGGAAAAGGTGTGCTCCATTCAAGTGAAAGAAGGAATTTTCAGGAGATCATTTCAGAGATAACTGTGTGGTGTGCTGGATGGGTGGACAGGGCACTTATTGCCCAGCCAGAAACTTGCTGAGTAGCAGAAACTTAAGGGCCGACCTAGTATGCTCGAATGGAGTGCAAGGATACAGTTCTTAGGAGACCTTAAACATTTCCTCAGTAGTTAGTGGTGTGCACACACCTGAGCATAGGCTGGCCCTTCTTTCTTCCTGGAAAATTCTGAAGGTAGATGATTTCTGGAGCTCCTGGAGGTGGGAGAACAGGATAGACAGGGGATGTCGTAGCTGAAGCTTCCACCAGGATGTAGTGATTTCCCATTGGCCTAGTGGATGTTTTAGGAGATAATCACAACCCATCTAGTGGGACCTTAACTAAGAGGGCTATCTACTAGACAAAGGGGCCCCGCGTTTAGAGTCTGTGGGGTAGACTGGAGTGAATAGGAGGCTCAGGAGCTGTGACTTCAGGTCAGCCAGTGAGTGGTCCCCCTGTGTCAGAGAAGAGTGCACCACAGATGGCCTAGCAGGGACTCCATTTATGTCCCAGTAGGAAGCCAGTATTTGGAATCCAAAGGTAAAATCCAAAGCCAAAGGAGAACTCTAACCAGCGCCATGTAACTAAAACACCTGTTGCCTATTCATTCTCCTCTCAACTCCTCTCACTCAGACTTTGGAGGGCTCTGAAGCAGCAGACTGAGTGGCAGCATGAAGAGCTGAAAGGCAGAGAGGAGTAAAGGGAGCTGTTTACTCCACTATAGCTCCTCGAGGCTGGGCTGTAGCCTGGGTGGGGGCTGCAGGGGAGAGGTTTGCACTGGAGGATAAAGTGTTAATTAGACTGGATTGAATAGGTTCATACAGGAAGTTGAGTCTTAGATTTCAAAGTGGGAGTCTTCCTTAAAACATAAATGACGTAGAGCATGGGGTGATTCCCCAGATGTTATGCAGAGATGGGGAAGAGATAGCCTGAAGGCAGTGGTTGAAGACAGATCAATTTATTTCCTGATGTACCTCCTGAAGTTAAGACCGTTCAAGTAACCAGTCCACGTGTATCTGCTTAATGCCCTGAGCTCACAAAATGGGCTCTTGGCAGAAGAACCAGTGACATATAATCAATAATGTTTTTTTATGTCTGTTCATGGAAATCCTAGAGAAATGAATTAATAAAATGACTTATATCAATGGATATATTTACAGATCTTCCTCGACTTATGGAGTTGCCTCCTGGTAAATCCATTGTAAGTTGAAAATATTCTAAATTGGAAATGCATTTAATGCACCTGACCTACCAAAGATCATAGTTCAGTCTAGCCTGCATTAAGCATACTCAGAATACTTACATTAGCCTACAGTTGGGCAGAATCACCTGACACAAAGACTGTTCTACAATCAGGTATTGAATGTCTTATTTAATTTATTGGATACTGTACTGAAAGTGAAAAGCAGATTGGTTGTCTGGGTGCGGCGTGGTTGTAAGCATGTTGGTTGTTTACTCTCCTGATTGTGTGGCTGATTGGAAACTCTGTCTCGCTACCGCTGCCTATCAAAAGGGAGTGTTGCTAGCCCCACCAAAAAAATCAACATTCAGAACTCAAAGTATGATTCCTACTGAATACTTAAATGCTTTTGCACCATCGTGAAGTTAAAAAAGTTTAGTAGAACTATCATAAGTTGGAGACTGTACTGATATTTCCATTTCAGTCTTTTTTTTTTATGATCATCCACTTAAGTTGGAAATTATAGCAATTACATTTCAACTGTAAAGCAAACTATCACACTCTTGTTCAAAATCACAATTAACTGTCCTTAGTTATAGCAGGTAATCTGTCCTTGGAGGTAAAATGGCCACTTCTAAGATTGTGTGCCAGAGAGTTAGAAAAAAGTAACTTTTATCCAGTGATTCTGTGATTCTGTGATTTTTCCCAAGGTATATGATCTTTATTCTTTTCATCTAATCAATATTTCCTTGCATCTAATATTCCTCCCTGAGTTTTTGATTTCAGAGTTGCTGGTGGTTTAACTCTGAATATGTTATTTAAAATAGCACCCAAACTTATAGCAAATGAATCTTAGCATATTAATCAAGGTAACACTAACACATTAGCTGAAGCAACATTGTTTTAACAAGCAAATCCCAAAACAAATGAAGGTGGCTTGTCAGAACAAAAGTTTATTTCTAGCCCTTTATAAAGTCACAGTAGGTATTTCTGATAAGCATAGAGCTCTGTATTGAATGCCATTTCAGGGACACAGTTTTCTTTCATCCTGTGGCTCTGTAGTCTTTAACACATGGCTTCCAAAATTGTTGCCAAAGGAGGAAAAGCATGGAGGATCATGCTGGGAAGTTTTTATGGTCCAGACCTGGCTTCCATTACTTCCACCAGAGCCCACTGGTCACCATTTATTCACAAGGCCCGACCTGACCCCAGGAGTGCCTGAGATGCATTGTCTTGTCTTGACACGTGCCAAGAGGAAGAACAGGAGACCTTGGTCAATAGCTAGGCTGCCTCTGCCACACTTGGCTTATTCTATCTCCATTCAAGCCATCCTTCCTGTAATCATGCTTTTTATTTTATAAGCCTCACTTTACTTTAAATTGGAGAGTAATGGGGAGATTTTTTTTCCCCCATTTTAAGGCCTTTGCACCTGCTGTTCTTTTTGCTTTGAGTACGCTTTCTGTGGAACTCTAGGTCTTAATTCAGTTGTTACCATTTCAGAGTGGGCTCTTCTTAAAATTCCAAATTGAGCAAACTTCCCACTCACTCAGACATACACTAACACACACCCTACTTTCCCTTCATCGTTAATGTATATATAAAGCACCCAGGACATGAGAAGCCATGATAAATGCCAGGTCTTTCTGTTTGCCTCGGCCTGTAAGCTGGCACTTGTTTCTGGCCAAAACTAAAACCACTATGTTTTAGGTGAAGTAAAAACAAAGAATGTTTCAAATATTAAATGATAATGTGCACATTATTGACTTCCGTCGTTTTTCTAAATGGCTCTTCAAATGAATTAATCTGTTAGGAATTCTGTTTCCTAAATGAGATTTATGAGTATTGGCTAATTCGTGTTTCTAATATTCCCAACTACGTTCATAGCTGTTTTGTTTTTATTTTTGTTTTTTCCTTCGGCCTTACTGTGTTTAGTATTTTAAAGTCTCTTAAGAGAGAAAAGTCTTTATGTGTATGAATTTTGGAGGTGGGGATGGAGTAAGGTTGGGAGACTGTCAGCACAGAGATATTTGTACTCTAGGAAATTAAATGAATATTGCATTAGCTGATTTCTCTCCTACCAAATTCAAGTCCTCAAAGAGATCTCAGCTGCTATTCAAACCTTTCTTTCTTCAAATAAGGAATATAGTCAAGTTAATACTACCCACTTTTCACAGATGAGCTGGCAAAAGCCCAGGGAGCTAAATGACTTTCCATGTCACCACCCCAAAACCCTAAGTTTATGAGAATGGATGTACTTCAAAAGTTCTCTCTTAAGTACATTACCTACCGACACAAAATAAAAAATAACTATCAGAGCAAAAAGACCATTTTACATGTATTCTGTACCCTCAAATATATCATATAAGGTCACACAAGCTAGAATAACTGTTTGAAAAATAAACTAGTCAGCCAAGAAATGGCAGGTCTCACAAAACTTATCAAAGTTCACTTTTTCTCCCAATCAAAGAACTTTGGGATGTCATATTTTTCTTCATCCAGTCTGGGAGGATGTGTCAAAATCTTGTTGTTTATACAGTTCAGCTCATCCGATGGAAAGTTTGGGAATAAAAGCTCCCAGTGATGAAAGCTGCCTATGTTCTGAGTGTAGAGAAAAGTAGTGACATCTTTTTAATTAGAGGACAAACTCAGAATATCTACCCTCCAGGCCTTTGCATCACCAAAGCAATTTCCAAAGTTGGAATTGTCTGCAGAAAAAGAATAATGCAATTAAATGTATTCTCAATGCATCAGGCAGAAATTAGAGCACAACTGAAATGCTTAATAGTATAATCCCCTAGCTACACCTCCCTGAGAAATGAAGATGTAAGATTCTAGTGAGCTACTCATTAAAGGGACTGCAGAATAATAGGATTAATGAAATGCACTAATATAATTTATTTTCATCATAAATTTTAGTCATTTCAGACGTTACTGAATTACCTACATTGCAATAATAAAGGTTTTTTTTTTTTAAGTCATTGGAAAAAAATCATCATGCCAGGGGCCCACCTTCTTAATCAGCTGGAAGGACATTGATTTAGTGCTGGAGGGAGTCTTTTTGAACTCATTGTTCATGAACCATCAGTGTCTGGGACTCTCATTTTCTCTTTGTTCTATTTATTCAGCGTGTACTGAGTTACTGCTTGTTGCCGAGCACAGTGCCAGGTGCTGCTGATCAAAGGGAACTAAGGCTTCGTCCTTGCCCTCACAGACTTCACTCTCTAGCTCACAAACATACAAACAAATAATGACAATATGTGATGAGAACTACAAGGGTATGAACATTCTGCTGTGAGATACAGATGAGAAACCTTATCCATGAGCCTCAGAAGGCTTCTTGGGAGACAGCTTTCTGTTGGGTCCTGAAGGACATTATTTAAGTTGAGCCAAGCAATGCTCTTCATATCTTTTCCTATAAACTTTAATTCATCCATACTTAGACTTTTCTTCACAGGACCCATGTAAAATCCCTGAAATAAAATAATGATGAGATCCTATGCCCAGATATCATCAGTTCTTCCTTTGCCATCGAAGTCTGGATTCTGAGATCCCAGCCCTCTAGCCCTGCTTCCTTACTTTCAATACATCTCCTAACCTCTGGCTGCTTAACTGATCATTAGGGTTTTACTTTTCTCTGTTCTCTGGAATCTGTCTTCTCCTCATATGAGTTCATTTGCCCACTGCCAACACACAGGCTCTTTGTGTACATCTTAATCTCTGCTTCCTATATGACTGTGATTTATTGGTTTTATTTACTATTAAAATTTACCTAGTTAAAAGTAATTCAGATACCTTCTTCCATATTTTTAGCATGTTTCCTGGATCTACAACTCCCTTAGTACAGAGCTTCTTTACCAGACTCAGATCCTTTATTTTTGCCTCATTTAACTTGTCTTGACATTTATCTCCCCTTTTTTCTTACACAATTTCTTCCAAGTTCAAGAAGAATCCAAAATTAGAAATGAAATGTAGATGGGCTGTTTTTCATAAGTGTATGGGTTAACAATAATAGGCTTTAACAATTGCATAAATAAGAGAGGCTAGAAAAATCCATGTGGCAAAGGATTACAGTCAGACATAACAGCATGAACTCATAATATAGGTATAGGTACAGGAAACTAAATATAGAAATATCTATAGATGTGGGTATATACATGCATTAATATTCAGATGTATATATATTCTGTCAGCTGAGTGGGCCTGGAAGCAACGACACCCCAGTAGCAATGAGCATACCTATTGCCCAGATTTTGATAATCAATAACCATTCTTCAGTAAAAGGAACCAGGGCTCCTTGGAGAAATGGTTGATGCTAGTACTGAACAGATATATACAAGATGAGCCTGGATTATCTTGTCTTGCCAAAAAGTAAGAAAATGCTAAATTAAAAAAAAAAACTATGTTGATGTCAAAGAGACACAAGCCCACTGAATTATCTCTCAATGTCCAAAGCTGGAATAATTTGAGCAACAAAATTATGTGGTGTTTTATTACAGTTCAACATTAAAAATAAATGTCCATGCTGAAGTAAATAAATGATTAGGAAATAAATTAATGGAGGAGAATAGACAAATCTCCATGCAGAAAAATCCCAGATAAATTTTGTAGATACTGTGCCCTCCCAGTGATGGACTGTAACTCCCCATTCCTTAAGTGTCGGCTGTACATAATGACTTCCTTCTAAAGGGAACAGTATAGGAAAGGAATAAAAGCATCATTTTACAGTGAAGAAACCTGACAAATGGTACCTCAGCCAGGTAATCAGAGCTAACATCGATCGTGAAGAAGTCATGTTGACAGTATCCATCTTAGATATGATGTGATGAAAATTGCAGTCCTCCTTCAGAGGGAAATACATAGCCCCAGTCTATCTGATGAGAAAAATATATGATGAATTTTAATAGAGAGTCATTGTATAAATACCTGACCAGGACTCCTCAAAACAGACAATGTATCGAAAATAGAGAAAGTCTGAAAAACTGTCACAGCCAAGAGGAACCTAAGTAGACATGACAAGTAAATGTGATTTGGTATCCTGGATGGGATCCTGGAACAGAAAAAGACTTTAGAGAAGAACTAAGGAAATTTGAATAAAATATGGACTTTAGTTAATAAATATATATAAATATTGTAACAAGTATGCCAAAGAAATATAAGATGTTAATAATAAGGTGAATTGAGTGTAATGTCTATGGGAACTCTCTGTACTACCTTCATAATTTTTACATAAATGTAAAACTGCTCTAAAAATTTAAAAGAAACTTTATTTAAAATTTTAAAAATGGTACAGTTGATGTAAAATGACATAATGGGAGGAAGGTAAAGTTTGGGGAGAATATTTAGAATGAGAGTTAGGCTGACACAAATGAGAAGTATTGTCCTAAGTGAAGTAGACTTTTAGAAAGGAAAGAAAAGGCTTTTACTATTTTCTATGAATAATTTTCCAGTCAATAAATTAGGAAGAGCTAGAATTGCACAAAATGCAAATCTAAGGAGAGCTTCCAGTTCCACTGGTGGTTCTTGAGATGAATCTTTCCATTTCCTTTGATCTGGGGGGATAGAGAGATAAAACATGAAAACCACCTAAAATATGTAAGTTATTTCTTATCTCCTGTGTTCAGAGCATCTTTCAATTTATAAATTCAGCTTTTATCTTGGAGGTTGCTTTTGAGTCATGGAATTATTAAGTCTGTGTCCTAATCCAAGCCCAAAGCATATTTCTAAGTCTCTGCACTGCCTGCAGCTCCCATCCACAGCAGTGAGAAAGCAACTGAATAAGTCACTGTGAGAAAGAGTAGGAGACACACATCGGGTCATTCCAGTGCTGTACTGCCCAAAAGATTCTTGTAATGATTAAAAAGCACCAGAGCTAGTAGAAAAGAAAGCAAATAAATGCAGCTTATTTCTGCTGCTCTGGTACCAGGAAGCTGTCCAGAGGTGGCCGGCTGTGTGAGGAACAGGCATGGATAAAATAGAGAAAGGTTGATTTTCCTGCTACTCTTCCTGTGAGTTTCCCTCCTATGCCACAGGAGGAAAAATAAATAATGTAAAAACCAAATTCCAGGCTTGGTGCAGCTATGGAAGGCAGTAGTGAGCTTTTTCTAAGGTGAACTTTTCACAAAACTAGTGACTGGGGACAGACCTAAATCAGACTCTCCAGTTTGCTCCTTCATCACTTGCTTGTTAAGTTACTGTTATGTGACTGCCATCGCTATTTGTCTTGGCTACTAGGGATTCATGAATAAGCAAGACAGTTCTTGCTTTCAAAGAGGTGAAAGATAATGAGAAATATGACAAATAAACAACTACAAATACTGAGATAAACACCATGGAGTTTTATACCCTGGACCAGGACAGTTGCAGGGAAGGAGCCCATGATTCTGCTGGGGCTGGAGGATGAGGTTTCACAGAAAAGGTGATGTAGCTTTGAAGAAGAAACTATGTCAGGAATAACAGCTTGAAGTCCAACAAGAGTAGGAAGGATATTCTTGGCTGAGGTGACAGAATATGCCACAGCATGAAGTTGAGGGATGATTTAAGGAACTGAGATTGGATCAGGGCAATTTCAAATTGCAGTTTCAAGTTGGGGAGTGTCTGACTATGTGGCTTATGTACTGTGTGGCGTACCTGAACGTGGGGAGTGGGGGGGGCTGGGGGAGGGAAAACTTGGAGAGATAGACTGAGGCCAGGTTACAAACAGCATTCTAGGCCACATTAAGAATTTTGGACTTTGGGCAAGGAGGAGTATTTGAATGGTTTAAATAGAGTAAGTGTTAGCACTTAATAATTCTAAAAAAACGCAGTGGTAATTATGTTACTAACACTTTTATTTGCACTGCCACAAAACTTAATATTGCAGTATTTGTCTATAATGTTTAATAGTAAATGCTGATAGGAGTGTTTTGCTAACTGTAAAGATTTTATAGCTGAAAACTGCCTCCTTGCTAATTAATGTGTGATAAGACGACTTCAAATGCTTTCAATTCTATGCCCTCAAGTAAATAATTGATAATATCACTGAACAGGAACAAAGAAGTGATACCTTGCAGATTGTTATCCAGTAGAATATCTCTGGATCTTGTTATTTATTCAACAAATATTTATTAAATACTCACCATGTACCAATCCCGGTGCCAGGAACCATTTATGCAAAGATACATAAGAATTCCTGAGCTCAAGCAGCTTGCAATCTGGTAGGGGAGCCAAATGTGCATATAAGTGAGCAGGATGTAAATTAACGTTGTGGTAAGAGTTGTGTGTGGAAGAACCATGGGAGGATGGAAAAGACAGAGGTCAGTTTTATCTTGTTGTAGGTGCCAGGATTGGGACAGGAAGGACCTTTTGGAGATAATGATCTTTGGATTGACTGTTGAATGCTAAGCACATGTTCATGAGATAGATGGGGGAGGGCAGTTCTGTAGGGACTGTAGCTTATTAGGTATGGAGGTAGAGAAGACCTTAATGAATATAGAAACTCTAGAAAACTGCCAAGTTCAGTTATGTGACTTGTATGCAGTACCACCCTAGAGGGTACAATTCACATCAGAGTCTGTGAAGATGCCATCCCCTCCATCCCTAAAAAAACACACACACCAGTGAAGTTGTGCAGTATGCAATGTATATGACTTTACATGGCAGTCCTACATGTCAACTCAGTGTTCGTGTGTTATATAATTAGTTATTTAATTAACTGTAAAATAGGACTCATGCTGTAGCTAGCTCATAAATTGGAATGAAAATTAAATAAGTCAGTGTACATTAGCATTATTATAAATGCTATATAAACATTAGCTATTATTATTAATCTTCATATACAACTTTAAAGATTTTATGTGGTAAATTCAACCTCATTTAAAAAAATATGACTTCTAGGTTTAGGCTTTATTCACCCTAATATTATAAATTTATTCTCCTATATTTCTAATAATATTTTTTCATAGTTTATTGACTCTAAGATGTATGCCTAAATATATAATATGAAAAAAAGTGAGGTAGAGGTGGTTTCTGTATGTCGGCCCTAAGTTTTTTTTCACTTCAGAAGCAGGGTGGGATCCATTAGTTTAAAAGCCCACCAGCACCAAACTCCAATTTTTACACATCCAATTGTTTTAAATATAACCCTAATAAGCATATTTTTAGCCATTTAGAGACTGTCTGCTTTGCATTCCCCACAAAACTGTACCCACCTCTATAAGACATAAATAAGACAAACTCCAGTGCTATAAAAGACACTATTACCTGCTGCCCTTCAGAGTACTCAGACCCCCAGGGCTGCTGAGTGACCTCACTTAGGCAAACCCCTCTCCCATCTTCTCTCCCAGGGAGTTCCCTACCCTCCACAATGTTGTGTCAATTTCTGGTGTACAGCATCATGTTTCAGTCACACATATACATACATATATTCCTTTTCATGTTCTTTTTCATTATAGGTTACTACAAGATACTGAATATAGTTCCCTGTGCTATACGGTAGAAACTTCTTGTTGTTATCTATTTTATATTTAGTAGTTAGTATTTGCAAATCTCAAAATCCCAATTTATCCCTTCCCACCCCCTTTCCCCACTAGTAACCATATGTTTGTTTTTTATGTCTGTGAGTCTGTTTCTGTTTTGTAAATAAGTTCACTTGTGTCTTTTTTTAAATTTAAGATTCCACATGTAAGTGATATTATATGGAATTTTTTTCTTTCTCTTTCTGGCTTACTTTACATAAATGATGATTTCCAGGTTCATCCATATTGCTATTTATTATTTTAGTCTTTTTGTGATTGAGTAGTATTCCATTGTATAAAGACACTACAGCTTCTTAATCTAGTCATCTGTCAGTGGACATTTAGATTGTTTCCATCTCTTGATGATTGTAAATAGTGCTGCTGTGAACATTGGGGTACATGTATCTTTTTGAATTAGAGTTTCCTCTGGATATATGCCCAGGAGTGGAATTGCTGGATCATATGGTAAATATTTTTAGTTTTTTTAAAGATATCTCCATACTGTTTTCCACAATGGCTGCACCAAACTACATTCCCATCAACATTGTAGGAAGGTTCCCTTTTCTCCAAAGCCTCTCCAGCATTTATCATTTGTGGTTTTTTTTAAATGATGGCCATTCTGACTGCTGTGAGGTGATACCTCATTGTAGTTTTGACTTGTGTTTCTCTGATAATTAGTGATATTGAGCATTTTTTCATGTGCCTGTTGGCCATTTGTATGTCTTCATTGGAGAATTGCTTGTTTAGGTCTTCTGCTCACTTTTGGATGGTTTTTTTGGTTGTTGATAGTAAGTTGTATGAGCTGTTTGTATATTCTGGAAATTAAGCCCTTGTCAGTCACATCATTTGCAAATATTTTCTCCCATTCCATAGGTTGTCTTTTTGTTTTGCTTATGGTTTCCCTTGCCTTGCAAAAGCTTATAGATTTAATTAGGTCCCATTTGTTTATTTTGCTTTTATTTCTGTTGCCTGAGTAGACTGCTCCAGGAGAACATTGCTAAGATATATGTCAGAAAATGTTTTGCCTATGTTTTCTTTTAGGGAGTTTATCATATCTTGTCTTATGTTTAAGTATTTAAGCCATTTTGAGTTTATTTTTGTGTATGGTTTGAGGGAGTGTTCTAACTTCATTGACTTACATGTCCAACTTTCCCAACACCACTTGCTGAAGAGACTATCTTTTCTCCATTGTATATTCTTGCCTCCCTTGTCAAATATTAATTGACTGTAAGTGTGTCGATTTATTTCTGGGCTCTCTCTTCTGTTGCATTGATCCATATTTCTGTTTTTGTGCCAATATCATGCTGTTTTGGTTATTGTAGCTCCATAGTATAGTCTGAAGTCTGACAGGGCTATTCCTCCAGTTTCATTCTTTTTCTTCAGTGTTGCTTTGGCAATTCTGTGTCTTTTGTGATTCCATATAAATTTTAGGATTATTTGTTCTAGTTCTGTGAAAAATGTCCTCGGTAATTTGATGAGGATCACATTAAATCTGTAGATTGCTTTGGGTAGTGTGACCATTTTAACAATATTAATCTTCCAATCCAAGAGCATGAGGTATCTTTCCATTTCCTTAAATTATCTTTAATTTCCTTAATCAATGTTTTGAAACTCTGCTTGGAAGTCTTCCACCTCCTTGGTCAAGTTTATTCCTAAGTTTTTTTTTTTTTTTTTTTTGATGTAATTTTAAAAAGGATTGCTTCTTTCTGTTTCTGATGCTTCATTGTTAGTGTAAAGAAATGCAGCTGATTTCTGAGTGTAAATTTTGTATCCTGCTACCTTTCCAAATTCTTTTATCAGCTCTAGTAGTTTTTGTGTGGAACCTTTAGGGTTTTCTGTATATAGTATCACATCATCCACATATAGTGACAATTTTACCTCTTCTCTTCCAGTTTGGATCCCTTTTATTTCTTTTCTGATCTGATTGCTATGGTTAAGACTTCCAAAACTATGTTGAATAGAAGTGGTGAGAATGAGCATCCTTGTCTTGTTCCAGATTTTAGCAAGAAGGCTTTTGACTTTTCACCACTGAGTATTATGTTGTATCAGCCCATTTTTAAGAGGGGATGGCTTATGCAATAAAACAGATCCCTTGGGATTTTTTCAGGATTGTGAAAAATTTATGAATTACTAGGGAGGTAGGTAACTCACATCTCTACAACACTGAGTGTCCCCAGTAGGAATATTATATGTCTTTCCATTATTTAGGCCTTCTTTTATGTTCTCCATTTATGTTCTATAGATTTCTGCATGTGGGTCTTTAATTATTTTAATTAGGCTTATTCCTACATGTTTTATAGATTTTGTATTGCATTCTGGATATTTTTATATATTCTCTATTTGATTATTGCTGAGTTATACAAAATTAGAGCTTTTGGAATGATTATTTTTTACCTTACTACCTTATTCAACCTTATTAATTCTAAGTTTTTCATTGGCCTAGTTTGATGTGAACAACTATTCTTGCCACTTTAGTGAAACTGACTGCTTCTAGTGACTTATCATTGTTAAGTATGATGTTTTGATGAGGTTCTTTTAATTACTCTTTTATCAAGTTAAGGAAGATTCTTTGTTTTATAACCCTATTAAGATTTTTGTTTTCTATTTTACATAGAATTTTTTTAATCTACAGGTAAAAAATTTGGTTTTCTACTTTTTTGTTTTTGTTTTAGCTACCGCTGTCTGTTTTGTTTGGGTTTATTTTGTTTATCTATTTTTGGTATCAGAGTTAGACTTCGTTTGTGGGAGTAAATGAACTGGGAATTTGTCCATCTCTCCTATTTATTAACTTAGGAAATCGTTGATTTTTGAAAATTTGACTCCACTTTTCTCTTGAAAACATTTTACTCAAGTGTTTTTTAAAGATTCAGTAGGATATGACTATATGACTTTGAAAAGATTTCTTACATAATTCTTAGTCTATTGAGATTTTCTAAAGTTTTGGGTCATTTTGTTTCCAATAAAACCATTTATTTCACCTGTTTCAAAATTTGACCACTTAAGTTTATATATTGTTATAAAGTGTGAAAGTCTCTTTGTGTTCAAATTCTGTACTATTTCTTATTCCTAATATCGTTTATGTTTTTGTTTGTTATTGATAATTTCAAATAACTGACTCTTTACGTAATTCAGCTTTTCTAAGTTTATTTTATTTTCTGTTTTATGATTTTAAATAGTTTTCTTATTTTGTAAATATTTTCTCTGTCATTAATTCAATACTTATTTTCAATGTTTTTTTCTACAAATATATGTGAAACTGTATCTTCACTTTGAGTTAATTGTTTTACTCAATGCTCTATTTAATGCTTTTATTTTTATATGATTTTCACCTTATATGATAAACATATTGAGGTTACATAATTATATATGTAGATATATGCATGTGTGTTTATGTTTTAAAGACAAACCTTTATGCTTATAAACTGGCACAAGTGCTGTCTTCCTTCATGAAGTCAGTCCTGGTTCATGTGGTCTTCTTTTAAATTCTGTAGCTTTAGAATCTTAGCCACACTGTTCACACTCAATCATATGTCCCCTTTAGCATCCATTACTGATTCCATGTGAGTTTTTCTTTTTGAGAACAAGAACCATGTCAGACACATGTGCCCTTCCATAGACTTAAATATTCGACCAATGCTGAGCAAATTATTTTTAATTTATTGTCATGACTTACTACATTCCATCCTACAAGGCTTGCCTTTAGGTACTTTATATTTTGCTTCATCTTTTGTTATTTTTGGGTGGTGGCAGGATGAGATTGACTGGATAATACAAAGAACAGGAGTTGGTAAGAGTGAATGTCTTCTGGTTGACGCATGTCCTGTGGAAACTGGGCTTGTCCATGTTTCTGTTCCTTTTAAATCACAGAAGCTTATGTAAAGGTTCAGAGGTCTGGTTCGACAGTCTCTAAAGGGAAATGCCAAAAGGCCTTACAGGTCATCCACTGCACCAAAATATCATCTGCACCTAAAAAAGTGACTGGCATATTGTAGTCATTATGTATTTTTGGAAGTACGGTAATAATTATTTTAAAATTAATTTTTAAATAATGTAATTAATTAACGAGTTTTATTTTAAAATTAGAAAACTGAGCAAGGTAGGTGGAAATGTTGAAACTTGAACTCAAAGTACCTAACTCTGAAGTCCAGTTATCTTTTCCCTATAAGATATCACCATCTAGATAATCTAATTCTGCTGAACATACTAACATAAGGCTCTCCTTCAGAAATGTATCAGGGATTCAGATTGAATTGAGAGACCCTATGATCAAGGTAGAAAGATCGGAAACCTGTATTGAAAGCCACATTGCTTATCATTATTACATTCACTGTCTTGCTTTCTCTTGGACATTCCTATCCTAAGAGGGAATGAGAGATGACAAAATTCAAGATTATTCTGTGTCAAAGTTTTAGGAGAAAGCAGCGTTTGTGTTTAGAATCTGAGTGGTAGCCACCTGGGGAGCCAGCTGATCTTTATGTCTTCACTCCTTCATTGCCTTGGAAAACATCCTTTTATTGCTAAACCTTTGATGTGTTTTTGTTTTGTTCTGCTTCGTTAATTTCCCTTCCATTAAGGAGAATTGTGCTCCTTTACAGATGATAGTTTTTCTACACAATATAGATTTTGTGATACTACACTGTAGACGACACCAAGGAAAATTGTACTTTCAGGCATTAGAGAGTTGGCTTTATCACCCTATTTTATCATGGAGCAGCAAGCAGGAAGTTGTTATTTAGGTCTTAGCTGGGATGGTGAAACAAAGGTAACATGTGCCAGACGCGGGGACATCAAGCAGAACAGCCTTGAAAATTTCTGAAGGCTCAAGTCCTAGGTAGAAAAAGGACATGGACTTTCTTTTGAGACACAGACTACCTAAGAAATAACAGAGGACCCAATAAATAAACAAACAAACACACAATGAAAATAACCAAAAACTCTGAGTCTTTTGATATTAATTTGAAATGTTTCATAAATGGAAAGTTAGTCAGATCATGGGGTTAAAAAAAGACATATCAAATAGAAACAGCAGAAAGAGAAAAAATAGAAAACTGAATGCCATTTACAAAAAGAAGAATAGCAAATGTTTTTCTAAGAAGTCATATTTTGATATATTTTGGATGTATTCAGCTCTACACAGTGCACTTAGAGGAAATTAATTATTACACACATTTACTAATATTTCTCAGATATCCTGGTAAGAACTAACATAATAATTTTTCAAATAGCACAGTGTCTTCCTGTCGTGAATGAACAGGATTGGAGCGTCAAGGAGAGCTACATAAACGCTCGCCTTCCTTCACAGCTAGGCTGCTGGTTTTGCCCCATGACATGCTTTGTTAAGCTGTGGAGGGATATATGTATTGGTTGATATGTTGTTGACTGGGATGTTCTACCTAGAGAGTGGCTGCTTTTAACTTCAGAATGTAAGAAAAGTCAGTGGCATTCAATGAGATTTGGTCTTCGTCCCTAGATTTAATATTTTTATCAACACCCAGAGGAGAGACTGTAATATGAGCTCATTACCTTTGCTTCAGACACTAAGCCAGGGGTGTCAGGCACAGTAGTGAGAAATAGCTTGGCAATGCGAAGTTGCCCTAGGGAGCTGGGGAAAGTTTAGCGAAGACAGTTGTTTGCAAAAGGAGAAGAAACCTGAACAGACAAACTAAAGAGTAATTGGCTCCAGGAATACAGTCAAGATAAATCACAGGACTCTAATTCATTATATCCCAGCCATGGATCAGAGCTGTAGCACTGATATTTTAAAAACACACATTGATTTTTAAAAATTTTATTCAACAAATATTATTCAAGTGAGAAACTCCTGGCGACAAGGACTCTGCTGGTACATCTCTTGGGGTCAGGGGCTATGTTCAGGCCGCTGTTGCACCCTGAGCCCCTAGAGCAATGCCTGGTGCAGAGTCCTGCCTGGCTTTGTTAGGGGAGGCAAGGAAAGCGGGGGCGTGACCACAAAGAAGAATAAGGCGGTGGGGGCAGTTTGTTTAGGGAGAGGGACACACACACTCACTTTGTCCTGGACTCTAATGGCAAACACAAGAGGCTGACAGCTAAAGTTTGACCTTCAAGTTTTCAGGTTCTAACATGCAGGCTATGAAAACTCATCTCTGTGCTTCAGTCTTATTATTTAAAACAAGGCTAATAAATTCTACTTTCAACAATGTTACAAAAACTCAGATAGATAGATGACAGGTAGGTAGGTAGACAGATAGATAGATAGATATTCATTACTTTTTCTCTCATTTTACCTCTGTGAAATATAGAATGTAGTTGTCTCTCAAGTGAAGATGGAAACACCTGAAGTGAACCTTTCCTTTTGCTTTTGGGCTGGGATGTTTATTAAATACCAGGTTCGAACCAAACTCCATTAATCTAGAAGACAGGATCCTAGGTTTTCATATGAAAAGCAATAAGATTATATATATATATATTTTTTCTCCTTTAGAGAACTAGTCTGTGAAAAGATGCTGTAGGAATAATAAAAATTTAATAGCATAGTATTGAAGAGAAATATGTTTTCCATGACAAAATGGTTTATGCATTTTAAATTGAGTTTATGGAAATTAAAAATTAAATAACATGGCTTATATCATCTAGGTTTTAATCTACAACTGGGTAAAAAATGTGAATGTAATTTTTACATGTCAAAATCAGAAATCACCAGTGAAGTGGAAGTTAATAATTCCTTAACTATAGTGTCAGAGTTTCACAAGGTTTTCACCTGTGCATCTGCAGTATAGCTCAATTTGCATTTCATGGAATGCACCTGAGTACAGTTTGCAAGCCCTGGAACTGAGAACTTGTTTTTCATCACCCAAAAAGCCTCTTTGAAAAATATACCAGCAGT
Source organism: Camelus ferus (assembly GCF_009834535.1). Taxonomy (NCBI): domain Eukaryota; kingdom Metazoa; phylum Chordata; class Mammalia; order Artiodactyla; family Camelidae; genus Camelus; species Camelus ferus. The sequence continues at coordinate 14,920,883 of NC_045697.1, read as the reverse complement.
GGTCAGTATTAAATATATACTCTAAGTGTCTCTTGAGTGTTGGAACATTAGTTAAATCATGGTTTGTTTTTAAACCATTTTAACACATAACTTGCAGTTGTGAGGAAATGTTAGTTATCAACCCATCAAGCTCTCAGCACTGGTCCCACAGGTAGGTGATGACATTTCCCATGCGGTGTGGGCCGTGGGTGTGATAGCCCGAGTTCCATGTCACTTCTGTCATGTCTTCAAGCTCCTTTTCATCTGCAAGATGAGGATGAGCATCAGCCTGAGGCTTGATTAAGTGGATGCTTGATCAACACTGAATACAGCTCAGCGTTGACTTGGGGGAAAGTGCAATCTGATGTGTAAACGCTTGGCACGTTATAAAGCACGTTTAAATAAAAATAGAGAAGTATGTATTCTTCGCAGTGTTCCTTTTAGCAATGTTTTGGAGAGAATAGATTGGCATGGCATCAGTTAAGCCTCTAACGAAAAATATGTTATGATTCGGCATGAAAGGAAAGCTGTGAAAAACATAAGAAAGGCAGCACAGGGCAGCTCTTTTTCAGAATGTGCTTGTCACCTCCTCTTTCCCTGTCCTGCCCCTTCCTTTAGCCCTGCCTGGCCCAGGCCAGCCTCTGCATGAAGATGTGATCTTTATAGATGATGTTATTTGGAAAAAGCATCCTTTTTAAGGAATAAGCAACTGTGGGAGAGAGAAGAGTGAGATGACCTCATTATAGTTTTGAATTAACTCTTTGGTTTTCTGAAGAATGTGCCATAAAGTAAGAACACGGCCTGTGCATGCATTGCCCACAGGACTTCAGCGAATTTACCTTGTGTTTTACTATGAGGAGTAAAATCATCATTAAAACGTTGTTTTTTTTTTCCATCTGCAGACTCTGAGTTAATAGGACGATGGAGTAGCAGATTTCTAGGTATATGGTGGTAGTTCCCTGCCCCCCCCAAAAGAATAACAATGAAATTAATGAGAAAGTTACAGTTATTGACAAAATTCTCATTGACTCATTGCTTTAATCTTACCTACTGCTTAGAATTTCAGACAAATATTTCTCATCAATATAACTCATAATGGAAGATAATTAAAGGCAATATTTTTTACCCTGGGCCTCTGCCATTTGCCTGAGAAGTATAGAATTATTCTACAGAGATGTCAGTTTCTGTCAAGTTCTGTTATTTTGTAGCCTGATTAAGAATTCTGAGTCTTTTGCGTTATTTCTCAAGTACTGCCTTTGCCTCACTGTAAAGTATGGCGCTCTTATAAACCTTCCATTTGTACTCCCTAAAGTTATATAGTCTAATAAAATAATGTAAATTGAATTTCTGTAAAGCCCTAATTTCTGTTTATTAAATGTGAACTTCTAAAGGACGGCATGGAAATCAGATCACATCTTCATTTTTTTTAAAACGCCTTTCAACTACTGTCAGAAAATACTTCATTCTCCCTAAGTCTTACCACCTCTTTTGAAAGTGCGGCGGGATGGAGCCCACTACTTTTAATGTAAAGTGGTCATTCACAGGAGGCAAGGAAGGAGGGACAGGGAAAGTGCTAGATATCCTGGTTCTTGGTGGAGAGTTAGACAATTTAAAGAATTTTTTCCCCATATTCTCTGGTTGAGAAATATATATTTGATGCGTTTGTCATTAAAGCTGAGGTTTCTATAGTAACAAATGGCCCCCTCATCCCCATGTCTTACAACAATACAAGTTTGTCATTGGTCATTGTGGAGCAACTGTGGTTTTTCTCCATGTCATCTTTATTTCAGGATCCAGAGTCATGCAGCAATTTCTGATTAGAAGAGTGTCAGTCATCATGTCAGAAAGAAATGAAGTCAGGCTTCAACTTGCAAGTGACACATCTTTTCCACTTATATTTCATTACCCAAAGCAAGTCACATAGTCAAACCCACTGATAACAGGGCAGTAAAGTACAGTTCTCCCCTGGGAAGTAGCAGCCCATATTTTTGAAAGTCTACCACCAACTGCTACTACTAGCTATGAACTAGACATTATACTAGGCATTTACAAATATTAGTTCTAATATTCATAAGAATCCTATATAGCATAGGGATTTGTAATCCTTACTTTGCCAGAAGAGGAGAAAAGCTCGTAAGTTTGCCTGTGTTCACACATCTATCAATGGAAGAGCCTAGGATTAGATCCAGGTCTCTCTGAGCTGTATCTCAAATAGTGAAGTCTCCTTGAAGAGGAACAAAAAGGGGGAAAACACATCAGGCTCCTCAAAACCATTGGGCAAAGAATCCAGCTCATGAAAGTCTATAGAATTCATACTTTTCCAAACATGGAAATTATCCTCAATAAAATTATCATATAAAAGAGGAATTTACATGCATTAAGATATTGATATTTACAGTATATACAAACCCCCGAATTTCAGCAGATTAACACAACAAAGTTGGTTTTCTTACTCATGTAACTCTTTGGTGTATATATTCCATTTTCCTTCTCCAGATGTAAACTATAATATTAAATAAACATGTTTTTGTCAAGAAATCTATTAAATGACCTTCCAGATCATTTAATCAGATGTTTTACTAGACATTGTTAGGGATGTAAAATCATGTATGATACATTTTCTGCCTTCAGAGGGACCTCATGGGCTTTTCCCATTTGAATGTCAAAAATCTAGGGACAGAAGAAATTCTCTTTGAATCTCATCCACAGCTGAGCCAGTAGCGGCAGGAGCCTGTGTCTTAACCTGTGAAATTGAAAAAGTAACATATCTGTCTGGCAAATATGATATGGGATTAAAATTAGATAGAGGTTATAAAGCTCTTGTGAAAAAGGAAATTAAGTGGACTGAATGTTTACTGTCTCACTCTCCCTTCCACAACCCATAGAGCTAATATATACAAATATTAGCAGAGCCTGGCCTCTGAGCACAGAATGCAAATATAAGAAAAGTCATCCAGCTCCATTTATATAATCATGGAAAGGTATAAAATGCTCACCTTTTAGAATTGAAGTGTAGAGATAAAGACCATCAGTAATTTTCTCATCATTCCTACCTAGTTCCCTAACTTTGTAACTCACCAGATTTCCTTCCTCTACCTCGAGTCAGGAAATCAAATCTAACAGGACTCTGAGAATTGGCAGTAATTTCAGTCACTTCACAGCTAAAATGAGGGAGGAGAATCTGAATTACTATACCCTTCTCGAGGAAAAAGGAGCACTTTTATTAGTCTGTGGGAAAAGTTCCCCCTCAATACCTACAGCAGGACCCCTCAAACTCACCTGACAGTGAAAGGAGTCCAGAGCACATGCTAAACAAAGTAAAGACTTCCCAAACCTAGTTGTCAAACTTGAGCATGCCTCTAAATCCCCTGCAGAGCCTACTAAAACATACATATGTGGTCCCTGCCTTACAGATTCTTGTTTACTGGGTCCTGGAGTCGGGGAGTGTTGAAAATTTATGACAATTCCCAGGTGATGCTGACACTGCTGGTCCAGGGACCACATTTTGAGAATCACAGAACTGGAAGCCTTGATGCCCAGCCCTGGCTGCTCATCCCAATCACCCACTGATGGACGGCTAGAGTTAAATCACCATCCTGATGATTATAGGCTTCCAGGGATAACAACTTATGTACTTATTTATTTTTAATGAATACCTGGGCCTTGAATCAGGAATTTGGCCAAGGATTCTCTTGTAAAGAACCGCCTCCCTGTAGCTTCTCAGTGTATCCCCAAAGGAAGGCTCGGAGATTGTAATTGCTCTTGCTGCCTCTTTCTGGTCTGTGACTGCTTCCTCCTCCTTCCCCCTTTTATGCTTTCATTTCTCCTGCTAGTTGCCTCTCTGGGACCCAGGAAGTTACTTGGTCAAAGCATTGAGAGATGCAAAACAAGCAACGTCTAATGCAGTTGCCTTTCCTTTCTGCAATTGGTTCTGCCAACTATCACCTGTATGACTAGATCAAATAAAGTTTTTTTTTTTTTGAGATTCAATTTTCTTATCTGTTAAAATAGAGATAACACCTTACATGTTTATGTGAACAAATAAAATTATGGAGTGCAAAGTAGGGGCTCAGTAATATTCTATATTGCTTTTTCATTCCTGACTTCTTGCTTTCCCATTTTTCTTCTTCTATTCCTATCTTTTTTCCTTTACTCCCTGCCCCACCCTCATTAAAGAACAGACAAGAGATAACTTCTCCCCATTTGCTACCTCTGACAAATGGTTCCACAAGGCCTACTTTTTGCCCATGTCTTTCTCCCTTCTCTAAAACAGTGCTGTCTATCCTCAAATTCTAAGAATCTGACTGCATTTAAAGACCCCATATCTCACTGTGTTCCAATATATACTATTAAAATGAGCCCATGAAGCAACAGACAACACTTTCTGAAGCATAGTTGATTTTTTTTTTTTAATTGAAGTACCATCAGTTACAGTGTGTCAATTTCTGGTATACAGCACAGTGTCTCAGTCATGCATACACAAACATATATTAGCGTTCATATTTTTTGAAACATAGTTTTTTTTTATGTACTGTTTCTTAGAAGGCATTCTCAGTATTACCTATACTGTAATCCATTGTTTTCTTGTAATGTATCTCTGTCATAATTATGGCATAGGTAATATTAAAACATAAAACATAGTTTATGAACATCCCAAAAAGGTTGGATGTTTTAAAATTCAAATCTCTGGCTACTGGTGTGATCAGGTCATATATTAAAATGTGAGTAATAGGGACCCGCTTAACTCTGGCATCGGGGATAAAATCACCTACTTTCTGGGTTCTCTATTCTGTCTCAGGTCTTGTCTTAACTGTAGACCTTGCATTTAAGCAGATGTGCCTGGCCACACTGCATTGAGACCAGGACCTAATGAGTCTGATTCTCTTTGGGGTGTTAATAATTCTAGTACTTTAAGTGAATAAATTACTGTCTTCAAAGTGGAGTTGTTATGTTGCTCTTGAGCTTTAGAGGGCAGTAGAGGAGCTGTCTGAAAAATCCCTAACTGACCAGGAAAAACGTTTTTCTTTCCTGAGTTAATTTACTACAAAGTTTTATCATTGGAAGGAAAGCAAGGATTATATTTTTAAAGGTGCTTGTAATATTCTTTTTTTTTTAATGAAGAGAGTACCTTTTCGAATATGTCATATATAAAAGATATTTTTTCTTCTGCGAAAAAAATTTACTCTCTACTGATTATTAACTTGTGAAGAAGTCCAAAATAATTTTTAAAAAGGAATTATTGGCTATAACAAAATGATGTAGATTTTATTTTTAAAATGTTCTATTCTGTTTGTGTGTGTTTTACAATATAAGTTTAGAAGGACCAACATAGTTTTTGGAGAACTATGTCTTTCTGTGTGTAAAGAATTAATAGATGATATTGAGCAATTTGTATGAAAGTACAAATTTCAATGGTAATAAGGAAGCTGTTTTGATTTAAGAATTTAAACACACACACACACACACACAAAAGGGTTAAACAGGATTTACTTTGTTTTAGTTAAGTGAAAGTGAGAGTTCACTTAAACTAAATCAAATTTTGTCCAACCTTTAAATTTAGCCATCATACAACTGAAGAGAAAATTACTCAGAAAGCACTTTCCAAGATCTTACTAAGACTGCAATGAGAAACATTCATCCTGGATTTCCTTTTACTCTCTGGGTGACCCCAAAACCAGAGGCACACAGCCGCCGCTGTGATTCCAGCCCCCATAAAGTGGGATGCCGTTAGATTTGAAGAGGTACCTGCACAACATACACAGTTGTATGTATGGATTACTGTGAGCCTACAGTGCAGGAGAACAAGAGTGCACTGCATAGCATGTGTGATCAAAGCAGAACCCACCAAGCTTTTTCTTGGTCTGCAATGTTTCCCTTTGGGATTGGGTCTTCCTTGCCTGCTCTGCCATGGTGACAGGTGTTGCTCAGAGCTAGTATTCTTGCAGCGGAAGCCCAGAGCTTACACTTTGAGGAGATGCTCCCTTGCTTGCCTTGCCCGGCTTCTGCTCTGCCACGCAAGAGCATGAGCTCAGGACTTTCTCCAAACTTGGCCGCCTCTTCTTCCTTCCTAATGTGTATCGTCTCTGCTAGTGCATTTTTAGTTCTTCTAGTTATTATCTGATCGTCCTAGTCTCTCTTGTCACTTTTGACTCTGCATCTGGGAATATTATCTTCTCCACTCTTTAGAACCTGGTTTGTAAAAGAAGTCAGGCACGTGATTATGTAGCCCTATATTTTCTCCAGTAAACTTATTAGAGGGTGGTTAGTCTGTCCTGCTCATAACTCTCACAGGAGATTTCTCGGGACAGATCTTCCAGGTTTGTTACCATCAGTACCAGCTTTACATGTAACAGGATCTTTCAGGGTCTGCTGATGCTACCCAAGGTTCTCTGCCCACACAGATGAGATGTAAGGAGGTTTCCTAAAGTTTCATGTGTCTCCTTTGTCAGTATGGCCACATCCTCAGTGACCCTGAGTCATCTGGCATTAAGAATTTAACCTGACCAATATAGCATGCCCATTTGATGAAATAAAGTGGGAAAGGGCCTCAGAAACTCCAGAAATGGGTCACGATGACCTTCAGACTTTCAATAAATACCATGCTCCCTTTACTCGAAAGTTAGATTCAGTATGACAACAAGATTCTGGGAGTCTCAAAATCCCAATTCCGAAATTCTCATCATATGTTCATATATCCACTGGGCATATCTCATGTGAATTCTCTGAGCATGTGGCATCTGTTCATAGAAATGTACGTATTTTGTTGCTTCTTTTCATTTATTATTTCGGAGAGGGAGATTGCGTTGGTTTTGAGGCCAGTCCATTCTAATGTAGTAACTCTCAAGTGGTTCTACCATCACTGAGAAGGGGGCACCAGCTCCCAGGGGAAGCTGCACATATTGAGGTGTTGTGTCCATGAACAGATAAACTTCCATAGCAAATCCAAATACAGAGAAACTCTTCAAGTTGGAAAGACATTTCATTCAGGCATTTATCACATTTCCTCACTTATCTTTCTTAAACCAAAATGCCTTGAATGCCTACTGTGTACTCAACAGGACACCATTTCTGTTGTGGAATTAGTAATCCTTAAGCAATACAAATAATGTAAAACCCAGATGAAAAGTTACTGTATCAGCTTTGTTTTAATTTTTTTTTCCACTTAGGTTCTTGCCGTGCTATATGTCAGAAAAGATTTCTGACTATTATGAAAAGCCTTAGGGTCAGGGAAAGAGAGATTGTTTCTTTTTAAAGTGTAGGGTGGTAAATATAATAAAGGGCACTGATGTATTATTTCTTTCAGGATTAGATGAGTTTGCTCCACCTCTACTGACCAGTGCTCTGAAAGGGTCACATTATGGCTTTAGGGTGAGGGGAGTGGAATGCATTTTGGAAAAGATCCAGCCAACTCTAAAGTATGTTGATTTTCCTGATAGGAGCTCCATTAGGGGATGTTATGTGGGGTATTTTTGTAGGCTGGATGGAGTTTTGAGGACATCACAAAAATGATGTGTTGTATCTTTAATATTAAAACATGCTGAGCATTATTTGACCTGTCTATTTCATTGTCTCTAATTCTCTATTTTACTCTTACTTTCCCTCACTCTCTGTATTCTAAATGATTTCTGAATCTTTTAGTGCCACAGGTTATCACTATGAAAATTAATTATCATTGAACTGGCAGTGTAAATGTTAGTTAGTAGATGCTATTTGTTGATAAAATGTCAGATAACAGATAATTAATTATAATAGCTCATTTGGGGGAAAAACAAGTCCATCAGAGTGAAGTTAATGATCAGTTTGCCATCTGGCCTAGATTAAGGGATTGTCTGGGCCCATGTTGAGTAACTGTAAGTTCCCTGAAGTGTCGGCTGTATCTACTGTATAGTATGAACATTCTCAGTATGACCCTGGAATTCAGTGTTTACTGTCCATAATTTGGCTCAGCCAAGTCCTAAGGATTTTTGGATTTTAACCTGAATAAATAGAAAAATATGGAAGCAACAGAACTATGCAGGAAGGTGATTCTGGTCTCAGGTAGCAGTACCTGCAAAGGTGGTGCTTAGAATATAAAGAATCATGGTGAACTCGAGTGTTGTAGGAGAAGGATGCTAATTTCTAACAGCTCTGTGGGACCAGGTGGTCAGTTCATTCACAGAAGAATTCCAGCTGAAAGCTGGAGATACAGGATGAGAGGACACTTGATTCTTACCGTCCTTGCCCCCTAAAAGAAAATCATTTATTCGCAGGTACTGGACAGAATGTGAAAATAGGTCAGAAGTTTTGGCTTCAGATTGAGCTCAACTTCTAGCTGAGATTGTGAGGATAAGGCCAGAAAACAGGGTGGGAAGCTAAGAATGGTTATTTGTATGTTGAGGAGAGTGCTATTATGTGCTATGTGCTATAATGATTTTATCGTATTTTAACATTTATTACAATCCTGTAAAATAGATGTTTTTATGTCTAATATCCTGATTAGAAGACAGAGGAAGAGAAGTTGGGCAAATGCCTCTTTTATCTACTAAGTTCTAGAGTCATTTTATACTTAGATCCATCTGTATCCACAGATCTTTCTGCTTCAAGACAGCAAGCAAGCCAGTATAATGGGAATGAGGGGAAAGCTTGCAACTGGGGGTCCTCCAGGACACTGGACATTACCCTAGACAACTGATGAGAGTTAAGTAAACCCAGTTTTTACTCCCCCTGACTTATAAGCTGTCATATTAGGTAAAATAATCTTTTTGTTCAGATTTAGAATTGATTGAGACAAGGAAAAGGGTGTGTAGTGAATCCTGTGAGTAGAAAGCAGCCATAAGTCCAACTTTAATCTGGAAAAGGGAAGCTCATCCATCTGTTGATCATGCTAGATTATTATTCATTTTAATACTTTTATGAGACATGGGAGAACAAAATGAGCATTTTAAAATATATTTATTAAAATAAAAAATAAATTCTGAACTAGTCAGAATCTCAAGAAAATAGAAGACTTGAACAACACTATGAACAGTGGAAACTAATAAATATAAGAACACTCCAATGCCAAACAGGAGAATACATATTGTTTCAAGTGTACGTGGAACATTCTCTAAAACAAACCATATATTAGGACATAAAACAAGCCACAATAAATTTTAAAGGATTGACATTATACAAAGTTATGTTCTTAGACTACAATAGAACGAAATTAGAAATTTATAACAAAAAGATTTAGAAATTTACAATTATGGGAAAATTAAGCACCAAACTCCTAAGTAACCAATGGGTCAAAAAAATCACAAACAAAATTAGAAAATACTTTGAGGCAAATAAAAATGAAGACAGACATACCAAAACTTACTGGATGCAGCTAAACAGTGCTTAGAGAGAAATGTGTAACTATAAATATCTATATTATAAAAAGAAAAATGATCAAATCAATGACCTAACTTGCCAACTTAAGGAGAAAAACACTTTTAAAAAAGAGCAAGCTAAACCCCTCAAAGCTGAAGAAAGTAAATAATAAATTTAGAATAAATAAATCAGATTGACAATATAAAACAGTAAAAATCAGTGGAACATAACTGGTTCTTTGAAAAAAATCAACAGATTTGACAAATATTTATCTAAATTGATTAAGAAAAAAAGAAAAAGGCTCAAATTAATAAAATCAGGAGAGAGGAGACATCACTACTACCTTACAGAAATAAAAAGAATCACAAGGGAATGCTATAAACATCTGTATGAGGGTCAACAAATTAGGTAACTTAGATAACATAAATTTTTAGAGAAACAAACTACCAAAACTCACTTAAAGTGAAATAGAAAATCTAAGTAGGCCTGTAACAAGTAATGAGGTAGAACTAGAGATTTAATAATTTCCCACAAATTAAAGCTCAGGCCCAGATGACTTCCTTGGTGAATTCTTTGAAACATTTATAATTACTATTCTTTATAAACTATTCCAAAAAAAAAAAAAAAAGAAGAAGAAGAAGATGAAGAAACAATCTCCAGCCCATTCTAGGAGGCAAGTATTATCCTTATACCAAAATCCGACATAGACATTACATGAAACCAAAATCTCTTATAAATATGAAAAAGGGTTATACACTATGAAAAAAATGGGATTTATCCTAGGAATACAGTTATTTTAACATACAAAAATTAATTAATATAATACCATATCCATAGAATAAAGGATAAAAACTAGAAAATCATCTCAATAAATTCAGAAAAAGCATTTGACAAAACCGAACATCCTTTTATTATAAAAGCCCTCAACCTGATAGACAGCATATACAAAAAACCTACAGTTAAAATCATATTTAATGGTGAATGACAGAATATTTTCCCTGTAGGATCAGAAAAAACAAGGATGTCTACTGTTGCTATTTTAATGTGACATTTTAAAGAAGTTCTAGCAGGGGCAATTAGGTAAGGAAAAAATAAAAATAAATCAGACTGGACAGGAAGAAATAAAAGTATCTCTATTTGCAGATAACATCATCTTGTATTTTGAAACATGAGGAATCCACCTACTCACACTAAACAATTAGAGCAAGTAAGTCCAGAAAAATTACAGTATATGATGTCAGTATACAAATATCAATGGTATTTTTATGTGCTAGCAATGAATAATCTGAAAAATGAAATTAAGAAGACAGTTCCATTTATGACAGCATCAAAAAGAATATATTACTTAGGAATAAATTGAACAAAAGAAGGTTAAAAATTATACTCTGAAACTACAAAATATTGTGAAAAAATAAAGATATAAATAAATCAAATGACATTCCATGTTCTTGGATCAGAAGAGTTAATATTATTAAAAATGACATGCTTCTCAAAGTAATCTATAGATTTATCAGAATTCCTATCAAAATCTCAGCTGGAAGTTTTTGCAGAAATTGACAAGCTGGCCTTAAAAGTCATATGTGAATTAAAGAGACTCATAATAGCCAGAGCAATCTTGTAAGAAAAAAAAAGTTAGAGAGCTCACATTCCTCAGTTTCAAAGCTTACGAAAATGCTGTAGTAATCAAGAAAATATGTGATAAGAAAGTATGCAACTGAGATAAGGATAAACATAGATACATGGAAAGAACTAAAAGTCCAGTCATAGATCTTCAGATTTATGATTGATGATTTTTGACAAGGGGGCCAAAACAATTAAAAAAGAAGAAAAAATAGCCTTTTCAACAAATAATTCTAGACAACTGAAAAATAATCCACATGAAAAAGAATAAAAAAGAATCCATGTGAAAAAGAATAAAATTGGATCCCTTCCTCATAATGCACATAAAAATGAAGTATATATCTTCAAGACCTTGGTTAGGTGAAAGGTTCTTAGATATGAGGCCAGAAGCTCAAGTGGCAAAAGAAAATAAAGATAAATTGCATTAAAATTAAAAGCTTTTTTGCTCCAAAAAACAACATCAAGAAAATGAAAACACAACCTATAGAATGGGAGAAAATATTTGCAAATCATATATAAAATCAGGAACATTTACCTAGATAACAAAGTAATCATAAATTAATAATAAAAACAAAAAATCCAATTTTAAAATGAGCAAAAATCTGAATAGACACATCTCCAAAGATACATAAATAGCCAGTAAGCACATGAAAAAAATGGTAAACATGATTCACCATCAAGTGGATGCAAATCAAAACTAAATAAATAACAAGTGTTAGTGAGGATGTAGAGAAAAGGGACCCCTTGTGCACTGTTCATGGTATTGTAAATTGGTGCAGCCACTATGGAAACTAGTACGGAGTTCCTCAAAAAATTAAATAGAATTGCCATGTAATCCAGCAGTTTTACTTCTGGAAATTTATCTGAATAAAACATAAACACTAATTCAAAAAGATATATACACATCAATATTTATTATAGAATTATTTACCACAGCTAAAATATGGAAGCAACCTAAGTGTCCATTGATGATGAATAGATAAAGAAAGATGTGGTATTTATGTACAATGGAATATTACTGAGTCATAAAAAATGAAAATGAAATCTTGCCATTTACGACACCATGGATGGATCTAGAGGGTATTATGCTAAGTGAACTTAGTCAGAGGAATACAAATACTGTATGATCTCACTTATATGTGGAATCTAAAATACAAAACAAACAATCAAAGCAAAATGAAAGCAGACTCTTAGATACAGAGAACAGACAAATGGCTGCCAGAGAGGAAGGGGGGTCAAAATAGGTGAAGGAGCTTAAGAGGTACAACCTCCAGTTGTAAAATGAGCCATGGGGATATAATATACAGCATAAGGATTATAGTCAGTAATATTGTAATAAGTTTATATGGGGATAGATGGTTACTACACTTACCATAGTGATTACTTCATAATATATGCAAATGTAAAATCACAATGTACAACTTAAACTGACATAATATTATGTCACCTATATTTCAATTAAAAATAAAATACATTGAGGTACTACTTCACATTCGCTATTATAGTTTTGAACAAAAAAGATAATAACAAGTGTTGACAAGGATGTGGAGAAACTAGAACTCCATACATTGCTAGTAGGAATGTAAAATGGCACAAACTGCTTTGGAAACACAGTCTGGTAGTTCCTCAAAACATTAAACATAGCCTTACCATAAATAATAGTTTTATAGGGCTGTCATAATAAACGACTACAAACTTGGTAGCACAAAAGAAATCAGAGATGTATTCTTTCACAGTTCTGGAGGCCAGAAGTCTAAAATAAAAATGTGATCAGGATATACTCCCTCTTAAGTCTCTAGGTGAGGCTTCTTCCTTGCCTCCCTAATTTTGGTGGCTCCAAGTATCCCTTGGTTTGTGGCTGCGTAACTCCAATATCTGCTTTTATCTTCACATGGCCTTTTCCTCTTTTTTTTTTTTCCTGTTTTTTATAAAGACACTTGTCATTGGATTTAGGGCCCATTCAGGTAATACAAGATGATCTCAAGATCCTTAACTTAATTACATCTGCAGTAATTTCCTATTCAGTGATTCTAGGGGTTAAATGTGGATATATCTTTTTGTCGGGGAGACCGTTTAACCTACTGTATCATATGACCCAGAAATTCCCCAACTAGGTATATACTTAAGAGAAATGAGAATATATTTCCATGCAAAATCTTACGTATGAATGTTCATAGCAGTATTATTTCTAATAGCTAAAGGCTGGAAACAAATTAAGTATCCATCAACTGATGATGAATAAATAAAATATGGCATACCCATGTGTTGGAGTATTATTTGTTAATAAAAAGGACTAAAGTACTGATACATGCTACAGTGTGGCTGAATCTTGAAAATACTCTTCTAAGTGAAAGAAGCCAGCACAAAAGACCATATATTGTATAATTCAGTTTATATAGGAAAGTCCAGAACAGGCAAATCTGTAGAGACAGAGACTAGATTAGTGGCTCCTCAGGGATAAGGGAAACAGAGGGAAAGGAATTGACTGAAAGTTGGTACAGGTTTGGGAGGATGATGAAAATGCTCTAAAATTGATTGTGGTGATGGTTATACAAGTCTGTGAATATAATAAAAACCATTGAATTATACAGGTGAATTGTATGGTATGTGACTTATATTTTAATAGAAATGTTAAACAATCAATTCTGAATAAGTACTTTACTGGGTGATGTTGTGTTTGCTAGAGAGAGAGCTCCCAAGGGCAAGAATTTGGACTTATTTATATCTTCCAGTGAGACCATAGATCCTTAAACACTGCAGGTGGTTAATATATATTTATGGTAAAGAAAATGATTCAGGAGAGGGGAATCAATTTTGGGATAAGGTTACCAGAGAGCTGTGGAAGCACAGAGAGGCCACCCACATCTGTGTAGAGGAATCTGAGGATTTGTCATAGAACCAGCCTTGGGAGCTGCACTTGGAAGGACAAAGAAAAGTGCACCAGGTAGGTAAGGATGCCAAAGGCTTATCAGGCAGATGAAGAGCGTAGATAAATTAAATGTTGACTGAGTAGGCATATAAGGTTCAACCGAAGAAATGGCCAAAAAAAAAAAAAAAAAAGAGTAGCCTAGAAACAAAAGTGGCAGCTGGATCTCAAAGTGCTTCTTTATACTTTTGTACTTACGTTTCCCAGCATGTGCTTTAAGGAACTGCTTCCCAAATTATCTACAGTAAGGGCCAGATATTTTATTATTATTTTTAATCTGTCATGAACTGATACTTTTAAAAAACATAATAATGATGAATTACTAGAAAAATGAGAAAAGATCAAAACACAAGCCCACTGATAATGCTCTTGGCAGAAATGTATTTTTCTCATTGCAGATAAGTAATAAATAATTTGTGAACCAGCACTGGTCCACAAACTACACTTTGAGTGGCACAGGTCTAAAGAACACATCTCAAAAGATACCTCGAGAGCCTCCCTCAGGAGATGGATAAACTGCATTATCAAATTTAAAAAGCCTTTAGAAATATTGCAGTAAATAAATTGGTTTAAATTTCCTTAAATTGGCATTCAGAAATTTTTCTTGTCTTCATTTATTCATGAATGTATTCATTTCATCTTTCATTAATCATATGTTTGTTGTGTACCTACTATTGGCCCAGCAGCATTCCAGGCACTGAGGATACAGACTTAAGTCCCTGCATTCATTTATCTTATGTTCCAGTGGAGGAGACCGGCAATAAACTAAGTAACTAAAGAATATTAGAGTGGATTTGGTACTGATAAGTGCTGGGGTGACAAGTGAAAGGGACAAGAGATGTTGTTAAATATTGTGGTTAAATATGTTCTTCCTGGAAAGATGACATCTGAATAAGAACCAAAGGTGAAAAAGCAAACAATGCAGATGTGGGTTGGGAAGGAAAATGATTAAGCTGAGACAGCATTATGTGCAAATGCCCTAATGCAGAAGAATGCCTGTAACTTTGAGTAAGAGAACAGGATGGATGAGTGGGAGGGGAGAGGTGAGAAAGAGACTCAGAGGGGTAAGAAGGGGCCAGGTCATGCAAGGCCTTATAGGCCTTTCTAAGAAACTGGCTACTCTAAGTAGGACTGGAAGCCATTGGAGGGTTGGATCAGAGACATGGTATCATCCAGCTTGTGTTTTCCCAGGACCACTTGGGCTCCTCTGTAGAGAAGGGATTAAAGGGAACAAAGCTTTAAGCAGGGAGACCAGCTGGTAAGTTACTGCAGTAATTCAAGCTTGAGATGGACAAGGTTTAAAGTGTAAGTAAAGGGGCCGTGAAAGTGGTTAGATTATGAATATACCTCTAAGGTGGTTCTGACAAAGTTAGTTCATAGATTGGATATGGAGTGTGAGAGAAGACAAGAAAATAATGCTGCCTAAGTATTTGTTTGACCCCAGCAATTAGATAAATTCACCTGTACTGAAGTGGGGAAAGACTGAACGAGGAGATTTGGGATTGGGAATATCAGGAGCTCAATTTTGAACTTGGTAAGTTTGAGACGTCTAGTAGACAGTCAAGCAGAGAGACCAAGTAGACAGTTAGACATATGAGTCAGGAGGACAAGGGAGAGGTCTCAGGTAGAGATGTACTCTTGGGAGTTGTCAGCATTTTACATGGTATTTAAAGCCATGAAACTGGATAAGACCAGCAAGGATGTGAGTATAGACAGAACAGAGAAGTACAGAGTCTACACTGCCTCGTTACGAGCTTATAGAGGTGAGGAGGAAGAGCAAGTCAGAAAGGAAGAGCAGCTGGGGAGGAAATAGGAAAACTAATATAGTTTGATGCCTTAGAAACCAAATAAAGAACATGCTTCTAGGACAAAGGAGTGTTCAACCCTGTCAAATACTGCTGATGGTCAGGTGAGCCTAAGACTGAGAAGCGGCCTTGGGTTTAGCACGGTGGACATCACTGATGACTTTAACAAGAGAAATTTTGGTGAGTTCAGAGGTGAAAGCCTGACTGAAGTATGTTCAAGAGGGATTTGGAGTAAAGGATTTGAAGAGACATCACAGAAACTCTCTTGAGGAATTTGGGGCAGTTGCTGGATGGGAAATGAGAATAAGGGGCATTTTAATGATGATAATGATGATGATGGTGGTGGTGGTTATAAAAAATAACATATTCATATGTTGATGAAAAAAGCGACAATGCAGGGGGAAGAGGAATAATGTCTTTGAGCAGGTGAGAGGAAACAGAGTCTTGCATATAAGTGGAGTGATTGGTCTTACCTGGGAGAAGTTTCGGAAAGGAAGGAGGTTTATGAACATAGATTAAGGTAGATGAGTAGCTATACTAGTGGAAGCTAGAGGAATTTCTTTTCTAATTGCTTCTATTTTCCTCAGTGGGTTTTAAGCTGAGAATGGGGATAGGGCAGGTACAAGAAAGGTAAGAGACACCATGAACCAGTTGTCTTGGAGAGGGGGAAGTAATGGTCTACAGCAATGTAGTCTGATGGCCAGGCAGCATTGAGGGCTCTCAGTTTAGTGACCATGAACTTAACGTAAGACCTGTCAGCATGGCTGGGTACTTTGAGGACACTACCCTTTTTCTTGTGATGCTTCTTGCCAATCAGCTGAAATTCTTTGTGAAATACTCACTGTTCTAGATCATAGGTGAACAGTTTTAAGCAGGGCATGAATTTAAATTTATCAAATTTACATAGTAAGAGGGTCACCATGCATCAGCAAGCAGGATAGATTCATATGGAATAAGATATAGGGTAAGAATTTAGGTAATAAGCTACTGAGACAGTCAGGCAAAAATTGAGGATGAGTAGAGATTCTTTTATCTTTATGTGTGTGTACATGTGGTTCAGAGAATGTCATAGTTGAGAAGGTGTCTTTTTTTCCATAGAGCAATGAAGGAGTAACTCCCCAGTAGTCCTCTATATAAGATGGTTTTGGCATTTGCTTTTGATTAATCTAGTTCTGGGACTGCCATATGCCAACTCTGCATACCCCAGTGTCTTCCATCTGCTTTTACTCCCTGCAAGGAGCAGGTCTACAGGAAAAAGGGATGCTGGCCAGGTTGCGTGATTGTTGTTTGCGTGAATGAACCAGTCTTGCATTGCTTACATTCTACTAATTTCTAGCCCCATAACTCCTTAATACCAGGAGAACTTTCTTGTTAACATGAAGTCATTTCTGGTTGTTTTATGGGGTTCTTTTTATGGAGGGAGAAGCTCAGAAGATGGAGAATTGTGATAGTAAATGATGCTGAAGTATTATCTGAAAAAAATGCTCACTGATAATTGGGAGCTGGAGATTTTATTTTTTATCTCATTTTGGAAAAATTCTGAAAAACATAGCTGGCATGCTGAAAGGCATTAAACCTGGCAGGAAGGTAAAGAGAAAAGGCCAGCAAGCCGCCAACAAGGAATTAAAAGAGATCATGGAAGACAGCCCAGAGCTCTGTCAGGCGGCTAGGGGCGGTCCAGGAGAAGCAGCGTCAGGTAGCAAATGATCATAAGCTGAGACCTGATTCATTCAGTGGGAAATGAAGATGGAAGCAAAGGAAGTAACCTCGACTCCACTAAATGAAAGATTTCTTTTATAAAGCAGCCTTACTTAGTAGCATGGAAGGAGAGTGAGAATGGAAAAGTTAGATACAATAGATATGATGGTTTTTTTCACACAGCTGAAGAGGAAATGTGCAAAGCCCACAAAAAAGATCACCAGATTTCAGAATTTTACTCATTTGAAATGTTCCATCAGAAGAGAAGAGGCATAAAAAGCTCAGGACAGCCAGGAACCCCTGGGTAAGCAAGGAGGGTCATATGAAGAAGTGTCCCTTGGAGTTCTTAAACAGCACGACTTAAGCTCTTTGGGAATCTGAAAACTCATGAATAGCATCATAGTCTATAACTCATCCTGTAAAATGAACTAAACATAACTTTGAAACAGGATAACTGCCCCAGCTATGTGGGCACAATGAGGGCTCCTCAAGAATAACCAAAGAGCAGCAAACCTACCTGGAGCTGGAGAGGATGGATCAGGCTAGCTAACCCCACAAACAAGCTTACTGAGCTTACCTGCTTCTCTTGGAAACTGATTCAGACATATCCTAAGAGTGACTTAAAAACAAAGGCGACAAATGTAAAGTTTCCCTAGACCAAGAGAAATCCCTTGTTTAAATTACTTGGATTAACAAAATGATACACCCGGCCCAAGCCTAGTCCAATTTGTAGAATGACAAAGAATAGGAACAACTGAATCAGATTCACATTAGTTGCTACATAGAAAGCCTAATGGCAGGGTCGCCAGTAGGGTGACCAATTGTCACCCTGGAACTGAGGGAATTCCCCAGAACTTGGGCCTCTCAGTGCTAAAACTGGACCAGTCCTGGATGAAATAGGGGGGTTGGTCACCCGATGAGCAGCCCTGGTCAGTACCCTACTCAGAGTACTTTGTTCAAATCTCCCTTGAATTTCTACCCCTGAATCATTTCTGTGAACTTCATTTTAAGCTTAAACTATCCAGAATTGAACCAAACAAATCTTTAAAAAATGGTGCTATATGCAAAAAAAAAAAAAAAATATATATATATATATATATATATATATATATATATATATATATATATATATATATATATATATAAACACAGACATATATATAGAAGGAACAGGAAAATGAAGGGAACATCAATATAAAATAAAAACTGTTAACTCAAAACTGTCGACCTTGAACAAAATTCTTTATTGCTCCTAATATTTGTGCTAGAAAACTGCTGCTTAGTTGAGCTTGCAAAAAGGATGCCTTTTCTAATGCTCCTTAATATTTGGGGAATTATGTTAGTAAATTGAGAAGGATTATCTACTTACTCTGTTTGGAAAATTGACTCATTACCTCTGTTACAGAAGGGGATGAGGATGTCTTAGAATCAGAAGCATTTTACCCTGAAGTCGTGATGATGAATCAGGAATTCGATCAGGCTGTGTCTCCAGTGAATTGCACTGTCAAAAAATGTTAATAGAACCAACCGAAGCCTTGTTCACGGCCTTCTCAAGCTTTAGTGTGCCTTAGAATCCCTGAGAGCAAGTTAAACACTTGTCTCTTGGGCTTCCTCCCCAGAGTCTGAGTCAGGGGCCCTGAACCTGCTGTTAATAACGAGCTCTAGTTCTCTGCTCCTCAAAAGTGTGACCTGATCCAACAGCACTGGCACCACCTGGGAGACTGTAGGATCTCAAATCCTACCCTAGACCTCAGTCCCCTCACCCATGGCCTATGGATGCCACTTCTTACCTCTTAGCACTGTTGAGAGGCTTAAATGAGCCGCCTGAAGCAAAGGGCAGGGCCAAGGGCAGGACTGAAATAGATGAGGGCTCTGAGAAGTTTCACAATGTGGAAAGAGTGAAGCTCTTTGTAGTTTGAGAAGCCTGGATGAGACTTGCTCATCATCAAATTGTGCCTCAGTTTCCTCACCTGTAAAATGAGGTTAATAAAACCCACCTTCTAAGGCTTGCTGGAGGAATTAAATGAGGTTATGTTCATTAGAT
Source organism: Camelus ferus (assembly GCF_009834535.1). Taxonomy (NCBI): domain Eukaryota; kingdom Metazoa; phylum Chordata; class Mammalia; order Artiodactyla; family Camelidae; genus Camelus; species Camelus ferus. The sequence goes on along the minus strand of NC_045697.1, from coordinate 14,901,481 downwards.
ATCAAACCTGCTGTTTTTCATATGAAGGATTTAATAAATGATATTGCTTTTATTTTCCTATCATAATCATTGTTACCCTGAATTTTAAGCCATTATTCTCCACCATAGTTACGAAGTCTCAACATTCGAAGGAATCTTAGAAGTTGTAAATCTTTCTCCTGCTTGCTTGTTCACTTCCAGCCGGCATGCTCTATCAAGACGGCTAACTCACACATTGCCAAGAAATGAGCCTCTGCTTCCTAAACAAGAGAACCTTCTCTCTGAGTCTAAAATGACTGCCACAAGGCAGTAGAAAAATAACTTATTGACGGTTAAAAGTGACCTGAAGTACAGGTAGCCCCAGGTGTCTCATCTATGAAAATAATTTTTCTTTTGAATAAGCACATATCAAGGATGAAACAGGCCTATTAGTATTAATTAAAATACGAACAAAAGTGTACATTCCCTTTGTTAGGGAATACAGCCTCTCTTCACACTGAACAGTCTTATGGTATTAACTATTTTTAAAAGGCTTTGCAGAAAGATCCCTTTTTCCCCCAGAGATAGTAGAAGTGTTGGCTTTCTTCCTATGCTGTGACTCCTCCAAAGAAACACAATTCCACGTGCAGGACAAATGATGGTACTAATGATGACAGTGATAATGGTCATCATAGTACCTGTTTTCATGGTAGTAGTCACAGTAATGGTGACTGATTTGATACCCTATGAGGGAGGTTTTACTACTGTTATCCCCGTTCGGGTTAAATAAGTCACCCAGTACCATGTAGTTGGTAAATGTGGAGTCCAGGGTCGGAGGCTAGACAGCGTGATGACAGAGCCCAAATACCCAATCGCAGAGCAATGCCAGCCCAGGTAAGAGAGGCTCATTACCTGTGCAGAAATGTCTCCCCTTTGCTTTCCAGGATTCTTCTCTCTCGGCAGATTCTGACTTCCTCCTTCCCCTTCCATGTAGACTGGATCTCGGATGTAAGGACTCCTAGCTGCATATTAGAGAATTTAAAATACGGGATTTCCAATGCAGTGGCATTAATTAATAGAATTCTGCTTTTTTATTTTCTTCTTATAAAATGCTAAATTTTGAAATTCTCTTGCTTATTTCCAACATGTGCAATGATCAGATTGGCTCAGTGCCTAATTCTCCAGTGGTTTAAATCAAGTAGTTAAGGAGGCAGATTCTCCCTGCTAGCTTCTAGAAAGTTAGAAAAAGGAGAATCATATTTTGTTTTGTTTTGTTTTGTTTTGTTTTTTCTTTTTGTTTAGCTGTCAACGTCATAAAATAATTTTTAAGTTAGCTTAGTTTCTGTAAGGAATCATTATATTTTCTTTTAAGTGAATAACTGTCCTCAACCATCTTGAATATTTAGATGTTCAGGTGCCCTAAAGATTACTCTCTTACAGTTTCCTTTTCCTTCAATCTTCACTTGGCTTTGGGCCAGAGAATGGACTTGAAACTTTGGTACACTGTCACCAGCAAAGATATTTTCACATTTTCTCACATGTCTTTTAGTGAAAATTCCTGAGACCACCTTAAGATCATTTTGATTACTGTTAACCAAACCACTGATATATTCGGTAACCTTGTGACTGTGTGTGTGACTTCATTAAGGAATGTTTCATTTGTCATTGTAGGGGAAAAATAATCATTTTTGAATTATCTTCTCTGCAACAAAAACAGCAGTAACCATTAACTTCTGTATAGTATACTACAATTTAAAGGGCATTCACATGCTTTTGATTTTGAATAATCTTGCAAAATTGGGATTATTACTGTTTTTGTTTTACAAATAAGTAAAATCAGGAACCAAGAGGGTAAGGGATATGTCTGTAGTGGAACCAGGATTCAAAACCATTTTTCTGACTTTAATCTCTTTCTATCCCCATAGACTTGGATTCACTTGCATTAGAATATTTTCTGGGATTTTATGCCACCATTGATGTTTGGGTCTGTGGGCATATTTTACAAATGACATAAACCACTGTTTGTTACCACTGACATTTTACCTTATGCTACTGCTATTCTCAGCCACAAAATGCCAGATGGGAAAGTGATCTTGTTACTCATTACTCAGGAACAGCAATAACCATGAAGTGAAAACTAGCTTCAGATTACAACCAACCAGTAGCTCTTATTACAGGTCTAAGAAATTTATCCCACTGCCCATGAATAGGACATTGAACTTCCATTATCAAAAAAAAAAAAAAAAAAAAAAAGAATATTCTTTTCAATGTATGAAATGCCTCTCATTCCATTTACATTCACTCTTAATGTGACTGTCATTTTTGCTGTTTAAACCTACCCATTTGTCCTCATGTCTGTAAGTAGGATATCTAAAGTTGAATGCCCTGAATTCTCACTTTTGCAAATTCCAGATTATTTTGTGACTTTGAATTACCATAAATAGTGATTGGCACATGGTAGAATTGCAATAAAATATCTTCATGACAGATAACTTACGTATGTAAAGCCATTAAAATTTTCAAAGTATCCTCACATGCTTTTATTTAATCCCTATAATACTCCTATGAATAGGCAAGGGAAATATTATTATTAAACTCATTTTATAGGTGCTGAACAGACAACCAGATATGGGAAGTGACTTATCCAAATCCATTCAGTCATCAGGTGTCAGATTGGGAAAATCAAATGTAAAGTTGATTTAGAGGAAAAATCAAGAATTTGGCAGTGGTCCTGTAAAGTTGTAGGTGCCTATTAGATATCTAAGAGGAGTCTGATATGAATCCTGAGATGTCCAGAGTACTGAGCTGAAATTGGGAGTTGTTAGCTATACACCTAAATCCATATTGATGGGTTTAAAGGATTTGAAGCTATGCGCCTGGAGGAGGTCATCCAGAGGATAAATAAAGATAGAAAAAGAATGAGATATGAACTGAACCCTGAGGCACTCCAGCATTCTGAGATGGGAAAATAACAAAGAAGCAGCAAAGAAGAATAAGAGGAGATATCAGTGAGAATGGAAGAAATTAGATGATTGTGTCCTGAAAGATTAGAAAACTTTTACAAGGAAAGAAAGGGGTCAACTGATAAAATAATGCTGAGTAAGATAAGGACTGAAAATTACCTCTTATATTTAGCAGTGGAGAGTTTCAGATTAGAATACATTAAGAGAGCCTGGGAGGAGAGGAATTGGACACAACAAATATGAACAACTCTATTGTGAAACAAAGGGTGGAGACTAAGGGTTTTCACTCTTTACATGAAGCATAGCTGATTTGTTAGTACTTAGTGGGTAAAATCAGTCAGGGCTTTTGGTATCACTGGTGACATTATGAACCACAAGTGCCAGGAAGGGAGAACTAGGCCTCACTCTTTTCCCTCCTGGGAATCTCTGCAAGCCTTGGAAAACAGGATGTCCATGGTTGCCTCTAACTTAATTTGTCAATTATAATCTCTCACTGGCAGGGCCTGGAGTTGAAGACAGTATTACTGACAGCAATTTCCTGATCTCAGTAATAATGGGGGGAAAAAAGTGGGGAGAGGGGGTCAAGTTGAAAAACTGAAAATAAAGTACAAAAGTAAAACATAAATCAGTAAGCAATGAAAAGTGGGCTGTCTTGAGTATCTTACTTTTTTTTTAGAAGTTACATGCAGGTACTTCTTTTTTTTTTTTAACATTTTTTATTGATTTATAATCATTTTACAATGTTGTGTCAAATTCCAGTGTTCAGCACAATTTTTCAGTTATTCATGGACATATACACACTCATTGTCACATTTTTTCTCTGTGAGTTATCATAACATTTTGTGTATATTTCCCTGTGCTATACAGTGTAGTCTATTCTACAATTTTGAAATCCCAGTCTATCCCTTCCCACCCTCTACCCCCCTGGTAACCACAAGTCTGTATTCTCTGTCTGTGAGTCTATTTCTGTCCTTTATTTACGCTTTGTTTTTGTTTGTTTGTTTTTGTTTTTGTTTTTTAGATTCCACATATGAGCGATCTCATATGGTATTTTTCTTTCTCTTTCTGGCTTACTTCACTTAGAATGACATTCTCCAGGAGCATCCATGTTGCTGCAAATGGCATTATGTTGTCGGTTTTTATGGCTGAGTAGTATTCCATTGTATAAATATACCACTTCTTCTTTATCCAGTCACCTGTTGATGGACATTTAGGCTGTTTCCATGTTTTGGCTATTGTAAATAGTGCTGCTATGAACATTGGGGTGCAGGTGTCATCCTGAAGTAGGGTTCCTTCTGGATACAAGCCCAGGAGTGGGATTCCTGGGTCATACAGTATGTCTATTCCTAGTCTTTTGAGGAATCTCCACACTGTTTTCCATAGTGGCTGCACCAAACTGCATTCCCACCAGCAGTGTAGGAGGGTTCCCCTTTCTCCACAGCCTCTCCAGCATTTGTCATTTGTGGATTTTTGAATGACGGCCATTCTGACTGGTGTGAGGTGATACCTCATTGTAGTTTTGATTTGCATTTCTCTGATAATTAGTGATATTGAGCATTTTTTCATGTGCTTTTTGATCATTTGTATGTCTTCCTTGGAGAATTGCTTGTTTAGGTCTTCTGCCCATTTTTGGATTGGGTTGTTTATTTTTTTCTTATTGAGTCATATGAGCTGCTTATATATTCTGGAGATCAAGCCTTTGTCGGTTTCACTTGCAAAAATTTTCTCCCATTCCGTAGGTTTTCCTTCTTGTTTTATTTCTGGTTTCCTTTGCTGTGCAGAAGCTTGTAAGTTTCATTCGGTCCCATTTGTTTATTCTTGCTTTTATTTCTTCTAGGAGAAAGTTTTTTAAATGTATGTCAGATAATGTTTTGCCTATGTTTTCCTCTAGGAGGTTTATTGTATCTTGTCTTATGTTTAAGTCTTTAATCCATTTTGAGTTGATTTTTGTATATGGTGTAAGGGAGTGTTCTAGCTTCATTGCTTTACATGCTGCTGTCCAGTTTTCCCAACACCATTTGCTGAAGAGACTGTCTTTATTCCAATGTATATTCTTGCCTCCTTTGTCAAAGATGAGTTGACCAAAAGTTTGTGGGTTCATTTCTGGGCTCTCTATTCTGTTCCATTGGTCTATATGTCTGTTTTGGTACCAATACCATGCTGTCTTGATGACTGTAGCTCTATAGTATTGTCTGAAGTCTGGGAGAGTTATTCCTCCAGCCTCTTTCTTTCTCTTCAGTAATGCTTTGGCAATTCTAGGTCTTTGATGGTTCCATATGAATTTTATTATGATTTTTTCTAGTTCTGTGAAATATGTCCTGGGTAATTGGATAGGGGTTGCATTAAATCTGTAGATTGCCTTGGGCAGTGTGACCATTTTAACAATATTGATTCTTCCAATCCAAGAGCATGGGATATCTTTCCATTTTTTAAAGTCTTCTTTAATTTCCTTCATCAATGGTTTATAGTTTTCTGTGTATAATTCTTTCACCTCCTTGGTTAGATTTATTCCCAGATATTTTATTACTTTGGGTGCTATTTTAAAGGGGATTGTTTCTTTACTTTCTTCTTCTGTTGATTTATCGTTAGTGTAAAGAAATGCAACTGATTTTTGAACTTTAATTTTGTAACCTGCTACCTTGCTGCAGGTACTTCTTAAATGAAGTAATGAAGTAAAATTGTCAGTAGCTTCGATGTTCAATAAATATGAAATATTTTTCCAGGTTCTCCAGACCTACCTTGCCATTCTCCCTCAGATTCTCTGTCCCCAGTATATCTGACAAAGTATTTGAAATGAAGAGGACTATGCAGTAGATTTGAAAGTAATCATAGAAGGATGAGTGATTATAACAGAAAGAAAGAGAAGGGAAAAAAAAATCTGTCAGTAGTCCTGGATTTTTTTTCCTGTTGGGGGAGAAAAACAGTTTCAGGGAGGTTATATAATTTATTTGCTCAAGTTCTGTGCTTTCTGACTCTTAGTGTGTCATTCTTTCAATCAGTTATACTGCAGTATGAGAAGTCCTGTGAATTAGGTTGACTCTAGTGAGTGGACAATGGGGAAGGAGAAACTGAGAAAGGCATGGTAAATAAGGGCTAGTGGAAGCCCCTGAAGCACTGAGAATAATTTAAATTTGATAGAGAAGGTGACAGGCAGCCCTGGAGGTTTAAGAAAGGGAAACACACACTCAAAACTATGAGCAAGAAAGATTCTTTGACAGCCTGTGGTACTGATTGGACATTTCATAGTATAAAACTGGTAAAAACACTTTATGTCCCTTGATTAAAAAAATATTTACAATATAAATTGCTGTGTATTCTAGGAATTAGGCTCTTTGTTTCGATTTGTTTTGCTTCGTTTCAGGAGGTCATGCAATTGAGTTATGTGACTGATACTTACTAGCTCAAACCCAATCATTTCATTTGGCTTAGCACGATTTTCACAACATAGAAATGATTCTGATATTTATTCAAGTTGAATAGAGATGTATGATTCCATCAAGTTAATTATTAGCAAAAAAGAAAAAAATGAAAGTGTGATATTGTTTAAATAGCAGATGTGTAATGCAGAGTAATTATGTTGACTGAAAATGAGCAGTTCCATCAGGCAGACGCCCAATTTTTTCCCCTACCAGTGTCAACAGTGAATGTCTTTTAATACACTGGAAAATTACTATGCAGATTTGAAATAACAAAGCAATCACTGCAGGCTTTGTTTAAAATTTCTGTAGAGAATAGGACAAATAAAATGATTACAGTGATTTGAGTAGGTGGAATTTTATAGCCATTCACTTAGGAAAACAGTCTCCCAATTAGATGACAACTGATAGCTTCTGATATTTCCTGAAATGGTTTCAGCATTAAGAGTATTGATCTGCACTCCTTTTCAGTAGGTTACCTGAGAGAAGGTTATTCTCATTATAATGAACACATGCAAAGGCTGTACTTAAAAATATACATATTTTACTATTTCAAATTTATAGTCTAAATGTATTACCTGTATAGGAACTTACACTGATTATACTATTAACACTATTGCAACAATATTATGTTGAGTATTAGTGAGTTTGGAAGCTTTATTTTCTTCCACTCTAGTTGCCTTGACTGGGGTTCTGAATTTTATGCTTTCATTTTTCTTCATAATTTTGGTAGACAATAAGCAAGTTCACTGGATTTTCCAGCCTGAATATTTGACAAGTCTGAGTGTGGATTGCGATTTTCTAAGGTCAAACATGTTAAGAGTTAGAAGTATTCAAGATATTTGCTTATAAAGTAGACTGGATGGACTGTGAAATGAATGCCTTACCACCAAGTCTATTAGATATATGTTTCCTCTGTAACCCAAAAACCAAAAATCAAAACAAGACAACCCCCTCTCCCCAATTCTGCCTTAAACAAGTGCAGCTTAAATTCCTCACATACCAAGAAGTTTGGAAGTAATTACTTATTTTGGTTTTGTGGATCAACCATGTTGTGCTGTGATTTGATATCTCTTGTGACTTGTCTTTCATTCATGCTCACAAGGCAGCTGCCTCAGTTCCAGGCATAACATCCATGCTCAAGGCAAGAAGAAGGGAGAAGGGCAGTGTCAGCTCTGAGCATGGCAGTCCCATTTATCAGAAAGCACTAACTTTGCCAGCAGGCTGGCAGACTTGTCTTTACATCCCATTGGCTGGACTGTATCACATGACCATTCCAACATACAAGGGACTCTGGGAAGATGTGGTTTTTACAGTCTTTCTAGTGGAGGCAGGTGAGGGAGAGAGATTGGGAATGAGCATCGCTTAATTAGCCAGCCAGCCTGGCCTGCAACAGTAAGGGAGTTATATGAAAGAGTTCCCATTCCCAGAGTTTCTAGATTAATTCTGTTCAAGATTCCACTGGAAGTTAGGAAGGGATTTCCTAATGCAGATATCCAGGAATATGCATGAACATGGCCTTCAAATAGTCACATACTCCCCGACATATGTGGAGCGAGCACCAGAAGGTCTAGGTCAGGTCAGGGTGCAGACTTCCCTCTTTTTGGTTCCTTTCTCCTCTTTTTGATTATTTCTAATATTTAACATAACTTGGCTGTATCTCTGGAATTCTCCTGAAGCCATATTTTTGTTCAGGTTTCAAAAAACAATGTTCTCTAAGTTATAACCTCAAATGCATATTTAAATTAGCAGAAACGTGAAATATCTATAATTGATAAAATTATTATGTAAATAAACTTCAATTTGAGTTTATTTACACGTCCACATTAGTTTAAATATCTACTTTATGATGTTTCACTAATAGTTTATAATTCCCTTTCTATTTTTTCATATAACCATTGAAGTCCTTTATGAAAATCCCCTGATTTTTTAATATATGGTATTGGTAACTCATTTGTACATAGACCAGCTTACTCACATTTACTAGTCACTCTAGGGGGAAAAAAAGGCCTACTAAAAGACATATTTGAATCATATTTTTGCACAGAAATAAATTATTACTATGTGTATTTCTTATGGTAAACATTTTATAGAAATGACAAAAATTCTACCTTGACTGAAGTTTAAAAAAAGACCAGATATCTCTATGCAACACACTGCATAAAGCTGTCTAGCTTTATATATATTTATTAAACAACAGCAAATTGTATAAAATTACGTTCAGAATACTTAGAGAACTTTAGCTCTAGAAAAGAAGTGTTACCTTCGCCAATACCAAAACGGCCTATGTCTCCCTCCTGGGCCTCATTTAAGCTTTGAGGTGTGTGTAACCTGTAATTGGCAGGTCGTCTGCAATTGGAAGCCTAAACAGATGTGTAAGATTGAGAAGCTTTGCTTTTAGGTGAACACAGGCTTTGAAAATATCAGGTAGGGAGTACTGTCTAATAATTCCAAGAACAGAATGTTTCATCATCATAAAAAGACTCAAGAAATCTATTGCCAGAGAACAGCATTAACAAGTATGAACTAAAATAACAAGAGCATAAAAATTTAATTAGTGCTCTCCTTCAGACCACTAACCAACCACACACACACACACACACACACACACACACACACAGCCATTTGTAAAATAAAAAGACATAAAAGCTTAAAGTCTATTGACTTCATGTTGACTAATCACGTTAGCCACAGCAGCTTTAATTTAAAGAAGATTGAAAGTAATGAAAGCTTTATCAGCCCTTTTTGTTACAGAGGAGTTAGGGTTTCTTTACTATCTCGCTTAGCAACCCTATCACTGAGTATTGTTAAGCCACTCTGGAAGATCCACAATACCTCATTTATATATTTCAATTTACCCTCTTTGCAAACTGGAAACAGTTCTGTAACACATGGAAGGAAGTTAGGTTAACAGGAGCTGGGGCATCCAGAATTTCTGGGCCCAAGGCAGCTGGTTTAGATGGTGTTCCCTCAAATCCTAAAGGTTCAGGAAAACTGCCTCTGGGGCTTAGGAGAAGAAAGGAGTGGGAAACTGGGAGGAGGAGCAGCTGCCTGGTTAAGTCCAAGGTTCCAGAATTCTTGCTTTTGAATTCCCTGGAGATACCCCAGAACTGTGTTTTACTTGTCTAATTTGGTTTCTGTAAAAAGATTTTGTTTGAAGAAAGTATGTTTTGTTTTAAATTTTTTTGTCTTTGTTCTTGAAAACAGTTGTGCCAAAGGAATACAGATATATGAAGGGGAAAAAAAAAACAACAGAATGGCCTGAGAAACAGTGCTGTGAGTGAGACATGGTAAAACTGCCTGTTATCCTCTGCTTTATTTTCAAACACAAGAAAATAGAACCCAAAGAGAAAATTCCATCCAGCAGGTAATGAGTGAGCATCCCCATTGCCTAGCACTCTAATATGTGCAGGGGATGAGACAAAGTAAGTGACTTATGGGGGCACAGAGCTAAGTTAGGAAGATCATTGCACTTAAATTGGAAATTTGGTTTCCTGTCCTGACTCCACCAGAAGGATTGAAGGCCACCGTTACTTGTCCTCTTAGAAGTAACTTGTCAGTTTGTAAAACGGTGGCACAGTTCTTTGTTAAGCACCTGCTATGCTCCAGGCGCTGTGCTGGGTACTGAGGATCCAAACGCAAGTGTGATCTGCTGCCGAGCCCTAAAAGAACTCACAGAGTAGTAACAGTTATCTGGACAGTAAACCAGGCAACACTTTATCAGGTAATTGTTCTGGGCTGAGCAGTGTTCTAAGCACTTTTACAAGAATTAGTTTTTAAATCTTCATGGCAATCCCACTAGGTATATGATATATATGTTTTTTTCTCCCATTTTATAGGTATGGAAATAAGGCATAGGTATGTTTGATAACTTGTCCCAAAAGTGCAGGGATGTCTCTGAGCTTAGTTCTTAGATTTCCAGATCCTGTGCCCTAGGCGATTCCATTCTATTGCCTTTTCTTAATCAAGGAGACGGGATAAGAAGGAAATAGGCAGTGGTTTGGGAATGCATTTTGGAAGCAAGGTGTTCTGTGCAAGTGTTAATTATCATTAAACCAAGGAAAGACAAATAAATCAAAAGTTAAATAAGTCACAATTGGAAATGCAGTCCCTGCCCGCAAAAAATGTAAATATGAAAGCAAATATAGGGGTGTTGAGAGGAACCGCCTCAGGTTTCTGGAGTATAAGTAATATTTTATAAAGTATTCCAGTGCCTTCATTCATAGTCCCTTCTGGATTAACTATTAGTAGGAAGGAGGGAAAGGACCAGGTGTATCTCAGGTGCTGACTGTGTATGGCTCATCCTCAGCGGCTAGCAAAACAATCCAAATGTAGCTCCCTATGATTTTCATGACATTGAGTTCACCTATGCCTTGGAAGACTGGGTTTGGATGTCAGGAATGAAACAACGAAACCCTTTGAGCTAGAGGAGTGTGAAAAATGTACTATCCAAATGGCTGCACTTGTGTTCTAGAAATAAACCACCCAGCATTGTCAAGACATAGTAGTAAGGAGATGCTCGAGGGGTGCGCCTTTCCCTTCTCTCTTGAGCCTGGATTTTTCTTGCTATTACATCTAAAATCTGTTCTAGTCAAAATCTATTTGTAGAAATTGCATTTGTAAATAGAAGCAGATTAGAATAACTTAAAGGTCAATGACCAAGCTGAAATATTACAAGTGTGAAGCACAGCATTTAGTAGAAGACATTCTCCATAACAAGGTGCCTGCAAACAATTGAGGTTAGAATTTGGTTTTAATTCAGCTAGTGGGGAAAAAAAATCCTGTCCGCATTTGTGATTTTGATACAGCTCCTAGCATCTAGAAACTGTGCCCTTTATTAAGAGCGTGAAAATAGACATTTTAGAAATTTGCTATCCAGTGTCACTCTTCAATTAACTTCTATTCATTCAGCCAGCAAGAATCAGTGTTCAGCCCATTAAAAATAAGAGGCTTCCTTTTCTATCCCCTTTGCTGTTATTGATATTGTTAATCATTTTAATTAGTGGCTTCCCACGATTCCAATCAAGCCCAATTAGTCTCAAACCCGATAAACAAGGAAGAGGTGAAAACAGCAGCTCAAAACATGGATTAATCTCACTAGTACAAAGTGAAAGCAGCTGCATTTTAAATCGCTTCTGTTCACCTCTCAACAATGGCGTTTCCTGGTCCCACTGACTATACTGGCATTTGGTTCTTATGAGAAATGTAATCCATAATCATACCCTTCAAAGACTTGTCCTCTGTGCCCCATCGTGTGTATATTTGCTTGTCCAGATGCTCTCCATCATGCCCTGGTTTACATTTCTCTACACCAGCGACCAAACGGTTTAAATTTCTTGCACTTTCCTTTTCCTCCTCCCTTTCTATGTGCACGTCTCCCTGCCTTTCTCTTCCCTTACAAAAGTCCCTTCTGCGTTAGAAAAGAGTAATTGCCATTCTCAGTGATTTTGTAGAAGTTCAGTACATCGCTTTTCAGGCGACCACAATATATGTATCTGGATATAGTGTTAAATTATTTTATAAGACAATTTTCATTTAATTCCCTCAATAACTCTATGAAGTAGTTATTACTGTTGGCCCTGTTTTATGGATGAGAAAACTGAGGTTTCAGGACTGTAAGTTAACTTCATCAAGCCAGAAAAAGTTAGACTCAGAATGTGAACTCAGTTTTATATAGTTCCAGAGCCCAAGCACTGATCTCTTATGTTCAGACTTACGCTGGTCTGTCCCTTAAGAACAGAATCAAGACAGTCTCCCAGCTGGAAAATATCCAGACACTAAACTTCACCATTAATCTTTCTTAGAATGGCTGCAATGAATAATGTTACTTCTTTATGAAAATTGTATCACTTTATCCAACCCATCCTCACTTCTCTGACCATACTTGCCAAATGCCATGGTACTTATTATCTTTCAGACGAGCCAAAGACATTTTATCAGTATTTGCAGGTCTACACAGGAGACAATTTTTATCTCTTGGAAACTATTCAATCATAACAGGGACATCTATCTTATTACTTCAAAGCCTCGTGATTCTTCCATTTTAAATATGTGACATGGAACAGCCTAAAAAGCAACAGTTGAGTTTGGATCATGGTTCTAGTATTAACGGTCCAGGGTATCTTGAGCAGGTTCCTCTCCTGAGCCGAAGGCCTTCAGAATATAGACATGATAAAGAATGAAAGAATTTAACTCAGAAAATGGCAATTATAAAATTTGCTTTGCAATTTTTTTTTAATTTTAAAGAAGTAACTGAAATATGTTTTCAAATGTGCCTGGCCTATAACTGTTTCTTAATAATTGGTGGTATGGATTATTACCGTTTATTTATCTTACATCTTATATCAAGCATATGATGATATTTATATATAAAAGCAGGTGGACCATGGGTTTCAGTTAGGCAGAATAACAAAAGTGTGACAGTCTATAGCAAAAATCCAACCAAAGGGACTCAAATTAGAAAGAAAATTGGGTGTAGTGGAGCATTAATCTGGTTATGGACTCAACTATATCTCTGCTTCATGCTGTAGGTCAGTTAGCCTTGGTTAAAGGCTGTTGCGTGAAGTTTTGTTCTGAAGCTCAGGCTGAAAAGGCAGCAGTTTTTAAAGAATGTTTTTCTCATGGCAGATCATTAAATCAGCAGGAAAGCTTAATTATATATGTACAGTCTTCAGCTTGCATCAGGTCTTCTAATATCCAATTGGCCAAAGCAAATTACATGGCTTCACACAGTGAATTATTCTCTGCCCACTCTCAGACAATAATATGGACATACAATTTTTTTACAAGAGAATGAAGAATTGTGATCAGTAAATTAATCTAACACACAAAACTTAGAGATTGCTGAACCTTTTAGCTATATTGATCTAGAGATTTTTCTGCCTTCTTTGTAGATTTGCTCTGGAATTTAGACCTGAATATCAGCTTGGGTTGAGAGACATCAGTTCTGGAAATGGGTTGAAAATTATACTAATAAAAGAACAAGTCAGCCTGATTATGACTATGGTTCAATTATTTGACCCGGTCCATGTAACCTTCTGTTTGTCATATGCCACCTTTAAACGCATTTGCTTTGGTTCTTGGGGCTTCTTTTTTTTTTTTTTTTTTTGCTTTTACCAAGGTTGCTGGTACACATTGATGAAGCTATTGATTACACATCCATTTGCTTTTCTAAATTTTTTTCTCTGGGGACTTCATCTCTTACTTTTCATTTTCCATTTTTGGAGCTGTGTTTGTTACCAGAATGCAGAAAAATCAGTAGCTTCACCATTAGTCCTGGGTTTTTTCCCAAATGACTAATTTGAACAGTGATCGTGAAGACTGAATACGATTTTATCTCTCCGTTTTGTACTTAGGAATAGATGCACTCTTTAGAGCTGTTAAACAGCATCACTTCTGTTACACATTCGCTTTGCATATATTCACGCAAAATCAATATATGTGGAATCAATTCTGATTTCAGTGCTTTGCAGGTACCATTATGCTTTGCTAAATTGAGGTGATTTCTTATGGCCAAAGAATGAGAAGCAACTAAGACTAAGTTTTATTGGAAACTTCTGCTGGCTCTTGGGAGAAATGACTGTGATTATTCATTGAGCAGTTTGAACCTAGACTCTTTCTGACTTTGCGTAGAGTTACGCAGTCTCACCTGGCATAACTCACCTGCCTTCTTAAGGTAGTTTTTCTCCAGTAGAAATTGAGGACACCCTCCTTGCCTTCAGATCTCTGTGTTCCTATAAGATTGTATGTACATACTTCCATTATACTGCTTTGAATGAATTGTGAATATTCTTATATCTCTGTTCCCTAATGAGTTTATGAGAACAATGTGGCAGTACAGAGTATTTGTTCATGTGTGTGTCCAGCACCTAAAATAAAATAACCTTTTATTTAATGACTACTCATTGTGATTTTGGGTGCACCATACCAAACATTATAATGAAGACTTCAAATATTAGTTACTTTTTTTTTTTGGATCTATAAGTTTTCCTATTTGTGTTTCTTATTCCATCTGAGAAATAGTGGTTTGTGGGCACTAATCTGTCCTAGCAGCTTATAGTTCAGTTTTTAATCATTTTAATCGAATGACGATATGCTCATCCACAACATTAATCTATCTTGAGATATGATCCCTAGTTGAATCAGCACCCTATATTTTCTTGAACATTTTTGTTCTGTACCATCTTAGTACTAATTCTGGTTTCATACCTCTCTGGGAATGTATCACTCTTATCTGGATGTTACCTGAGATACATACAGCACAATCTATAACAAAATAACCTTTGAGGGCTGGTTCTGAATTCATACAGGTCTGAGTATCATTTACTGACACCTTATGAATTCATTTCAGTGTTGTTATATAGTATATGTACATTAATAACCTTTAGTCTGGGAAAAGTCAAAGTCAAAGCAAACCAGAGGATGGTGGTTGGTACTATGGGGTTGTAAGGATCAGTATTTCATCTGTGTCCTTTTGTATTTATTATTTGTTCCTGGTTTCACTTTTTTGTGATTGTAATGTTCTGAGCTAGATCTTTCTTTCATTTATTTATATAGATCTTTTGTGCTGCAGACTTCACTTTCTCCTGAATTTTTCATAATTCTCTTTGATATTCTATTGCATTTTCTTACACACAGTTCTGTATTCCCTACCCTTCTTTTCTTTGAATTTATTGGGTATCTTGATCCTTTTCCTCAGTTCTTCATTAACTCATTATGTTTTATTAAAGATATGCTCGTGGTGAGTTAACAACAATCCACCTCATCCATCATATTTCCTCATATCTAATGAGGTTGTTCTTGTAAGAAGTGCAAACCAGAAGCACATTCCATTCCATTTTTTAACTTCGCTTTGATGCTTTGTTTGAATTTCTTCTGTAAATAATATCTTAAATCAGTGCCTTTCTTTTGAAGGTCTTTGAATCTATTTGGAATAGTGTGACTATTTTTATCTTTGGCCCCACTTGTATTTCATGATCCAATTTAGAAGCGGTATAGTGGAGTATAAAGAGCTAGATTTACTCAGTCTAAGGTTTCAAATCCTAGGTCAGCCACTTAACTGCCTATGTGACCTTGGGTAAATTACTGAGCCTCTCTGAGCCTCAGATTTTCACCTGTTAGCCTTCTGGTTTCATCTGTAGTTTAACCCTCACAGGCCATTTTGAGGTTAAAGAAAAATATCTGGCACGTAGTATACCTTTTGTAAATGATGGTTAAGTGATGCTGACATCTACTTGAGAGATATTCAGAAAATTACCTTTGAGTTATTACCCATAGAATGAATCTGGAGTAAATTGATTTAATTGATGCTTCTTCACTCTCTGTAACATCATTGCACTATGTTGATAATGGGCATATGGCAAGCTTCCCTGAAGGTAATTGCACAACCTCCCTCATAGTGTGCTGATCTCTTCCATTGTCAGAATGTTACTGATAACCTTTCCCCTCTCAAGCTCTTCTGTTACCTTCCCTTTGAAGAAAAGCTATTCATAAGAGCCTTTACCATTTTGAAATATTTGTGCAAGCCATTAAAATAAATGCTAGTTAGTGTATAATGTGATGCAAGAATAGGCTACTGTAGAGTTATTTTTACCTCGGTTCATTAGGATAAAAGATATATCAATAGGGAAATAAATTGTACTAAATAAAAAAGCAAGCCTGACAGAAGAGAAGAAAAGAGAAAAGCAGAAAAAGGAGGAAAAAATTAACTCTACCAAGTCTCACTGAGAACATATTATGTGCAAGATACTGTTTTAGGTTTGTCAGTGATACCGAAGTGTTTCAGGCCTGTCAAGAATGGTGATTTTGTCAGTTGAAAACTTGTTGAAATAGAAGTTCCTTTCTTAACCCTCACAGTGACTGAAAAAGGATGGGTGCTGAGTGCATTTTGGGTTGAATGAAGGAAAGATCAAAAATGAAAAGGCTTAATTAACGTTACTTTGGAGGTAGCTGGATTGGAAGGCAAGTTAGAAACATTGCTTTGATAAGAATGAATGCTCAAATAAGAGATATGGGTTTTTTAAATATTTTGCTTTCCAGTTTGTGGGTTAAGAAAAAAAAAAACTTGGAGAATTATAAATGACCAGAACTTAAAAAAGGGATTTTAGAGATGATTGGTCTACTTCCCTCATTTTAGAGGTTTAGCTGAGTTTAAATTCATACTAGAAAACGTATACCTTAATTCTCACTATTTCTAACATGGGGTACCACCTTTTATCTTGGCCAGTTAGCCAATAGGCATACTACCTTAAATGACACTTAGATGTTGTCAATTTGAATTATTTCACTAGATATCCCACCTGTAAGTTGTCTAAAAAATACTGTGGATTCCCCAATAGCTTCCCCTCAGCTCTAAGCATAGTTCATCTTCTCATGTCAGCTACAGTGTTTTTTGAGGCTTCAGGCTGATTTTAATGCTGACCAAAGTAAGCATAAGTTACATGAATTCTCCTGATGAAAGAGTATCTACTTTTCTCTTATTTCAGTAAACTTTCATGTCTCTCATTGTGGCCTCCTGTCAGTCATAGTGGCCTAATGTTCCTACTGGACAATTGTGTTGCTGGCAAACAGGATATTAATATTTAAAAAGGAATGCATACAAATAAAATTGGACCCTGTCAGTGTGTCTACTTTAAAAATGGCAATACAGTGCCCTTCTCTGATTCAGAAGTAACAGCATGAGAAAATAATAGAGAGGGCCCTTTGCTTGTAATAATTGCTTTACTTGCCATCCTTTGCCCACTCAGACACTTCCTAGCATCTATTCCTCCCTTTAGGTTACCATATCCCTCACTACTCAAACATGTTATCCAATTTTCCCTGAAAATGAAGACAGCAATCAATTATTTCCCATACCTTAGTTTCCTTTATGCTTATCTTAGAAGGAGAATTCATATTGCTATGGTTAGTGTCTGGCAGTAAGTTTCCTAAGGAACTTTGAAAAAAAAGACGGGCTAACTCTTTTTGAAAGTCCTTTTCTGTTTCGGCCCTACCTGGTTCTTACCCATATAATGGTGTGACTTAGCTCCTACCCACGCCTAGTGAGTCCATCTTCCTCTAGTTCCTCATTCCCCCAGCCATGTGCCTCGGGATTTCTGAGCATCTTTATTTCATTGAGCCTACAGGTGATTGTTATAAGGCTCAGGTTTGAGAACCATTGCTCCTCAGTCAGACTACACTTGGAGTTACCCCTATTCAAAGCCTAGGCCCCAGCTAAAGACTAAGCCTCTTGCCCTGCAGAGAATCCCCAGGAAATACTGACTACTGGACTCACCACTGGACTACTACTTCTGCTTCTGAGCTGACCACAGAGGAGGCACACTGCAGTGAAGGCTGCACTTTGCTTCACTGGCCTTCCCCAAGCATACGTACTATTCCTTTCCTAATTGCCCACGCCATTTAAAAAGACGTTAACAATACTGTGTTATATATGAGACTGACGCGCTACCTACTGCGCTAATGAGGCACCTAATACTGTGTGATATATTTGAAAGTAGCAAAGAGAGATCTTAAAAGTTCTCATCACAAAAAAACCTTTTTTTCTAACTATACGTGGGGATGGATGTTAACTAAATTTATTGTGGTAATCATTTTGCAGTGTACCCATATATCAAATCATTATGTTGTACATTGAAAGCTAATACAGTGTTACCTGCCAATTTTATCTCAGTTTTTTCCAAAGCCATTAAATAATACTTTACTGAAGGTTGGAAATAATGGTTTGAAAATGAAAATCCTAAAATTGAATTTTTACGGGATTTAATCCCACGTGCCTAACACTGCCTGACCCATAAATACCAAGTGTGACTGTTCCAGGGAAATATATTATATCTTTACCTAAGATTTCCTCCTGGACATACCATTTCCTAGCCTAAAGTCCCTGTATTAAGGTCCACTTTTCTTGGTCTAGCTTGTACTAAGCAGAACATTTTCTTAGTCATGCATTGGAAATTTCAACTCCAGTTTGGGAAAACCCTACACCCTGCACAAAAACAGTTGGTCTTGCCCTCAGATTGAATTAGACTGCATTTATAAGAATAGAAAGGTAATGATGGATGTGAAAGGTACTGAGGATGTAACTTGATATAAAGCACCTTGAGCAAAGGAGGGGGAAGAAAAGAATTTAAATGCTTAATTAAAATGTTTCTTTAAAAAATAGTTTGGATTTTATAGAAAATATATATGTCTCCAGTACCTATCCCTTTATGTTTTAATTTTGCATCTCTCTCATCTAACCTGAATAAATTTCTTCTTCTTTGTGTTTTGCCAACAAAACAAAATGAAAAATTTTGTTATGAGGGGCGGGGTATTTATAAAAAGTGGTTAGAAAAATATCAATAAACTAAAATACCCTGCGTACTTTTGGGGGCAGAATCTGTACTACCCAGGTCTGTACCTCCCAGCATACGGCCCTGGGTATCCTATCTGGAAGACAGTTAATTAATGCTTACTAATTAATAGTGATACAATAAGAGAGAAATGGAAAACTCTAGAATATCCTAAAGTTCTATTTTTTAATGCTTAAGTTTTCCTCTCTCTTAGATTTTAGAAATCTTAAATTTGGCAGGAGTGTTGTGAGATGGTCCTGAAAAAAAGAAAGGAAATTCTCTTCAATATTTTACTGTATCTATTATAGATAGATTAAAGAGTCCAAATGTAGAGACCTGTCCCTTTAGTGATGAAAAAGGTAAAAGTGCTTTTACACATCCCTTTCTTTACCTGTATTCCATCCGGCCTTTGCAAAGCAAGGAACCACTGAATTAAAAAAAAAAAAAAAATCTCCTAAATCACATGGCTCAAATATAGAATGCTGCACATTTAAATGAAGTGCAAAGCCAGTAGCATGGTTTTTGTCTGTGAATTTTAGTGAAAACACATCACCTCTGATATCAGAAACTCTGTGAAATTAAAAAAAAAAATCCATTAGATGGAACAGTGTGATGTGGACATGGAGTGCAAGGATGGGAAGGGGTGCTTTGAAGAGTGATGTGGGAAACAGTTAAGGAAACATGTTAGAAATTAATCACTAAACTTTTGTCTCTCCTAAATTAGCACTACTAAGTTACTTTGTCATTCAACAAATGTTTATAAAGGATCTTTTTTGTGCTAGGTGCATTCTTACATATGCAAAAAATGAGCCATAGCAACAAAGCTTCTATAAGTAGAGCACAATGAAATAACTACATCTCAGAAAAGTGAACTCATACTGTTTTCATCTGGAGCATCACCCCCAAGAGGGAAAAGTGAACATTTAATCTCCCATATCTCTTCTACTTATCTTTCTCTTTTGATAGCAGAAGACTCTCTAATTCCTCTTTTTGCCTTATGGGACCTTCCCTTAAATAAATCTTGTCAGTTCTTTCCAACCAATGGTTTATAATAAAACACTATTATACTAGTTATATAGAGATATGGATATAGATATACAGATACATAGATATACTGGAGAAAATTTAGAATTAAAAAAATCTCTTTTTATAATTTCAGTACCTTGGATTTCATGATTGTGTGGCTCAGAGCTTCAAAGTAGTGTTTATGAAGCCAAAAGCTTTATTTAATTCCTTCTAATTTTACCTGTAGCAAAAGGATACCTCTTATTGAATAGAGGGGGAGGCTAGGTGCAAAACATTGGTACTATTACTCTATTGGAGACTACTGATGCTACACGTATAACATGATACAAAGAGTGATATAGTAGAGGAAAGATAGATTCCACTAAAGGAAATGGAATGCATTTAGTTTGGTAGGACCCACATTGGTCTAGAATAAAGAATAACTTCTCAGAGAAAAAGACATTCTTAAGCTTTAAGTTCTTAAAAGTTGAATAGCAGTAATTCCCGTTAGAGAGAATTGCCTATTGCAGAGGAGAAACAATGAAGGATGAAGGATGTGTGGACTAGGTGGAGAGTAGAGGTCAGGGGCAGTGAAGAAGACACTGGAGAGAAACCAGTCCAGGAACTGGAAGATCTCCTAAGCCATTTTAAGGATTTTGGATCTCCCTAATGGGAGGTGACTGAAGGCTTTTCAGCAGGATGTTGACATTATCTGACATATATGTCACATACATTGCTGTGGAGAACAGACTGGAGGCACGGAACAGAACAAGACAGTAAAGAGGAAGACCTGCAGGCAGCTATTATAGCAGTTTGGGAACAAGATGATGGCAGTTTCAACTGGAGTGAAGAAGAGCAGAGCCAGTGGGGAAGGAGAGAGAGGCAGGGATGCAAACAAGATTTAAATAAGATATATTTTGTCCTTTTAATTTTATATTTTTAAGCAGTTGAATTGAAAAAAATAAAACCCACGATATTGATGGCAATACATTCCTCAATTATGATAATATTTTGGTATGTTTCTTTTAGTGGAACTTGGGGCATTTCACTGACCTTGGCAGTTAGGTAGACAGTCAGTGACACCGTCAACTTCACGAGGCCACATGGCGCAGCTTTTACAAACAGAGAATAGTGAGTCTGTAGCACTTGTGTGAGGTCTGACCCAGCTCGTGCATAATGTCAAAGCTACAACTGAAGTCTCTTTGCTTGTAATTATTTTTGACATCAGAATAACTCCTGTGCAAATTCAGAAGGAAAATCAAAGTTACAGCTCCATTGTAATTATTCATCTCTCACTGCCCAAATCTAACTGCTGCAGGCAGTGTAATTTCTGCATGGACTGAGATTCATTTGGAGGATTTGGTCTCTTCTGCACAACCTATCTCCTCTTTTTTTGAACCGGTTATAACAATGACTTAGCAAAGCCAAAGCAGAGCCAAATAGAATCAAATAACAACAAAAAAAAATTCAATTGTTTACTTTGCTTGCTCGTCCTCCTGTGCTTTATTTACCTTTTTTAAAAACAAAAATCAAAAACGATAAGTAACAATAGCTAATGATTTTTGAGCCCTGCTAAGTTGCTACCATGCTAAGTACTGTGCATGTATCATTTCATTTAGGTATTCTAAGATAGATATTATTTTATTAGATACAGTAGATATTGTTATTCTTATCATTATTTCTACTATGTGGATATGCAATGGCTTCTAAAATTAAAAAAAAAAAACTTGTGGTTAAAGTGGTAGTAAACTCAGTCCTCTCTGACTCAGTATAACCAAAATAATCATCTGCTTGTACACTTAATGCTCTCCATGCTCTTCCACCAAAATTACCAGCATCACCAGCATCATCACCACCATACTGTATATATCATACCCTGGAATCAGGAATATGCTCTAGGAAACTATTTAGAAAGCTATTACTTGGGGTGGAAACAGATAATTAATACTCTAGATCATTAATTTTTCAACACTTTTCACACTCCAGATACTGTGTTTGGTACTAGACCTAGGACTACCATTGTGAACGGTTTCTGTTTCTCATTATAAAATTGTGTGGAAAAGAGGAGAACAACCCTGGCAGAATGGCAGTTGCAGCAGGAGGCATCCGCCTAGGTTCACGTTCTAGGAGGGGTGCGGTGTGGGGTACAGGTGCAGACCCCCTAGCGGAAGGCCCTGCCCGGGCTTGGCTGCTGCCTCAGGAGCTGGAGGAGGTTCACCTTGACTTCATCTCTTTCCTGGCTTGAGCTTCTTATCTCCATCTCTGAATGAACTCATTCTAGCTTCAAACCATACTCACAAGAAGATAGTTCTTATCATCCCTGCTTTTGTGAGGAACCAACTACCCATGAATATTTTCATGTTTCTGCACAAGTAGGGCTTTCTGAACAAAGAACCTTGGCACTTGGGTTAAAGGCTGATTGACTAGCAGCTGTCAAGGTGGAGAGCTCCAGAGAGAAATAAATTGTCTGATCTCTCCCCGAGAGACACTTGGTTACATCCCAGGATGTTGTAATCAAGACTTTTCCCCCTTCCATCCACCCATGTGAGTTTTTACATTGCAGAGCAAAAGTTGCCTTTTCTCTCTCCAGAGGGGCAGAGGGCCAGATGGCAGAGCCACCCTGTGTAAGTTCCCAGTTTCATAATTCTGGGGTTCATTTCCTATGGTACTAACCCCAGTGTCTGCACTGGGCACATCTGGCTCCTACAGCATCATGTTTGGGTATGAAGAACTGATGCAGGCTGCTCTGTGAGTAAACAGTCTGTTCCCTCACCCAAAGGTCCCCTGTTCCTATTTGTATGTATGTGTGTGTACATGTACATATGTGTATGTAGAGAGATAGATTATAACATCACAGACCCATCACAGTTTTAAACTTAACAGTTATCCAGATAAATAAAGCAAGGGTAGAAACATGTTCTCATTACCGCTTTCTAGAGGAATTCCTTTGTTCTACTCCTCTTTGAGTTTCTGTATAGAGGTCCAAAAGCGTAGACAACTGTGCCATTAAGGAGTATGGGTTCCTGCCTCTGCCTTCCTTTAAATGCTCATTTCCATCAGCTGTTCTAATGTGTAACTTAGGTGAGACAATCTCAAAAAATGTATGCCCTGGACCAATGGCTCCAACTCTAACTGAAAGCTTGGCATCTACTATAAAAAGTGGAATTCTGTATGTTTCTGTATGGCCCTGCTATTATCTGTGAACAGATGTATAAAGGCCCTACTTGCCTCCCCACAGAAAGAAAAAAAATCAAAAAGCTGCTTCATGACCTCCCTTGCTAGGGAAGAACTTTGCTGTTTGGAAGCGTTCTCTGTTGGTACATCACATGGGCTGGGCTAGGGCAACCTGCAGACCAGATCCTGCTCTGGTTGAGTCCCTCCAGGAGATCATGAGCTCTTCTGTCCTCTTTTCTACACAAAAGAAAGGAAAAGGACTTGGGAATGCTACTACATTTAACTAATTTATTCTTTAATACCATAAAACCGGGAAAGAAAGTCACACATTTTAGACCCTTAGAGATTATCCCACATGGACTTCCACTTTCTTCTGCTTTTCTTTTATCTTCCCACAGTCTCTTTTCAAGTCCCTTGTCTGGCATCCCTTCCTTTTGTTACATGTCAAGGAATTCTAACTTTCCTACATGTGGTGGAAAGGCACGTCTTCAACCTCTCAACTTCCTTGTGCTTTTTGTAAGCTCTTCCCTAATGTTTGGACAGGATGTTAAATATGGCTTCCTTGCATGCAGACTTTGTGGGCATGGGGGCCCCGATCTCATGAGGGACAGAGTAATGATGGGTGTTACAGTTTCAGTTCAGTCTTTCAAAGAGTGGAGACTGCCATCTGTGTCCTTATGAAACACCAAAGGTAAACATACTTTGCTGCAGCAAATATGATTCATTTTTTTTTTTTCTAAAGAAAACACAATTTCACATGGGGAAAGAATATTCCTCCTCTTAGCATGACTTTGACCTACTCGTTTCAAAGTAGTAACCTTGGCATCACTGTTTGAGGACCATGTGATTCTGCCCTCTGCCTGGTATACTGGACAAGTGGAATTCTTCCCAAATCATTTCTCCCCAAGTAGGACTGACATACTTTCCCCTGACGTGGTGGGAAACAGGACTATAATGCAGATCACTCCCGATGAACTTAAATGTTCCACAGGATTCCTCCCCTGCTTCTGCGTTTGAATTTAGTTCTGTTAAGAAATATATGCAGGTACTGTCGTATATTTGTGAATTTGGGGAGCTTTAAACGTGTTTAATGCTCAGTGCCCTTCATTCATTTTCCTTTTGTCCTGTCTTCAAGCCATTTTCCTTTGCATGTTTAAATGATGGTTAACTATGAAGAAGACCAAAATAGACAAAGTAATTGCCACTTGTTCCTTTGTCTCTCGGTGGCTTGCTGTGCTATAAATGTATTTAATCTAGACCAAGCTGGGGAGGTAAAACCTAATTTAATAGCTATCAGTCACAGGCAGCAGGCCTGCAAGAGGAGAAAATAGAAAGGTGGTTCTGTTGTGCAGTCCTCTCCCAGGAAAAACAAAGTGAAACATTAGACACTCCGTATCTTTACAAGATGCCTTCTAGTCCCTCTACCAAGTTACTCATAATTTGAAACTCTGTGTATGTTATTTCCACTTATATGCCTTTCTCCTTGTATTAAAAAGTGTGTGACTGACATGTTAACTAAAATATTTAATAAGAATTAAATACATTGGGCTTCATTAGAAGGAAACAGAGCAACTTGATATGAAATTCAAATACTAATTAGATAAAGCCTCCCTGTGTGGAGCTAGGCAGATGCTTTTCTGAGCCCCAGAATAATGCACATGGCTCTGCCTTCCAGACTTCTAATGGTGAGTCTGTCATCCTGTGTTGTCTGTTAAATCCTTCCAGAAGCTTCTTAATTTACTCTGATTAAAAAGCCAGTCAGACAAGTTCAGGGGCCTGAAGATCTACGTTACCTCCTGGTATTATCCTTCTCTGCCCTCCTTACTGACTTCCTCCTCACTCACTCTGCTCCAGCCTCCCTGGCCTTCTGGTGTTTCCTCTCATACACCTGGTGCTCCTGCACTAGAATCTTCGCACTTCACGTTTCCTCTCCCTGAAGACTTTTCTGTAAGATGTGTGTAGATCTTGTCGCCTCCTTCAGTTGTCCCCATCTCAGTGAGGCTATCCCGATCACTCTGTTTATAATTGCAGTCCTGCCACCTCCAGCACACCCTGTACCATCGCCTGGCTTTTTCTTTATAAACCTTATCACCATACTCTAACATACTCTATACTTTGCTTATACATTTGGTTTATAGTTTGACTCCCCCTACTAAAATTGTAAGGGAAAGAATCTTGTTTACTATTATACCCCAAGACCAGTGACTCACAGAAGGTAAGCATACAACAAATACTTGCTGAAAAAAATGAATGAGTGAATATGAAAGTGGTCTATTCTGCAGAAGCTGTAGATCATTTTGAAAGGAAACGGAGCTTAATGGAGTTGGTATAAAGGTTACTTGGGGCAGAAACTAATAACCCTGCAATAAATAGGTTGAGCCACTGCAGACTGCATTACACGAGTCCAAACACTTCCCTTAGACTCTAACTTTCCCCAGCTATTGAACATACTGGTTCTTGTCAGCGGCTGAAATAAGGAACAAGGAAAAGGAGCTGAAGATGCGCTCATTCACATATTGATAGGTTCTGAGGGAAATGGGCAGTGTGCAAGGCTCTGGGGATATAAGGCTGAATAGGATGTGGTCTCTGTCCTTAATGAGCTCATGGTGTACCAGGGAAACTGATAATAAAATAGTTCGTTACAATTCAACACTTTCAATAGTCTGAGTGCTGTATAAGCAAAGTTCTGGGGAAGAAAAGAAGGGTCAGTAAGCTGACCTGCCTATAGAGATTTGGGGAAGCCTTACAAAGGAAGTTAAGTTTTATCTGGATTTTTGTTTAAGATGCTTTTAATTACAAGTAATGGGAAACTCAACTCAATTAGGCCCAAGTGATTAAGGAAATGCCTTGGCTCAGGTAGCTAAAAAATAGCCAGAAGTAGAAAGGACTTCAGAGCTAGAGATCAAAGCTCCATGCCCCTGTCGCTGTGAGTTTCTCGGGTCTGGTCTCTTCCATGTGGCAGCTGATCCTCAGGCTAGCTTCTCTCACAGCTTGGAAGTGGCTCCACCAGGACCACATCTCATATCTGCCTACCCTACTCCCATAACATCCGTATCAAGAGTTGGTTTTCCCCAACCACTAAATAAAAATACAAGAGTTAGTCTACCTGGACCACCTAAAGCCACTGCCCACTCTTTCACCAGTTATTGTACCCAGGAAATGCCATGGATTAATTGGCATATGTCTGGGTTACCTGCCCAGCCCTACACCCACTGTTAGAGCAAGGGTGATGGAACTAGGATCTCTGGCTTTTGATGATGAAGGTCCATCTTTGAAGCAGAGTGCTGTGGTCACTCCTACCCGAACACAGAGCAGCCACACAAATGGGAAAGGAGCAGGCGAATGCTTGCGTGGCAACTTCAATATGCCCTGTAATCTTAAAGGATGAGTAAGGACTTTCCAGGGAGATGATGGAGAAAAGTAACATTAAAGCTAGAAGAAACACCACCACCACACAAAAAAAATCACAAAAATGGAAAATGCCATACACCACTGTGGGAAAATTGTGTTGGACTTGGGGAATGATGAAGTGTCTGGAAACTTTGGAAAAACCAAAAATGAAACTATACACAAATTTTAATGGTTCCTTTGGGTTTTTATAAGTCAAATAAACGTATGAAAACAGTTGATTAACAATAATCAGTGAGATAAGAAGGAAGTCACAGGAGCAGAAGTTACGGTCTCTATTCTCCAAAATCTGTGGCAATCAAATTGGTTAACTGACGTAGCCGCTGGTTGTGTGTATAATGAGCAGTCATCCGAGAGTGTGAAATGGCAAGACCATGGGCTTTAGTGTCTTCACCCCAGGCTCTGGATGATTAATCTACTTCGCTTACAAAGTTTTCTCCTTTGTACATGAGATCTAGCATCTCTTTCTTAAGCAGTTGTGCATTTAAGAGCTAAGAGAAGTTGATATGTAAAGTGCTCTATACGTGGAGGTAATTTGTGATCTATACATGTAGCTCCTCCACTTTCTTCTCTGACGAAGATGATAAGAAAGAGGAGGCCTGTGATGATGATGAATAAATAGAAGGCTAGATTGTAACTACTCAATAAGACCAAAATGGAAAAGAAAA
Organism: Camelus ferus; assembly: GCF_009834535.1. Lineage (NCBI taxonomy): Eukaryota > Metazoa > Chordata > Mammalia > Artiodactyla > Camelidae > Camelus > Camelus ferus. The sequence goes on along the minus strand of NC_045697.1, from coordinate 14,874,563 downwards.
AGAAAATAGAGAGAGATGGTAAGATAATCCTGACTTCTCATTAACAAGAACTGAGGAAGGACACTTTCTTTGACCTTCGCTGTACTTTGATAATACCGGCGGTGTTGGTCTTTATGTACAGTTTGTAATGTCAATAAGAACAATCAGGCAAAGATCCATCAATAGATTTTTCCATCAGGATTGATCCAGATACATCATAAGTGAACCAAATGATTGGCCAAATATTGATAAATTTTCCTCACTATCCAAAAGTTAACCTGCTACTTTTTAAAAATTGACAATCACATTAAAGTTTACTTTTCACTAACATAAACTCTACTCTTATCCATCCTCAAGGCGTCTGTTACCCTAAATTTTACTCTATTCAAAACCGAAGCCCTCTTCCTAAACCCGGAAGGATTTTACCCGAGGCAGCATCAACCATTAAGATACTCCTGGCTCAGAAATGCGGTGTCATCTTTGAATGAAAAACTCCTGACATTTGTACGTTTCATCTTTTTCATTTCTCAGTCTCCTCTACCACTGCCCTTCTCCAAGTCACCTCTACTCTGGGAGACTAAAATAGACCCAGTCACCTTTCAGTGCTGTCTGCCTTTCGGCCATCTGATCCCTTTGTCAATGTTGCCAGACTGTTGCTGCCACGATGGCACCATCATCTTGACATTCCCCATTTCAGGTACCTCCAGAGTATCTGAAAGGTCAGAAAATATAGGATACATTTATTTTAAGCAGTATATTTGTATCAGTTATTTGTTTCTGCATAACTAAGTACCACACAAATTATTGGTTTAAAATTATCATCTTTAATTATACTTCAGTTTCCTGCGGGTCCAGAATTTGGAAGTAGTGTGGCTGGGGTGGTTCTGGCTCCATATTTCATTAGGTTGCAATCAAAATGTTGGTCCAGGCTTTTGTCATCTGAAGGCTTAACTGTGGCTGAGTGATCCACTTTGAAGATGGTTTTACCTTCCTGGCTGGCAAAGTGGTGCCAGCTTTTGTCAGGAGGCCTCAATTAGTCTCCACGTGGGCTTCTCCATGGGACAGTTTTCAAAACGTGAAAGCTTGCTTCCCCCAGAGAGAAGTATGCAAAAGAGAGAGCCAGGCAGAAGCTGTATCTTTTTGATGACCTTGTAAGTCTCATAGCTCGTCACTTCTGCTACATTCTGTGGTTAGAAAGGAATCATTAAGTCCGACCTACATTTCCAGGAAGGGGAAGTAAGCATCGCCTTTGGAAGGGAGAACTGTCAAAGAATTCACAGACCTATTTTAAAACCACTACAACCTTAATTACATTTTCCAGGAATATGTTCAATATAATTTCCTTCAATCTCCAGCACCTCTTAGGTAAAATACCTCTAAATCTAACTCAATTAAGTTCCACTGTTACTGAACGGGGTATAGTAAGTATACTATTTTGACTGCTTTCTCTGTGTTTCCTGGCTTTCTGAACACTCTGGTGTGTTCACTGTACTCCAGTAAAAGGAGTCGCATCAACTGCATTTATTACAACTGTGCTGTTTTACTTTTTCTTTCACTCTCTTGGAATGTATTCCAGTTCCACCAGGCTGGTCTTCCCACTCTTCCAGTGCTTGTTTTTATCGCTGCCCCCGACTTTACTGAGACCCTTCTTCCTTCTTTTGTTCTGTCTTTTAAACCCTTGGCACTTATAGGTGAGACAGGCAAATTCAAGTCTCATTTTTCCGTGAAGAGTTGACTGTCTTTGCCATCTCTGTTTCTATAATAATGCCTGTTCATAGCAAATACTCATTATGTATTTGTTGAATGAGCAAATCAATATTAAAAGGTTAAAAGATTTTATTTTATCCAATTATCCAATGTATTATTTCAACACATAATCAATATAAAAATTAATAATATATTTTACATTCTTTTTTGTACTAAGTTTTCAACATCGTATGTATCTTTTATATATCTCACTTTATATGGTTAATTTTCATTAGGACTATCTGATCTGTATTTAGATTTCATAAAATATATAGGCCCAAAAGAGTAGATTCACATACATGCTGTTATAAAAATTCATAAGTTTTCCAGTAACTAAATTTAATATGCACCTTAAAATCTAAATAAAATGACATAAAAATTAAATTTTTCAATCTCATTTGCCACATTTAAAATTTAAATAAAATAACATAAAAATTAAGTTTCTCAATCTCACTTGCCACGTTTAAAGTGCCACATTCATAGTATGTGAGTGATGACTGTCATATTGGACAGCGCAACTCTAAAATCACAGAAGAAACAAATTTGGGATGTCAGTGGGCTGTAAACCAACCCATACCTAAAGCAATGTTTATAAGTGAAAAAGTGAAAAGAAATATAGCTCATATCGATACTATATATGATCAAACTCCACAATCACTACAGCAAGAATTATACCAAGCCTGTTATGACAAGGATCCATAGAAAATAAAATAAATGTAGTTGCAAATGCAATCCAGCATAGCAAAGTAATTAGGCTTTCATAACATTGCTCAAAAAGGTTCTAAAGGAATAATTAAGCTACATTGCATTGAAACAGTTGAATTGAAACAATCTGCACCAAAAACAATTACGTTGCAACGAACACAGCAGATACCTTCAAGATACCTTCCAGATACCTTCAAGAATCTTTCTCCCCAAACCCTCACAAAATAAGAACTGCACCCAATGTCTCCTCCTCAAACCCTCCTCAAAAAGCTCCTCCTTCTCCTCTCTGCTCTCTTCTAGAAGCTTTATAATGTAAATCAATCCAAATTTCATTCTTGTAATTTGCCTCTTCACACATTCTCATGTGCAAAACAGAGTGTTCCCCAAAACCTGAGCATCAACATTGAACTGCTTGAGTGGGGAAGAGAGAAAATTAAGACAAAGGATTTGGGAAGTCTCTGAATGCCAATGTTTTTATACTATCATATTAGTCAATAAGATACTCTTGTGTTGTTCTTTGATCTAAATGACACTCATTGCCCTTTGATTAAAAAATTTGTGTAAAAATAGTGTAAGATTTTGAAATGGACCAAAATGATTCCTGGGTATCTTTGATATCTATAGGCATTTTCTTGGTTTTTTTTTTTTTTTTTAGTCTATCGGGTTTCTGTGTCTGTGTGTTCTGAGTTATTTTATAAGCCTATGAATGATCCATAGACACTCAAAATTGTATCCTGTGGAGATTCTGTTGTTTTTTGCCCTGTGAGTATTGGTCAATTCTGTAAGTTTGTATCTATTGAACCACTTTATTCCAGCATTCTGGTTGGCCTGTGCTTGGTTGTATAGTCTGTAAGTGTTCTTACAACTTACTATACACCTTACTCTTTGTCTCCTTAATTAAAATATTTGCAGTGAAAGAGGAACAACTTACCTCACAACAGCAAAAAACAAACAAACAAACCCCAAGTCTTTTAAAATTAATTATATTTTGTATGGCCAGAAATAAAAGCTCCAAGGAAAATGAAGAGATGGGTACTTATTTTTGGAGAACTCAGAATGTAGAAAACTGTACTAGTTAAAGAGTTTAGACTCTCGCATTAAGTTGATGTCAATTCTAGCTTTGCCACCAAAACACCGTGTGGGTTTTTTCAAGTATTTAGCTCTTTTGACCTTGAGAGTACTAAACTTTAAATGTTTATTCATTCATTGATCCATTTATTCAACCACCATTTATTTAGTACATAATATACCCCAGACATTGTTCAAAGCTCTAGTAAACACTGGTGAACAAGACAGACAAAATCAACAAATTCCGTGCTTCATGGAGCTAGCTTACATCCCTTTGGACAAGACTGGCAACACTTAACAGATTTCTTAGGGAATGGCCAGTGATTATTAGTAGAGTGAGGAAAACTGAATAGAGCTGTCAGAAGTGGTTTCTCTATGAAGGGGCATTTGTGGATAGATCTGAATAAAGTTAAGACCTGCTGTGTAACTCCGTCCTCCAGGCAGAGGAAGTACCATGAGCAGAGTCCAGAGGCACATTAACCAAAACAAAGCAAAACATAAGGAGTCCAGTCTTGTTGGAAGGCAGTGAGCAAAGAGGAGGTGAGCGGAGAGACTTGTCACAACCATATTGAATTTGCAGTTACTCTAAAAATTTGTTGGGTCCATCTTGAACCATTGATCTTTTATTCATGCGTGGTATTATAACATCTATTGGTCATTTGGGAAACACTGAGTCACTAAGTTATGCATGTTTTCCAAAAGTTGTGCATTTTATTATACAATGTCAAAAAATCACATTCATTAATATCACTACAGATTTCATCAGAAAAGACTGAAGTATTGCAGAACTGCCAAGCCCAGGGTGGCCGATCAGAGTTTTCCAAAATTCTAACTTTTGCTTGAAACCTCAAATGTCATCATTAGCTGCAAATACTGTCTGTTGTTTCCTTGAAGGATCAGGTCACTGTTCATTCTCAAGAATAACTGTAGTTGGGCAGTTGTTCCTCCAAGTAAAAATGTTGGCCCTTGAAAAAGGTCACAATTCAGCTCACATTTCAAACAATCATACAAGTGTCATTTCTTGAGACAAATATACTTAAGTAGGCAAGAGAAATACCATTTATATACCTCCTATTTTGTCACAAAGAATATTAAAAAGACATGTGCAAAAGAGTTGAGATTTAATAAAGGTAATGCTTTTTATTGCTCTTTAAATACATCATTAACTGAGCCTGGCCTACTTATTTTCTGTCTGTCTGTAATGGTGAAGAACACAGTGGCGGCTCATACTGCTCGACTGATGCCACGGCTGAGACACTGGCTGGGTTACCTACCTCTGACTTTGTACCATTAGTACAAATATCAATGCAATAGAAAAAAAGCCAGTAACATTTAGTATAACTATGAAAACTTATGTCTGTTTTGTTGATGATAATATTTATATTCTCTGTGTTATTGGTTTAGGAGGAAAAGGCAGAAGAAAAGTCCCAATGTGCCTTTTTATAGAAGTTTCTTTTTAGCCAAATAAAATATCTTCAGAAAGTCCTCTAACTTTCCATCTTCTCAGCCAGTACACTAAACACTTATCTGCAAAAGAGGCTGAGAAATGTTGACTTTTTAATGGAGAACAAAGCCTTCAGTCTTTAAGTCTTAATAGATGACAGGCCACTAGCTGTGATGGACTGAGACTCCCCTGATGGTTAAGGAACTGATCTCAGGCTGGTCCAACAAACTATAAGCAGTTTGCATATTTGCAGTTAATACTTGGACTAATAGCAATAACAGTGATAGTGACTGACATTTTCTGGGTACTTCCATGTACTACTACACACGATGTTTGGTGCTTTACAGACATTATCCCACTAATTCTTTTGAAGTATAGAGAAGATAAGCAAGTTGCTGAGCTGGTAGGTGGCAGAGTAAAGGTTTCAGTTCACATCTGTGCAGCTTCAAAGACTGATTCCTTTACCCTATGACCCTTATACTTCCTTGCCTAATACACTGGACTCCAATAGTAGAAAAGAAATATCTGCTGGGGTGTTTCATTGAAAGGTTCTAGTTTAGAGAATATAATATTAGCAGTTTCTATTTTTATTTATGAAATTATTACAGAAATTTAGATATCTTAAAGCCATGTCATAGTTTAGTCCATTGATTTCTGATGCATAACAAATCAACTGCAACTACCATATGCCCCAAGCTAATGTTTTCCACTAAATCTAATTTTTTTTTCTCATTTGAACAGTGTATATAATTCACTTATTGTTTGGTTCATACACAGTAGCTAGAAATTGGTCTAAGATTTTCAGAATATGTCTGTAACACCTTTTCATATTAAATGTTGGCTAGATCATTTGAAAATTCTTCATGTTTTGTGTATGTGTGTGCTTGTGTCACATGTGTATGTTTGTAAATTAATATTTAATGTGCACAATTGTGCATAAAATTAGGATACTTGGAAACAGAAAAATTACTCAAAATCTGAATGAGATTCCGAGGTATCTTGGGTCAGTAAGTAAGATAGATACAGATGATGTTTTTATAGCAGAGATAGAAATTCATTCAACCACAGATATTTACTAAATAGCTGCTAAGTGACTAGCACTGTTTTAGACTCTGGGGGAACACAAGAGAATAAAACAGATCCCTGCTATCATGGAGCTTCTAATCTAATGGAGGCAGGAAGCAATAACAAACAAATAATTATTTTTGTTGTAGTAAGTACTTTAAAAAATAAAGCAGGTTGAGGGGATGGAGAGTGATGGGGATGGGAGGTATATATTCATTGGGTGAGATCTGAGTTATTTGGAGGAGCAAGGTGCTCAGATATCTGCTGGGAGAGCTCTCCAGACAGAGGAACATGTGAGAATAAGGCCCGCAGATGGGACTGTCCTTGGCATATTTGAGGAAGAGTAAGAAATCAAACACATTGTTTGGCTGTTGGGGAGTAAGTGAAAGACAGGGGAATCATTCTATCAGGGCAGAGGCATAAAGGAGAGTAGATCTTGTTGAAGTTTTAAATTTTATTCTAAAGGGAAAGTTGGAGGAATGAGTTTACAGTGGGTTTTGAGCAGAAGAGTGACATGATCTGACTTACATTTTAAAAGGATGACACTGGTTGCTGGGGTCCCTGAGGAGAAAACGAACTGTAGGTGTTGAAAGTGGCAGCTCCGTGACTTCAATGGTAGGACATTTCAATTGTACGGAGGTGAGAAGATGATATGGACCAAAGTGATAGCAGTGGAAATCTTGAGTCATAGTCAGCTCCTGGATATATTTTAAATTCAGAGCCAATATAATTCCAGTTGAGTGTAGGTAGACAGTAACTAACAGAGCTTGGAGAACAGAACCCTGGGGCCTTCTAGTGTATAAAGATCGATAAACTGTTAATAAAAAATGGAGACTGAGAAAGAGCAGCCTGGAGGTAGAGAGTCAAGAGCATCTTACTGAAGCCAAGTGAGGAAAATGTTTCAAGGAGAAGAAAGTTATCAAGTGTGTCAAATGCTGTCAATCAGTCCAATAAGATGAGAACTAGACAAGACCACTGGATTCGACAAAGAGGTGTCATGCGTGACCACAGCAATGGAGAGGTATGGCCTCAATTCTGACTGGAGTGGGTTTATGGGTTCATGAATGAGTAAGAGGGGATATCGAAGCAGAGGGATTTAATTTCAGAGGGGTACAGGAGATCTCCAAGAGGGACGAGGGGCCCAAGAAGGCTTTACTAACAGCAGGATTTGTCACAGTGTGCTTGTACAATAATAATCCCAGTGAAGAGGGAAAATGCTGATGTAAGACATGTCCATCCTGGAGGGACCATGGGACCCACAGAATGAGCCGAGGAGTAGCTCTAAGATCCCAGCCTGGCTGTGTGCATCTATAACTAGAAAGAGAAGACTGCACAAGGACGTGCAGGTGAGAGATTGGCAGGTGACAATGTGTGGACATCCCGTTCTGACATTTTTGGGTGGGGGTATAGCTCAGTTGGTAGAGCGCATGCTGAGCATGCATGAGGTACTTGGTTTGATTCCCAGTACCTCCATTTGAAAAAGGAAAGGAAAAAAGAAAGAAAGGAAGAAAGGAAGAAAGGAAGAAAGGAAGAAAGGAAGAAAGGAAGAAAGGAAGAAAGAAAGAAAGAAAGAAAGAAAGAAAGAAAGAAAGAAAGAAAGAAACCATTCTGAAGTTTTCATTGTAAGGCTGAAGACTTCTAGAAACAGCAGCAAAGGAAAGAGTTTTGTCTCTGCCTGAAATGAGTTTTGTTAGGAAAGCAGCATAATAATGGAGTTACCCACACCTACAAGGAGGCATTGGGGGATTGACGAGGCCTATTAGCCATTCAACGCTTTGTCTTTCTCTATGAACAGAATTCCGTGATGAGATATGCTTATGTGGTGTGACCGCACCACATCCATGATGATGATAATATGAAGAGACAGAGTAGTAGATGGGAATTTGCTGTGATTCATTTACTCTTTAGCCATGTATGCTTCCATTGAAGAAATACGAATTTTCAACCATGAGAAAGCTATCTTTTTTGAATAACTCCAGTTTCTTAAAAACATGTAAGCTTCAGTTTTGGGGAAATTGAAGTAAATTCAGAGAATCCATCTAGCCAGTGAATATGAAGAAGACATTTTTTTTCTCACTCAGTATTCCAAAGCAGTTAAGAATATATCCACTGCAAGTAACCTGGAGGATAAAGAGTATGCTTTTAAAAGATGAATTACATCAAACACCTTTTAAAGCCTCATTTTAAATTACTTTCTTTTTCATCCATAACATGCTAAAGGACCCTTTCCATGCATGTAGAAATGTATACTTTGGGGCAAGTAAAACTCTGCACCATTCTTTCATTATTAAGATACCAGAGGCTGGAGGTATAAATAAGATGGGCTTCTGAAAATCAGAGCCCTGAAATGTCCCTTCATCAAAGGACTACCCTAATGCTTGTCTAGTACCTCTGTTTTCTAGAACTTGCCCTCCCTTGGGAAAGGTCCCAGAATCTTGCTAACTTATATAATGAGCCCATGACATAAGTATAGAGAATGAGCTATGAATTAGCACATCAGACTCATTTTCACCGGTAACCTGATTTTACAGGATACATCTCATTGCCGTAAGTAAACGCAGGCAGGATCCTGTGCTCTGTAATTCTCTGTTGCCCCTTTCTTAAGTGCATTAGTCCAAGTTTTTTTTAAGAAACTCAAAGTGATTCCTTTTCTTGCTACATTCACATCTGAAACAGGAAAATGATTTGTCTCAAGTTCAGCAGACCCACATCCAACACAAGCAAGTTCACTTGCTGCTGGGTTTTTTGAACAGTGACACCTTAATAGGTCTGCCCCAGAAAAAGAGAAATGGAAGTGTTTGGGGAGCCCCTTGGGTTTCCCTTTGAGCAGAGGCATAGGAGATTTGTAAAATGGGACAGTCCTCACACATCTTCATTCCTTAAAGAGAAAGTCCATGCTTTTCCTTAATTGAGAAAGACACATCTAAATGAGATCACTCTAGGCTGATGGAGAGTGAAATGAAAGTAAAACTCAGCTGTTTATTTTCACCAGGTAATCTTTAAGAGGGAATAGTATTAGGGCATAAAAAGCCTGCTAGTTAAAAGCCCCTGAGTAAGGCAGAACAAGCCTGAATTTTAGAGTCAGTCTCACTGAGTTCTAGTCCCAGATCATCAATTATCTGATATCCCTTTTGTTCTCTCACTGATAAAATTAGAGTTTGGTAAAAGCCTTTTCCAGCTCTAAAATTCTACACATTTGAGGAATGCAGGTCTAATAGTTTTTGAATTCTAAATTCGTGAGCCTTAGCCAAGCCTAATTCATGGCATCACTTTAGCCCCCAAGGCTCCGCCCTACCATTTGCTTTGCCCTTGACAATGCTAGCTTGTTAAATAATATGATTATTATTAGTAAGGAAAGAGGAAGAGAGAAGAAAGGAGGGGCAAGTGGGGAAAGAGAAGAGAAGGAACAGGAAGAAAATAGGAATTGGTTGGAGACCATTTGTTCTTATTGAGATGAGCAGTCTGGCCCACACACACCAAGTCTCTCCACCAAGGTCCAGCTCAAATGCCATCTCCTCCAAGATTGACCTTCTTGTCTCTCCCTGTACCAATGCAACAGGCATTACAGGTCTTGTTTCCACCTGTATTTGTTTCTCTGGACAGATTAGGGCCATTGAAGTGGAGGAATTGAGCCCTCCTTACCCATGCTCCCCTGCAGTGCCCTGCATATCTGAGGCACAGGCAGTCCTCTGTGAGTGCCTGGCGAAACAAAGAGAGTTAGGCTGAACTCCCAGAAGCATAGTGGCTGTTACTGCCTCCTTCCTTAGTGGGTGAATTCCAGGACCTTGCGGTTGAAACCAATGTAGAAATGAGATGGAAAAGGAAGAAGGGATTTGGAACATCAGCTTGATAAAAGCCTTGTCTTTTCTGTTCTCTGTTTTTATAATAACTAGTTCATATTCCTCTAAAGAGAAGTGTGCACTTCATGCTGTGGTATTATTTGTCTCTATGCTATGGTCACAGGTGTCTTTTCTTTCTCCCCTGGCCTTGCTCTACATCTGGAAATAGTTTGCTGTAGGAGGTAGGATTAAAATTGCCCAATTTCCTACATTTTGCATGGGACATACTTACACTGAAAAGTTATTTGCCGTTTTCTGAAACTTAACACTTAGTGAGACATCCTGTATTTTATCTAGCGACCTTAGATAAGACTCAAGTGGCTTGAAACCTAGCTCAAAATGGCTTCAGCAACAATAATGACAACAGTGTATTGGTCCACATAACTAAAAGGCCCAGGTGGTAATTCTGGGCTTCAGGTGGCACTTAATTTAATATGTCATTAGAAATTCACTTAATCTCTTAGCTTTGGCTTCCACCCTAATGGCTTTATTTTTGGCTTCCCGTGGTGCTAGGTGATTGCAAACAATGCCTGCCTCACATCCTGCTAGGGTCAATCTAAGTGGTAGGAGCAGCTGCTTCCTGCCCGCTGGGCAGGCCCAGAAGAAGATTCCTCCTGCCCCACGGCCGTCTCTGGGCCACATGCCCTGTTCTGAGTCCACACTCTGGCGAGGGCAACACCATACTCTGACTGCTCAGAACTGGGCCATGTGCTCCATGTTTAAGTCCTACTGGAGGTACCTGGGCTGATGGTGGAAGAGGAGTAGTTCCTTAAACTAAACTGCAGTGCCTAAGTTTTTTCAGGTGGAAAATGGATGCTGGGTAGCAGAAGCAAAAGGGAAAAAAACAAAAAGAAAAAGAAAACCCACAAACCCACTCACCACACTTGTTATAGATTCCTAAAGTTTCTTTTAAAAGACATTTTGAAAGAAGAGAAAGCAGCAGAAACTCTGAGCATTAATTCTGGTTAACTTGAACTAACCTGTTCAAGTTGCTTTAACTTTAATTTCCACACGTGTAAAAGGAGGAACTGGGTAATAGGTGATTTCTGAAGTCCTTTCTAGTCTAACATTTTCCCAGTACCACGATTGGAGCAAGAGGAGGATTATGAGAGAAAGATACGTATAGAGAGGAATTCCAGTGCATTTTATGTGTTCTGGATCAAAATGCTGGTGCTAGAAGATAGTCTTCGTGTAAATAGGTTATGAGTTTTATTTTTACTAACTACTTACTCAGGTTAGTTTGTTCTCTGCTTCTTATAGGTTCTTTGTGGCTATTTTAAAAAAATTAATTTAACTCTGTGCAGATTTGCGTATGTGATGCGTATGCATTAAAATTACTGCTCAGTCACTAACACCAAGTTGGTTTTTCTCTCCAAATTAATTTATTAGAGAGGAAAAAGAAACTGAAATCTCAGAGGAATGATCAAACTCTTATGATTTTATTTCAACATAGCATGCCATTAAAATGACATAGATCATCTTTGTGCCATGGGATTAATAGTAATTTGTGAGCTTTTGAAACCCCTTTGAAATGTTCAGATTAAAAGAATTAAGTTACATTTTAAAATAACAAATCTAATTACTGGTTTTTCTGAACAGTCAAATGAAGAAGAAAGTCAGTTTCCCTTCTTCCTGTCTTCAGATGTCTTTTAATTTGTTCTCTTACCACAGAGCCTTTAGGTTCAAAGGCAGTTTTCATCATTTTCTTTTAAACTCTGGGAAAACAGACCTGAATAGATTTGGCCAGACTTAACCTTGATAAAAAAATCGAGTCCAACAGGCCCAGGCCCCGGTTAAAATTGCAGCTGTCCATAATAAACTTGTGAGATCTGTTTTTTCAGCCTCCTTCCGCCAACTCCCCAAATCATCCCTGTGGGGAGTGACCCCATGGTGTGTGTGGTTGTGTTTGCTTTCAGTTTTTGGAAAATGGCTTAAATAAGAGCCCACTTGGGCTTTCTGTACCCAGCCATCCTGGAATAACATGTTATTTTTATGATTTTAAATTAGGTAGTCCATCACCCCGCTTCAGTTTACAGGTGCAAAGCAGAGCCCCCTTTAGGAGAGAATGACATGCCCAAGAGCAGAGAGCCATGGATAACAGGAGCTCCTGCCTCCAGTTTGACTGACAGCCTCCATCCTTTAAGAACTAAAGTGAACTTTGATCTGCTGCCATCTTTAGCTTCCTAACAAGATCATCAAATTCGTTAAAGTAATTCTACATCATTGAGTAAGGCAGAGGCAATGGTGTATTTTTAAAATATTTATTAACACTGATTATTAAATATTTTAAATATCTTATTTGGAGAAATAAAATCAGTGATTTAGGATGTTATTGATAAATGTGATGATATAATTTCATGGATAGAAATAGAAATCTCAGTGTTTCTCTCATTCCAGGTATTCCCAAGATCCTTTGTAATAACTGAAATGCCAAGGGAGAGTTTGCATAGGTACTACAGAGCCAGATAGGTTGATATTTTCCAGAAGTTGTCCCCGAGCTATTCGTATATGATTTAATAATTTAGAGCATCAAGTCTAAAATTTTTTGTTTCAGATTTAATTTTTAATGAGATCTGAATATGTGGCCTTGTCTTCTCAATTTCTTTTGTATACATATATAACATATACATATATATGTATATTTTTTCTTTTTTTTTTTTTTTTTGCCTCAGGTGCAGGTTCGGAAGGAACGCCCTCAGAGGCCGAGGCAGACGCCATGTAACTGTTGCATTTTATTTCCATCACTGGGAAACTCGTAAAGCTTTATTAGTTACCTATTGTTATGGTAATAAATTACCACAAACTGAGTGGCTTAAAACAACGCAAATTTACTCTTTATAGTTCTGCACATCAGAATTTCAAATTTGTTTCACTGAGCTAAAATCAAATTGTCAGCAGGGGTAGGTTCCTTCTGAAATCTTCAGGGAAGGATCTGTTACCTTGCCTTTTTTCAGCTTCTCATGACATCCCGTATCCCTTAGCTCACACTCCTCATTACTCCAAACCCTGCTTCCGCCATACTAGCTCCTTCTCTGACCCTAACCCACCTGCCTCGCTCCTGTAAGAATCACTGTGATTACCTTGAGCCCACTCAGATAATACGTACAAGGTCTTTGGTGACTTTGACAAGACTTGGCTCTGCACTTCATTATCAGTGTAACATCTGATGGTTTGCCAAATCAACTTTGTGTCGGAATCATTTTTGAGATGAGGCTAATAAGAATGCCTACTTCATACGGTTTGAGAAAGAATTAAATTAGATCACATATGTATGGTCTTTAGCACAAGTCCTTTCCACAAAGGGAATGTGGAATATATACATCAGTCATCAATGTAAAGGAGAAAATCAAAATGTAAAAGCATGTTTCCATTTTGAGAAGTTCTTGGATGAGATGGAACCAAAGGGAAAGTTGTGGCAAATAAATTTCGTTTAGACCAAATACGTAGTTTAGAACTTTGAAATGACTTGAGATGTCAAATTAAGATTCTTTGAAGATTACTTTTCCCCGCATCATTTACAATGGAATGCTTTGATGATGACAATGGCTGGTGACAACATATGTGTATATGACTGTCTCTATAGTCATTTTTCTCTCCATGCAGTTTCTAATATTCACAGATTAAAAATATAAAAAATTCTCCATGTTCACAGAGCATACTGTACACATTTTAATAGAACATACAGGTTTTTATTATAGTTAATAGTTTTTGTATAAGTTTCCCATAGAGTGAGAGCTTCCTTAAATATAAGGATTGTGGCTTGGTTTTTGTGAGGCTAGTGCTTGGCTTTTAGTAGATGTTCAGTAAGTGTCATTTTAATGAGTGTCAAAGTATACAAACCAACTTATTCAGTAACATTGAAGGAGAAGTGTAAGCCAAGACTTTTTTTTTTTTTTTCAGTTATAGGGGAAAAGTCACTGAATCAGAAAGGATATTTTTTGGCATATATTACCAGGAAGCACACTGTGGCTAGTTCAAGTCCAAGGATGACTTGCAGAGACCAGGAATCTGGACATTAGAATTGAAACTCAGAGATAGTAAGGCTCTTTCCTTCACTTATCTTTTGTTTTTTCTGCTTTCCATTATATGCTGTTGTCATGCTAGCCCACTGTAATGAGCCTTCTTAAGTGGTATGGAACATAAGAGTCTCATACTCCCAGGTTAGCAACCTTGTAGTATAAGAAAACATACTTACCCCAGGGTCCTTATGGGTAATCCCACTGATGGAACATGATTTTTAAATAGCACTTTTTTTTTTATTAGTCACTGATACCAGAAAAATGGAGTCCGCTGGTCAGTTCTGGGTTATGTGCCTTCTTCTGTGGTTGTGTGTATTAGGGTAGGGGGAAATTAAAGAAGCAGAGGTGGAACTGTCCCCAGAAGGAAGGGGGAAATTGAAAAGATTGTCAGTACACTAGGTATTATGGTCTCCCATAAGAGCTGGGGAGTAGCAGATTTTTAAATTTTAAATATATTTTTCCTTTTGATATAGTAAAAGAGACATTGCTTTTATAAAAATGGTGGTAATACTGTAAGAAGCCATTATCATCATGGAGCCATGAATTTTTATTTTGTTTTTCCTAAATGTGTTCAAAGAATCTGAGACTTTCTGTAAGTTCATAATTATTCCTCCAAAGGCTGCTCAGTAGATAAACAAAGAGTGAAATTTGTTTAAAGAGAAATTAATAATACTTCACACAGTAGGCACATAAGAATTCAGTTATCACTTGGTAAATAAATGGATTATCCAGGCATTTTGATCAGTGGATTTGGGATCATAAGTCTTCTTATAGATTCTGTAGATTCTGTATATCTGCATGACTCATTATTGGACTGTCAATCAACACTTTGCTAAGGTGTCTTTAAAATTATGCACCTAACTATAAAATGGCTTATGCATTACTTCAGTGGAAAAATTCAATTATGATAGTAGGGGACATGATAATCACAACTAGAGAAAAAAATCATGAAATATTCTCAAGATAACATCAAAGAATAATTCAAATAGTTAGAAAAGTGAAGACAATATTTTGATGAAAATATCAGTGCTTAATAACTTGAACTTCTTGGGGTTGAAATCAATAGTTACCATTGGTCTATAGGACAGCTTTCTTTTGTGCACCAATGAACAAATGAATATCAGGTCAGGAATACAGGACACCTTGCAGCATAGAATTCAGGGGCTCATTGGATAAAGGGACTTCTTCCTTACTCTTTGTGATGGACATTTTAAAAACAAGTAGAGCCCCTCTGTATTGTTACAGCGTGACTCTGCCCATTGGTGGCCCTTCCTGCCTTTGCCTCTCTAAACTCAGATTTTCTTCCATAATGTGAACATTGTTATACATCTTGAAGATAAGGCTTCAGAGTTGAATTAATTATAAAAATATCTTCTGAATCTTCTATTAAGGGGAAAGAAGAAATTAAAAATGCAACACCCAAGCATTAAACTACTATTTACTTGACTTTTGATTGTGTTATGTGCCCTGCTAATGGTAAGTATCTATTCTGATGGACATTTGAAAGAAGTTTTCTAATAATTATCTCACAATCTTCTTTAACAAACACATCTCAGGTACAGTCACATGTCCACCTACTGATTAAATTTTTCCAGGAAAGAGATAAATCTTTGAACAATAGATCATCACAACAAATTTGATTCTCCTTTACGTTTATATTTCAATGGCAGGCCTAATACCTAAATCAATGTGTTTAAAAAGAAACCCCCTTAGGATTCTTTAAATGATTTATTGCCTTAGTTACATTACTGCTTCAGGTGTAATCGGGAATATTTGTCTTCATGTCATTTCATCGGAGATATGGGATAGAATATGCTAATGTGCCTGTCTTTGTATATAATGTTTTATTAGTCTTTTGTTTGTTTCAGTCTCTTAATTAGTGACAGTCATTTAAAGCCATCCATCTTTGTTCAGACTTATGCAAATATTATAAGTTAATAATGAGAGTTTGAAAGGACCCTGTTTATCAGCCTTTATCTTGAGTTTATTAGTCAATTAGTTTGTTCAGCTCAATAAAATGTCATTTTTTAAAGCTATAAAGCTAGAATTCATCAATCAAATAATTATTAAAAATTCTTAAGGATAATTGTGTGTTTCACATCAGAGTACAAATACCACTTGTGAAATCCAATAGCTCTTCAATATCCCATTATTTCTTCTGCCTCAGTGCAGCCCCCATCCATGTCTTCAGTGACTGCTCAGGAAAATGATAAGGCTTTGTTAACATTTACTCCCAAAACGCCATCTTGAATTTATTGACTCACTGCAGTTTAAAACAGAACCCTCATAGTTTACTAATGGTAATTGGAGTTAATGCTTTAGAGGTTGATTAAAATGCTTGTTGGTACTATGAGAAATGCACCCTTAATTATAATCTTCTTAATAGTTAGCTCACACAATCAAGACAAAAATTATCACTTAGTTTACAGCTTTGCATATTCATTGTGCACTCACACCTTCACATTTGGGTTACATTGTTTTGTTCCAAAACTCATGTGGCAGATAGCTTGGAAGTGCTGATGTGCAACTCTCATCAGTATATTGCTGGGTTCTCTCCCCTTTTATTGTTATTGGTGGTCTGTCTTCCTGTGTATGAGGATCCGTAGTTCTAGTAAAATATCAGAATTGCTCTCCTTAAAGTCCAGATTTTTCCAAGGACTGTGCTTGGGGGTGAGATTAATGATACAATCCCTGGGCTCAGATCATTTACAGGATAGTGGTGAAAACAGACACGGACTAGACTTCAAGCTTCCTAGGGTCAGGGACCGGACCATGTCTACTTTTATGTCCCCACTGCCTTGCATGCATCAGTGACAAACTAGTTACACAGTGTAGTTGGATTAAGAAGAGGTATATACACAGAGGGAAAGAATGTGACTGTAGGGGTCAAAGTGAATGACAAATTTTGAGCAGATGCCCAGGGAATAGAATTTTTCCAGGAGAAGGAAGTGCAGATTTCCTTTAGGAAACTGGGAATACTTGTGGTTTTCCAGACGTATGATGTGCAAGGTTAGGTGGTGGAATAGCATGAAGCTGGGATGATGGGGTGTGCTAAGAGTGGGAAGGCTTTGAGTGGCATGCTGAGGAATTTGAATATTATTCACTGTGTTGAAGAAGCCGTCAAAGATGTGCATTCAGTACACATTCCTGATAGAAATTGAAGGATCAGAGAAGGTAGCAGAAGAGAGGATGAGCTAATGTACTCCAATATGCTCATGTGGCCACCTAGCATCAGAAAAATCAGCATGCAGGCTAAATCTTAGCATGCTAGCTACATCTGAATCTGCTCCATTTTAGCTAGATAGATTACTCCGTTCTCTGGTCTTCAGAGCCCTAATCTATAATTAGGATTATAATACTAATTAGGATTAGTTTTTTAAATATTAGAGATTGTAAGTATAAAGTACTTGAAACAAAGTAAGTGCTCTTTAAGTACTGAGAGGTTATAGAAATGAATTCATGTTAATATTTACAGAAATAATCCAATTAAAAAGGGCAAAGGATCTGAATGAATAGACATTTCTCCAAAGAAGTTATAAAAATGGCCAATATGCACATGAAAAGATGCTCAACATCACTAGCCATCAGGAAAATGAAAATCAAAACCACATTGAGATAACCACTTTAAACCTGTAAAGATGGTTATAATAAAAAACACATAAAAATAAATGTTGTCAAGGAAGTGGAGAAATTAGAGCCCTCATGAACTGCTACAAGAATATAAAATGGTACATTCACTTTGGGAAAAAAATTCTGGCAATTCCTCAAAAGGTTAAACGTAGAATTACCATAGGACCCAGCCATTTTATCCCTAGGAATATTCCTGAGAAAAATGAGAATTTAAGTCCATACAAAAGTTGCACTAGAACTTTCATAGAAGCATTATTCATAATAGCTAAGAAGTGGAGACAACCCAGATGCCATTACGTGATGGACAGATCAAGTAAATGCAGTACATGATGAAATATGGTTCAGCAATTAAAAAAGGAATGAATCAGTGATAGATGGTACAACAAGGCTACACCTGGAAAACATTTTGCCAAGTGAATGAAGCCACTCACAAAAGACAGTATGATTGTATGATTCCAAAAGGACTTTATGATTTTATTTATATGAAGTTCATATGTGGTTTCTAGGATAGGCAATTCTATAAAGTGCCCGCCTAAGGCTGTGGTGTTGGGGGAAGATGGAGGGTGACTGCTAAGGGGTACAGGGGGTTTTAGGTTGGGGCAAAGAAGATGTTCTAAAATTGATTCTGGTGATTGTGGTACAACTGTGACTATACTAAGCACTGCTGATACTCACTTAATACCATTCAAAGAGTGAATTTTATGGTATTTAAATTTTATCTCTTATATTATAAAACTGTTACAAAAAAGTGGGTAAGTAATTGATACATTGAGTACTTCATGAAAGAAAAATTATATACATATAATGTATCTCTATTATATATGTATATATCTCTTTTACTCATTGAAGCAACCCTCCCTATGAAACAGTGACATTTTTAACACAATCTTATAGGCAAGAAAACTGAAACTTCTGGAAATGAGGTACAATTTCTGGGTGGGATAGTTGTGAAATCTATTATTATATATACATTTTGCATGTATTATGACATAATTATGCAGTACATATAATATGCTATTATGCTATAAAGTAAATATATTTTAAAGTATTTTTGAATAATGGTAATTAGTGTAGTTTAGTTACCTGTAGCTAACCTGCTAGCTTCCCTCATTCTTGCTCAGGAACCTATTCTCAGGCAACAAGTGGCCCTCTCTAACCCTCCCTGCTAATGCAGTTTTGTGTGTAAACGGCCCCATCTCCACCCCAGAGAAAGGGGAGAATCTGGTCATCTACTCTTTCACCTTTCTGAGCTGTCCCTGACATCAGTTATGCAAGATGAGATATTCAGGAGCAGAGAAGCTTCATGCAAAAATAACTGCTTAGCATAGCAGATGTTATGCCCCTAGTAAGTCCTTTAACAATAGCTGAATTTTTGAATGCTTATAAGTACTAAGCATTTTTATGACATGCCTTTAACAAGCATTATTGTATTGTCATAACAACAAATCTCTAAAGAGAGGTAAGGTGACCAACTCATCCTGGTTTGCTGGGGACTTTCCCATTTTAGCACTGAAAATCCATGTCCCCAAAATCACCTTAGTCTCAGGCAAACCTAAGTGGCTGGTCAGCCTGGAGAGAAGACTTATATTGACTCACCTTCTCAACAAGGAATTTAACAGTGTGTATTGTTCTTTTTTTTTTTTTTTCAAAAATGAAAAAAAAAACCCAACATGCAATTTCTAATTCTTACCCCCTTTTACAAGTTATTTTTGATGGCATATCATTTGTTGATTGAGCACCAAGCTTCATGAAGAGAGACTAAAGACATTCTCAGAATAGTAACAAAGTGTATTTTAGGATACATCAACAAAAGAGTTGATACAGTAATTAAGCACACCTGAAATCTGGTGTGACCTATAATTACACGTTGCATGGAAACTTTTATACTGAACCAAAGAAAAACACATCTTCTGTTTAAAATGTCAAACTGATCATTGTTCCTTATTTTTCTCTTGGATATAGAGTGACATTTCCATGAACACTCATTTCTGGTTTAGTGATACAGAAAAACACAATAGCTATTACCAATTATTTAGTTCCTACTGAGCTGTCCATAAGGGACTTGTAAAAGTGGTGGCATCAATTGATACTCCGTCCCTTCCTCTCTTGCCTGCTCTATTTAAAGATAGCATAGTCTGAGTCTTGGTGTGAAATTAATCTATCTTCAGGTTCTTGTCTCCAAAATGCAGTTCCTACATCTCATACCAAAAGGAAGTTAGTTCTTTCTGGGGTTGTCCTCTAAAAGGAGAATTCAAAGTTTAGGCTGTGCAAGAGAGGGGTAGTGTTTAGGAAGTGAGCTTTCTGAATATTCTGTTTCTCTTAAAGTTTGTGGAAATTCTTTCTCTGAAAATAATGAGACCAGATAGACAGCAGCAGTGGTGAGCTAGTTGCCTAGATGTACCTGTCAGAAGGTAAGCTGTCCCTCTGAAGATCTGTAGTGCCTAGCATGGTGCCTGGCACAGTAAGCACTCAGGAAGTGATGATCTTTCCTTCCTCACCTGAGGGCTGAAATACGAAGTACATGGAACTCAGTGCTGTGTGTATGTTGAAGCTATTAAAGAAGTCAGATTCATGAAGGTAGGGACAAATATTTCTATTCCCTGAAGCCTTGGCATTGCCTCACAGTGTGTAGCTAATAGTGATGCTTACAAGTATTTTATAAATTAAGGAGTAAATGAATGAGTTTCTATGTCAAGGTGTAACTCACCAGGAGGAAATTGGGTGGTTTGCCTACAGGTAGTATAGAGAATATGGAGAGTACTTCTCATAAATCATTACCATGTCTGCTTGGAGTATAAGCAGCAGTCAATTTGTAGCCCTAAGTGTTGGTCAATGTAGAGGCAAGGTGACTCACAGCAAACACAGTCGAACAGAGATCCTCTCTTTCATGCACTCTTTGAGGAGCTTCATGTCTATTATTGGGGGAAATTCATTGTCTCCTTAGTAGTTCAGTTTCCCATTAATGTCTAAGAGCAGAGTTGATTCTGCTTCAAGAAAGAACAAGGATACAGGAACATAAAGAAAAATTCAATTACATACAAACCACCAGATTCTGAAAAGTAATAGTCAGCTTCTTTATGGTTTCTAGAGTATCTACTATTAAAAAGTCACTTCCCAGAATTTATACCATCCATTATAGATTAACATATAGTCTTAGAAAGATAGTAGAGTAATATTCTTTCCCTGGTTGATGAGTGTTAGGTCATCAAGATCCCAAGGTATGGTTTGTTCCAGTTCTCCCTAACGTGTAGCTACTCATTCCCTTATTTGAGCCAGCTTTGATATGTCCAGTGAGATGATAAAGAAATAGACACGATTGTTTGGTGGTATGTGGAATCAAGTCATTTTTCCAGTAGATTTTTAAATCTGACATTCCACGTATAATGGAATGTGACATCTGGTTTGCAACAGTTCTGGTTGGCTTCTTCTAGCACTTGACCAACTAAGAACCCTCTCTAAGCCGAACAGTGTCAATCCAGTACTTGAAGGTGATGATGATGATGGTGATGGTGATGGTGATGAAAAATAACACTTACCGAGCACTTACTTGGAGGTCAGAATCTATCTAGATGCTTTAAATATCTGAATCCTTTTAATCTTCACAACCATTCTGTAAGTTTCTAGCATTGGTCCCTGATGGAGAAGAAGAAACTGAGTCTCAAAGGGATCAGTAGCTTGAGATCACCCAATTTGGAAGTGGAAATTCACATACAAGCATCTGGTACAGGTGCCCATACTTCTAACCACTGAACTATATGCTTTTCATTCTGATGCTCTCATTTCCTGCTAGACTCAGTATCCTTCAAGGAGCTGCAGACACTTACGTGGAACCCTCTCTACTTAACTCCTATCCCACCTATATCCTGTTGTTCCCACTACTGTCTTTAAAACTTGAGGATCTGTATCAATGAAGTCCCAGGTCTGCTTTATTATGGTGTTGAAAATATATGGAGGAAGATTATCTTCAGGAAG
This sequence comes from Camelus ferus, assembly GCF_009834535.1. Lineage (NCBI taxonomy): Eukaryota > Metazoa > Chordata > Mammalia > Artiodactyla > Camelidae > Camelus > Camelus ferus. The sequence continues at coordinate 14,853,096 of NC_045697.1, read as the reverse complement.
GAGCCAAAGCAGCCCTCCCAGTGCCAGGAATAACTCAGTAAATCAGTGTAAATTATGTTACAAACATATAGAGTTAATGATATTTGGCTGCAATTTGTTTTCTCTCCCCTTCCAACCTTCTACCCAGAGAGCTCAGCAACTTAAAGCAAAAATGCCATTACCTCCCAAACTATTTCTATGATAGTGACACGGCCAGTTATTGTCATCTACAATTCACAGAATACTTTATATCGTTGTGTCTTTCTCAGAGTCAAATGACAATGCCAGTTGGCAAATCCTTTGGATCAATTCCTGTCTCTTTTTGATCACTGTGATTTGTGAGCACACGAGAAATGGTCAGTGCATTCTAATAGGCATGGACTTAACAACACACCATATATTATTACATGTCAATCTGGGGTGGCATTTTACTGCTACATCTATCTGCTTGTACCCTGGAATTAAATGTGTCTCTACTTGCTAGGCATGGTTCAAAATCATCCCATTGTTCACTGTTTCATGGTAAAGATAGATGATGTGAATTTATAATCAGAGTCAGCTTGAATGATTTAACATTATTCCTTCAACAGATATTTATTTGATAGTTACAGTGTGCCAGTAACAAAGCTGAGGAAAGTAGGGGAAAAACAGACGAGTCTCCTATTCCCATGGAGCTTAAATTATAGTGTGGGTGAGTCAGAGGAAGCCCTGAACTAAGGAATATGGTTTAATATAGATTCTATGAAAAAAAAAAACAACTATGGTCATATAATAGATATCACTATGGAAGAGTAGGAGGGAGGTACAGTTAGATAAATAAGTTAGAGATGTCTTTTCTGAGGTAGTGAGGCTTCTGGTGAGACCTGAAAGATAAGAAGGAGATAGACAGGCAAAAACTTGGTGAACGAGTATTCCGGAGAGAGCAAGTGCAAAGTCCCTGAGGCAGGAGTGAACTTGGTAAGCTCTTGTGGAGCAGCAAGAAGCCAGTGTGCTCTGGGATGGGTGAGGTAAGGGAATGGAGAGTGGAATTAAAGGAGGTATGAGAGGTAGGCATGTGATAGGTCACATGGAGCTTTGCAGGTAGAAGTTGTTTATTTTTATTTATTTATCTTCTTATTTGTAAGTAGTGTGAGAAGTCTCCAAGGCCCTTTGAGAAGGGCAGTGACATTATCTAATTTAGGTTTTTGAAGACTCTTCTGGCTCTTGCAGTGAGACAGGGTCATAAAGAGCAAGAATGAAATCATGGAAAACAATCTGTAGGAATTTACATCAATGCAGATGAAATCTGAGATGTTTTAACCATAGTATAATAGATAAGCCTATAAAAGAATCATCAAATATGCATCGAGGGGCTTGTCTGTGCCAGGTGTTCAAGTTCTTCCCCTTGTCACACTGTCCTCTGGGCTTCTGCACACATTCTTTTTCTCAAATGCTCCTCCACCCTCTTCTTTGCCTTGTTGCTTCTATGTAGCCTCCAACCTAGATAACAGTTTCTCCAGGGAGCCTTCCCTGACCCCCAAATTAAGATGAGTTACTTCATAGCAACTTACATCTCCCTTATCATGGAACTTTTTTTCTCTCTTTCTGTCTTTGCTTATCTGTGTTTCCCATTAGACTATAAACTGCTTGAAGAAAGACTTACAACTCGGTCACTGTATTAGTTTGCTCAGGCTCCTGTAACAAGGTACCACAGACTGGGTAGTCTGAACAACAGAGATTTGTTTCATCCCAGTTCTTGAGGCTGGGAGTCTAAGATCAGTTTGTCAGCAGGGTTGATTTCTTCTGAGGCCTCTCTCCTTAGCTTGCAGATGGCAGCCTTCTTACTGTGTCCTCACATGGTTATCCTCTTGTCAGACACACTTCTGTGGTCTCTTTATTCAGGTGTCCAAATTTCCTCTTCATGTAAGGACATCTGTCATTGGATTAGAGCCCACCTATGTGACCTCCTTTTACCTTAGTTTCCTCTTTAAAGGCCGTACCTGTCTCCAAATTCAGTCACATTCTGAGGTACTGGGAGTTAGGATTTCAATCTGTGAATTTTGAGGAGACACAGTTCAGCCCAATATAGTCACTTTTGTATACCCAGTATTTGGAAGATTGTAGGTGTTCAATAAATATGCGTTGATTAATTTTATCTTGTTTTATAATTATTATCTTAGTAATAATTATACCGTAGGGAATAGGGTGAGATCTCATTACAACTCCAGGTATTTTGATTCCTAGTTGATCCAGGATTTTAGCCCTGGGTTCAGCTTGCTTTTCAATAAATAAAACATTAAATATCAGTAAGCTTCTTTATTACCAAGATTCAGAGATTACTACAGGTGAAGATGTTACTAAATCTTGAAATTTTCCATTAATGCTCCATTTTTAGAGCAGGGTTCTAAAGTTTGAGCATTGTTCTATGTTCTGAATAATGGATGGAACTATATACTCTCATAGTTAAAGTTATACCCCAAGAGTGGTTTCATTAACTCTACTAGAGTCTTCATAATTTTAATTTTTACTTTGAATTTATTTGAACTTTTTAATATTGCCCTCTTTGGTCATTATACTGATCCTTCAAAGTGGTCAATACAAGCTATACTTATCCTCAATTTTCAGTTGGGTGATCTCTTTTTAACATAAACCTGGTCGGATCACTGCCTTGCTTAAAAGTCATCTCTGTTTCTCATCGATCTTAGAGTGAAAGCTATAAATCTCACTCTGTAGTCTGTGAACCCCTGAATACTCTCATTTACCTCACTGGGCTCTTGGCCTACCATCCTCTCTCCTGTCCCTTGATTATTCTAAGTGTTTCAGACTTTAGTATGTGCTGTTATAACTGTCAGGAAATCTGCCCATTCATACCTTATCTAATGTTGCACAACAGTGTCTTAAGACAACTTTTTGAGACATGTCCCCTTCGCTCAAACTGGTAGCTATGTTCCATTAGGTCTGGGTTGCTTAGCTCCTGTTAATTCTCCTGAATCCTTTACAACAGTTTGATACTTTCAGTTATTAACTTAAATATGCCTGTTTGACTAATGCATACCTCCATGGTAGACTGTCAGCACCACATGGGAATTACTGGGTCTCTTTCTGTTCACTACTGTATCTCCAGGTCTATCTATTTCAACATTTAGTTGGTGCTCAGTGAATAGCTATTGACAGAAAATAAAGCTGGTAGTCATGGAAACATTAATTTACTCACTAAGTAGTTCCAAAGTGGTAAGAAGATCGAAACCCCCATCTCCCAATTCCATTGCACCCTCTGACATGGTTATAAATAGATAATTGAGGGGGCAGGGAGGAATATGATACCAAAAACTAAAATTTTAAAACTAAGAATAAATCAACCATAGTAAATTCAAAATTTTAATGTACCTGCACAATCATCAACTCAGTGGGAAAGTTCTATTACACATGACACACGATTTTCCCCAAAGTTTATGTTTTACCTGTATATCTTTATCTTGTGGAAGCAGGGGTGGGACATAAGATGAATGAAATTAAAATGCTTAGTCTCAGTAATTTCAGTGGCAAAACTGAACATAACCCCTAAAAAGTTTTAGTGAGACTAACAATAAATTTATTTTCTATGCACATGAATTACTCAAGAATGCCAAGTACTTTTAGAAGCTAAGTAGAAATCCTACTTGCAGTGTAGATGCGTGTGAATGACAAATCTAGCCCCAAAATAGCATGTGCCATTGCTAATCGTTACAAATCTACTATCTGCCTACAGTGCTGTGGAAACAGCATTTCATGTGTCTTTCCTCCTGAATAGACATAGAGGTCTTGAAAAAGTAAAATAAAAGCTTCAGGCTTAATTGAGTGACAGTGAAAAAGTAGAGAATTATTATTTAAACCTGAGTTTTCAATAAAGGCGGTGGGAAAGCTGAGGGAAATGACATCTTATACCTTCCCTCAAGCTGACATTTAGTTATTAATGAAGGTTCAGAACACCTCTTAGTTGTTTTCTTAAACTCATTGCCAAATCTGTGGACACTGACACTGCAGATCTCACCCACAGTTGCATTTCACCACCAGTAAACAAGGGCTTGGGCCCTATAGACTTAAAAAGCTAAAAAGTAAACATACTTGTGTTTGCATCCAACACTTAACAGGGCTGAGCTTAGAACAGGCACCTTTTGCCAGGCTTATCAAATGCCTGTTTTGGCGTTGTAATAATCAGCGGGCTGTTCGTCAACTCAGTCCATGTATCTGTGTATCAGTGACACTGATGAGACTATGGTATACATGTGAGTGGTGAGGAAAGATACTGCACCATGGAGAACAGTGGGCTTTAGAGATTAGGTATGAATGAAAGAGATCTATCCAGTATGGTAAACTATATGTAATCTATACCTAAAACATGGTTGTTGATTAAAGTTGAAAATGTCTGACTTTCTTCACCTACAGCAACTTGCTTGGAGTAAGTTTTAAGATACTCCATCTTTCTTAGCATTTTAATGAGCGATTCTTGGAAACCAGTCCATCAGTAATCATCAAAAATTCCTCAAAAAGTGATCCATACTTTACCTTGGAAATAGAAGGAATGTATAGAATCCCTCAATAAAACAATCTATCTCTCTCTCTCTCTCTCACACACACACGCACACACGCACACACGCACACCCCAACACCCGCCCCCGCCCCCACCCCCTAAGGGTGAAGGACAGATGAGCTGTATTTTTTTCCGGTTGCTGAGGCCACCTGTGCTTAAGAATCTGATCAAAGTAAATAAAACATTAATGAAATTTGATACTGGCTAAACAGAATAAAATCCAGCAATATTTCTAAAATATCATCTAAGGCAGTTATTCAACTGTATATGAGGCACCTCTTGTACACCAGACAGATACAAGAAGCACATGGTATGGTAGGATGAGCTTAGGTTCTAGAGTCTAGAAATTTTACAACACAGGCTCTGCCTTTTCCTAGTTCCAAAACAGTGAGAAAATTATGGCCCTCTATTTTCTGATCTGTGAAATGGGAATAATAACAATACCACCAGTAACAACTGTGAACATGAAAAGGTTGTATGTGTAATTGCCCTGTGCTTGGTCGTAGGTGATCCACAATTAGAAAATTTTCTTTTTTTCTTCTTAGATACTAGAATTCAGTGAAGACCCAGTCCCTGAGGTCAAGTAGGTCTATAGGTGGGTGGTGAGAGGAGGAAGCAGAAATACATATTACAACATGAAATGCAGGTGTACAACATGAAATGCAGGTGCAATAGTAAGAGTATTTACAGAATTTCCACAGAGAAAGGCCAAGCATGAATCTTTCTGAGTGGGATACGTAAGAAGAGTTGACATGGGTGGGTGTTGAAGAACTGTCCCTTGAAGGATGAAGGAGTTAAATAAATAATTATTTTCCATCTATTATCTACAAAGCCATATGGCAGGGTAGTATAATAGCATGAAAATGGTTTATACACTGCTGTTGTGGTCATAAATTAGTATCAACACCTGAGAAAGTAGTATGGAAGAATGTAGGAATATTGAAAAATGTGTGATTCAGTGTTTAAGGAACAATTTCATCCATTGGAGTTTACTCTGGTGAAACTCTCCCACCTAGAAGTAAAAGGAGATTCAGCACAATGTTGTTTGAAATATTGAGTGAGAGGCAAGGTTACTTGAGGACTTTGAATAGGTTAGTGACACGATATGACTTACGTTTTAAAAGGATCCCTCTGACTGCTGTATTGAGAATACAGTTGGGGAGTGTCCAAGGAGGACACATTTAGACCAGCTGGAAGACTGGTAATCCAGATGAGACATGATGGTGCTTCGGTCCAGGGTGATGACAGCACTAGAAATGGCAAGAAATAGATGGATTCTGGGTGTGTTTTGAAGATAGAGCCAGTGGTATGCAAACTGTGGGAAATTCATATGATGAGGTACTATTCAGCAGTTGAAAGAGTAAACTAGTTGGTAATCTAAGCATTCTAGAACTCTCAAAAATAATGTTGAACACTGAAAATAATATATACATTTCTAGGGCAAAATTTATATGAATGAAAAAACCTCACAGTGCTATATAGACATTGATACTTATACAGTTTAAAAATGGATTGTAAGGACACATAATAAATTCATTGGTGTTCTTACCTATGGGCAGAGTAGTAAGGAGGAAGAAATTAGACTGGAGAGGAGGAAAAACGTGATTTCAACTATATTTTATGTTTTATATTTTGAAAAAAAAATGTTAAATATCATGCGGACAGCTATGTAGTGTGTTTATAAGTAGCTTGCCACATTTCTCTTCTGCATTTTAATTTAAACAGAAATTTAAAAAGAGTATGGTAATAAATAAGGCAAATCCTTATAATCACTTAAGGGTCTGTAAATACATGGCAATTCATCTTAAGGGAATCTGGAAACTATTTTTAAAATGCTTTGAGATTTGCAAATGGGACCTGATCGAACATGACTGGGAGGAAAAAGGGCAAAAAGTCTCAGGTGGTTCATAAATATTTGGTAATATTTCAACAGGAGAAAACACAAGAGAGTAATGCTGTCAGAACAAAAGCAAGAGGAAAGTCAGGCCAGCTTTTGGGAAGAGCCTTGACTTTCAGTTTATAGAATTTAGATCCAACTGATGAGGCCCGCCTCCCCACATCCCACCCCTAAGAAGAGCTGATTTCCATCACTGCCACTGTGAGAAAATTTTGGGTGGCATCTTCTCTTTTAAAAAGCATCTACTGGAGCATTTCTAAAAGGAATTTATTATAGCTGTAGTTACCGAGAGATATTGGAAAAAAAAGACATTATAAGTAGGTACCAGTAACTTTTAGTTAACCAAGGAAAAAGATATATGAAAGTTTGAAATCTTAAGATTTTCAGAAAACAAAATTGAGCTAAAAGAGCTCAATCTGAGTGTTCACCAAGTTTAAGCAAGAAGAATTATGTGATAATTCGTCAGTCATCTCAGAAACTGACTTCTAAATCTGTAGGCTATTAAGTGTAATCCAGATGGCTATTCAGAAGAAAGTTTAAAGTATGTGAACTTGGAGTGAAGTAAATGTTTGAACAAACTGGTTAAACCAGGATATTGATGCAAGTGGTTCCCTGCCTGAACAGCAAACACAACCTGTGCACCCGCCACCCCTACCGCCGCATACAAACAGCCAGCTCTCAGTGAAACACCGATCGATCAGCCTTGGGTGCTGCTGGAAGTTCAGTGGTCAAACTGAATGTAGGAAGGTGAAGCGCTATCATTTAGAAGTCTGGTTTTCAGAAATTAATGGATGATGCACAACTCACTTCTCTCTCTCACCAGTATCCCAACCGGAGGGGTTGTAATATGCTTTAAGGGGCATGAAAAACGATTGTGCTACTGATGTTTTTTCTCAGTTTCTGAATCTTTATCTCCATATGGCATTAGTTTATCACTTCCTTTTATGTGTGCTTAATATTCTGATAAATTGCTTGATAAACTCGAATGCTAACAACCAGCAATAAGGCAGAATGAGGTACCAATATTGTGCAATGATGTGGTGCCTGTAACATCAGACTGGAGTTTTTAGTTTTCTCTCCCTTTTTCTCCTAAGCATATCCTTTGTACAAAAAGATCTGATATAAATATTCTATTTTATTTCAGTAAATTACCCTTATGTTTACTATATAGTTATTTAAACTGGTTGATAATCAATGGCTAAGGAAGGTGGAAAGCAGGAGTATTTTTATTATTCTTTTTAGTAATTGTCTCTGTATGCGCATCACCATTTACTTGTCACAGCTGGACTTAGTCTATAAATAGCTCCGTGAGATGATGGACAGTTTTCAAGGCTTGCTGGTGTGGAATCAATACGTGGCAAAAGGGACCATATGAATCAATTACATTGTCTCTGGCAGGGTTACCATGGAAGCTTTAGCTTTTCATACCACCTTACATCTCCTGTCTGGGCAGTATTCTTGCCTATCTTTAATTAGAATGGATGCAATTTATTTAGTAATGGAAAGCTTACTTGAGCGAGTTCTGGGAGGTGTCAGACAGAATTCAGCCAGCCATGCATATTCAAGAAGACTAATGTGAAAATGCAAATGCTTCTTCTAATTTAATTCCTTACTTAAAAAAAAAGGGGGGGGCTCTCCTATCTTGGAAGTAAGCTTCCTTTGATTGTAAAGAAATTTTGTTTGATATTCCCTCTTTCCTCAGACATAAAACAAACAGTTGTTTTTAAAATAACCTCTTCTGCTGTGGATGTAATAATCTGTTCTATGCATGTATTCAGTTACTCTGGCATTTCTTAGCATTAATGTTGCCTACAACAGCTTCCTGTTGGGCACGAACTACAGGGCCAAAGAGGAATGATTGCTGGATCCCACTGTGTGCCTGGCCCTGTGGGGAGATAAAAACACACACCTGTTCTCCAGGCGTGAATGAACCAGCTGGGGAGATAGACAGGCAAGCAGGCAAATCCAGCACAGAATAAGCTTCACAGTGCAGGGCTGTAGGGAGTGCTCTAACTAAATGGAGGAAGGGCCAGAAGCTGAGAGAAACCTGGAGGATGGGGGCATCCAGCACACACTTTACTGAGGTAGGTGTGCTTGAGATGAATTCTGAAGGATAGGTGGTGACTGACTAGCCGGATGAGGTGGGGGAAGGACAAAGGGCCAGAAGGAAAAGTATATGAAAAGACACGGAATACTGAAAGACCAGGCTGTGTTTGAGAAACTGCAGATGGGCTGTCTGGGGTGGAAAAATGCTTTGTAGGGTCTAGCGTTGAAGGTGGACACAGATCCTGAAAGAACTTGCATAACACTGTCCCCAGATTCTCAGGCTTATTTTGAAGGCAGTGGTTGGGAAACATTACATTAAGGAAAAGTAACATGTTTCCGTGTGGAAAGGAGTATACTAGTTTTAGCAAAACTTTGCAAGTGGTAAATTTTGGGCAATGTTACTATTTCAAACTGCATTAAATTTAAAATTTTTATCTATAACAAAGTCTTGAAGGAAGAAAAATAAGTTGTACAGTGATAATTTGGGCAGAAGGCATAGCTGTACTTTTAGTGAAAAGTACACAAAAATTTCCTCAGGGATTAAGATCTTCCTGAGCAGAAGCTGGAAGCCAAAGGATCAGACTGATTCCCCGGAGATGAGACACCCAGGCTAACTGTTGGCTTGTTTGTTTTGGGGATCCCTCCTCCCTCGGGCTTGGGAGGAGACTGGCTTGGCAGATCAGATACCTTGTTTGCTCCCCGACACTCTATTGAAAAAGCTAATAGTAATCAGTGTAATTATTTAGTATATTCTTAATAAAACGCCCTACAGTGGACCTGAGCTCTTTATGCGCATTTCCCGTGTTTTCTTTACCACCGCACCGTGAGGGCATTATTAGTCCCGCAGTTCACATATGAAGAAACTGAGACGCAGAAAATAGAAGTAAATGACCCAAGATCAGTGAGCCCCCCAGCTGAGAAAACGGGAACCGGTATTTGAGCCTGGATTATTTTTACTTCAGTGCTCTATTCTTAGTCCACTTTGGAAGGCCTCGGCTTCCACAGACATCCTTGGATGCAGTCAAGCACCCATGTACCACCCTGGTAGACTGTATGAGTCAGGATGGGACAGAATATAAAAGAAAACAAGAAGCATAAAAAGCTACATTCTGTGGTCTTTATGACTAATGTACCTCCAGAAACTGCTTTTTTGAATTTTTGAGTAACCCATTTGCAAGCTGTTGGGAAATTTAAATCTGCATGAAGTTTATGCACACTCCTTAAATTAACACTCAAGTGCTTTTTGTTCCCCATTACCTCTGAATTCTGTACCACTTCTTTTCTGTGTACGATGTTTAAGGGAAAAAAGTGAATCTAAAATAAGCTGTACGTCGTCTGTCATTAGGGTACTGTACAGCCCTGAGGTAACATGCCGTGGGCAAGTGGTTCTGTCTCATTTACAAAAGGGAAACGAAATTGGCCTTGATGGTATAAAATAACGGCAAGAAATGCCTTCCCTGGCAGCGCCCACCAGACGTGAATGGTAAGCAGGCTTAGGGCTCTCTTCCCAAGCCCCTCACCAGGCTGCACTCCATTCTCAGGAAGCCAAAGCCAGTCTATCTGGGGTATTCAGTGTCTCCCTAATGTCAGCCTGGTTCATGGGGGATGTCAAATGGGCATTACTTTGATCCCTTATTTTACGTAAGATACATTTATTATCCTCATATCAATAATGGAAAGGCCACTCATTAGTAAAAATAAACCGCCATCATCATTTACAACAGTCTATCAAAGTGTCATCTACATACCATACAATTCACTCATTGTTGTCTTCATCTTTTTATTTTTTTCCCACCTTGTAATAAGCTTTCCACTCAAGGTTGGTCCTGCTGGTCTACATCAGCAAGCAACCCCTAGGTATTCTTAATATCCGTGTAGCAGTGCTTTCTCATGCATTACTTATGTCGTCCTCAGAACAGCCCTGCGAGGTATTTGTATTTGTACTGGCATTGGTTTTATCCTAACAATGAGAAATCAAATCTTTGCAAAGATTACATGACATAGCCAAGGTTACACTGAGCCAGAGCCTGGCCATGGATCTCTCAGTCTTCTGGCCGTATGTTCCTTAATCTTCCTCTTAAGTCACACTGATACCAAGATAACATGACAATGTGCAATTGGAGAGAGACAGTTCCCCAAAAGAAACCCAGCTTCTGTTGTCAAAAGAAAAGAAAATAGATGCTGAGAAGGACCAAACACTCGATGTCCGTCTTACAGACCTCAGTAGGTGCCCCAGATCATCTTGATTGCACGTTGTATTAAACTGGCAACTCTTTCTTTCTCTGCTTTCTAAATTTCATCAAAAATTTCTTATATCACAGTCTTGTATTTTAAGGATATTCTCATAGACTCATTTGCCACTAGGAAACTTGCTCTTCAATACAATCTATTTAATGAGCCATTTTATCTGATACATTAAGACCAATTAATGGAGAAATTATGTTTAACTTACATGTTATGCCCAATAATCTGGTAGGCTTGCATCCATTTCAGTTGAATTCTTACAACACAACCATACAAAGTACATTTTCAGAAATTGTGTCCTTTTTACCCAGGAACCTGTCAACTTGGGGATGAAATTTGACTTGTAAGCTGATTAAAGCTGTTGTATTCACTCCTTAACATTTTGGGATAGCCAGTAGTTTAAGAACTGAAAACAAAACCTGATATCTGCTTGAAAACTACTATCTAGTTGCTCCTATGGTAGCCTCTTAAGATTTATTTTTGTTCATGCTCCTTGTAGTTTTTGTGATCAAAGAATGACATTTCATGAATTTACTACCATTCAACGTCCCCTTTGACAAAACTTCTTAACGCTGAGAGTTAAATCTGTTATCTTAAAACCAAATCAGTGTCATTTTCTTACTTCTAGTTGCAGATATTAACTGAGTAGCCAGAAACAGAGCAGAACCTTATGATTACATTTTAAAACCCTACCTGCTGTGATCTTTAATGCATAAAACAGAACTGAGTGATAACTGAGGCTGCTTCTCAGAGGAAAATGATAAATATATTGCTACTGAAATGGAAAACTTAGAAAAGAACTCTCTATCCAGTTTGATTCATTGAGCAGATGTTAACATTAAAGATAAGTAATTTTAAGATAAAATGAAGAAACATATAGATAGTGATCTATTCTTGATAAGTGAGACAAGATTCTGTTTGTAATTCGGGTTTCTGGCAAGTGTGAAGAGCCCTTCCGCAGGAGGCTGCAGTGCGACATGGTATGTCATTCTTTCTTCAACGTGTTGATGCTGGCTGTCACGTTCAAATAATTCTCATTACAGAGAAATGACCATCAGTCAAACATTCTTCTGAAGCATTACATTTTGTTCCTAGCCTATTTGAATTCATAAAAAGTGAAAATTTAGCAGCAGCATGGAGACAGGCATTGTGTATATTTAAAATGACACCTTTTTTTAGTTTTAAGAGCTAGTCATATATCCTTTCATTTTCAAAGCTCAAACCTCCTAATTATTAATTTTTAGAGCTATTCTGACCTTTGTATTATCTCAAGGGTTAGTCTACATAAATTCTGCTATAAGCCTTGGCCTTTTAAATTATGAATTTGGATATTAGGGGTCAATATTTAGATTTATGTAATGTAATCAGCCTCCTGAAATCCTAGTGCTGTCAATCATATTTCCTTCTATTATAATCCATAAACCTGGGGCCAGTCTCTCCTGTTCTCCCAACTCCTGAGATACTACATATAGTAGTGGCTAACATTTTGTGAAAATTTACTGTGTGCCAGGCACAGGGTAATACTTTTTACATATTATTTAATGTAATTCTCCTTATGGGGGAGCTAGTATCATTACCCCTATTTTTCTATAAAGAGTGATTAGATAAAGGGAAATTAGGTAAATTCCCAATATTACAATATACTCTGGCGGAGTCAGAACCTAATAAGCTAATTCTGAGCCTTCCTTATATAATTCCTATTTCCTAGTCCTTCCCCAGAAGGACCTGTTCTCTACCAGTTTCCCATGCACCAAACTCATTCTCATTCTGGGTCATCACTGTTGTTGACTTTTTGGTTAAATCTTTCCTTTACCCTCTCATTTTTTTCTAACTCCATAAATGCCTCAAAGCTCAGCACAAGTCTCACCTTCATGTTGAAGCTCATTCCAACATTTCATTCCCATCCCTGAAATTTTTTAAGACCCTAGTTTCAAAAGGACAAATTCCAAACCTCTGAGCCTGGCATGGAAGGTCCTTCATAATTTGGTCCCTACAAAACTCTCATCAAATCTCTACCGAACTGCCTTATTTGGTTTCCATCCCTCTCTCCATCAATACATGTGTATACAGCTTATACTCCAGCCAACTTGTGGCTGTGATTCCTGCCCCTCCCACTAGTCAAGATTTTTGCTCTAGAATCTCCCCTTTCTCTGCTTCATCACCATTTTTTTTCTCTCTATGTTCAGGTGGAAAAGCTTTTCTTCACCTCACTTCTGTCCTGTTTTGTTGCTTCCTCCAAAAAAGGATGCTTACCTAAGTTCATAGTCTCTAGTTTTTCTCTCCCATCTATCTTTCAAGCTCTCTCTGATCAGAATTTTGCTCAGACCAATCTCTTTGAGATGCTCCTATCAAGATCACCAGTGTTCTCCATGTTGCCAAATCCAGTGACTTCCTGTCTGTTCCACAGTCACGCCTGTCACACTTCCTTGTTGGACTTTTTCAGGTGCTGTCTCCTCGACCTGGCAAACTTTTCCCAGAGGTATCTTGAATGGCTCACTCTCACACCTTCAGAGCTTGATTCTTAGGTCATCTACTTCACTAAGTCTTCCCTGACTATTTAAAATCAGAAAATTTCCCTGCTCTCAGCATACTCTGACTTCCTTCCTGCTTCATTTTTCTCAATAGCACTTAGAACATAGGTTTTATATTTTACTGGTTTTCTTTGTATTTTACTTTATACAGGACTTTTTAGTGTGTGTGTGTGTGTGTGTGTGTGTGTGTGTTTGTATGTGCTACTTCGGGTGTCTCTTTCCAAGAGAATAAATTCCACCCAGGTAGGAATTTCAGTCTATGTCTCTTATAGGTTCATATGTCCACTATCTAAAAAAGCCCCTGGCACATCATGGACCCTAAGTAAGTAGTCCTTGAATGAATACTGAGTTACCCAGAGTTCCTAAATGTATCACATGGTTTGATTTTCTTTTGTCATTTTTCTTACTGATTTCTGAGTCCTGAATACCTTTTCCTACCTGTCTGCTTAAGAATGCCTGGTCATCATTTAAGATACAGCTTAAAGGCTGCCTTGTTCATTTTTCAGTTTTACGGATAACTTGGGGTAAGATCTGCACTCTTCTATCCCTGAGCATATGACTCTGGGCAGATAACTTCATTTCTCTAAACCTACTTTTTTTTTCATTTTAGAATAGAAATAACATTAGTTCTTACTTTGTGGGGTCATAATGAAAATTAAATGAGATAGCAAGTGAGAGGCCTAAGCACTTATCTCAGTGCCTGGTATTTCAGAAAATTTCAACAAATTATCATCATTATTTTTCCATTCCTGATTCTTTTTTACCTAAACCCTGGTAGAATTAACCATTCCACATTTATCACACTTATGCCATATCCCTACTAGACCACTGGATCTCAGAGAGAGCAAGGCGTGTGTCTTACCCATATTTGTATCTTCAGAACATAATTCAGTGCCTGACATATGAAAGCCTGAATATTAATGTTGATATCCATCATTTATTGAGTTTAATTTTGTAGATACTGTGCTTAGGAGAAGTCTACAAACATCATGCTATTTAATTCTCATATTATCCCATTGAAAAATACTTTATAAAAAAGATTTGTACTTTAGGAGATTCAATCAGATAATCTTTCTCAAGATCACACAATTAGTGAGTGATAAAGCTGGAACTAGAATTGAGGTTTACCTAACTCTAAAAGTTTGCTCTGCATCACTTTACTACAGTCAGAAAGGATGGATGGGTGGATGGGTGGATGGGTGGATGGGTGGACGGATGGATGGATGGGTGGGCAAATGAATGAAGACTGTTCTTGACCACTCCAAATTTACTCTCTCTTCTTCTTATCTGACCCGTATGATCTGGAGCACATACTGACTCTACTGCAGTGTTCTACCAGTTAACCTCACAGACACTTGAAGTATTATATCAGTTTTTCTTTCTTTTTTTTCTTTTCATCTTAAAACTCTGGGGCAAGGATCTTAGTTAAATTGACACTGTATGGGGCTCCTTTCTTCTCTAACAAAAACTGTTGACTGTTCAGCAGTGGTCCAGGAAGTACAGTTCCATAAGTAAATGCATGGTCTCTACTACCAGGCTGTCTGAGTCTCCTTAGCCACAGCACTGACTCCCTGTGCGATGATGGGTGAATTACTTTACTTTACTGCGTCTTAGTTACCACAACTGTAAAGTAAATATAGTATTTAAATAACAATTGGACTTAGTAAAAAATGGATACCTTAAAACGTATAAATTATTTAGAACAGGTCCTGGCATACAGTATACATCTTATTATCTATTTTAGCTATTTTTCCTTGGAACATGTTTCTCTTATGCATGTATATGTGACGTGCTTTACTTAATTACACATAATTTTAGATATCACTAGGAGAATAAGCTTTATCCACAAATACGAGCTTTATTCTTATGTATTGTTTAATCATCATATATTTTCTTTAGTGAAAATTTCTTAAATTCTAAGTCACACCAATAATACTTTTCCATTCATCACACTCACCTCATTAGCTATCACTACCCCAATCAAAGTGCACCTTACAAAGTCTCAGACTGACAGTAAAGGAGCCTGGATTCAAACTCACATCTTTCTGAATTCAAATCTGACCTTCTTTCCAACACCCAGGCTGACCAATTTGAAATAGCACTTTATCTCAGCCTGGAGGAAGTGTTGAGAGTTAAAAATATTTTTATTTCAGCATCTCTGCCAGTTACAAACAAATGCTACAGTCCTGTTTGTATAGAGAGTCTTTGGGGAATCACTTGCATATTTTCTATCTTGGATCAAACACAGCAGACATGGGAAGATGTCAGCTTGTGAATGTTCCCAGCAGACTCTGTGTTTACAGGCTTGTAACAGCCTTGACTTTGCATATGTAGACTTAAAAATTTCCTGACAGGTAAAATGTATTTCTGTGTCTTCCTTTAATAAGAATTCCTATACAGATGCATTTCCACTACTGCAGGCTCCCCATGGAGCCATGGATTTCCATCATGTGTCTGGTTTTGACACAGCCACACCGGTCAGGAGACATTCTTATCAAAACCTTTTAGAAATGTTAAATATTCTCCAAGTTATAAAATGCTTCTGAATATAAAATGTCTGACTTTGCCAGAAATGAGTATCCTGACCCAGTCTTGATTTTGATCACCACCATCTTTTGTCACCACCGTCTTTTGAGTTCTTGAAAGGCAATGAGTATGTCCAATTTTGTGGGGTCTCTAGCTTGTAGAGGAATGCTTGGCTAAGACCCTGATAAAGAGAATAAAACAAAAGCAGATAAAGAAAAAGTAAGCAAAGTAATACAAAGTAGGATAGAAGGGAGTGGGAATAGAAAGTGCAGACAGGGCAAAAGAGGTATAAGGACCCAGGTGATGAATTTACTTCCCCAGCCTACTTACGGGTAACTTGGCCAAAGGTAAGGCTAGATGTTTTTTGTTTTTGTGTTTGTTTATTTGAGATGTGGTTGAGATACTGTAAACTGGAACCATCTCTCTCTCTCTCTCTCTGATTCTTCGTTTTCCCCTGAATAAAGACCAGGGACCGTGGAGTTGGGGCTGATTTTTCTCCTTCCTCATCCCTAGCGTTAAGCAGAGAGGTACTGGAGGGCAAAAATGGGATTTTCCTCAATCTTAGGATAAAAGCTGTCTCGGAGTTCAAGGGCTAGCTATGTGGCATGCCGTCATCACTTTCCTGAGCTACGCCGCCCAAGTACGTGTTGTGTTCTCATGCTTACTGCCCTGGCTCTTCTACCCTGGCCGTGGCCCTCTGAGCACCGAAGCAAGAATCTTGAGCTCTCAAACCTCGGGGATCCCTTCTTGCTTTCCCTCTGGCTTTGCTCTTCTTCTAAAGACAAGGCTACAAGGGAGATTTCCATATGAGGTAGACACAATTGCTTGAGTGGCTGAAATTTGGAAGGATTCATGATAGTCTCATTGCAGTGCAGCATCCCCTGCAGGTTGTGGGCCAGAGAGCTTTACAATGTTTCAGAAGACGTGGCTTCTTGTCTGCCAACCAGCCATGGAAGAGTTTCTTTTTTGTCGCCCCTGGGTTAGCTGACTGAGCACAATGTATTCAGCAATAGCATTCAAGCCGTGTATATTTGAGGGTGCACTTAACCATTAAGAGAATAGTAGCTGCATTTCTCTTAACAGATATGTGTGGAAAATTCAGTTCCTAGACCTCAAATCTATTGCTTACATCAAAGGACTGTCTATGCAATGATAGGATGCTCAAGCAGCCTTTAAGAACATATACATGGTTAGGTATTTTACACCAGCCAATCACTTATTTATAGTCTAGAGTCAGCCAGAATGGTCACCATGAGAGAAATAACAACAGAATAAGCTGCATAAAAGTTAACATTTCTAATTTCAGATATTTTAGAATATGAGTATTCTTGAGTTTGACGGATGGATAGGAGCTATTTAAAATTGAGATATGAATGTTTCCTTAATGGACACAAATACATTATCCAGATCTCAGGCTTTGAATTATTGCTAATCTGAATAATTTCTGTTCCAAAGTTGTTTTAGATAAATACTAAACACTGCCAAGGTTAATAACAACAACAGAGACAGAATAAATAGCTATTGGGTGAAAGAATAAAATAGAGTAGGAAACGAATTGCAGATCATTTCAGAACAGTCAGTCTAAATGTGATGATAAAAATAACAACTATTTCAGGAATGGGAAAGGTTCAATTTTTTAAAATTATAATCTGGAAAATAAAGAGTATTGTTTGACATCTTCAGACTTTAGAGATAATCATGGTAGTCCTTGGCCCAAAACACTGTAACATGTTGCTGTTGTTCACTGTAGAATCTAAACCCTTGAAAAATTCTTCTCTCCTTCAGCACAAACCTGCATTTCCAGCTTTCCCTTCCATCCTGGAACCCCTGCCTAAATGACAGATCCCATAATTACCCACCTCCTTGCCTTTATTGTGCTATTTTGCATTCACTTGCAATGTCCTTTCCTGACTTTGCCCTTTGCAAAAATCGCACACCTTCAAGGTCCAATGCATGCATTTTTTTCCTCCCAAGATGAATGGCCCTGACCAATAGTGCTCTTCATGCTATGAAATCATCCACCTCTTCCTTATATGACTTTAATTGTTCTTATCCCGTGTGATCTTTAATTACAGTTAATTTATTTGATTTACTTGCTTTTGTGGTGGTTGAGATTTTCTTTATTTTTCTGACATCTTCCCCTCCCATAACATAGATGTATTTGCTTGTTATCCATGCATTAATTTGTTTCAATCGTATGAAATGCATATCTTATATTGTAAAAACTCAAGTTTAAAATGAGGTTCTATCTTAATTAAGATTCTTCCATCTACGACCTACGGATACGTGTTCTTGCATCCAACACATTTATTGATGTCTCCTGTGTATGAGTACTCTGTCCAAATGTCTTTTCTCAGAACAGTTTCTACACACCACTGTTATAGCTCTCATCACATTGTATAATAGAATTCTGCCTTTCATAAATTCCTAATGGGTATCCCTCTTGCCAGAAACCATGCCACTTAGTTTTAAACTCCTAGCACCTTGCACTTATTGGGCTGTTGACAAATGTCTGTTTAATAAACATATTTGTTTGGCTGCATTGATAGGTAGAAGAATCAATACATAAATGATTTTAAGATTTTATTTTTAAGTAACATGGTTGTTGTGGGTGTAATGTGTTTGAAGATAAAAAGTCTAATTGAGGGTACAATACTTATAACGTTACTTAAATGAAGTGTTAACGAGAATTGCAAAAGAAGGGTTATTAAGATACAGAGATCTAATTGGGCTCACATTTTCTTGGTCTAAAGATGAATAACTGCTGCTCTGTAAGCTTAGCCCCACTTTATCCTCCCAGCCACCACAACCAAAAACTCTCACATTTCATCAGGTATCTAGTCTCTGAAATCAAAATGGTAGCTAACAGGAGAGCACTTTCTGAGCCCTGAGTATTTACTTTCTGATTTTGGAAATTAGTGTACCAGCCTTTATGGTCTCTGTCCCTACGTCCTTAGGCTACAACCTTACAGATTCCTAAATGCTATGGAAAAGGAGTGCAGACAATTCCTAAGTATGCACTTCAAATCCCAAAGAAAGCATTTTACCTCACCCTTCAGGTGAGGGATGCAGCTGCCTCAAGCTTTGGTCTCTCTTTTGTGCTCCTGCTGTTCAGAATGATAGTGGTGATAGTCAAAACCATCATCTTTGAATTACAAAGACCAGAAAGTGCATGTCAAAAAATCAGTAATGATGTTTTACAGCACAGCTTGCAACCAAAAATTTGAAAAGTTCAATTTTCTCATTTCCAGAAGAGCTATATAACTTGTAAGCATACTGCAGATTTTTATTTTACAGATGAAAAATGTAGGCACCTGGTGATTTTCCTAATGCTAGTGCTGTTGGTGATAAAAGCAGAGGGACAAGCACTCCTAGTTCACTGTAGACACATTTATGCAGAAAGGTCAGGCCCCGCAGGGCTAGGGCAAGGTTTGAGAAACATCTTTTATCCACAGTTGTGGGGACCTGGGACCAGAAAGCAAGCCTGAAATCATGCTCAAGAGAGGGGCTCAGGGCTACAGCTTGAGAAGCATATCCAACTTGGTAGTGATTGGATCAAGGAGGGCTGCAAGCATGGGACAGTCTTCAGAGTACAACACCCAAGGATTTGAGGGACTGGAAGGATGAGGGTAAGAGGATGGAACATAGAATCAGATGAACAAGCATCTAAATCATGACTTCACCACTCACTGACTACTCTTGAGCAAGTTCTCACCAACTGCTGTGTGGTCTGGAACAAGTTACTTAACTTCTCTGAGCCTGTTTCCTCATTTGCAAAAAGGAGGTTAAAAAAAAAGAACCTATCTTAAAGAGCAACTGAGAGGATTCAGTGAGATTTCATGTATAAAATGTTTAGCACTTTAGCTCAATAAATGTTAGTTGTTACTGCTGTCATCATTATAAAATAGGTGAACTAGAGATCTGGCTGAATAACAGATACAGGAACTATTTCTTACACTTTCTTACGTATTTTATTTGTTCCCTGAGATGTGTTTCATGAACAGATGCGACCCAAATAAAGGACTGGATAAGAGCAGCCTAGTCCACTGTTTGTTTTTTTTTTTAATATTTTTTATTGATTTATAATCATTTTACAATGTTGTGTCAAATTCCAGTGTTCAGCACAATTTTTCAGTCATACATGGACATATACACACTCATTGTCACATTTTTTTCTCTGTGAGCTACCATAACATTTCATATATATTTCCCTGTGCTATACAGTATAATCTTGTTTATCCATTCTACAATTCTGAAATCCCAGTCTATCCCTTCCCACCCTCCGCCCCCCTGGCAACCACAAGTCTGTATTCTCTGTCTGTGAGTCTATTTCTGTCCTATATTTACTCTTTGTTTTTGTTTATTTGTTTGTTTGTTTTTGTTTTTTAGAGCGATCTCATATGGTATTTTTCTTTCTCTTTCTGGCTTACTTCACTTAGAATGACATTCTCCAGGAGCATCCATGTTGCTGCAAATGGCATTATGTTGTTGGTTTTTATGGCTGAGTAGTATTCCATTGTATAAATATACCACTTCTTCTTTATCAAGTCATCTGTTGATGGACGTTTAGGCTGTTTCCATGTTTTGGCTATTGTAAACAGTGCTGCTATGAACATTGGGGTGCAGGTGTCATCCTGAAGTAGGGTTCCTTCTGGATACAAGCCCAGGAGTGGGATTCCTGGGTCATATGGTAAGTCTATTCCTAGTCTTTTGAGGAATCTCCACACTGTTTTCCATAGTGGCTGCACCAAACTGCATTCCCACCAGCAATGTAGGAGGGTTCCTCTTCCTCCACAGCCTCTCCAGCATTTGCCATTTGTGGATTTTTGAATGACGGCCATTCTGAGTGGTGTGAGGTGATACCTCGTTGTAGTTTTGATTTGCATTTCTCTGATAATTAGTGATATTGAGCATTTTTTTCATGTGCCTTTTGATCATTTGTATGTCTTCCTTGGAGAATTGCTTGTTTAGGTCTTCTGCCTATTTTTGGGTTGGGTTGTTTATTTTCTTGTTGTTGAGTTGTATGAGCTGCTTATATATTCTGGAGATCAATTTTTTCCCATTCCATAGGTTATCTTTTTGTTTTACTTCTGGTTTCTTTTGCTGTGCAGAAGCTTGTAAGTTTCATTAGGTCCCATTTGTTTATTCTTGCTTTTATTTCTTCTAGGAGAAAATTTTTGAGATGTATGTCAGATAATGTTTTGCCTATGTTTTCCTCTAGAAGGTTTATTGTATCTTGTCTTATGTTTAAGTCTTTGATCCATTTTGAGTTGATTTTTGTATATGGTGTAAGAGAGTGTTCTAGCTTCATTGTTTTACATGCTGCTGTCCAGTTTTCCGAACACCATTTGCTGAAGAGACTGTCTTTATTCCATTGTATATTCTTGCCTCCTTTGTCGAAGATGAGTTGACCAAAAGTTTGTGGGTTCATTTCTGGGCTCTCTATTCTGTTCCATTAGTCTATATGTCTGTTTTGGTACTAATACCATGCTGTCTTGA
Source organism: Camelus ferus (assembly GCF_009834535.1). Taxonomy (NCBI): domain Eukaryota; kingdom Metazoa; phylum Chordata; class Mammalia; order Artiodactyla; family Camelidae; genus Camelus; species Camelus ferus. The sequence goes on along the minus strand of NC_045697.1, from coordinate 14,831,825 downwards.
TGACTGTAGCTCTATAGTATTGTCTGAAGTCTGGGAGAGTTATTCCTCCAGCCTCTTTCTTTCTCTTCAGTAATGCTTTGGCAATTCTAGGTCTTTGATGGTTCCATATGAATTTTATTATGATTTTTTCTAGTTCTGTGAAATATGTCCTGGGTAATTGGATGGGGATTGCATTAAATCTGTAGATTGCCTTGGGCAGTGTGACCATTTTAACAATATTGATTCTTCCAATCCAAGAGCATGGGATATCTTTCCATTTTTTAAAGTCTTCTTTAATTTCCTTCATCAATGGTTTATAGTTTTCTGTGTATAATTCTTTCACCTCCTTGGTTAGATTTATTCCCAGATATTTTATTACTTTGGGTGCTATTTTAAAGGGGATTGTTTCTTTACTTTCTTTTTCTGTTGATTCATCGTTAGTGTAAAGAAATGCAACTGATTTTTGAACGTTAATCTTGTAACCTGCTACCTTGCTGAATTCTTCGATCAGCTCTAGTAGTTTTTGTGTGGACCTTTTAGGGTTTTCTATATATGGTAACATGTTGTTGGCATATAGTGACACTTTTACCTCTCCTTTTCCAATTTGGATCCCTTTTATTTCTCTCTCTTGCCTGATTGCTGTGGCTAGGACTTCCAGGACTATGTTGAATAGGAGTGGTGATAGTGGGCATCCTTGTCTTGTCCCAGATTTTAGTGGGAAGCTTTTGAGTTTTTCACCGTTGAGTACTATGCTAGCTGTAGGTTTGTCATATATAGCTTTTATGATGTTGAGATATGTTCCCTCTATACCCACTTTGGTGAGAGTTTTTATCATAAACGGGTGTTGAATTTTATCAAATGCTTTTTCTGCATCGATTGAGATGATCATGTGGTTTTTGTCCTTTCTCTTGTTGATGTGATGTATTACATTGATTGATTTGCATATGTTGAACCACCCTTGTGTCCCTGGGATGAACCCCACTTGGTCATGATGTATAATCTTTTTTATGTGTTATTGGATTCTATTTGCTAAAATTTTGGTGAGGATTTTGGTGTCTATGTTCATCAGTGATATTGGCCTATAATTCTCTTTTTTTGTAGTGTCTTTGCCTGGTTTTGGTATCACAGTTATGGTGGCTTCATAGAATGAGTTTCGGAGTATTCCCTCCTTTGCAGTCGAGTCCACTGTTTTTAACTTCAGTTTCACCTGTAGATTTTTTTTTCCTTCTCTATCCATCTTAGATTCATTAACTGGTTAACTGGGGCTCTGTAAATTAAACTGACAAAAAGATTAACAAGAGAAAAACAAACAAATTTATTAACATTTGCATTGTGCTTACACATGGGGATACTCAGAGATGAGTAACACAAAACGGTGGTTAGAACTTGGACTCACACAGCATCTTAACAAAAGAACAGTAATTTTGTAGAGAAATGACAAGACAAAGAAGAAGAGCTCTGAATCCCTGGGGTGGCACGTTGTCAGAAGGCAAATATATATGGCAATTAATGGTAGATAAGGGATAGTTTTAGCAAGGTTTGTTAGGTAGATTCCTCTGGTTAGTGCCTGGGATGATAAAAATCTTGAGTGGTCTCCAGTGATTAACTTCTGTCCTTTCCCACGTAGAGAGGGGAAGCTATGACATCTTTGCTAACTTAGGTCCTACGTTTTGGCACATTGGAAAAGGGCAGAAAGCTTGTCTTGTATCTGCTTCTTCTCAATTGTCTGCCTTCAGCTCAAGATAATCTTTATGCCAAAGCAGCATATCTCAGGGTAGCATATTTTGCTAACCTTCACACCCGTCAGTTAAACAATTCATGAGGTCATTTCCTCCTGTTCACATGCGCTGGACATCTGCATTGCTTCCACCCAGGGATCTGGTTGTCCTGTGGCATTGCGAGCACTTGCAGAGGAGCAGGTGGCGGCTGTAGATGAGGAGGAGAATGGACTGTGCCTTACTTTGGGCTGGGAATGTTTACCCTTATCTTTATTTCAACCTCAAGAAGTAAGTATTAGTAATTTCATTTTCCACATAACAAAACTAAAGCTGAGCTATGAAGCAGTCTACCCTAGATCACCTAGCTAGGAACTGTCAGATCTGGAATCAAATAGTGTGATTAGGCTCCAAAGCCCGTGCTTCTTCTAATGCCACTAATTTTACAAAATCAGTAAGTTTTAGTGGCTTTTTTTTTTTTTTTTTTTTTTTTTGTCTTCAATTCTCATCAGCAACAATTGCCACAACTGCAAGTTCTAGGTCAGGAGAGGAGGTTCATCGCTCTGTCTCCTGTGAGGTCCATCGGCATCTGGAGCCAGCCCCTTGGCTATTCTGTGGCACCCTCTCTGATTGTGTGGTACCTTGTCTGCATAGTTTCCTGACAGCTGATGTCACTCCATTCCAAAGTTGTGTATAAACTGGGGTTTACAATATCTCAGGTTGAATTAATAACGTTTTATTTCCTTCTGTAGACAAACCAGCAGTTGAACCTATAGTCTGTTTCTTCTGAATCATGCAGGTTATCACCTCATACTCCAGCCTTGGCCCCTTCTCCTCTCCACTCTCCCGTATGTACTGCCTTCTTTACCCCAACAATTATCTAATTCATGAATTATTATGCAAGCGTCCTTCTTGGACTTTGCTGTGTGAGGTTATTCCCTGGGAAGGGGGAAAATAGGAGGGAGAGGGAGGAGAATTGTGAAGAAAGAGAGTTTGGGACTAAAACCTCCCCTCCTTCTGGGAAGAAAGTATAAAATAATATGATTTCTGGTTATAAATATGAATTACATATGGTTACGAACAAGTGTGACACAGAATTTGTATCCATATTATTAAGTATGTTTGTTTATAACTTTTGTATGATTATCACACTCAGTTTTCATGTAGTTCATTCTTTAATCCTTTTGTGATTTTTAAAACATGGCTCAGTTTTTGCAAATGGAACCAAAGGAAAGAAAAGTAGAGTAACATAATCTGAGAGACCTCAGGGTTTGAGATCATAGCTCGCTTAAGTTCTCTAGACAAAGTAAACTTGAGCAGCAGTTACAACTTAGATCCTTTTGGAAGCCAGACCATAAAAACAGTTAACATTTTTGAGTACTAGCTGTCCTAGATAATGTCCTCTCTAGGTAAAGTCCACTGTAGGAAGGGTTGTAAATGCAAATTCCAGGGAGTGGACAACAGTAATGGCTAACATTTCTTGAGCATCTTTATGTGCTAGATAATGTTTGAGGCATTTTTAAGCAGTATGCACTTAGTCCTCACTACATGAAATGGAAGCCAGGGCCATCACACTAATTTTATACGTGGAGAAACTGAAGCAATGAAAAGTGAGTGAAACAGCCAACAGGTGGTAGAGCAAGGCTGCAAACTAAGGCATCTGACCCAAGAGTCTTTGTCTTCAGCGTAAGCTTTTCCCTTCTAACTGTGCAAAGTATCCAGGTGTGAGATGGGATAAGTAATTCAGGGAATGGAAACTGCAGAGTGTATTTCTGCCTGAAGCAGGCAAATAAAATAATGATGCTGACAGAGAAGGAGAAGCAGCAGCAGGAACAGCAGCAGTGGAAATGGAAGGGGGAGGGGGGCAGGGGGAGGAGGAGGGTGTGCGGGCCAAGAAAACGCATCTCTAAGCCCGTCTCCACCTCTGGGCTGTTGGGGTCCAGCAGTGGATAGTGATTTAAAGCAAAATCAAAAAGACTTACGGGCTTGAAACTTGAGAATGGTTCTTGGGGCACATTGATACTTGGCCCCTGACTTGAGAGAATTTGAGGATAATTGCTTTTTTGTCTAAACCTGATCTTATTGGCAGAGACTCATAATTTCAGTCCAAACATTCTGATTTATTTTTAGACTGCTTCACCTACATTTATGTGATTAACAATATTGTTTTGAATATTTTTTAACATATAAAAGAAATGGGGGTTTACTGTGAGGGGTTTTTAGAAACACAATGTCTTCTTCCCATTAAAGGCTGTTATAAAAAACAATACAATAGAAGGAGAGGGTTCATTGTTAGTTTAAAGAAATCCATTAATTTAGATTGTATGCTCGTACTTTTGAAAGATAATGCCGCACTGGCTAAGAGTATTTCCAGGAAAACAAAACACAGAAAACAACAAAAATGCCAATTTAAACGTAAAGTTTTCTTCACAGCTTGTCAGTTCTTCAAAATGAAGTCCTCAAGAAACCGAAAACCAAAATCAATATTCCCTTTTAAACCTCTGAATGACTTTTACTTGGATATATAAGCGAGCCTCTTTATATTCTTCTCTGGAACTAAGTGAGACATAAAATATTATGAGATTGTTCTAATTTTCAAATATACTCACAAATAGGATGTAAAGGCTTGTTTATCAAATCATTTTTCTTGCTCATATGTTTTCTACTGAACTGGAATAAGTGTAAGGTCATATCATCCACCAATCAGTAAAGTTTAGCTATGTTTTAATTCTAAATTCTGAAAAAATAATTTAAAAAATTTGAGACAGAGGTTACCCATGTTAGGGCTCAATAAATATTTTTGAGTAAATGGAAGTATGACTAAGTAAGTGAATGGATCTATAATGCAAACTATTTGCAAATTCTTGTTCCTGCATAAATTAGGTTATGAATTAAATCGGAATCTCCTTTTCAGATTTAAATCTCATTTTCTCTATTTTCTTGGTAACTCAGTGTTGATGGCTCTAGTAGAATGACCAGCTTTCCAAATTTTATCACTTCATCCAACATAAATTACAATAAATGTGGAAAAGAAGTGATTAATTCATTCATCTAATTTTCTTCATGGGACCCTCCAGGAAATGTTTGAACCCCAGGGCCAATCTGATTGCAAAGAACTCTGTTTCATAGTGTAGTTATAACTGTGTGATGAGCTGGTGAAGTTGTTAAAAGTCAACAGAAGAGACTTATACCACCAGGAACAGTCACCGCAGGTGTTTCATAGGCTAATCTCCTTCAAGGAAGGATCTCAAGATCTTTACATGATATTGAATGTTTACAGTGGTATTTTATATGCTTTCCTGATTCACTTTTAATATCCAGAGAGAGAGCCAGAGCGCAGTGTTTGCGGAGTAATACTTATCCTGTGAAATTTATAAACTCTTCTGGCCTCTTTGACCTTCAGTTGGATCATTGTATCTGTAGTGATTAAGAAGAATGTCACGTGCTCATCCTTAAAAAAATAGAATTAAAAAAATAATGATTTTCAAACTTGCCCCTAAAGGAAAAACTTTTGCGTTAGTTTGTTAGGGCTGCTATAGCAAAGCACCACACACACTAGGGGCCTCAGACAACAAAAGTGCGTTGTCTCACAGTTTTGAAGGCTGACAGTCTGAGATCCAGGTGCCAGCAGGAATTGGCTCCTTCAGAGGGCTGTGAGCGAGAATCTCCCATGCCTCTCCCCTAGCTTCTGGGGGTTTGCTGGCCATCTTTGACATTTCTTGGCTTATAGAGCATGACCTCAATTTCTGCTTTCATCTTCCCATAGACAGCACTCCCTGTGTGCGTGTCTCTGTGTCCAGATTTCATCTTTTTATGAGGACACCAGTTGTAATAGATTAAAGCTCACCCTAATAACCTCGTTCTAACTTGATGACTTCTGTAAAGTTCCTATCTTCAAATAGGGTCGCATTCTGAGGTACTAGAAGTTAGGACTGCAACACACCCTATAAAAATACAGCCAGAAAATTATGGCTTCAATGGTTAGACTATTTCAGAGATCTTGCATACCACCTACATGAATATTATCTGCAAATAGAGAACTGCTGTTAAGTGCCTGCTCTTGATTTTAGCTGGAATGATTTCCCTGTCAAGTGATGAGTAGACTGGAAACACTGCAAAACAAGATCAGGCTCACCTTGAAGATGGTAGGAATTGCTGTGGATGTGAAAAGAACAAAACATTTGCTACACTGAGTTTCATTTGAATCATATTAAAATTAAAGATATTAATCATATTGAAAAACCGAAGTCAATACCTGGTAGATTTTAAAGAGAAGCATTTTAAGAGAAATCATTGGGTCAAAGAGCTGTCGGTGATGTAAAGGTTTTGCATATGTCTGTAGACGTACTTCATAGCACTAAAAATGAAGTTGAGAGTGAATGAATGGATATGTGAAGGCAGGAGTTACTTTTCTTGATGATCCTAGTGGATGTCATGTCTGGTATTACTTTTGCTCCTGCACTTTATTCAGATACGCAATTACTTGAATGCCTTCCGTATAGGAAGCCTCCTTTTAAGAAAATAATAATATCTAACAACATAGACCACTTTGCAGTTTGCGTATCACTGTTTTGATCATGTTTGATGTATAGTAACTCTCTGAGTCCTTTGGGTTAGTATTACTCAGTGGTACTTACAAATCATGTGAGATTCAGGGGATTTATCTGATAAAGCACAACTGAGCATGTGCTTAACAAACGGGTCAGAGACAGGAACTGACCTGATCTTAATTTTGTTTCAGGACCATCCTGTTAGCTGTTGTTGGGCAATTGAACAAAGCGGGAGGGACGTTGCACGGTGGTAGGCAGGTAGGGCAAAGCTGCAAACAATCTACCAACTCGTCAACCAAGCAGCCTCATGACCGACTACTTTTACTCAGAGACATGTATTACGAGGGGATTAGATTCAAGGCTGATATTTAGATGAAAATCATTCTAGTTAGTATACTAGTTAGTAGGGCTGACATACGAAAATACCACAGACTGGGTGGCTTAACCACTTTATTATGTCACAGTTCTGGAGGCTAGAAAAGTTCGGGGTCAGAATGTCAGGTGTGAGCAAATGTAGTTTCCTCTGAGGCCTCTCTCCTTGGCTTGCAGACGACCGTCTTCTTGCTGTGTCCTCACACGGTCTTTCCTCTGTGCCTGCACTTGTCTGCGTCCTAATCTCCTTTTCTTACAAGGTCATCAGTCGTACTGGATTAGGGCTCACCGTGTGACCTCATTTAATGAAGGTAAAATTACCTCTGTAAAGGCCCTGCTTCCAAATGCAGTCACATTCTGAGTTACTGGGGGTTAGGACTTCAACATAGGGATTTGAGGGGGGACAAAATTCAGCCATAGCAAGGTGACATGACATTCTGATTTGTCAGGACAGTTGTCTCAGTGTAATTATCATTAGTTTTCTGTTTTACTCAAAAGCTTTCCAATTTGTGTGACAAATTGTATGGTTATTTCACCCACAGTCAAAATAATCTTTGAAAATCCTTTCGAACCACCCATAAAGCATAGCATAGATGTGCTGTTTCTCATTAACTCCTCGACGGCCAGGTGCTCTTCCATTATAATATGTCACTGTTTCTTCATTAGGGTCATGTTGTATGAAAATGCATATTTTAAACACTAGACTTGTATGCAGTATGGCAATATGCTCTCACTCTAAAAGGCATGTGGAAACTGAAACTGACAGAGAAAGTGTGAATTCACTTCTCCCCTGTTACACACATTTAGGGCCGAGCATTCACTCAGTGTAATGAGATGGTTTTGCCTGAGCTGGAGGGTTTAGAAATCCTCATCTCAAAGAGGAAGGCACTTTAATCCCTGCATCCAGGGAAAGTAACTGACTAAGGCTGTCCTGTTGTTCCAGGAGGGCTGCCCCTCTTCCACCAGTGGGCAGAGTTTCTCATCTATGCTGGTTCTGATAATCATTCCACAACTCTGAATTTCCCTGGCACCTTAAATTCTGTTCACGATTTATACTTGCAGCGTCCAAACAGGGCAGAGTTTAAAAGTCTGTTCTATTACTTACACTTTTACCCAGTAAACTACTGGCTGGGAGCATAGGGAAAGGATTTCTGTGGAAGGAATGGCATGTAGATAAGTGAGAAGAAATGATAGATGACTCAAGTAGCCTTTGATGTATAATTCTTAACTAAAATGTTAGTGATAACCTGGTGTATCCATATCAGTTTTCTGAGGTTTCCCCAATAATTGTTTAGTAATGATTAAGTGCCAACATTGATGAATAGTTTACTTTATTGAATAAATTAGAGTGGTTACTCCTCTAATTACAACACTCTTTTATTTTGATACACACTGTTGAGAGAAGAAGGAGGTGGAAGTATAGGCAGCTGGCTGGGGATTGCACGTAACCTTGGTGCACCCACGGGAGTGTTTCCTAGGCTAGGAACTCTTTCATTATGTAAATCAGCACAGAAACATAAGGTTGAGAATGCTGTTCTAGCTCCTTAGATCAAAGTTAATGTCCCTGAGAACTCCATCCCTCGTGCTTGCTTCCCCCATACTTTATGACCCTGGAGAGCTGATAGAAACATTTCCTGTGACATCAGCTACTTGTTATTGCAATCTGTCATCCACACCATGTGAGTCATGGGAGAGCTGTGGGTAAACTGTCCCTTCACCCTCCACCCTTAGGAACCCAGAAGTCCTCAGAGACTGGTGGCTGGCCATGTTAGCAGTCCATACATGTCACAAGGTGCTGTCAGTCATTGATGAGAGTCTCTGTTCCTTGTAAGGACCCCCAGATTTCTTACTGGGGTCTAAGTGTATTTTCTGGTGCCAGGGGAATCCTCATTGCACGTTAACTACTGCCTCATTAAAGGTTTATAAAACAAGTTGCTAGATGACACGTTGCATGTACTATACCACTAGTTTAATCCTTAAAAACAGCCCTTGTTGTGCCCCTGCCTGACAGCAGTGCCTCCAACAACTCCCCTATTTCGGCCAGAGCATGTCTGGACCTTGGCCTACCATGAAAGCATTTTGTAAACTGACTCCATGTACTCTTCTGCATTCCATATAGCAGACATTCAATATATACAGGAGGAATAAGTGCATTTGTTCTTCACTGATAAAATAATAATAGCAAATATTGACTGAGTGTTTATAATGTATTAGTTTATCTGTTTCTTTGAGACTTGCAATAACCCCATGAGTCAGATACTAGTATTATTCCTATTTTGCACTTAAGGAAACAGGTTAAGTGACTTGGCCAATGTTATTATTAAATTACCAAGTGGCCAAGGCTCTGACTTGGCCAGACTGGCTGTGGAATTCAGCCTCCTGAACACTGTCTTGTACTTACTGTCCAGAGGCTCAGCCAACTCCTCCATTCCCACCACAGTGCCTTGGTGGAAGCCATTCTCCCAGCAGGGAGCACCCTGCCCACTCATTCCGCCTGGCCAGCTCCCACCAGCCTATCAGAACCCAGCTTTATCCCTGTTCTGCCATGCAGACATCTCAAATGCTCCAATCCACAGCTAACCCTCCTTCCCCAGAACTCACAGGATTCATTTTCTGCACCAGTTCTTTTGGCTCCCAGCATATGCCAGATGGTAAAGTCTTTAGATTGTTGCTTTGTATTATTTTGTAACTCAATAAATGTGGAATGAATAAATAAAATATTACAAAGCAGCATTGAAGTATCTCAGAGTGATATATTCTGGCTCCTTGTTTACAAATCCCTTAATGTGCTTCTCCATATAGTCTTTGCTGTTCAGACAGATCTGTCTTCAGGTGAATTGGTTCAAGGTTGGAATGAATTGGCTAAGGCAGTGTCGGTCATTTGCAGGGAGAGACTGTTATGTTAGGTATGGGCTTTGCTATCCGACTCCCAAACAAGATGAACCAGAATGGAACCACAAGATAGAATGCTGCATTTTCTGTGCGGTAAGAACACAGGCTAGAATATAAATGGGGCTGGTTACGTTTTACTTCCACAGAGGAGCGGTTCGCTAGAACTCTGGTTTCTGTGCGGTATAACCTAGCAGAGACATCGGTGTCTGTTTTGTAAGCTTTTGATAACTTAACTTGGGGAACGGGTCTACTGAGGAAAGCTGTTCTTTTCATCACTGAGGATTGTTAGGGCCTTGATAGTAATGTAAATTCTCGGTTAGGGCCACAGCACCTGGAAAGGCAGGCAGGGATGGCCCTAGTCAAGAGACGCAGCAACCTAATTACCAGTCAACATCGATGCTCCTGAAATCCAGATAAGGTCATGTGTGTTTCTGGGTTCCACTGGGTAACCCCTCTGTCCCTCACAGTCGACCTTCCTGGGTGGATGAGAATACCTTTCCTCTTTCATCTCCTTCTCCTTCCTTCTCCTCTAAACCCTTCATATCTTTTTCAGACCCATGCCCCGTGTCTCAAGCACAGTCCTCAAAAGGCCTGCAGGTTCTAATGCTGCTCTTGAGTCCACTTCATTGAGAAGTTTGGGGTCCTTACAGTATGCCTGGTAGAAGACTTTAAAGCTTTTCTGATTCTATCATGTGAATGAAACAAACTGATGTTTCTGCACTTAATACAATTTATCATAGCATAATTTTGATATATTAGGACATTGATAATATTCTGTTTCTAATCTCTCTATGACTCCACATACCAATGGGGAAATGAGTGTTAGGAGAGAAAGGGATGAAGAGAAATTGTCATCAGACCACAAAAAAGATGATGATGTTGATGGTAAAAAATTAAGTACCAAGCTTCTACTAAGGGCTTTGTATGTAATGTATCTCATTTAAATAACACAACACCCATGTTTTACCGACGTGTGTTTGAGCATTAGATGCAGTAAGATTATCAGTAACCTGCTGTGGTCCTTGGCTAGTTTGTTCTCAGGTCCATTTCCTGCTCTTCCCTTGCTCAGATCTACATCATAAGGAACTACATTTCAGATTGTTTTGCTGGCAGCCTTGTGGCTAGGTTCAACCTTGTGGAATATCCTGGAGGGGACTGGAGGGTGGGAGGGAGGAGCCAGGGTATCTCCCATCTCTTGCCTCAGCAGTGTCTCTGGCAGTAGCATCTCCTCTGTGGCTCCAGCTCCCTCTGGATAATCCTATCCCCTGGGATGCCAGCTGCCACCAGGCTCCTATAACATCACCTCCTCCTTTTGATCCTCTGGCCATGGGGAGGATTGTGTTTTCCTCCATCTGGCTGTGGCTGTCCTCTCCCTAGCCCCGTTGCTCACTGTTTGGCTTCTAACATTAGTAATATTAATTGCTACTTAGTATTATTAATTAACATATGTAGTATTCCTTATATTAAATCTTTTTGGTTTAAAATACCTAAAGTGTTTTTTTTTTCTTTATCGGGCTCTGTCTGACTCACTCACCACAGGTCACACAGCTAGAAGATTACAAGACTAGACTGTAACCCATGTGTGTCTAACCTCAGACATATGTTCTTAGCCACTGTACTTATCTCTTGGAACTTAAATTTAAAAATAAGTAAAACAATACTTAATTTTATGCCTAGATGTATGAATTTTACTATTAAATGTCATCTTGATTTGGTGACATTTGATTGTAGCTAAAACCTGAAGCCAGGAGGTGCAGTGTTAAGTCATCTTTTGCATCACAGAAAATCTACAGTTGCTTGCTTAAATTGTGTGGCGTAAAGTTTTGCTCCTCAAAGTATGGTCTTAGTTCCAGCAGGATTAATATCACCTGGGAGCTTTTTAGAACAATGCAGAACCCTGAGTCTCATCACAAAATGTGTTTTAACAAGATCCCCAGGTGATTTATATACACAGTAAAGTTTGAGAAATACTGTACTAAAAGAATGTGATTTGAGTAAACAATAAAGCAAAAGCATCCTTAAAATTTAAAGGCTAGGACCATTAAAAAGTTTGTAACTCTGTGTTTTTCCAAATTTAACAGCCACTATGTTCCAGCCTTCATCCCAGCTTACAAATGAGTTATGTTCAACATTCTAGTTGTTGGTACAATTTTGGAATTCATTTTCTCATAAGAACTGTGTTATGGATCTGGTAGGTTTAAAGGCTGGCCCATTAGAACTTAGGTTAAATCATGTTGTGATGAATATCAGGTTAATTTCAAAGGAGAAGAAAAATCTCTCTTTTCTTGGATACAAAGTTTTTTATTTGTTTGTTCTGCACACTTTGGCATCATGCTACTTCACTGAGGGTCCCTCTCTCCCACTTGATCATTACTTTCCTAATTGTCAGCTCTCTGTGGCCCAGTCCCACTGTGTCCCCAGAGTGCTCCAAATGGAGCTACTGCCATGCTGCCTTCATTAATTCCTGCATTTCTTAGCACAGGTCATTTTAGCAAGGAGTTATTATGAAAGTAATGAACTTTAATTGAAACTAATGAGTGGATAACTATCATTTAAACATCCTTAGAGGAATTTACATATTTATAACGGAGTAGTTGTTAGCACAATTAAATCTCTAATTTATGGAAATTCACATAGTGTAATAAATGGAACAGGAGCAAGTTCAAGAACACGGAGGCGACTTGGTGAGAAGGCCAGCTCTCCTTGGGAGCACACCCGTGAGGACTCCCCAGTCACTTTCCTTGGCAGTCACAGCTTCTTTCCTTCAGCTGCTCTCAACTTGTTGATGTCATTGTTCTTTTTACAGTGGTTCCACTGACATAGGACAGATTTCCTGTTTGAATATGTGATTCTCTTATAATTCAGGGTTACCTGTAATGTAAAAATCAATCGACTGTTTCCTTACTATATTAGTTATCTATCATTATGTAACAGATTACCCCAAACTTAGTGGCTTAAAACAGCAAAACTTTCTCATCTCCTGATTTTCTGAGTTATCTGGGTGGTACTGACTCCGTGTCTGTCATGAAGTTACAGTCAAGCTGGTGCCTGAGTCAGCGGTTCCTTTAATTTTTGACTGAAGGAACATCCACTTTCAAGTTCACTCTAAGTTGCTGGTGGGACTCAGCTCCTTGCCACGTGGGCCTCTCCAGCAGCTGTCTGAATGTTCTTACACATGGTACCAGCCTTCTGTCTTCCAAGGGCTACTTCATGACATGGTAGCTGGCTTCTCTCAGAACCTGGAGAGACAGAGAGAGAGAGAGTGCACCCAAGATGGAGGCCACAATCTTTTTATAACCTAATCTCCAAAGTGATACCTTCCCACTTTCTGCAGTAACCTGCTTTCTGGAAGCAAGTCACTAAGTGAAGCCCACATTCAAGAGGAGAGGGTTACACTGTACCTAAGGAGAAGAGTATCAAAAAATGTGTGGACATATGTTTAAAACCAACATACCTACATAATAAGTGGGTGCAGTGACCAGGTCGTTCTATCAGATTTGAATTCTTTAGCATTTGTGCCTCTAGCGTGTCAGTATTCAGTTAGAGCACTGTCATAGGAGTCAAGATCTGTTGTTAGTCCTAGATCCTACTTTTGCTAGCAGTGTGATCTTTTGTGGGAGGAGGTGAGCTCCACATCCTTCTAGTCTGCCATCTTGAAGCCCTTCCAAGATAAGATCTAGCAATGTGACCTGAAGAATAACCTAATTCTTTGTGGAGGTGGGAGAGAGGTTCTTATTTCCCTTCCTGGAAACTGGACATATTGATGCCTGTTCTGCCTAAATGTCAGGAACGTTGTGAAGCTCTAATGAGATAATGGATTTGAACATACTCTGGAATATGCCAGGCCAGCAGCAGTGCTGGGGTTGATTTACTCCATCTTCTCTACTTCTTGCATCATAACTACTGTCTGGGGATTAGAGGGGCTTAGTAAATCCCCTGTTTTCTCCTTTGGATTAGTGGCTGCTTCTTTTAGGTTCAATAAATAAAGCTTTTCTATCCCACTGTTTTATTTTTCCGAAGACCCTTTTTATTTTCTATTTTTAGAGTAGTTCAAGTTTTGCAACAGAATTGAGAGAAAGGTGTAGAGATTTCCCATATACCCTCCTACCCTCACACATGCCTAATATCATTTACCAGGATGGTGCATTTGTTACCAAGGATAATCTTACAATGACATAATCACCCAAATCCATAGTTTACCTTAGGGTTCACTCTGGTGCTGTACAGTCTATGAGTTTGGGCAAATGTGTAATATTTATGCCCATCATTATAGAGTCAGAGTATTTTCACTCTCAAAATTCTCTGTTCTCTGCCTATTATTTCTCACATTCCAACCCTGGTGACCGCTGATAGGTTTATTAGCCCCATAATTTTGCTCTCCCACTAGATTTTAAAATCTCTATCAATCTTCACAATTTGATCTGTAAGAACTTTGGCTACTGAAAACCCTACTAAGGAATGTGTTCATGGATCTAATGCCATGTACTCAGATGGCCTCAGGGCTAATTTTATTCCTTATCCTTCTACATAGTTCTCTTGACCTTTCTTTTTCCATAGTGAAAAAGCCATACCAAGTCTTCTCTTCCTGGCAACTCAGTGTCCCTTTCAATAGTCCATATTTGAAGGATTCTAATAATCAGGCTCCTTACCCAACACCTTAATTCGATTTGTAAATTGCTCTGCTAGACTTGCCAGGTCCTGTGGTTACAGGAAAGTTTTCTTCTTATTCTTATTGACTGAACTTCTGGTCCTTTGTCAATAAATGTTCTCTCAAATGATTGTATGCCAAATTCTTTGCCTATTGCTAACCTGTTTCTCTAAGCAACCATACTCCTATGTGATGAAGTGGAAATGGCAGGGCAATGGGATGGATAGACAAAAAACTGGTAATTTACTAATTGCAATGTTTACTGGTGTTCCCATTGGTAAAATGGAGTTTATAGCATTTGCCTTAGAGTGTCATGAAAATTTAATGAGTTAAAAACAATAATTTTCTTCCTCCCTTTAAGTTTCAGGTGTGGCAGGGAGGATTGGCCTGAACCAGAATTAGCTAGGGAGATTTTAAAATGCACATGTTGAAGCTTCTCCTAAGAAAAATTCTGGTGGTGAAGTTAGAGAATGTGCATTTTGTACCCTCTGGTGATTCTCATGGACAATAAAGTTTGAGAATTATTGCTCCTAGGGAAATGCCCTGGGCTCACAGGTCCTGGAAAAGAGATTCATCGACAAGTAGCCTTTTTATTCTATGGGTTGAATTGTACCAGTGTTAATAAAGAACAGGCTTAGTCTGATACAAGCCATTTTACTGACTGACAGGGGAGAATATACTTGGAAGTAGGGGTTGTGTGACTCCCTGAAGAGCCGCCTTCCCTGTCTAAAGTAGAAATCTCCCAAGTACATGGATTTCTTTCTTTCTGGAATTTCACTGACGTCTCTTCTGACCTTTTCTAGGAGCACCTACCTAATACATCCTTGACTTTTCAATACTTCGGTTCGGCTTTCAGTGCATTTGTGACCTCATTTACCACCTTAACTCCAAGTACATAATGTACATTTTTATTGACTTTGGACCTGCAGAACACATTTATTTAAGTCTATTTGTCATAGACTTAAAAGCAGCTTCTCAACTTCCCTGCTGTCACCAGTATTACGAGAAAATGCAGACTGCTATAATTGGGTCCATCTTTCACAAACTTTTTCTTTCTCTTATTCACATATTGCTCGTTCCAAGCAGCCGAAAGAATCACTTTATGGAAGTGGATGGCAAGAAGTAGACCTTAAGAGGAAAATTCAAGGCTCAAAGAAGATGAGTATTTTTGTGTGTGTGTGTGGAATCTGGCAACATGATTAGATGCTTCATACATGCAATTGTGGAGAAGAGGGAAGAATAGCATTTTTAGGTGATATAATTCCTTGAGTGGCTGGTAAGGTATTTGTAATTTTACTCAAATGCTTCAAGGGCAGGAGGAAAAAACCCAGATAAATCAAGAATTATTTGTAAAAGCAAATTAGAAAGAGGACAATGGATTTATAGTTAGAGGAAGTGTGTTCTAGTTCTAATGCTAGCAGTTAGTAGTTATGTGTCCTTGGAAATATTGTTTAAGCTTTCAGTTTCCTTAAGTGAGAAGTAATGGCAATGTTCTATTCTTGGGTAGTTTAGAGGATTCAGTGAAGTGGCGTGAAGACTACTGTACATACTTTAAAATAATGGTTTTCCCTACATTTATTAAAAAATATAAAGCATTAAATTTGTTAATCCCTAGGTGATGAATCAGTCTCCTGACTGTTTCCCATCTTACCCCTCACACTTGAGATAGAACATTCCTGTCTTACTTACCGAAGACCCCAGCCTCTTAGGTCTGTCCCTCTGGTTGGTCCTTCTTCTGCTCTTTGGAGTCACCACACTTCTTTCCTTTCCTCCTTCCCTTTCTAGTCTTAGCTAGTTTTTTGTAAAGGAAAAAAGTCAGTTTCAGGTGTGCATCCAAGACTCCACTTAGGTCTGTGGCTTCTCTGAACCCTTGTTTTGGATGGGTGTGGGGCAGGGGAGAACAGTGACAGGGAACAAAAGCACACTGGAAACCATCCGATTCAGTGCTGCCAAACAGCACCTTGCTGAGTGCAGATCTTGCATCCTTCCTAGTGTTGAGTTTGCACTGACAAGTCAGCCAACTACTGAAAGCAGGTGATGGTAGCAGGCTACAGACCAGGTCAGCGATCAAAGAAGAGTGTGGATTTGGTGCCCCCAGAACTGTGGTGATAGTGGAAGCCACGTGGGAGGACAAGCCCACCCAGGAAGCCCCGAAGAACTGAGGGCCCAGAGCTGAACCAGAGAGGTTTCTGCTCCAGAGGTGGCAGGAGCTCGAAGCCCTGAGGAAGCAGAGTGGAGAGAAAGAGGGGGAAGAGTCTGCTTCCTTAGCGCTAAGCGTTTCAAGAAGGGAATATTGTCACCATGCCTTCTCTCCTTACTGATTCTCTGGGTTCCAATAGTTTGCACATCTTGGGATGCAATAAGAGTTGTTAATTAAAATAAACTGTTTAAAATGGCATTTTAAACATGATTACGATTTCCCTTAAATTATTTTTGATCTGGAAATACTTTTGCCTAAATATATCAAAATACATGTGATTTATCCATGTCTTATACAATTACTTATCAAGTATACGGGAGGGGGAGTGTCATATTATATCTCATATATCAGTGTGGAAGTGGTATAACTCTGAGTCTCTGCCTATGTAAGGGACGCAAATGAATGAAAGTTGTAATGTGTCATTGAGAGCCTGTATCAGTTTCTCAGGATGCTCTACCATGTTGGGTAGCTTAAAAAAAACAGAAATTTATTCTCTCTCAGTTCTGGAAGCTAGAAGTCTGAAATCAACGTGTCTTCAGGATCATGTTCCTTCTGAGGGCTATAGGGACGAGTATTTTCTTGCCTCTTTCTAGCTTCTAGTAGTTTCCTGCAATCCTTGGTGTTCCTTGACTTATCACTACATTGTTCCAAACCACTTCTATTGTCATATTTCTTCCCTCTTTGTGTCTTCACAAGTTCTTATAATGTTGTCAGCCATTGGATGTTGGGCCCACCCTAATCCAGATGACTTCTTAACAAATTACATATGCAAACACCCTGTTTCTAAATAAGGTTACATTCTGAGGTTCTGGGTAGACATGGATTTTGGGAGTAAATTATCCAACCCAGTACACAGACTTTATCTGCCTTATGTACATGTAAAGTAGACAGTGTAATGTGTGGATCTGGCCATGTTGAGGCAAACCTGATGACTCCACTTAATGATTTTTCTACTGATCCTTCAGTTCCCACACACTTGGCTACTGATTCTCATGCCGGATTGGACCCTTGTCTGTATATTTGAGACATTGCATGAAAAACAGAGATACATACTTTTTTTCCCTAAGAACGGGATGTTTTTCTGGTTGTCTATCAGCAGGGTGTGTACTGATTATAGACAGAATTCTGACACGTTGGTGCCGTTTAGGTGCCCTTAGTAGATGTGTGTGATCTTGACTCTCTGTGGCAGCTATCTTGTAGACTTGCACCTACTATAGCTGCTGCGTGTGAGATCCTGCCGAGGTATTATTCTATACGTACTAGAACTAAGCAGAGATAATATAAATCAAATTCTGCTCTTTCATGTGCCGCAAATTTGAATTTAAAAGACAGATGGCTTCAAATAGTTTTCTGAAATCAGACCTACAAGAATAATTAGAAGGAATAATCTGGTTAATACTGATAAGATTTTTGAAATGTAAATGGACTGTTTTTAAATGAGAAGGAATTCATTTAAAAAAACCTGCCAACAGGTGAGACAATAGATCTTGGAAAGTTTTAGCAGGTCATAAATCTGTAAAGAAGAATTACAGGTAAAAAAATTTAATGACTTTGCATGGGCCCAAAATCTTATCCACAGCTCATTGAATAAGGGAGGGGGAAAGAAAAAGAAGTCTTTCTTTTGATTCATCAGTAAAGAAAAAATTAGGAAAGAATATAGGCTTTGAGACTCAGTTTCCTTTTCAAAAATGGGAAAAATACTACCTGAAGTATAGAGTGATTACAGGGGTCATGTGAGATAATATTATCCAGAAGGGCATAGAAACTTTACAGAATTAGACAAAAGCAAAGTAATTGAGTGACTGATAAAGATGATAACATGGCAAGACTAGAGGAAAACATAGAACATCATGGAAAAATGACAAAGGACTTTCTATACCATCAGCTCTGTTCTCTCATTGGCACCAGTTATGTAATTTCAAATTCTGTATCTACCCTAAGAGATATTCTATCGAAATATCAAACTCAACATTCATAAATGCAACGTCTTATCTTCCTTCCTATGGCTTCCTGTGTTTTGCCTTGTATTATCTCATTTCTTTTCATGGAAGCAATAATTCAGCCAAGGTTGAATTCATAGGGGATCTTGAATGCTTCTGTCTTTACTTTCTAAAAATAATTTCAATTGACATTTCCTCTCTACTATGCCTCCCTAATTCTCTCATCTATTCCCTTTCTGTCCATCTCCACTTAGATCCAGTATTTAGATCTATTACCCACATTCAGGAAACCATTGTTTCTGTTTTCCTAGTCATTCAGCTTACCAGACTGGGGCCTCCAAACGCCGGGTTTGACTTTGTCATGTCACTACTTAAGTATATTCAGTTTCTTGATAATGTTGCTTAGTTTTCTGCTTCCTGAGCTGCTCGTCATTGCCTTTCTGTATCCTGTGTTCAGACTAAAGCATTCTACCTGGCATTCCATGAATTAGAACTACGTATCACTGCTCCTATGTTGATTGACACCATTTACTCTGAAATAATTTTGCTGTCGCTCTTACTGTAGAGACTCAGCAGTATTAAGGTGAACAATATCTATTTTTGTAATTGGGTAACACTGAGCTATCACACTGTCACTTGGTCAAAGTCGACTACGTACGTGCCTCTGACTCTGTAGTGCCCAGAAATCACACTTTATCTGTCTGTCTGTCTGTCTGTCTGTCTGCCTGTCTGCCTGTCTGTCTGTCTGTCTATCTATCTATCTATCTATCTATCTATCTATCTATCTATCTATCTATCTATCCATCCATCCATCCATCCAGCAGCAAAATACTTCACCTGTTTAGGGGCAATCCCAAAGGGCTTCCTGGTGGGAAGCAGGGGATAACTCCCTCCCATAGTAGCTCATGGAGTCAAAATATACCCTCAGTGTTTTTTACTCCCAGGAAGCTGCCTTGAGTTCCTGAGTTTTGCAGTGGCTAGCTCTCTAGCTCTCTTCTCGATTCTACAATTCTGTATACTTCCAATACACTCCTTTTCTGCTTGTTTGTCAGATTAATTTGTGTTTAATCAAGTATAATGAAAAACATCTGAGTAGCAGAATCAGAGATGACTCTTAGTAGGTACAGCATTTGATCTGGGCTATGAAGGATTAACGTGTCCTTGCAGGAATAGATATAACATTACTGATCATACATTAATATAATGATTTGGGGGCAAAAGTTACTGAATGGTTACTGTATGTTAAGACTTTCATTCATTTTGTTTTTAACTTTCAAAGTAACTCTTTAGTAATGGTATATAGCAGGCACTGTTAGTTGCCTATCAAAATTTTATTTTGACATCTTTCTTGGTAAGAGAATCCTGACTTTCTTTGGGGTAGCAATGTACTCAACAAAAGTATTGGTCTTCCAGTTTTCCATGCCAAAAGCGATGGTCATGTTTCTTAGTTTTGGCTAGTGGGACTTAAGCGACAGTCCATTGAATAGAACACCCTTCTAAATAAAAATACAAACTATTGCAAAGGGAAATATTTTGGCCCCTTCTCCCTTGTTTCTACTTCAACTCAAAGCTACATATCAAGAATGACAGAAAAATATCTATTCAGATTCTTTGTCCACTTTTTTTTTTCGCTATTGAGTTGTATGAGTTCCTTGTATATTTTTAAGAGTCTTAGGCTCTACCGACCGAGCTAGCCAGGTGTCTGAGTTCCTTGTATATTTTTGATATTAACCTCCTATTGGATGTGTGGCTTAGAAATATTTTCTCCCATTCCATATGTTCCCTTTTCATTTTGTTCATGGTTTCCTTTGTTGTGAAGAAGTCTTTTAGTTTGAAGTAGCCAAATTTATTTAAATTTGTTACAGACAGTTTTCCAAAGAAGATGTACAAATGGTCAACAGGTATATGAAAAGATGTTTAATGTCACTAATCATGAGGAAAATTGCAAATCAAAACCACAATGAGAGATCACCTTATCTGTTAAGATGCTTACTATCAAAAAGATAAAGAGATAACACATGCAGGCGAGAATGTGAATAAAAGGGTACCCCTGTACACCTGTTGGTGGGAATGTAAACTCTACCATTTCTATGAAAAACCGTATGAAGGATCCTCCAGAAACTAAAAATAGAACGACTATATGCTCTAGCAATCCACTTCTGGATATATATCCAAAGAAAATGAAATAATTATCTCGAAGAAATATCTGTACTCCTGTGTTCACTGCAGCATTATTCACTATAGCCAAGGTACAGAAATAACCTAGGTGTCTATACGTGGATGAATGGATAAAGAAAGTGGTATACAATGGAATGCTATTCCGCCTTAAAGGACATCCTGCCATTTGTGACAGCTTTAATTAATCTGGAGAGCAGTATGCTAAGTGAAATAAGCCAGCCAGAGAAAAACAAACACTGCGTGGTGTCACATAACATGAATCTAAAGAAAAAGGAGAGCTCACAGAAACAGAGTAGAATGGTGGTTGCCAGTGGCTAGAGGGGTGGAGGAAATGGGGAGAGGCTGGTAAAGGGGTACAAACTTGCAGTTATAAGAAGAATGGCTGAGAAACTAAGTATAACATAGTGACCATAGTTGCTAATACTCTATTGTATAATTGAAACTTACTAAGAAAGTATAACTATTGTTCTCACCAAAGAGAGAGAGAGAAGATCTACAGATGGTAAACAAGCACATGAAAAGAATCTTCACATCTTATGCCATCAGGGAAATACAAATTAAAACAGCAATGAGACACCACTACAATTCTACTACAATGGCCAAAATTTAGAACACTGGTAACACCAAATCCTCGTGAGGATGTGGAACGAAAGGAACTCCCGTATGTTGCTGGGAGGAATTCAAAATGGCATAGCCACTCTGAGACTGTCATTTCTTACAAAACTAAATATACTCTTACCATACCATCCAGCAATGATGCTCTCTGGGATTTAAGTTGAAACTGATGTCCACACAAAAACCTGCATAGTGATATTTATAGCAGCTTTATTCAAAATTGCTAAAACTTGGAGCAACAAGATATCCCTTAGTAGGTAAATGAATAAACATACTGTGTTGCATCTAAACAATGAAATCTTATCTAATATTAAAAAATGAGCTTTCAAGCCATGAAAAGACATGGAGGAAACTTGAATGCATATAGCTCAGAGAGAGAAGTCAATCTGAAAAGGTTTACATACTGTATGATTCCAACTATATGACATTCTGGAAAAAACAAAACCATGGACATGGTGAAAAGATC
The DNA here is from genome assembly GCF_009834535.1 of Camelus ferus. Taxonomy (NCBI): domain Eukaryota; kingdom Metazoa; phylum Chordata; class Mammalia; order Artiodactyla; family Camelidae; genus Camelus; species Camelus ferus. The sequence continues at coordinate 14,810,270 of NC_045697.1, read as the reverse complement.
ACAGTGGTTTTTGGGGTGGGGGAGGGATAAATGGGCAGAGCACATAGGGTTTTTAAGACAGTGAAAATAATATGATATTAAAATGATGAGTATATATCACTATACATTTGTCTAAACCTGTAGATTTACAACACCAAGAGTGAACCCTAAGGTAAACTGTGGAGTTTGGGTGATTATTATGTGTCTGTGTAGTTGCATTCTTGGTAACAAATGGACCACTCTGGCGAGCACTGTTGATAGTGGAGGACGCCGTGTGTGTGTGTGGATGCAAGAGGTATATGGGAAATCACTGTACTGTCTTTCAGTTTTGCTGTGAACATAAAATTGCCCTAAAAATATTTTCTTTAAAATGGTGAGTCAGAAAGATAGAGAAGGGCATTGGGTCATCTGTGACAGCATGAAGCTGCTGTACCAGCCTTGAGCTGCCAGCCTCTGATTTCTTATTATGTGGGAAAAATAGTAGTGACTTAAATGTGTGGAGATTATTTTAGGTATTTTGCTACATGTAGCTAAATGCAATTATAATACTGGCAAACTGGGCATAAGTACATAAACTTGCCTAAAAAAAAATCTCAGTATATAGTGGGAGAATCAAGATTTGTACCCATGTATTTCGCCTGCTCTGTCCATGTTCTTAACCAATGATAACTTAGTTTATTCAAAATCAGATACATTAATGATTTTTTAAAGTGAAATTCTCAGTCATTGTAGTATTAAAAAGTTAGAACTTCCTAGAAGACATTTTTTTCCTTCCGGGAATAAAATTTATTTTGTACTTTAAACATTTTGTCTTGGAATTCTAAGATTCCATCAGTTTCTGAGAGTTTTCTGTACAAGGTATAACTCTAAGTAATGAGCTCTTTTAAACCAACCTACCTGAATTCAAAAATCCAAAAGGGCATGTTTACTCAAAATAGTAAGCTGAGGAGGCTACAGTCTTATTTCTACAATGTTTCTTCCTGTTTTCCAAACCCCCTGGGCAATCTTGTTTGAGAAGTGACTATCCAGTTCGCTCTATGAGCCTCACAGAAATTAGTTTTATGGCTTCATTCTAAAGTGAAAATAAATTGACCATCTGCCTTAGTTACAGATTTGATTCCAAATAGCTTCAGGGGGGTTTAAAAATAAAATCATCAACAAAATAATGAAGATTTATTACACTTCGGCGTAATAAAATTGCCACGTAGCTGGCCTCACTGCCTGCAGCACCTACTTCGCACCTCGTGTGGCAGCCACACCGCCCCTACCTCTGTTCCCTTCACGCTCCAGTCTCTGGAACTCCACCCAGGCTCTTTCCTCTCCCCGCATTTCCTTTCCTTCACTCATTCCTGAGAGTGTCATCCATGCCGCCCTGGATGCAACTCATCCAAACCTCCCTGATGAAATCTTCCCAGTCCCTCCTGCGTATTTGGATCCTATCTTGTATGCTCTCCTAATGCCATACCTGTATATTTGGTTGGTGTTACATTTACTTATATGTATGCTGTTTCTCCTGCTGGTTGGTGAGCTCCTGGGGAGCATGGAGACCAGAGGGGAAAGAGGCCTGAGAAGTGTTCTTGTCCAGCCCTTCACATTACAGATGAAGAAACGGAGGCCTGAGGAGGTGAAGTGACTCCTCCTGGTTCTCACAGGCGGCAGGAGTAAGGGCTGGATATTAGGTTCGTCCAATTCCATTGCATCTTGCCTTGCTTTCCATACAGAACTGAGCACAGAGGTGTATCCAGAGTAGATGCTTAATGATGGTTAAATTTGATTTTTAAAAATGACATTGGCAACTGGTAAAAACTGAAATGTGTAACAGTACCAACTTTTGGGTGGTTATAGAGAAATGATAATTTTATACCTTTATGGGTAGAATGAGAGCTGGTGCAAACATTTTGGAGAAAATTAAGCAATAAATACTAGAAGTGAAGATATCCCTTTGCAACAATATGGAAATTCCATTCCTAGGTATATGCCCTGGAGAAACCCTTTGATATGTACACGAAGAGATAAACCCCAAAATGCTTATAGATAAAGTGTTTGTAGTGGCAAAGTATTGGATATCACCTAAATGTATCTCAATAGGAAATGGAATAAATAATCGAGGCTTATTTAAAACAATGTAATGTTCTACACTGTGAATATTAATGAAAAAGAACTCACATATCATTATGAATAAATCTAACAAACATATAGTGAAAATAGAACATTGCTAAGGAACACATATAGTGTGATACCATCTATATAAATATTTAAAACCCAAAAAAACCCCAACATCATACATTACTTAGGACAAAATATATATGTAGAAAAGTATAAATATATACATGGGAATAGTCATGATCAAATGCAGAAACGTGTTTGGGTTAAGGACAAGGGAGCCTTGACAAAAGCAGATGTGATTAGTAGGGGTACAAGGCATCGCCAAAGGGCTGGATATCGTTTTCTTTAAAGCTTTGTGATTGGTACATTCATGTGCACTTTGTTATTCTTTAAACTTTTTGCTGTGTGTTAAATATTTAATAATAAGTTTTTTAAATGAATTTTGAGAATTGTCTCTGCCACCACTTGGAGAGCAATTTCAAAGTGAAAACTATCACAGTAGGCTCTGAGAAATGTCAGAATAAATGAAAAAATGTCTAATCATTGAGATGACTGCTTTGGAAGTAATGGTCATTCTTGGATTTATACTTTTTTAAAGTGTTTGATAAAATAAGCCACCCTATCTGTTGTAGCGATGTTTGTTTTATGCCCAGTTAACTTTGAATGAAATGACTGCCTTAGAAGATACAGTCAGAGAAATACAGTGATACGCAAGAACCTCAAAAGCAAAACAGACATATTTAGAGTGGCAACGTGTACATTCTGGATTCTACGAGCCTTAGCAGTGTATGCAAAGACTTTCTGTGTCATTCGCTTTCTGTATCATTCTTTTGTAACTGGTGCTGGCCTCCCACAGAGTGCCAGCCTGGAAAATGCCAGAGGCAAGGGACATGATTCATTGATTGTCTTTTTGGTTTGTTTTTAAATTCTTTAGTAACTGAAAGTATTATAAGCTTCTAAAGGTAGAGGACAATTCAGAGAATGTCGGGTTCCTGCCTTTGGCTCCCAAATGGAGATACCTGGGTGCTGAGAGATGCTTTCCTTCTCTCCCAAGGTCACAAGGAGATTTAGCAGGGCAAGGGCAGGAACAAGAACTGATATGCTTTCTCCACTTCAGTGTACTTGCCGACTACTCAGTACTTACAAGTGAGCTGGAGTCAGAACTCCACTCCTCTCCCCAGCACGTTGCACTGGAGTCTGTCAGGGGCAGATCCTTCACTTAAAATGGGAAAGGGAGATTCTTAGGAGTATCCCCAAAAGAAATGAAAATATGTGTTTAGAAAAAGACTTGTAAGCAAATGTTTGTGGTAGTATTATTGGTAGTAGTAAAAAACTGGAAACAACTCAAATGTCAGTCAGCCGGCAAATAGAACAACACTGTATATTCATAGAATGGAACACTATTTAGCAATAAAAAAGAACTGCGTATTGATACATGCTGTCACCGGCTGGCACTCATCTTATGTGACATGATAAAGCCAGACACTTAAGACCACATACTGTATAATTCCATTTATATGAAATATCTGGAAAAGGCAAATCTACAAAGACAGAAAGTAAGCTAGAGGTTGCCTGGGGCTGGGAGTGTGAAGAGGAGTGATTACAAATGTGCATGAGGGATCTTTTAGGGGGTGATAAAAATGTTCCAGTGTTGGAATTTGGCAGTGTTTGTGCAATGCGGTAAATTAGCTAGAAGTCATCCTAGTTGTACACTCAAATGGGAGGCTTTTATGCTATGCAAATTATACAACAATAAAACTGTTTTTAAATAGGGGAGGGACATGGTTTATTTTTAAAAGACCTGGGGTTATCCAACTCCAGCCACTCCACAGCTGTCATTTCATCCTCTCCTAAAACGTACATTCTCAATATGCAGGGTATGTCAAACAGATGCCCCTCAGGGTACACTGTTCCATCGCAAAAAACTAACTTTTTTTTTTTCAGGTCTTCTTATGTAGTGGGCATTTTACTCAGTTTGTCTTCTTATTCTTACCATAATCTTATGAGATAGATACTACATTAACCTTATTTTAAGGATAAAGACACTGAATAATTTGTTCAATGCCACAGGCTTATACAGAGGTGAGGAGAGCCTGGAACCCTTGTTTGCCAGATCGCACACTCTCCGCACAATGCTTCAGCTTGCCTATTAGGGACTCTATGAATGCTTATTGGATGAAGTAAGGATGTGTCTTTGTGGCTGCCTTCCTGAACTGGCTTTGCAGCAGACAGTGGGCACTCGTATTATGAACTCTTTCTGTTACAGTTTTTAGTATTTTTAGAAAAGTCATGCCTTTATTGTTTCCTACAGTTTATTTCTGAAGTGATACGATGAAGTAGCGGTATAAAAATCCCCAAGGTTTTAGACTGAGTTATTAAAAAACAAGCAGACAGTTGACTTTTGGCCTCCAGTCATTAGCCTTATCACCAGAAGGATCCATTCTCTCTTTAACACATCTCTGATTTAATGTGTCAGGTTCATGTAGGAGATTTTCACTGATGAGTGTTCTATTTTGTTTTTGTTTTTAGAGAGAGAAAGCCAGAAAGGCAGTGTGTGTTGTCATTTTTTTTCTTCAATTTTTATTTTTTAACAATTTGCCTGGTGGAACAAAATTTCATGGTGAAATGTCAGCAAGAAGTAAAAATTGTTTTTAAATTAAACATTGGTTTTGATAATGTAGATTATGGAAAAAGCAAAGCACTGGGATTAGATTCAGGAACTTAGGTTAAAATGTGAAAGCGATACTAACACTTTGAGAAACTTATTTTCCTTCTTGGTTAAGTAGGAATAAGCCTCTGCACGTTACAGTGCTGCTGTGCATGTTAAAGGTGTATGACTGTGTGTGTACCCGTGTTCAGTGTGTCAGTGCACAGAGAGTAGATGCTTTATCAGGGCCTGTTGAGTTTGTTTACTTCTAATTATTTTATTGTACTCACTGTTTAACACATAGTAAGTATTTTGTCCCATACTGGTCCCTGGAGGTAAAATGTCATGTCGGAGAGTCGGAGTTCTTGCCTAAAAGATTTTATATTCTAAGGAAGAAGGCAAATAAGACCCAGACAAAGAGAAGTAATTATTAAAGAAAAGTTATCAATTGTGTTGAAAGATAAGAAGCAATCAAATAAGATGATGAGAATATGATGTTTCAATACTTAAGTGAAGAAGTAATAGGAATCATTACTAATGTAGTACATTACAGGAGATGGAGAGAAGAATTTGCTGTATTTTGGATAACGACTCAGGCTTGTGAAGGGTTGGATGAGAGTGGAGAGAGAAGAGGTGGAGTCAAGACCACATAAAGGTTACTGTGCCTGAACTTCTTACTTGTGTTATTGGACAGTGCCATTTACAGTGATGGAGAGGAGTGAGGGTAGAACTGAGTGTTCTCTTTTGGACAAATCATGCTTTATATGTCTCTGAGATATTCCAGTGGAGGTGACTCGTACTGAGATGGAAAAGAAACTTGGAGTGCAGGGACTAATGAGCTGGAGATATAAATCAGGAGTCATTACCATAAAAACGGTAAAATTAAATGATTGTAAGGTAAATGGTGAAGGAAGTTCTGTTCTAATAATAAACAACCAGAATCCTTAGATTTGGCTTCTCACAGTATACCAGGAATAATTAACATCATACTCCCTATGTCTGGGTGACAACAGAAAGGTTAGTATAAATTCCCCATGGGTGTTATAATGCAGTGCATTTTAGAAGATAGGATAATTAAATGTATTGTTTATGATTCTATTAAAAAATAAACTGGTCTGAATTAACACTAAAAAGTTTTTTAAATTTTAGAGGTCTCTGGAATTACTTGGTTTGAACTTGCTTATGGGTAATACTATTAAACTGCAGTATGTTGACTTTATACTAAATACCATATATACAGATGCTCTTATTATCATACTATTTACTGTTGACTGAGGATCTATCATGTGCCATGCATAGTAGACACAAATACTGAAGAGGCAGAGATCAGATGTCTCCCCATAGAATAAATCTAACTGGGAGGAGACAGAGACATGAGCAAGTAATTACTATGAAATTTGGTAAAATGCCATATTCTGGGATGATATTAAAGAGAAGGGACTGATAAACTTCTAAAGGTTAGAAAGTATTTCATGAAAAATTTGGTATTTAAATTAAATCGTGAAGGAGGAATAGAGATTTTTAAGAAGACAAGAGAGGAGAGAGTACTCATAAAAAAGATATGTGCAAGGTAGAGAAAGTGAAGCAGTCTGAGAAATGTCATGTGAATAAATCTGTTGTGATTGTAGCACTCAGTATGCCTGACATATCAGGCACTCAATAAATATCTGCTGAATGAATAAATGAATGAATACACCCCCAAATTTTGCTCACTCAATACAATTTACTGGGCTCCAATTTCCAGGCAAAGGAGATAGGAGAAGGACTCCTTGTGTTTAGATTTTATATATTACTATGAGATACAAACTATATAATTGCATGTGAAATTCGTAGATACAATGTAAACAGGTATTTGATAGTGTAGTAATAAAATAATGCCATTTGCAGCAACATAGATGGACCTGGAGATTGTTATTCTAAGTGAAGTAAGCCAGAAAGAGAAAGAAAAATAACATGATATAGCTTATATGTGGAATCTAAAAAATAGACACAAATGAAAAATACGATCTTATCTGTAAAACAGGAACAGACTCAGGACATAGAGAATAAGCTTATGGTTACCTGGGGGTAAAGATGGTGGGAAGAGATAAATTGGGGATTCGAAATTTGCACCCCTTGAGGAGTGATGGTAATATTAGCTATTCTGATTGTGATGGTGGTTACATTGGTGTATACATCTATCAAAATTCGTCAAATTGTACATCTGAAATATGTGTAATTTACTGTACAGAAATCATACCACAATAAGGTGTTTAAAAAAAGTGTATGTATGTGTGTTAAGAGAGAGAGGAAAAGGAAGGGAGAATAAAACATAATTTTTAAAAAGCATATTGAGGGAAATGAGCGTGCAAGAAATTGTTCCAAGTTGACCCACCAGGGTATAGCCTGTGAAACAGAAACCATGAACGGTTGGGTCCGGACAGGGAAAAGCATACCTGAGTGGTGGTTTTAACCCAAAGAGCAAGAAACAGTCAAGGACTACAGTCAAAGTTTGTGATAGGAGGTCAAAATGAGAGACTCTGTCAGCCAAGGAAGAGCAGGATGTAGTCTTCTATGTGAATCAGGACAGATGATCAGGAGCTGGGAAAACAGAGGTCAAAAGAGGAATGGAGTTTGGATCAAATCAGGAGTAAATCCAATTTAATTCAGTGCTGATTCAGGTTTGACTTTGAGGAGACAGGTCTTAGCTTTCTGAACCAGCTGCTCAATGTCTTAAACGCGCAGTTGAGCCCTGCCAGAAGTGATGGGCAAGGCACGGCTTAGAAAACAGTGGTTACTCTTCAAGAAGCAATAAAAAAAAAAAAAAAAAAAAAATAGAGGTAAAGACACTGATGAGAATGGAGTGGGGAGATTCTGCTAAAATTCATTTGCAAAAGGCAATCATTCACAGGAGGTGGGAGTGACCAAGTTCAATGACAATGCTGATTATGTTTGAAGAGGAAGCTCTAAAGCCCTTTACTCTGTAAGGACATCGCATTTTTTGTTGAAAACCACTCATGTGGAATGTTTTACGAGGTTTCAGTTAAATTTGTCCAGGATTAAATGTGAACTTATTCCTTGTTTTCACTTTGAGAGAATTAATACATAAAGCTTTTCCTAACCTAGAAATGGGCAAGGTGAATGTCATCTCTCGGTCTTCTAGTTTATTTTTGTGTGAAAGTGGAGAGTGCAGCTGTTTAATTTCTAGAATTCTTACAATCAGAATTCTGTGGTCACAAGTTTTATTGTCTGTATTTCCTATAACTTTGATTCCACTGTGTTCCTTATACCCAATTCTTCGACAGAATGCTTCGCAGCAATTTTCATGAGATTCTAAGAGTTATTCAGAGTCAGAAATTTCTGTAGCATATCCATGCTGATCAGTGTATACAACTTTTATAATTGTGCGTTTGAAAGGAATGATTCCCACTTCATTTTCCTAATCAGATGTTTCATGATGCCTCTGCTGCACTTACGATTACTTTCCAAAAAGTAGATATGCTCTTGAACACTGTTGAATATTTAAATGATAAAATAGGTGATTTATACAAAGTTAGTGATGGTCCTCATACATTAGACATGCTAAACAGGAAGGATGCTTTAGCTTATGGCATCTGAACGTACTGCTTTTAATGAACTGTCCTGCAGCGAAGAACGGAAACTTGCCAATACGCTGGTCAGGATGTTAAGATCCTACCTGAGATGGCCTTGAACTCATCACAGTATTTATTGACATTCAAGTGGACCTGGAAAAAAAAAAAGAACCTGAAATTGAACATTTTAAAGTCATATTTATACCATCCTCTCCATCAAGTATTAGTGATTTTGCTAAGAAGGCTTCCTTATCACTATCTGCCACATTCTTCCATTATTTTAGAAGCATAGACTGGTACATGATGTTTCCTGTTCTTGGAGTGTTCTTACTTGTTGGCCTGGAAAATTCCTACTTAATCTTCAAGAAGCCCCTTGGGCCTCACTTCCTTTGGGAAGACTTCCTTGATAAAATCTTCAGGCCCATTTTCAGCAGAATTAACCTTTTCTCATCTACATTCCGTAGCACCATATATCTTTCTCTAACTTGCTAATCATTTTGCTTTGAAACTGTATGTTTACAAGTTTTCCCTCCCACTAGACTGTAGGGTTCTTGAGGAAAATGAACTCGTCTTATTCTTATGCTGATGCCTAACACAATTTCTGGTGCATAGCAGGCCTTCCCTAAATATTAGTTGAATGACATCTGTGGGAAAGAAAATCTCAAGTGGCTGTTTAAACTTTGATTTATTTACCTTCCCTTTCATTTGTATCTTGCCTTCCAGTGGAGCTATAAGTTTTGTAAATATAAAGCCTGAGTCTCCTATTTCTCTGTATCTTCTTGGGAGCACATAAACAGTATTTTTTTATATTTAGTCAATTGAATACTACATATTGATTGTCAGTCTTATTTCTCAGTCAGCCTGATATCCTACGAGACATAAAATGATCATATATATTGTTTTACGCAGTTTAGCATTTATTGAAGTAATCCAAACGTGAGGCTTATTTTCTGTTTATATGAGACCGAGGAAATCTAGTATATTATGTGGTAACATAGTACCAAAGAGAGCAAGAGATACTTTGTCCTTGAAAGGTGCCACTTTATAGATGTGGCTGTAATTGGCTCATACATAATTCAACAGTTGGTGAAAATTTGGCAATACTTCATCAAGTTATGGCCAAAGTTGTTGGAGATTCTCTTCACATTTCAATTATACCATCAGTTTCTTTCAAATCAATTCATTCTGAGTAATTGAGTGCCTGCTGTGTGTTACGCTTTGGGCAAGTTGCTGAGTGTTAGATATAATGGGAATACTTTGAAGATAAGCAGACTGGAATTCTATTCATTCCTGGCTCTTTCTCTTACTATCTAAGTGATTTAGGGCAAATTACTTAACTTCTCTGACCTCGGATTTTTAATCTCTGAAATGGAGGATATGATCTCAATGGCATAGGAGGTTATAAGAGAGACAGGGCTGGCACAATGTTTGGAACCTAGTTGGTGCTCAACCCATGTTAACCTTGTGATTCACCTAAAAGGAGCACCTTTTTTTTTTTTTGCCACTTTGCCATTTTATAGTAGAAGAAAGAAACACGAAGGACTCCTTAAGAAGGCGGGTGTCAGCTACAAAGAGACAATGGGACTATATGTTATTTCCAGTTGACTTTATTTTAATAGCATTATTATGTGTTGGATTTTCAAAGTAGGATGTATGCCAGGGAACTCTTATCCTTCATTTTCAATTACAATAACTCTTATGTGTAGCAGGCTAGCCAAAGGTTGGTAAATTCCCTGTGCCCAGGCCCTGAATTTAATAGCAGCAGTGGCTTTGCACAGCTACATCAGCTCCCCATTACTGTCTCTTTTTGATTTAGTGGCAGCCTTCTCCCCTGAGGTAGGGTGTTGATGCCAACTCTGACTGGCTCTGACTGGGGAGATGTTTTCTCCACCTGAGCCCTGCCAGAAACGTGTTTCTTATATTTCCTATTACTAGGTATGGTGGAATAAGACAGTTTCCTGACTCATTTCCCCCACCTCTTCTTTTTTTGGTAACTTCTTTTGTTAAACTGAGCAGTTTTACAGAAACATTCCTTGCACTCTATGGAATCCTATCTTTTGTAAGTCACCAAAGAACATTTATTTATTAAAATGATGGTAATTATTTAAGTCTTTTAAATTTGAAAAAGAAAATTCTATCCAGAAGCCAATGTCAATATTGCTGGTATATTTTATGGAGAAATATGTAAGAAGAGGTTGGGGGAATTGAAATTTCCTTCATCCCTTCCTTCCTTCCTCCCCACCTCCTTCCCTCCCTCCTCCCCTCCCTCCCTTTCTGTCTCTCTTCTTCCTTCTCTCCCTCCTTCCTTTTTCCTTCCTTGCTTGCTTTCTTCTTCTTTATACTCCTGATCTTATTTTTTTCTTCTCCTCTCTCCCCTTTCTCTTCCTCCTTCTTTTATATTTTACTACTCAACAATTACTCTTTCCAAAACTCCTCTTCTTTTTTCTTTCTTCTTTTTATTGAAGTAGAGTTGATTTACAGTGTTGTGTAGTTTCTGGTGTACAGCATAGTGATTCAGTTATATATTTATTTATATATATATTCCTTCCATACTATTTTTCATTATAGGCTATTACAAAATATTGAGTGTAGTTCCTTGTGCTCTACAGCAGGACCTTGTTGTTTATATATTTTATACACAGTACTTAGTATCTATAAATCCCAACCTCTAATTTAGCCCTCTTCTTATTGTCTACAACTTCACATTTTATCCTGTTCCATTCCGTTAGTTCTATCTTGTAGCGCACATAAAAGTCCTCTGTGTTACCCATATTTACATTATTCCAATATTTGTAGATTCTTACCATTTCCCTTGGTTGTCACTTAGCCAAGTAATAGGCATTTATCTCCTTTAATCTGGCCTCATAAATCAAACTTTCTGTCCTCTAATCATATTTTTGTCATTCTGTAAATGGTTTTCAGTTTGTCTGTGTCTTTCTGAAATGGAAGTGCCTCACACATAATGCCAATCCAAGGCTAAAATCTTGCTGGCTGCAGTTTCCCATTCTTTCTTTCCAGAAAAAACAAAACAACAACAACAAAAACCACTTCACAGTAAATAAGTGTAGTAGGGTTCTTTATGGGTGCCAATTTTTTGTTTTGCCAATTAATGCAGTGTAAGTCCTGACTGAGATTGTCTGAACTAAATAAACATTACATTTTTCCCAGGAGTCAGGGGGACAAGTGTTTAAACCCAGATTCAACACTATTAGTGACACTGCACTTAAATTCTGTGTACCTAACTTTCCTAATACCTAACAGAATTAATGCTTTCTCTGGATATGACAGCAGCCCAGACTAGGGTGCCATGAGCGAAGTGCGTGAGACACCTGCAGGACCTCAGCAACAGCCCCACCTTGAAGTTTGCATCCTTGGTGCCTCACTTGCTTCCTCTTAGTTCTAGCCCTTCTCATGAAGATAAAATAACATGAGAACTGTGAAAAATGCTCTGAAAACTGTGAAGATGTGGACAGATATCAGGTCTGGCCATCATTGTTCTTCACCAGTTCAGCTCCACATAACCTGTTAACCGTGGAATAATTACACATGAGGCAGTCCCTTGTCCATGGTCTTCTCTCCAGTCTCATGAGTTCACTCTTCCAAGCTCCTGGGGTGCCCTGACCGTGCTATTCCTGCCAACCCAGGCACCTCCAGGCCGGACTCACCCACTGTACTGTTCAGGTGTGGGCCTTATTATTTCTTTATCATGCCATCAAAATTTATTCACCTAGATTCCCAGTCAGTTCCATTTAAAAAATTTTACCCGGGATCCATTAATTTGTGTCTGCTATCCATTAATATGACACAATCATTAAAAAATCTCTCACAAGGAATGTTTTTCAGTGGAACTGAGCGGATTGCTGTGGAACAGACTTTTCACTGATTGTATGTATGATTGTGTGCATATGTGTATCTGTGTATACCTGTGTAGGGTGGTAGAAAACAAAGCTTACCTGACACCACCATGGGTAGAAGGGCATTAATCTTGATGGGCCATAACTATTTCATGTGTACTGATACTTAACAGGTTACTAGGTAACTCAAGGATAGACAAATTCTGCAAGAGTCAGTAGTAGGCTCATATTGGGTGGATAGCTAGATTACCACAGTGGGACACTGAAGAGAAGGCAAATTCCAGGGATCCAGGGAGGTAGCCAACATTTGGGGACTTTCTAAGCAAAAAGAAGAATCCTGGTAATTGGTAGGCAGGTTTTAGAGGTAGACTATGGATTTAAACATAAAGGAATAACTAATTACACACTGACTCCCAAGATCACAGCAGGGCTTCAGGCAAGGTTCATTCCATGCTACATCATGGAATCTGTTGGTTTGTTGCTCCATAAGTCTATTCTTACTTCAGATGTGATTGATCCAACCACATGCAAATAGGACCAGATGAGCACAGCTGTTAGCAAACCTGTCTGAAGGTGCAGAGAATCAACAGTACCTGGTTGATCTTGGAAAGGAGACAGGCCTTGGCCCCTTTTAAGCTTAGCTTTGGCGTTTTCCTCTTTTTGCCTGTGAAGAGAGCAGGCTGGCCCTGAGTACCACATTAGAATTTGTACTCCCTGAATGTATTTTAATGTGTTTTTTTCTGAGTGACTTAAGTTCTCTTTAAATCTCTGGTGTGTCATCTGCTTAGAGTTGCACCTCATTCTTTCCAGGTGTGCACAGCCATTATCAAATTAGTAATATTCCAGAGTTCATTTTATTTTTAACAGGAAAAGTTACATTGAGCTTTCTCCATAGCTTGTTTAAGGCTTAAATATACTTTTTTCCCCCTAAACAATTCCTGATTGAATGAATCTTCATGTTTCTGATGTCTGGGAAAAATATAAACTCAGGAGGATTTTTACTAACCTTCTAAAGTTACACGATTAAATCCATGAAGAGAGAAATAAACTTCTCTTTACGTCCAGAGTTTTCAACAAAACAAATTCCAAGTTCATGTATAAACTTGCAGTTATTAGGGATACATATCAGTGAGCAGGACAAAGTAACAGGGTTTTAGAATGAAAAGAAAACAGGTAGTAGTGTATTAGTGTCTTTTCTACTGTGTGGTGGTACAGTAGTAACAAAGTACTTTGATACACAGTACCTAAGTCTCAAAAATAAAAAGTAAATAACTGATATAATATATAGAAAAAATGACCTTTTCAAAATCCCGTTTCAGACTTCAAGGTCAAGAGCTTAAGGGAATGGTGAATCCAAGATGCTTTTTCCAAATCAAATAGAATTGTAGAGGCTTATTTCTACCCTGGGTAGCAAGAAATTAATTATTAGGGTTTCTGTGACTAACAGTGATGCTGTGAACTTCTAATTATCCCAGGTAATGTAGGCAGGGATAGTACATAATTGAAGTTCAATGATAACACAAAAGGCTTATTCTAACCATGGATTTTGACTTACTTCCCTAGCAAAACATTGCGTAAGTTAATGAAAAATAGCCAAGTTGCTTACGCGTTTTACCTCCCTTCCTTGCACATCTCCCCTTTTGGTGACACTGTTTACAAGACATAAAGTAGTCTAAATATGATGAGAAGGGGCTGTGCCTTTTCTGTGAGTTGGATAAAGCTCGAGTTATTTTTCATGATAATGTCAGTGAGGACACATGTGGGCTTCAGGCAGACTTTAGGTTCTGTTGACTTCATGCACTTGGAAACAATATGCAAGTGGAATCCTGGCCAACCACTCCTGGCTTCAGGAGCCCGCATTTGCTGCTAAGCCAGATGGGACACTCCTGGTGAGGTGAGAGAGAGAAGCGGCCATGTGAAACTCGAGCCATTACCACGGTTCTCATCACGTCACCAGGGCCCACAAGGCATTTTCAGAAATGCTTACTAATAAGAATGTGGCTCTAAAAATCCCATTCATTCTCATTCTCACTGATGCAGAGGATTGGTAGCTTGATGGTAGCCAGAATTTAAAGGGAATTCCCAATAGGGGAGCTCCAAAATGTGTGAACAAAGGCAGCGTCATCGGAACCACTGCATAACCTCCTCACATAGCTTCTTTGAAAGGTAAAAGATCCATTTAAATACACACGTTCTGACAGTAAATACTCACATAGACACACGCTTTCCGTTCTTTCTAGTCAAACCTTGTCACTTTATGTGTATAATAGGAATGAATGTTTTTATTTACCATTTTGTTGAAATGATCTAATTGTTTAAAAAAAAAAAGTTGATATAAATACATACTTGCCCATCTGATTTCCTCCATGAATTTTATTGTATCCCCTCCCCAAAAGGAAAGAGAGTCATAGAAAAATGATTAAAACTGTTTTTTGGACACTGAGTAACAAACACATTTTTATGATTTTATATTAAGTAATCAAAGTGATTTATATGTTCATTAATGAAAATATGTTGATTAGCTTTATGTTAAAATCATTAGGGCTTAAAGGTTATGAAAACGGAACAGTTGGCATGTGAATTGAGAGTGTGATCAAATCCAAGATATTGTAAAAACAGTTTGCAATATGTGGTACCCCAGACCAGATGTCAGTTTTTCCCTCTTGCTAGTAACAAGCATTTCCATCTCACAAGAACACTGAATACCTTTCCAGTGTCTCCTGAGTAGCTGACCATTCAAGAAATATGAAGGCTAGAGCGGCTCATGAGAACAAAGTGATGTTACCTGTGAAAATACAGTGCCAGGCAGTTTGGGTCCCTAAAGAAAGGGAGTATGTGAAACCCTAAGCCAGTTGTTCCCAGTGCAGAAGGTGGCCACTGAAAACCTGGCTTAATAATTTAGAAGCCTGCATTCATCAGTGTGCATCAATCACCAATTGATTGCTTGCATCACTCACAATCAGGGTGGTGGCTATTAAACTCTATTTTCAAAAATATAAAATTGGATGTTCAATACAGTAAAAACTTAATAGAAAATAGGAAGAAAGACACAATTTTGCAGATTACTGATTGTCTTAGAACCACTGGATTGTCTTAAAATGTTCTGGATTGTCCTGGAATCACTCCAGATTTTCCAGTTCAACTAGCTATTCTGTTGGGTACTAACAAACTGGCTCTCAAAATATCTCCTCCTTTATGCATTGGTATCATCAGGCTTCAAATCACCAGGTTGCCAGTGGTCTCACTTTTCCTGCAGACAAGTGATGGACAAACCTCTTTCACACCAAGGTGTTACTGATGCCATTTAAGTTATTTTCAGGACACCTGAAGTGCTTAATGTGAAAAATGAAATCACTGATGGTGGGATTCTAGGCATGGTGATTCGTTGTTGGAGGATTGTACATCTGACTTAAATCCTCCTTGTGTCCTACAGATTGCAGGCCATTAGCATCTTCCTTTCCCCCTCCTCTCTTCCTTCACTCCTTCACTTACTGCAACACTTACTGATCAACTAATGTATTCCAGGCACGTGGATAAGTACTGAGGCTAGAACAATAAATAAGTTATGATTCCTCCTCTCTAGAACTCATAGTTTCATAAAGGAGATAGGCCAACAAGTTCATAAATCTTGAAAGGGTAATAACTGAGGTAAGTACGAAGCAGAAAGAAGAAGGGCATCAGCCTTCTCTGGTTGGAAGAAAGGGGCTTGTGAAAGACTCCACCCAAGTGAAAACATTTAAGCCGACTCTTAAATAATGGGTAAGAATTTCTCAGAAGGAAAAAGAAGCAGCTGGAGGAATAAACCTGGTATTTTGGCTCCAGCAATAGTTCAGCATGACCTGAAGACAGATTATTGGAAGATGAGGCTGGAGATCTCAGAGGGTTGGGAGGAACCTTGTAAATCTTGCTATGGTTTGGGAATTTCATTCAGGAGTCAGTGAGATACCACTGAAAACTGCAGATGGAGAAAGTCATGTTCCTGTCACTCTAACGACAGCATAGAATGAGGGTACATCAGAAGGGGGAAGACAGGCTTAACAGAGTTTTAACAGGCACATATTGAGTGGACCCCATAGGCAAGATATGGCACTAGATTGTGTGTAAACCTCGGGAGCAAAGGAATCATGACACCCTCCTCATTCTAATTATAATAGTAAAAACAATAACTTTTCTTTACTTCTTACTTGATGGTGATATGGATTGCTCCACTTGTTTTTAAGTATTTCAGCTCACAAACTCAGCAGCAGCTCAGTGTATTTTATACACGAGGTAACTAAGGTTAAGAGACGGTATCTGCCCAAAGTTGTGTAGCTGATAAAGTGTCAAATTAGGATTTGCACCGAGGCAGTGATTTCACTGTGATCTATTGTGATGAGAGTAAAAAAGATATTGATAAAATTGGCCATAACCGTAGTGGGAACAGAGCTAGGTCACTGTTGCTATTGCAATAAGAAGCAGGAAAAAAATCTATAAATAATCCACTCTATAGTGAATGCAATCTGGAAGCCATGGTGTTAGGGCACCAAGCGTGCTACTCCTCACCCATTCCTAGATCGTGCTCTCTACTTTCTGTACTGCAGTGGATGATGCCAGCTGGTCAATGTGCAGTCTAGTGCCGGAGGGGCAACCACAGTGCAGCTCTGGCTTCTTCTAACCATTTTCTCCTCTTGCTGCCGTGAGTGACTGATGGACTGCGTCCACTCCAGGATTTCAAATCTGTTGACTCCTGTGCATTCAGCAACCAAATGCCTAGTAGCTCTTTGCTGAGCCTCCTCTCAAATTTAGTTTGAAAAAAAATCATAAAATAAAAATTATCTTTCAACCTCTCATAACCACAGGACACCTGGCATGCTACTCAGCAGTTAGAGCGGAAATATACTGTGGAAAGCAGAATTCTGAGATGGCCCCAAGATTCCACAGCCTGATGTATATGTCCTGTCAACTCCCTTTTCCTTGAGTGTTTTAAGTAGAATCTGTAACTACGATAGCTATGGATCTGAGTAGGGTGTGTAACTATGGTAGGGGTATGGGTACCACTACCGTAATTATGGGACTGAATATAGCAGAAGTGATTTTGTAGATGTAATTAAGTTTCCTAACCAGGTGACTTTGAGTTCATCAAAGGAGACTATCCTGGGTGAGCCTGACCTAATCAAGTAATCCCTGAAAAGAGGTCAGAGAGATTTGAAACATGAGAGAGATTTTCCTACTGGCATTGAAGGAGCAAATTAACATGTTCTAGAGAGGGCAAGGAACTAAAAACAGCTTCGAGGAACTGAGAATGGTCCCCGTGCAAGAGCTAACAAGAAAATAGGGACGTCATTTATACAACCAAGAAGGAAATGAGTTCTGTGAGCAACTGGTGATCACAGAAGCAGACCCAGTGCTTCAGATGTGGTCGCAGCCCCAGCGCTTCAGATGTGGTCGCAGCCCCAGCCTGCACTGTGATTTCAGCTAACCCCAAACCAGACTCTCCATCCAAGGAAACTACAAAATATTAAATTTCTGTTTTTGTAAGCCCTTCAGGTTGTGATAATTTGCTATGCAGCAACAGAAAACTACTACATATACTAATGCCACAGTTCAGATTGGTGCCATCCTCAGTTATCAACCAGCAGGTCATGTTGGACTGGCTTGTTTTGATGACCTTTCAAAAACTTTGTAAGCTATTCATGGCTGTCTCTATAAATTTAACATAGCATGCCCTCAGTTATGTATAAAAGTTAATCTTTTTAACTCTTTGAGGCCACATTGTGTTACTTAATTAGTTACATTTCCATTGTGTTGATGACCACTTTTCTTTTCAGTGTGGTCCTACTAAAAAGTCTTAATGTGTGCTTCGTATAAAACGTAAGCCTAATTAGTATGCAAAATTGATTCTAGCATGATGTAAATATCATGGCTATTATAGTTGATATATTCCTGTTGAAAAGCAAGGTTATTAAAAAGTGATTAAGTTAGAGTTGTTAGTAATTAAACTACAACATATAAGTTGAATGAGTAATTGCCAAGGGGATTGCTGTGTATTACTTTTCATATCTTGTATTTCTTTGGTGCAATAAAATAAAAGAATAAACAATTTTTATACTCTGTTACAGTGAGGAAGTACAACAGCATGTCAACTGTGATGAGGAGTAATTGGTTGGAAGAAACAATATTTGTAATGAAATCTGGCTAAATATATATCTGGAACTGAGATTTCCCTTAAGCAGGCCTAAAAATCTGTAGAAATTACCCTGGGTCTAATGATCACATAAATAATCGTGTTTCAATTATTTGAGTCTTACATAACTTCATAATAAATGAATTATGCTTCAGACAACTTTATGTCTTTTGTTACTTTTATAGTATTGATTTAGATAAAGATTATCCCCAGCAGAGTAATGGGAAAAGTCTCCTTGTGGCTGCTGTTTTGTTTTTTATTAGACCACAAACTGAAATGTCCACTTTATCTAAATCAGCTTCACACTTCCAAACATTGACATCCATCAGTTGCTATTTATTTCACTTTGCTTGCTTATTGAGATGGCTGCCTATTAGCATCGTCCCTCACTTAAGTGATTACATTTGGAGCCAAAAGGAGGATGCTGGAGATTCACAATCGGAGCCAGGACGTGTAGCGATGCAGAGACATGTGGGGTGGTTTACAATCTTGCCTCCATTTAGGTTTGCATCTGGAGCTCCCTGGTGAAAGAAAGTTGTGATGCATGCAGGGAATGAATCATCAAAAATACTTTGACAACATGGAATGGAAACTTGTATCTATTCACAAATGACTTAAAAATACCTTACTCCTAGTAGAAGAAAAAAACTTTCTAGAGAAGTTTGAGAAACTGATGAAGCCCTGATCTATTCATAAGCCTGTTGAGTTTGTAAAATGTGTGACTCTTGGCTAGTTTTTAATAAGCTGGGGAAATGTCTCCCTGGAGGCCATGCTACTTACTGGGTGAGAGTGCTGGAGCAGATTAATGCAGTGTTTCTTATGGTGTGGTCCAGAGAAGTCCTGCGTTAGAATCATTCGAATGTTTGGTAAAAATAGAGATTCATGAGCTCTACCCAAGACCTACTAAATCAGAATCTCTAGGGAAAGTCTGAGAACTCACTTTGAAGATCTGAAGGTAATTCTGATACTGTCTAAAGTTTGAGCACCAGCAGTTAATATATATGTATAACAATTCTCTGTTCTCTCTTGCCAGTGCTGGATAATATTGCTACTTACAATTCTTCCCATTTATCTTCAATCCTGTAAGGATGCACTAAAATACAATTTCAAAGTATGTCTGAGTCACTGTCTGTTATTCTTCTGTTTAACTACCTTCGCCCACTGAGCACTTGCCTTTGCTGTTTATTCTGAGGACAAGGTTGCCTGGTGAAGCCTGGTGCAGTGTTGGTCCTTACCATCCAGGGAATTGTCTAGTCATGGAATGTGAGTGTGATGCATAGGTGAGGCTGATGAGGCTGATGGAGCCATGGAATATGTCCTTGAAGATGAACTTCCTCAGCAGATAACAGGACTCAGAAAACCCAGTGGAACCTGGGTAGAACGTGCATTCTGTTGCTACACCAACACCTCATTGTATCTGTTCATTCTGTGGAGTGTTCCAGAATGGAAAGTGACTATGATGTTCTTGAAAACCAGTGCTCAGGAAGGTTACATTTTTTTTTCCTTTGCAACAGGGATATCTAGATTTCCATTTTTCGTAAGAACAGCAATTTAAAAGTTGTCATTATGAATAAATTATTCTCACATCACTTGTATTGATGATGGTGGTAAACTTGGTGGATGGGTATGAGCAATGTGTTTCTTTAGATCCAAACTCAACTGCAGATACCCTACTCCTTTCTATCCGCATGGTGGCTGGGAGTAATAATAGTGTTTGGCTAATTGAGTTGTTCTTTGAATTTATTGAGATAATTCATGTAAAGCAATTAGAACAGCCTTGATGTATAGCAATGGGCTCAAGAAGTAATTACAATAATATATACCCTTTACTGAGCATTTACAATGTGACAGTCTCTGCTCTTAAGTGCTTTGCATGAATCATCTCCGCAACTTGCCCAAAGTCAGGAAGCTCTAATGCAGCAGAACGGGGATTTGAACGAGAAGCTTGCTCCTCACTTCTGCATTATCCTGGTGCTTCTTTGAGTGTGGGTCATTCTTTCTTCACATTATTGAAATACATTTCTCATTTGAGGCCTTGCTGCTTAATTTTGTTTCACGTCATTTTAAAGGGACAGATATCCTACTTAGTCATAGGATTTAGCCAGGCTTCTCTTCTTTGAGTAGCTGCCGAAAGAGAGGAAGGAGTTAGATGAGGCAGGCAACTGATGCTCAGTTGGCGTATCACAGTGGATATGGCCTGAGAACTGAGGGAAGGGACTTCATGGGAGCATCAGGGCAAGTAGCTTGGCTGGCTTTGAGTATTTTTCAGGCTCTGGTTGAATTCTCTGGCAAGACTAGTATAATTCCTCACCGGTCATGTAATGCAGACTGCCCTTGCTATGAAAAAAAGCCACCAAAGATTTGCGTTGGACAAGCCCAGCGCGCTGAAGTTGATCTTAGTTCCATTCCCCTCCCTCCCACTGCCACTCAAGCCTAAGCGGGGTCTCCCGCTCTCCTGGTCCTTTCCATACTTCCTTCAAGGCTTTCATCAGGGCTGCTGTGCACGGTGGTAGTTTGCAACTGCATTTTGCAGTTGCTCTAAACACTCTCTAATCTTGATTTCTGGAATCAGACCTGGGTTTAAATCCTGGGTTGGATATTTCCTGATGTAATCTGCCAAGCCCTCTGTTCCTCAATTTTACCTTGTACAGTGGAGATAATGACCCCTACCTCACAGGGTTTATGTGAGGATGCGGTAAAAGAATCCATATAAAGTGCTTAGTTCACTAATCTGTCAAATAATGATTAGGCTGAAAATATTAGCTACTGTCATCTAAATTTTGTTTTTGTAGATTCTAAGCTTTTCAAAGAATGGAAATAGGAATGTTATTACCCATACTACCTTGTATTCTACCTGAACCATAAATCTAACAAGTAAATAAATGATGAATAATCAGAAATAAATGGAATGAAGTTTAATTTTTGACCAGACCAACTAAATGAGGCTCTAAGACTAGGCTGTAGAGAAAGCTCTTCCCCTGTCCCAACCCCATTTAATACCATCCCCAAATTGGAACCAAAAGACACAGACAGGAATGACTACAGCCCCTTTGTTCCCTGCCTCGGCCATCGAAGGGTGGCTCATCTCTCATTTGGGAGGGGAACATTGTTTTCCTTCCAAAAGCCACATTGCTGAACATGAAGCCGAAATGATGATGATTTTGGATAAACAGCACTTTAGGGATACGCTCTGAAGTGCGAGGGTAAGAGAGTCTCTAATTAAGTGTGCTCCTTTTCCTGGGGACGGGCCAGGGAAGCCTTCCAGCTGCAGCAGAAGCTGAGTGACTACTCAGCGTTGCTTTGTTGATCCTCCTTTTAAACAGAGACCTGGATCTGCCTCTGTCCCCCCTCATTAGCTTCTTGAGAGAACGCTTTTGGCAAACAATTACAGCAACAAGCCCTTTCTTTCACCGCCACCTCATGCTCTTCCCTTCCCCCACCCCCAACCCCAGGGCAGGGGCACAGAACTTTCCTGTGTCTAAAATAGCATCATCAATCCAGAATGAGTAAACAGTCTTTTAAAAAATCACAATAAAGTGTGGGTCAGTTATCCCTATGGAGTTTATATGTTAGTGAAGGAAAGCATTTATCAAGTGCTGAGTGTATACTTGGCCACTGTCAAGCCCAGTACACAGGACTGTCCTGACAGTCAGTGTACAGCTGTCAGCCTGGCTGGCTTCTGATGCTTTGGGACTTGGGGCAGTTTACTAACTCCTCCCAAGCCTCCACTTCTTCATCTGTAGGATGAGAATGAACATCTTTTTTTTTTTTTTTTAACATTTTTTATTGATTTATAATCATTTTACAATGTTGTGTCAAATTCCAGTGTTCAGCACAATTTTTCAGTTATACCTGGACATATATATATTCATTGTCACATTTTTTTCTCTGTGAGCTACCATAAGATCTTGTGTATATTTCCCTGTGCTATACAGTATAATCTTGTTTATCTATTCTACAATTTTGAAATCCCGTCTATCCCTTCCCACCCTCTGCCCCCTTGGCAACCACAAGTTTGTATTCTATGTCTATGAGTCTATTTCTGTTTTGTATTTACGCTTTTTTGTTGTTGTTGTTGTTGTTTTTCTTTTTTAGATTCCACATATGAGTGATCTCATATGGTATTTTTCTTTCTCTTTCTGACTTACTTCACTTAGAATGACATTCTCCAGGGACATCCATGTTGCTGCAAATGGCGTTATGTTGTCGGTTTTTATGGCTGAGTAGTATTCCATTGTATAAATATACCACTTCTTCTTTATCCAGTCACCTGTTGATGGGCATTTAGGCTGTTTCCATGTTTTGGCTATTGTAAATAGTGCTGCTATGAACATTGGGATGCAGGTGTCATCCTGAAGTAGGGTTCCTTCTGGATATATGCCCAGGAGTGGGATTCCTGGGTCATACGGTAAGTCTATTCCTAGTCTTTTGAGGAATCTCCACACTGTTTTCCATAGTGGCTGCACCAAACTGCATTCCCACCAGCAGTGTAGGAGGGTTCCGCTTTCTCCACAGCCTCTCCAGCATTTGTCATTTATGGTTTTTTGAATGACAGCCATTCTGACTGGTGTGAGGTGATACCTCATTGTAGTTTTGATTTGCATTTCTCTGATAATTAGTGATACTGAGCATTTTTTCATGTGCCTTTTGATCATTTGTATGTCTTCCTTGGAGAATTGCTTGTTTAGGTCTTCTGCCTATTTTTGGATTGGGTTGTTTATTTTCTTGTTATTGAGTTGTATGAGCTGCTTATATATTCTGGAGATCAAGCCTTTGTCGGTTTCATTTGCAAAAATTTTCTCCCATTCTGTAGGTTGTCTTTTTGTTTTACTTATGGTTTCCTTTGCTGTGCAGAAGCTTATAAGTTTCATTAGGTCCCATTTGTTTATTCTTGCTTTTATTTCGTCTAGGAGAAAATTTTTGAGATACATGTCATATAATGTTTTGCCTATGTTTTCCTCTAGGAGGTTTATTGTATCTTGTCTTATGTTTAAGTCTTTGATCCATTTTGAGTTGATTTTTGTATATGAATTACACACAGAAAACTATAAACCATTGATGAAGGAAATTAAAGAAGACTTTAAAAAATGGAAAGATATCCCATGCTCTTGGACTGGAAGAATCAATATTGTTAAAATGGTCGCACTGCCCAAGGCAATCTACAGATTTAATGCAATCCCTATCAAATTACCCAGGACATATTTCACAGAACTAGAACAAATCATAATAAAATTTATATGGAACCACCAAAGACCTAGAATTGCCAAAGCATTACTGAAGAGAAAGAAAGAGGCTGGAGGAATAACTCTCCCAGACTTCAGACAATACTGTAGAGCTACAGTCATCAAGACAGCATGGTATTGGTACCAAAACAGACATGTAGACCAATGGAACAGAATAGAGAGCCCAGAAATGAACCCACAAACTTTTGGTCAACTCATCTTTGACAAAGGAGGCAAGAATATACAATGGAATAAAGACAGTCTCTTCAGCAAATGGTGTTCGGGAAAACTGGACAGCAGCATGTAAAGCAATGAAGCTAGAACACTCCCTTACACCATATACGAGAATGAACATCTTCATCTTCTTCAGAAGTGATTGTGAGGATGGGACAGTCAGTGTGCTTAGCCCGGTGTTTTGCAAATTATGTGCTCCCTGGGACTAAGTATCGTTTAGAAACATTATTGTACAGAATCCTCACAACAGCCCCCAGGGAGGTATACTGGCCCCATTTTGGAGACTAGTAAACTGAGGTTTAGAGAGGTGAAGTCACTTGAATGAGGTCAAAGATCTGGAGTCAATGTCCAGGGCATGTCTTTCTATTGGTTACTCTAGACTTTCTTTTTTGAAAGGAAAGGCCAGGCTCTATAGGAGAAAAGGACATTGGAGCAATGCTTTAGTCTGAGTTCAAGCTCTGACTCAAAGCTCACGGTTATTGACAGGGCCACGCTCCCTGTCTAGACTGCATCAGTGCTCTTCCAGCTGACATCAAAGGGTGGGAGTGGACCCCTTACCAGGGAATTCTCACCGTCCACACTGGTGGTGCTCAGGTACGTTGGACGGGGAACCTCCTGGGATGCCTTCCTTGTATTGCTTTCCATGGTCACTCATCAGGAACTGCAGATCTTACATTAAACAGTGAGAAAAGGACATGGCCAAGACAGTTCAGTGTGCAGGCTCGTGCCTCCCCTTAATAAAGTTACTAGGAACACTGGCACTGTGCAGTGGTAGCATCCTGAGAGAGTGTACAGAAACCTCACAGGGCTCTGCAGGCAGACTTGGCCCCTGGATTACAGGGAATGGGGCCTTGGAAGATCAGTGAGGGAGCAGGTGGCTTTTAGGGAAGTGAGAAAATCAGTTACATTATTCATTCAACAGCTTGTCACTGCCTCTTATGTGCCAGGCACTATTCTAAGTTCAAGGCTATCCCAGCAAGCAAGATGGATAAAAATCTCTGCCTTCACAGGCAGGAGGTTATATCTGAGAAGGAAGAGTTATTATATTAATAAGCAAACAAATATACATATCAAGTGGTGGCAGTGCTTTGGAGGAAAAATAGCACTCATTCAGAAAGCAGTGAGTCTAGGGCCAGGGGGACAGCGTGCTGGTTTTCCCATGTGGTGCAGTCAGCGAGGGCCTCTCTGTGATGGGGCTCGAGAGCCAAAACCTGAATCAAGTCGCTTATTCATCAGCACTCTGGGAATAAGCATTCCAATAGACAGAACCACCGGCAAAGGCCTGAGCTTATGGGGTGACCAGTCTGAGAGGAAACCCCACAGGCACTTGGAAGGACAATTCGGCTCCAAACGAACCCATAACTGTGAAACCGTGGCATCCAGATCGAGTAGAAAGATCCTTATTCTGGCACTTTTCACTAGCAAGCTGCCTACACGCAGCTCTCAGTCCAAGAGCATCTAGTTCATTTTATTTATTCTAATAAAAATTGTATATATTTATGGTGTACAATACAATATTTTGATATATATGTACATAGTGAAATGATGACTATAGTCAAGCTAATTAACATATTTATCTCCTTACAGAGTTACCACCTTTTTTTGTCCTGAGAGCACCAGCAATCTAATCTCTTAGCAAATTTCAAGTATACAGTACCGTATTACTAACTATAGTCATCATGATGTATATCAAGTTTTTAAATTGCTAGAATTTATTCATCCTATGTAACTGCAGCTTTGTACCCTTTGACCAGTATCTACTCATTTGCCCCACCTCCCCACCCCTGATAACCACCATTCTACTCTCTGCTTCTATGAATTCAGTGTTTTTAGATTCCACTTATATAAGTGAGATCATGTAGTATTTTTCTTTCTGTGTCTGACTCTTTTCACTAAGTATAATGTCCTCCAGATTCATCCATGTTGTCACTAATGGCAGGATAACTTATTTTTCAAGGCAGGATAATGTTCATGTGTGTGTGTGTGTGTGTGTGTGTGTATAACAATTTCTTTATCCATTTTCCCATTGACAGACACTTAGGTTGTTTCTATGTCTTGGCTATTGTAAATAATAATGCAACGAACATGAGAGAGCAGGTATCTCTTCAAAGTACTGATTTCATTTCCTTTGAATATATACCAAGAAGAGAGGTTGATGAATTACGTGGTAATTCTTTTTTAATTTTTTGAGATATCTTATGTTTCCCCTAATGATGGTCCCAATTACATTCCCACCACCAACAGTGCACAAAATTCCCCTTTCTCATCATTCTTGCCAATACTCATCTTTTATCTTTTTCAGTATAGCAATGTTAACAAGTGTGAAGTGATACCTCGTTGAGGTTTCAATTTGCATTTCCCTGATGATTAATGATATTGAGCAACTTCCATAATATGTTGGCCCTGTATGTCTTTTTTGGGAAAGTGTCTATTCGGGACCTTTGGCC
This sequence comes from Camelus ferus, assembly GCF_009834535.1. NCBI lineage: Eukaryota > Metazoa > Chordata > Mammalia > Artiodactyla > Camelidae > Camelus > Camelus ferus. Next base: position 14,784,046 of record NC_045697.1, on the reverse strand, counting down.
ATTTTAAAATCAAGTTATTTGTCTTTTTTTACTACTCAGTTGTATGAGTTCCTTATATATTTTGAATATTACCCCCTTATCAGATACATGGTTTGCAAATATTTTCTCCCATTCCACAGATTGCCTTTTTTATTTTGTTGATTTTTTTTGGCTGTGCAGAAGCTTTTTAAATTGTGTAGTCCCACTTGTTTATCTTTGCTTTTGTTACCAGGACATCAATTTTAAATGTGAACACAAAAACCCTAATCACTGACTTTCATTTATGGGGCAAATCAAAGGGCTATATTGAGTTCCCAGGGGTAGAAAAATCCTATCTAGGGACCACAGGCTATGTGTGTTTAAATTATAATAATCCTGTGAATGAGCAGGAAGGAAGATCCATGAATTTAGTTAACTACTAGTTTGGAAACTTCTCATGTTGCAAAGTTACAAGGAGTTAATGGATTAATTAGAATGTTGCAAAACAGTCTGTGAAGCTCATTTTGGGTGTAGCCTTCATTCCTGGCTGACAAGTACTTGTGCCAGTGCTTGAATTTTTAATTCATTGAAAGTTGTGTGGAATAATGGACAGAAATAATGGGCTTTGTGTTGAACAAATCAGAGTTTGAATCTTGGTCCCATCACTCAACAGTGGCGTGATCTTGAGCCTGCTATTTAAGCTCTCTGAGGCTTAGTGTTTCTCTGTAAATCTTATGTAGTTATACATATTTTCAGAGTGACTAAGAGGGAAAAGCAAGGAATGTAAAGCATGCAGTATGTGGCAATTACATAATTAATGCTGACTATTGTTATCCAACAAATATCTATTCCATACATCTATGAAGCATGATGTGCCCTCCATGGAGGCATGTGGGGAGCTTAAATGTAAGAAAGATATGATTTCTTCCCTCTGGAAACATACCCTTAAGTTGTAAAGATGTGCTCCCAAGTGGCTGTAAGATAATATATTCTAAGTTTTTTTTTTAAAGTCCTCTAAAATCACCCAAAATGGGAGAGATTTCCTCTAATTCTGCTTGGAGAAGTTTCATGGAAGAGTTTTAGGAGTTTGAAAGGCAGAGTTGGTGTGGAAAGAGTTTTCCAAATACATGCAATGTTTTTTGAACAGAACTTGGAGATGGAGAAGCTCAGGATGAGTTTGGAAGGACTGTGAGCTGTCAGGTAGAGTGGATGAACAGATGTAGGGCTGATGTGCAGTCCTCAAGCTGGTACCAGATCATGTTGAGACCACGATGCTATTCCAAGGATCTTGGGCTGTATTCATTGGGCAGATAGGGAGCCACGGAAGCTTTTTCCATTAAGGGTATGATAAGATAAGGGTTGCATCTCAAAATGATTGCCCTGGCAACTCTGTGTGGTATGCATAGAGCATGGAGGGACTTGTGACAGAGACAGGAGCTGGTAGCGACTGAGCACTTACTCTGTTCTGAAAGTACTGTTCATGAATTCCCTCAACAGTCCACTGAGCTCAGGGGTATTACCATGCCTCCTTTCACAGATGAGGACATTAAGGCATGGAGATGTTAAATAACTTACCCAAGGTCACACAGCTAGTAAGAGGTCAGACTTGAATCCCGGCAGTCAGGCTCTAGAGTCCATCCTCCAAACCACTGCTCAGTATTGCTTCGAAAGCCACCAGGAGTTAAGAATGCCTGCATACTATCCTGTTCTGCCTTTGCCTGATCGTTCTTCCTCTTCCTTGAGCCTCAGTTTGCTTGTCTCTGAAATAGGTGACTTGATTTGGGTTTCTGAGATGCTTTCTAACTCTTGTGTTTTTTAAACCCTATATTTTAACATGGGTCTGAGCTACTTGGTCAGTAATGGGGGAAACATAAACATGGATTGGTTGTGCAAGTTAGAGACAGAAACTCCAAACAGGTTTTGTTTCTGATTGACTTTTCTTCCTTTTCTCAAACTTTCTCTGGCTCCAGATTTACTCAAATCAATTGAAAACAAACAAGCACAGGAGGTACACAATGAAATACACACACACACACGCATGCACGCACGCACTGAAGAGCATTGACCTAATGCATAAGGTAACTGCTCAACTCTAAAATTTACAAATATTAAGAGTACTTACTAGTTTATCATACCCATGCTTTGAAACAGTGTGATAGTTACTATGCAAACCAGAGTATTAGTTCACAGTGACTCACACAGAGCCCTAGGATAAAGCAACTCATTGAAAAACGAAAGTCAATATTGAATGACTCCCGTAAGCCTCATTTCTCTCTGCACTCAGCTAGTTGGGACAAAACACACACTGCTTTCCCTGACTAGTAAACAGGGTTTCTGAAGCAGCTGATTCTAAGCTGTCACTTTGCCTCTCAGCATTTTCAGGTTTTTCTTCTTGTTTCAAGATGCAGTGCTCTGGTCTCTGTCTGCAGCGGGAGTCCAGCCCCTGGTTAGTTTCCGTTTCCAAGGCAACTGACCAGCCCAACAAAGCCACTGGCTGCGCGGGCTCGCTGGTCCCGGGGCGACCGACGAGCCATCACTGCCGTGAGTCCTGTTTCCTCAGGACCTTCCTGGTGACCTCCCGGGTCTTCGGGCGATCTGCGTGTTACTTCAAGCGTGGCTGTCTCTGTGTGAGAGTGATAACGAGGAAGCCGATAATTCCGACAGGCCCGACCTTATCCGGCTGCCACTTCTGGCCTCCGCTACAGTAGACAGGATGGATGCATTTTCTCTCATTCACGCCCTCTCTCTCAGCCTCTCCATCTCGTCTCCTTTCTCTTTCTCTCTCTCTCCCTCTCTCCTCTCTCTCTCCGTCTCTCTCCTCTCTCTCTCCTCTCTCTCTCCCTCTCTCTCTCTAGCTCTCCTCCTCCCCTTCTCCTCTGGCAGTAGCCTTCTTAATGTAGTTTAATGGCTTTACAAAGAAAGCCAGGCAGAGGAGCACTTCTCAGTAGCTGTGGTCGGACCATGACCTAGCTGACCATGAACTTGGAAGGGCTTGAAATGATAGCAGTTCTGATCGTCATTGTGCTTTTTGTTAAATTATTGGAACAGTTTGGGCTGATTGAAGCAGGTTTAGAAGGTAAGGGAGTGCTTTTTAGTGACTTCTAAAAATTATCTGCTTTGCAATAAAAATTTCTTAAGCGAGTATAAGAGGCACCTGAAATGAGATCAGAGAAATGTTACTCTGGGGTGGACATGAAGAGAGGCAGGTTTTTCAGGGTAGGAAAGATTAATTAAATAAACTTTTTGTAAGTTTCAGTAATGTTTTCAGAGCAAAAGAATGTTAAAACTATGAGAAACACTTTGAATCAAAATGTTAGCACCTAAACTGAGGAGATAGAAGGTTTATAATTGCTTTATCTGCTTATATTGAGAGAGTTTAGTCCATATGATGTCAGATTATTTTATCTAATGTCCCCTTTTATTGTATCAGCAAATTTTATTTGGATATATTGTGAGGTCCACTTGTTTCTTGCTATGTAAATGCATTCATCACATGGAATTGCTTATACATTGATTATTATTTCTTATTAGAATTGGAGCCTGTAAATGACAAGCTTTTTATAAGGTTTTCACAATAAGTATCTATATTACCTATTTTACATCCCATCGGAGACTCTAAGGGACAGAGTCCCAACTCATATGATAGACTTTAACATAGATTCCAAATAGCCAATTGTTTTTCAAGTGTTGCTGTTTACATTCATCAGTCTCATTCCCCTATTCTCCTTAAAAATCATCTTTCTTTAAAAAATAAGGTGTGTATTTGCCTGTATCTCTTCCTGAATTCAGTGTTTCTTTAGAATCTGAGTACATTATTATTGTTTTCTTACTGTGCAGAACATATATGAGAGTATTTTTGCATACTGCCAGTTATTGTTTCTGTAAAGTTGTCAGAGCAGTTTTTGAAAGCATCCCTAGGAGATATTTGACGTAGTTATGCTTTGATATTCTTCTTGCCTCAAATTTTAAACCTGGGTGAAAATGCAAATATATTATAAATGTATTTACATCACAACTAATCCAGTCCTCCAGAGAATGATTGCCACATGTGACATAAATAAGACTGCTTTTACAAATAGCAAACGTCAAATTACAGTAAGTGTGTCACTCTGATGTAGGTTATAGAAACCTACATTTGTAACTGGTTGCGTGGGGGGATGGTGGAAAGCAGGGTTTGTTAAAGTAATCTTAAAATAAGTTTGCAAAATGCTTTTTGCAGCCATCTCTGATGGCAATATTTGTAGTTCTCCAAAGAGGATAAAATTCTAAATTCTAGAAGTAGTGACTGATCATTAAAATTGATGTTATCTTATGCATTGTTATGACACCAATAACTTGGTTTAGCGTCTCTGCTCTTTAGTGTGTGTTATTTTTCTGGCAAATGTGATTGGCACCTCCCATTTTAATGCCCTGGTTTTTATTCTCTTTGAGACTGACAGTTCCTTGGAGTAGTGTTGGTATTTCTAGCTATGCTGAGGGACTGTTTTTTCACCTGATTTCATGGATGATGTGCAGTCATTTTTAAAATTCTTTTGTTGAGAGCTTTACTCTGCATTTTTTGATGAAACCACCGCTAATATTGGCTTTGTTTCAGAAGCACCAGCATTTACTCCCCCAAATGAGAGCATGTGTTTCCTTCCTCTAAGGTCTGCTAACCTTTATGAAGCTATTTTTTCTAATTATTTATTACTTACATTTCAAACTGTACTGGTTTGTATGAACAGTGTCTATCTCATAATTTATATTTTACAATATCAGCATTTTCCAGACCAACATTGTACTAATACTGTGGAGAGACTGTACGTTCTCATAAACTTCAAGATAAACGCGTGTCTTATTTCCGGGTTTTAGAAGTATTTTGAAGTGGTAAAATGTTAATGACCACATTAAGGAGGAATTAATACTCAGTATGTAAAAGTTGATAAAGAAGGAGAACAATAGTGCTTTCCATTTTGGAGTTTGTGTAAGACTTATCCCCAAAGTCAATGCTAGAGTCAGAAACCCTTCAAAACCCGATTTAAGTTGGCCACGTACTTTGTTTACTGGAGATACAAAACAAATAGACTGATATGCTATATTTCATTGTATATGGTTTGAATCTATGGATAAGAATGTGTATACTTTAAAGTTACAGCCTAATTTTAATGAATGAAAAGGATAACAGCATTTAATATCAAAATAGCATCTTCATATATTTTCTGAAGCTTCCTTAAAAATAAACTGATGCTCATTTCATCCAGATTTATTTTCAAATAAGAGTTCTTGTCCCCCTCCATCATTTTACATATCTAAGTTGGGGGTAGTTATTTCTTTCACCTTTCCTATTTCTGTCTGCTCAAGTGACCTAGTAAAGAAAATCTGACTATTAAGTACAAAAATTTGAACCTAGGTTAAAGCCTTATGAGGATAATTTTGAGTTTTTTTCCCCTTAAATAATTAAACCTTTTCATCTAGACTTCTAACTGTCTTACACTTAGTCATCATTCCGAATGTAAGGGTTTCTTGTATTATTACAATGCATTATGCTCTCAAGGGCATATTATAATACTATGTCTGCATAATGTAGTTATTATCTTGCTTTAAATATGTATAGAAAATGAACTCAAAATAAATCGGTAACAGTAAAATTTGAAATACTTGTATTTGTTTATCTTTGAGTACTTTGAGCTCCAATTCTTTGTAAAAGACTGTGGAGTGTGTCCTGGATGTCCTGAGTCCATCTCTTCCAGTCTATATATGATATGCATAAACACACAGTGCTATACCTAGAGCCACAGCATGTTTTTATAAACAAAAACATTTGCGTTTAGTAGTAACATTCTTCAACATGAGAAAATAAAACAATAGTAGGAGTACAAATTCTTACTCCTTCTCTGCCCTTCTCTTGCTTTCTAACCTTGGATAAGTCACTTCGCCTCTTCAGTTGTCTAAAGTGAGAAAACTGAGCTCGGTAATCTCCCTGGAACTTTCCATTTTGAGAGTTCTGTGAATCTATCAGGTAATTAAAATTTGATCATTTATATAAAATGTATCATTTCTTATGAAATAGGTATCAACAGCCTACTTTGGGATTGTTATGCAGTGTTACTGCTAGGCTCATCTTTCCTCCTCTTCCGTACTGGGATAGTTCATCATACCTCAGGGAGATTTCCATTGTATTTCAGGAGAATAAAGAAATGTCCTTTCTTGTAGTGCGAGAATTTGACATTTGGGGCTGCTATTTCAGGCAGCCTTGTGATAGAGTTTCTCAAAACTTACATGGGGTTTCAACAACAAATAAGCACCTCATGTTATAATTTATTAAATTTTTAAAGTTCAGTTCTTTTCTTTTTCTTCTTTTTGTAATTCAAACTTCAATGTTTTCTTTTTAAGAAAAGAAATCTTAATATCAGGTCAGTGTGCGTGCAAATAATAGTTTTGACTTCAGCAAAGTTTTGAGAATAATGCACAATATCAGTGTTTTGAATTCACAGGCTCTCTCTACTCAGTGAGTCTTTTAGGAAGTTCCAGAGTTATTCTGGTCTGGAATACTCCTAAAACCTCACAAGAGTAAATTACTTCTTTTCCAGCTATAAAAATGAAAGTGGTTTTCTGTTAACACATTCCAGGGATAAATTGAATCAAATTTTAATGGCAAAGCTATTTCATTATCTTCATATGCAACACTGGACTGTGAAAAGATCTACTTTTCATCCAAATATGTATTAAATCATGCTGAAGTAGTTACTGAACTAAGAAAGGACCATCCTTCCCCCAGCTACTAACCTTGATAAGAGGCAAAATTTTACAAAAATGCAATAACACGCATGACTTGGGAAAAAAAATCTTATATTGGTAATGGTCTTCAGTAAAAAGACAAAAAGAAACCAATAATCTAAGTCCTTTGAAGAATACACATTAGAATTTCTTTTCTATTTATTGAACTTACTTTATTTAGCAGATATCTATAATACTGTAATACAAGCTTTCTCAAGAGGTCTAAACAAGGCACTAGCCGTACACACAGAGATGGATTTTCAGAACTCAAGTTCTCAGTTGTCTTACACTATTGTCAGACGCACAAGATGTGTTGAGTCTTTCAGTAAATTGGGCCAACTGGAAAACAGTACGAGTGTGTGACCATTCCATGATGTTTAATGAGAACTGAGAGGCTGGAGATGGCTGGGAAGGGGCAGTTATTTCTATCTCAGATAGCTTAGTTGACATTTACAAAACAGACTCTTTTTAAATTCTCCTAGCATTCAGCTTCTCCAGATGCTGTGGAGTGCCAAAGCTGATGTGTATCTGGACTAACAGAGAAGTCTTTCTAAACTGAAATTCTTAAGGAAGATAAAATAACTTATAGAGATATTAAAAAACTTTAACATATTTTTTACACTATTTAGGAGTGGACTTAAGGGAATACTTATACCATTTGATTTTGTTTATAGTCTTTTTTAGTTATATTTCAAGAATATTAATGTCTGCAAAGGGAGTATTGGAAGAAGAGGATTTAGTATGTTCAGAGATTACACTCAGAGGATCCAGAATTATTTTGCTTGGATTTTAATTACTGCTTCACCTCTTAATAGTCATATGATTTTGGGCTGTTACCTGACTTCTGAAATCCTCACTTTTTTATCCATAAAATGACATAATAATAAATAATATTAACACCTTGCTTTTATTGAGGGTTACCAATAGACAAGGCAAGTGTTGGACACAGTGTAGTATTAAACTATGTATTAAAGTGTTAAACAAGTATAGTGTAGTGTAGAATTAATATTAGTAGTAATATGCTAATCTCTAATCTTCACCCTGGCCCTCTGAGGTAGATACTACCGTTCTCAATTTAGAGATGAGAAAACTTAGGGCTATGGAGGCAAAGTAACTTGGCTCAAGGCTGCTCAACCTGTAAGTAAGTCATAAAGATGGAATTCCAACTCAGGCTATCAGTTTCTAGATCCTACTCTATAATTTTAATTTTCCAGACATTATAGCGTGTTGGCTGTGGCAAATAATTTGGTGAAGGGGAGAAAGTGTTAAGTATCCTTAAGTCTCTCTACAAGCCTTTCTTGAATATATTTTATGTGTGAAACGCTCTTAGTCACTAACATTTTTTAATAAGCAAAAATGTTCATACTGACAGACATACTGACTGTACTAATACATCATAGAGAACATTATAAAGCCCCTATCTTATAAATTAGACAAAATCTTGCAGCATAAATGAATCTGCATTAAATTTCAGTCAAATGAAAGACAGTCTTCAGTTGGGCCCTGGGGTAAAATTTGAGAAGAAAGTAGATAATGTGTTCATTCTCAAACTGAGCCCAATTTCTGTCTGGTTTGTCTATGGGTGACAGGTGGAACTGCTGGGAAAAGATGGGACAGAGAAGAGCTGGTGAAGGAGAAAACTGTACATACAATATTATGGTGTAAAGATGAGACCCTGAATCCAGAAGAGGGGTTATTTGCAAGAGGGTCTGAGATTTATGGGAGGGTCTGATTAGAGCATGGACAAGGGTAATAAGATGATCTATACTGGAGTGGGATTTTGGATCAAGTGCATCCAGCGTTAATTTATAGTAAAACACAAGCCTCAGTTGGGTTTTTAGCCTTGTTAAGGATGGTCATCAGGTCATCAACAGAAAACACATACTCCAGCCATTACCTGCAGGTATTAAACCATGGAGGAACACAGATAATTCTAGTTATGGGGGACAGAGTCCAAGGGAGTTAAGAAAGCTTACCTTAGCTGAGCACTCACTATAAAACAAACGGGGTGAAAAAAGTGTTACATATGCCAGGACCTGGAATTATCTTATCAGCCAAGCGAGACTGTAGGTGTTATCCAGAGAGACTAATGAGTTGCTCAAGGTCACAGGGGACTAAGTGAAGGATTCTGGGTTAGTTCCAATGCCCTCATAGTGCCACTGATCCAGATGACATTCACTATGGCTACAGAAGGTAAGTATTCAGAAATAAGAGAAAGTTTTCACAGATAAATAAAAGCCATATTTAACATAAACTTTTTTACAGACTATGCCTACAAATTAAAGAAAATAGTTGCTTTTTAAAAATTTGACTTTTTTATTTTTGCTTCTGCTTTTATGTAGAGGCTTTTTTTTTGTAAAAACACAGCTATGATAATGAACAAAAAGAGAATGAGGAAGAGGAAAAAAGAAGGAAAGATACATTTATAAATCACATAATCAAAGCTCTGATTTATCAAGTCTTCATAAAAGGGAAAATCCTTCAGAAATCACCAATTCCAAATCAATCATTTCATAAATCAAGAAATAGAGTCCCAGAAAGAGTAAATAATTTCCTGAGTGGCTTGATTTTGACAGGCTCTTCTCTGCAGAGAAAAAAATCTAATGGATTATAGTCAGACAGTAAACTTTAAACATAATCTAATCTCTACCAATTAGTTATCCAAATTACAGCTCTCTTTAATTATTCTGCTAGTGGACCAGGCACTGTGGTCCTAAGATGTGGGTGATGGAAAGTTGTTCTGTGGCTTAGCGTTATCATTAGAGAGAGTTGCTACCACAGAGAATCCTTAGGTTGAGGGACTTGGCCATAAATGGGGGTGTTTTCCACCTTGATGACTTGTCTGAATAAGTTAGTGATAGAGAGTCATTACACCCTGACAGTCGTTTAGTGGGCCCAGTGGATGAGTTTCTGGGAGGCCCAGGCTTAATAACCAATAGGCATACATATACAGATCACAAGGGTGCTCATCCTAATTGTTCATCACTGATTGTTAAAAGCAGGAAGCACCTCTCTCACTGCTTGCACCATCTCACAGAGTCCTGTCTTGACCTCTCTGCTTGAGATTTACCCCCACCGCCCAGGCTGTTGGAGGCAGTTATTTGAAAAGTGTTTAACATTATCAAGATGAATCTTACTGCTAAAAATGTACCAATGATATGGTTCAGTTCTTACAGAGAGGCCATGGCATATAGATGCTAAGCACACACTCTGAAGCCAAAATAATTGGATTTAATAATAATTAAACCCCATCTCTAACATTTATTAGTTTTATGACCTTGCATCAGCACCTCAACCCTGGGTACATCAGATTCTTTATATCTTAAATGGGAATAATCATAGCACCTCCCTCTACTGTTTGTTGTATGGATTGAAATGAGTTAGTTTTTGTTTGTGCTTAGAGACAGCTCTCAGATATTATAAATGATTTGTGTGTTTTGCCATTATGGCTAGGCACCATCGTCTTTCTTTCCAAAAAAAGGAGGCCACCACTCAATATCTGAAACCAAAACCTGAATTCATTACTTGCTAAGCAACTGAGAGCTGCACTTATAGGATATAGTTGCTCAGAGCAAAGCACTGCTAATGTTGTATAGAGTTTTAGGCTTTCCCAAGAGTGGTTATTATTAATGGGAAGTTGTCATTGATCGACTGGGTTGGGTTTAAAACTGGTTCTGGTGCTACTTGTTACTATAATCAAAAACCAATCACTCATTTCCTTTCTTGAAACTACAGTACAGGAACTTTTTATTTCCACAGTAAACAACAGTTAAGATTATTTACTGAGCAGCTCCCAAGGGTCAGCCAGTGTTCTAGACACTGGGGATGCAGCCTTAAGGAGAGAGACCAAACCTGTGTTCTTGCAAGCTGATCTGCTAAAGTTTGAGATATGAACTATAAATGCTACAAAAATGTATGGGAGACAGAATAGTTATAGTAGAATTCATTCATTCACTTGTTCATTCATTAAATGTGTGTGTCTCTACCACACACTCCACACACGATTCTAAGCACAGTAATGAGCACAATCCAAGGCCTTATGAAATGTGTGTACTATTGGGGAAGCAAGACAAAAGGAACAAAGGAATATATAATCTGATACTTAATAAAGCAAAAAATATAGCAGGTGTTAGAGTGGTCAGGAAAGGTCTTTCTGAAGAACTGACTTCCCTGCCAGTAATGAAAAGAAATGAGAGTGTGTGAGACAGTCGAGTCTGGAACAAGAGGATTCCATGCAGACTTGACCAAGTACAATAGCCTTTGGCTAGAAGTGTGTTTCTTGTGTCCAAGGAATGCGGTAGGGGTAGTGGAACTGGAGCAGAGTGTGCTGGAAGTGGCGGTAGTAATGGTGGAGGGGTGGCCAAGGGCACACCATACCCAGCCATGGCAGGGACTCTGGGTTTTCTTCTATTTTCACCGGGAAGCCACTGAAAGATTAGGTTAAGACATCTCTACAAGTGCCCGATTCCAGCCCTGATACCAGTTTCCACACCACATCTGCCTGCCCCGGTCTCGGCACGGGGTGGGCAGATACCTCTTTGCCCCGCCCCACACGACTGCCAGGACCTTTTGTCAGACCTCTCTTATCTGGGAAAACTTCCTGTACCTCTCATGACCGACCCTTAGCCTAGGCTCAGGCTGAAATACTGATTTCTCTTTGTTAAGCTGTATCTGCCCTTCTGCCGGCCATGTGAGGTTGGTGAGCAGCTCTAGTCTTCATTTCTCCTTAGCTGCTTCAAGATCCTAGGATATAAACCCCACTCTTAACTGCATCTCCAGGGATGATGTAAATTGTCTTAATACGGCTTTACTAAAGCAGGCATTTGAAAAAATCAAATGGTATTCCTTGAGCACCTGCCGTAGTGACGGTATAACACCAGTGGAGGTGAAGAGACAGATTCCACCAGGAGGTGGAATTCCAGCCATGCTGTTATCCTTTGAGTAACTGGTCCTTCCTCCACATATTGGCTTCAAAGATAAATATTCAAATTGGGCATATTCCAGATTGAGATATGAATAATACCCCAGATTATTTGTACTAATAACAGTTTTTGGAACTAGCAAGAATCATAGAGAGTGTAGTCCACCTCCCCTCATTGTCTGAGTAAACTGAGGCCCAGGAAGGTTAATTGACTTTTTATAAATGACAGAACTAACTGATAACATTAGAAGCCATAATAAGTACACCATCTATGATAGAGTGATATATTCTAGGTGAGAAGCTAATAATTTTGCATATTTATTTTATCTTTTTTTTTTTTTTACAAAGCCCTGTAAGAATGATGTTATTAGCCATAGTTACAGGGATTCTGGCTCTTTATTTATTTTCTTAGGAATATATGATGAACTTTTTTTTCATTATATTGCTATTTTCTAGTGTTTTGGCTTATACTCAGGTAATTCAGGGAGGGAGGAGATTTCTGGTACACAGGCGGAAGCAAGGCTTCTGAAAAAAAACTGATGAGGTATGCCAAAATATGATCCACATTGGAGAAGACCCAGGGTCATATCCCAAATGCCAGGTGCTTAGGCATTCAGGCAGGCATCAAATGAATATATAGGAGTGGGGCCTTGAGTAGCGAGGTCCCAGAGCTGGTGAGCAGACAGATAGCATCAGATGCTAATAATACCAATAACACCTGAATGAGAAATTTGTGGAGCCTATGCCAGGGACCATGGCCAGCACTGTCAATGCATTATTCATGTTGACAGCAGTTTTTATGAACCAGTTATATAATTGAAGATTAAAGAAATGAGAAAATATATGCTCTGGAAGTTTCAATCACCTGGCTAAGATCACGCACCTGGAAGTGGTCCAGCAGGGATTAAAAGCTATGCTGTCAAACTGGAGAACACAGGTTCTCAGCCATCATGTACCTGCCTCACAGGTAGGGCAAGGTCATGGTCAGAGACAGAATTACCTTGAGTAAATGAAGGTCAAGCTGCAGAGTTCCTCAAGTGTGGAGGCCCCTTCCCCTTCTCATTCTCAGTAAATATTAACTTCCGCACCAGATTTTGTATATGTGACTTTTTCCCCTCTTTTCTCATAGACTCTTCTCCTCCACATTAAATAAGATTCAGGCCTGACCTAACCAAGATCTACCCCTACCGTGAGCTTAGAAAATCTTGCCTTTTCTGGCATCATAAAACTTATGGCTGGGGACACAGGGAGCAAGGTCCATCCTCCAGGACAGGAAGCTGGATAGGAAGTTCCCACCAGGGTCCCCGTGTCTCTCTGCAAATCTCCATGGCTACAGGGTGTCACAGCTGGTGCAGGGAGGAAGAGATCATTTGGCAGTACAGCGTTTCCAGGTGTTGCTGGCTGGAGGGGGAGTGCAGTTCACTTCCCCACAGAGTTGACTCGGGAGCTAGATGAGCTTGTACCTGCAGGAAGGTCCCAGGAGCTGACTAGCGGCATGGCTGAGTGGAGAGAGCATGGACTTTTACATCCGACAGATACGGATTGAATTCCACCTCCTTCACGGACTAGTTGACCTTGGGTGACTTACTGGATCTCTTTTAGCCTCGGTTTCATCATTGGTAAATTGGTCATTGCTGTGAAGACTAAAGACATGAATGGACAGTGCCCCGCTCTATTGTGGTGCTCTACAAATGTGGCCGTTAATCGTACATACTGTGTAAAATCTAGGTAGGGCAAAGACTGAGGGAATGAGGCAAGAGTCAATGTCATCTGTTATTTATTTATGATTTGTTTTATAGGTGATTATCTACCTGTATGCTACAGATTTGGAGTACTGCTCTAGAAATCTTTCTTTGCCCTGTCCTCCTCTTCATCTAAGACAAAGAAACCCTTTCATCTTCATAGGGATTCATTCATTCATGCATACATTCATTTAACCTGTATTTACCAACCTCCTATTGGGTGCTGTTCTGGGGGCTGGGGGTACAAGAGGGACCAAAACACTGAGGTCCCTGCTGTTGTAGAGGAGTTGGCCCTGGTTGCAGCAGAGCCTTTCCTCCCTGTGTTATGTGCTAGGAAGGCAGAGGATGTGGACGTAAATGTTGATACATTCATAATGGGAAGTTGAGAGACATTGTGTCTGATTGCTTTCCTCTTCTGTTAATATGAAGCAGAATGAGGTGAAAAGCATTTGTGGCATGGGGAGTAATGGAAGTTTTCAAGAGGGAGAGTACAGTGTAGTCTCTTCAGAGCCTGGGGAGGTGAATTTGCTGAGCAAGTGTGAGATGATGGCTGGGCAGTGCTTAGTGCTCATTTGAAATCCTAGTTGTAATTTTAAAAGAAGACTCTCCCTGCCTCGGATAGAGTAAGCACCTTCTTGGGTCCCTTACTGCAAGATCATTCTTTCCAGACATGTTCCAGGAGAGGGTGGAAGTGGGGAGCAAGTGAAAGGAGAGAAGAACAGCAAAGGAACTAGAGGGAGTATGCTTAACACTACCTCCAAGTATGCACAACAGATACAGCGACGCGAGACTGTGGAGGTACAAGTACGGAAGAGTTAAAGTGGAACCACACGGGAACTGTGTTCTCCAGTTGTGTGATGAGGTGCAGGCCGAAGACTGAAAATTTTACTTCTCAATTTTGTGGCCACAGTGGTGCACTGTAAATCAAAATAACTAGTAAACTTGCTTGGGGAGAGGATCCAACGAAGTGTTTACAAATTTTAGCTTATGTGTTATGGTGAAAATGCTTGAGAAAGTACTCTCAGACCACTCTTCCAACAGCAGATGAATTTCTTAAAGCTGTGTATGTAGTGTTCCTTCATAAATGGAGTAAAATTCAAACAAGCCGAGAGGAATTTTCTGCTTAGATTCTGAGTTTCAGAATCAAAGATATTTTCATCAGATTTTTTTTGATGGTGATGCCATTGTACTTTTCTGTTTTCTACAACCTTTAGTCACCAATCTCTTATTAGCTTTTGAAAAGTTTGATATCTAACAGTTAGTAATCTGATGTCCTACCTGCAAAAATGTGTGTTCAATGACTATTAAAATCAATGAGGTATGTAAGTGCGTATGTTCATGTATACATACATTTGTGCACAAAAATGTGTCTGTGTAAACATACATTAGACCCATGAGTGCACACACTTAGAAACTTCACACACACACACACCCCCACACACACACCCCATACACATTCCAAGAACATAAGCCATGAAGTTTATCAGTTAATATGATAAGTTGTTGAGCTCTTTGAAGAACCCAATTCTTGATTCTTTTGCACCAAGACCTGTGAAGATTCCTTGGGAGATGGATTTAGATTTAACCATATGTACAAGAACGAAGGAGAAGAGGAGCACGGTGAAAAAGAGCACAGGCGAGAGAACGAAGCCTGACTGTGGGTTGAAGTGGAATATGCCACATGCCTTTGAAGTGAAAACACTCTGACTGCAATCTCTACTCCAGCTGTGTGATCTCAGACAAGTTATTTAACCTTCCTGATGCTCTCTTTCTTCTATAAAATCCTCTACTGGATCTAGCTTACAGACAATTATCTGCAAGCAGTACATATTTAATGGCATAAAATGTTTGGGATGACTAGTTCTGGTCCCTGGTAAGTGCCCAGTAAGTGCTCTTACCTCCTCCTGGTTCTTACTCACCAGGTTCTACATTGCCCTACTTGGATTTGGAAAGGCCCCATCTTGTGGTTTCCTGGCTGCCCCTTCTGGGTCCAAATTGCTGCCCTCCCTAAGTGTGGGTTCCTCCCTCACCTGATGATCAGTGCCATCTCGCCTGGCCTTGCTTCAGTTCTGAGTTCATTCAGTTTGGGAAAGAGCCCTATTGCATTTGCTTGTTGATAAATTCTCCCATTTGCCTAGCGTGTGTCCTATGAGACTGTCAAATACCCCTGTGTGGAAAAGATGTTCAGAATATATTTCTTAAATTTAAAGAATAAATTTCAAAACAATGTGCAAAATGATGTTCTCATTTTAAAAAAATACACACGGGATGTGGAGAGAACAGACACTGGCGTTTTTCATTTCTCCTTTGAATTTGTCCATTTTTTGGCATGTGTCTATATAACATTCTAGAGGTTACTTTTAAAAGGAAAAGAACATTAATATGAAATGCACATTATTTTTTTTTCCAATAGGAGAAATGCAGTGCCCATTGGAACATAGTCATGTATCAATTTAAAATGAAAAACTTTTTTTTGACCCAGAAAACATATTTAAAATCGAAGAGTTCTGTGTTTGTTTCTCTGTAAAAATAAGATCATTCAGACGAAAGTTCTTGGAACTTGAAGGGCAGATTTTCATACCGTGAAGTCATTTTTCAACTTCGAATTCCTAGAGTGGTTGATCAAGGGTGTCTCCTTAAATATTCCTGTGTCAAGGAAGTGATCACAGGCCTGGGATAGTGATACTTTTCCTTAGAGCCTCACTTACCTAGAAGAAGAGCTCGTTTTCTGAGCCTTTTACAAGGATCTGTAGTTTTATGACTCTCAGGAATAAACCATTTCACTCCATTTATGTGTTTTGCTTCATTTCCCCTGAAAGGGAAAATTGGACCCGGTGTGTGATACGTGATACATGAGAAAGGGCGGGGCGAGGGAGGAGGGTGCAGGGGGAGTTGGCTGCTTCTTGGCAGTTCTTGGCTTCCCTCACTTCTGAGCTCCAGTAATTTTCTTTCTTAAGCAGCAGCTTGCTTGTGTGTGAGTGGGCACCATTCATGTGAAAACCTAGATACAAATTATTTAGTATGGGGAACAGATTGACAGGAAAGGAGTGATAGAGGCTTCAAGAAATAGAAGAAAGCCTTTAAGACTTTCTCAAAGATTTCATTGAACAGCTCCCCAAAGAATTTTAAATACCACTCATACGCTTTTTTTTTTCTTTTAAAAGTACTTTATAAAATTTGGCCACAGGGAAGATCCATATAATTTTCCTTTTTCGTTACCAGATTTTTTTTTCTTGAATAATGAATTTGAAGAAGACTGGGTTGGCCTTGATTCAAGTCGATGCAATTTGGGGTAGAAAGAAACTCTACATTGAGGCTCTAGGCTGTGATCTGGGAATACAAAGTAAGGAACATAGCTGCGTGTTGACAGAACTTAAGTCCAAAAATGACTCCTCTGAAATGGTAGCTTTGTGGGAAGAACCCAGCATTGGTTTCCAGCGATCTCGTGTTTTCATCTTGACTCAGCCACTAGCTAGTCATTGGATCTTAGTTTTCCTTCTCTGACACGAGGGGATAAGGCCAACCTCCTAGCCTTCCTGTGGAGAGTAATGAGCTAAAACAGGACAACATCGGGGCAGCAGCCAGCAGAGAGGACTCCTCCAGTCAGTGCCGGTTACACGTTGTATCAGAGACGGCCTGGTGGTGTCGGGAGCCTGCACTCTGAAGTCTGACAACTTGAGTGTGAACTCTAGCCTGGGCACTTACCTGCTTTGTAATCTTGGGCACGCTGCTTAGCCTTTTTGTTCTCATCAGTAAAAAGGAGATAATAATAGTATTGATACCATAGGGTTTTGAGGACAAACAAAATATGTGAAACATCTGTAGTGCCTGGCCCAAGGGGAGCACTGTGTGACCATTTGCTCTTACTACTTTTAAGAATTATTGAGACTTTTTTTTTTCAAAATCAAATCTAAGTGGTTAGTCCACTTTGTCTCTTTTTTGTGATAGTGACAGTGGCTTCTACTTTAACGTAAGTCTCTTTCACTTTACTTTGTTTTGGATGTGTTTTGCCTGTAGCCTACGCACACACCTGTGCATGGTTAAAGCTTCACGGAAAAACAGGCAGGTTACAGGTACAGATAGCACCTTGCGGCGGGGGGGGGGGGGGGGGAGCAGCTGTGTTGTGAGCCAGTACTGAGTTCACAGCTCCTCCCGACTAGACATCATACAAAGGACCACGTGCCCCTGGGGACAAGGAAGACCTCCCAAGAGGCTGTGCATGAATCAACACAAATCCTCTCCCTGGAGGAACAAACCCAGCTTCTGGCAGTTAAACATCTTGCCTACTCGGCACAGCTGGGCGCCTTTTTCCAGGCAGAGGGAGTCTGCGACTCATGCTCCTCTCCCTGCAGCAGGGCTTACTCGGTGCTCAGCACGTGGCTCTGAGGAAGGGAGTCAGGCCAATGACTGTGAAGTAATGCTACTTTTACATTGCTGAGTCAAATTTTATAGTTTTTTTTATTTTAAAATATTTTTGATATTGTATACATAATTATATTTCCCAGTAACAAAAGCTCAAGAAGAGGGGTGGAAAGTTAAAAGGGGAAATAAAATAGTGGGAGCCCTAAAATAGCTTTACATAGGCTGCAGGAACCCTCCCAAGGCTTCTGGACTCCTTTGCAAAACACGTTGAAGTGAGGGACATAAGCAGTATGGAATTAATAAAATAAATAAAAAAAAATCTGGCACCAGATTCTGCCACACACTTACTTAAGCACTGGTAGGACTTTGAGAAGCAAAGTAACTTATCTTTGTTCCAGGTTCCTCATCTATCACATGGAGATAATAATATTTATCTCAGGGGGTGGTTATGATGGTTAAATGAGCTAGCATTGTGTATCAGGCACTTAGACAATGCCTGGCCGTACATAACTCTGTTTATTATTGACTTACTATTATGCCGTCACCCCCTTAGTAGCCATCGGGGATTGGTTCTAGGACCCCTGCGGTTATCGAAATCTGAGGCTACACAAGTCCTTATGTAAAACAGCAGTATTACAGCTGGCGCTCTGTATCCGTGGGTCCTGCTTCCGAGGACTCAGCCAGATTCCATCAGCAGCTGGCTGAACCCACAGGTGCTGAACCCACGGTGTGGGGGCCGACTGCAATACTCATCAGACGTTACGTGAATACGTTCTCACGTTTGCCTTTACCTAGTGCTAATAAGAGTCACGGGACTTTGTTTAGCACATATTTATTTTCACGTATTTTTAAATACATTCTAATAGAAAAATACATGATATTATTGATATTATTGGTATTATTATAGTAGTATTTACCTTCATTCATATAAATGATACTTTGTTTTTTCTTTCCCAAATTAATGCAAGTTCGTAAAACTTCAGACAATGCAAAAGTCTAAAAAGTAAATTAAAAAAAAAAAAAGTAGGCCCTTTAGCTTGCTAGTTAGTCTCTTTTGTCTTCTGCCGTAGAGTACTACCAGAGGAACGGTAGTTTCTAAAATGTTTTCAGTAGAGTTGAGGGCCATGCAGGAAAAGGCCTCTGTGGTCATGGACTTTGGGAAACACTGTGCTGTAGGCCCCACTTGGAGGCTCAGAACATACTTGGATGTATTAGAAGTGCTGAGAAGTCTTATAAACAAACTAGCCTGCTTTTACTAAACTTTAAGCAAAGCTTGGCTCCTATTAACATCCAGCAGAACACATTTGGGAGATGTTATGTTGTGCTGTAGGCAGCACGAGTGCGTGCAAGGGGCGTGGTCATCTGGGTCAAAACGGTCTGGACTTGAATCCAAGCTCTGTCTTTTAGTGAATCTGTGTTACTATTTTTCTTTTCTTTTCTTTTTGTTTTGTTTTTAATTTCTTTGATTCTCAGTTTTGTCTTCAAAAGAAGGATAATATTTTATCCACAAATAAATACTCTTTGTGAAAATTAAATAACAGATGAAAAGCATAAACATATGTCATGAATATTTCCTCCCTTCCCTTCTCTCCAATGAATGGAAAAAAATTTACAGAGAGGTTTTCTGACAGACATCCGGAATCCCTGGGGAAGTGTCTTGCAAATTGCTCATTGAGGAGAAATGTTTCTGGCTCTGGTTTAAAATAGGATATAAGATGCCTCACTCTATGAGATTTCCTTTTCAGAGAAAATGCATCCAGGGACTTGGTCTCTGACTCATGCTTCCTTTACCCCAAAGCAATATACCTTATCTCCCCCTTTTGTCACTTCCCAGGCTTAAAGTGCAGCCAGGTTGGGATGCCATTTATCACATAATATTTTCACCTGCTCAACCAATTATTGTGTCATTGTCACGGCATGGCAGCCTTTTCACAGGCAGCTATCCAGGGTAGCACTTTATTTTCTACGTGAAATGCACACACAACGTCATCTAATCAAACATTCTGTTTATTCCAAATGTCCTGACCTCGTGGCTATATATTCTGAAGTTGAGAGCTCTGAGACTGACTTTAAAAATAGGCAAAATAAGAGAGAGAAGAGGAAAAGAGAGGGGTGCAAGATGAGTGGGGGACACAGAATCCCCTGTATGTCTGCATTTAAATGGAAAGGATACTGAATTAGAGGAAGGACAGAAATGGATGAACATAGATAGGCTCCTGCGGCTCGGGCAAGCGATGTTCGCTGAGGGTTTGTCGTTTCTCGTGAACAGTCTCTGTGTTACTGCAGCAAGTCCTGCCATCGTCGGAACGAAGCCAGCTCCTTTGTGCGTTGCTGGATGGTAGGCATCGTGTTGTGCTTTGGTTTGTTTGCTTGGTTTTCAGATTGTAATTTCTAACATCAAATTCCACTTGCCTTCATGATTTTATCGCTGATAAAGAGAAAATTAAAGATACATAGTAATTTCTCCAAAATTCAGACTGACTCATTTGGAACGTGTAGTGATGGGAGCACTGTCTGAACTGAGGCTCTGAACGAATCTTTATTCACGGAGAATGTAAATGTGTTAGTCTAACAATGATTTGGCATGGGGAATACTTAAAATGCTGGAAGAAGTCAGCTGCTTTCATGCAACCTCCAGGCTCCTCAGACACTTTAAATAATGCATGTAATTAAAATTTATTTTTATCTATTCATTAAAAGCAAGATTAAAGAAGGGTGTCAGATAGGCTTGACTGTATTATCCTAGTTTGAATTAATATTTAATTTAAAAATAGATGCTAATGGATCAACCTAGGTCATCACAGAGGCGTGTGTGCAGTTGTGTCTGTGTGTTTGTGTGTGCTTTAAGGGCATGACATAACAAAATGTGATACTGAAGAGAAAAGGTAGAGGGTTAAAAGCACTGATGTAGAAGTTAGGTTTATTGGGGCTTGAATTCGAGATATTCTCTTCACCAGGGGTGTGATTTGGATCAGGAGCTGTAGCAGCTGGTGTCTGCCTAGGTCTCTTGGAACCCCTTTTCCTGGTGGGTGTGTCCACCCCCAACTGTGGGCATTCACTAAGGGCTCCCACCTGTGACCTTCTCTGGAGGATAATCCTTGGGTGAATGCAGCCAAGCTGCCTGGGACACGGACATACACACACACATGGACACACACACACACACACACACACACACACACACACTAGCTGGGACAGTAGGTATATTTAAGCCTTACCTCCTGGGCTCAAGACAGGACAGACTCTGCCCTCCTATTTATCCTCCTGAGTGCCCCTTGGATTAGCCTGTAACCATCTCTTTCCCCTAGAGATATCCTGGCTCCTTCCTCTTTCCTTTCTTGCTTCCTGCATCTCATTTCTAGTTTCTCTTAAAGGCAGTCCCTCTGTAAGCCAAGGCATGGGAAATCTGCCTTAGACTCTGCTTCCCGGGCCCCCAACCTAAAACAAGTGACTTAACTTCACTGTGCCTAGTTTCTTTTTCTGGAATAATAGCCACAGAATGCGAAGCACCCAGCACCGTCACCAGCCGAAGTGGGTGTCCAGTAAAGGCAGTTGCGCCTGATGTTTCTGCCTTTGCTGCTGCTAGTTTTATTATTCCTTGAAATAGTAGCAGATGTGTTGAGGTATTAAACTTCTATTTAAAGTTAAATAACAAAGGGTAAATTTCAGATTTCAGAGCAGCCAATTTAAGGATGCCCACTACTGAGCATTTCTGTACATGCTTTTATTATGGTTAACCTGCCTTAAATAGAAATGCTTCTTACACTTAGGTTCAGCAGTATTCATTTTTACATGGAATAGTCTGAGGTCATTTGTGTTTGCCATTCAGTCCAGTGAGGATATTAGACAAATAATCAAATGAATATAATACAAGGAAGGGTGGAAAAGCAAATGACAAGGGTTCAAGATGTATATAAACAAAATAGTGTGTGCTTTCCAAACAAGGACAGGCCTCATTCAGATTGAAGCAGGAGAGAAAGACTCTTAACAGAAGGAAGAATGGGTGAGTGGATGGATGAATGGCTGGCCGGCTGGCTGGCTGAAATTTTTAATAACTTTATTGAGACACAATTTATATTCCACAAAATTTACCCATTTTAAGCATACAAATCAGTGAATTTTAGTAAATTCACCATGTTGTGTAACAATTATACACATCCAGTGTTAGAACACTTCCATTGTTCCAACAGGATCCCTCCTGCCCATTTACAGTTACTCTCCACTCCCATCCACAGCTCCAGGCAACCACGATTCTACTGTCTGTCTTGATAGGTTTTCCCTTGGTGATAACTTCATACAAATGTGTTCATAGACTATGTGACTTTTTGTATTTGGCTTTTTTACTTAATGTTTGAGATCTATTGATGTAGCCTGTATCAATAATTCATTCTTTTAATTGCTGAATAGTATTCTGTTGTATGGATGTCATGCATTTTGTTTAACCATCCTCTTATTGAAGGGTATTTGGATTGTTTCTATGTTTTATCTATTTTGTGTGCAAATATTTATGTGGAGATAAATGCATTTTAACAGTTGAATATGAGCTAGCTGTGAAATACTATGAGTAAGGAATGCAGATGAAAAGTTTGTGCTGTGGTCAAGAAGGAGCAATTACTCATTTTGCAGAAGCAAAGAGCATCGTGGAGGCATGGAGGAATATGAAAAGCCATAGAAGCAACAACTTACCAATACACATCAAGAGAAATATGTAACCTCCAACGTATTCTACCCAGAAAATATTTCGTACTGAAAACATTTTGAAAAACGTTGGATAGCATATGATCCGCTGGGAAAACAACAATGCTCATTAGCATTTTAAAGGTTCTGAGAAGTTCTGTAGTAAAAATATCAATTTTTAAAATATATTTTAAAACATCTAAATTTCATTTATCCTGGCATTTCACATACACAGACACACAAGTAAGCATGGATTCTGTTTTTATTAATTAACATTATTAATATTTTGTGAGTCCAGTTTTCTATGAACATACTTCGATTAATACATGTAAAACAGTTACAAGTTTCTGCCTTGAAGGCTGGGATAGGAATTATGAAAAAAAATTACTGTATATAAAAGACAATGTAGACATTTCTAAAATTAATGAAGCTCTTTGTTTTCTCATCAACGTGTAATTCATACTTTTATTAGGGCAAATTGCATTATGTTAGCATTTCAGATACTAAAATGAGAATAACACCACTCTATCCCATTTATCCAAGTTGGTGTTTTACAGACTAATGGTCATATGCCATTACTGGGTTGAGAAGTCATTTTTGTGGGGTCTTATCATATTTAATGAGAGAGAAAAAATATCAGATATGATTTAAGGTAAATATTGTTTCATAAAACTTTTGTTTCAGTTATGTGTATTTATGTGTGTGTCTGTGTGTTGTCCGCATATGTGGGTAGTTAAATAAAAAATGAGTATCATTGCTCTGAATCAAAATTTCCCAAAGTTTAAAGACAATATCACGATGGTGCAAGGTGCTTCTAGGTGATATATGGATAATCATTACAAACACTGTATTTAGTAGGGAGTTTGTAGTTACCTCTTTATGGCAAATGATACTTATTTGGAATTTGGTTATGATAAAATATTTCATTTAAAAATAGTATATTTAAGTGTAAATCGAGTGAATTACTTTAAGAAAAATAACAATAGTATAAATGAAATGTGGATTTTGGTAGAGATATTAAAGGTGGTTGTGAATAACTGAAATTTGGGAAACACATTTTTAACCTTTACCTATCCTGAGAATATCTTTTGCTTATGAGAACTCCTCTGATATTTAAAACATTTTTAGTCATTTCATGGTTTTTTTTTTTTTTTTTTTTTTTGGTGATCATATTGTTACCTGGGAATCAGCCAGTCTATTTTAGAAGTTAGCCAAGCAAACAATATGCAGTGGTCTTGAACTGAAGGTTTGCTGGTGAAAGGGGCAGACGTGGCTTGAAGACCACTCTTGTACAGAATTTGTTTTCCTTCTTCCTTTGCCAAGGAATCTGCTGAAAGATTGCAGCCTGTGATGAAGGGCCCAGAGCTGTTTCCACATTTCTAGCTCATTAGATGTAATCAACTCAGTTGGCAATGCCAGGGTGTTTCACTTAATCCAATATTCAGATCAGGGGGGAAGTTGCCATATGTACACAGATTACCAATTTTCAAATAATTAGAATTAGAAACCCAGTACTCTCCTGACGCTGTATCTAATTTAATCTCTCCTTGTTGAATCACAATTGAATCCAGGCTCTCAGAGACTACGGAGAATATCAGTTGGATTTGTACCATATATGTGCAAAAACACCACTTAATCAAGTTGCAATTTATTGGATGCCAGAGAAGAATTTACTTGAGCTTAAGCGTGTCTACCACCTTTAAGATGGACCTGTCACTGTTCTGAATTTGACACATTAAGTCAGTGTCTTACATCGGTGCCATGTGTGTCTCCTTTATGTCTGTCTGTGTCAGGGTACTTTGACTACATCAGCAGAAGTAACTGGTTTGTACTTAGTTTGATAGTTTAAGCTATCCCAGAGGATATAAATTGGATCTTATAGAATCAGAGAGGTGGTAGGTACGGATTTAGAATTATAGGTGTATTTTCTGTCCTGTGTTTAACTAGATAACAACATAATTACCAGGGCATTCTTGTCCCCAACTCATATTTAAGTGTCTGTTGTACAAGAAATCCAGACCACTATGGCCAACATGAACTTCTCCTCCTAACTTCTCCAGAAGTCCTTGTTCACACCATTTGTTGGGGATCCCAGGAATAGATTGTTTTACAATGTTCTGATTGCTTTTTGTGTCGATTTTAACACCCAACAAATCACCGAGGGCAAAGATTGAGTCTTATGTGTGACCTAAGTCTAACTGGTGATTGAGAAGTTGATTCTCCCATTCAACAAGTACTTTGTGTAGTTTATTGCAGAGAATTTGGCTTTTTGGGGAAGACGATAAAGGTTTGGGGCAGATGTTATGATATAGCTTATATTTTCAGTGAGTTACTCTAACTGATGTCTTCATGGGGTAGGAGGCAAAGCAGAAGTAAGCAAAATCAGTTTGGAGGCTTTTGCAGTTACCACGGTAAGAAGTGATGGTGGCAGAAACCAGGGTGGCGGAAATCACAGGTGCTTGTTTTATACTTTGCAACATGCCTGGTATGTTTCTGTCTTCAATATATTATTTAATAAATATGTGGTACTGTATTCCTGTCTGCCTTATACCTCCATACTTCCCAAACTCTTGACCTTCCAATAAGTATAAAAAGGCTTGTCTCTGCATATTTAGAAAGTAGTCTCAATATCCAAGCTGATGGGCAGGGAATGGGGTGCATTAAGTAGTTGCTGAGTTCAGCAGAGTTATTCTTTTGCATCATATGCAGTTGAGTGCATTTTTATTTTGAATAGTTTCATTATATTTTTATCATAGGCAGAGGAAAAAATAGGATGGATATGGGCTTCATTTTCTGCTAATAACAACATCAAAAAGCCTGCTATATTTTGACAAAACTGAGTGACTAGATGCAGAATTTGGCAATCTGCCTGTTAGCACTAGAGACAAACGTGGCAGTGGTTTTGTGCCTTCAATTGCTTTATGCCTATGAGTTCAGTTTGTTGGTGCTAGAAATAATTGTGGAATCAACGCTTTGAAAATTAAAATGCTGCTTTTGTCTTTAACATGGACAAACTTTAATCTGGACGTGTCCTCAAAATTCACTTTTGAAAGAATGGGCAAGTAATATTTTACCCATTTTAAAGATGAGGAATCCAAAGCACAAATAGATTACATGACTTGGCCAAGGTCACAGTGTCCTGACACACTCAAAATAAAAGCTTGATGTCAGCAGAATTTTGTCTGTTATGTCCTCTGCTGTATCCCCAGTGCCTAGACTGGTGCTGCCTGAATAAATATTTGAAGAGCAAATGACTGAATGTGTGGATAAATGAGTCACAGAACCTAGAGTATAATAAGGACATAAAATAGAAGGGACATAATCTGATAAAGGTGTAGAAAGTATGTTCTGCACACCCATAGTGGTGAAAAACTAGAATTAGCCTCTGATACATGTGACATTTAAAAAATTATATATGATGAAACAGTAGGCCAATACCACATGATTATTTTTCAAAAGGTAAATCCAAAGTCAAATAGTTTTATTTCATATTCACTTTCATCAAAACGGTCAATGAAGTAAAATATAATAAAATAGAAGTGTGCCTTAAAGTCTGTGACCCTCCCTTGTAACAGAAGAGCACACAGATAAGCTGAAAAACCAAAAACCAGCCACTCAAGACACTCCTTTTGAATTCTTCTCCCTAGATGCAACGTCTTTGAACCTTTGCACTGTTTCTTCTACTATGGACTTTTGTAATAAATATGTTCTTACTCATATTTCTTGACTGTTGAACTTCAGATATTACCGATGGTCTTCCTAGTATAGAACATGAGGCTGGAACTCTCTTGCAACACCCCTTTGTCTACATTCAAGTCCTCTCCTCCATTCTTCCAATGTTTTCGCTCAACATTCAAGCAAGGGTTATGTAATACTGTTCAGAGTGCTTCAAGATAGTAGACAACAGTTGCTTTACTTTCTCATTTTCCTTGGAGTTAGTAATGGCTTCTTTCTTTTTTAGTTTGCTAAATACTCTATGCAGGTGTAACTTCCCAATCCCAATCTCAGTCTCAAACTGTAATTCTCCTCTCAGTATAGATGACATATTCAGCATTCCCTTGAGTCCATTTTTCCTCCTTAACCCTCTCCTCTTGTTCCGATGTACAGCTTTTATTCTCTCCATCTGCTGTATAAGCCTTTGCTCTAGAGTCTAATGAAGAATTCCCTTGCCTGGAATTCCTTTTGCTTTTTCTTGGGTTGTAGCTCAGGGCCTCTTCTTATTTGCTACTTCATCTAGTTAATGGAGTGAGTCCTCCATCACTTTCTAAGAAAGAAAGAGATATTTTTAAAGAGATTTTTCTTTCTTAATTAAAAACAAAAGAATGCCATTTTATGTGACCTATTGTTTGGAATTCTAGGGTGGAGAATTTCCCTTAGAATTTTTAAAGCTTTACTTTTTCACTCTTCCAGTATCTTATTTAAAAGTCCACTGTCATTCTTTAAACAGTTTCTTTTTTCCCCCTCTAGAAGCTGTTAGCATTTTATCCTTATCCCTGGCATTCTGAAATTCCAAATCATGTGTCCCTCTGTGGGTTTGTTACCTCTCACTGTTTTGTGCCTTTGGTGGGTCTTTGCAAGCTGAACACCTAAGCTTTCAACTCGGGGGGTTATTTTTATTTGGTTGAAATGTACTTATCCACCATTGATTTCCCTTTTTCTTTCTGCAACTTCTCTTAGCCAGATACTGGGTCTTCTGAATTGATCTTGTAATTTTTTAATTGTTTCTCTCCTATTTTCCAGCACTTCTTTTATATCTCTTTATGCAAGAATCTCTCAAATTTATTTTTCTCTTTTTTAGTGGGTTTCTTTTTATGTCTGCTAACACATTTTCTAAAAATTTCCCACCATTTCATTATTCGTCTATTTATTGCTTCTTTTACAATGGCTACTTGTTCTTGTTCCATTTTTGTGACCTTTTTAAAAATTTTATCTGAAGCTATCAAGTATATTTTTAAAATTTATTTTCCTTTGCTCCCTGTACTGTTTCCTCTGAATCCCTTTTATTGCTTGTTTGGCCTCTGCCTGTCCATCCTGGGCTGTCTATGAATATTTCAGACGAGATAATAACATGCGGATTGCATCACCTGTGGCTGAGCAGACCTTGTGTATCAGTGGTTTTCACTTTAGGCTGCTCAGTTAAAAATTCAGCCATTTCATCAGAAGATCCTGAAATGTTCCTGTCTTTTCTCTGGGGCTAGAACTGATTTCCTATCATTCATCAGTTGGATAATTGGATTAGGCTGTGGGAAACAGAAATCTAACTCTAGTTGCTTAATCCTACGGGACTTTTTTCCTTCCCTCTCAGTTAAAAAGGGTGAAGGTCTGATCAAGTTCTCTCTTTACCAACACCACACTTAGCGTATGGTTTTTATCACCCACATTTATGACTCATAGTCCCAACATGGGTGCTCCAACTACAATCCCATGTCCAGTTGCAGACAGGAAGGAGAAGAAATATTGAAGGAGGAAAGGATACATTAAAATAAATGAATGAATGAATAAATGAATAAACATGCTAGAAGTCCCTAGAAGACTTCTTTGGCCAAAACCATATCGTAAAACCATTTCTAGTTGCAAGGGAGTCTGAGAAGCTAAGGTTTATAGCTGGGCCATTGTCATTCTGAACAAAACCAGGCTTCTGTTAGAAAGGAAGAAAGGGGGAAGGATATTGAATAAGAAAACTAGCAGTGTTCACTACACGGAATAAAATGGATAAAATGCAGTGTCCAAGGTCAGGTTGAAGAGCTTCAAACCCAATACACTGTGTGCACTACTATTAGGATCAAATGATGCCGAATCTCACTGAAAGGACATGAGCGCATTCATGTGCTTGCTCTAATACTAAGGTTGGGAAGCAGTTATCTGGGCAAGATGCTTCCCTGTGCTCCCCAGCTCTCCCTAGGCTTAGCAAACTCTGCTGTAACTAAACTGTAGTTTCCTTAAGTATGGTGGCTGAAACTTACTCATAATTTTAAATTTAGCACCTAATATTTTTTCCTAGCCAAGAGTAAGTATTTGAGAAGTATCTAAGTGAACACATCACAATATGGCATTTCCATATTCAAAGTTTGTAACTAAATTTCTTATTGTGTAAATGATAATTTTTTTTTCTTTTTATACTGAGCACTTAAAGAGGAAGGAAGGAAGGAAGAAAAGAAGGAAGGAGAAAATGAGAAAAGGGTGGGGATGGGAGGAAAGAAAGAAGCAGGAAGGAGGAGAATTCTGACCACCAGCAGCCAGCGTGGTTTTATTTAAAAAAGGAAAGCTTAGCATCCCACAACCTTTTGTTGAAAGGCTGATAGAATTGAAGTTGAGGGAAATGCAGGAAAAGTTTATTTAATTCCTGCTAAGGCAGCATTCCCTCCAGTGTGTGAGTATGCACACTCTGGCATCAGTCTGCCCAGGTACAACTGCAGTTATGCCACTTCCTAGCCTGCGTCCTTAGGCAAATTGCTTAATGTTCTTACCTCTCAGTTTTATCACCTGTAAAATGGGGATAATACTAATTCCTGACTCATAACAATTGAATGGAGGATTAAATGGCCCATATACATAAAGATCTTTGATCAGTAAGTATTTGATAAAAATTAGCTTTTTAAAAAATGTATGGATACATGAATATTGCAGTGAGATTACTCAATAAGAAATCTAGCAACTGTGCTCAAAAAGGGATAATTCAAGTGATTTTGATTAGCTGTAATTAAGATTCCCAGTGGGCACTATCTTCCCTCAGGCATTGTATTAGTTTTCTAGATCTGCATAACCAAGTACCACAAACTGGGTGACTCAAACAGCAGGAATTTATTGTCTCACAGTTCTGGAGGCTAGCCGTCTGAAATTACGGTGCTAAAGAGTTGATTTGCTTCTGCGGCCTATGAGGCAGAATCTGTTTCTTGCCTCTTTCCTAGCTTCTGGCAGCTTCAGGCCTTCCTTGGCTTGTAGTTGATGTTCTCCACGTGTCTTCACATCATGTTCCCTCCACATGTGTCTATCTCTGTGCCCAAATGTCTTCTCCATAGAAGGACTGTTTTGTTGGATTAGGGTCCACCCTAATGACTTCATCTTAACTTGATCATCAGCAGACTCTATTTCCAAATAGATCACATTCACAAGTACTGGGGGTTGGGACTTCAACATATTGGTGGCCAGGAGGCAATTCAACTCATAACCAGCATGACTCAGATGAGGCCATAGCTAATGTTTCAACATGCAACCCAAGTGTCACTGGGACCTCTGTGGCCTTTGAGAAATGGATGGGGTTGGTAAACCCTAGGCCTCAGAATGATGCCCGTGGGCTCCTTGTGACTTCTGCTCTCCTGACTCTGTGGATCTCAGGCTATTGTGTCCTTGTGGGCTTTCTTTCCCGACCCAAGATACTGTGGGTTTATGCAATAAACTTCACATTTGCTTATAAAAGACTGTTGAAATCTTTTTTCAAAAAATAAAACCACTGGCACATTTTATATTTGAAATCTTAATTCATATATTAATATAAAAGAAGTATTTTCATAGACTATAATTAACTGATTGTTGATTTCAAATACGTAATAATTGTAACTTGATAATGAAAGGAATACTAATGACTTTCAGGAAGTAAATACATACCAAGCTCTTGACATTTTATTTAATCCTTACAACAACCCTATGGTACAGATTCTAGGGACGTGCCGAAGGCTGTTAAGGACTGAGATCCAGGCCCATGTGGCTGCAGACCATGAAGCCTCCCAGAGCAGGTGTGGAAGGGGGAGCAGAGGGATGGGAGAAGCTGCTTCCCCTCAGAGCCTTCCCCAAGGCCATCAAACTCAAGGTCTCATCATTACCCAGGGCAAGCTCAGCTCCCAGCCTCTGTTCTGTGCTTCTTCCAGGGCCCCTTTCAGATCTGTTTATTCTTACATGAAATGACACTTGGAAAAGAAACATAAACATCTTGGACTTTCCCTGGAAAGGAAAAATTATTTTTCACTCCCAGGATTGTTGGCTTAGGATGAAGACCTATGTATGTTCACTTGTAAGTGACGTGCTCATTCTGTTTTATAATCCCAGCTTGGAGAGAATTCTTCCCTGGCACCATAGCTATCACAGCCTTGTGCACTCCTCACCCTTCCTTCACTGCTGGTCTCCAGAAGAGCTAAGGGACAGATGGGAGGCAGTTGTACCAACCCTCTCCAGCTTCCTGAGGATCTTGGCGGAGGGTGGCTGTGTGCTGTTAATGGTGATTACTACTTTCCTGGGGTAGTGGGCTGTCCCATTTGGGTTGTGTGTAGTGGCACTGTTCACAAATGATGTGGGGAGAGGGTCAACAGCCATTAAAGTCATTCTGCTCCCTTGTGCATCAAGCGGAGATTAAGGCACTTAGCATTCTCAAAGTTTATGAAAAATGCACACCCCTGAATTATCTTTCCTCACAACAGGACGGAGAAGGAGACAAGTTGGATGGTGGAAATATCAGAGAGGCTGGAGTCTTAATCTTGTCCCAGCCATATATTACTTGTCAAGTTGTACTAGAGTTACCTTCTCTTAGCGCCTCTTATCTTTAAAGAGAATAACAACTTGTGACCTCCCATAAGATTATTGAGAGGATTGCATGACCTCTCCTGTGTTTCACTTGGACTTGGCCTATACTAGGATTACTAATAAATGGGAGTTATTTTAACAACTTTTATAACTCTAAGTATGAATGCTTGTGATATTTTGAGTGCCCATTTGTTCACTCTATTCCACTAGGCTGCATCTGGGAGTTCAGATTTCCTGCTTTGTACGTTTGTTTATCATTGTGATCTAAGATGGCCAGTGGGGTTAATAAGAGCTCAAAAACACGTATGTTGAGTATGGATGCCCAGGAGCGTGACCACCTAGAACACAGTGTCTCATAGTGTAAGGAGCACTAAACTGGAAGTTGGAAGACTTGGACTATGATCATGGCTTTGTCATAAGACAGCTGTGAGACTCTGGGGAGCCCGGGGAAAGCATTTGTCCTCCTAGTATCACAATTGTTCTCCTATATAAAATTAAAATGCTGAACTAGAAATCCATAAACACAAATGCTGACCCAGAAGTCTGCATATCAGAATCAATCTGTGCCAGCTCAACATACAGAATCCTGGGCTTCATCCTAGACAGCAGGCTCTGAGTATTAATTGCAGGGCAGTTTTCTTTTAGGAACTGCCCCAGGGTTGAGTACAATGAGATTTGATGATCAGTTTCTTTGAATTTGGGCATCCTGTGGATCTAGATTCTCATATTTAATTTTTCCAAAGTTTATTTTAAAATCTCTTGTTAAAAGAAGGCAAAAAATCAGATTAGCGATCTTCATAGTGATTTTGAAGCAAAATCCTCTTCCTCTTTTCTAGAAATCAAACAGAAATGGGACATCCAAGAGCAGAAACTTCAGCTGAGGGAGCTTGCTGGGGTCAACAAATTTAAAACTCATGCTGTGACGTGGAGTATTTGGACTTTGGGCTCCTGAGTTCTGCAGATGTTGAGATACTGTGCTTAGAGAGACTCTGTGTATTTACCAAGTCATTCACAGCACTTGAGGAAATACAGTGATTTTCATTAGAACTGAAGACATCATAGTTCTGTGCTATTTTAAGTAAAGCCCATTAGGAGTCCTTAGTAATTGATTTTTTCCATTGTAGTAACCTTTTAGATATATAACCTTCTACACTGAAGTTGGAAGTGATTAGTACAAGTGTTCTCAATTTCATCTTAGCTCTGTTGGTTTTAAAGGATTCGAAATTAATTTGTTAAATGTCATATCCCAAAGGGAGAAATAAAGATTCTTCCCTCTGTGATGAGACTCCCTAAACTTTTCCTCAAATGTTGATTGTTACCTGACACATGGTTTCTCAGAAGTACACATCTTGGAAAGTTTTCAAGGGTAGTTTTCCTTCCTTATTCCTCCTTAATTATATCTACAATATTTAACCTTTCATCCACTGGCATGGTGCTTCACGGCATTTAGAAGGTTTTTACACATATTCTCTAGTTTGATTTTTACAAAAATATCTGTTTTTTAGAGCATGCATTATCATAAGTTTTTGTTAAATGAAAGAGTACATTTAAGCAGAGAGAAGAAGTTAGATGATTTCTCCAAATTTACCCATCATCTATTTACTCTGCAAAAATTTATTGATCACTCCCTGTCCTACCATGTGCTAGGAACTGTGCTATACACTTGCAATTCAGATATAAATTAAGACTTTGCCTGTGGAGAGCTCCAGTCTAACAGAAACACATACACACACGTGCACATGGACAGACAGACATGCATATGTACATACAGTGTGAGAAGTGCAACAGAAGTACTTACATGGTGCAGCTGTAAAATACTGAAACAGTAATCATCTCTCCAGAGGGGTTTGGTGTAGTGAGAGAAAATGCTGGAGGAACTGTAGCAGCCTTAGCTTTTCAGTAAAGGTGGAGCTTAGTTGGTCTACAATTTGGGTAGAAATGGATGTTACGTGGTTTGTCTTAAATCTGTTAGAGTAGAATTCTGTCTAAGATTGAAGAAATGTCAGTTATCCAAATCACAGAATACAGGAAGTATGCAGATGCCATGAGGCATCCTTTCTCACTGTCACTGTCGAAAGATGACTCTCAGATTCTTGGCTTGAGTGACGGGTTGGATGGAAATGACTTTCACCGAGATGGGGTAATGCAGGAAGGAAGTCAGGCTTTCTTTGGGAGGTAATTCAGCAGGAGTCTCTCCATTGCATCATGTTGCTTCCACCCAACATGCTTTTCATTAGTAACAATCCACAGTAGAAAGGAACTTCTCTAAAATTAGGTCTATAAATGGACTGATTATTTGGGCACTTGGGGTGTAGTGAGGCAGATACTTGCATTATATGGGTGGAGTCAAAGGAATCATGTACTTCTTAGGGGAGGTCAAATCAAGAGGGAAATATTTATTCAATTATCCTTTTCAGCTTTTGGTGTACTATCAGTAATAATTAAGAGTAAAAATAAATAGTGGCAACTGTATTGTCAACAAAGCAGCATCTTAAGAATCTTCCTGTATTGTCCTTGGCAATGACACAGTGAAATGAGACACTGTTATCTAGGCATGTTATTCATAATGCTGTTGCCACTAAAATGCTTCTTCTAAACAAAGGTGATATTGTTAGGAAAATATGCAAGTGAGATTTGCTTAGTCTTATAATAACTGTGCTGTAGATAATTGATAATTGGCCCTAAAGGAAAAATCAGAGGACCTCAGAATTCCATTAGCATATATATGCTTCATCATTCTAATGGCACAAAAGAAGAATCTGTATAAAATATTTATATTCACAAGTCACCTGGTAGAATAATGACATTAAAGCGAAATGCAATGAGAACAGTGTCAGGGCTTATGGAGGTATGAATTGTTGAGCTGAATTAAATAAGAATAGCCTGCCTTAATTCTTCTTTCCTTGGTTTAGCCCTTTTTTTACATGCATAAAATACATTCATTTCTTTAATCGTTCTATAGGATGAAGGGAATATTGTGAATTATTAGGAAAGGGAATATAAAAATTCATATTGAAGAGGTGATAAAGAGCTTCTAGCTTGGGTTTTGTTGCTGAATTTCTTAATCTGGAAAATGGGGATGATAATAATTCTATCTAATAGGTTGCCGTGAGAATCTGACGATATACTTGCATACAGAATGCTCAGCAAGATATCTAGCTCACAGAGAGCACTCAAAAATATTAGTTATTATCATAATTTAGTGTTGCTTTTACATATGAACAAATGATAATAGCCAACTCCAATACAGCATTTATAATATGCCACATTCTATTCTCCGTGCTTTTCATGTAATAACTCATTTTCTCTTCCAACAGCCTGTGCAGCAAGTATTACTATTATCCTGAATTATGGATGATGAAACAAAGGCACAGAGACGTTAAGAAAAATGTCAAAAAGTATCTAGTTAGGAATGGAACGTAGCAGTCCGCCTCTGAGACTGTGTGCCTGACCACTGTAGAACTGCCTCAAGATAAACAGCTAGTGATTTAATAATGCCGCTTGACTGAGAAGAGGCGTTCTTATTTTACAGTTTCTGGGTAATGCTGGTTCTTTAAACAACAGTAAAATAAGGGAAATGTTTGGGATGCTGATGGAGAAAGAGCATAAACACTCTTTGTTTGCTTCTGATGGTTTTACCTCTCTGCCTTGCTGTATCCTAGAGGCTTTTGTTGGTTGCTAAATGATTTACTTTCCCATTCTCAATAAATTACTGGCAGTCTACTTGATAATTTTTTTCCTTTCCTCTTTTCACCAATAGTTTCTGTCCTATTTTCTTTCGCTGTGGGCCTTTTAGCAACCTGCTGCTTTATTTACAGAAAGATTTTATTTCTCCCATTGATCCTAGGCTTCTAGAGACACTGTTTAAAAGCACCACACAATGATGATGAGGCCAAGACCACTTTCATGTTTATACCTCCTCTCCCCCCACCCCTGTGATCAAAGACAAAAAGTCCTGGTCCAGGCGCCTCCTTCTGACTCCATCAGTCCTCCAGACAGTGTTAGTGTAGCTGCTTCCAAGAACTATTTATAAGCACGGGCGCCCTGAAAATCGTAAATAATGCATGTTAAGAATGCAGATGAACACAAGTTGCACGAGTAACGCCACATCCCCCTCAGATTCTGTGCCTCAAAGCATGAATCAGTGTTTTTGACCGACTACCAACAGCTTTTGCTTTGCCTAGACCGCGAGCTCGATATTTTAAAAGAAAAAGCAATTCTTTTTTATCTGATTGTCTCCATTCTAACCTGGAAAAATAAGAGCAGAATAGGAGCACACCAAATGTCTCAGATTCATCTGATTGCTCAAAGCAAGAATGAAATGCTATGTCACGGATCTTCCAGACTGAACACTCTGAATCATTAGTGTCTGACCGTAACCTGCATGTACTGTTGCATGTATGCATGCATGCATAAATAAATAAATAAATAGGTGGTTAATGACCTCATAGAAGGACCTTCTATATGTCTCAACTTTCATATATTAAAATAAGATGACCAGATTTAAAAATTGGTTCCCAAACCATATTACTGGGAACTACCAGTATTTCACGCTAAGCCACCTGATTTAGTTATTGAGTGATATTGAGTGAGGCACCCAACATGATAGTCTCAAACATGCTCTGCTCAAAACTGATAAAGGGTAACAGGACAGAACTAAGGTGCATTCAATTTAGGATCTCTTGCCAAACTGTTTCTTCTTAGGTCCCATGCCAAATCAAGGACAATATGGCTGCTGCGGGCGGTGCCTAATTTGAGCTTTTGACCGCCCTCCGCCCCGAGTCCCAGTTCTTTCCGTGCAGCCTCCTTTTCTTTCTTCCTCTATCTTTTGAGCCATCTGTTTTCTCTTTCCTTATTGAAAATTTCTAATTTGGTTTATATGAGCCATGGCAGTTTTCACCCAGGCCAGTCTTAAAAAAAAAAAAAAAAAAGGGAATGAAGGAGTCAGTGAAACACTTAAAGATGGATTCACTAAATTTGTTCAGGTTGAGGCAGTCTTCCTACTTGTGCTAGCTATAATACCTAGTCAGTCATCAAACTCTGTTAGTTATCTCAGTGATCTTTTTTTTTAAATCTTTTATTTTGAGGGGGAAGGTAATTAGGTTTATTGGTTTATTTTTCTTAATGGAGGTACTGAGGATTGAACCCAGGACCTAATACATGCTAGGCATGCACTCTATCACTGAGCTATCTACCCTCTCCATTCCATAGATGTCCCAATTATCTTTTGACCCAATACATCTTCTGTGTCTTCTATCACTAGAAAACCATGTTTCACTTAGATCATTCAAGCAACCTTCTAAGATATTTCCCCATCTTTTTAGCAGCTTTCTAATCTTCCTTCCTCACCATAGCCAAGTTGTGATTATACCACCCCCCTCTAGAAAACTGTGGCCAGGCTCTTTAACAAGGGGTACAAGGCTCCTGCTCCTTGTTCTGATTTACTCTCTTGACACAGCATCTCGTAAACTCTATGTTCCAGTTATACTGAACTACTTGCAGGTTCCTAACCAAGACAAATCCTGCTGGTATGAGGATGTTTGCATACACTGTTTCTCCTACCTGGTAGATATTCCTCATCACCCCCTCCCCCCATCCCCTAGGTCTACCCTCCTCATTTTTCCCGTCTTAGCACTACCCATGACTTTTGCCCAGGAAGCTCTCCTTGACTACAAATCCCAAGCCTAGACTAGGTGATTCTTGGTTGTCATCCCATGGCTCCCAAACTTGTCTCTGACATAACCCTTAGCACACTGGACTTTAATCACTTGCTTTTTATTCATACTGCCCAACCGGACTGTAAACCCCTTCAGGACAAGGACTGCTGTAACTCGTGCATTCTTTTATTTCCTGCCTTCCCATCCCCACCCCATGCCTAAAACATTGCTTGATGTAAAATTGTTGTTCAGAAAGTATCGATGAGTCAGTCAGTCCTTGGTTCAAAGATCCCACAGGCTCAAAGGTGATGTATGAAAGAAATGCTCTTCTCCTTAATTGAAGCAGAGGCCAACACATGTCTATAACTTCCTGTTCTCCCCTACCTCCCTCAAGACCAAGTCAAGCTCATTAATTTAGAACTCTGTCAGTGATCTATGTCTTCCAAATTAATTTTGTGGAACATTAATGGCTAATTAGTGAAAGAAAACATAGTAGTATTTGTATTAAAGTAAGAAAAGATTAGAATGGGAAATGGCATCTCTACACAGACATTCATAAAAAAGGAGAGTGCTGTTTGATGTTAAAGGCCTCTGTGTTTCAGTTGGTCCCATTAAAAGATCAGTAGAACCTGTTTATATGCAGCCAGAGACTCTGTTTTCCTCTGAAAACATTATTATGCAAATAGTCATTTCAAAATACACACTGAGACTTGAGTATTTATTCAGTTAGCTTAAGAAAACTCTGCTGTTGAAGTTCCAGAAAATGTAAATGTAGAAAGATTGATACATGAAAAGCCCAATTCATTAAAAGTGACCTTTTAAAATGTGTTGTAAAATTTAGCTGCAGGATTGTTATGTTGTCCATGGGATAGATGGTATAAAAATAGCTCTAGAAGAGATTTTAAAAATTCACCTTTCCCGTTCAGGGTCTGAGATTAGTCAAAGATGGGATATGACATTATCCTTATGAGAGAATTAAAAGGCAGCTTAATGCATTCTTCAGTGAAAAACAAATTCAATTAAAGGTACACAAAAACAGTGGGAAACTGCCACCCTGACTATTATTCTACCTAGGTAAATCCCATAATACAAAAATTTTAAGTTTATTATATTTGGGAAAAAAATTAGCTAAACTTGAGCCAATATCCATCATTGTCATCATCACCATGTTATCCTTTCTATAGTATTTAGCTGAACTAGGCACTTTTCCTCTATCATCTCATAGCCTACATTATAGTAGCTAACATCTGCATTTTACGGATGAGGAAACTGAGGCTTAGAGATGGTATGTGACTTGCTCAGTATCTCACCAGTAGTAAATGGTGGAGGTAGGATTTGAATTCCATCCTGGCTGATTCCACATCATCCAAGTTGTCATCACTGCATTATATCTCTTTCTATTGACAAGGAACTGTTATCAAATGGTCCGGCTGGGTTGCCCTCAATGTTTTCTTTCTTTTCTTTTCTTCTTCTTCTTTTTTTTTTTTTTTTGGTTGACATC